>NC_133138.1:57051790-58301790 GCF_048418815.1 Hemitrygon akajei
CTGAAGTACTGTACTTTATTTAAAATAACATAGATTACCACTTCCAGTAGAAGTGGTAGAGGCAGGTTCAGTATTGTCATTTAAAGTAAAATTGGATAGGTATATGGACAGGATAGGAATGGAGGGTTATGGGCTGAGTGCGGGCCAGTGGGTCTAGGTGAGAGTAAGCGTTTGGCATGGACTAGAAGGGCTGAGATGGCCTGTTTCCGTGCTGTAATTGTTATATGGTTATATATTATGATGATGCTTAACAGAATTAGTTTTATAGAAAATTGGGGAAAAGCTGCAGTTGCTGAAAATGTGAAGTTATAACAGAAAATGATAAAATGATGAAAACCCAGCAGAAAATGCAACTTCTGTGGGGGGTGGGGGAGAGGAAGAGTCAATCTTTTAGACTGAAAATCTTTTGTTTAGTAGAAGTCAAAATTAAATGATGCCACTCAATATCAGCATTGCATTTTTCTAAATTGAGTCTAATAAATTTGGACACAGGGTAAGGAGGCCTTTTTTTTCCATTTGCTTTTTATTCATCCCAACCTGCAGATGACTGATTACTGTTACATAAGAATTTTGCTCTTTTTACTGTGTCAATCTTTCTTTCCAGAGAAGTTGGCACTTTGACTGTTTCTGTAATAATATACCAATTTTGTTCTTGGTAATAGCCTTGGTGAGAATCAGGTTTTGGTTACCTTTTAATATCTTAAATAGCTTGCTCAAAAAGGACTTTAATTGTACATTGAAAGATACATGTCTTAGGTCCTGTAATGAATACTAACCTATTTCTTCTCATGTCACTCTTGAATGGTACTGCTGTAGCTCTATTGTATCACTATTGTGATGGTACTTGTGTATTTTTTTAGTATTCTGTATTGCAATTAGAATATACAAGTTAAGTGTTCAAAAAACTTTCAATGGCAAGCATAATTAAATTGAAAAGTTCAACCACTGGTAGAGGAGAATGTGGCAGGAGGAGGACTATGTGGGTGAGTTTTTAAACGAGAAGCTTGCATTAATATTTACCAAGGAGAGGGGTGTGAAGGATAATGAGGTCAGTGTGGAGAATGTTAATGTGGCAGTGCATTTTGAGAGTAGTGTCAGGTCTCTTAAAGAACTTTAAAATGATAAGGGCCTGATGAGATTATTGATAGTAGTAAGAGGTGAGATTACTGGTGCCTCGACCAATTTCTTTATGTCTTCTCTAGTTACAGGCAAGTTCCTGGAGGACTGGTGAGTAGCTAATGTTGTTCCAATATTCAAGAAAAGAAATGGGGATAAACCTAGAAACTATTGTGCTGCAATGTTCTATGGTTCTATGGTTCTATTAAGTGTTAGGGAAGTTGCCAGAGAGGAATTTGAGACAGGGTTTATGGGCATTTGGCTATGGCTAATTTGGGACAGTGAGCATGGCTTTCTGTGGGGCAAGTCACAGTTGAGTTTTTTGAGGTAAGGGAGGTAGATATGGATATTGTCTATATGCATTTTGGTAAGATGTTTGACAAGGTCCCTCTTGCAAGGCTTAGTCAGAAGATTAAAATGCATGGCATCCATGTGAGTTGTCTGTTTGCATTCAGAATCGACTTACCCATAGAAGAGAGAGGGTAATGGTCAATGAGATTTACTCTGGTTTGAGGTCTGTGAATGGTGGTATTCTGCAGGAATCTGTACTAGGACATCTACGATATATACAAATGATCTGGATGAAAATGTAGATGGGTGGGTTAGTAAGTTTGGAGATGATATGAAGATTGACAGTGCTATAGACCGTAGAAGACTGCCATATGATACAGTGGGATATAAATCAGTTGCAGATATGGGTGAAGAAATGACAGATGGTGTTTAGCCTGGAAGATCAAACATTAATAATAATAAATCAAACAAATAGTAATTCATAGCAAAACCCCTAATAGTGTTAATGTGCAGAGAGATTTTGGGGTCAAAGCCCATAGCTCTCTGAAGGTGGCTACATAGGATGGTAAAGAAGACATATGACACGTTTGCCTTTATTAATCAAGGAATTGATTTTTAAAGTCAGGAAATTAAGTTGCAGCTTTGTAAAACTCAAGTTAGTCTGTATCTGGAGTATTGCATTCATTTTTGGTTGCCATGTTATTGAAACGATGTCGAGGCTTTGGAGTAGGGGCTGAAGAGATTCCTCATGATGCTGCCTCAATTAGAAGGCATGTTTTATATAAATGAGGTTAACTTGGGTTGTTTTCTCTGGAGTGGAGCGACTGAGGGGAAATCTGATAGAGGTTTATGAGAGACATAGATATCGAAGACATCTAGTATTACTTTCATCAGTATTGAAATGTCTACTACCAGAGGGCTTGCATTTGAAATAAGAGGGATTGTTCAAAGGTAATAGGTTAGACAAGTTTGTTTTCACCCAGAGTAGGATTGCTTGGAATGCACTTCCAGGGAGGTGGTGGAGGCAGATTGATTGAGGCATTCAGGAGACTCCTAGATAAGCACATGAATATGCAGGAAATGGAAAAATATAGACAGTATGTAGGCAGAAAGGATTAGTTTAGTTGGGTATTTGATTATCAAATTAGTTTGGCATAACATTGTGGGCCAAAGGATCTGTTCCTGTGCTGTACTGTTGTATGTTCAATGTTACTTATTTGGAAGACTACCTTGAGTAATTGTACTGATTAAATTTTGATTTGTAATAGGTACTATATTTCCTTATAAATAAATCCCGATTCTCCTTTTTTTGTCTTTTAAGGTGGAGTGTGTGACTCCTGTACAACTCTTTGTGTCTCTGTGAAATCCAAGCCTAGCAGCAATTCTCATAGTTCTTGTAAGGATTCTGTTTACTTTTTATCCGGTATACATCACACTAAAGTTTGCCAGTTGTAACTAGCTTATTTTTCTTTGTGCCTTTATGTGATGAAGGTAAAAGGTGTCCTTTTGAAGTTAGGAATTTAATAGGAGGCCCTCTGTTGGTAGAGTTCGACCATGGATGTGGTGTCCTAGAGTCCATGTGATGTGCCAGCCAGTACATTAGTCAGAGTGGTACGATATGGAGAGCAAGCTGTTGCCCATTTAACATACCCCTGTTGTAATAGAACAGTGTTGTAAAGACTATTAAAGCAAGTACAAGTATTTTAACATGGTACAAGGTTGAGAAGCAAAGTATGATGGTCAGTTAAGTTAATTGCATGCTTTCTGCAAAAGAAATTTGGTTAAGTAGAATTGTGTTTAAAAATTTTGCAGTCTGCTAAGGTCAGAACAATAATTGAGTCTATTGGGATTGTGTTTGTAGCAGGCAGATTATCAGGCATAGAACAAGTGCATTAAATCTTAATATTCTTTAAACAATAAATTGGTGGCAGAACACTGATTAAAAGAGAAATAGAATAAAGGAGAGGTTGAAACATTCAAAGGGCCATGTCAATATAGCAAAGTGTGCTTGCAACAGAATGCAAGACCATTAGCATGAGGGTCCCACACAAGAGTAGCACAGTCTGAGAGATAAAACCAGGATGATGAAGAATAATTCCAGTTGTGAATATTTAAACTGGGAGAGAAATGAATACAATTTCAAATATGTTATTGAATTGAGGAGTTAAGGTAGCTTAGGAGAGCCTGTTTGTTAACATGTAAGTTCACAGTGAAAAAACATTTACAATTGGAGGGTTGGACAGAGACAGAAAAGCCACCCAGGTGGAGGAGATTTTGCAGCTATCAAAACACAGCAGATGGAAAAGAGCCTTTCCCATCTCTTGTTTTAAGGAACCAATTGATTATCATTAGTAGGTAATGCGCTTTTTTTTACTTGGTGCAATTTAATGCAGTAGAAATGGTGCCTTCTTAGAGATAATGGAAAACACCAGGAACTGGAGCTAAAAGAAAGTACCTTGGGGGTGGGGGGGGGGGGCATTAGAGACATTAAAGGAAATGAAAACTGATTAAACCCCTGGACCTGACTGACTGCATCTCAATGTTTTGTAGGAGGTGGAAAATGTGATTAGCATCTGAGTACATCTAAGATGGAGGTTAATTAATGTTTTGATATTAAGGTTATTAATATATTAATATATTAAGATATTAATGGATTAGGAGGTTCATGGAAGAAAGTGGTGCTGGGGTAAAAGTTCACTCACAATCTTAATTGTATAGTGGAGCAGGCTCAAGCAGTTGGGCAACATTTACCTACTTTATGTTGCAGAGGAAATAAAAACAGAAATACTGTATTACTGAAGGAATAAACTTTACTTGCTGGAATTTATACTTATTATCATATATTAGTGATTCAATTTAGAAATCAAAGGAAGTTCACTGTCTTCATATTCATCTTTAGTATTTAAAAAGCCAGTATCTGTGGAACATTGACGGGAGTGAAATCACAATTATTGTTTCGTATATGACTATGAAGGAAAACCTTACATGAATTAAATCGTAATACTTGGTTAATATAACTTTATACAAATAACTAAGGGATCTAGAAAGAAGAGTATAGAAGGCAAGTGAACAAAGTGCACATAACTCTTATGCACAACCCAGTTAGCTCATTCTATCATGACCTTACCTTTTTCCATTATTGTCTTCTTTGACAAAGATGGAGCTTTTATTTATCTGATTCAAAGCCAACAAAGTTCTTTATAGGAATGGACTTCTATCAGCATTTTGCTTTTCAGGTCAATGTGACTTTGATGAGCACTTCCACTTTTCAGTCGAATCTGATGTATTGGTTGCTTTAGGGTTCAGAAAATGTACAGGGAACTAAGTATATTGTAGATGTACACGCTTGCCCTTATGTTGTGATATCACTAATTTGTCAGTAGATGGCAGCATTACTTTATAATCAGAAGCAAAGAGTCAGCGCTTTAAAAAAAGCTTAAAAAATCCAAGAAGAGCATCTCATTCATATAATTAATTTATGGTTATAACTAGTTAAATTATTTGATATTTTGTTCTTTGGCAGTGAGTTGACTTGGTTGTTGTTTCATTATTATTAATGCATTTTGAAATTTACTTAAGGCTCATTACTGGCAAGCTGAAAAATATAGTGAGGCAAGGCACAACTGACTATTGGGTGAGGAAAAACTTTGTTTTGTATTCAATGCAGACAGATCATTTCATTACAACAGTGCAATGAGGTGATACAAGGAAAAGCAATAACAGAATGCAGAATAAATTGTTACAGTTACAGATAAAGTGTAATGGAGATAATTAGGTGTGAGGCTAGAATGAGGTAGATTCATTTTTCTGTACTAGGGATTTTTCTGTACTAGGGGACTGTTCAATATTCTTTTAACAGTGGGACAGAAGCTGCCATTGAGCCTGGTGGTACATGCTTTCAGACTTTTGTGTCTCCTGTTGGAAGGGGGAGGGAGAGGATAGAATGTCCAGTGTGGGTGGGGTCTTTGATTATGTTGGCTGTTTTATTGAGAAAGTGCGGAGTGTAGTCCATGGAGAGGGGGCTGGTTCCATAATGTGCTGAGCTGTGCTGACTACTCTATGCAGTTTCTTGTGGTCTCGGTCAGATGTGTTGTTATACCAAGTCCTGATCCATCTGGACAGGATACTTTCCATGGTGCATTGATAAAAATTAGTGAGGGTCAAAGACAAAATGTCAAATTTCTTTAGCTTCCTGAGGAAGTAGAAGCACAGAAGCACTTTCTAGACTAGGACAGGGTATTGATGTTGTTTTCTTTTAGGAACTTAAAGCCTTCAGCCCTCTTGACCTCAGTGCCTTTAATGTAAACAGGACAGTGTGCACTGCTCCTCCTTCCTAAAGTCAATCACCAACGTGTGTGTGTGTGTGTGTGTGTGTGTGTGTGTCTACGTATATACATATATTCAATCTTTCATGATGACACCCAGAGGTTGGCAAAGTGAAGAAGTTGAAGCTGGATGTGAAGTCCAGGGATCGTTGAGTACGGGGGTCAAAGTCCAAATATCGAAAGCTGGAGTTGGCGACTCTGGAGGTTGGAGGCCTGATGTGTATGAGTCTGCAAGGCTGGGACGAAGCACTGGAAGTTGGAGTCTGGATACTGCCTGTTTGTGAGAATGGCTGGGTGGTTGGCACAGTGGTCTGTTGTGGTTGTTGTTGCTTGTGTGGTTCTGCTGAACACTTCGGGCATGCTATAAATATTTGGTGACACTTGTAGGCTTATCCCGGCACATCCTAGGTTGTGTTGGTTGTTAATACAAATGGCACATTTCCATATATATGAATCTGAATCTGATAATGTTTAAGCTTGACTTTCAAATATAAACTGTTGATCTCCGTTTGTTAGCATTAGGGAGATCAGCCTGTAGATTTTACATGAGTGGTTGGCTGGAAGTAAATAAAGGTCCAGGTTTTTAATGGATTAAAATAATTGATCACATTTATGATACTTTCATTTCAAATATTAAACAAAAGCATGGAATTTAGCTGATAGAATTTACAGTATATATTTATGGGCCAACCCTTGTGTGCCCCTTCTAAATGCATTATCTTGGTTTTCTGGAATGCACTGTGTTGCCATTTTTTTTCCCTCATCTGATCACCTGAATATATTTCTAACATGTGCAACTTTGTTCTTACTGTCAACAACATGGCTGATCTTAGTATCATTTAAAAATTCCTCAATCATTCTATGCAAAATTGAATTTGATATTGTATAAACTAAATATATGCTGTATCTATGGTTTCCTATCTTAGAAACAGAATCAGCATCAGGTTTGTTATCACCAGCAGCAGTTCAGTGCAAAACATAATATAGAATAAATAAATAAATCAATCAATCAATCTATCAACCACAGTATATATACAGTATATTGAATAGGTGAAAAATCATGCAAAAACATCATATATATATTAAAATAGTGAGGTAGTGTCCAAGGGTTCAATGTCCATTTAGGAATCAGATGGCAGAGGGGAAGATGCTGTTCCTGAATCACTGAGTGTGTGCCTTCAGGCTTCTGTATCTCCCATCTGATGTTAGCAGTGAGAAAAGGGCATGCCCTGGGTGCTGGAGGTCCTTAATAATGGACGCTACCTTTCTGAGACACTGCTCCTTGAAAATGTCCTGGGTACTTTGTAGGCTAGTACACAAGATGGAGCTGACTAAATTTACAATGCTCTTCTGCTTCTTTGTGCAGTGCAGTAGCCACCCCCCCATACCTAACAGTGATGCTCTCCACAGTACATCTATAGAAGTTTTTGAGTGTATTTGTTGACATGTCAAATCTCTTCAAACTCCTAATGAAGTATAGTCATTCTCTTGCCTACTTTATAACTGCATCAATGTGTTGGGACCAGGTTAAGTCCTCAGAGATCTTGACATCCAAGAACTTGAAGCTGCTCACTCTCTCCATTTCTGATCCCCCTATGAGGATTGGTATGTGTTCCTTCGTCTCGCCCTTCCTGAAGTCCACAATCAGCTCTCTGGTCTTACTGACATCGAGTGCAAGGTTGTTGCTGTGACACGACTCCACTAGTTGGCATATCTGACTCCTGTATGCCCTCTCATCTCCATCTGAGATTCTACCAACAATGGTTGTATCATCAGAGACACCACTAGTCACTGGCAACCAACCAGAAAAGACCCCCCTTTATTCCTACTTGCTGCCTCCTGCCTGTCAGTTATTCCTCTGTCCATGCCAGTATCTTTCCTGTAACACCACAGGACTTTATCTTGTTAAGCAGCCTCATGTGTGGCACATTATCAAATGCCTCTGAAAATCCAAGTAAATGGCATCCTCTGCATCTCCTTTGTCCACCCTACATTTCCCAATACTTCATTCCATCTGCCATTTTCTTGCCCATTCTTCCAATTTGTCTAAGTTCTGCTGCAATTGCAATGCTTCCTCAGCACTACCTACCGCTCTGCCTATCTTCATATCATCCACAAACTTTACCACAAAGCCATCAATTCCATTATCTAAATCAATGACAAACAAAGTGAAAAGTAGCGGTCCCAATACTGACCCCTGAGGAATCAGAATCAGGTTTACTATCACCAGCATGTGATGTGAAATTTGTTAACTTAGCAGCAGCAGTTCAATGCAATACATAATCTAGAAGAAAAAAATAATAAATAATTAAGTAAATCAATAATAGTATACATATATAGAATAGATTAAATATTGTGCAAAAAACAAATAATGTATATTAAAAAAGTGAGGAGGTGTTCAAGGATTCAATGTCCATTGAGGAATTCGATAGAAGAGGGAAAGAAGCTGTTCCTGAATCACTGAGAATGTGTCTTCAGGCCTCTGTACCTCCAACCTGAAGGTAACAGTGAGAAAAGGGTATGCCCTGGGTCTGGAGGTTATTAATAATGGATGCTGCCTTTCTGAGACAACGCTCCTTGAGGATGCCCTGGGTACTTTGTAGGCTCATACTCAAGATGGAGCCGACTAAATTTACAACACTCTGCAGCTTCTTTTGGTCCTGTGCAGTAGCTCCCTCTCCCAGCCTCCCCCCCCCCCCCCGCCCCGCCAGTTCTGTACATTTTAGAAGATCTATTTCAATATTTGGCCTCAAGATTTTTTCAATCTGTTTACAAAGCTCTCTGCTAAGTAGAATCAGTTTGAAATGATTCACCGTAACTGCTATTTTAAGTTGCAGTCCATAATGTTAAACTGTCTTGAATTTCAGCACATATTGTCTTTTGCTTAAAGAGCTTATGCAGAAACGGTTGTCAAAACAGCAATGTTTATGTTTTTTCAGTAAAGGATGCTTTTCCAAAATTGAGATTGAAACAGAGGGTGTGAAATCTGGCACATGCAAGGCTCTAGCTGGGAATATTACATTTTAATTTTATAGAGTAAAGGCGGAAAATGTCTTCCATTCTTGTGCTTATACATCCTGTTACCCCTTAATAAAAAATCTAAGGCACTTTAAGGGAAAAATACTTATAATTAGAGCTCTAAAGCTTAATCCATCATGAAAGTATCACTGCAGTTTATAAAAATTTAATAGCCTTTTGCTACATTTCGTGATGAAGCAGTATTCCTTTTTGATTAATTTGAAAGGAATGAAACTCATTTGCCTTATAGTATCACACATTCTCTTACCATGGTTTGAGTACATTTTTCAATCTATGAATACTTCCAGTCTATAAAGGCACCCTAATTTAAAAACACACATTTCTAGTTCTAAGATGCTTTGCAGTCACTGGTGTGAAGTATCTGTTCTAATTCAGGAAATATGATAGCCAACTTGCATACATGTATTAATAACTACATAACCTGATATATTATTGTTCATTGAGGAAGAAATACAATAAAGGAAACTTCATTCTTGTTCAGTGTCATGTCTTTGGAACTTTTACATCTAATTGAAAGAACTGAAGATCAATAGGTGAATATATCCTCTGAAGATCTTTCAGCAGTCTAAGGGACTGAAGTATAAGCTTTGATTTTTGTGCTGGGATAGGACTTGAACCTTTGATCTGTTGACCCAGAGGTAAATGTGTGATTAACTGAGCCACTGTGAAAATCCAGAAGCTACTGGTTGCATTGTTATGGTTATCATTGATGAACACAGAGATAACAGAAACAACGTCACGTTAGGCTAATTACCTTCAATTCCCATCATAAAGACAGGTGAAATAAAGGTACAAAGTTCAAAATAAAATTTATTATTAGAGTACATTCATGTCACCACATACAACCCTGAGATCAACACGTACAACACACTGGAGGATCTCAGCAGGTCGGGCAGCATCTGTGGAAATGAGCAGTCAATGTTTCGGGCCGAGACCCATCGTAAGGACTGATTGTGTTTACAACCCTGAGATTCTTTTTCTTGCGGGCCTGCTCAGCAAATCTTGGAATAGTAACTGTAAACAGGATCAATGAAAGAGCAAGAGCATAGAAGACAACAAACTGTGCAAGTGTAAATAAACAACAATAAACAATGAGAGCATGAAATAACAAGATAAAGTGTCCTTCAAGTGAGATAATTGGTTGTGGGAACATCTCAATAGATGAGCATAGTTATCCTCTTTTGTTCAAATACCTGATGGTCGAGGGGTGGTAACTGTTCTGGAACCCAGTGGTGTGAGTTCTGTGGTCTTTGTACAATCACTAGTGACTGAATTTTTAATAAAATTGTGGAAAAAATGCTGCTGAATAAATTATTTTGTTGTGAATAATAATTTATTTTAAAGTTTGGTTCTTAAATCCTGAGGACATTTACTGTTACAGTGTATTTTAAGAAGGAAACAAAATTAAAATATTTTTATATCTATCTTTCCCATGTAATACTCGGTGCATTTCCTGTAAATGGTTTTAAACCATTTTAAATTTACTCCCCCCCTCCCCTCCCGTTTTCTAGTTTATAAGACCCGGTAAGAATGATCTAACCTAATTGTTTGGAAGGCATCATTGTTGCTTTCATGCTCACCAATGTCCTGCAGGGGGTGCCACCTCCAAGTAGGCTGCAGATGAGTGGAAATCGCTATCAAATATATGGACAACTGTTCATAAGATGATTGTAGAACACTCCTCTGTCACAGTGCAATGCGGGAGAATATACTCTGTGAAATAGATCTTCAGAGTTTCTTTTATGTTGGGAGAAATGCCCCCTTTCTCACAATTTTCTCAAGGCAAGCTGTTGGTTTGCAGGAAAAGTGCAATGAAATGTTGGAACCAGAATGAGGGGTTGAACTTTAGATTCTGCATAGCATTAATTTATGTTTTGAAACACATTTTGTGAAGTATTTTTGTGTTATAGTTAAGAAATTAGAACATCTTCCACTGGCAAGCACTCATTTTTTAAGTAATTAGTGTTACAGTCAGAATAGGCTGTCTGATCTGCAGTGGGCTTTTTGATCTTTTTCTCCCTCAGCAACCCTCTTTTAGCATCAGACCCAGCTCTGTTGGTTCTCTCCTTATTCGTCTAATCATACTAAGAGTTAAATCTATTCAGATTTATTTATCATAAGTACATCAATTACATACAGTGAAATTCAGTGATATTCAGTATGCTGGGGATAGCCCATAAGTGTTGCCACACATTCCAGTGAAGTTTGATCTGGCAGAAGTTGAACGGTTCATCAGAAAGGCAAGGTCAGGTTCAGTGCCAGGACCTAATGGAGTGCCATATAAGGTGTTCAAGAAGTGTGAAGAGCTGATGAAATACTTGTGGAGATTGTTAAAGGTGGTATGAAGATAAGGTGTTCCTTTGTCATGGAATGAGGCTGAAGGAGTATACATCCCAAAGGAAGACAATTCTACTGCATTGAATCAGTTCTGATCAATTTCACTCCTGAATGTAAAGGGGAAGATTATGTTTATGCGTTCTAGCAGAAAGAATATCTTTATTTGTGATAGAGAATGGATGGGTAAATACATCTGTGCAGAAGGTAGGAATACCAGGCTAGAGTATACTAGTATGATATGGCATACCATCTAGGAGTCAAGAAGGTTGAGAAGAAACCTGGCTGTAGTTTGGCTTGATCTTGCAAATGCGTATGGTTCTGTTCCCCATGCCCTGATTGAGTTTGCGATGGAATTCCAATGGATTCCTGCTAAGGTGAGGAACTTTGTTATGCAATACTACAATGGTTTCTGGATGAGTTTTCCACTCAGCAGTCTACAACTAGGTGGCAGAGCTTGGAAGTTGGTATCCCAATGGGATGTGCGATTTCACCCATCCTTTTTGTGTTAGCCATGGAGGTCATTGTGAGGGCTGCAGAATTAGTGGGACCAGGTTTCGCACTTGATGGTGGAGGGGAGTTACCACCAATATGAGCGTTCATGGACGATCTCACCCTTTTGGGTCCTAGCACGGAGGCAGTGGGAAGTGTACTATCTAGACTCGAGGAGCTAATTGATTGGGAAAGAATGAAGTTCAAGACCAAGAAGTCAAGGAGCCTTGTTCTTAGGAGAGGAAAGCTGGTTGACTTTCATTTCACCCTTTGTGGAGAGGAGATTCCATCAGTTAAGAGTTAAGAGCCAGTTAAGAGCCTCGGGTGATGGTACACAGAGGAGCTGAGAGACACCAAGAGGGTTCAAGAGACAGGAGAACAGATCAGTAGAGGTCTGATGTCTGTCGACAAGTGTGGCTTGCCTGGCAAGTTGAAATTGTGGTGCTTGCAGTACGGACTGATGCTACAGATAACGTGGCCACTAACTGTCTATGAAGTGGCAATGTCCCATGTTGTGGCAATGGAACGGAAGATCAACAAGTATGTGAAGAAGTGGTTTGGAGTACTGAGCAGCCTCACCAATGTTGCAATCCACAGTAACCAGACAAAGCTTACTATCCCAGTGCAATCCCTTGTTGAAGAGGTCAAGGTAGCCAAGGTAGGATCATTCTTATGCTTCGAGACTCAGAAGACCCTGTCATCAAGAACATCCAGTCGGATGTGAGATCAGGCAGGAAGTGGTCAGCCCATGTCGCAGTTGATGAGGCAGAGTCTAGACTGAAGCACAAGGAGACGGTTGGGGATACCCAGCTGGGCTGCCAGGGACTTGGATGGACAACCCACAAGTGGTGGTCATCTTCTACAGGTAAGGAGCACCGTGAGCTTGTAACGCAAGAAACATGAGAGGTAGAAGAGGAGAAGAGGTTAGCTAAAACAGCTGGCCTAGCCAAACAAGGGGCTTGGACCTGGTGGGAAAGTGTTGAACAATGACATCTTTCTTGGAATGTTCTGTGGCAGATGGAACCATTCCACTTTTCTTTTCTATGCAGAGCAGCATACGACCTGCTCCCAACACCTGCCAACCTCAGCACCTGGTATGAAGATAAGACAGACAGGTGTGCTGCTTGTGGCGAGAAGGGAACACTTCAGCATATTTTGAGTGCATGCAGAGTCAATCTTCCCAGCGGCATGTACACTTGGAGACATAACGATGTTCTCAAGGTTGTAACAGAAGAAGTTGAGTAGAGAGTACTGCAGCACAACTTATCTCATGCCCCATGCTGCACAGAACATCGCATATCATTTGTGAAAGAAGGCTCTAAGTCAAGGGTGTGCAGCGCAAGCCCACAATCAAGCATACTTTCCTCAGCCAATGATTGGTGTGTCAAAGCCGAATTGGATGAGAAATGCAGTTTCCTGGGGCAAATAGCTTTCACCACATTGTGTGCAGATGTAATCGTATGGTCTGACACCAGTAGAGAAATGATTATTGGTGAACTCACAGTCCCCTGGGAAGACAACATCGATGAAGCCCATGAGCACGAGTTAACCAAGTATGCAGAATTGAGATCAGAGTGCAGAGACAGAGGGTGGAAGGTCTCATGCTATCCATTCGAAGTAGGGTGCCGTGGCTTTATTGCGTTCACTTTCCAGAAGTGGCTGCGTGACCTTGGCTTCACTAGAAGAGAGATCAAGTCAATCAGCAAGGCTGTAGCTGAGGCAGCAGAGACAGGATCATCATGACTGTGGACCAAGTACGTCCAGAGGGGGAGATAGTCGGACAGTGTATCCATCCTTTGCAAACCCTTCACTAGTTGCATAGACACCTGAAGAGTAGACTATCTGTTGGATGGAAGCGACCAACAACTCTGATAGAGGCAGATGCCAAGTTGTTAAGCTCATCAGTGGGAGGTGGTGCTTTAGCACTGCTGGCCCACCACCTCGAGGGAGTCTTGATCATAAGCGGGCCAAAACTCCTGAAGACAGGTGGCAGATCAACTGATGATCCCACTGGTGATGGCACAGGACAGTTAACATCTTAGTCCAAGTGTATTTTCAATTCTGCCAACATAGCATGTCCACAACATTCAGCAGCAGAACACAAGGATCAACAGCAACAAGAGAACAAAACAAGCCAATTTCTCACCCTCCCACCAACCACACACTCAGACAGGCCTCTAGCCCCACGACAGGCCACAAGTTCCAGTATCCGACTCCAAGAGAAAGTTGTATTGATGTTCTTCTGTTAGGGGAAGGTGGTTATTGTGAAAGTCTTTTTGTCAGCAGGAAGTTTGTCAATACCTCACACACCATCCCCAGGTGACTATAAATTGCACAACTATAAAATTAACCAGAAATATTGGGGATTGAAGGAATGACCAGTCGAAATTAACTAATAGCTATGCCGTAACTAGTTGATGATCATTTTAAACAGAAATAGTGGGGTATTTTTCATGCCAGCTGGTATTGTATTCGGTTGTCAGAATTGAAAAGTGGAACACAAATCTCTAAACTGTCAGTTACAATTACTGATGTCATTCTCTGGTTGTTTTGCATATATCTGATGGATGTTAAATGCAGATGTGCTAAGCTCTATATTAAAATACTGCCTAGAACACATTATTTTCAGGGCACTTTATTTTGTAACTTGAAGGGCACAAGGGATGAACACAAAAAAAGACATGATTTGCCACCAGCTGTTTACAGGCACAGTTGAGGTTCTGTTGCCTAAGGTTGGTCAAAGTCAAAATGTTGAGTTTACAGCCATATGTACCAGTACATGTACGTACAAGTGCAATGAGAAACTTACCTGCAGCAACATTACAAGCACATGTATCATATAAGCTGCATCCATAAGGAAAGCATAAATTAACATAAATTATACACAATTTTCCACGAAAGACCACAATTAGGACAGCAAAAAGAAGGGGAAAACAAAGTCTTGTCCATTCCATTTTGAAGATTAGCCCTAGAAGTGGCTTACTTGATCATTGTTTTATCCAGAAATAATTAATGGCGGAGGCAACAAAGAAAAAAAATTAGGTGGCTAAAATGCATTCATCCCGTTACACTGTCATATTATTTATTAAAATCTCCCTTTTGAGAGGGTTAAGAATTTTTTTTTTGCTCCACATTTTTTCCTTCTGTTTCCTAATAAAGAGGATGATATTTCTGTATCTTCACATAGACAATTGTGAGTCCCTGGAATTCCTTACTTAGTGGATTGTGGAGGCTAAGTAATTTGGGACTGTTATGATACCAGCCCCCTCCTTCCGGAGAATCGCAAGATCGCTATTAATTCGGGTCTTGGACCCAGGAAATGAGAGACAATGCAATGGATTTGACCATTGTTCTTAGAGACACCTGTGTGAATTGCAACTTTATACTACGTGCCAGCTATCAGGGACATGGACACCCTCGGGCAATGTGGGGTGGAGATTGTATCACCCTACCTTGATTGACATCTACAACTCTGCAAGTCAAGATAAAAAGGGGACTGCAGGAGGCAGTACACCAGCGACGCACTAGAAGGAGACACCATTGCTCATCACTCCCGTGAGGACGGGAAGCCGTTCGGGAGCCACGTGTGATTCGGTTCCCCTAGCCTGGGGAACGAGTGGCTGATAACCCTGAAAAGGACTTCGAACTGACAACGGGGAACCCACGTTCCCGATTCAACGATTTGAGTCCAAAAGGCTGGCAAATTTATTTTCTCTCTCCAACACGTGAGACCCCAGCGGTCCCCGTAAGGCTAAAAGCCTGCATGAACTTCAGAGACTTTGATATTTCCATCGGACAATATTTTTACCCCTAGACAAACGATAGAGCTACTTCTTATTGTTGATTATTACTATACCCGCGCTTTAGATTGAGTAGTGACGACGTATATTATCTGAATGTTTGTATTAACCTTACTTTTGTGCCCCTTTATAAATAAAAACGTTTAAAAATAGTACCATCAGACTTCAGCGGACCTCTCTATCTTTGCTGGTAAGTGACCCAGTTATGGGGTTCATAACAGGACATTTAAAGAGGAAATACACATAAGTTTTTGAATTATCAGGGAGTTGAAGGCTGGTGGGATCTGGCTCAGAAGTGATCAAGCTTGAGGTCAATCAGCCACAATTATGATGAACAATGGGAAGAGCACAAGAAACTGAGTGTTTGACTCATCCTTCTGCTTTCATTTGCTCAAAGACGATTAATTTTCTGTTGACAAGATCAAAGCATTCTTTCCTGGATTTGTGATTGAATTTGGAAAATATTGACACTAAGTTAAAATTACTAAGACAGCTCATAATTAGCCATTGGCAACAATAGCAACTTGTGTTTGAATATAACCTTCAGTGTAGTGAAATGCTCCAGGGAATTTCACAGGAATATTTTAAATCAACGTTCGATGCTGAACTATGTATAGCTGCCAAATTTATCAGTTTTAAGGTACATCTCAGATGAGGAAAGAGAGAAACAGTCATAGAGAAGTTAAAGGAGAGAATTCCTAGGTTGAGAGGCAAGGTGAACCCGCCAATAGTGAAGAAGGTTATAGAGGGAGATTTGGAGTGCACTGGAGGGGTCTGAGAACAAGAAAGACACTTAAAACTGAAGGTCTACTGGAAGGGTCAGTGAGTACAGGGTGAATGTTAAAGAGGGATTCATTAAAACAATGCAATATTCTCAATTGTGAATGTGATGCAATAAAACCCATGGCATTTCTTGAAAATCATGTTTTTTTTGTAAAGCTATATATTTTCTAAGAGATGTAGATAAAACAAAATGTAGTAGGGAAATCAAAAAAAGTGCAATAAAATACAGTGGATTCTGGTTAATTGGGGCTGCTGCTTATTTGGGACAACTCTTAAAGAACAAAAACTAATTGAGAAACTTGTCCGGATTCCCTTTGTTTATTTGGGACACTGTGGTGCTTAATTGGGGCAGGAGACTTTCCAAACAGGTTCTAACTACTGCCAGTTGTGTGCATTTGTGTGGCTGTTAGATGCTTAGAGCAGACAGTTTTTGAATAGCGTCAGTTGCATATATTTGTGTCCAAAAAGCAGTGAGTTTTTATCACTGATGGTTGGTATTAAAATAGCAGTACGACAATTCAGAACTGTTTTGCTCACTGCCATTTCAAGGATTCAGGCTTGAAGATGCCAGCCGCCGGGAGTGAAAGTGAAAAGATTTCACTACTTCAACAAGTTAGGAACTACAAAGAATTTGAAGGTATCCACAAATATCTTGAATGTTACAATGAAAATAAAGATTTGGAGGATGCAATCATCAATATATATGAAGGCGATCTATTATCTGCATTAGGTGTTGATTTTATTCACTGTGTACATTGGATGAATACTTCCATCGATAATTATTAGGAACTAATACACAGTCTTATAGTTCTATGGTACTGTTGGTAATGTTCTATTTTGTTCTGTATTTCACTTAAATACATAATTTGTCACTCATTTTGTCTTTCTTTTAACTATTCTTTTAACTTCTATTAATTTTTTATGTCTATTTTTTAAACTATTTCAATGAAACTTTGGCTAATTAGGGCAGCTGCTTAATTGGGCCAAAATGTACTCGTTTCAAAGTGTCCCAATTTACTGGAATCCACTGTATATACACAGAAAGCCAGACTGGAACACAAGACATGGGGATTGTGTTTATTGAAAATTGAAATTCTTGTGGTCTTTTCCCCAGAAGCATTATACATGTTGCTTTATTTTTGGTTCAGTTTCTACTTAAGTTCCTGAGCCTCTGAAATATTATGTAGCTCGTGGTCTGGATCTGCAGTTTTGCTCTAATTCAGAATGCCAGATCTGCATTAGTACATCTGCAATTATATAAAATGCATTTTATAATATTTCCTCATCTTAATGGAACTAAAGATTTGTTGAAGTGGCAGTAAGTTAATAGAAGAAACAAATTTCATCCCTTGCTGTTTTTTATGATCTAACAGCACTTTCTTTATTTTTGTACATCAGCTTTCAGCTAAAAATGAATTAATATGAATAGATGAACATAGAAATTAGGAGCAAGAGTACATTGCTGTGGCCCTTAATGCCTTCTCTTCCACTTAGTAAATTCATGGTTGATCTGACTGTTACTCCTCCACAGTCTATTGATTCACAATAACCACTCACACCTTACTTGTCAAGAACTTATTTACATCTGCCTTAAAAGATTTTGCTTCTAGTGCTCTTTGACTAAGAGTGTTCCAAAGAATTCCAAACACTCTTTAAATTATATCATCCATCTCTGTAATAAGTGGGTGATCCCCGGTCTCAGATTGTTCCACTATAGGAATCAAACACCCACACACGCCCTCTTAAGACCATTCAGGATCTAATATATGACAATCACATCCCCTCCTACTCTTCTTAGCTCCAGTGAATGCAAACTGACTGTTCAACTTTCATAAGATAATCCACAGATTCAATTCCATTCCAGATATTAGTAATAGTACTCTGAACTGCTTCACATTAACTTTCTTCCCTAAATATGGAGACCAATACTGTACAATTCTCCAGATATGGTTCTTTGCCATAATATCAAAGAAGATTTATCTGATTGTCATTTGTTATGTAAAACTTTGCTGCCATTTTTCCTTACACTGCATCAGTTATTTCAGTGCTTTGAGATGTCCTGATGTCACAAAAAGTGCTAAATAAATACAAATCCTTTTAGTTTAGTTTCAGTTAGTTTCACATGATTTTACAGGAGAATGTCATTTCTGAGGTAACTTGATATGCAAGAGCTGTGATAACACCACAGCTTCCTGACAAACAGTTCTCTCATGGTTGGCTGCAAACAGAAGGTAAATCTGCCAAATGCATTGAGACTGACTGTGCTCCCAGCCCAGTTAATAGCTGGGCCTTTGTGAATTTGGCAGGTTTAGCTTTTGGAGTACAGCCAAATATGAGAAGACCTTCTGTGAGAAATGAATGATGCTAGCTCAGGACTTTTCATAGTGAGAGGAGAGCTCCATAGTACTTCTTGGTAAAGGGAGAGATTAGTTTATGTTCCATTTCAAAAAACATTTAAAATCCATCTGTTAGCTCAACTAAATGTAGGACCAACTTTAACTTGCCAACAAATGTGTAGATGGATAATTTTATATGTTTTAAAATTTTTTATTGAGATGCAGTGCTGAATAGGCCCCTCCAAACTTTCAAGCCATGCCACGTGCCACCCAGCAATCCCTGATTTAACCTTTTCCTAATCACCGGACAACTTACAATGATCAATTAACCTACCAATCGGTATATCTTTGGACTGTGGGAGGAAACTGGAGCACGCGAATGAAACCAACGCAGAGAACGTACAAGTTCCTTTCAGGCATTGGCAGGAAATGAACCTGGGTTGCTGATGCTGTAGGTCATTGTGCTAACCACTACACTACCGTGCCACCTTCAAAAAATAAACAAATCAATAGGTGTACAACCCTTGCCAATTTTTAATATACTTTATGTTGTAGTTGCTTAAGTAAACCAAGCAAGGTTGCTTTTCAGTTGCTCTGAGGTAACAGTTATTACTGATGTTGGTGGAAAATTTGTATACAATTTCTAAAATTGTTCTATTGGAAATGAACTTGTGTCTCTGATTGCCTCCAGCACTACGTTATATGATTTCGAATCATGTCAACAAGCAAGGTCAAGTGCTTAAGTTTTGATCAGTGCTACTTTGATTGATTACAGCTGGCCTGGTGTTAGGTGTTCAACAACATCTGCAGCAAATTGTGCAAGAAGAAATATTTTCAACATATTTGCATTTATATTTTTAATTATTAGATTTTTCTGATGACTCACTCATGCAACAACTACCTTGGCAATAAATCAAACTATATGATTCACTAGAGCTCAAGATGATTTTTAAAATTTTTATTCTGTTAAAGCCTTTTTCCCTGACCTTTAAAAAAAACTGACTGACAGTGGTAAGCCTAGAATAATTATACTTTCTCTTTTACTGTTCCTTTAATCTTCCCTTCTTGCTTCTGTTCCTTTTTCTGGTTCTGATTTTTATTCCAGTTTATATAATTCCCTTCTCCCTCATCTCAGTTCCTTTCCATTTCTCATGCACCCTCACTTCAGCTGCATCAAGGTAATTGTTACTGTTGTTGCTGGAGAATTTATGTGCAATTTGTTAAATTGTTCTATTGGAAATGAACTTGTGTTTATAATTGCCTCCAGCATTACACTGTGATTTCAAATCATGCCTTTAGTTCAGTGTCTCTCACCTTATTTTCCCTTCTTGTTCACTTTTCTTGACTAGCCTCAGTTACAAGGGGTACAGAATACCACATGGTTTTTGCTGTTAATTGTTTTCTATTTATGCCAAGTACATGAATATTCAGCTTAGTTGAGTTACAATTTTACGATCAAATACTCTGTCAGCATAGCGCAGTTGATACTTAAAGAACAACTGCCATGAAGCCACACTTTAGTGTAACTCACTGCCACTAGGCAGTGTAAAAACTGAGAGAAAACTAAAATGTGGAAATGTGTTAAAAACAGTTTACCTTAAGATTTAGATTTAACTTTTGCATCAAAGTATTGCACAAAGTTCTTAGCATTTCCCTGTAAGAGTAGCTGCATAAATGGCATGATCATTGCTGTTTTGATCTTCTCACAATTGTAGCCCCAAATGTTCCTCAGAACCAACTATTAACATATCCTGCTAAACATTAATAGAATGATTCAGATATAAATAAGGGATATATTAGTGAACAATCATAAAATGTGACATGAAAGCGGCAGTTTTCTAGCTGCTTTCAAGTTGATGCCTAACAGGACTGAGTGAAACTCCTACTAGAGGTTCAATAATGGTCAGATTTTCTTTTTTTCAAACCCAGTGACCATGTGGCCTGAATGGATATATAGCGAACATCTGGCCTATCAACTGAGCATGTTACAGGTGCTTGAATGAGAGCGGTAGATATTGTATAATAATGTCTTATTGAAGGGGAAAACTTTTCACTTAGCAGTTTTCACTTGTAAGTGTTAAATAACCAGTGTCACTTTTGTATTTGTAAAATGTGGGAGATATTCACAGCTTTGGCTGAGTTATTCAATTCTTTTTCAAGAAAATCCAGATGGTAAATTTTATTTATCTTGAGATAAAATCCTAAGCAATTAATCTTGAAGTTATATCTCTGCATATGTATGCAAAATGGAGAGAAATGTAACAAAAAATAGTGAGAAAATTACTGCAGAGTTATGGGAAAGGGGTCATGGAATGAATGGCTGAATGGCTTGCTAATGCTGAGATCTTGTGTGGGCACGTTAGGGCAAATGGCACACCTTTCTTATTATAATGTTTTAGTGACGCCTCAGTACTGATTATATACAGGTTAACTTGTGTATTCCTATATATCTAAAACTGTATCACCTTTCTTTATTTTAATATATTTCATTTGCTGAAATACAAACATTTAAATCTATAAAAGTTATGAGCCTTGGACATAGATATTGTCAAGGGCAGTTATTTAGGAATCAATAAGAAACACCACAACTTATAGACTCACTTTCAAGGACTTTAAAAAGCAGGAAGTTTTTCAACGGGAGTCCTTGATGGGAGAGCGGGATAGACACAGTCGCATTCTTGCACAAGTCCGGCGAAGAACTTTAAGAACCCAGTCTCCGTAAAAGAAGGATACCATTGTTGCAGTGGTCTCAGTCAGAGTGGTAAGGCCTTGGCTCAACAGGGCTACAGCGAGAACAGACAGAGGCAGGGAAAGTAGGTAAGTTTATTCCTTATTTCTTATTTCTTTTCTCTTATCTAACTCCTAAGAGAATAGGGAGTATATCTTCAAGGCCAGTATTGTGTTCTGAGTGTCAGATGTGGGACTTCCGGGAGACTACCAGCTCCCCGATGACCACATCTGCACCAGGTGCACTGAGATGCAGCTCCTTAGAGACTGTGTTAAGGATCTGGAGCTGCAGCTCGATGGCCTTCGGCTTGTTAGGGAAAGTGAAGAGGTGATAGATAGGAGCTACAGGGAGGTAATTGCCCCAAGGCTACAGGAGACAGATAAATGGGGAGGAGGAGTGGAAAGGAAGAATGTCAGATAGTGGAGAGCATCCCTGTGGCTGTTGCCCTCAATGATAAGTACTCCATTTTGAGCACTGTTAAGGAGTGGGGGGAGGGGGGAGAACCTACCTTTGGGAAGCAACAGTGTCTGTGCCTTTGGCACTAAGTCTGGTCTTGTGGCTCAGAAGGGTCGGGAACTGAAGAGGACGGCAGCAGCAACAGGGGACTCTATAGTTAGGGGGACAGATAGGTGATTCTGTGGATGGGAGAAAGAATCACGGATGATTGTTTGCCTCCCAGGTGCCAGTGTCTGCAATGTTTCTGAGCGTGCACACAATATCCTGAAGAGGGAGGGTGAGCAGCCAGAAGTCGTGGTACATATTAGTACCAACAACATATGTAGAAAAATGGAGGAGGTCCTGAAAACAGAATACAGGGAGTTAAGAAGGAGGACCTCAAGGGTAGTAATCTCCGGATTGCTGCTTGTGATAATAGGAATAGAATGAGGTGGCAGATAAATGCGTGGCTGAAGAATTGGAGCAGGAGGCAGGGATTCAGATTTCTGGATAATTGGAACCTCTTCTGGGGCAGGTGTGACCTGTACAAAAGGGATGGGTTGCACTTGAATCTGAGGGGAACCAATAACCTTACTGGCAGATTTACTAAAGCTGTTGGTTTAAACTAATATGGCATAGGGATGGGAACCATTATGATAGAGCTGAGGATGAGCCAGCAGATGATGGGTGTAACACGAATGTAAGGAAGGGCAAGCAAAGAGTTAAATTGTACTACAGAACCAAAATTCAAAAGGGCGAAGAATGCATGTAGTATTTAGAATAAGGTGGATGAACTCATGGCGCAATTAGAGATTGGTCAGTATGACATTGTGGGCATCACTGAGTCGAGCCTGAAAGAAGGCCATAGTTGGGAGCTTAACATCAAAGGATATACTTTGTATCAAAAGGACAGGCAGGAAGGCATAGGTGGAGGTGTGGCTCTGTTGGTAAGAGATGGAATTACATCTCTAGCAAGAGGTGACGTAGGGTCAGAGAATGTTGAATCTTTGTGGGTGGAGTTGAGAGACTGCAAGGGTAAAATAAAATTATGGGTATCATATATAGGCCGCCAAATAGTAGCCAAGATGTGGGGTTGGGATTGTAAAGGAGCCTGGAAAAGGCATGTATTAAAGGTAATGTCACAATTGTAATGGGGATATGAATATGCAAGGGGATTGGAAAAGATCAGGTTGGTGTCAGATTGCTAGAGGGAATTTGTAGAATGCCTACAAGATGGGTTTTTAGAGCAGCTTGTTCTTGAGCCTACTAGGTGAAAGGCTATCTTAGATTGGGTGATGTATAATAACCCTGATCTTATTAGGGAGCTTAATGTAAGGGAACCTTTAGGAGGCAGTGATCATAATATGATTAAATTCACACTACAGTTTGAGAGGGAGAAACATAACTCATATGTATTGGTATCGCAATGGAGTAAGGGGAATTACAGAGCCCTGAGAGAGGAGCTTGCCCAGGTGGATTGGAGGAGGCTACTGGTAGGGATGACGGCAGAGCAGAGGTGGCTGAAGTTTCAGGAAATAGTTTACAAGGCACAGGATAGATATGTCTCACAGAAGAAGTAGTTCTCAAATGGCAGGGATAGGCAACCGTGGCTGACACAGGAAGTTAGGATTGCTGAAAAGCCAAGGAAAAGGCATACAAGGAAGCAAAAGTGAATGGGAAGTTGGATGATTGGGGAGCTTTTAAAATAAAAAAAAGCAAAAAGAAGGGAAAAGATGAAATATGAGGGCAAACTAGCCAATAGTATAAAACAGGATACTAAAAGTTTTCTCAGTTAAATAAAGAGTGAAAGCGAGGTGAGAGCTGATACTGGACCACTGGAAAATTATGCTGGTGAGGTTGTAATGGGAGGGCAAAGAAATGGCAGATGAACTTACTAAGTACTTTGCTTCAGTCTTTACTGTGGAAGGCACTGGCAGTGTGCCTGAGGTCTGTGAGTGTCAGGGAGCAGGAGTGAGTGCCATTGCTATTACAAAGGAAAAACTGCTAGGCAAACTGACAGGTCTTAAGGTGGATAAGTCACCTGGATCAGTCTGACTACATCCTAGAGTCCTGAGAGTGGTTGCAAAAGAGATAATGGATGCATTGATCATGATCTTTCAAGAATCACTTGATTCTGCATGGTCCTGGTGGACTGGAAAGTTACGAATGTCACTCCACTCTTTAAGAAGGGAGAAGAGCAAAAGAAAGGAAGTTATAGGCCAGTTAGCCGAACCTTAGAGTTTGGGAATGTGCTGGAGTCTATTATTAAGGATTAGTTTTCTGTGTACTTGGAGACTAATGATAAAATAAGTCGAAGTCAGCGTGGTTTCTGTAAAGGGGAATCTTACCTGACAAATCTGTTAGAGTTCTTCGAGGAACTAACAAGTAGGGTGAACAAAGGAGAGGTAGTGGATGTCATTTACTTGGATTTTCAGAAGGCATTTGATAATGTGCTACACATGAGGCTGCTTAGCAAGATAAAGTCCTGTGGTGTTACAGGAAAGATACTGGCATGGATAGAGGAATGGCTGACAGGCAGGAGGCAGCGAGTGGGAATAAAAGGGGGTCTTTTCTGGTTGGTTGCCAGTGACTAGTGGTGTTCCTGATGATACAACCGTTGTTGGTAGAATTTCAGATGGAGATGAGAAGGCGTACAGGAGTGAGATATGCTAACTAGTGGAGTGGTGTCGCAGTAACAACCTTGCATTCAACATCAGTAAGATGAAAGAGCTGATTGTGGACTTCAGCAAGGGTAAGATGAAGGAACACATACCAATCCTCATAGGGGGATCAGAAATGGAGAGAGTGAATAGTTTCACGTTTCTGGGTGTCAAGATTTCTGAGGACCTAACCTGGTCCCAACGTATCAATGCAGTTACAAAGCAGGCAAAAGAGTGACTATATTTCATTAGGAGTTTGAAGACATTTGGTATGTCAACAAATATACTTAAGAACTTCTACAGAAGTACCGTGGAGAGCATTCTGACAGGCTGCTTCACTGTCTGGTATGGAGGAGGGGGGTTACTGCACAAGACTGAAAGAGGCTACAGAGGATTGTAAAATTAGTCAGCTCCACCTTGGGTACTAGCCTACAAAGTACCCAGGACATCTTCAAGGAGCGGTGTCTCAGAAAGGCAGCGTCCATTATTAAGGACCCCCAGCACCCAGGGCATGCCCTTTTCTCACTGTTACCATTAGGTAGGAGATACAGAATCCTGGAGGCACACACTCAGTGATTCAGGAACAGCTTCTTCCCCTCTGCCATCTGATTCCTAAATGGACACTGAATGTTTGGTAACTACCTCACTTTTTTAATATACTGTATATTATTTCTGTTTTTGCACAATTTTTAATCTATTCAATATATGTATACTGTAATTGATTGTTTATGCATTATTTTTTTCTTTTATATTATGTATTATATTTGCAGTTCAACTGCTATATTTGCATTGAACTGCTGCTGCTAAGTTTACACGACACATGCCGGTGATAATAAACCTGATTCTGATTCTGATTCCTCAGGGGTCAGTATTGGGACCGCTACTTTTCACTTTGTTTGTCATTGATTTAGATAATGGAATTGATGACTTTGTGGTAAAGTTTGTGGATGATATGAAGATAGGTGGAGGGGTAGGTAGTGCTGAGGAAGAATTGCAATTGCAGCAGGACTTAGACAAATTGGACGAATGGGCACAAAATTGGCAGATAGAATAAAGTGTTGGGAAATGTATGATAATGCATTTTGGTAAAAGGTGCAATAGTCCGGACAATTATCTAAATGGGGAGAAAATTCAAACATCAGAGGTGCAAAGAGACTTAGGAGCCCCTGTGCAAGACTTCCAGAAGATTAATTTACCAGTTGAGTCTGTGGTAAAGAAGGAAAATGCAATGTTGGCATTTATTTCAAGGGGAATAGAATATAAAAGCAAGGAGATAATGCTAATAATGTAGTCAGGCCACTCTTGGAGTATTGTCAACATTTTTGTGCCCCATAACTCAGAAAGGATGTTTTGTCTTTGGAGACGGTCCAGAGGAGGTTCACGAGGATGATTCTGGGAATATAGGGATTAACATATGAGGAGCGTTTGGCAGCTGTGGGCCTGTACTCACTGGAACTTAGAAGAATGTTGGGGGGGGGGGTTTCTCATTTACACCTACCGAATGTTGAAAGGACTAGATAAGGTGGATGTGGAAAGGATATTTCCCATGGTGGGGGTATGTAGAACACAAGGGCAGCCTCAAAGCTGAGGGGCAACCTTTTAGAACAGAGGTAAGGAGGAATATTTTTCAGCTAGAGTAGTGAATCTGTGGAATGCTCTGCCATAGACTGCGGTGGAGGCCAAGTCCATGTGTATATTTGAAGTGGAAGTTGATAGTTTCCTGATTGGTCAGGGCATCAAAAAATACAGTGAGAAGACAGGTGAATGGGGTTGAGTGAGATCCACGATCAACCATGATGGACTGACAGAGCAGACTTGATGGACTGAATGGCTTATTTCTGCTCCTATGTCATGGTTTTATGGACATGTTCTCAGTATTATTTACTTATTTTTTATTATTTGCACTGCTTGTCTTCTTTTGCACATTGATTGTTAGTCTTTGATATTTATAGTTTTCATAAACTCTATTCCCTTTTCTTATTTTCCTGCAAATGCCTGCCAAAATGAATCTCAAGGTGGTATATGGTGACGTATACATATTTTGATAAATTTACTTTGAAGTTTGATCATTCAATGTTTTCTAAGACATGCTGTGTTTGAAAGACTTATAACCTGATCTTGGATCCCCTTATTGCTAGTTTACCTGAACAGGCTTTTGCTCTGTTGTTCTCAGCAAACAGTCAATAAACAAAGTCTTTCATATTTAAGCATATTTATTTGGCCCTCTCTTAGCACTATCTCCAACATTGTTAACATTTTAGTCATCAGTCCATGACTATAAAGCATCTCAACATCTTTTGCTTATTTCTCACTATTCGCTCAGCTTAAATCCAAACCAATATTGAACATTCCCTGTTTCCATTTCCATCATGATCGATTTACTACCTTGCTGCTGATAATTTAGCATAGTTAACAAACTGAAATTTAAAGCTTTGATCAACTCATAGCCAGTTGCTTACTTAGTACTTAATGATTCTATTCTCTTCACTGCTGGATAAAAATTCCAAGATATTAATTGCCTTTGATTCATCCAGTTAGTCGTCCTATTGTACATAATACCAGATTTGTAAGAAAGGTGCTTCTTCACCCATTCACTAAGGGTATGTATCCTTCAATACAGTCAATAAGCAACTAAAAAGCTTGGAAGCAGTGACGCAACAGACCTTTAACATCATAAATCAGTGAGTTGTTTGTTATGTCTCTGCTCTTGCTGTGAAATGGAGACACCTCTTTTTCCCTTTTAGGTGAACGAATAGTCTCGAGGGTGCTACAAGTCTGTGTCTTTATTGATGCTTTGCTGCACGCTAGAGTGGTTGGTGGGGGGGGGGGGTGCCGATGCTTTTTTGCTGGTGGGGGAGGGAGGTTGTTGTCTTGTTGCTGCTTGTGCATGGGAGGGGCAGCTGGGGGGGGGGCTTTGGTGTTCTAACATTTTATTGTCATTCATTCTTTGGGGCACTTCTCTGTTTTCATGGATGTTTGTGAAGAAAAAGAATTTCGGGATGTATATTGTATAATTTCTCTGACATTAAATGTACCTATTGAAAATGGAGAAGATAGTAGATGATTGTGATAGAAATTGTAGATATTAGTAATCAGAGAAGCACTAAAGACCAATTGAAAGATTTTCATTGACAGATTCAAGTATACCTTCAGGGGATGGTAGTGCTATTAAATAATTAGTTCCCCTTCGTTTCTAATCCTGAAGATAGGGCATAACCTCCAGCAGAATAATTGTACTTATTAAATTATATCAAGATATCCTTGGTAGGATTAGAAGCTTTGCCACCCAAGCATCTTAAAGAAGTGGGACAAGTGCAGTGCTAGTCCCTGTTCCACCTATTTACATCTGGCTGAGGTCAAGTTGGTTTACTGGAACTGGAAGGATGCTCTCATGGTTTGACATAAGGCAGAAGCAGGAACTTGGAGGGATTTTAGTAGATCCTGTCTATGATTGTCGAGAGGGAGGGAAATGTAACCTGAGATGCATTACATGGTTTCTGGGAAAGGCAGATAAAGTTTTTTTTGAAAAAGTCACTGGGTTAATGGACAGAAGGTTGATACCGTCCAACTGAACTTCTGAGAAAAATAATTAACAATCTACTTTAGAAAATGGATGGTGAAGCAACTTTCATGCACTACATGATTCAATTTCAAAGGAGATTAACTATAATAGAAAATGAGAGACTTCCTGTGAATTGATTGAAGCCTGCAGCTTTCCTTTCAGATCATTCATAGATGTAATTGATACCCAACAATGTGTAATATGGACCTGGGGACACCTCTCTGTTCACATGTATATTTCCTGTACTGCTTATGAGACATCAATGTTAAATCAGGGTTTCAAAGCACCTGGAGACACAATCTTGACGTGGGGTTTCGACCCAAAACATTGACCATCTTCCTGTCTCCACAAATAATGTTTGATGCTCTGAGTTCCCCATCAGTGTTGTTTTGTTTCCAAGGACCTAGCTAACCTCCTGCATTGTTACTTAAAGTGGACATTCCGGAGAAGATCATGCATCGGAAAGGTCTTTGAATGTGCAACCTTTTGGTGGGACCTTGAAGAAAGCATTTGTTAGCCTGGCACAAACAGAATGATTAATCCAAAGTTTCTGAGGAGCTTGTGAAAGATTACTGCAGTCGATTAAGGGTCAGCAGTATGATGGATGCTACAGTAGTGTAGTGGTTAGCATGACACTATTACAGCTCGGGGTGTACTGGAGTTCAAAGTTCAAGTCTGGCAGTGTCTGAAAGGTGCTTGTATGTTCTCCATGTGAACCATGTGGGTTTCCTCTGGGCGCTCTGGTTTCCACTCACAGTCCAAAGACATATTGGTTAGAAAGTTAATTAGTCATTGTAAATTGTCCTGTAATTATGCTAGTGTTAAATAGGTGGGTGGCTGGGTGGTGCAGCTCATTGGGCTGGAAGGGCCTGTTCCGGACTGAATCTGTAAATTAAAAAAATGGCAGGTTGAACATTAACATGAATGACTAACGACAAAATAAAGACACTGAACTTTCCAAAATACTTGAAGTCAAACAAATACTTCACAGAGTGTTGTCAGTGTTATGATGTAAGAAACATTTCACATATATAGAGCTGGCTACCGATAACACCCTGAGGGTCTTTATCCTCTACGATCATTGTAAACAATCCAGAGGAAAGTGCTGGGATGAATAATCTGCTTGTTGATATGAAGCACTATGCCGATGTTCAAACCGTGGAAGAGATTAAACAATAAACTGTGATCTGAAATGGCTGAATTGATACGATAGTACTGATGAATAAGAAAACACAAAGAATATTACCTGGTCATAAGGGTTTGAAGAGAACCTACTAAAGTGTATAGGTACAGTATATGCATTAATTTGAAAAACTTTTATGTAAAGATGACATTTTATCACCAGGGGTCACTGTTTTCTTCTGAAAGAATCTACACCTTCAAAAGCCAATGGTTCAGTTTTGTATAACCTTAATATATATTCGACAATATCTACACTGAAATGCTGGAGATGAGCTAGATTTGTATATAATTATCTTCTTGCCATCTGTTACTTTTGAACCTACTTTAGGCGTCATTTGGTTTTATGTATATAGAATTTAAATTGCATAGCAATGAATTTGTGAAACAAATAAACATATGTACTGCGTCTAATGTGAGATGTGACTTGAATCTCTTGATGAAAAGAAGTGTTCATGAGTCCTTAAAAACAGCAGGAGGATTGTGAAATACTGCTGAGAATTTTTTGTTATGCCTATTGGATCCGGATCATCATATCACAAGTACCAACAAAACAAACGCTGATTTAAAGGTTACTGGAAACATGTTTCTGACAAGCATGACATATTTCAAAAAACAGCAGCCAAACCCTGATTTAAGTATTGTCATAAATTAATCTGGGACTGCAGAGGTCCTTCCTTTTAACTGCAAGTTCTAATTTTTCTTCACTATAGTCCTGGAATGAAATATTCACACTATTTCCATAAATGACTTACGAAAGGTGTAGTCTTTATAGGACTCAAGTGTTATACTGGGATTTTATACTGTCTGTCATTCTTCTACATGGGATCACCACTAATAGTTATCAATCATATTAATGAGTCAGTTGACAAAACTAGTAATCTAGATATAGTGGTTTGGGGACATAAATTTGAATTCTATAATGCGGCTGAGGATATTAAATTCAAATAATTAAATAAATCTGGAAATGAAATGTGTCAATAAAGATCACAGCAACATCAAGAACAGTAGACGCTGGAAATATGAAATATAAACAGTAAATGATGGAAATGATCAGCAGGTCAGGCAGTATCTGTGGAAAGAGAAACTCAGTTATTTTTTCAGGTTGAAAGAAATTTCACTGGAACTGGAAACAAGTAATAACTATTTAGTTTTAAATCATAGAGTTCAAAATTCTTAGTAAGTGTAGTCTCAAAGTACATATATGTCATCATATACAACCCTGAGATCCATGTTCTTGCGAGCATACTCAATAAATCTATAGAATAATAACCATAACAGAATCAATGAAAGACCACACCAACTTACTCATTCAATTGGTGTGCAAAAGACAACAGACTGTGCAAAAATAAAAGGAAGGAAATAATAATAATAAATAAGCAATAAATATTGAGAACATGAGATGAAGAGTCCTTGAAAGTGAGTCCATTAGTTGTGGGAACATTTCAATGATGGGGCAAGTGAAGTAATCCCCTTAGGTTCAAGAGCCTGATTGTTGAGGAGTAATAACCGTTCCTGAACTTGGTGGTGTGAATTCTGAGGCTCCTGTACCTTCTTGCTTATGGCAACAGCGAGAAGAGAGCACGCCCTGGGTGGTGAGGGTCCCTGATGATGGATGCTGCTTTCCTGCAACAGTGTATCATCTAGATGTGCTCAGTGCTGGGGATGAGCACTAATGAGGTCTGATGAGGACTGGCTCATGGACTTCCAGTTTTCTTCCCCTGAAGTTAATAATCAGCTTCCTGGACTTGCTGACATTGGGTAAGAGGTTATTGTTATGGCACCACTCAGCCAAATTTTCAATCTTCCTCCTATACACTGATTTAAAATCACGTCTGATTTAGCTTACAACAGTGGTGTCATCAGCAACTTGATTAATGCATTGGAGCCACACAGTCGTAAGTGTAAGTGAGTAGAGCAGGGAGCTAGAGGATGGGGAAGAGTATGGGATTGATAGGACAAAGGTAGCAAACAGGGGTTACCAGGGAGCTAAGCTGTAGATCAGAGGTTCCCAACTTGGGGTACACGGACCCCTCGGTTAATGGTAGGGGACCATGTCATAAAAAAGGTTGGGAATTCTTGCTGTAGATTAAGTCATCTTATTGTTCAATGATCAATATACTGTATCATAGAATCAAGGAGTGATGCTTAGGTGCTAATCTTAAAATGTTATAGTAATTGCACAAAGTATTCCATTTCTGAAAATCATTTATATCTGAGCCGATGGGAATAGATTTTGGAAGTGGAATACATTGCACAATTTCTACTAAATTAAGCATTTAACATGTGTGTGCAATGGCTCTAGTTGGCTGCTCATGGTCCCCTCCTGGCAGTATGCATTTTGCTTAGATGGAAAGGCTAAATAAACCGAGAGTACCCATTGAGGCAGAGTAAGCCCCAACCAGTCAGCAGGCATCAGGTGTTGTATTCTGAGGCCTTGAACCCAGAATGAACTGATAAACTGCTCTGAATGCTTTTGTTAGATAGAGGCATTTAAAACTTATCCAAATAGTTAAAAATATAATATTATTTTAAAAGCTTAATAAAATATTAGTAAGCAATTGCAGACCTTAAAATAAAATGAAATAAGTGAAACATTTAGCTGCACATGATTTTCCACAGTAACATCTTCACTCAAATGAATGGTGTTGATGTTCATTTCCCAGATGTCCTTGGCATAAAGCTGGGGGGATGGATACAAGTACATCTGGACTTTCTCTTCAGCATGACACTGCTCTCCTGTGGAGTCCAGTGGTGGAGCAGATAGTCTGATTGCTGGTATCTGACTTCCAACTTTCATTGTGATTAAGTGTTTTACATCCTCCAGCTGTCAGCTTGCTTGCTCCAGCTATTTATAAAGGAAAATGTGTGTAGGTTTCTCAGGTAGTAATTACACAGCAATGCCATTGCTTCTTTCAGTTCCGCAGCCTGTACCGTCTAGACATTCAACAACACTACTAATTTGTTTCTCAGATTGTTGCTATCAATATATCAAAAAATATAAAGTTGTTTTTGACAGAATGAAAACTCAATGTACAATTTGAAATGCGGACCAAACTTTATCAGCTTAGTTCATTTCATTATTTTTATCTCTTTCAGCTGAAGATACATCTTCCTCTTGACTCACACACATCATTCAAGATGAACAAGCACATGTAATAATTTAAGACATATGTAATGCTGTTCTAATAAATAGGAATTTGGTATCCTTCACTTTATTAGAAGTTATCATTTATAATATAGTGCACAGAATTAATTTCCAAATCTGAGGCTGAGAAGCGGAGCAATATCACTGTGTTTATTTGTGTTAGATGCTTAGAGAAATCGCTGTCTAAGTGACAGAATGATACTTAACCTTAATTGGAGAAGCTGTCGTCTGACTCACGTCACAGAAAGGATGGACATGATGAAATCACTTTTTTGATTGGAGAGACCATTGAAGTATGGGGGCCTGGTGCCAAATCCACAGCAAGATTATTTTACTCAAAATTGCAAGGAAATTAGGCTGTAGTCTAAAGGCAATTTTGATCTCTCCCTTACAATACAACTCAATCCACTGATAAGCTGAAAATGAGTGATGATCTTCTTTGGTTGTAATTTCTCATATTTCCTAATCAGAGAGGAGGCCATTTGGCCTGTTGAATTTATGCTCGCAGAATAATCCCATTCCATCTCTTCACTAATTTCTCTATAAACTGTGTTCATGCAAAATTCAAAATTGAGACAAAGATGAGAATATTAAGAGCTGAGAGGAAAAGTTCAGCAAGACTATTAGTTTTAAAGGGAAGTTTAAAGGCTGAGAGAGATTCTTTTGAGAGATGATAAGGAAGAAACAAGGGAAGAAAGAGTTAACTGTATATTCTTATTACTCATATTGTTGGGGGAAATGGAAATTAGCAGATCCAGAGAACTACTGAACCCCTAAAGGCTTTAAATATGAAGGTTGGAAATTACAAATGGAGGTAGGGATCAATAAGGGGCTATTGCAGGTTAGAAAGCAGAAGTATTGATTAAATCTGTTTAGGATAGAGGAATCAAAGTTTTGAATGAGCTCAACTCAATGGTGGATAGAAGATAGAAAACTAGTCATCTAACTACATCTGGCAGTGGTAAGGTTTGATGGCTGAGTGGAGCTGCTCTCTAATGAGATGATAAAGTAATCAGCCTTTATGATTGATAGAATGGTGAAAAGGTACTGTGTGGCAGGGTGATGGCAGTGGTGGAAACTCAGCTTAGGGTCAATGAGGAGCCTTGAACAAGTGACCTACATGGTGCATGGTTGAGGGGAGCAAGATCATAGTGATGCTGTCAATCCTCCCAAAGGTCAAAGGTCAACACAAGGAAACTTCGGCTGATCTAGGACTGGATCAGCAAGTCTACAACATAGTAACAATGATGAAATTGAAGAGAGATGATGTTACGTATGGTCAATTATGAAGAACATAACACTTTGTCTTCAGATGATTACTGCAGGCAGCATTGAAATGAATCAATAAGATTCTAGAAGGGATTCTTGAATGATTTCAGAAATAAGCTGTTGGCAGAAGAATGGTGGCTTGGTGAAGACATCTTAGCTGGTATTGGTTAGTTAATAGTTTAAGTAAAGACAATCTGACACATCTGGATATCAGAGTCAAAACTTTGCAAAAGGACAATGTGGCAGCCACATAAAAGATTACAGGTTGGTTGAGATACTGAGAAGATTAATGTCACATTGTATTACTAAATGTCTTCCAAAGAGATTGGAAGAATTGAATTCATTTTCAGGGTTATCCTATAAAACATGCACACTTCACAGTAATGCAGGAAGTTGCAATTTTACTGACTAGTATGAGGATATTCATTTATTTTCTTCACTTTTTTCTGTAAGAAATTTGTATTGTGTTGTTAAAAATTAATTAAGCAGATTCCCTCATTCATTATAATTAAAGTGTTGGAAATACTCAGCGAGGGCAGCACTAGCAGCTAGCACCAGTGATTGGGGTTCATTTCCTGTGGCTGTCCGGAAAGAGTTTGAATATTCACCCCATGACTGTGTAGGTTTCCACCAGTGTTGTTTACTTAATATTTCAGTAATATATGAGCAATATTCTAAATATATTATTTGAAGAAGCATTCTTTGTTGTTTACATAATTCACGATGGGTTGTATGTATGAAGTATGTGAATGGCACATGTCATTACACCACCACATCATAAGGGTGCGCCTCACTAAAGTAAAACTAAGTACACATACATCCTGGCTCCTGTGTTTTTCTTTCAGTTACTTTATAGAGTTACAAAATATAATGGTGGCAACAAATAAATTGTAAAATGAATCCAGGATGACTACTTACTTGTTGAAGCACAGCTGGATGTTTCAGTTTAAAAAAAAGCGCAGCACGGTTTTTTCTTTAGAAGAGGGATTGAGAGAGATAGTTGAGCTATAAAAAAAGAGGAAAATGGACAAAATTCATGGGTTCATGAACAGTGAGTACTGGATGGTAGTAATCATAAATTAAAATAGCAAAATGGCTGGCTACATCAGAAAGATAGAAGCTTTCAATTGCACAACAGATAACTGGATCATGTATACTGAACAAACTGAGTAGTATTTTAAAGCAAATGGAATAACCAATGAGAAACAAGTGCTAGTTTTGCTGAGTGCAATTACTGGAAGAGCATACAGTTGTAGAATTCTCCAAACAAACCAGCTGAATTGCACTTTGGTGCTATCATGAACATAATGCAGAGTCATTTAGATCCAAAGCCATTTTTGATTGCAGAACACTTTAGGTTTCATAAGAGGAATCAAAAGGCAGGGGATTTCATTTCAGTATATGTGGCTGAATTACAAAATTGTCTGAACATTGCCAGTTCAGTGATGAGCTTAAAGATGCACTGAGAGATCATTTGATTTGTGGAATCTTTCAAGAAAGCATTTTAAAATAGCTCCTAGCTGAAGCACAACTTACATTTAAAAGATCATTCAAAATTGCTATATCAATGGAAACAGCAGTTAGAGACTCAATTGAGTTGCAGTCAGGAATGAATGTGAACATGGACAAAATTGCAACATCTGAACAGAAACCTGCCTGTCAAACAAATCATGTTACTCTTGTGGTAGGAGCTCAGATACACCAGACCAATGCATGTTTAAAGGTGAAAATCCAACAATACAGGACACATACAAAGAGCAAGTTGGGCAGACAAAAATAAGTAGATTGCACAGGGAAGAGAAAAATATAAAAAGATCAAACTGCAATTTCAGAAAGAGCACTAATCTGCATGCTGTTGATGAAAAATCTGATAATGATTAAAGTCATACAAGACTGAGTAGATTTAAGATTTACAGTGTGAAAACTAACAATGGACAAACAATATGGCTTACACCAAAAATAAATGGCAGATTAATTAAAATAGAATTGGGCACTGACTGGGCTGCTGCAGTCATTTCAAAGATACTGAATTGAAGCCTGCAGATATCCATCTAAGCATATATAACAGAAAGAAAATAACTCTTGTGGGAATGACCTTCGTAACAGTGAAATACAGCAACCAACAAACCACATTGAGCTTGAATGTGGTAAAAACAGGAGGGCCAGCATTGTGGGGCTGTGATTAGCTGAGACAACTACAACTTGATTGGAGATCCACCCATCCATGCATGCCATATCCTCTGTAATAGAGTCAACAGAAAGCGAATTAAGAAAGGCAATGGATAATGATACAGCAGTGTTCAAAGATGGCATTGGAAAACTCGAATATATCATGGGTACAATAGTGTTAAATGAAAATGTCACACCCAAGGTTTACAAAACCCGTCTGGTTCCTTATACCATCCAAAATAAAGTAGTCAGAAAGCTAGATTCTCAAGAAGGTTGAAGGAATTTTTTTCCAAGGCTGAGTGAAGCAGATGGGCAATACCAGTGGTTCCAGTAGCTAAGAACAATGGATCTGTGAGAATCTGTGGTGATTTTAAGGTCAACATCAACTATACTGTAAGTAGACCAGTACCCTCTGCCTAGGATAGAGGATATCTTTGCAAACCTTTCTGGAGGGAATCACTTCAGCAAAATGGACTTAGCTGAGGCCTACCTACAGATGGAGATGGAAAAAGAGTCCAAAGTGTTTCTCACCACAAACACTAACAAAGGGCTTTATTGATATAATAGGCTTATATTTAGAGTTGTGTCTGCATTTGCACTCTGTCAGAAAGCTTTGCACCAGGTGCTGCAAGGCTGCCTAGACACTCAGTGTTACCTGGATGATATCATTGTTACTAGTGAGGTTGACAAGCTGTTATGAATGATGGAAGTGGATGCCGATAGCCTTTGCATCACGTTCCCTTACCGCTGCAGAGAAAAATTATGCACAGATTGACAGAGAGGTCTTGAGTCTGGTTTGGAGTGTAAAATATTTCACCAGTACTTGTATGGGAGAGGGTTTACCCTCATTACTGACCATCAACCGCTAGTGATTCCATTAGACAGATGCAGCATGGATTCAGAAAGGACAGGTCCTGTTTGACAAAGTTACTGGAGTTCTTTGAGGACAGAATGAGTGCAGTGGATAGAGGGGAACAGGTGGATGTCGTATACTTGGATTTCCAGAAGGCATTCGATAAGGTGCCACGCAAGAGACTTATAATTAAGATATGGATGCATGGAGTCAGAGGAAGTGTATTGGCATGGATAGTGGATTGGTTAACTACAAACGTTTGTAATAGAAGGCAGAGAGTTGGTATAAATGGGTGTTTCTCCGGTTGGCAGTCTGTGGTGAGTGGAGTGTCGCAGGAGTTGGTGCTGGGTTTGTAGCTGTATACCATTTACATTGATGATTTGGAAGAGGGGACTGAGTGTAGCGTAGCAAAATTTGCTGAAGACACTAAACTGAGTGGAAAAGCAAATTGTACAGAGGATGTGGAGAGTCTGCAGAGGGATATAGATAGGTTAAGTGAGTGGGCCAAGGTTTGGCAGATGCAATATAATATTGGTAAATGCAAGATCATCCACTTTGGAAGGAATAATAGAAGAGCAGATTATTATTTAAATAGTGAAAGATTGCAGCATGCTGTTGTGCAGAGGGACTTGGGAGTCCTTGTTCATGAATTGCAAAAGTTGGCTTGCAGGTACAACAGGTTATTAAGAAGGCAAACGGAATGTTGACCTTCATTACTAGAGGGATTGAATTCAAGAGCAGGGAGGTCATGCTGCAACGATACAGGGTGAGGCAACACTTCACTTGTGAGTCTGTTGGGGTCATCTATTGCATCCAGTGCTCCCGGTGCGGCCTCCTCTAAATCAGTGAGACCTGACGCAGATTGGGGAACCACTTCATTGAGCACCTCTGCTTTGTCCACCACAACAGAGAGGATCTTCCGGTTGCCACCCACTTCAACTCTGTTTCATATTCCCATTCGGATAAGTCCATACATGGCCTCTTCTACTGCCGTGATGAGGCCAAACTCAGGTTGGAGGAGCAACATCTCATATACCATCTGGACAGTCTTCAGCCCTTTGGCACGAAAATTTAATTCTCCCACTTCTGGTAATACCCTCCCCCTCCCTTCCCCCATCCCAGTTTCACTCTGCCTCCTCTTCCATCTGCCTATCACCTCCCTCATGATTCTGCCTCCTCCTACTACCCATAGTGCTTTCCCCTTATATTCCTTCTTCACCTTTCCTGCCTATCCCCTCCCTGCTTCCCATCCCCCACCACTTGATTTTTCCTCTTACTGGTTTTTCACCTGGCACCTACCAGCCTTCTCCTTCCCACCCTCCCCCCACCTTCTTTATAGGACCCCTGCCCCTCCCTCTTCAGTCCTGGTGAAGGGTCTCGGCCTGAAACGTTGAGTGTTCGTTTCTACGGATACTGCCCAACCTGCTGAGCTCTTCCAGCTTGTTGTGCGTGTAACTATACAGGGTACTAGTGAAGCCGCACCGGGAATACTGTGTGCAGTTCTGGTCTCCATACTTGAGGAAGGATATACTGGCTTTGGAGCAGTGCAGAGGAGGTTCACCAGGTTGTTTCCAGAGATGAAGGGGTTAACCTAGGAGGAGAAATTGAGTTGTCTGGGACTGTACTCTCTGGAGTTCAGAAGAATGAGAGAGGATCTTACTGAAACATAAAATTTTTTGAAAAGGATAGATAAGATAGAAGTAGGAAAGTTGTTTCCATTGGTGGGTGAGACTAGAACTAGGGGATATTGCCTCAAGATTCAGGGGAGAATATTTAGGATAGAGATGAGGAGAAACTGTTTTTCTCAGAGAATGGTGAATCTGTGGAATTCTCTGCCCAGGGAAGCAGTTGAGGCTTCTTCACTAAATATGTTTAAGAAACAGTTAGATTTTTACATAGTAGGGGAATTGAGGGTTATGGAGAAAAGGCAGGTAGATGGAGCTGAGTTTATGGACAGATCAGCCATGATCTTATAGAATGGCTGGGCAGGCTTGATGGGCCAGATGGCCTACTCCTGCTCCTGTTTCTTATGTTCTTATGTGTCCATTTGCAATCTACAGAAAGATGTTCCACTAATAGCAGCAGCATAATGCAGAGATACGTTCTGTTTTTGGAGGACACAATTACAACATCAAATCATGAAAATGCTGATGGATTGTCTCATTTACCCTTGGAAAAGGAAATACCTGAAAAATTTACAGAAGAGGACACTCCTCTTGATGTATTCTCCTTAACACAAATTATAAGTCTCCTATTGTGGCAGAGATGATCCAAAGTGAAACCAGAAAGGGCCCCACCCTGTCCCTACAAGGACCCTACATGGCCACCCAAAATGGCTGGAACATAAAGCAGAAATTCAAGTTCCCCCATTTTTACCAATGCTAGGATGAACTTGCCCTTGATGGGGGTTGCCTGATGTGGAGATTGAGAGTTGTACTATCCAAGTTGAGAGCTAAAGTGTTGGAGGAGCTACATGCTGGTCATCTAGGTATGGTCAAAATGAAAGCATTGGCTTGAATCTTTGTCTGTTGGTATGGGATAGATCAGCAGATCGAGCTGTTGGCATGCACTGTTTGGGATCCCAACATGTCCAGAAGAAAGGTATCCAAGGCTGTCAGAAGCATTTCCTGCAGTAAATTTAAAATATTCTGTCAATGGCTATATAGTAATTGTATTATATTGTATACTGTATATATATATATATATATATATCTAGAAGAAAACTAGAGAAAAATGTATGGGTTGAGTTGAGATGCATTCTATATTGAGCTGGAGCTTATAGTTAGCAGTAATATTTCAGTAATATTTGTTTAATATTCTAAATATATTGTTTGATTAAGCATTTTATGTTGTTTACATAATTTATTATGGGTCATATGTATAAAGTAAGTGAATGGCATACATCATTACACCACCACGTCACAAGTGTGCACATCACTAAAGTAAAACTAAGTACACACAGGTACCAGCTCCTGTGTTTTTCTTTCAATTCTTTTATGGAGTTACAAAACATTACATCCGGGTGCTCTGGTTTCCTCTCACGTTCCAAAGGCATATGGGTTATTGAAGGTTCGTAAGCTGTGGGCTTGCTATGTTGGTGCTGGTAGTATGGCAACACTTGCTGACTGCCCCCAGCAAATCTCACACAGTGTGGGTTGTTGATGCAACAAACACAATTCACTCTATGCTTTGATGTACATGTGCCAAATAAAGTTAAGCTTCAAATCTTTTTCATAACATTTTACTATTATTTAGTTAATGAATTCATCAACATTAGAATAAGTTATGATTAACACATGCTTTCAGTTGCTGAGAGGTGGGATAGGTAGAAAGAACAGAGGGAACATCGGAGACCAAGAGGGACTGAGGACACAATTGGTGGTGCTGATGATTGGCATTACAATACCTGCAATGGCATAGGAAGAATCAGTGGGAAAAGACGGTGGCGTTGGGGATAAGAAAGAGTGAACCTGGAAAAATGTAGAGGGAATGTCTCATTTGGAATACTGAAAATTGAGAGAAGGGAAAGATGTATTTGAATATTAAAAAAGAACTGCAGATGGTGGAAAGCTAAAATAACAGCAGAGAATGCAGGAAAATTCTCCAGGTCCTGCTGCATCTGTGGAAAGAGAAACTTATGTGTTTGTGCATCCTATTGAAGATGGTAAAGATTACAATGGCTGATCTGTTTAATGTGGAGTCAGGTGAGGACAAAGGAACCTAAAACAACACACAAAAAAATGCTAAAGGAAATCAGCAGGTCAGGCAGCATCTGTAGAAATGAATAGACAGTTAACATTTCCTCAGGACTGGAAAGGAAGGGGGAAGACACCAGAATAAAAAGGTGGGGTGGGGGTGGCAAGGAGAATAGCTCGAAGGTGATAGGTGAATCCAGGTGGGAGGGAAAGGTAAAGAGCAGGAGAGGAAGAATGTGATAGGAGAGGAGAGTGGAGAGGGAGGATTGAGGGGACCCAGGGGAAGGTGCTAGGCAGGTGGGAAGAGGTCAGAGTGGGCAATAGAAGAAGAGGGAAGGGGGAGGGATTCTTTTACTGGAAGGAGAAATCGATATTCATGCCATCAGGTTGGAGGCTACCCAGATAGAATATAAGGGGTTGCTCCTCCACACTGAGGGAGGCCTCATCTTGCCTCAAGGACTGACATATCAGAAAGGGAATGGGAATTGGAATTAAAATGCTTGGCCAATGGGTGGTTGCGCTTCTGGCGGACAGATTAGAGGTACTCGATGAAGTAGTCCCCTAATTTATGATGGTCTCTCCAATGTAGAGGAGGCCACATCGGGAGTGCCAGACACAACAGACAAGCCCAGCAGATTCACAAGTGAAGTCTTGCCTCACCTGGAGGTACTGATTGGGGCCCTGAATAGAGGTGTGGGAGGAGGTGAATGGGCAGCTGTAGCACTGGCTGCTTGTAGGAATAAATGCCTGGAGGAAGATTAGTGGGGAGGGATGAATGGACAAGGACAAGGGAATCATGGAAGGAGCCATCCCTTTGGAAAGTGAAGGGAGAGTATGTAAAGATATGTTTGGTGGTCGAATTCCTTTGGAGATGGCGGATTTTGGGGAGGATGATGTGTTGAATGCAGAGGCTCATGGGGTGTTTAGTAAGGACAAGAAGAACTCTGTCACTGTTAAGGAGATGGGAAGATGGGGTGAGTGCAGATATTTGGGAAATGGAAGAGATGCGTGTGAGATCCCCATCAATAGTGGAGGAAGGGAAGCCCCATTCTTTGAAGAAGAAGGACATCTCTGACATCCTGGAAAAGAAAACCACATCCTGGGAACAGATGTGGCGGAGACAAAGAAACTGAGGAAAGGGAATGGCATTTTTAAAGGAGACAAGGCGAGAAGAAGTATTGTCAAGATAACCATGGGAATCAATGGGTTTATAAACGATGTTGGTTAACAGTTTTTCTGCAGACCTGGAGACAGAAAGATCGCAAAAGGGAAAGAAGGTGTCAGAAATAGACCAAGTGAATTTAAGTGCAGGTGGAAGTTGGAGGCAAAGTTGATGAAATTGACGAGCTCAGTATGGGTGCATAAAACAACACCAATGCAGTTGTCAATGTAGCGTAGAAAGAGTTTGGGAGCTCTACCGGGGAAGGCTTGGAACTTGGACTGTTCTATGTAGCTAATGAAGAGGCAGGCATACCTGGGGCTCGCATGGGTGTCCATGGCTACCTCTTGAGTTTGAAGAAAGTGGGAGGAGCTGAAGGAAAAATTGTTGAGTGTGAGGACTTGCTCTGCCTTCTGCAGAGGAGGATGGTGTGGAGGGGAACTGACTGGTTTGTTTTTAATTGAGAAAGAAGCAGAGAGCTTTAAGGATAGCAAGAGGATAGAAGTGTATAGGGACTGGATATCCATGGTGAAAATGAGGGTATCAGACCTATAGAAGTGCAAGTTTCTGAGGAGACTGAGTATGAGAAGTGTCACAGATGTAGGTGGGAAGAAACTGAACCAAGGGGAATAGAATGGAGTTGAGATATGTGAACACGAGTTCAGTGGGGCAGGAACAGGTGGAGACAATGGGCCTACCCGGACAGTCAGAGCCTTGTTGAGTACAGAATATTCACCTGAGAGAGGAGAATGTTGGAGGGAATGTTGAAGATATGACAAGGATTAGAGTGGGGATCGGAGTGGGGGAAGGAAGTTGATGGTGTCAGAGGAGAGAGGAGTTTTGGGGTGTTCAGGGAAGGTGCGATGGCAGGATGATAGAGGCTCTGAGGACCCAAGAGGTGATGGTGGAGCCTGAGAGGCCTGGGGTTGGAGAGTGGTGGTGGGGGATGGGGAGCCTGGCAGCCCAGCAGTAACGAGGGAAGTCTCACCCTGGAAGTGCTGGTGGTTGAGGGTAACCTAATCCTTGTTCTGAGTGAGAAGAAGGAAATCTTAGCAGAAGTACAACAAATGGAATCAAAATATTTAAGGTCCCTGCTGTCTGTTTTGGAGGTAATGCTTCCGTTAAGGAAAAAAGAAAAAACATCTCAGAAGTACTGATGTTAAGGTATCTCATCAGGGTTTATGCCTCTGTTTTTTTTTATGAATTGGACTTTTTTCCTTTATGTAGCTGGTGGAAGTGTGGAAGAGTGTGCATTCCTATTGAATTGTATACTCAGTTTTAACAAATCAACACATAGACACAGAGTGGAAGACTTTAAAATTGTTCAGAAGACTTATGCATTGTTTTCTTGCCCTGATCTGGCTGACTGCAGTAGAGTGTAAAGGCTAGTTTGTGAAGTTTTCTTTCGACTTTGATGGCCTCAGAAGAGAACAGATTGAGGCTTCCACCTAGGAATTCACTCTCTGTGATTTCCCTACTGGACGACTTGAACTCTAGCAACCTTGCAACTGCTCTCTGCCAACTTCCTCACAGGACTGGTCTGAAAGAGGAGTGGTAATTGGGCCTGGCTGCTGAAATTGGCCAATCCTAGCTTTAGCTGCTTCTGGTCTGGCAAGTCAAGTGGTTTATAATATTTTTGGCCAAGAATTAAAATGGAGTCCTATATTTCTGAAACTAAATCCAATCTAAGTTTGTATCAATCATCTATCATCAAAATAAAACCACTCCAAAACATTGCAATCTATATTCAAAATTGCTTGAGTTAAGTGATATTTTAAGAAGATTTGAAATACATCACCATTTAAACATCATAGCCCTCCTGACAATTGTATATCTTACGGAGTCTGTCAAGCTGGTTAGCTATTTTGAGATTAATTTGATGCAGACATGCATCCAATCAGGCCAGGAGAAAATTGAAGCTCACAAAATGTTTCAAGGTCTTTTTAAAAAAAATTAAAACAACACTCGTTTTCAAGCAGTCATTAATAATAGTCAAAGGTGAATGATGTTTGCCAGTGAGATATAAAATTCACATTTGTTTGACAATATTAGCAACCACCATGGTTAGCTGCAGGCCTGGTTTTATTTCTGTAAATTATGAATATGTAAGATAATAATGAGGGACTTAATATACAAGACAAAGTAATAAATCATTTGTGGTTGGGTGTGAGGGAAGGAAATATAATTTTCCCTTAAGAATGATTTTAGAAAGCAGACTATTAAGCTGACCTGAGTTTAATCTTTCAAATGGACACTAAATCACAACTGATAAAGATTTAAACTGGTCACCATGACTTCCTGTTGTTTTCCTGTTTTTTTTGTTGTAGGCATGTTAGCAAAATCCTATCCTCTACAATAAATGTACTGGTTCATATGGTTAATCCTGTTACTGTTGGTTTAGCTAACCTTACTTGGTGGATTATTTTGATAATCAGAAAACATCACTGCACTGGATTAGAAATAACTGGAAATATAACCTGCGGGTTATTGGGATGAGAGCGGCACTGGGAACCACACCAGCTTAGGAAGATATGCACTGAGAATGAAGCATGTTTAATATAACCTACTGACAGTTCACAGCAGTGCTTGCATTGATAACATAAAAATTAAATTTCTTCAAATGATTCATGAACATTTACACAAATGAGCAAAATTAATGAACATTCCATTGGAAACCATCAATTTTCAACGTGTTTCTTGATTTAATTTTGTCAGTTTAGAAAAAAAATGTTAACACAGTTGACAGGATGCAAGTCTTCTTTTAATACTCCTACAGACAGCATTGATATTAGTTGGTTAGGGACTTGTGTTTGTTATCTCAAGCAGAAACTGGCAATCCATCATTTCTGAGTAAGAAGATTTGCCATTGATAATCAGTTTGAATTTGATGCCTGTTGTGATTTATAATGAATACAAAGGCAATTTCCTGGCAAAAAATTATTAAGAGCCAAGTTGTGATTTCTTTCACATCACCACCCCCTCCACCCCCATTAGCTTCCATGTCAGATTTCTTCTCTTAACCTGAAGATCAGTCATTGTCATATACAGATATCTCACATTGTGGCTGTTTTAGAGATGTTACCCAATCTTCTTTTTATTCACATTGTTAATGAATTTTTAAGTATTCTAGGCACCAGATTTAAAAAGTGAGTGGAGCCTGTTGGTATGTTCTACAGAGCTTGAGGCCATTTGGGTTATTAGGCACTTGGGAAGGACCAAGGGAAAGAACTTAGTTTTAAGTGGTGAGGCCATTGTGGGAGTGGTCATACTATGAGCAGAGAGGATAAGAATGAGGAACCGAGGCTTTAGCTCAAGAGGCTTCAGCGGGATAAGAGGAGGCCTGTTGAACTTTTTGTTTCTTTCTTTATTAATGTCCAACGAGATTATCTAGATTTGATCCCAGAGCGGTGGTGTGCTCCTTTTGCAAGATGTTGGACATCTAGGGGACCTCCAGTCTTCACGATAGCTGCACCTGTGAGTAGTGCACCTGGGTGCAGCTCCAGGCAGACTCTATTAGGGAAATGGAGAGTGAGCAGGTGATAGGTAGGAGCTACAGGGAGGTAGTCACACCTAAGTTGAATGAGACAAGTAGCTGGTGACTGTTAGTAGAGGGAAAGGGAATAAGCAGACAATGCAGACTACCCCTCTAGTGTTCCCCTCAAAAACAAGTATACTGCTTTGGATACTGTTGGGCAGAATGATCTACTATAGGAAAGCCACAGTGAACAGCCCTGAGTCTGGCTCAGTGGCTCAGAAGGGAAGGGAGGCAAAGGGGAAAGTGGTGGTAATAGGAAATTCCATAGTTCTGGGAGCCAAATTGGATACTTGGTGAATGTGAAAGAGACTTACCAGTGGTATGTTGCCTCCCAAGTGCCAGAGTCAGGGACATCTCCGATCAGGTCAGCAGCTTTCTAAAGGGGGAAGGTGGGCTGCCAGAGCTTGTGGTACATATTGGCACCAATGACATGGCTTGGAAAAGGGAGAAGGTCCTGAAGAATGAATTTTGGGAGCTAGGTAATAAATTGAAAAGTAGGAATTCCAGGCAGGCAACCTCTGGATTGCTACCTATACCAAGCACCAGTGAGGGTAAGAATAGGATATTTGGTAGATGTATGCGTGGCTGAAGAAATGGTGCAGGGTTTTAGATTTCTGGATTATTGGGATCTCTTCTGAGGAAGGCATGACCTGTACAAGAAAATTGGATTACGCATTAACTCAAAGGGGTTGGGGGCAGGAGGATTTGCTAAATCAGTTGGGGATGGTTTTATCTAGGTTGGCAGGAGGATGGGAAAAAGACTGGTAGGTTAGTGGATGGAGCAGTTGGAGTAAAGTTGTGATGGATATTCACTGTTCAGGGCCAAGCTTTCTAAACACTAGCAGCTGACACTTCTAAAGATCACAGTGTTGTTTTTGACCAAGATAAACATCCAACTAATATTCTTTGTTTAGCTTCCGTTTGTAAACAGGAGACAGTCTTTAGTTCTTAATGTAAATAACAAGCAGTAATCAGTTTGTTGTTAAAATGACAGCTTTGCAAACTGTACTGTCTAGCGAGACAAATACTTGCTGGCCTCACAGCAGCACCTGGGCTAACTGTTGAAGACGTGTAGTATAAGACAATGGATTATTTAAATTGGATTGTTACCAAACAACTAGTGTTGAATGCTGATTTTTTTTTTATCTGAGTCTCTTTAGAAGTCAATAATGAGGAATAAAACTTGTTGCTTATGATCATTTATTAAGCACTAAGAGAAGAAAGGGATTGGAAAGGGTGTATAGCGAAAACAGAGCCTAGTAGTGAGAGAAGGCGATGGCAGGAAAGTAAACTAGAGCCAACACACTCAGCTCTCTTATACTTGTTTGCTAATTCCATTGAAAACAGATATTCCATTCAAATTTTGTAGATAGAGTTAACCAATCAGCCAGTCCCTATTAAAATAATATGATACTCAAGAAGTTTTCAGAGAAATACAAAAGAACTGTAACCATTAGGAAACACACTGAACAGTTGTATATATATATATATATATATATAGGTAATTATATAAAATACAAGCAGGCATAAAAAGTTAAGCTACAAGGAAGGTAACAATTATACTGTCTAATCAAACTTTCTTCCTTTTGATTCTAAATCACACATTTAGAATCATTACATCTGAAAGTTCAGAGGCAGAAAAACTTGTTGAATCTATGTTAAATTAATAGTAATCAAAAATTCACCTATGTTGTGAACATATCCAAAGGGTATTCACGGGATTATGTCATGGTTTTGTAGATTTTCTTTGTAAGTAGATAAACTTATGAGAGTTTGCACTGCTCTGTTAATGATCACCCTTATTCTAATAAAAAATGTAAATTATGATAAAACATATTAGGACAAATATTATGACTCGCAATATTACGTGACTCTAGCTTTCTAGAGTTAAATGAATCCAGTCAAAGAAATCCCATCTGTTAGATCAATGTATTTTAGCTGTATTTTTATAAATATGACCAGCCAAATCTTCAGACTCATTGGGTATGTAAATACAACACTCTTTGCCTGTGACTGCACATGTTCTCCCCTTAACTGCTAAGAGAAGATCTAATGCCATATGATTTTGAAGAACCATTTTACCAGCATCAGCAAATAGATGTGATTCTCGCAAGTATACATTATGGCTCATCTCAGTTGGTACATTGTAAATAGGGGAAATTGACAGAAATATAAGAACAACAAATAATATTAAAATAAAGTCCCTAATTCCCAGTAGTTGTAGATTCTGTTTGAAGTCTTCTGGCTGGTAGGTGATTTGCTCACTGTAGCCCAGTGGTCTTTCCATTAACTGCGGTCCTTGTCCTCGTCAGATACCACTTTAGGTCTCTTGCAGCGGTGGGTGTATATCCAACTACTTTTACCTTCTACTTTCACACTGAGATAGTATTTAACAGCACCTGTTAAGGATGCTCCCATCGCGCTCTCAATGGTTCCTTATGTGGTTTCTTAATCAGTACCTACTCACCAGGAATCAGGCTATGTCCTCGTTCTGATGGATCCCTCTAGCTTGGGTTACTTTCAAACAATAGTTAACTAAATTGTCTGCCAGAATGTGTGCACAGCCTCTCTGAGACCGAGAGCTCCCAGCAGTAATATAGGATGCCCTGTTACAGCTTTGAATGGACTTAATTTAGATTTCTTGTGTGGGGTTGCTCTGATACTATGTAAGACCATAGGAAGAACCATAGGCCATGGTACACCTTCTTCATAATATTCAGTAGGTCATTGTTTGATGGTTCCATTCACTTGTTCAACTTGCCTTGCCTTGATGTCCACCAGTCAGCATAATTTGTGACAAACACAGCCAGTGAAAGGTGTTCCTTGTCAGAGTCGATGTGATAGGACAATCCCCATCTAGGAATACAGTCCTTGATCAATGTGTCTGCTGTGTCTCTGTGTAGCAATGACTTTTCTTGCTGAAATAGCTTCCACTTATCTTGAAAGCTTGTCCACTATTACCAGTACTGAGTATCCTATACACTTTGGCAAAGTAATGTAGTCCACTTGAAAATGTAAAAATGGACCAGGTGGGTCAGACGCATTTAATTGTGGTAGCTTTTCTGCTGCTCCAGGATTCATTCTCTGGCATGTCATACATCTTTCAAACATCTGTCAAGCTTGTGCTATGAACTTGAATTCCACCACCATTGGGAGAATCTACTGACCATCCACCATTGGGAGAATTTACTGATCATCATTTTCATTCCAGTGTGTCCTAGGGAGTGTACATGGGAGTGCCATGTAGTTCGTACATGTAGTACAATGTAGTTCGAACTACTAGCCTATGACTGGTGCCATATCTTCATATTCAATCACTGTCTAACCTTCTACCATTCTCCATCCAGAATCACTTTTTCCTGGTTAGAGCACTGAGCTTGCATTTGCTGAATATCGAGTCCAGCTTAATTTCCATAATTTCAATTGTCAGGGTCACTGCATATGTTCTTGGTACTTCTTTTAATTATTTGACCTTTGACCTTTTATTTCTTCTATTTCGTTTACCCCTTCCTGTGATGACTTTATGCAACTTTATCCATGAGTGCATTTCCATAGCTTACCATTGTAGTCATTTTGGACTGATTTTTACATTTTGATAGAGCCATTTCTGACAGCAATTCTATGCCATTTGTGAGCTCTTATATTAGTTAGTCATTCCTGACTGGGGCTCCTACAGCTGTAAGAAATTAAACTCCAATATTATAAACAACCCCAAAAGCATATTGAGAATCAGTGTAGGTATTAGCCGATATTCATTCTGCCACCTGGGAGGCTTCATCCAGAGCTTTCAGTTCTGCCTGTTGCACAGAGATACCAGGATCCATGTTCCTGATGCCAATACTTCAGTTTTGAAAACAACTGCCCATCCATCCATCCAGACTCCACTCTCAATTGTTGAGGAGCCATTGGTATACAGAATCAGGTCAGGGTTTAATAGAAGTGTTTCCTTGTAAAAATTTCATAGCATGTTAGAAAAATAGAAGGCTATGGGTAAGCCTAGGTAGTTCTAAGGTAAGGACATGTTCGGCACAGCTTTGTGGGTCAAAGGGCCTGTGTTGTGCTGCAGGTTTTCTATGTTTCTATGTTATTACTCTTGCACAGTCATGGCCATCATAGTTTCCCATAAATTCAGCACATTGACTCCCAGTTAGTAAGTTAACATAAAAGCCATTTAGTTTTTGCTCTATCAAGGCAAGCAAGGGCTGCAGGGAAAAGCTGGGTCATTTTTTTGACTGTGACAATATGCCCATTCAACATTGCTTGTTGAAATCGTGTCATCAAATTAGAATCTCCCAACTTTTGCGAGCCGGGGGGATCGAACTTGCTGTTGAGCTTGTTCCTGTTGTGCCCCTTGTTTCCTATACCAGCAATTTTTAGCCTTATGCCCCTTCTTAACACAAAAGTGACATTTTGCTTTAGGGGATTGGCCTTGGCGGTGTGGCCCAGACAGATTGCTGCAATCTGCACGGTGAATTCCAGTCCAGCTTCTTCTGTTGGTTAATAGGTGTTGGCTCTTGACTTACCTGCAGCAGCTGTGGCTGTTGGCCAGCAAGCAAAGTCTGTTGACTGTTGACCCATGGTCAGTGGCTGTTGATCAGTGGGTAACCGACCCACCTATTATGATCATATTTGGATTTTGGTATCTCATTCCATTTGTTTGTCAGCTTGCACTAGCTCACTATATGGAACACCAACTTCACTCCAGTTCTGTTTTGTCAGCTTCACCATTTTGGCAATATCTGGTTTGAAGCCATAAAAGTTGACTTTACGGAACTATATGTAGAGTCCTCTATGTTACTTTCATTTATTCTCAGAACTCATGAGTAACATAACCATGCTGTGCAGTAGTAATCCTCATATTTAGAAATATCCTCAGATACCTCTTGCTTGCAATCAACCACTGTCCTCCAATCAGCCTGTAATGAGGCCTGCATTTCCAACCACTTCTTAAGAGCATTGCAGACATCTTGCATATTTTGTTTATCATTTCCCATGTTGTCGATTCAACTGACTGATTTGCTGAAAAGACAACACGGTGGCCAAAATTTGGATGCCATCATATGGGTCAGTTTGTATCTGTTCTTAATATATTGAAGCTCAGCCCAGGTCTTTAAACTTCCATTCTTAGGATGTGGAATTTCTTTGGACCATTTATTAGTCTTTTCTGGTTCTGGTGATGGAAGGAAGACCATCTGTCTCTTTTCACAGCTTCCATCTTCAGTGGTGCATGTCTTCACTTCCTTGGACTTTATTGGAGCAAGCTGTGACAGAGATGCCAATCCTATTGTTTCATCACTGTCATCCTCACTTCGGTTGCTAGAGATGACTGTAGAGTCCATGTCATGTCCATGCTCTAACTCCTTGGAGTTTGGATGGAGGTGGTGACTCAGAAGACTGTCCAACATAGTAGGTGTTTCCCAAGAAGAAGCGTCACAGGCAGAACCACTCACATGAAGTTCCTGCTGAGCTTCTCATACTGCGTCAGTCTGTTTTGAAGCTCTATACAATGTACCTCCATTCAATCACACTGACCTTGTTTTTAAAATCGTTCCATTTTTTGCAAAAATTTGCTTTTTTGACTTTTTATTGTCTCTATCATATTGTTTCGTAGTTCATTTTGTAGTTAATTACACTTTTATTTTTCTTTCACTAATTAATCAGTCAAGTTCTTCACTTACTCAGTTGATTCGCAAATTTGATTCTTAAGCTGTCCATGTGTCAGCTTAAACTTCTTCTAACTCACTGCTTTCGCATCTTCTTAACTGCAATAAAACTTATTGTTCAGGTGGTCTTTTCTTTGCTTGAAGGCACTCTCTGGATCCTATCCCATACTTTCACAGTATCATTCAAGAGCCACATTTCATTTGACACAACATTGATATATTTTATTTGTATTTTTCAATAATCTCATCAAATTGAAATAATTTACTCAAGTAAGAGCTCAAACCCTCAGTTACCATTTCACACACAACTGGAGATTCTACAGTAGGTTTCATAATTTTGGCCATTGCCTTAATTCAATCTCATGTTACACTTACTTTGTATGTACTTCTTATCCTTTGGACTGGAATTGAAATATCATTTTAGGAATACAATCGAAAGTTTGTAAGATCGTGTCAAAATCTTCAAAGGATTGCAATTGATGTTTTAGACCATAAGACCATAAGATATAGGAGTAGAATTAGGCCATTTAGTCCACTGAGTCCGCTCTGCCATTTCATCATGCATGGCTGATTCAATTTTCCACTCTGCCACAATCTCCTGCCTTCTCCTCGTATCCGTTCATGCCTTGACAAATCAAGGAACTATCAACCTCTGCCTTAAATATGCATAAAGATTTGACCTCCACAGCTGTCTGAGGCAAAGAATTCCACAGATTCACCAGTCTCTGGCTAAAAAAATTCATCCTAATTCCTGTTCTAAAAGGATGCCCCTCTATTCTGAGAGTAGGCCCTCTAGTCTTAGACTCTCACCACAGGAAACATCCTCTCCACATCCAATCTATCAAGGCCTTTCACCATTTGATAGCTTTCAATGCGGTCACCTCTCATTCTTCTGAATTCCGGTGAATGCAGGCCCAGAGCCATCAAACGCTCTTCATGTGACAAGCCATTCAACCCTGGAATTATTTTTGTGAATATTCTTTGAACCTTCTCCAGTTTCAGCACAGCCTTTCTTAGATAAGGGGCCCAAAACTGCTCACGATACTGCAAGTAAGGCCTCAACAGTGGTTTATAAAGTCTCAACATTACATCCTTGCTTCTATATTCTAGTCCTCTTGACATGAATGCTAACATTGCATTTGCCGTGCTCACCACAAACTCAAACTGCAAATTAATCTTTAGGGACCAAGGTCTCCCAAGTCCCATTGCATCTCAATTTTTTTGCATCTTCTTTCCATTTTGAAAATAATCAACCCTTTCATTTCTTCTACCAAAGTGCATGACTTCCTGATGCTGTCTTCCATCTGCCATTTCTTTGCCTATTCTCCTAATCTGGCTAAGTCCTTTTGTAGTCTGTCTACTTCCTCAAAACTACCTGTCCTTCCACCCTTCTTCATATCCTCTCCAAACTTTGCAACATAGCCATCAATTCCACCACCCATATCATTGACATGGTAAGATAAAAAGAATTGGTCCAAGTCAAAACCCCTATGGAACACTAGTCATTGGCAGCCAGTCAGAAAAGGCTCCCTTTATTCCCACTCTTTGCCTCCTGCCAATCAACCACTGCTTTATCCATGCTAGAATATTTCCTGAAATACCAAGGGCTCATAGCTTGTTAAGCACCCTCATCTGTGGCACCTTGTCAAAGGCCTTCTGAAAATTCAAGAACACAACATCAACCGATTCTCCATTGTCCATCCTGCTGTTATTTCTTCAAAGAATTACAACAGATTTGTCAGACAAGACATTCCCTTAAAGAAACCATATGACCTATTTTATCACGTGCTTCCAAGTACCCTGAAACCTCATACTTAATAATCAACTCCAACATTTTCCCAACCACTGAAGTCGGACTAATTGGCCTATACTGTAGTTTTCTTTCTTCTGCCTCTCTTCCTTCTTGAAGAGTGGAGTGACATTTCCAATTTTCCAGTATTTTGGAATCATTCCAGAATCTAGTGAATCTTGAAAGATCATTGCTAATGCATCCACAATCTCTTTAGCCACCTCTTTCAGAACCCAGGGGTGTACATCATCTGGTCCAGGTGACTTAGCTACCTCCAGACCTTGCAATTTTCCAAGAACCTTCTCTCTAGTGTTGGTAAATTCACACACTTCATAACCCCTGACACCTAGAACTTCCACCGTACTGCTAGTGTCTTCCACTGTGAAGACTGACGTAAATTACTTATTTAGTTCGTCCGCCACTTCCTTGTCTGACATTACTACCTCTCCAGCATCACTTTTCAGCAGTCTTATATACTCACTCTTCTCTCTTTTACACTTTATGTATCTGAAGAAACTTTTGGCATCCACTTTAGTGTTATTGGTTAGTTTACTTTCATATTCCATTTTTACCTTTTTAATGACTTTTTTAGTTGTTTTCTGTTGGTTTTTAAAAGCTTCCCAGTCCTCTAACATCCCACTAATTTTTGCTGCATTATATGCCCTGCTTTGGCTTTTGTGTTGGCTTTGGCTTCAAGTTAGCTATGGTTGTGTCACCTTGCTTTTACAATACTTCTTCCTCTTTGGGATGTACACATCCTGTGCTTTCCAAATCGCTTCCAGAAATTGCAGCCATTGCAGCTCTGCCGTCATCCTTGCCAGTGTTCTTTTCTGATCATTTCTGGTCATCTCCTCTCTCATTCCCTTTATTCCACCATAATACTGATACATCTGACTTCAGCTTCTCTTTTTCAAATTTCAGGGTGAATTCAATCATATTACGAGCACTTTTCCTCAAGGGTTCTTTAACCTTAATCTCTCTAATCAATTCTGGTTCATTGCACTACATCCAATCCAGAATAGCTGATCCTCAAATGGGCTCAACCATGAGCTGCTCTACAAAGTACTCTCTTTAGCCCTCTAGAAATCCCCCCTCCTGGAATTCAGCATCAATTGATTTTCCCAATCTACATGCATATTGAAGTTCCGCATGACTATTGTAACATTGCCCTTTTGGCATGCATTTTCTATCTCCTGTTGTAATTTGTAGACCAGATCCTTACTGCTGTCTGCAGGTCTGTATACAACTCCCATCAGGATCTTTTTACCTTTGCAGTTCCTGAGCTCTATATACAATGATTCAACATCTTCTCACCTATGTCCCTTCTTTCTATTGATTTGATTTCTTTTTTTACCATGTGTTAAACTGTATGATCTTCCAAGTTCTGGCCTCACCAGCACATGGCATAGGTAGCAATCCTGAGATCACAACCCTGGAGGTCCTGGCCTTTAACATGGCACCTAACTCATTGAACTTCCTACGCCGAACAACATCACTTGTTCTACCTATGTCATTGGTACCTATTGGACCATAACTTCTGGCTGTTCACCATTCCACTTAAGAATGCTAAGAACTCGATCCAAGATATCCCAGATCCTGGCACCCTGGAGACAACATACCATCTGGACTTCAGGAAGGGTAAGACAAAGAAACACATACCAATCCTCATAGAGGGGTCAGAAGTGGAGAGAGTGAGCAGCTTCAAGTTCCTGGGTGTCAAGATCTCTGAGGATCTAACCTGGTCCCAACAGATTGATGTAGTTATAAAGAAGGCAAGACAGTGGCTATACTTTATTAGGAGATTGAAGAGATTTGGCATGTCTACAAATACACTCAAAAACTTCTATATCGTGGAGAGAATTCTGACAGGCTGCATCACTGTCTGGTATGGAGGGGCTATTGCACAGGACCAAAAGAAGCTGCAGAAAGTTGTAAATCTAGTCAGCTCCATCTTGGGTACTACCCAGGACATCTTCAGAGAACAGTGGCTGAGAAAGGCAGCATCTATTATTAAAGATGTCCAGCACCAAGGGCATGCCCTTTTCTCATTGTTACTATCAGGTAGGAGGTGCAGAGGCCTGAAGGCACACACTCAGCGATTCAGGAACTGCTTCTTCCCCTCTGCTATCTGATTCCTAAATGGACATTGAATCTTTGGACACAACCTTACTTTTTTTTTAATATACAGTATTTCTGTTTTTGCACATTTTTAAAATCTATTCAATATACGTGATTGATTTACTTGTTTATTTATTATTATTTATTTTATTATTATTATTATTGTTATGTTCTCTCTGATAGATTATGTATTGCATTGAACTGCTGCTGCAAAGCTAACAAATTTCACGTCACACGTCGGCGATAACAAACCTGATTCTGATTCTGATTCTGAAATCTTATTCTCACTCACAGAGCCTCCTGACTGTTTTCCTGACTAATTAATCCCCTATCACCACAGCGTACCTCTTCTACCCCCCCCCTTCCCTTCTGAGCCACAGAGGCAGATTCAGTGCCAGAGAGCTACCCACTGTAACAATTTCCATAGTAAATGTGACTTCATCTGCTAAAAAGCAAATGAGTAAGGCAGCACTGAATAGTATTGTTATAAGCACAAATATTAAAAGTTTCAAGGACATTTCTTCCTGGAATTTGTGTCTTTCCAACTATATAGAGAGCTAGTTTCACCCAATCCCCTTTCCCCTTCCAGTCATCCAATTTCCTGTGTCTTGCGCCTTGGGTGAAACTAGCTCTCTATAGGTCCTATCTATCACCCCTTCAGCCTCCCAAATGATCTGGAGTTCATATTTTGTAGTACTGCTTTCAAAGTCGTACTGGGTTACAATCAACATTTTATAGGATTGAAGTCAATATTGTATTTTATTAATACAAATGGAAGTCTATAGGATTGCAATGGATATTTTTGATTTGATCCTCACTGGGTTGCAGTTTAGATTTTTTTTTAGGTACTAAATTAAAGCACGAGAAATCGGAAGATTTCTTAGGCACTGCACTGGTTTTTATGAATTTAATTTCAGCACGATGTTAATTTCAGTGCTGCCTGACGTTTTCCTGAATAGCAACATATAATAGGTGTGGAAATTGTCTCATATGGATTGGACACCCCTAAAATTTAGTGACTCAGAGAATATTAGATTAAGAAGATCTCAAGCAATGAGGCTTCTAATTTCAATATCACCAAATGACCCTTACCCATTGGTCAAATGTGAACTAAGATACTGGAACTCTTCATCCTTGCCTCTGGCAAAGTGATTGCTCCCATACACTTAGACTTTCGTCTGACCACATTGCAGATAAAATGAACGTAAATGTATAGGAACGCAAATTATCACTTGCAGAAATGATTAATGATACCTTAACAAAACTGAAAGGTTCAGACCCAGATATATAAAAGAGGAATTCCTTAACATGAATACCACTACACTTGAAATGTATAGACGCTGTTATGTTATTGAATGATCCCAGTCATGCAAAACATGATATTGAAACTGTTAGGCTGGAACATGGTGAAAATCCAGTTTATAAATATGATTTTTCTACATTCAACACATATCTCATTGCACTTCTCCTTTAAACCCAACAAGTATGTGAGCATACTATAAAGATTTCAGACATTTCATTTCTCCAACTATGGCCACTTTTTCACTGCAAGGTTAAATATCAAAGTAACATGACAATTTTCTGCATTACTGGTTTAGATTCTAATTGGTTCATCGAAGCCCTTGATCCGTGTTTTTACATGAGAAGATAACATGGAAAGATGCACTGAAGCAGAAGGTAAGATAAAACAAAAATGTTTTCCCTCCTAGTCAACTGAAACTCTTAAGTCCAAAAGCTTTTTAGAGATTTTAGTCCCATAGACTATTGTATCTACCCGGATTTCCTATTTGCCCTTAATCAAACAGTTGTGAATAGTTTGTGCTGTGATTGAATACTACTTGACAACAAAAATTAGTTCTGAACTATTGCTATTTTTACAAATTCAATTATATTTTTGATAGACTTTGACTATGACTGAAAAATGTGAAAACAAGCCCTACAACAATTTTTACTTTGGAGACCAATTGTACTTTGCACTGATGACATTTTACTGTTAAATGATAAATTTTGGGGCTGCATTGGTAACATTACTCCACAAACAGACAATGTTACACACAGACAAGCCTTCAGTTATTGCTGTGTATTCAGTCGGATAGTATTATATCATCAAGCGAGAAAAACAATTATACTTAAAAAAATATTAGACTAAAACTGCCTCTACCGTCATGCTTTGACAGTGCTTACTTTCATAATAGCACAGATGTGATCTTTCGGCTCACGCAGATAGCAGTAATTTCTGATGACAGAAGTTGTTCAGACACAATGCTTTAAGAGGATCACCTATTTTTTAAAGATAATAAAGCAAATAACTTATTTAATCTAGGTTGTGTATATCAAGACAGAAATGCAAGTCCATTTTTAAGGAACAATTTATGATAGATGGAACAAAGAATTTTCTAGAATGGATTGATGTTTTTCAGCAATGGCTAGAAGAAACTCAGTCAAATCAAAAGAATGTTTCTTAGTATACTACTGGAGGTAACTAAACTGACACAATCAAATGAGCAAGAGACCTGCTTTCACAAGTTCCCATTGCAGATCCAAACTAAGCCCCTGACTGGTTTAACACTCTCGCTGAAACAGTAATTAACACCTTTTCTACTGTTGCAAATTTAACTTCTGCAGCAACAAATACAGTTTCTGGGCAGATTGGCTCTACTTTAAATTGGGTTAAAGATTTGTTTTGCAGTTTTCTAATGGACAATTTCCCAAGTCTAGTCCAATATCTGTCTTGCACTAGCATGGCTTAATTGTCATAGGTCTGCTTTGCCATACACAACCTTTTACCTATTCCTCTGGTTCATAATCTGCCCTGAGAGAGTGAGGAGCAGGGACTGCTACACAGAGTGCTGTTGCAGGAAAGGAGCATCCATCATCAAGGACACCCCCCCGATCCAGGCCATGCTCTCTTCTTGTTGTTACCATCAGGAAGAAGGTACAGGAGCCACAAGACCCATACCTCCAGGTTCAGGTAAACTTATTACCCCTCAACCATCCGGCTTCTGAACCAGATTGGATAACTTCACTCAATGACAGCTTTGCAAACAGCTATAGAGCTCCAGACTTGCTGGCTCCACAGCAAATGAGCTAACTGCTGAAGAGGTGCAGTATAAATCAATGGGTCATTTAATTTGGCTTGTTTCAAAGCAGGTAATGCTGGCTAAGTTGTTTAATTCAAGGAAGCTTGTAGACCAGATGGATATTATGACAGCATAATGAATAGCTATAAGCAAAGTGCTGGAGGAACTCAGCAGGCCAGGCAGCATCCACAGAAAAGAGTTAACAGTCGACATTTTGGGCTGAGACCCTTCATCAGGACTGGAGAAAAAAGATGAGAAGTCAGGGTAGGAAGGTGGGGGGAGGAGAAGAAGAAATACAAGGTAGTAGGTGATAGGTGAAACTGGGAGAGGGGGAGTGGTGAAACAAAGAGCTGGGAGGTTGATTGGTGAAAGAGAAAAAATCTGGAGAAGGGAGAATCTGATAGGAGAGGACTGAAGGCCAAGGAAGAAAGGGAAAGGGGAGGAGCACCAGAGGGATGTGATGGGCAGGTAAGGGGATAAGGTGAGAGAGGGAAATAGCAATGGGGAATGGTGAAGGAGAGAGGGGGCCATTACTGGAAGATCAAGAAGTTGATCTTTATGCCATCAGATTGGAGGCTACCCAGATGGAATAGAGGTGCTGCTCCTCCAACCTGAGTGAGGCTTCATTGGGCAAATAAGAAGGGTGATGTCATGGGTAACTTCAACTTCCCTAATATAGACTGGCACCTCCTTAGTGGCAAAGCTTTACATGGGGCTGAATTTCTTAGGGTGTCTAGGAAGGATTATGGCAAATTCTGCCCCATGTTAGAGACAATGATCCTAACCCCCTGACCTTTACCTGAGCCTTGGATGGGGATATGAACAGATGGTATGGAAAAGTATTTAATTGGGGGAAGGTGAATTATGATGTTATTAGGAAGAGACAAGAATGTAAATGGGAACAAACGTATTCAGGTAAATGCACAACAGCAATGTGGAGGTTGATTTGGGAGCACTTGCATGGATTTGTCCCATTGAGGCAAGGAATGGATAGAAAGGGGATGGGAACATGGTTGATAAAAGATGTGGAACATCCATTCAAGAGGAAAAAAGAAGCTTACTTATGGTTTAGGAAGCAAGGATTTGACAGGGTTCCAGAGAGATACTAGCAGTGATCTGTATAGCTCTAATCCTGGTTTCACACTCTTTGCAATTTTTATACAGTGCCTATAAGAAGTATTCACTCCCTCCCCCCACCCCGGAAGTTTTCATGTTTTATTGTTTTACAACTTTGAATCACAGTGGATTTAATTTGGCTTTTTTTGGACACTGATCAACAGTAAAAGACTCTTTTGAGGCAAAGTGAAAACCTATTTCTACAAAGTGATCTAAATTAATTACTAATAGAAAACACAATATAATTGATTGCATAAGTATTCACCCCCTTCAATAATTTTTGCCTGAGTGCTTCACCAGTCACAGCTTTATGGAAGAATGGCAAAGAGAAAGCCACTGTTGAAAAAAACTCACATGAGATCTTGGTTAGAATTTGCCAGAAGAAATGAGGGACACTCTGAAGTCAGCTGGAGGAAGGTTCTATGGTCTGACTAAACAATATGTTAGGCATAAGCCAAATACCGCACATCATCAAAAACACACTATCCCTACCATGAAGCATGGTGATGGCTGCATCATACTGTGGGGATGCTTCACTGCAGCAGGTCCTGGAAGGCTTGTGAAGAAAGAGGGTAAAATGAATGCAGCAAAATACAGGGAAAACCTGATGCAGTGTGCATGAGAACTGTGACTTGGGAGAAGATATGATTTCCAGCAAGACAATGACCCCAAGCATAAAGCCAAAGCTACACAGGAATGGATTTAAAACAGCAAAGTTAATGTCCAGGAGTGGCCAAGTCAGAGTCCAGACCTCAATCTAATTGAGAATTTGTGGCTGGACTTGGAAAAGGCTGTTCACTCAAGATCCCCATGCAATCTGACAGAGCTTGAACAGCTTTGTAAATAAGAATGGGGAAAAATTGCAATGTCCAGATGTGCAAAGCTGATAGAGACCTATCCACACAGACTTAAGGTTGTAATTGCTGCCAAAGATGCATCTACTAAATACTGACTTGAAGCGAGTGAATATTATGCAATCAATCATTTTCTGTTTTACATTTGATCACTTTGTAAACATCTGTTTTCAGTTTGACACAAAAGAGTCTTTTTCTCTTGATCAATGTCAAAAATGCCAGATTAAATTCAATGTGATTCAATGTTGTAAAACAATAAAACAGAAAAACGTCCAGGTGGTGGGGTGGGGGGGGGGGGGTTGTTGGGTACTTTTTATAGACAATGGAAGTAACTTGGATGAGAGGTGGAAGGGTTAATTGGTAGGTTTGTGGATTGTGGATAGTGTAGAAGGTTATTTTAGGTTACAAGATGATACCGATAGGATGCAGAGCTGGGTTTAGAAGTGACAGATGGAGTTCAAGCTGGAAAAGTGTGAGGTGATGCATTTGGGAAAGTCAAAATTTTAATGGCAGGATTCTTAGTAGTGTGGATGAGCATAAAGATCTTGGAGCTCACTTCCATAGATTCCTAGGCAAGAGATCGTGGCTGAGAGGGAAAATGAAACAGGCGGAGCAGACTCGATGAGTCAAATGGCCTAATTTTGCTCCTATATCTTATGGTCTTATGGCCTTTCTCAAAGTTGCCAGACAATTTGATATGTCAGTTGAGACGCATATGGTAAGTTGGTCTTCATTAGTCATGGGGTTGAGTTCAAGATATGTGTGGTAATGTTGCAACTCTATAAGACTCTGGTTTGACCAGGGGATCCAAACCTTTTTTTATGCCATGGACCCCTACCATGAACTGCAGACCCCAGGTTGGGAACCCCTGGGTTAGACCATACTTAGAATTTTGTGTTCATTTCGGGTCACCTCATTATTAGAAGGATGGGGAAATTTTAGAGAGGGTGCAGTGGAGATTTACCAGGATGCTATCAAGACCAGAGAGCACATCTTATGAAGATAGGTTGAGTAAAGCTAGGGTTTTTCTCTTTGGAGTGAAGGAAGATGAGTGGAAAGTTGATAGAGATGTATAACATGATAAGAGGCATAGATAGGGTGGCAATGGTTTATACACGAGAACACAACATGATTAGAGGAAAGTATGGGGGATTCAGAGGTCGGTGTTTTACACAGAGTTGTGCATGCATGGAATGCTCTGCCAGGGATGGCGGTGGAGACATTAAGGACATTTGTTAAGCATATAGATGAAAGAAAATGGAGGACTATGTGAGTGGGAAGGGTTAGATTGATCTAGGAATAAGTTAAACGTTCAGGGCAAAACCATGGGCTTAGGGCCTTACTGTGCTGTATTGTTTTCTGTTCTCTTTGATGTTTTCTGCTGTGCCTCCATTACAGTGCAAAACACCGAGCTGACGGGTAAGTCAGAAGAAAATCAGGTCACATGCATGCAATTCTCACATAACTGACCTCTCCAAACAGGGACCACATAATCTAAGTATAAAAATAAAGGCAATTTAATTGCTATTAGGCTGTTCCCAACGGAGCCGGCATTGTTTCACAAAGTCTGCAGTAGCCTCCGAAACATAGGAAGTGGTGATGTCCTACTTTTCAGTTGACAATTTTCCCGAAGTTTTGAAGTTTGTAGTAAACTGCCCAACTGATGTGAACCATGGACAAGAAAACATTCTCCTGATTACCAGCTACTGTTCTTCTTCACCTCTTGCATGGTAAACAACGCTCGGAAGAAGCTCTGAAAGGAGGAATCATACCGGGTCTAGTTATTCTTGAAAGATCAAAGATTCAAAGTACATTTATTATCAAAAAATGCATAAATTATACAACCTTGAGATTTGTATTTGTATTCTTACAGGCAGATGCAAAGCAAAAAAAAAACAATTAATACAGAAGACCAACCCTTAATACGCACAGAGAAAGAGAAAAAAAACACAAATTGAGCAAACAATAGAAGCGAACAACACCGACAGCATTCTGAACCAAACTGAATCCTTAGATCCAAATTCCTGGAGCAACTTGGAGTAGGCCCAAAGCCTCAGTGTTCAGTTCATCATATTAGTGGGACAAATTGCTGCAAAGTTTGTAGCTGTGAAGCACAGCAGCGGGGGGAGGGGGCAGTCTCAGAGCCTTAGCATTACTGAGAGAGGAGTCCCCAGCCTATCTGGGCTAGCATTCAAAGAGTCAGAATAGTAGATCGTACCTCGCATTAGGACCCTGGCCCCACCGTGGCGAATCTTTCCGGGCCTAGATTTCGCTGCTGATGAAGCTGTTTTCAACTTCTCTAAATTGGCTTGATACCCAGACTGATCCAACCTTGCCCGACTCTTGACATCCTGCCTTTCCAGTCTATCTCGGCAAACATTTAAATTGTCCAAACAGCAAATCATACTCAAATTAGTACCTGGGCTCCACCACAGCAGATCACTCTGGGCCTAGAACTTGCTGCTGAAGAAGCCATTCTCGACCTCTCCAATTTGACTTGGCACTTAGAACGATCCACCCTTGCACCCGGGTTAGTTGGACAGGCACTGGAACTCATTCCGACCATCATGGCTCCAACTCCAAGTGTATCGACCTTGCAGTCATCTATTGCCTTTATAATGTTGCGTTTGATCAATTGACAGATAAGGTGAGCTTATTAAAGATTTTCAAGAGTTTATAACTGCAAGTTTTTTTTGAGGGTGCTTGAGATGTGGAATGTACTGTCTGAGGGAGCAGTGGAGGTATGTATAGGAAGTACCTAGATATGCCAAAGCATAAAAAATCAAGCACCATACAAGTGAGATCAGTGTAAATAGGTCCTCTGTAGCTTATATGGATATGATGAGCTGGAGGGCTTGTTTTTGTGCTGTAAGATTCATTATCTATAACTAGCCTTCTCTGTGTGTGCCAGAACTGTTCAGTGCTGATGTAAGACCATCCAATTGTATCATTACCTCTGCTTTTATCTCTACACACATGTTGAATAATCTGTTCAGTATTTCTGCACTTCTCATTTATTTCAGATTTATAGTCATGGATTCCCAAAATTCCAATCTTGTTTATTTTTTATCTGCCCTCATTCATCTGCCTTCCCACCACTGATTACATCTACAAGGAGCGCTGCCAGGAAAGCAACATCCATCATGAAGGACCTAGACAATGCTTTCTTCTCACTAAAAACATTGGGAAGGAGGCACAGGAGCTTTAGATCCCATATCACCTGGTTCAGAAACAGTTCTTACCCTTTAACCATCAAGCTCCTGAACCAGCGTAAACAACTTCTCTCTCCACAACAATGAACCGATCTGTGGATACAACATTTGGAATCACTTTCAAGGGCTCTTCAACTCCTGGGCCTGCTGTAGTGAAGCATCCCAACAGCACGATACAGCCACCTCCAAGCTTCACGGTGGGGATGGTGCGTTTTTAATGATGTGCAGTGTTTTGCTTACGCCAGACGTGGTGTTTAGTCTGATAACCAAAAGGCTCCATTTTGTTTTCATCAGACCATAGAACCTTCTTCCAGCTGACTTCAGAATCTTCCACGTCTCTGGCAAACTCTAGCCGAGATTTCATGTGAGTTTTTTTTCAACAGTGCCTTTCTCTTTGCTACTGTCCGATAAAGCTGTGACTGCTGAAACACCTGGGCAACAGTTGTTGTATGCGCAGTCTCTCCCATCTCAGCTACAGAAGCTTGTAGCTCCTCCAGAGTCTTTTTCTGTGCATCAGTATCAAAAAAAGCCAAACTAAATCCACTGTGCTTCAATGTTGTAAAACAATAAAATATGAAAATTCCCAGGGTGGGAGTGAATACTTTTTATAGGCACCATAAGGAAATAATTAGATAGTATACAATTGTTAGGCATGTAGATTTGACAGACCCTAATTCTGTCCCATCTAATAAGTGACATCTAATTTTGACCCACTCATCTCCTCAAATGTACAAATGTAGATCTACAGTTTTGCTTGGACAAAGGGCATCTAAAACAAAACTACTATTTCCCACAAAGGAGCTGGAGGAACTCAGTGAGTCAGGTAAAGGGTCTTGACCCAAATTATTTGTAGTTAGATTTAATTAGCTGAAAAAAGATAACTGCTTTGTGTCAGTATGGTTTTATTGTGCTGGTGATTGAATTAGAATTATGGCTGTTATCAAATAATTACTGAAGCATTTCAAATTGTAAAACCTGAACATTTCATTTTTTTCTGAAATGAAAGAAAGTTGTGCAATTGTGAAATATCAATCTTATTTTCTGCTTACTTTATGGTTTATGAATTGGATGGAATGACAGGAGGCAGCACAAATCTCCAGAGGAAGTTCTCTCTGGATTTGTACACGTGAATTTAAGTATCTTACAGCTATTTGCAGTTTGCAGAGGATGACACAGCTGAAGTAGCTTTAATAAATTGGGACTGTGGTATAAAGCACTTGGTAAATGGAATCGAGTCACATATTGCTGTAATGGTTATTCTAATAATAGAACAATAAAGAGCATGAATCATTATTGTTCCCTGTGCGCAGAAAATCACTAGATGCTGAATTCTATCACCTGCTTACACAGTAAGTTATGTCAATTGCTAAAAAGAGCAATTTCAATTGAATTTATTAATTTCTGGTTAATTTCTTCCATTAAAGGCAGCAGGTATACAGCAAGAGGAAGAGAGAAAATAACTACTGTATACATACATACTCCAGCTATTTATTACATCATCTCAATGGAAGCAAAAGTAAACATTCCCAAAACTATAATGCAGTCAAACAAACTTCAACAGACAAAGCAAACTGACTTTCTTGCCCAAGATCTTAAGGCACAAACTAACGGAGATGGGAGTAGACTCTCACATGGTGGATTGGATAGTGGACTACTTGACAGATAGACCTCAGTATGTGCGGTTGGGAGACTGTAGGTCTGACACGGTGGTCAGCAGCACAGGAGCGCCGCAGGGAACCGTACTCTCTCCGGTCCTGTTCACCCTGTACACATCAGACTTCCAATATAACTCGGAGTCCTGCCATGTGCAGAAGTTCGCTGATGACACGGCCATAGTGGGGTGTGTCAGGAATGGACAGGAGGAGGAGTATAGGAAACTGATACAGGACTTTGTGATATGGTGCAACTCAAACTACCTGCGTCTCAATATCACCAAGACCAAGGAGATGGTGGTGGACTTTAGGAGATCTAGGCCTCATATGGAGCCAGTGATCATTAATGGAGAATGTGTGGAGCAGGTTAAGACCTACAAGTATCTGGGAGTACAGTTAGACGAGAAGCTAGACTGGACTGCCAACATAGATGCCTTGTGCAGGAAGGCACAGAGTCGACTGTACTTCCTTAGAAGGTTGGCGTCATTCAATGTCTGTAGTGAGATGCTGAAGATGTTCTATAGGTCAGTTGTGGAGAGCGCCCTCTTCTTTGTGGTGGCGTGTTGGGGAGGAAGCATTAAGAAGAGGGACGCCTCACGTCTTAATAAGCTGGTAAGGAAGGCGGGCTCTGTCGTGGGCAAAGTACTGGAGAGTTTAACATCGGTAGCTGAGCGAAGGGCGCTGAGTAGGCTACGGTCAATTATGGAAAACTCTGAACATCCTCTACATAGCACCATCCAGAGACAGAGAAGCAGTTTCAGCGACAGGTTACTATCGATGCAATGCTCCTCAGACAGGATGAAGAGGTCAATACTCCCCAATGCCATTAGGCTTTACAATTCAACCGCCAGGACTTAAGAACTTTTTAAAAGCTATTATTAATGCTTTTTGAGATAGTGATTTAGATGCATATCATATTTTTTACTGAATTAAGTATTGTATGTAATTAGTTTTGCTACAACAAGTGTATGGGACATTGGAAAAAAAGTTGAATTTCCCCATGGGGATGAATAAAGTATCTATCTATCTATCTATCTATCTATAAGTCTTTCTCCCAGTTCAATCAATAATAACACGACTTATCTACCACTAATCCAGAGAGTCAAAACATTCAAAGAAGAAGTATTTGTAGGGTTCCAATTTGTCCCTTTTCCTGCACTCTACAACAATGTTCTCTAATTTACTTAACATCCCCTTCCTTCTTTATTTTTTGTCTAAATAATTTAAGTGCTTAAGATGTAGAAATGAACCTAAGTTAAAGCCTCTTTTTGAAATTTTCCCTTCAAAAGTATCTATGCCAAATCCACCACCAAATTAATTAGGTTGTTTTCAGTAATGTTCTTAATTGACCTAGTAAGATTATCCAAATTTATATTTACTTTTTTTATAACTAAGTCATGATAGGTCAAAATAACTCCAAGACTTAATTCTTTGTCCACATTAAATTAGATTTGCCCAAAAAAGTAATTATTTTTCATGTATGCGGAAACTGGGATGTGCTTATGGCTTCTTAACATGAATCCAATCTATTAAATTATGGATGATCTCTATTTCAGTTTTGCTTACCCCCCCCATTTATAATTTTGATTTTACTGACAAACACTTTAAAAAATTTTAGTCACATTTAACTCCTGACCACAGGGAGTGAGAGCTGGATTTTATATGTTATACCAGTTCCTGATTTCATGTGTCACTTTATTGACCTTATGAAGGGTCTCAGCCCAAAACATCAACTGCTTATTATTTCTTTCCATAGTTGCTGCCTGACCTGCTGAGTTCCTCTGGCATTTTATGTGTATTACTCTGAATTTCCTGCACCTATGAAGCTTCTTGTGTTTATCTCTAACTTTACTGTCCGGAATGTGTTTTTGCAGCTTTCTGTAATTTAACTTGATTTAATCTGGAAAAAAATGCATTTCTAACTATTTCTGGGTAATGACAGTAATGACATTTGCTCTTACACTTCCTGTTACTTGGGATTAATTCTCCTAACCTGGATACTCTACATGAGAAAACAGTGCTAATTTAACAATTCTGTTTACCATTTTGAATACCTCAACTAGATCACCTCTCAAGCATCTACAAGCCTAATTCATGCAACTATTATTGAATCCTTTGAACTGTTACTAGCAATCTCTAAAGCTTCCCTGTTGATTTTCAGCTATGATTTGACTTCAGGTGTTCAGCACAAAATACTTGCTTCCCACTGCCTGTCTCACTCAGCTTGTTTGATAATTTATGAGTGCCTTTCATCTGCCTTTGATGCAATTTCAACATGTTACATATTTACAATTGAGTTACATATTCAACTGAGAAACGACAATATTGCTGTTTCAGTCCCAGCACCCCCACCTTTAATTGTATCATTTCTGTTCCATCCTGTTTGTTGTAATTGTCGAGGTTCACCGGGAGAAATGCCACTCTCCTGACAAATCAGTTCTTGTAATGATGTAAGATTATTCTTTACAGAGCATTGGTTCCTCATGCAGTACTGAGGTATTCAGTTTGATTGCTTTCCCTGTTTGTGAGTCACAAAATATACTTACCATATAGCTGCCTCATCCTGTTAAAATCGTTGCATGTTTGCAATTGATATTGTTACAAAAAATTAGTTCCAGTCATCAACAAGTAAATAAAGTTGTTGTTATCAATGACTTTATTTTAACATAACAGTCAACTTTGCTAACTAACCAGATCTGGAGATACATGTCTGTTTTGTAGCAAACAAATATCATAGGATATTCATAATAAAAAGTACTGTGAGATTTCATGAAAGTAAGTATAATGTTGTTTTAAGAATGACAGCAATGGCCAATTCAGTTAATGACAAGAGACTCTGCAGATGCTGGAAATCCAGAGTAACACACATAAAATGCTCCTGGAACTCAGTTGGCAGCATCAATGGAGAGGTATAAACAGTTGAGGTTTCAGGCCAAAGAAGAAGGAATCTGATAGGAGAGGAAAAAAGGACCATGAAAGAAAGGGAAAGAGGGGGAGGGGGAAGCACCAGAGGGTGGTGACAGGCAGGTGAGAAGTAGAGAAGGCGTAAGAGAGGAACCAGAACAGGGACTGGGAAAAGGGAGCTGAAGGAGGTGAGAGAAATTATTGGAAGTTAGAGAAATCGATGTTCATATTACCAGATTGGACACTAACCAGACAGAAATAGGGTCTTGCTCTTCTAACCTGAGCATGGCCTCATCGTGGCAGTAGAGAAGGCCATTACTGACATGTCAGAATGGGAATGGGATGTGGACTTAAGTTAAAGATCCCCTTCACTTAAACACCCAATCTTTTCAATAAATGAAGATTTTACACCAATCAGACGTTTGGGAAACGTATCCTCTTAGTACTGTGGTATTCTCAATACTGGTGATTCTTTAAAGCAGAATTTGGAGATGTAGAACTTCATCTCAGGCTATGCAAAGGCTAGAGGTAAACAATGTTTGTCAAATTTTCATCATAGCATAAAACCTTTATCTGCATCAGTATCAGTGCTGCTGATCCATAGTTATTGTTGTGATTTCAGGATCACAACATGAACAATTTTAGAGGATGCTATTGCAATGGAATGGACTCCTTCCCCACAGTCCATCTGAATTTGGGTCTCAATTATTAACAAATGACAAATAGCTATGAACAGATGTGCTCTTGTATGGGAAATTGACTCAACCTATTTAATTCATTATTGATCAAATTACACTTTGGCTTTGCCTAGCTGGGAAACATTGAGATTGAAAATTCCTCGGCAGCATCCAAAAGACAAAAAGTTCAAAGTTCAAAGGTTCAAAGGTTCATTTATTATCAAATTCTTCTTCTCCAGGTAGCCATGAAAGAAAATAAAGGCAGCATGATCATCAACCCCTAAATCCCCCCTCTCCATGTAAAAAAATGAACAAAAATGGAACAGAAACATCAACCCCTAAATCCCTCCTCCCTGCACAAAAACTGAATAAAATGGAACAGGGACATCGGCTCCCAAATCCCCCCACCCGCGCAAAAGAAAGAATGAAAAAGATCAGGTGAAAAACACAGAATATAAAAATCTATAAGACTGAAAAAAAACTATAGTTCAAGTCCATATCCAAAACACAGGAAACCTGGGTAACATTCTCTGGGCACAACAGCAGGCTCTCCCCTCTCCAATAGCAGAGCGATCAAAAGGCAGGCAACCAGCACTCACCTTCCTCATTTGCCTCTATGTTTCAGTCTCGCTTGTCACTTTAATCAGCGCTCGTTAGGAGCTATAATTGCTGAAATGGAGTCAAATGCCCACTGTGAGGTTTGCAGACTGGAACACATAAACAATCTCCAAACAGCCAATCACAGGCTCCAACCATTCCGGAATCCAAGATAAAAGAAAGAAATAAAATATATCCAGATGATATCGATGAAGGAGCATTGTATGCAGGTGCCATCTTGATCTATGGACTCCTATGGAAAACATCACTCTTCGCTTCACTGCATTTGCACATTTCAGTGCCAGTGTGAAATTATATACAAATATTCATCACAGTGTTGTGAGGTCATGCCATCTTGAGTGGCAAACAAGAAGGAGCGTGACTTCCCTGTAAATGACCCTCTGAATATTTATTACACATTATTCCCATTTGAAACAGACGCTTGTCTTTCATTATAAGAAAAAGAAGTTCAAAATCTGTGCCTAAATAATTTAAGATATTCCTTCATACTCTTTAATTTTTTATTGGCCTAAAACATCTGAATGATTGGTAAACTTGACATTCAGGAATGTAATTGTGTAAACCATTAGGCATTTTTTCAGCAATGCACAGAATGTCATGACCTAGTTATTGGTACAACAATGTCAAATTAAAAAAAATAATTTCAAGAACATAATAAAAAAGACATGGCAATATCAAAATGAAGCTCATTACAATTTAGAATATTTAATAATTCAGACCTCGGTTGTCTTCACTTTACAAGTTTGAATGGTCTATTGCTCCAACAATCTGTATACCAAGACACAGTAGCTCAGCCAAGCTGCTGGAAGGCTGTTTCCTTTCACCAGGAGTGATGGCAGACGTCTGCATGGGTACCAGTACTGAGCTCTTCTCTTAGAAAGGTCAGCTTTTAAATGATGTGTCCAACCATGTGTGGACTTAGTGTAGACATGTTGCTTGAGAGGAGAAATGCTGACATCATTAAAGAAAACAGCACTGTCTCACTCTCAGGAGATTGAGTAGACGAGGGGGGTGCAGTATATCCAAAGGGAACTTAAGTCATCATAAGCTCCAAATCCATGCCATATCTGGTGATCACATCTTGTACACCAGCTGGCTTCTCCGTTAGTAGCTTCGCTGTGGCAGGACAACAATTTGTTCCTGATGAATCTGTCCCTGGGTGGCATTTCTCTGAAAGTGGAGAAAAGCAATCTGCTCACTTAGCAGCAGCCTGCTTATGGATTGCAGATAGCAGACTTTAATGGAGTCATTATGAGTATTCACAAAAGTACCAAGGCTTTGCATGGCCTCTTTTCCTGCCTCAGTGGAAGGTGAAATTCCATTAATGAATCACTGAATAACAGAGGTATCAATGGACTCCAGCATCCTTAGAGTGGAAGAGGCTTTGAAAAACCTCTTGCCTCCTCTTGATGTCAGAACAACTTCTTTCAACATCAATTAATAACAATTAAATTCTGAGAATGTTAGTTCACCAGGGTTGTTTATTTTGATAAGACCACAGGACATAGGGGCAGAGTAAGACCATTTGGCCCTCACAAAGAAAACATTAGCCAGAGGAATAAAGATAAAAATTCAAATGCATCCACTTGTGACATTATTCAATTGGTTATATTTTAGCAGGCTGCTGTTGTTTTGATGTCTTAACTTCTGCAGTTATTCAAGGGAACAGGAATTTTTCCTTCTCAGAGGCAGCAGATTATTTATTAAGCAAACTGATAATGTGACAATGTCTTTGGCCACACATAGAATACTGTCAGATGATTACACTGAAACAACAGTTGTTACAAGCAACAAAGACACCTAGTCATACATTACATTCAGGGCAATAAATTTGGCTTATTTATTACTCCCTGGAGAACATCTTCATGACTTGCTGTGGCTGAAATCCAAAGTAATTATTATTGACGATTTATCATCTGCTTGTGAACAATGTTGTTTTAACTGTGGGGAGATTGATTCTAGATGGCTCTTGATGATAGAGAAAGAGAGAATTTAACTGCTTTGCCTTTGTATAATGAGGCAAAATCTCTCCAGAAGATAGGTGCTCTCTTCTCCTGAGAAGTCAGGGTCGTTGTGCTAGTCTATGGGGAAAAGACAATGAATATAATTAGCAAGATATGATGAGCCTTTTGCTTCCCAAAATGGATGTAGGTGACTTTGGGGAGTTGAGTGAACAGAAATTCTTCACTCCATTTGCCATTCATTTTAAACTGACTTTTTAGTTCTAAGTGGAATTTAAACCAATTCCATTAAAAATTGTATGATTTTTATTCCTAAGTATTGAATAAATAAGGTATGAAAAGATTTGTTTTAATGGTGAGTTAATCCTGAGAAAGGAAAAATGATTGTACGACAAAAAAAGTTTAAAAGACAAATAATGAGCTAAGTCCCAAAGACAAGAAATTATTCAGTGACTATATATTTTCCATATTACTTGAATGCTATTCTTTTATTGAATTTCGTGCCTTTGCATAGATTTTGAATGGAAAATATTCTGGCAACATTTGCATTTAATTCACGTACCTGGCAGTACAGAATTATTGGCCCCATGCGTGTGCTTTGTAATTCATCCCTTCAAAAAGCAGCAGCTACTGGAGATTCTGACAATGTCATGCCAGCATAATATACTTCTTTGGCTAAGTAATGGTTCAGTTCAGGCCATAATTAATATTTGCATTTATATGCTTGAATTTCTTGCAACTTGGTTGTAAATTCAGAGGAAGTAGTAAACAGGCAACATTATCAACTTGTGGGTAATTTTTTTAAGTGTCTAAATCCATTTTAAATATTGACTGATTGAATTCTGGTGGAATATTGAACCCACCAACTGCTCTTGATGGTTAAGAGATTTAATAATGACCAGCTGGAGAGAGGATGCTTAACTATTTTTGCTACTACTTCTTAATTATAGCATTAAAGGAGTGAAAGTATGAACTATCATGTCCATCTGCAATAGCCATGTTGCAGTCTTGATCAATCTACGTAATACATCCTTGTTCTGAAAGTATCATGAATTCTCCCCAAGTGGTAAAGCAGCTCCTCCAACACTAGAATGCAAATCAGGTTTATTATCACTGACATATGTAATGAAATTTGTTGTTTTGTGGCAGCAGTACAGTGGAAAACATTAAAAATTACTGTAAGTTATAAAATTAAGTAGTGCAAAAGATGAATGAGGCACAGCGACAACTCTCTGATAACACCTCTTATTTACCCCTTGATCATGACCCCACTAAGGAGCACCAGGCCATTGTCTCCAATACCATCACCAACCTTATTAGCTCTGGGGATCTCTCATCCACTGCCACAAACCTCATAGTTCCCACACCCCGCACTTCCCGTTTCTACCTCCTACCCAAGATCCACAAACCTGCCTGTCCAGGTAGACCTATTGTCTCAGCTTGCTTCTGCCCCACTGAACTCATTTCTGCATACCTTGACACTGTCTTATCCCCTCTTGTTCAATCTCTTCCCACCTATGTTCATGACACTTCTTATGCTTTGAATTTTTTTCAATGATTTTAAGTTCCCTGGCCCCCTCCGTCTTATTTTCACCATGGACGTCCAGTCCCTATATACCTCCATCCCCCACCGAGATGGTCTTGAAGCTCTTAGGTTTTTTTTGGATTCCAGACCTAACCAAATCCCCTCTACCACCACTCTCCTCCGTCTAGCGGAATTAGTTCTTACTCTCAATAATTTCTCCTTTGGCTCCTCCCACTTCCTCCAAACCAAGGGTGTAGCCATGGGCACCTGTATGGATCCCAGTTGTGCCTGCCTTTTTGTTGGCTTTGTGGAACAGTCCATGTTCCAAGGCTATACCAGTATCCATCCCCCTCTTTTCCTTCGCTACATTGACGACTGCATTGGCGCTGCCTCTTGCACACGTGCTGAGCTCGTCGACTTCATTAACTTTGCCTCCAACTTTCACCCTGCCCTCAAATTTACCTAGTCCATTTCCGACACCTCCCTCCCCTTTCTTGATCTTTCTGTCTCCATCTCTGGAGACGACCTATCTACTGATATCTACTATAAACCTACTGTCTCTCACAGCTACCTGGCCTATTCCTCTTCCCACCCTGTCTCTTGCAAAAAGGCTATCCCCTTCTCACAATTCCTCCATCTCCGCCGCATCTGCTCTCAGGATGAGGCTTTTCTTTCCAGGACGAAGGAGATGTCTTCCTTTTTTAAGCAAAGGGGCTTCCCTTCATCCACCATCAACTCTGCTGTCAAACGCATCTCTCCCATTTCCCGCACATCTGCCCTCACCCCATCCACCCACCACCCCACTCGTGATAGGGTTCCCCTTGTCCTTACCTACCACCCCACCAGCCTCCAGGTCCAACATATAATTCTCCGTAACTTCTGCCACCTCCAACGGGATCCCACTACCAAACACATTTTTCTCTCCCCTCTCTTTCTGCTTTTCGCAGGGATCGCTCCCTACACGACTCCCTTGTCCACTCGTCCCCCCCATCCCTTCCCACCAATCTCCCTCCTGGCACTTATCCTTGTAAACGGAACAAGTGCTACACCTGCCCTTACACTTCCTCCCTCACCACCATTCAGGGCCCCAGACAGTCCTTCCAGGTGAGGCGACACTTCACCTGTGAGTCGGCTGGTGTGGTATACTGTGTCCGGTGCTCCCGGTGTGGCCTTTTATATATTGGCGAGACCCGACGCAGACTGGGAGACCGTTTCGTGGAACACCTACGCTCGGTCCGCCAGAAAAAGCAGGATCTCCCAGTGGCCACACATTTTAATTCCACATCCCATTCCCATTCTGATATGTCTATCCATGGCCTCCTCTATTGTCAAAATGAATCCAAACTCAGGTTGCAGGAACAACACCTTATATACCGGCTGGGTAGCCTCCAACCTGATGGCATGAACATTGACTTCTCTAACTTCCGTTAATGCCTCTTCTCCCCTTCTTACCCCATCCCTGACATATTTAGTTGTTTGCCTGTTCTCCATCTCCCTCTGGTGTTCCCCCCACTTTCTTTCTCCTGAGGCCTCCCGTCCCATGATCCTTTCCCTTCTCCAGCTCTATATCACTTTCGCCAATCACCTTTCCAGCTCTTAGCTTCATCCCAAACCCTCCGGTCTTCTCCTATCATTTCGCATTTGCCCCTCCCCCCTCTACTTTCAAATCTCTTACTATCTTTCCTTTCGGTTAGTCCTGACGAAGGGTCTCGGCCCGAAACATCGACATCGCTTCTCCCTGTAGAAGCTGCCTAGCCTGCTGTGTTCTTCCAGCATTTTGTGTGTGTTGTTGTTTGAATTTCCAGCATCTGCAGATTTCCTCGTGTTTGCACATTATATATTATTCTTCTGTTAAAAAATTTTGATGATTTTGTTTTGACTCCAGATGATCACATATGGGAATATCGTTTTGAAATTCCATTTGGTTCGTGTATCTTTCCAAATACTAATGACAAATTTCCACAAATCTTCTTCAAGATACTTCACTCTTGAACTGTGCATGTGTGTGTGCGTGAGTGCATGTGCTTATGTATGGACATCCATGTGTAGGTTCCTTTCAGTGATTTTCAATTATTCTCAATTAAGGATGCTTAAATGAGAATGCTGTTCTTGAACTACAGCTCAGCATTCAACACCATAATTCCATCCAGGCTCGACAAGAAGCTCAGAGACCTCAGCATTGACCCTACCTTGTGCAGCTGAATCCTGGAATTCCTGTCAGATTGCCGGCAGGTTGTAAGAGTGAGCTCCCTCACTTCCGCCCCTCGGACTCTCAATACTGGAGCCCCTCAGGGCTGTGTACTCAGTCCCCTCTTTTACTCCTTGTATACCTTTGACTATGTTGCCACCCACAGCTTAATCACTTAATTAAATTTGCTGATGACACTACATTGATTGCCCTGATCTCAAACAATAATGAGGTGGCCTACAGAGAAGAAGTCATCCCTCTGACACAGTGGTGTCAAGAAAACAACCTCTCCCTCAATGTCGCAAAAACAAAGGAGCTGGTTGTAGATTACAGGAGGAATGGAGATGGCCTAACTCCTATTGATATCAATGGATCTGGGGTTGAGAGGGTAAACAGCTTTAAGTTCCTTGGCATCCACATCACTGAGGATCTCACGTGGTCTGTACATACCAGTTGTGTGGCGAAAAAGGCACAATAGTGCCTTGTTCACTTCAGACAGTTGAGGAAGTTTGGTATGGTCCCCCAAATCCTAAGAACTTCCTACAGGGGCACAATTGAGAGCATCCTGCCTCACTGCATCACTGCCTGGTATGGGAACTGTACCTCCCTTAATCGCAGGACTCTGCAGAGAGTGGTGCGGACAGCCCAGCGCATCTGTAGTTGTGAACTTCCCATGATTCAGGACACTTACAAAGACAGGTGTGTAAAAAGGGCCCGTAGGATCACTGGGGACCCGAGTCACTCCAACCACAATCTATTTCAGCTGCTACCATCTGGAAAATGGTACCACAGCATAAAAGCCAGGACCAACAGGCTCTGGGACAGCTTCTTCCACCAGGCCATCAGACTGATTAACTCATGCTGATTTGAGTGTATTATATGTTACATTAACTGTTCTATTTATTATAAATTTCTATGATTGCACTTTGCACATTTAGATGGAGATGAAATGTGAAGATTTTTACTCCTCATGTATGTGAAGGATGTAAGCAATAAAGTCAATTCAATTCAATTTAACTGTACTGCAGCATAAAAGTCAGGACCAACAGGCTCTGGGACAGTTTCATCCTCCATGTATTGGACTGATCAATAACAATTGTATTTCCATGTTATATTTACTATCCTGTTGTACATACTATTTATCACAAACTACTATAAATTGCATGATGCACATTTAGATGGAGGCATTACAGAAAGATTTTTACTCCTCATGTATGTGAAGGATGTAAATAATAAAGTCAATTCAATTCAATTCTACCATCAGGATGAGGTACAGAAGCCTGAAGATGCACACTCAGTGTCTTAAGAACAGTTTCTTCCCCTCTGCCATCAGATTTCCAAATAGTCCATGAACCTATGAACACTTCCTCACAATTTCTCTCTCTTTTTGTGACATTTATTTATATTTTGTGTTTTGCACTATAGTGCTGCTACAAAGCAACAAATTTCATGACACGATTGTGATTCTGAAGTTACCAAGCAGATATTTCTTAGCTCTAAATGGAGAAGTTACGTGACCAAACTGTTACACACTTTGCTGAATTTCTACTCCGTACTTTGTTTCACGGTATTAGAAATAATAAACTCTGTCCCTAGTCATTTATGTTACTTGTTAATTTAGTACTTATGGTTTTCAATTTTGTATTGGTGGTTCAAATCAGAAAGGACTAATAGCAATTTAACACAATTGCTTTGACAATAAGCATCTCAAATGTTGAATAATATTTCATTCAATCTTTTCTGAAAGATATGTAGAATAATGTATTGACATGAAGAATCAGAATCAGGTTTATTCTCATTAACATTAGTCATGAAGTTTGTTGTTTTGGGGCAGCTGTACAGTGCAAGAGTAACAAATTACTGAAGTTACAATAATTAAAGTACAGTGTAAAAGAGGGAAAATGAGGTAGTGTTCATGGACCATTCAGAAAGCTGATGGCAGAGTGTAAGAATTTTCTCCTAGTACATTGAGTGTGGGTCTTCTGGCTCCTGTACCTCCTCCCTAATGGTAGTAGTTGGAAAAGGGAGTGCCTGGGTGGTAAGGGTCCTTAATGATGGATGCTGACGTTTTGAGGCAACACTTTTTGAAAATGTCCTTAATGATGGAGAGACTAATGTCCGTGATGGATTTGGCAGAGTACTCAGTCTTCTGATGTCTCTTTGTTTATATCATCTTGGATTCTCTCTGGCCTCTTCTTATCCTAATTATCTTCTCTCTCCCAATAACTCTTCCAAGTTTTCTGTTTTTCTCTATTTCTAGGCTCTTGTACATCCGAGATTTTATTTGGTCCATAACTGATGCTTGTGCGTCCACTTTTAACTGAAGATTTTATTCACTAAACCTTTCTGCCTCTTCACCTCTGCTTTCTCTTTTCAGCCATTTCCTAAGATCTCCTTGATAACATTTTGACCATCTGCTTTACTATGTTGTTTACTGTCATATGAAGCTCCATTAAAGTGTCCTTGGATATTTCACCATGGTAAAGATACTATATAAATGCACTGTTGTTGTCATATTGTTTTCAAATCAACACAGATATACCTAAGGCAGAGACAGGTTAATATTTTAATTAAATCATGTGTGCTGCATAGAATATTAAAATGTTACCTTTTCACACAGTGGTGTACTGGGCATTTATGTACCAAACTAACCAGGAAACCCTCTGCCACAATTGGGTTTAGATTTTAGAACTAGCTGTGCAAAATCCACATTTTGCATTGAGAGGCAGATGTAGCATATGTGTGGTACTTTGTAGGGGTGGCTTTGTTATCTTAATTAATGGAATACAAATTGCTTTAAAATTCAGCCTTTTATGTTTTATAAGAAGGTAATACTGTATAGGATAAAGAATAATTAAATACACTTACTGTTGTGCATAGGATAACTGTGAGCGTTCTGGGCTCTACCCATTCTACAAGCAAGATTTCTTCCTAAGCTTCAAGCTCCAGTTCCTGTTCAACTTTGTCTGAGCAGCCAGGAAGTTAGTAATTCCAGAGCCACTGTCTCAGAATTCATTACTGTTCTCTCTTTTCCCCGTATCCTCAAATCCCAATTTATTGTGTAGCCCGATGAACTAGAACTACTGTCACCATCCCCCATCAAAGGGACAAAAGGCCAGAGTACTGTTGCTATGGTAACCTGGCTATAAAGGCTATTGATATTATTGGGGAACCCTGGGTCTAAGGACACATTGAGTATTTTTTCAGGAGTAGAAAAGCAACTGAAAAATATTAATGCATCATTACAAAGTAATATGCATACTGAGAAATTGGTGGTGTTTTAATACAAATTGCTGTTTGTTCTTACTTCCCATTAGTGAGCTTCATGTCTTTTTAATGTAACTTTAATAACAATCATTGCTCATAATAGAAATTCTCAAAGCTTTTATTTCATCATTATGGATTATTGATATTAATCTAATCATTCTATATCACTCCCGGTTTAATAGATGTGTGTATTTTCAGTGTGTGTTAATACAGGGTATATTGACTGGTTGCATTGCAGCCTGGTACGGAAACTGCAATGCCCTTGAATAGAAAATCCTACAAAAAGTAGTGGATATGATCCAGTCCACCATGGGTACAGTCCTCTTCACCACTGAGCACATCTACACAGAGTGTGTCGCAGGAAAGTAGCATCCAACATCAGGGACTCCTACCACCCAGGTCTGCTGCCATCAAGAAGAAGGTGCAGGAGCTTTAGGACTTACACCACCAGGATTCAGGAACATTTATTACTCCTTTGTCATCAGGTTCTTAAACTACTGGAGATCACTTCACTCAACTTCACTTGCCCCATCACTGAGCTCTTCCCTCAACCTATAGGCTCACTTTCAAGGACTCTCATCTCATGTTCTCGATATTTATTATCATAATTTCATTTTTATTTTGTACTTGCACAGTTTGTTGTCTTTTGCACCGGTTGTTTGTCCACCCTGTTGGGTGCGCTCTTTCAACGATTCTGTTATGGTTCTTAGATTTACTAAGTATGCTCACAAGAAAATGAACATCAGGGTTGTATATGGTGTCAGAAACAGCTGATCACCCATATATTGAAGAATATTTATGAGAAGTTGACAAGAGTGTAAATTTTATTGTGGTTAATATACTGTTAGTTTCTTCAGGTGAGTGAATGGGGAACTAACCTGATCTGGATCAAAGGAGATTCATGATAGTGGCTTCAATACAGTTTGCAAATATCCCACAACTTTGTGTGTTTGATGTATTTTCCCCATATTTTTAAATAGTTACTATTTTAATCAGAAGAATAAGCCAGAACTACCTGACCTTGTAAGCAGTACTTTATTCAAAGAAAAAAAAACTTTGCTGTTCAAAAAAACTGCATCTTCAGCTGGTATCGTTTTTAGTTCAGGAATATCAACAAACGTGGATATAAAAACTGTACTACTTGAAGACGCACTTCTTTTAAACATCAAAGTTATGAGTTAACATACTGTTTATGAGGTCAGGTAGCATTTGTGGTGAAAGCAATAGAGTTAGCATTTCTTCTAAGTGTGTTAACTAGCTTCACTCTTACAGACAGGAAGTTATTTCACTATCCTCTCAATGTTCCCATAATTCCTATCTTTAGGCAAGTGGGTAGGAGGAAGCCCAATCTCCAACTAAAACAAAAATTTAATTTGAATTATTTGGCCATGAGTTTTCACAAATAGTCATCAAATACTATCATCATCATCATTATGTGCCATGTCGTATGATGTGGACTATCATGGTCTTTGACCATGATTGTTCTTAGCAAATTTTTCTACAGAAGTACCAAATATAATCTAGCGATTTCTCATTACTTCTATAGATTTGGGAAGATTTGCACATTTTCAGTTATTTCCGCTTTCCCTGTTGTCAGTGTTGGTCCATTGCATGCAGTACCATTGTCTGCACAGGATAAACCTAAATTTTTAGTGCACCTTGTTTGAAGCATTTAAAATGATTGAAACATAACAATAGCGAAGTCAGTGTTAAACGTGGTCTGTTTGGTCAACAAGAAAGTTGTCCACATGAAAATAATGAAATTGGACAGCAATACATAATGGGAGTTTGACTGGTTGTTGGGGATTTCCGTTGTAGCTCAGGAAATTTTAAAAAGACATTAAAATGCCAAGTTACAAAACACCAATGTGGAAGAAAATTTGGCATATGTTTGAGAAGTGAATATGTTAGTCAGTGTTTAAAATTGAGAGATTTTGCACACCTTAACACACCTATGCTTTATCTGTGCATGAGATGGAATTGCTTGATAGTCAAAAAAAAACTGCAAAAGCTGGGAATCTAGTCTAAAATAGGAACATGCTGGAGTGCTCAGCAAATCATGCAATATCTGTGGAAAGAAAAACAGTTAGTGTTTCAGGGTGTGGGACTTTTTATCAGAACTGGGATAATTTGATCCTGGCATTCCATGAGAAACCTCACTCTGGGTTCTGAATAGTCTGTTCAATTGAAACTGCAGTAATTGAAACCAAATTACTCTCAATTTTCAATCGAAGCAAGAGGCTGAGAGTGGAAGACTGAAGGCATCACGGAGAAAAGGTCGTTTTTCTTTAACAGCTCGGGGAAAAGAAGCTAGACTGCACAGGCGCGTGACGTAGCGCGCCAAGGTTTAAAAGGGAGAGAAAAACTTTCAACAGTCTTTTCAATCGAAGCAAGAGGCCGAGAGCGGAAGACTGAAGGTATTGCAGAGAGAAGGTCATTTTTCTTTAACAGCTTGGGGAAATGAGGCTAAACTGCGCAGGTGTGTGACATAGCGCGCCAAGGTTTAAAAGAAAGACCACCATATACAGCAGCCATCGTTGTAGTGGCCATTGTTGGAGTGGACTGAATCGGAGTGGGATGGCTTTGGCTCAATCAGGCTTCGGCGAGAAACAGGCAGAGGTGGGAGTAGGTTCTGGTAAGTTTCTGTTTTCTTCTTTTTGTTCCGACTAGAGAATATGCCAGGCTGGATGTTGGAATGCTCCTCTTGCAGGATGTGGGAAGTCAGGGAGACCTCCAGTCTCCCTGACAACGATACCTGCAAGAAGTGCATCCAGCTGCAGCTCCTAACAGACCGCGTTAGGGAACTGGAGCAGGAGCTGGATGACCTCCAGATCATTCGGGAGACTGAGCAGTTTATAGATAGTAGCATCCGGGAGGTAGTTATACCTAAGGGACAGGGCACAGGTAATTGGGTTACCGTCAGGAGAGGGAAGGGGAAAGGGTAGGTAGTGCAGGGTTCCCCTGTGGCCATTCCCCTCCTAAACAAGTATACCGATTTGGATACTGTTGCCGGGGGGGGGGGGGGGGGGGGGGAACGGCTTACCTGGGACAAGCTGTGGCAGCCGGATCTCTGGCACTGAGTCTGGTTCTGCAGTGCAGAAGGGAGGGAGGAAGGAGAGGAGAGCGGTAGTGATAGGGGACTCGATAGTTAGAGGTACAGACAGGAGATTCTGTGGTCGTGACAGAGACTCCCTGATGGTTTATTGCCTCCCGGGTGCCAGGGTCAGGGATGTCTCTGATCGCGTGCACAGCATTCTGAGGTGGGAGGGTGAGCAGCCAGATGTCATGGTACACATCAGTACCAATGACATAGGTAGAAAGAGTCAGGAGGTCCTGAAGAGTGAGTACAGAGAGCTTGGTAGGAAGTTGAAAAACAGGACCTCGAGGGTAGTAATCTCCGGATTGTTGCCTGTGCCACGTGCCGGTGAGGGTAAGAGTAGGATGCTCTGGCAGATGAACACGTGGCTGAGAAACTGATGTAGGGGGCAGGGTTTCAGATTTCTAGATCATTGGGACCTCTTCTGGGGCAGGTGGGACCTGTACAAGAGAGATGGGTTACACCTAAACTACAAGGGGACCAATATACTTGCAGGGAGGTTTGCCAGTGTTATTGGGGAGGGGTTAAACTAGATTTGCAGGGGGATGGGAACCAGAGTGCCAGAGTAGATAGTGGAACGGGGGTAAAAATAAATGATGTTAGTAGTTCATGCAAATTCACAAATAGTAAGGTTGTGTGTGGTGGTAATAATCTTCTGAGGTGTGTATATTTCAATGCGAGGAGTATTGTGGGAAAGGTAGACAAGCTGAGGGCCTGGATTGAAACATGGAATTATGACATCATAGCCATTACTGAAACTTGGCTACAGGAGGGGCAGGACTGGCAGCTCAATGTTTGAGAGTTTGGATGTTTCAGTCGTGATAGAGGCAGAGGGGTGAAGGGTGGGGGTGGCTTTGCTAGTCAGGGGAAATATTACAGCAGTGCTTCAGCAGGAAAGAGTAGAGGGCTTGTATACTGAGGCCATATGGGTGGAGCTGAGAAACAGGAAAGGTATGACCACATTAATAGGGTTGTAATATAGACCACCCAATAGTCAGCGAGAATTGGAGGAGCAAATCTGCAGAGAGATAACGGACAACTGCAGGCGACAGAAAGTTGTGATTGTAGGGGATTTTAATTTTCCACACATTGATTGTGACTCCCATACTGTTAAGGTCTAGATGGGTTAGAGTTTGTAAAATGTGTTCATGAAAGTTTTCTAAATCAATATATAGTTGTACCAACTAGGGAGGATACAATATTAGATCTCCTTTTAGGAAATGAGTTAGGGCAGGTGATGGAAGTGTGTGTAGGGGAACACTTTGGTTCCAATGATCATAATGCCATTAGTTTCAACTTGATCATGGATAAAGATAGATCTGGTCCTCGGGTTGAAGTTCTAAACTGGAAAAAGCCCAAATTTGAAGAAATGAGAAAGGATCTAAAAAGCATAGATTGGGACAGGTTGTTCTCTGGCAAGGACGTGATTGGTAAGTGGGAGGCCTACAAAGGAGAAATTTTGAGAGTGCAGAGTTTGTATGTTCCTGTCAGGGTTAAAGGCAAAATGAATAAGAATAAGGAACCTAGGTTCTCGAGGGATGTTGGAACTCTGATAAAGAAGAAGAGAGAGATGTATAACATGTATAGGCAACAGGGAGGAAATAAGATGCTTGAGGAGCATAAAAAGAGTAAGAAAATACTTAAGAAAGAAATCAGGAGGGCTAAAAGAAGACATGAGGTTGCTTTGGCAGTCAGGGTGAAGGATAATCCTAAGAGCTTCTACAGGTATGTTAAGAGCAAAAGGATAGTAAGGGATAAAATTGGTTCTCTTGAAGATCAGAGTGGTGGGCTATGTATGGAACCAAAAGAAATAGGAGAGATATTAAATGAGTTTTTTTGCATTTGTATTTACTAAGGAAACTCGCAAGGAGTCTATGGAAACAAGGCAAACAAGTAGGGAGGTCATGGAACTTATACAGATTAAAGAGGAGGAGGTGCTTGCTGTCTTGAGGCAAATCAGGGTAGATAAATCCCCAGGATCTGATAGGGTATTCCCTCGGATCTTGAAGGAGACTAGTGTTGAAATTGCAGGGGCCCTGGCAGAAATATTTAAAATGTCGATATCCATGGGTCAGGTGCCGGAGGATTGGAGGATAGCTCACATAGTTCTGTTGTTTAAAAAAGGCACAAAAAGTAAGCCAGGAAATTATAGGCCAGTAAGTTTGACATCGATAGTAGGTAAATTATTGGAAGGAATACTAAGAGATAGGATCTACAAGTATTTGGATAGACAGGGACTTATTAGAAATAGTCAGCATGGCTTTGTGCGTGGTAGGTCATGTTTAACCAATCTATTAGAGTTTTTCAAGGAAGTTACCAGGAAAGTGGATGAAGGGAAGGCAGTGGATGTTGTATACATGAACTTCAGTAAGGCCTTTGACAAGGTCCCGCATGGGAGGTTAGTTAGGAAGATTCAGTCGCTAGGTATACATGGAGATGTAGTAAATTGGATTAGACATTGGCTCAATGGAAGAAGCCAGCGAGTGAGTGGAGGCCTGTGACTAGCGATGTGCCACAGGGATCAGTGCTGGGTCCATTATTATTTGTCATCTATATCAATGATCTAGATGATAATGTGACAAATTGGATCAGCAAATTTGCTGATGATACAAAGATTGGAGGTGTAGTAGACAGTGAGGAAGGTTTTCAAAGCTTGCAGAGGGATTTAGACCAGTTGGAGGAATGGGCTGAAAAATGGCAGATGGAGTTTAATGCGGACAAGTGTGAGGTATTGCACTTCGGAAGGTCAAACCAAGGTAGAACATACAAGGTAAATGGTAGGACACTGAGAAGTACAGTAGAACAGAGGGATCTGGGAGTACAGATACATAATTCCCTAAAAGTGGCATCACAAGTAGATAGGGTCATAAAGAGAGCTTTTGGTACATTGACCTTTATAAATCAAAGTATTGAGTATAAGAGTTGGAATGTAATGGTGAGGTTGTATAAGACATTGGTGAGACCGAATTTGGAGTATTGTGTGCAGTTTTGGTCACCTAATTACAGAAAGGATATTAATAAGGTTGAAAGAGTGCAGAGAAGGTTTACAAGGATGTTGCCGGGACTTGAGAAACTGAGTTACAGAGAAAGGTTGAATAGGTTAGGACTTTATTCCCTGGAGCGTAGAAGAATGAGGGGTGATTTGATAGAGGTGTATAAAATTATGATGGGTATAGATAGAGTGAATGCAAGCAGGCTTTTTCCACTGAGGCTAGGGGAGAGAAAAACCAGAGGTCATGGGTTAAGGGTGAAGGGGGAAAAGTTTAAAGGGAACATTGGGGGGGGGGTGGTTTCTTCACACAGAGAGTGGTGGGAGTGTGGAATGAGCTGCCAGATGAAGTGGTGAATGCGGGCTCACTTTTGACATTTAAGAAAAACTTGGACAGGTACATGGATGAGGGGTTTAGAGGGATATGGCCCAGGTGCAGGTCAGTAGGACTAGGCAGAAAAATGGTTCAACACAGCCAAGAAAGACCAAAAGGCCTGTTTCTGTGCTGTAATGTTCTATGGTTCTATGGTTCTAAAAAGGATAAGTATATTGTTCTTTTGCTGTCTTTGTTAGCCACGTTAGTGTGTGCCCTTGTTTTGGGTATTAGGAATTAGACTTACTGAGAATACAATATATTTAATATTCTGTAGGTATTCATAGACAAAATTACAATAAAGATAGATAAAAATCATTATAAACATAATTATGGAACATGCAATGAAAAAATAGCTGTTATAAAATATATAACCAACTATTAAATTCAAATAATTTTATGAAGACTGGTTGTGTGCAGATGCCAGACACAGCATTGAACAACATTAATATTACCATAAGTGCATCTTGATTGCATGGTTGATTTAGAAGTCCCATGTAAACTGCAAAGGATCATATGCTAAGATGTCTACATCGGTGTTTCTTTAGGAGACTTCTAGGTAATCCTGTGATATGAATTTTAATACTAAATGCTAAATTGAAAAACATCATTTGCCAGTCTTGTCATGTTTGGAGTACAGCTTCAGAAGCGCTCCATCTATCATGTGAAGAGCTCTTGTTCCTAGCCCCACTCTAGGGTCGCAAGTAGTTTATTTTTAAATTTGAAAAATAAAAGTCCCTATCTATCTAATGTTTGTTTTCTCTTCTGCCTTTAACCTGTCTTATCTACAAGCCCATTCGCAACCTTCAATTAGCTACAGTTTTTCCTTCAACCATCCGTGTCTGCATCATTTCTCAGCTGCCCCTGACCTCCGTCTGTTCTTGCTGTCTTGCTGGAGCTGCTCTGCACACACAATGCACTCTCCTCCTTTCCACTCATCCCCCAGCTCCAATCCCTTCTCATCTGCTCCATGACCCCATCTGTTCAGGTTTCCGACATCCGACAGGGAAGATTAACATTTGAACAGCTTGCCCAGACCTAAGGTAAAGAAGATCAACCATGCTTGCAGAGTTTCAACTCAAGGGGGCAGCCTTGGTTGAGTTGCCACAATTTTATCTTGGAGTTGCAAATTTGAGGATTCAGGTCCGATCGACTTGAGCATGACTCCAGCTGCTTCAGTATAATATTGCTGGATTGCTTTAGGTGCAGTCCTTTGGATAGAATCATAGAAAAGTATAGCACTGAAACAGACCCTTTGGCCCATCTAGTCTGTGCCAAACTATTAAACTGCCTAATCCCATCGACCTGATCCAGGGCCATGCCCCTCCATATCCCTACCATCTATGTACCCATCCAGACTTCTTCTAAACATTCAAATTGAACTCTTGTGCTAGCAGCTCGTTCCACACTCTCACAACCTTATGAATGAAGAAGTTTCCCCTCATGTACCCCTTAAACGTTTCACCTTTTACCCTTAACCCATGACTTCTAGGTGTAATCCCACACAACCTCAGTGGAAAGAGCCTGTTGCATTTACCCCATCTATACCCCTTTTAATTTTGTATACCTCTATCTATATCCCCTCAATCTTCTACGTTCTAAGGAATGAAGTCCTACCCTATTCAATGTTTCCTTATAACTCAGGTCCTCCATTCCTGGCAACAATCTTGTCAATTTTCTCTTACTCTTTCAACCTAATTACTCCATATGAGGCCTCACAACATTTTATATAACATCAGATTAACATTTTGTACTCAATAATTTGACTTATAAAGGTCAATGTGCCAAAAGCTTTCTTAACGACCCTATCTACCTGTGATACCACTTTCAATAAATTGTTGACTGATATTTCCAGATCCTTTTGTTTCACAGCACTCTTCAGTGTCCTACCATTCACAGTTGTAAGACCAACCCAGGATGTAACATTAAACTGAAGCCAGAATTTATTTGCTATATTGCCTATCATAGTAACATCTAATGGTCTACTCCTGCCTTGCCAGGAGATGTCCAGATACCTTACCTTGGTATGAATCATATCTTTTCAACTCCTCTTACTTCACCTCCCTCGCACACATTTAACATTGACACAGAAAACAGATAAGAGCTTGTTAAGGATAACAGTTATTGAAAAGTTTAAAGTTCAAAGTAAATTTATTATCAAGTACGCATATGTCACCACCTGCTACACAGAAATCCATTTTCCTGCCGGCATTCACAGCAGAACAAAAAAAAACCAATAGAATCATTGAAAATCTACACACAAAAGCCAGACAAACAACTAATGTACAAAGACAAACTGTGCAAGTACAGATAAAAACATAATAAATAAGTACGTAATGAGAACATGAGAAGTAGAGTCCATGAAAGTGTGTCCATAGGTTGTGAAATCAGTTCCATTTTGAGGTGAGTGAAATTATCCACACTGCTTCAGGAGCCTGATAGTCAAGTGATAATAACTGTTCCTGAATCTGGGTGGGACCTAAGGCTCCAGTACCTCCTTCCAGATGGCAGCAGTAAGACAAGAGCATGGCCTGGATGGTGGGCATCATCAATAATGGATGTTGCTTTCCTCTGGCAGCATTGCTTGTAGATTCACTCAATGGTGGCATGTTCCAGTCTGATGTTTCTACTCAGAAACATTTTTAGGTCAAATATTGCTATAATAAGCGTGAAACATTATCAGATAGATGATTGAAGTGACCGAGCAGCAAGTTTAATGCTGAGCATGTCTTGGAGTTATTTTTAATAATATCATGCAAAAATAATGTTCCGTTTGATAGTAATTTGCTGTGGGCTCAAACTACTGAAAAACAGGAATGATACATAGAGCTATAGTTGGGCAGACTTTTGGTATGATGAACAACATGAGTCTGATGCTTGAAAAATAGGCGAAAGGGAATCAAGCAGCAGCTTGTAGCCTAGCATTTTAAGAGAACTGTAGCAGTTCAGAACACTGTGCTTTAAGTACAATGCCAAAGATTATTTGTTTTAATGAGGGAAAATTGTCTAAGCTCCCATCTTTCACTGGAGTTTTGAACCAGCAGTGTGTTTTCCTTCTCAGAGCAACATTATAGATCCCATGTTGCTACTTTGAAGAAGAGAAGGGTACATATGTTTGTGCCTCGTCAATAATTAGCTCTCAAATAACATGGCAAGAGCAGATTGTATGGTCATTTTCACACGAGTGTATTTTCTTAATTACACCAATGAATATACTTCAAGAATGGTCAAAAAAGTACTCTATAGTGTCCTGAGCCCAAAGAAACAATGCAAATCTCTGTTTTAACAGCTTATTAGAGTGTTTCAGCTGAACGTTTCTTACTTTAAGAAGCTGCCTGTTATCTCATTCTTCCAAATATTGCTGATATAACAAATAAACTGCTGTGTCTGGGATACTGTTTGCGGATACATTTCCAAATTCTTATTGTTTTACTGAACTTTATAAAGTCAAAACACCTGTTATAATCCAGGGGAGAGCATTTGAAGTATTCTCATATCAATTCTAACACACACTCAGTTCCTTCAGCACGTGAGGTGGAAGATGACTATGGAAGAGTCAGGGGTTCCTGAGTATACCTATGGTGTCATTGACCTTTAGAAGCTAAGGCTATAGGTAGGTTATAAGATTTTATGCTACCACTCATTTGCCATTTATTTCATTGCCATCTTTCTGGAAAGGAAAAGGAAATGCCCAATATGTGTTTCTTTCACTGTGGCCATCTTTGTCGTCACACACACTCTTTTAAAACTCAAACACGAGACAATCTTCAGATGCTGGAAATCCAAGCGACACACATGAAATGCTGGATGAACTCAGCAGGCCAAACAGCATCTATGATGAAAGGTTTTAGCCCAAAATGTCGGCTATTTACTCTTTGCCATAGATGCTGCCTGACCTGCTGAGCTCCTCCAGCATGTTGTGTGTGTTACTCTTTTAAAAAGTGTGCAGATTTAAACAACGGGATGAACTGAATCACCCTATTGAGAGTATTCTAAAGGCCTCCTGATGGCAACAGGGACATTGGGGAGCAGGTTGGGAGGTAGATTTTGGAAAAATGCAAAAATAACAGTGTTGTTGTTACAGGTGACTTTAACTTCCCTAGTATTGACTGGCATCTTCTTAGTGCAAAAGGTTTAGATGGAGCAGAATTTTTTAGACATGTCCAGGAAAGGTTCTTAACACATGATGTTGACAGACTGACAGGAGGAAAGTCGATACTAGATCTAATGAACTTGGTCATGTGACAAATTTCTCAGTGGGCAAGAATTTGGAGATAGTGACCACATTTTCTGATCTTTAACATTGTCTTGGACAATGATAGGAGCAGACGGTTTGGGAATGTAGTTAACTGAGGGAGGCCTAATTATGATGCTATTAGGTAGGAACTTGGGAGTTTAAATTGGACATAGATGCTCTAAGGGAAATGTACATCAGAAATGTGGAGGCTATTTAGGAAGCACTTGCATGAGATTCTGGAAGGCCTTGTCCCAAGGAGGCAGGAATGAAAGAGCAATCATGTGGCTGGAGTCAGAGGAGGCCGGAGAGAGCTTTAATGTTGCTTCAGTATTCATGATGAGAGGGATTTGGATGAATGTAAGCTCAGTGTAGAGCAGACTGATATTTATTTATTGTTTGTTTATTTATTTATTTATTGAGATACAGGTCCTTCCAGTCCCTCAACCTCATGCTGCCCAGCAATCCTCAATTTAACTCTAACTTAATTACAGGACAATTTACAATGACCTATTAACCTATCAACTGGTAAGTCTCTGGATTGTGGGAGGAAACCAGAGCACCTGGAGGAAACCCACGCGGTCACAGGGAGAACGTCCAAACCCCTTACCGGCAGCGGTGGGAATTGAACCTGGTACTGTAAAGCATTGTGCTTACCACTATGCTGCCGTGCCGTCTCAAATATGTTGGGATATGTCAACATTAAGAAAGAGGATGTGTTGAAACTTCTGAAAAACATTAGAATAGGTAAGTCGCTGGGGCTTGATGGGACATGCCCCCAGGTTACTACGGGAAGTAAGGGAAGATCTCTGCACCTTTGGTGATGACATTTGCATCCTCACTGGTTGTAGGAGTGGTACCAGAAGGCTGGAGGGTGGCAAATGCTATTCCTTTGTTCAACAAAGGTAATAGGGATAATCAAGGGAATTATAAAGCAGTGAATCTTACACCAGTGGTGGGCAAACTATTAGACGGAACTCCTAGAGACAGGAACTCTGAGCATGTGGAGAATCATTCTGATTAGGATAGTCAACATGGGCTTTGAGAGATAGATTGCACTTCACTAGCTTGATTGACTTTTTTGAGAAAGTGATGAAACACCATGAAAAGGTAGAATGGCAGTTGTGGTGCATATAGATTTTAGAAAGGAGTTTGACATAGTGGGCTCATTCAGAAAGTCAGGAGACATGGGATCCATGGAAACTTGGCTGCATGGATTCAGAATTGGCTTGCTCACAGAAGGAATGTATGGGGGAATCAGAGGTAGGTTTATTACACAAAGAGTGAGGAGTACCCAGAATGCACTGCTGGCAGTGGTGGGAGAGGCAGATACATTAGTTACATTTAAGACACTCTTAGATAGACATATTGATGACAGAAAAATGGAGGGCTACATGGGAAGGAAGGATTAGATTAATCTTGGAATAGGTTAAAAGGTTGGGACAACACCTTGAGTTAAAGGCCTGTACTGGGTTGTGTAGTTCTATGTTCTATACTCTAGCATATTTGTCGACAGGGAGCAAGATTGAAAAATATAGAAACATTGCAATCAGAATCAGGTTTATTTTCACTGGCATGTGTCATGAAATTTGTTAACTTAGCAGCAGCAGTTCATTGCAATACATAATCCAGATGAAAAAAAATGAAAGTAATAATAATAATAATAAATAAATAAACAAATAAATCAATTACTGTGTACGTATATTGAATGGATTAAAAATAGTGCAAAAATCCTGGAAAAATATATATTAAAAAATTGAGGTAGTATCCAAGGGTTCAATGTCCATTTAGGAATCTGATGGCGGAGGGGAAGAAGCTGTTCCTGAATTGCTGAGTGTGTGCCTTCAGGCTTCTGTACCTCCTACCTGATGGTAACAGTGAGAAAAGGGCATGCTCTGGGTGCTGGAGGTCCTTAATAATGATGCTGCCTGTCTGAGACACCGCTCCTTGAAGATATCCTGGGTACATTGTAGGCTAGTACCCAAGATGGAACGGACTAAATTTACAACCGTCTGCAGCTTCTTTCGGTCCTGTGCAGAAGGCCCCTCATACCAGACAGTGATGCAGTCTGTCAGAATGCTCTCCTTGGTACATCTATAGAAGTTTTTGAGTTTATTGTTGACTACCAAATCTCTTCAAACTCCTAATGAGGTATAGCCACTGTCTTACTTTGTTTATAACTGCATTGATATGTTGGGACTAGGTTAGATCCTCAGAGATCTTGACACCCTGGAACTTGAAACTGCTCACTCTCTCCACTTCTGATCCCTCTATGAGGACTGGTATGTGTTCCTTCATCTTACCCTTCCTGAAGTCCACAATCAGTTCTTTCATCTTACTGACATTGAGCGGGAAGTTGTTGCTGCGACACCACTACACTAGTTGGCATATCTCACCCTTGTACGCCTTCTCGTCACCATCTGAGATTCTACCAACAATGGTTGTATTATCAGCAAATTTATAGATGGTATTTGAGCTATGCTTAGCCACACAGACATGTGTATATAGAGAGTAGAGCAGTGGGCTAAGCACTCACCCCTCAGGTGCACCAGTGTTGATTGTCAGCGAGAAGGAGATGTTATCACCAATCTGCATAGATTGTGGTCTTCCGGTTAGGACATTGAGGATCCAATTGCAGGGGGAGGTACAGAGGCCCAGGTTCTGCAACTTCTCAATCAGGATTGTGGGAATGATGGTATTAAATGCTGAGCATTTTAATACAGTTGATGAACAGCTTCCTGACATGGGTGTTTGTGCTGTGCAGGTGGTCTAAAGGTGTGTGAAGAGCCACTGAGGTTGCATATGCCATTGACCTATTGTGGTGGTAGGCAAATTGCAATGGATCCAGGTCCTTGCTGAGGGAGGATTTCAGTCAGGTCATGACCAACCTCTCAAAGCATCTCATCACTGCAGATGTGAGGGCTACCTGGCGATTGTCATTAAGGCAGCTCATATTATTCCTATTAGGCACTGGTATAATTGTTGCCTTTTTGAAGGAAGTGGGAATTTTTGCCTGTAGCAGTGAGGTTGAAAATGTCCTTGAAAACTCCCAGTAGTTGGTTGGCACAGGTTTTCATAGACTTACCAGGTATTCTACTGGGACCATGCGCCTTGTGAGGGTTCACTCTCTTTAAAGACAGCCTAATGTCGGCCTCTGAGACAGAGATCAGAGGGTCATCATGTGCAGCAGGGATCTTCACATCTATAGTTAGATTCTACCTTTCAAAGCGTACATAGAAGGTGTTGAGTTCATCTGGTAGCGAAGCATTGCTGCCATTCATGCTATTGGTTTTCGCTTTGTAGGAAGTAATGTCTTGCCAGAGTTGTCGTACATCTGATGATGCCTCCAACTTCATTTGAAAGTGTCTCTTTGCCCTTGAAATAGCCCTCCGCAGATCATACCTGTTTTTCTGGTACAGGCCTGGAGTGCCAGACTTGAATGCCACAGATCTGGCCTTCAGCAGACGACGTACCTCCTGGTTCATCCATGGCTTTTGGTTTGGGAATGTACAATAAGTCTTTGTAAGCACCCACCCGTCCACACAGGTTTTAGTGAGGTCAGCAACAACAGCAGCATACTCATCCAGATTCAAAGATGAATCCCTGAATATAGTCCAGTCCACCAATTTAAAGCAGTCCTGTAGGCGCTCCTGTGCTTCCCTTGTCCAGACCTTCTTGGTCCTCACTGCTGGTGCTGCAGTCTTCAGTCTCTGCCTATATTCAGGGAGCCCAAGTACAGCCAGGTGATCAAACTTCCCAAAGTGAGGGCGTGGAATAGCACAGCAGGTATTCTTGATGGTGGTGTAACAATAGTCCAGTGTGTTTGCTCTGGTATTGCAAGTGATCTGTTGATGGTAATTGTTTAGTTATTTTTTTAGACTGGCTTGGTTAAAATCCCCTAAAATGATGGTGAAGGTGTTAGGGTGCACCGTTTTGTGCATGTTGATCCCATTACTCAGATCATCTAAAGCCTGATTGACATTGGTCTGAGGTGGAATGCATACTGCTACCAAAAAGACCCCAGAGAATCTCGCGGTAGGTAATAAGGACGGCGCTTAACTGCTAGATATTCCAGGTTTGGTGAGCAGAATTGGGACAGCACTGATATATTTGTGCTCCAAGAAGAGTTGATCATGAGGCATACTTCTCCACCTCTGCTTTTGAGAGACTCTATAGATCTATCCTGACGGTGTATAGTAAACTCGTTGATGTGAATCGTTGCATCCAGTATGGAAGGGGTTAACCAGCATTCCGTGAAACAAAGGACACATGTGGTCCTAATGTCCCTTTAATTCAGCACCTTACTCTAAGATCATCAATTTTATTCACCAGAGATTGCACGTTGCTAGCAAGATAGTTGGTATTCGGAGTTTAAAACCCCGTTTCCTTAAACATACTTGTTTCCTTGATCTGCTGCCATACCTCCTCCACGGAATCATATGTGGACACTTCCGTCTACAACCAGTATTGTTTCCATCAGTTTTAAGCAGTTTCAAGCAAGAGTTTTTTTTAAAAAAAGGAGCACACATGCACATACTGAATGTGCTTAGTTTGATTTTGCTCTGAATGCAGTGTGGAGTTTCAATGGATTCAGTATTAAATAGAGAACACTACTTTATGATTATTGTGAGAATGTAGATAAAATTACTCCATGAGTCATTGAAAGGGTTAGGCCACTGGGAAAAACAAGGAATAAAATATACAGGCAAGAGTTAACATGTGTTTAAGGAAAAAATCTGACTTTACAAATGTGTACAATATTATTAATAGATATTCCCTGTGTTATTATGTGTGTACATAATAAAGAGCTGGAGTTCCCAGTGGGCAACATGAGTGGTTGACCTGGAACCAGAGTGATGTGGTGGGGAGCTGGTTGCCTGTTCTCATGTCAAGCTGAAGCCATTACTGGAGTGTCTGCTAAATAAAATATGTGTTAGTGTTATTACCCATGCTGTTTGTCTTTGTCAAGAATAAACATAACATGGTGTCAGAAGTTGGTGTGAGGTCTAAACACAGAACGTAAGTGAACCGTGTGTGGCTGAGAAAGAGACACCACCTCTGTCAGGGAAAAAAAAGACTTTGCTAGAAACAAGTGAGTTCAGAGGTCAGCATGGAAACAGAACACATTGTGTCCAGAAGTTCACGGGTTACACTGAAACAGATTCAGGTGACAGAGCCTGAAAAGACCAGTAATGGATAATCTATGCAGTTTACCAGCATTAACTGATAACTGGAAATGCTTCAAACAGCAGTTCAATATATATTTAGCAGTGAGTAGAGCCAGAGGCACGTTGAAAAATTGAAAGTGTTTATCTTTCTACAAGTAATTGGTGAAGATGCTTGGACATCTACAATAGCTTTCAAATTGATGAGACAGCCTCGACACTGCACACTCTGATGACAAAATTTGAGGTGTATTCTGTCCCAAGTAAAAACATCACACTTGAAAGACAGAAGTTCTTTTCCTTTGACCAGAAACAAACTGTTAGCTTTGACCAATACTTAGCTGAGGTCCACACACTGAGTAAGTTCTCTGAGTTTGGAGATTTGAGTGGTTCACAAGTTAGAGATAGAATAGTTTGTGGACCTTCAAATAGTGGGCTCAATGAAAGATTGCTCCGTGAAGAAGGTTTAACACTGGAAAAGGCTGATGATATGTGTAGGGCAGCAGAGATCACACAAGCACAAACTAAAGCTCTGTACAGGGCAGAAACAACATTGCATGCTGTAAATATGGAGGGGCAGGGCTTAAGGCATTTCCCAAAACAACAGCAAAGTAGAGAGGTAAGCTTAAAATAGAAAATGCAACAAACGTGGAGCTAGGGACACCCCAAAGATATGACCAGCTCATGGATCGTACTGCAATAATTGTGGGATGAAGAATCATTTTACGAAGTGCTGCAAAGCTGGGGCTACAAAGAGAAAAGTGCACACTGTTGCTGAGGAAATGGAAGAAGTCTTTGTAACTTCTCCTTAAACTGCTGGTGCTGGTAAGACAGAATGGATTGTTCCAGTGACTGTGAATTCCATTCAAGCTTGACACTGGAGACCAAATGAATCTGTTATCCATGGATGACTCTCAATGTAAAAAGAGCAAGATGTACCCAGTGAAGTTAAAAAATGACAGGCTACACTGGACAGAATATTCCAGTAAAAGGGGGTTGTATAGTGACCTTCAAGCACAAGGGACAACACCTAAATGTGCAGCTATTAGTTGTAGTAAAGAGAGTATAGCCAACATTAGGCCAGAGTGCATGAGAAAAGCTCAACCTGGTGGAAAGAGTTTTTGTAGTGGTTTCACAGACCACAGACCACAGACCACACTTTAAGCATGAAAGAGAATGCAGATTTTTTTGAGGGGTTCGGATGCTTACCTTATGTAACTCAAGAAACTCAAAACAGCATCCATGAGAGCTCCAGAGAGGTTATACAAGAAAAGCACAAGAGCTCAACCTTCCATAGATACCTGTACCAGCTACTACAGCATGACATTCAGGATGCCAGTGCTGAACAGGGTGATCATGATGAAAAAGTCGCCGGTCTTGCTTCCACATCATGTAGCTTTGGTTCAAAATCAGTCTCTACTTTCAGTTATAGACCGGAGATTAAAAATATCACCATGATCCTCTCTGAGGTTGAAGAGGAAAGATAAAAAAACAAAGATGGGGAGATGACATAGACCCAAAGGTCTGAACAACAGCACCAGTTCAACAGAAACCAACAGGAGTAGTTGATGTCTATGATACGCAGCCAACAGAAGGAGCTCTGTGAATTGAGACAGAATCAGTTAGAACTTGTGCAAAAACTCACTGATCATATGGATGTAGTCCAGGGATCTATAATGAGGTACATGGAGTGAATTATGATCACACAGCAAGAACAAGAACAGAGACAAACAGATGGCATCTTAGCAGAAGGATGCGAAAGAAATGAACATGTTGATCAGAGTTCTCAAAAAGACACTAATGTTAACACAACACGTGAAAGCAATACATCTGTGAAGACAAATAGCAGACCGAAAAGGATCATTAAATCACCTCAGAGACTGATTGAGAGTTGATAAGTGAACAGAGGGCAGCATTTGTTCATTCCAGTTGAACTTAATGTAAGTACCTTCGTTGGAAAGCATTATTGTTTTTTGCAGATATGTGAGGACATGGTATTGTGTTTGTTTTACTTTAAAAGAGGAGGATGAGTAATTACATGTGTACATAATAGTTAACTGACGTTCCCAATGGCCAATGTGGGCAGTTCATCCAAAACCAGAAATGACTTGGGGGAGTTGGCTGCACGTGTTCATGTTGAGCTGAAGCCATTACTGTAGTGTCCTATAAGTAAAACAGCATTTTTATCCACGGTGCTTTGTCTTTATTAAGAACAAACATAACATAAGGCCCCTCCTGGTGTGTTGAATTAGAAGATATAGATGCATGAAATTCAGGATGAATTACAGTTTGGATTTGGAAGCTGCTTTCCTATAGGAGAAAGAAGCTGCAGGGGTGGAAGGCTAGTATTTTGGCTGGGGATTGGTGACCAGTGGTGTTCTGTAAGGATCGGTCTTGAGACCTCTGCTGTTTGTGATATATCAATGATTTGTGGATAACATGAAGGTTGATAGAATTGTGAACAGTGTAAAGGACTATCAAAGAACAGAATGGGATATAGATCAGTTACAGATGTGCGCTGTGCAGAGAATTTGCAGATGGAGTTCAATCCGGGCAAGCATGTTGAGTTGCTCTTCAGGATGTCCAATCAAAGGAGAAAGAATACACTTAATGCTCTGACCTTAACAGCATTAATGTACAGAGGGAATTTGATCACTAGAAGTAGCTACCCAAGTGGAAAAGGTGGGAAAGCAGCTATAAGGATACTTCTCTTCATTGGTAGGGGTGTTGAGTAGAAAAGTAAGGAAGTAATACTGCAGATACATAAAACTTCAATCAGGCCATACATGGAGTGTTGTGTGCATTTTTGGTTGTCTCAGTATTGGTCACATTCTTGAGAAGGGTGCAGAAGAGGTTTATTGGGATGCTGCCTGGATTAGAGGGTTTGAGCTATTGGCAAAGGTTGGCCAACCAAAGGTTGGAACAACCCAAGTGGAGATCTGATAAAGGTTCTGTTAAATTATGAGAGCCATAGATAGGGTAGACAGTCTTGTTTATTTTGTAACTCCAGAAAGATGAATACAGGAACTTGGAATAACGTATGTACTTAGTTTTTACTTTCCTTTTCTTTAGGGAGGTGCACACATATGATCTGGTGGTGTAATGACGTATGCCATTCATGCATTTCTTACATATCATCTGTAATGAATTATGTAAACCAAATAAAGCTTAATCAAGCAATACATTTACAATATTACTCAAATATTAAATACACTATACTCCTCCTATTCAGGCCTAAAGAGTTAATTGCTGAGTAGGACTTCTTACTCTTGTGGGATAATGTTTTTTACTGATGAGGGTGATCAGTCACTCAGTTTGGCAGGTGAGACTTGTGGCTGTGAAACAACTTCAGGCTCTGGGGCCTCCTCTATGGTGCAAAGGTTATGGATGCTCACTTCTATCATTCATAACATGAGACCTATACCACAAGGCGAGGCATCATAAGCAAGCTTCACTAAATGGCTTGGATCATAATTGTATCAAATGTCACCATTTCCTTTGGCTTTTTGAATAGCCACATCACACTGCTTTGTCCTTTACCATTTCCTGCCAATCAGTAGTAATGAGTTCAAGGGGTGAAGCACAGCAGCCTGGTTTGGCAGGAACCTGTTGTAGTAATTGACAAATCCTAAAATGGACCACCACTGTGACATGTCCTTTTGCCCTGGGACATCCAGTACTGCTTGAATTTTCTTAGAACTTCTGTGTAATATTTGTGCATTAATGATATGATCTCAGTAAGTGATGATTGGTTTAAAGAATTCTCAATTACCATGTTGTGTTCTGAGTCCATAATCTTTTAATTCTTTTAACACCATCTTGAGATTTTGGAGATATTCCTTATCATTCTCACTCATAACAAAGACGTTATCTAGGTAACACTGGGTGCCTGGGCAGCCTTCAGCACCTGGTCCACAGCTTTCTGCAAGTGTGCTGGTGCAGATGTTACTCCAAAAATAAGCCTATTATTGCGATAAAGCCTTTGTAAGTGTTTATGGTGAGAAACACTTTGGGCCCCTCTTCCTTCTTCCTCTGTAGGTAGGCTCAGCTAAGTCCACCTTGTTGAAGTGTTTCACTCCAGAAAGGTTTGCAAAGATACCCTCTATCCTGGGCAAAGGGTACTGATCTACTTCCTGGCTACTGGGACCATTGTCATTGCCCATGGGCCCCACTTGAACTTTGAAAGAATTCCTTCAGTCTCCAAGCAGTCCAGCTCACAAGATACTTTATCATGGATGGTATAAGGAATTGGGACAGGCTTTGTAAAACTTGGGTGTGACGTTTTCTTCAACTGTATTTTACGCTTGATATGTTTGAGCTTACCAATGCCATCCTTGAACACTGCTGCAGCATTATCCAGTACCTCTGTTACTTTGCTTGCAGTTGTCTCTTTTACAGGGGATGTGGCATGCTTATGGTGAATGCATTTCCAATCAAGCTGCAGTTGTCTCAGCCAATCATGCCTCCACAACACAGCTACCCCTGATTTCACCACATAAAAGCTTAATGTGGCTATTGGTACTTGCATTTCATTGTCATGAATGTCATTCCCACAGGAGTTATCATTTCTCCAGTATAAGTTCATAGCTGAATATCTGCAGGCTTCAGCTTAGTATATTTGAAATCCTGTTCAAAGTCATTTTGTGGAATGATTGAAACAGCTGAGCTGTTGTACAATTATATTTTAAATAATTTGCCATTCACTTCTTGTGTAAGCCATATTGCTTGACTATTGTGAGTTTTCACATTGTAAATCTCAAGGCTATTCAGTCCTGTGTCATTCTCATCATTATCGGATTCTTCATCAATAGCATGCAGATTAGTGCTCCGTTTGAAACTGAAACCTGACTTTTAACCATTCTTTTCCTTGTGCAGTCCATTTATATTTGTCTGCCTGACATGCTTTTTGTATGTGTCATACTTGTTCCATTTTCTGCAAATTTTCCCTTTAAATCTGCATTGGTATGGTGTATGTAAGCCCTTGCCACAATAGTTACACAATTTAGTCAGCCAGGTAAATTTCTGTTTAGACTTTGCAATTTTGTTCATGTTCCCTTTCATTTCTGATTTCAACTCAATTTTATCAACTCAGCTCAATGGTTGCTTTTTCCATTGATACAGTGATTTCAACTACTCTTTAAAATGTGAATTATGCTTCAGTTAGGAGCATTTTTGAATGTTTTCTTGTAAAATTCAATTAACTAGATGATCGATCAGTGTATCATTAAGCACATCACAATCTGACAATGCCATACAATTTCTGCAATTCAACCATATAAGCTGAAATGGACTCCCCTTCCTTTTGATTCCATGTATGAAACTTAAAGCATTCTGCAATTAGCAATGGTTTCTGTTTTAGACATTCTTGCATGACGTTGACAATATCAGAAAAGATCGTCGTGGCTGGTTTGGTTAAGAAGTTACACTTCTAAGCAAACTATATGTTTTTCCACCAGTTGCACCCTGAAACACTGGCACTTGTTTTTATTTGGCTATTTCATTTGCTTCAAAATACTGATCAATTTGTTCAGCATGCATCATCAAGTTATCGGTTATCCAAATGAATGCATCTATCTTTCTGAAGTAGGCAGCCATTTCTGTTTTTTTGTATCTGTTATAAGTATTATCACTTTGCACTGACTGTTTGAGCCCATGACTGTAGATGCTGCTTGTTAATTTCATGGATTTTTAAAAAAAGTTGACCGCCTGTCTCCACTTCTGAAAAAAATGTGCTGTGCGTTTTTAAAACTATAATGTCTCACTGCACTTCAACAAGTAGGTAGTAGTCTTCAATTCATTTAAAAACTTACTCATTGCTTCTGCTATGTTTTGTAATTTCAGAAATTAATTGAAAGGAAAACAGTGTGTGTGTGTGTCTGTGTGTGTGTGTGTGTGTGTGTGTGTGTGTGTGTGTGTGTGTGTGTGTGTGTGTGTGTGTGTGTGTGTGTGTGTGTGTGTGTGTGTGTGTGTGTGTGTGTGTGTGTATTCTTTATTCAGGTGCGCGCTTATGATGTGGTGGCATAATGACGTATGTCATTCACACATTTCTTACATATGACCCATAATGAATTATGTAAACAAACAAAGAATGCTTAAGTGCACTACACCCCAGACACAGATATCATTAACAAGATCAGAATCTCTTGTCCATGCTTAATAGCCACTGGGGAGTGTAGTGCATTTAATATTTCAGTGATATTTGAGTAGTATTGTAAATATTTGTTTAATTAAGCATTCTTTGTTTGTTTACATAATTCATTTTGGGTTACCGGTATATGTGCAAAGCATGTGAATGCCATACATCATTACGGCACCACAACATGTGTGCACTTCACTAAAGAAAAGAAACTAAGTATACGCACATGCTAGCTCCATGTTTTTCTTTTGATTAATTTCAGAAGTTACGAAATCTAACACTAGGACTGAATATATTATTAGTAAAATAAAAGGAGGACAATCAAAGGAAGTCTTACAACTTCAGGTGGGATGGCATTTGATGAGTTGAAATGAAAAGTTGTGGAGTTTCCATGGAAAAATGAACAGATTTCTAAAGCAGGTAGGCGTATGATAAAACACATCATTAGTATGCTACCCATCAGCAAACCTGTCTGAGTGAGCAGCAATGGAAAACATTATCTGACTGTACACATTTTCCCAGTTGTCTTATAGCTTTATTGACATACTTGGGGCACAATACAGTTGATGTCTGTATGATGCAGAAGTTTCCCTAAAGCAGAGACAGTATATTTTGATATTAGGGAAAGAAAGGAGAATCTAACTGGAGTTGTGACTGTCCAGCGGCAAATGCGGCCATCTGCAAAGATAGGACCGTTCTACAGATGTTCTGAATGCAGAAAAAACAGGTGGGACTCAAGAACAGAAGAAACAGGAGCAAGAGTAGGCTTTCTGGCCTGTCGATCCTGCTCTGCTATTCAATAAGATAATGGCTATTTTAAATCATCGCACATAGGGAAAAAATATGCCAACAGCTTTATATTATTTCTTAGACCAATAGTCCAATTTAAAATGATCAAAAAGGTTGAATAACTGTTGAATTTTGGCATTTGCAATACAATAAATCTTTGCAATTTCATGTATTCTTCCAATGTAACATTTGCTTATAATTAAACAATGCCCTTTACCGACTACGTGGACACTTGTTCATAGGCTGTAAATAAAAGATTATGGAATTCTATTTACACTTCAAGGACCACATTGATTTAGCTGCTTGCGTCATGAGACTAAGCTGATTGCATCGGAACAGCTGAATGGACTCAATCACTCCACATTATTTAGTCTTGAGAAAACCCCTGTACTGTGGTTCAAGTTGAATGGAAGACACAAAGCTCTTTGACAAATGTTGACCTTCAACCTGATTTCTGACTTCTTTAATTTGCACCAGAGAGAGGGCATTGTGGCCTTTTGAAAGCTGAATGCGGGTGCATAGTAATAGATTGCAAGGTACTGAAGGATAGCCAGTGTAGTGCGTTGGGGTAGAGCATAAAGGGAGTTATGCAATTTAATATAAAACAAAGCAGTAGCTCTCCAAGTGACCTGCTGGTTATCAAAACCTCATTTACTGCAAGGAGCTCAACATTACAAATCTGAGAGCAGGGCTCAAGGTTTCACTGCTGGAAGTACATAAGCTGCGAACAACAAGGAATATATGAAATTTTAAGAAAATAATCATTAAATTCAGTTTCCTGGCATTGTTTTTTATTGTGACATATACTGACTTGCTTCGGTCTGTATGGAGATGCAGCAGTGGGCAGTGGTGCCTGAGATGTCCTTGTACACTGGTTGTAAGCAGACTAGATAGGTCATGATGTCCGCTCTCATGTATTGCTGATTTGATTACTACTGTTAAATTGGACTACAGCAATGCAGCTAAGCTGTCTTTATTAATTTCTCATGAAGAATCAGCCATTAGTAGTAGGAAGAGTCAGGTCCCAACCCACTTTCTTACTCTCCACTTGTACTGTTTAATGGAGCGAAGAGTTATACACTGATTTGACAGTGATGTACTTGGAGGAATTTGGCTTATTTCAGCCTTGAAATAGAGACCTCTGATATTTCTGTACCAGTAGGGATTGAGCTTCAGTCACTGCGCAAGGTTGGAGGCATGTTTTCTAGCAGGCTTGCCATTGCACTAAGCAACACAAAGCCCTATGAACCTTCTCCCTTCAGATACTAACAGGTCATCTGTAGGGTTAGCCAGAGGGTAGAGAGTCTGTGGAATTCATTGTCTCAGATGGCTGTAGAGGCCAAGCCATTGAGTACATTTAAAATGAGGATTGATAGGTTCTTGCTGTCAAAGGTTATGCAGGAGCATGGGTTTGAGAGAGATAGTAAATCGGCCATGACAGAATAGCAGAGTAGACTAGCTGGGTCTATTGGTAATTCTGCTTCTATGCCTACAGCAGGTGTTTAGCCACCTGGCCTTAGGGATAATTTACTTTCCTCCACCTTTACACCTCTAATACCACTGAATGAAAATGTGAGTTTCAGCTGTTGCTTTTGATCAGTAGTGGCTTACATCAAGCCACCTCGCCTTGTGGAGTACTGTTAGTCAATGGTTACATCCACAGTACACCTCTCTGTTAATGGGTATAGACTCATCTTAGTAGCACCAACAAGCTTGAACTGGTGTTTCCCATTTAGAATACTAGCACATGTTCCAATGCAGAAAGATTGTACTGTAATTGCGCAGCTTGGTTCTAGTTGCTCACTGATATCAGGATAGTGTGATCAAAGTGCAGGATTTGTGGGTAATCTACACTGGATCTAATGGACATGGACTGGCTGTGAAATACACTCAGTTGCCACTTTATTAGGTACACTTGTACACCTGCTGGTTAATGCAAATATCTAATCAGCAGATTATGTGGCAGCAATGCAATGCAGTGGTACAGTTGTTCAGACCAAACATCAGAATGGGTAAAGACATGGGATCTAAGTGACTGACTGTGGAACGATTATTGGTGCCAAATGGAGTGTTTTGAGTAGCTTAGAAGCTGCTGATCTCCTGGGGTTTTCATGCACAACCGTCTCTAGAGTTTCAAAAACACAAGAAAATCTGCAGATGCTGGAAATACGAGCAACACACACAAAACGTGGAGGAGCTCAGCAGGCTCCTTTTCTTTGCATTTCTTGTTAGATGCTAACTGCATTTCATTGGCTTTGTATCTGTACTCGGCACAATGATAATAAAGTTGAATCTAATCTAATCTATGGAAAAAAGTAAACAGTCGATGTTTTGGGCTGAGACCCTTCATCATGATAGGAGAGAGTGTAGACTATGAAAGAAAGGGAGGGGGAGGTGATGGGCAGGTAAGATGTCTTCATGGTGCAGAAGTGTCTTCACAGAGATTTTCAATCTGTCCCTGGCCCAGGCAGTTGTCCGCACAAGCTTCAAGATCACCACCATTATGTCAGTGCCGAAGCATTCCACTGCCACAGGCCTGAATGACTTCCGCCCAGTTGCACTCACCCCCATTATTGCAAAGTGCTTTGAGAGACTGGTTCTATCACGTCTGAAATCCTGTCTGCCCACTACCCTGGACCCCCATCAATTTGCCTATCGTACCAACAAGTCAACAGAGGATGCCATCTCCATGGCACTTCACTCTGCCCTGACCCACCTGGACAGTCCCAACTCTTACGTCAGAATGCTGTTCATTGACTTTAGTTCGGCATTTAGTACTGCGACCCCCTCCAAGCTGATCGCCAAACTTCGCCAGCTTGGTATCAGCTCATCCCTCTGCAATTGGACCTTGGACTTCCTGACTAACAGATTCTAATCTGTTAAGTTAGACAATACTCCCCTCCTCTACTTTCACCCTGAACATCGGCATGCCTCAAGGCTGTGTGCTGAGCCCTCTTCTGTACTCCCTTTTCACCTATGACTGCATTCCTGTACATGGTTCTAACTCCATAATCAAGTTCGCAGGCGACATCACAGTGATTGGCCTGATCAGAGGGGATGACGAGACGGCCTACAGGGATGAGGTCCAGCACCTGGCCGCGTGGTGTGCCGACAACAACCTGGCCTTTAACACCCAGAAGACCAAGGAGATCATTGTGGACTTCAGGCATGCTAGGAGCCACACTCACATCCCCATCTACATCGACAGAGCTGTAGTAGATCATGTATCAAGCTTCAAGTTCCTTGGTGTCCACATTTCCCAGGATCTCACCTGGTCCCTAACCTCGTCCATCCTGATCAAAAAGGCACAACAGCACCTTTACTTCCTGCGGAGCATCAAGAGAGCTCACCTCTGTGCCAAGATACTGACGGACTTTTACCGCTGTACCATTGAGAGCATATTCACCATCTGCATCTCAGTGTAGTATGGCAATTGTCCCGTATCGGACTGCAAAGCACTCCGGCATGTGGTGAAAACTGCCCAGCGGATTAGCGGCACCCAATTGCCCACCATTGAGAACATCTACCATAAATGCTGCCTGGGCAGGGTGAAAAGCATTATCAAGGATGCATCTCACCCTAACCATGGACTCTTTACTCTCCTCCCATCCGGTAGGCGCTACAGGAGCCTCTGCTCCCGCACCAGCAGGCACAGGAAGAGCTTCTTCCCTGAGGCTGTGACCCTGCTGAACCTCACATCACAGCGCTAAGCAGTATTGCACCCGTATTGTACTGTCTCAGTACTTTTATATTTGTGTGCTGTAGCACTTACCTTATATTCACAGTTATTTTGTAAATAACACTATTCTTTGCATTTCTCGTTAGATGCTAACTGCATTTCATTGGCTTTGTATCTGTACTTGGCACAATGACAATAAAGTTGAATCTAATCTAATCTAATCTAATAAAGTGTGAAAGGGAAATGGGATTGGGGAAATGGAGAAGGGGGGGAATTACTGGAAGTTTGAGAAATCAATGTTCTCTAGAGTTTACCGAGAATGGTGCTAAAATTAAAAAAATCAAGTGAGTGTTAATTCTGTGGATGAAAACACTTTGTTAATGAGAGAGGTTAGAGGAGAATGGCCAGGTTGGTTCAAGCTACCAGGAAGGTGTCATTAACGCAAGTAACTACATGTTCCAACAGCGGAATGCAGATGACCATTCTGAACACACATCACTTTGAACCTTGAAGTAGATGGGCTACAGCAACAGATGGCCACAAACATATACTCAGTATGTTCTGAGTGCAATAAACTTACTTTTTTTTCATTCTTATTTATGTCCCTTAATTTATTTGGCACTTAGCAGAAGTAAACAGGCAATAGCAAAGACTTTAAAAAATAATGAATAGTGTCTCAAGGGAGTTGGAAAATGAAGAAAATCATCCTCCAGAATATTGTGTTTTGTAATTAGATTATGAGATTTTATGATCTGCCAGCAAAATAAATGAAAACATGCAGATGAGTTCTGTCAGCTAAATATTAAAACAAAAAATACAAAGATAAATGTAATCCTGTGTTGATTAATTTGCATGTTTAATCCATCTGTTAAATCACCTATTCAAATTATGGAAGTGCAGGATATGATTGTTTGAATGGGAAATTATGTCAGAAATTGCAATAAAACAGAAATTCAACTTGAAGTCAGATTATTGTTGTGGTTTAACATTATTTGGTAATGGACATTAGCAAGACATTTGTCAAGATCCCACATGGTAGACTGGTTCAGAAGGTTAGGTCAAATGGGATCCACATTGAGCTGACAATTGGATTAAAAAGGATGGCTTGGTGGAGGGAGTCAGAGGGTGGGAATAGTTGTTTTACAGACTGGAGGTCCATGACCAATTGTAGGCTACAGAGATCGGTGCTGAGTGTCCTGTTGTATTTCACTGTTCATAATTGGGTTGAAAATGTAGATAGCATGATTAGTAAACTGGCAAAAGACACTGAAGTTAGTGGTGTGGTGGATACTGAAGGAGGTTGTTTAAAGCTACAACTGGATATAGGTCAAAAGGGGAAATCGGCAAAGGAATAGCAAATTAAATTTAATGTAGGCGAGTGTGAAGTGATGCATTTTGAGAAATTAAAATGGGGCAGGACTTGCACAGGGCTCTGGAGAATATTGTAGAACAGAGAGACAAATATAATGAATGGTTACCTGAAAATGATGATATAAGTGGACAAGGGGTGAAGAAAGTGTATGGTTCAGCTGCACTGGATGGAGCATTGAGTAAAAGCATTGGGATGTCATGTTTCAACTGCACAAGATTAGTGAAACCACACCTGGAATATTGTGACTGTTATGATCATTATTGTATAGGAATGTTATGATTTGGCTAGAGATGGAGCAAAAAAAATTCTTAGGATTGCGACCTGGAGGGTTTGAGTTATAAGGAGATACTAAATAGTCTGAGGTAATTTTCTCTGGAGTGAAAGAGGCTGAGGGCCAGCATTATTTATTTAATTTAGCAATACTGCACGGAGTAGGTACTTCCAGCCCTTTCAGCCATGTTGCCCCAGCAACCCCTGACAACATATTTAACCCTAACCTAACACTGGAACATCAACTGATGGTATCTACCTCCACTCCAGATTGGACGGGAGGCTGATCAGTCTCTCCCGGCTGAGGGCGAAACCCAAGGTTCGTGGAGTACTCATCAGGGATATGTTGCTTGCAGACGACACGGCATTGGCAACACACTCTGAAGAGCAACTGCAACACCTCATGGACAGCTTTTCACGAGCCTGTCGGGACCACAGCTTGATCAGCCTGAAGATGACCTACGTGTTGGGTCAAGGTGCTGAGCAGTCCCCTGCCATTACCATCAACAACTGGAGGTAGTTCAGGAGTTTACATACCTTGGCTCCCCCATCACGGACAATCTCTCTCTAGACCTCCAGATCAACAGACGGATCAGACGAGCAGCCTCAACATTCACCAGGCTGACAAAGAGAGTCTGAGAGAACAGAAATCTGATGATGTACACCAAGATTGCAGTTTTCAGGGCCTGTGTCCTCAGCACACTGCTTTCCGACAGCGAGACCTGGAGCCTCTACTTCAGACAAGAGCGGCGTCTCAACGTCTTCCACCTTCGCAGCCTGAGACGCATCCTGGACATCAAGTGGATTGACCGAGTCACCAACAATGAGGTCCTGGCCCACGCCCAGATACTCAGCCTCTTCACCCTGCTCCAGCAATGCCGTCTCCACTGGCTGGGCCACGTACACCGCATGTCAGACGGGAGGATCATGATAGACCTGCTGTAAGGGGAACTGGCCTCCAGCAAGAGAGCTCAAGGTGACCCCATCTTTGTTTCAAAGATGTCTGCAAGAGAGACATGAAGTCATTGAACATGAACGTTGAGAGGTGGGAGGGCATTGCAAACAATCACCCTTGCTAGAGGCTGGAACTACGCAGAGCTGTAAAGAGAGGAGGAGAGAAGTTGAGGCTTGCTGCTGAAGAAAAGCACACTCGCTGAAAAAACAGCACCAAGACAACACCGGAGGACAGCGCTTTTAGGTACAGTCACTGCAGCCGACACTGTCACTCCCGTGTGGGCCTCTACAGCCACAACAGACGCTGCTCCACCAACACAGACTGAAGCGAGACTTTCCAGGCCAGATCCGTGGTCTCACAAGACTACCGGATGCCATCATCAACACCGGCCAATTTTCAATGACTAATTAACCTACCCAGTATGTTTTTGGGTTGTGGGATGAAACTGGAGGATCTGGATAGAAACCCATGCATTCCATGGGGAAGATGTACAGGGTCTCCCTACAGAACAACACCAGAATTGAACTCCAAACTCTGGAATGCCCTGAGCATTGCAGTACAGTAGAGGATAATGAAATCATGAGAGGCATGGATAAAGTAGATGGTCACAATTGTTTTTAAGGAGGAGATGAAGGTACCTTGTTGGCATGGATGAGTTGGAGCATAGTCTGTTTTCATGTTGTCTAACTCTATGACTCTAATTACAAGGATATTAAAAACATTGTCCAGTAAATGTAAGTTCTTCAAAGTCAAAGTAAAACTTATTATCAGAGTATATACATGTCACCACATACAACCCTGATTCCTCTTCCGTGTGCATACTTAATTGTAAAGTTGTCATACCTCAGTGGGCTTGCTTCTTTTCTTACCCCAGACAAAAAAATACTATTGGCAAATAAATAATCCTCGAGCTCCTGAGGTAATTTCAGGCCAGTCATGCACAACCTTAGCTAGATTGCTTTTACTTTACCTTGTTTCTGTTTGTAAATGTTTAAAATTACATGCAAATAAGATTCAGTCGAGGAGATGGGTTTTATATTTGTTTGTCACAGTACAACTGGAGAAAAATTGAAATGTTGTTGTTTATTATCATTGAGTCCACCTTCTCCATTACATTTTCCTCTTTTTCTAAAACATAGTTCCAGCTATGTAGAGACTTTTGTGTACGATTTGCCCTTTAGTAATTCAGTTGCATCAATCACATGATATTTGATTGGATTTATGAGGCTAATGCCAGAGAATCTGAAGCTGGAGAACTGTCTGCAAATAAACTTATACGTAAGCCACTTTTATTGAATTTAACAGTCTTGTCTTTGTCCAACAATTAAAGGTAGAAGCTTGCTGGTTTGTGTGAATCGAATTATCACTGCAGAGCTACTGAGGAGCCTCTGCACTAATGTTAAAATCAAATGATATACAAGCTATCTGCGGCTTATATCATTATTCTTTGCTCATGTACAACCTGTATGCTGAATGTAGAAAGATCAATATAAGATAATTGTATATAGTTGTATGTACTTATCAGAATCAGGTTTAATATCACTGACATATGTCATGAAATTTGTTAACTTGGTATATAAATAATACACCATGCCCCACGTTTGGGTAAAATGTATAAATAATATATCATAAACAAGAGAAAACCTGCAGATGCTGTAAATCTAAGCAACACACACAATGCTGGAGGGACTCAGCAGGCCAGGCAACATGTATGGGAAAGAGTACAATTGATGTTTTGGGCTGAGACCCTTCAGCAGGACTGGAAAAAAAAGATGAGGAGTAGAGTTAAATGGAGGGGAGGGAGGGGAGGGAGAAACACAAGGTGATAGGTGAAACTGGGAGGGGGAAGGGTGAAGTAAAGAGCTAGGAAGTTGATTGGTATATTACTTATAAATTTTGAAATAATCAATAGGCCTTCAATTTCCTGTTACTCATATTAAGCAATTAAATCAATTATGACAACCTGGCAAAACAAAAAACAGTGTGTGGTAACACTGTTTTTTTAAATTTTTCAAACTAAAGCTTCATGCCTGCTAGTCGTTCAGTCACTGAACACCCTAATTTTAAGCAGTCGCCTTAAGTTATTTTGGATATGTCTCCCCTTTAAAATCATATTGAAAACAAGTGCTCCATGCACAAAAATGATTGCACAAAGCATACAAGACTGTCACTCCAACCTCACAGCTATTCAGAGAGTCTGTTGGAGAATCTCAAATCCAAAGCAACACACATAAGATGTTGGAGGAACTCAGCAGGCCAGGCAACATTTATGGACAAGAGTGGGCAGTTGATGCTTTGGGCCAAGACTGGAAAAATAGATGAGAAGTCAGAGTAAGATAGTGGGGAGGGGGAGGAAGAAATAGAAGGTGATAGGCAAAACTGGGAGGGGGGAGTGGTGATGCAAGGAGCTGAGAAGTTGATTGCTGGAAGAGATAAAGGGCTGAAGAAGGGGGAATTTGATAGGAGAGGGTAGAAGACCATGGGAGAAAGGGAAAGGGAATGAGCACCAGAAAGAGGTGATGGGCAGGTAAGGAGATAAGGTGAGAGAGTGGAATGGGAATGGTGAAGCGGAGTGGTGGGCAATTACTAGAAGTTTGAGAAGTTGATGTTCTTGTCAACAGGTTGGACCCTACCTGGACGGAATATAACGTGTTGCTCCTTCAACCTGAGTGTGGCCTTATTGTGGTAGTAGAGGAGGCCATGGACGGACATGTTGGAATTGGAACAGGGAGTAGACTTGAAATAGGTGGCTACCTTATTTTCCTTTTTCTGGCGGACAGAACTAGGAGCTTGGCAAAGTGGTCTCTCAATCTATGTCGGAGCTCACTGATAACAGGAAGCCATACTGGGAGCACCAGATACAGTAGATGATCCCAACAGACTCACAGGTGAAGTGTCGCCTCACACGGAAGGACTGCTTGGGGGTCCTGAGTGGTAGTGAGGGAGGAAGTGTGGGAGTAGGTATGGCACTTTTTCTGCTTGCAAGGATAAATACCAGGAGGGAGATAAGTGGGGAGGGACAAATGGACAAGGGAGCATCCCTGTGGAGAGCAGGGGAAAAGGAAATATGCACTTGGTGGTGGAATCCCTTTGGAGCTGGGAGAAGTTATAAAGAATTATGTGCTGGTTGCAGAGGCTAGTGGGGTGGTAGCTGAGGACCAGAGGAACCCTATCCCCGGTGGGATGGTTGAATGATGGGGTGAGGACTGATGTGCATGAAATAGAAGAGATGCTAGAGAGGGCTGCATCGATGGAGGAAGGAAAGCACCCTTCTTTGAAGAAGAAGGACATCTAATTCTGGAATGGAAAGCCTCATCCTGAGAGCAGATGCAGCGGAGATTGGGGAGCTGAGAGAAGGGGGTGGTATATTTAGAAAGTGACTTTACATAATGAGCTGGAGGCCCTGTGAGATTCTGCCTTGTATGTTTTGTTAATATCTACATATAGTCAAAGTGGGGTTATATTTGCAACATGGTTAGGTTACTTGAGCAGTGCTGTGAGACTTGGACTATAGATTTAGATGGACATCTGAATCCTAGTATGGCAGCTGCGGGATTTAAATTCAAGTATTTAAAAAAATCTAGAAATTTAAAAAAATTAGTCTTGGTCATGCTAACCCTAAGATTAGAACCTGTCTTAAAATTCCATCTGGTTCACCATATCTCTTAGTGTTTGGCCTTTCTTGATTTGGGTAATAACTAATGCCACCAACGTGATTGACTCTCATTAATCCTCTGAAGCGGCCAAGCAAGTCCTTCAGTTACAGACAACAAAGAATAAGCCACAGATACTGACTTGCCATGAAACTCCCATTGTGTTAACGTATCATAATAAATTATTGTGCTCTGTTTGAAGGAGGGTCATAGACCATTTAAACTACCAAGATAGGGTAGAAGGTCTATCTCCCATCGCCTTTGGTGGGCCCAATTTGATTTGTCCTTAGCAGTTATTTGTTTTGGATGAAGTTAGTACTTCACAGTTCCAGTGACCCAATTTCAATTGTGACCTCAGGTACCATCAGTGTGGAGTTTCAAATGTCACCCAGTGATTGCATGAACATTCTCTGGTGCTCAGTTTCTGTAAGACTAGGAGGTCATAAGACATGGGAGAAGAATTAGGCCATACAGTCCATTCAGCCTGCTCTGTCATTCGAATTTTCCCTCTCAACCCCATTCTCCTGCCCACTCAGTGTAACCTTTGACACCCTTATTAATCACGAACCTGTCAACCTTTATTTTAAATGCACCCAATGACTTGGCTTCTACAGCTGTTAGTGGCAATGAATTCCACAGATTCACCACCCTCAGCTAAAGAAAATCCTCATCCTTGCTTTTCTAAAGCGATATATTTCTGTTCTGAGGCTGTGTTCTCTGGTCCTAGACTCCCCATGATTGGAATCATCCTTTCCATAGCCACTCAATATCAGATAGCTTTCAGTGAGCTGTCCCCTCATTCTTCTCCAGAGTTATCAAATGCTCCTCATACGTTAACTCTTTAATTCCCGAGATCACTTTTGTAAATCTCCTTGAATCCTCTCCAATGCCAACACGTCCTTTCTTAGATATGGGGCACAAATCTTCCAATCCAATAGGAAGCAACAGAGCAGCTGGAAAAGTGCCAGTAACATCATGAAGGATCCCATGCTCCTATCAGGGAGGAGGCCACATAGCACCCACACCAAGACCACCAGTCTCTAAAACAGTTACTTTCCCCAAATAGTAACATTAATCAACACCTTCACCCAGTAACTCCACCATTGCTTTATTATTGCCCATCAGTCACCTTGTGGACTTACACTCAATCTATGTATATAAGCTACCTTGTGTATTTTATTAGTGTTTATTATGATTATTATTATGTTCTTTATCTTTTGTGTTATTTAGTGCTCCATCAGATCCAGAGTAACACTTATTTTGATCTCCTTACACTTTTGTACAGGAAATTAAACAATCTTGAATCTTACTGGAGGATGATTTGCCCTGCAGTGTTCATGGCTAGTGTTTTATGTGCTATGATTCTGTTCCTGATTATTTTCCTGTCCCTGCATAAATCCACTGTACCCAGCTGAGTAGGCGACTTGCCCTAGTCCTTAGTCTGGGATGTGAGACGTACAGTGAAAAAATAGACCTTTTATTATTTTCTTTTCTTGTGGAAAGCATTAATTTTCTGCACTTTACCAACTGATAATAGCTTGCGTTTTAACATGCATTTGAGAGCAAAGCCGTATCCAACCATTCTGTGGCTTGACATATAATCACCATGTCTCCATAAAGTGCTGATGATTGACTTCAAAATCTTTACAGACTTATCCAGAACTGCAAAATGAATTTTAGTCCTGGCAGATTCTTTCATTTTCAGTAAGAGTCACTCCTTTTATTATACATCTTTTGATTTTGATTCATTTCACCAAAAAAATCCTTTACCATTGAATTACTATTTTAACATAATTGCTTAATTCACCTTGATTTTGAATTGTTCTCCTTTTGTGGCCCTATTTTAGCAGTTTTAACATTTCTCCATAAAAGTGTAGCCCAGTTCAATACTTGTATTACCCTGCAAACGATCAATCAGGGGAGTAATTTTCCTCCTCCCATACATCAGTTGTACCCTGGCGCCTTTCATGTTAGTATTTACAATCCTTGCTCTCTGAGGTAGTAAATTTGAATTAGTGCACTGAACTCATGTCCATTTATAAAGTAAGTTAATAATGGCATGGCGGCATTACCATATCCTTTCCTCAGTTCTGTATTCATCGGGGAAGTTTTTATTTACTTCTGGGGCACTAGGTATATTAAAGCTAGAAAATCAACATTGGAGACTTTCAGTGGATAGAAGACTGTCATTTTTCATCCAAGTATGAATAAAATAATGTGTGATTTGTCATTCTAAAGTGATTTAGCTTGTGTGCAGCTACTGGGAAATATTGTCCTACTAATGCAATTCTTTTTTTTCTGACAAATGCCATTAGGATAAGCTTCCTTTTAGGTTGTCTTGATTTTTAGAGTATACTTTTGAAAGTGTTCTGTCTCTCCTCTAAGCCTTTGTCCTTTAATAGAGGAGAGAGCTAAGAGATTGTATGGTTACTCTATGAATAAAGGTAGTAGATCATTCTGCAATGTTTTGTATATTATGATATTATAATTTAGAAAATATCACAGAATGATCCATTACTTTACAGCTAGAGCTCTCTATGGATCTGAAAAACTGAACTGAGGATCAATCCTGGATGGAAGGAAGGAACATTTTTACCCTGAATTAATGATGTGCGCATTTGAATGAATATGGACTAATGCTGTTGAGATGAGAGAACTGCAGGTTTGCTGTGCCATCAGTCATGGGCCTGGGTATGTGAAGTAGGAGACCCCGAGGCAAAAGCAAAACACAAAACTGAGGAATTAAGAAACTTCCCTTTCCCAAATATGGTTCTCTGGAATTAGCAGAGTTTAAAATGGATGGTGCAGAATGCTAGGTTTTTATTCCACTGACTGGGTTTACGACAAAATATGATCTCTACCAATGCATGATCCCTATGTGTGAATTACTTTGAATATTATCTCAGTCTGTACGTGAATATTCATTGGAACCACTGATTCAGAGATGAACCCATACAGATAATAGATTATTCAATTAAAGTATTGTTTCACATTCCACACATAATGATTCTTACATAATCTTACATAATGATTCTTCAGAAATATTTGGGTGCCCTCTTGCTGTTCAAAATATCTGAAAGTGTTAATTTTACCTATTTCTTCTCTGCCATGGTTATTGTAGAGCATGTAACAATTTCCATCTTAATTTCTAACCGTCAGAATATGAAAAATCAGACTGCATGTTATGTGGTGTATGAGTCACTGATTGATGCATTCTACATAGTCCATCATTCTCCAATTATAGGAAAAACAGCCCTGGGTTAAGTACGGCTCATGGAAAATAATGTTATAAATATATTCTCTCTGTGCTTCTTTTTGGCTTATCAGTTTCAGCATTTGTTAAGGGTACAATGGTTCTCTATCCTCTCTCCCGCTCCCTCTGCCCATCCCTCTTCCTACCCCCTTTCTTTCTATTGTTGCTGTTATCTAAATGCTATAATTACATCTCAAATAGACAGCCAAATCTCTGGAACCTGCTTATATCACTATTACTGTCAGTTTTTTTCATACTCTTTTCTATCTTTTTTGCTATTTAATTTCCTGTTTGCCCTGTGCTAGGTGATATACCATATTTCTACAATATGATATTTTTACATACGGGAGAGGTTTCTTTGCAGATAATACTTATATTGAAATAAACAAGGTTCAGTCACGCTTTTGCTCTCGTGCAGATTTTCATTTTCTTTGCTTCTAGGAAGCAATCATTTTCCTTTAAGACGATAATCAAAATGAAAAAGCATTCTTCCCATAACAGTTTAAACAGTCTTGCAGTCTTTGTGTAACACGTTTCCATTATTTTAAGGATTATTTAAAATATTTAGCAGTGGATTTATCTAATATATTACTCTGGATAACTGTCCTGGGATATTCCAATTGAAGTCGCCAATTCCAGATGCTAAGGCTGGCAGGATGGATGGGTATGGATTTTCCAGCTGCTTTGGGGCTGCAGACATCCTCTACTGCTTGCTTTCTCTCCTATTGCTCACAGCCCCAACAACCAGGGGCTGGGCTGTGCTGACTGGACTCATTGAGCCAGTGAGGCTGGCTCATGACCTCTCTTCAAATTCAAGTTTAATTATCATTCAACCGCACATGAACAACTGCTCCGGGGCCAAGATGCAAGTCCAGTACCATCAGTCATCAAAGTCACGAGGCACATTGAACTTATATAAGGCAGCACTAAAATACGGTCACGCAAACGGTAATCGTCTAGGTCCTTGACGCCATAAATGTTGGAGCAGTCTGCAGTCAAACGCGGTACATCTTGTCTTCTGCCAAGTGAACACTGGAGAGCAGCACCGACTGCAGCATGTACGCCATGCCACACCACCTGCGGCACTCCGTGGAGTGCGCCGACTCCGATGCTTTTCTCTTGGGCGGCTGCGAAGAGGCTGCTTGAGGCCTAGTTCTTGCTATGACTGGGGCTACGCAGCTCCCCCGCCGTTTGCCAATACACCAGTGACACAGACTTGGAATCCCAGCATTCTGCATTAACGAGGTCTAACAGGGTCTTGCAAACACAAGACAGTCACTGGCCACCGGTTAGACTGCGCAGCTCCTCTGCATGCCCACTCCCACACCTGTGCCGCAGGATGCAGCACAATCTGCACCAAGTCCAGCTCCTTCGGTTTCTGTACCGACAACCAACTCACTGATGAGGTAGGCCTGCAGTACTTTAAGTCTTCAAGCCTTGTGCTGGAAGATGGGATTAAATGGATGGGTGCCCACTGTTCAGGATGTCCAGTTTATATGCTGCTATAACTCTGATTCTTTTGTCCCTGTGTTGCCCAGCCCACATTATGGTAACATGCATGGCTCTTTAAAACATCAATACATTGAAGCGACTCATTGCTGGATGGCAGATTTGGAGCTGGGAGGACAGGTAAGAAGATGATCCATCCTGCAGGTGGTAGAAGAAATGTACCAGTGAGGTGCACTTTTGGCACCTCAGAGTTGAATCTGTTAATATTCAAGTGCTGACTTGCTGATGGAGGCACATGTGGAAAACGCAAGTGAGGCAGGTTACAGACACAAAACTAAAAGAGACATCTACAGATAAAGATCAGAGTGCAGGGATTCTGTTGTTAGGTGTGGATTTTTCTGGGCTCTTTAATTTCAAAGACTATGATTTAACTTTTCATCAAATTATTTGTCATGAAACATCAAATTTTGCACAAATTCCATTTCATTATGCATCCAATTAGTCTGTTTGAATGATGAATTTATTGGGAGTGATGGTTTATTTGAATTCTTGGTTCATTTGTTCTGTAATGCACGGCACAATATTTTGAATCTTTTTTCTAAAACTGGTCCTTTGCCCATCTGCTACAAATGGCTATACAGTCAGCTGTGTCATTGGAGATCCATAAAATGATAGTCTTCACAAATTTATACAGCAAAATGAGCCTTTTTGCCTAGTTGTAAGTGGCATGTTTTGTGATCAGGAAAGACAAGGATTGCCACTAACATTGCTTCCTATGTTGCCATGGGTTACGTACTTATTTCATTGTTGTATGGATACTTTTTCTCCATCAGTAACCCTGTCTGCACCATCATCATGAGTAGTTCTTAGATGACAAAACACGTCTGCTCCTGATGTTAAGGGAAGTTTCTGGCAAATGAAACATTGCTCATGCTCTGAACTGTGGAACTGGAAAGCCATCTGAAGCAAAGTGTTTGAAATCACTTGGGACTTAAAGCTACATGAACTGACACTCCAATGCCACACCAGGCAAGGTTTAAAAAATTCTGACTAGTTTATTGGTCTATCAGGTGTTATAACTGATTTTTAATGTATTTAGGGAAAACTGGTATTCTCCCATCTTATCAAAGACTTAACCATCTCCTAATTGAGTGCAGACGATGATCCTGTTGATCTGCTATTGTTTGTCATCAATATTAATGATTTGGATGATAATACGGTAAACTAGATCAGCAAATTCACAGACGACTCCAAGATTGGGGGCAAAGTGGACGGTGAAGAAGCCTGCTTAAGCTTGGAATGGAATCTGGACTAGCTGGAAAAAAACGGGCTGAAAAATGGCAGATGGAATTTAAAGCAGACAAGTATGAGCTACTGCACATCAGGAGGACAAAGTAGGGTAGGTCTTACACAATGAATGTTAGGGCACTGAGGAGAGTGGTAGGACAAAGGAATCTGGGCATAATTTCTTGAAACTGGTGTCATATGTAGAAATATTCATAAGTAGAACTTCTGGCACATTAACCTTCATAATTGAAAGTATTGATGCAGTAGTTGGGATATTATGTACAATTTCTATAAGAAGTTAAGTCCATATATGAAGTATTGCATGCAGTTCTGGTCAATCACCTACAGGAAAAAATATCAGTAAGACTGAAAAAGTACAGAAAAATTGACAAGGATGTTGTTGGGACTAGGGGATTGAGTACAGGGGTATAAGGAAAGTTTGAATAGGTTAGGGCTTTATTCTCTGGAGCGTAGAAGAATGAAAGGGGATTTGACAGAAGTGTACAAAACTGTATGATGGGTATTGATAGAGTAAATGCAAGCAGGCTTTTTCTACTGAGGTTTGGTGAGCCTAGAAGTAGAAGTCATAGGTTAAGGGGGAAAGGTGAAATATTTAAGAGGAACCTAAGGGAGAACTTCTTCACTTAGGTGCTGTTGCGAGTGTGGAATGAGCTGCCAGCTGAAGTAATGGATGCAAAGTCAATTGCAACTTTTAAGAGAAGTTTGGATAAGTACATGGATGAGAGGAGTATGATGGGCTATGGTCCAAGTGTGAATGATGAGATTTAGTGAAATAACAGTTCAGCTCAGACTAGATGGGCCAAAGGGCCTGTTTCTGTACTATGGCTCTCTATTTCCTTACAAGCATGGACCATTTAAACTGGCAGCACAATCTGACCACAGGAACCATTGGTGTTCGATGGAAGAGCAAGTGAAGTACCAGTGAGAGGAAAAAATAAATAGCCAATCCAAGGAAGAAAACGGAGTAAGTTTCATCATGATCTTTAATTTTCAGTTAGACAAAATAGAGGAATGTGCTCATTTTTCTGTTTATATTAATTACTTAGTCAGTTGGCTCCCTGCAAATTATGGTTGTGGTTCTTTGTGCCCCTGGTTAAAAGATTGCAAATACTTCAGAACTTAAACTGAACCATATTCTGAAAATATTACAAGCACTCTGCTTTATTTAAAAGCAAAATGCCCAGGAGTTCAATGAACAATACACAATATTTATAACCCTTGGCTGATGTTGTACTTGAGTGTGCTGAGATTGTGTAATGAAGAGATTTTGGTGGTGTGGGTGGTTACTGAACTCACCCAGAAGTGTGTGTTACTCTTTCCTAGAACTTGCTGTTATTGCTGCCTTAGTTAGCTAAAGTAGCAACTATTGTGTCACATTCCCAAGTTGGATGCTATAAATAGTGGAGAAAATTTGAGGAATCAAGAAGTGAGGCACTAAGCTTTTGTCAAAAGCCTGAGTGCCAAGCTTTACTCCTGTTCAAGTCAAGTCACTTTTATTGTCATTTTGACCATAACTGCTGGTACAGTACATAGTAAAAATGAGACAATGTTTTTCAGGATCATGGTTTACATGACACAGTACAAAAACTAGACTGAACTACGTAAAAAAAAACAACACAGAGAAAGCTACACTAGACTACAGACCTACACAGGACTGCATAAAGTGCACAAAAACAGTGCAGGCATTACAATAAATAATAAACAGGACAATATGGCAAGGTGTCAGTCCAGGCATCGGGTACTGAGGAGTCTGATAGCTTGGGGGAAGAAACTGTTACATAGTCTGGTCGTGAGAGCTTGAATGCTTCGGTGTCTTTTCCCAGACAACAGGAGGGAGAAGAGATTGTATGAGGGGTGCGTGGGGTCCTTCATAATGCTGTTTCCTTTGCGGATGCAGCGTGTAGTGTAAATGTCTGTGATGGCAGGAAGAGAGATCTTCTCAGCTGACCTCACTATCCACTGCAGGGTCTTGCGATCCGAGATGGTGCAATTTCCGAACCAGGCAGTGATGCAGCTGCTCAGGATGCTATCAATACAACCCCTGTAGAATGTGATGAGGATGGGGGGTGGGAGATGGACTTTCCTCAGCCTTCGCAAAAAGTAGAGACGTTGTTGGGCTTTCTTTGCTATGGAGCTGGTGTTGAGGGACCAGATGAGCTTCTCCGTCAGGTGAACACCAAGAAATTTGGTGCTCTTGACAATCTCTACCGAGGAGCCGTCGATGTTCAGTGGAGAGTGGTCGCTCCGTGCTCTCCTGAAGTCAACAACCATTTCTTTTGTTTTGTTCACATTAAGAGACAGGTTGTTGGCTCTGCACCAGTCCATTAGCCGCTGCACCTCCTCTCTGTAAGTTGACTCATCGTTCTTGCTGATGAGACCCACCACAGTCGTGTCATCGGTGAACTTGATGATATGGTTCGAGCTGTGTGTTGCAGCACAGTCATGGGTCAGCAGAGTGAACAACAGTGGACTGAGCACGCAGCCCTGGGGGGCCCTCATGCTCAGTGTGATGGTGTCGGAGATGCTGCCTCTGAACGGGACTGACTGAGGTCTCCCAGTCAGGAAGTCTAGGATCCAGTTGCAGAGGGAGGTGTTCAGGCCCAGTAGGCTCAACTTTCCAATCTCATGTTGTGTTGAGATTTTAGATAGATGGGTAGTTCTCTGTTATGGTTTGTAACTCCAAAACATAAAAGCTTATTGAAAGGAAAACGCAGAGCTGGGATTAACCCGTGGTCATTATTAGCTCTACTTTTAGCAAGATGCACGCTCATGATGTGGTGGTGTGATGATGTTTGCCAATCATGTACTTTGTAAGTATAACCATAATGAATTACTTAAACAACAAACAATAATTAATCAAACAATATACTTACAATATTACTCAAATATTACTTATATGTTAAATACATAACAGTTTCTATCTTGTCTTGCACTTGAAACATAGCAAGGAGAGCTGCTGATTATCATTCCCAGAAACACAAAAAACAATAAAGTTTTCAAGACACCCATTATTTTTTAAATTTCTAATTGTGATATAAATTAATTATACACTCAGTGGCCACTTTATTAGGTTTACTTGTACACCTGCTTGTTATCTAATCAACCAATCATGTGGCAGCATCTCAATGTATCAAAACGCGGAGACATGGTTAAGAGGTTCAGTTGTTGTTCAAACCAAACCAAACATCAGAATGGGGAAGAAATGTGATCTAAGTGATTTTGACCATGGAATGACTATTGGTGGCAGATGGGGTGGTTTGAGTATCTCAGAAATGGATGATTTCCTGGGATTTTCATACGCAGCAGTCTCTAGAGTTTATAGGGAATGGTGTGGAAAACATCAGGTGAACACGAGCTCTGTGGGTGAAAATGCCTTGAGAATGAGAGAGGTCGGAGGAGAACAGCCAGACTGTTTCAAGCTGACAGGAAGGTGACAGTAACCGGGGTGTGTGCAGAAGCATCTCTGAGTGCACGTCACGTCAAAACTTGAAGTGGAGGGGCCACAGCAGCAGAAGATCATGAACTTACACTCAGTGGTACCTAATAAAGTGGCCTCTGAGTGTATGATATGCTCTTAATATGACTGATTCAACTATAACAATGATGAACTCTTGCATGCAGCATTTTTCCCATTTTGAAAAATTAATTTATCCATAATTTTTAAGTACTAGCAATACATTAATTCTTTGTTTAATGAGAGATCCTGCTGCCCATCAGTTTGAAATTTGATTGTTGGACTTCTACAGTATTTAGAGGATTGTGTACTGTATAACCATGGCATTAAAGCAAGTGTGGTAGAGATGAGAATGGGATGAAATGTGCAGAGATATGACCAAGGCTAGAGAATTACTGCTTTGTGCTAATGGGTGCTGATGGGAGATGTACGCTCTTATGAACAGGCAAGACAAAATAGATAGGAATAACCTAGAAACTGTAACAGGAAGGATAATAAAAATCAGGCATAGATTTAAGAGTGAAGTGTAGGAGATGAGCTGAATAAGGTCATTGAGTTTTATAGAGAACTCACTGCATGATAGAGAAGTTGAAGCAGATTCAGACTCATTTATTTATCACCTGTATGTCAAAACATACTGTGAAATATGATATCTTTGCTAACAACTACACAACGTAAGGATGTGCTGAGAGCAGCTGGCAAATGTCGCTACACCATCTATTGCCTACAGAGCATGCTCACAATGTTCAGCAAATCGACAACAACAACAGCACTCGTAGTAACAACAAAACAACTGCAGAGCCAGCCCTTTCCCCCACTTTCCCCCACTCTCCCTCTTTCTCTCTCTCTTTCTCGCGCACGCATGCACGCACACACACACACGTGCACGCGCACGCACACGCACACATACACACACCTCCCAGAGTCTGTGGCCCAGACTCTAAGTCACAGACACCAGGCCTCCAACTTCTAGAATTGCCAACCCAGAGGCTTTGACTATCAGGCCTCAACCTATTGACTAGCTGACCGGTCTTTGATCTTTGGGCTTCAACCTCCATATTGGGCCCGGGGCTCTCCATTTTATGGACTTTGAACACCAGCCCTTGTGCTTGCTGCCTGCACAGACCTCTAACTCTAGGACTTGTTGACCTGGGTGGGGTCAGGGGTAGGGGTTGGATATCCACCACCCTTGTTCTTGAGGCTTGCCGGCCATGGCAATTGCTGGTCTTCACCTTCAGCCCCTGCTGACACGAATCGGAGGATTGCTGGCCTTCAACTGCAGAGAAATCCAGTCCAGACTCTGGCCCCTGACTCTTCATTTTCTATCCCTTACCTTTACTTCCCCTCATCCCTGTCCCTAAACCCTAACCTGACCCCTAACTCCCTAAAAATACCCCATGAACCTAAAAAAAACAACTACTGAGCGAAGTCTGAGAAATGACCTTGATGGACATTACAGCTTGGCACCATCTTGAACCAGCAGGATCCATCGATACACTTAAAAAGTACTTGTATAGCATTTAATATGCTGTAACTTTCAAGGTCAAGGGCAAAAGCTGAAATAATGGATTGAACCGGAGATCTCTTTCGTCATTGGGGTTGGCCTTATTTGTGTCAAATTGTTTTATGAAGCCCTGATCTTTTAGATACAGCTTAATCAAGAACCTTTGGGCATAAGAGGCAGACAGGAAACAACCTCCCTAGATAGGGTGGGGGGTGGGGAAAGAAACAAAACTGCCAAAAAGCACTCAATGGCTCAAGCAGCATCTGTGGAAGAAAGAGATAATTAATGTTTAAGGTCAGGGTGCCTGATGTAGGGTCTTGACTTGAAACAGTTCTGATGCACCATCAATAACTCTTGGAGACGTGAGGTGAGATATAGGCTGGAAGAAAGAACAAGCAGCAATTGACCACCACACTGCATCCTGGAGACTGAGGCCGGGGCGGAGTCCCCAATCGCCTTTATACCGGGGTCTGTGGGAGGAACCACGGTCCGTGGGAGGAGCCACAGGAGCAGTCAGCGGGGGGGGGGGGGGGGGCGTGTCCAGACAGGTATATGTAGTTCACCACAAGTTCCTATCCCGTTACCACAACAAATGCTGCTTGTCTCGTTGTTTGGTTATTGTTGTGCATTTAATATTTCAGTTATACTTGAGTGATCTTGTTTGTATGTGTATACCTATATTCTTTTTTAAATTAAACATTCTTGTTAGTTTAGATAATTACAGGTTATATGAAAAAATACATTAATTGCAAACGGCATCACCTTTCCATGTGATAAGTATGCACTGTGCTGAAAGTAAATGCGGTTACACCCATATTCCGAGGTTCCTGGTTTTTCTTTGAGTTAGTTCAATATTCTGAAGTTACAAAACACAAGTCATGTGTAGTTTATTTTGTCTCTCAAGAATGGAGTTGTTGTTCTTTAAGAGCTACAATAATTAGCACCACATATACGTAAATATTTTATTAAAATCTCTGTATATTAAAAATAGTATGAATAATTACAAATTTTAAAATTCTGCCAGAATTCAGTGGATCAGGTATTTGACACATTTGGTTTGATCTGTTTGAAACTCTATTGCAAAAGATCCTTTTGATGGTGCAGAAAGATCAGTTTTCATTTATGTTTTTAGCAAGACAGTGTATTTTGCAACAACTTTAATCTCAAAGCTGCAGAGTTTATACATCTACTTTTCTTTATCCTGACTATTACAATCAGCATTCACACTAGGCAGGATTACAGCAGGCTGTCGGTCTAGTATTCTTTGACATGGTATGATATTACTAAGTCAATCATCAATCAACATTTTCCAACAACCTACAGTTGTTCATAAAGGGAATGAAGGGGATTGATAAAGTTAAGCCTTTAACCTGCATATTGTGTTTTCAGCTTGACAGCATTTAGGAATATTTGACTGACTGATATAGAATTATTTGTGCACTTTGGAGGAAATCATTGCAGGTCACTAGATTCTTCAGTTCAGTATTTGTTTGATTTCTCCAACGTGGACGAGATTACACAAAGAACACCGAATGCAGCATGTGTGTCTTCCTTCACCTGGGAAAACTGTTTCTTTGGTTGGTGGACGGGAAGAGGTGAAAGAGTGGGTGTTGCAAATTCTGTGGCATAAGATAAAATGTTGCAATGGAGGACAGAAGAGCTGAACTCCCAGAGGTGAAGTGAGAATAATTGATTGTAACTTCAAGACCTCACAGGATTGAGCAGTCCCAACCAAAATGGTCTCAGTGGAAAATGCTCCACTGGCTGGAATCAAACCGAGCACAAAGGGAGATGGTCAAGGTCATTAGAGTTCAATCTTTGCAGGAGTTTTTCAGATTAGTGTCCTAGGCTCAACCATTTTCAGCTGATTCATCACTGAATACACTGATAACAATATTCTGTGTGTTCCCATTGGCCGAAATTCAGTGGAACAGGTATTTGAAGCACTTGGACTGATTTGTTTGAAATTCTATTGCAAAAGAGCCTTATGATGGTGCAGAGAAGATCAGTTTTTATTTAAGCAAGGAAGTGTAAGTTTTGCAACAACTTTCATCTCAAAGCTGCACAGTTTAAACAGTTGCTTTCCTTTATTCTGACAATCAGCATTCAAACTAATCAGAACTATTGCTGGCTGTTACTTTTATTCTTTGATATGGTATGATGTTGTTAAGTTGATCATCAATGAACATGAAACTGGAGTAGTCATACACACAGTGTATCCACAAGATCAGGTCTGAGGCTAGGATTCCTATGGCAAAGAACTAATCTCTAAACTCGTTAGCAAGTGCTAGAAATTGCAAAGGATGATCTTTTGTAGATGAGGAGGGTAGGGGAGAAAGTTCTTGCTCTGTCTGGTAGAGGAGGGGATGAGAGCAGAGATGTGGGAAATAGATGAGGTATGGGCAAGGACTTTGTTCATTACTGTAGTGGGAAGCCACTTTCAGAAAGAAAGCTATTAGAGTTGCCTGTAAGGAATGTTCCATATCAGTACAAATGTGTCAGAGGTGAAGATGACTTGCATTTTTTAAGTTCACTGGGTTTATGTTGAAATGAACTGAATTTACTTTATTTCTTACATCATTTACACATGGAAGGTTAGTTAAGAAGGTTCAGTCGTTAGGTATTAATGCTGGAGTAATAAAATGGATTCAACAGTGGCTAGATGGGAGATGCCAGAGAGTAGTGGTGGATAATTGTTTATCGGGATGGAGGCCGGTGACTAGCGGGGTGCCTCAGGGATCTGTTTTGGGCCCAATGTTGTTTGTAATATACATAAATGATCTGGATGATGGGGTGGTAAATTGGATTAGTAAGTATGCTGATGATACTAAGGTAGGAGGTGTTGTGGATAATGAGGTGGGTTTTCAAAGCTTGCAGGAAGATTTATGCCGGTTAGAAGAATGGGCTGAATGTTGGCAGATGGAGTTTAATGCTGAGAAGTGTGAGGTTCTACATTTTGGCAGGAATAATCCAAATAGAACATACAGGGTAAATGGTAGGGCATTGAGGAATGCAGTGGAACAGAGAGAACTAGGAATAACAGTGCATAGTTCCCTGAAGGTGGAGTCTCATGTAGATAGGGTGGTGAAGAAGGCTTTTGGAACGCTGGCCTTTATAAATCAGAGCATTGAGTACAGAAGTTGGGATGTAATGTTAAAATTGTACAAGGCATTGGTAAGGCCAAATTTGGAATATTGTGTACAGTTCTGGTCACCGAATTATAGGAAAGATATCAATAAATTAGAGAGAGTGCAGAAACGATTTACTAGGATGTTACCTGGGTTTCAGCACTTAAGTTACAGAGAAAGGTTGAACAAGTTAGGTCTCTATTCATTGGAGCGTAGAAGGTTGAGGGGGGATTTGATCGAGGTATTTAAAATTTTGAGAGGGATAGGTAGAGTTGACGTGAATAGGCTGTTTCCATAGAGAGTAGGGGAGATTCAAACGAGAGGACATGATTTGAGAGTTAGGGGGCAAAAGCTTAAGGGAAACACGAGGGGGTATTTCTTTACTCGGAGTGATAGCTGTGTGGAATGAGCTTCCTGTAGAAGTAGTAGAGGCCAGTTCAGTTGTGTCATTTAAGGTAAAATTGGATAGGTATATGGACAGGAAAGGAGTGGAGGGTTATGGGCTGATTGCGGGTAGGTGGGACTAGGTGAGATTAAGAGTTCGGCACGGACTAGGAGGGCCGGAATGGCCTGTTTCCATGCTGTGATTGTTATATGGTTATCTTGCACATGAGGAGTAAAAAATCTATATGTTATGTTACTACAACATCATGGTAATTTATAATAAATAGAACAGTCAATATAACATAGAAATACAGTCAAATCAGTGTGAGTTAATCAGTCAGATGGAAGAAGCTATCCCGGAGCCTGTTATTCTAGCTCTAATGCTGTGGTACCGTTTCCTGGATGGTAGAATCTGGAATAGATTGTGGTTGGGGTGACTCGGGTCTCCTGATCCTTTGGGCTCTTTTATCACACCTGTCTTTGTAAATATCCTGAATCATGGGAAGTTCAGAACTACAGATGCGCTGGGCTGTCTGCACCACTCTCTGCAGAGTCCTGCGATTAAGAGAGGTACAGTTTCCATACCAGGCAGTGATGCAGCCAGCCAGGATGCTCTCAGTCATGCCCCTGTAGAAAATTCTTAGGATTTGGGGGCCCATACCAAACTTCCTCAACTGTCTGAGGTGAAAGAGGCGCTGTTGAACCTTTTTCACCACGCAGCCGGTGTGTACAGACCATGTGGGATCCTCGGTGATGTGGATGCCGAGAAAATTAAAGCAGTTTACCCTCTCAACCCTAGATCCATTTTAAATAAACCCCAGAACTTTTAAGTAAACATTTGCACTGAAGTATTTATGCTCTATATTTTTGTTTCTATTTTAAAATAAATATAATTTGTTTATTTTTAAGTCTGTGAATACTTTTAAGAATCAGGGACATTCAGAATCATTCAAAGTTCTGGTCAGGACTGATGGCCATGGAAGTTCATCCTACTGGTTTGTGGACTGAACTTCATCTGGCCCATCCTCATGATGGCAAGGTCTGATTCCAACATTTGCTTTGCTATTTAGATTGGGAAGTCACTGGAACACAATGAGTTGGTATCACCCTTCGCAAATTGTTTATCTACTATCGAGTCTGTCACCTGGCCTGGCTTATTTGTTAAAACTAGATCCTGTTCGTTCTTTCCTCCAGTTGGATTCTCCATATACTGTTTCAAGAACACATCTTCGATACACAAAGAAATCCAACACCATTTCAGCCTCTTTGAAAGATTTCCAGTCAATAAAATCAAAGTCCCCAGTTGGTTATCTAAGTTTCCAGGGCCTGGCTATGTATCTCTCATATCCGTGACTATTGGGATGCCAGCAGTACAATCCCGTTAGTGTAATTGCACCCATCCTATTTCTGTGCCTCTCCCATTTACTTCTGTAGATGAGCCTCCAGTATTTTCTTTCTAAGTATGGCTGTGATATTCTCTCATGTTGTTAGTGCAACACTCCATCTATTTTACTTCCCTTTGAATTACATCCAAAATAACAAAACCCCAGAACATTGAACAGCCATTCTTGCTCCTTATACATTAAGGCCTTTGTAATGTCAAGAAGATTGCAAATCATGTAGTGGTTCAGGCTCCATGTATGCACCTGAAATGGAGATCCCACTTGCCTTGGAAGAGAGCCCAATGATCCATAACAATGAATCCCTCCTCCTTCACCCACTTCTCAGCCAAGTATTGAACTGTACTCTCATTTCTCACCAACTAGCACATGGGACGGTTCGTAAAGAGATTAACGTTAACTGTCACAAGTACAGTGAAATGCATTGTTTGCATCAAAGAAATTCTGCAAGGGTCACCATGGCCACAATTCCCTAACCATAACTCTGCTTCTTTGGAATGTGGGGGAAACAGGAAACCCACATGGTCATTGGGTAAAATGTACAAGCAATTTGCAGAATGTGGTGGAAATCAAACCCTGATCTCATGGGCTGGCACTGTATAGGAATTACACTCTCCACTATGCTACCATTATATCCCTGGATCCTAGTAATCCTGAAGTTACAACCCTTGAGGTCTTGTTTTTTAAACCTTCCCACCTAGCTCCTTAAAATCATTTTGCAGTACCTCCTCCTTTTCCTGCCTATATCATTGGCTGCTCATCCTCCTCTCTCAGAAGTCCTGTATCCCCTGCAAAACATCTTCGATCCTGGCACCAGGCAGACAACGCAGCATCCTGGAGTCTCAATTGCAGCCAGAGAAACACTTATCTGTGCTCCTTACTATAAAGTCTCCATCACTATCACCCTGCCCAAGTTCACGCTTCCCTTCGTTGTCTCAGAGCTAGGTATGGTGCTATTAACCTGACTACTGATGCCGACCGCTGGAAGCTCATCTTCCCAACAGTATCGAAAGAGGTATACCTGTTGGTAAGGGGAATGGACACAGGGAAACATTGCTCTCTCTGCCTAGTATTCTTATTTCTGGTGGTCACCCATCTATCTGTAGCCTATATCTGAGTTATGACCAAGTCACTAGAATTGAAATCTATAATATCCTCAGAATCCCAGATGATCCTGAATACATCCAACCCTAGATCCTTCTGTCAGGGGTAGCAGCTAGATGTACTTGCCACAGATGTAGTCAATAGGGAGAGTGAATGACTTCCCACATCTTGCCCTGATAGCATTTTGTCTGCACTAAGTCAAAGCACACAAGTGAACAGTAAAGTAAAAATACCTCATTGGTTCATACCTGCTCTTCACTAAGGTCACAGCCCCCCCACCGTGGCTGCTTTACTTGACCCTGCCTTGTTTGCCTTGGCAAAATGTGTGGCAGCTCAGCCAATCAGAAACAACTTTTAAAACTTGCTGGCTCCTCCCCTCTGCTATTCTGATGCTGCAACTGGAGCATAATTATCTCGTCTTTTCCAGTTATTTTTGGATTATTTCAGTTGCGCTTCACAAAAATGAGAAATTCCCTGAGTAAAAATATCCAATCGATATTGTTTAGATTCAATTATTAACATTGGTCTCCTTAGTGAGAGATATTAATGCCTCAGACAAGATAGAATGGTAAATGTTAAATGAATGCTCAAGTTATTGCAATAGTCTCTTGAGGCTGACTGTTTTTCTTACGGAATATTTAGCCTTTGAGAACATTTAACTAAAATAAGGTTGTTTTTGTCTTGTACCTTTTATCCTAGTTATACTTCCTAATGAACAATAGCCTTTTTCAATGGCTTCTTGGTGCTGACCATAAGACATAAGAATAGAATTAGGCCATTTGGCCCATTGAGTCTGCTCTGTCATATCATCATTGCTGATCCATTTCCCTCTCAACTCTATTCTCCTGTCCTCTCTCTTTAACCTTTCATGCCCGGACTAATCAAGAACCTATCAACCTCTGCCTTAACACATTCAATGACTGTGGATCATTAAAGATTCATGGACTATAATATCCAAGAAGGTGAGTGTGTCCACAGTTTTTACATCCTTCCCTTTCTCTTTCCACTGTTTCAAAAGCCCATCAACTTAATTGACAACTGATACATGCTTATGAAAGGTCACACAAGGTTTCAATATATCGTGGCTTTGGGTGTAATGATGTCCTCACTTACTTCCAGTATGTTCAGAATTTTATAAAGAAAATTACATTCCATTTTCCTGGAAATTAGTTAAAGATGTAACTTGATTAATTACAACAAATTTTTTACCGCAGAGATGATAAAATTCTAATTAAATTTCAATTGAAATTAATCCCTTTTCATGTTAAGAAAGAAAGCCTGGTTATTCTGTGCAGTCAGTGTCAAAATAGACTTCAAATTTCAAGAATGATTAATGTTTTTAAATGAAATGCAGCAGCCACTCACATTTTATAAAGTGTTCGTTTGATGTTTGAAAGATCTTCAAAGTGATCAACATTAAGCAAACCTTACAACTATCAATAAAACTTAAAGATTCACCAGTTTAATGATTGTTTTTCATAAGGATCAAAATCAAATATTCACAATATTCAACAAGCTTTCTTAGATCATGCTTTTAGAAGTAATGCAATCTATCAAGTTAATTTTCTAGGCTCAGAAGAAAAACATTTCCTAATAGTTTGAAAAGTTTCAAATATCATTTGATATTCTGGGAGTTAAGTTGGTTATTGATAATATCACAAATAGCATACAAGTGCGTTAGCAACTCATCTTACACAATAGTTGCAGTGTAAAATCTAAATTAGGCTATCAACTCTCAGATATGGAAAAAAAACAATTTCAGTTAGATTTTAATAGAGTGGACTGGGCATTGAGAAGTTTCAGTGTACTTATTATGACATCTATCTTTATTCATTTTCTAAAATTGGTTAGTTTGATGAATCTCTGATAAACTAAATGCATGACTTAGGATTTTTTCAGCAATTCATATTAAACCAGGTTGGTGACTAAGGAAAGGTCCCTACCACCAACCACCATGCTTAGAAAAAGTAGCAAGGCATTGACACCAATCAGATGAACAAAGGACTTCTTTTTCTTACATTAGTGGCCACCCTGGAGAAAACTGGCTCTTGGGATGGAAGTAAGAGCAAATCAGAAGTATTACTGGGGTGAAATATATGAACTGTGAGCAAAAACCTTACTGTGGTGATTTTGGAGGAGTTATTGAAAGATATTCAATGATGTTATCAAGTTTGTCAAGGTGGACAAGATTATTCAGTGGACATCTAATTTTTTCCTTTTGCTGATTAAGCACAGCCATTTTACCTTTTTAAAGAAAGACTTACATAAATAAACTTGGCCAAAGCACAATTGTTCATGGATAAGGGATGCAAATGCACCTCTTATTGTAATCTTTAGCAGTTTTCATAAACAGGTTTTTTAAAAAAATGATTTGCAATTTACCTTCCCATTTTACAAACTTAGTAGTTCTTTACAATCAGTGAGGAACCTTCAAAGTGCAGATGCTGGAATCAAGTAGGAATCATATAGTTAAGTCGTTGCTGAGAATTTCTACAAATTAGAAGATAAGGATGTGGTAATGACCAAATGATCTTTGATTCAGAAAGCAGATAGTAAAATCTTTGAGATAACTTGGGTGCCACAGTAGTGTAGTGGTTAACACGCACTATTATGCCTTGGGGCGCTGGAATTTGGATTTCAATGCCACTGTACTCTGTAAGGACTTTGTATGTTCTCCCCATGGAATGTGTGGGTTTCCTCTGGGTGCACTGGTTTCCTCCCACAGTCCAAAGACTTCCTGGTTAGTTGGTTAATTGGTCATTGTAAGTAGTCCCGTGATTAGGCTAGCATAAAGTTTGTGGGTCTCTGGCAATGTGGCTTGAAAGGCCAGAGCACTTATTCTGTGCTGTATCTCCAAATAAAATAAAAATAAAATCATTTAGGTTTTGGCTATGAAAGGAAGTTTCTTGTCTAATGATAAGATTTATTGAGTATTTGATAACAATAATAAATTCCATCAAGAATTTAAAATAGAGTAACATTTTTGAGATATTGTGAAATTGATATTAACTAAATTCTCTGATGCCATGTTATCCAGAAATTGAATAAAAAAAAGTATGCATCTGTCATGAGATGGAGATAAAATTGCATTATGTCAGGCTTGAAATCTAATCATCCCATTGCTAATAACTTTTTGCTATTTGGTTCTCTGGTACAATTGAGAGGATAAAGCAGATCGGTAAAATACATCATCTAATTTATTCCGTGAACAATAAAAAAGTTGAGTACATATGGATACATATCTTCCAAAATTGCCATTATGTTAAACAGTGCTCAGTAACAAAGTGTGAAATAAATAACACTTTGGCAGGGGTCAGAATGATTTCTTCTCTTGGCAAAAAAGGAAAGAAAAGATTTCACAGAAATGCTTCATACGACATTTACAATGAAGAGTATTTGTTTCATGGTTGTAAAGGAGAATGGATTTGTGGTTTAATATCTATCTTCAAATTACTACTTCCACTATTCCATTCTGGTAGTATTACTAATTATTTCAGGCATAGTTATGTTCCAATAACAGTTAAATTTCGTTAGAAAATACCTGATTTCTATTTTTTTTCCTTCATTTGTCTTATGGCCCCTCAAATGCAAAATATTGCGTTTGAGGGGCCAAAGTATTGAAGCAAAGTATTTCTTGCTTCAATGTTTGTCTTTTCTTAAACTGAAATAGTTCTTCCTCAACTGCTCTTAATGGTGAAGAAGTCCATTACTTCGCTCTACTGCGATCTACTATGTATGAGCTCCAGTTATGCTAAAACTTACTGCCTCAAAATGATAGCTGTTTAGAACTGCTAGAATTTTATTTCCTATTGCTTATTTATTAAGCCCTTGGCTGTTTGTTTATCTTGAAACTTGTTTGCACCATGCATTTTACCTATAAGTGCAATGTTTGTATGATTGCTTTTTAGCTAGCAAAAGTAATTGTATAAACTAATCATAATGGATTTCTTTTTCTCTGAATATCATATGGCTTGTTTTCTCTTTGCTGTACATAAAAAAATTAAAATGCAGACCCTTCTGCCAAGCAGGAGAAGTGATTTTTTTAACCATTTTTCCTGTTATGAACTCTGCTTTATCACAGAGAATCAACTTATAAAAAAAAAGAATGATATCCCATGAGGTGATAAAATGTTAAGTGGACTCATGTGGTGTTAAGAGGTAGAAAGTAAAATGGAGTCATGTGGAGAAAGGAAAGGTGGAACAGTCAGGTAATGAAATGGATTCATGTGGAATGAAGTGAAGGAAAGTGAAATGGAATCATTTACTCAGAAGCGAAATAAAATGAAATTAAGCTGAGTGAAATTAAGTCATGTGTAGAGAAATGGGAAATGTGTAGTGAAGTGATAGGTGTATAGGAACTTCGGTTCAGAATGAAAAACATTCTTGTGTAAGTGTTAATTTAAAGGGGCTGCAGGGAATTTGACTCAGCTGAAAGAAACAGTGCCCATTTAAAAAAGGGAATAACATAGATCAACCTATTTCAATGTATTTACTTAGGAATGTAAAATTGTTATTCAATAAACATTTTGCCTGGAAATCTACTTAGACATTTTGATTTTTTTTATTATATTCAGGCAATTTTCATTTGTCATTATTTTAATTATTAGTTATCAGTTAGACACAAATTGTTCCTAAGAGCAACATTACAATAATAATTATAAGACTGCATAAATGTGGCTTATTCATGTTCAATAAATTGGAATCAATGTGCTTCCAATACACTTCATGCTGGTGCAGTTTTGAACATCAGTGAATCGAATGGAATGATCTATAAAATACTATAAAGACAGAAGTTTGTTTTTCGTCATCAATCATAAATGTTGAGAAGATCAAAGGTGGTTAGTGCCTTCACCTTCAAGTGCCTGATTCTACTGAAGTCAAGCATCTTAAAGACTAGGTCTTGAACTTTGGACTCACTTATAACAGGACTACAAACACTAGACCTCAAACTCCAGTCTTGCCAATTTGTGACCCTAGGGGAACACCAGCCCACATTCCTCTTGCCCACGCGGAACTCTAATTTTGCTTCCTGGCAATGACACATAAACCCTGGGGATTGGAGGTGGTGCCACGCTTTGTCCTTGCTGGGCTGCCGGACCGACATCTGACCATGGATGTCCTACGTCCACATTGCTAGCCTTTGCACATGGACTGGAGGCTTAGTCTCCAGCTTGATCTCTAATTCTATTAATTAGTGTCTCTAAATTGTGTCTGTAAACTCTATTCTGATCCATAGCTCTCCTCTCTGCCCCCGAAACCATCCTTACGTCAAAACCTAAGTATAAACCATGACTTTGATGGAGACCATCTCCGTGCCATCTTGACCAGTCTGTAGGTTATTTGAGAGTACAAATGGGATATAATGAAAATGCAAAGGTAAATCTAGTCAGTTTAAGATATTGGTTAACAGTCCACCTCCCATCTGCACTATATACAGATTTATTCAGTGTCAAACTTAAGTATTGCGGGTGGGGGAGATGACTCTTGACAAAGAAGCATCTCCTGAAATTAGTTCAAGCCTTTATTCTAAATTTAAGACAAATCCTAACATTCTGGTTCAAATGTAGTTTGGTCTTCCCTTTTCTTTCAAGTGGTGGATATTTCCAATATTTGGTTTGATTTAGTAAATCTGCTGTGTTGTATGCTAGTTGTTCCCTTTGAACATATAAACCAAATAATACTGCCAATTTACACATTCTAAATAAGAACTTCCTTGCATACTCCCATTGTGGGATATGAAGACTCTGTACCACTGCTAAGCAAACAGCATATTGATTATACTTTCTGACATTCAGTAAAATTACAATTCCAAAATTACTTTGTGGCATCATGCTTTAATTTTACTTTAAATGAACATAATCTTTTCAGTGCTAATTTAAATAAGTAAATAATGTTTCCACAACTGTTCCCAACCATAAAACAATTAATGGTCCAAAATGTACTAATGATATTAGGTTCAAATAATCAACAGACATTAAGTATGCTACGTTGTATTCTTGATATTGAAAAAGTTATATTATTTCTGTTATTCTAATAAGTTATATAAATTTGCCCATTGTTTAGGTGGATAGCCTATGATATCAACAAAATTTCTACTGTTACCCTAAGTGTTGAGGAGAGAAATGCAATAGCTGATTATTTAAATAGATCTCATGAAAGGCTTGAAAAGAAAGGTTGAAAAGGTCAATATTAGAACATTAAAGGAAGATTTTCATCTGATCTTTTTCAGACGTTTCAGTTAAGCATTATTTGCAATACATAAATCAGTGAGTTATGAATATCAAAGTCATTCTGTGTGTTGACATACACATTGGTCCTAGACTTCGAGAGTGGTAAATGCGCCTGCTGTTTGTTAAGATTATAGCTAATCATAATCTTTAAGTAGGCTTTTGTATGACAAGTTGCAATTATTACTGATCCATTTCAGAGTATTAAACTCCATAGGGAAAATAAATGGCATGATTTTTTCAACTGGTCAGATTGCGGAGTCCTTAATATGGCGTCTACAACATGTCTTAAAAAGTCATTTACCTCACTAAGCAATGAAATTACATGACATGCTTTTGATGAAATGCTTAGAAAATTGAACTTGTACCTTTTTTGGTGTGCTAAGTGGGTACTGAGTGAAGCATTAATGTTTAGTCAATGACCCACAAGGAAATCATGAAGTTGTAGAGAAAATGCAATACGTAAATAATGAAAGCAGTTTTTGTCTGAAACGATTCACTAAAGTATTACCCATTTGTTGCTAATTGCAACTGTTGAATCACTGCTGCCCTGGTCATGGTTCAAATTCCAATGTAAATTTATTATCAAAGTACAGTACATATATATGTCACCATATACAACCCATATACAATTCATTTTCTTGCTGACATTAAAGAAATACAATAGAATTCATGAGAAACTACACACAAACAAGGACCAATACACTATCAATGAGCAAAGGAAAACAACCTGTAAATAAAATATCATCAAAAAGTAAATAATACATGAGTTGTAGAGCCCTTCAAAGTGAGTCTATTTGCTGTGGAATCAGTTCAGCGTTGAGGTGAGTGAAGTTATCCACACAGATTCAGCTGTGTGATGGTTAAAGGGTAATAACTGTTCCTGAACCAAGTGGTGTGGGACCTAAGGCTTCTGTAACCCCCTTCCCAATGGCAGCAGTGAGAAAAGAGCATGGCCTGGAGGATGGAGTCCTTGATGGATGTTGCTTTCTTGTGGCAGTGCTCCTTGTTAATGTGCTCAATGGTGTGCAGGGCTTTGCCTGTGATGGACTGGGCTGTGTCTATCAATTTTGGTGCTCATTTCCATTCTCGGGTATTGGTGTTTCCATGCCAGGCTGTGACCAGTCAGGATACTCTCCATTCTGCATCCTTAGAAGTTTGTCAAAGTTTTAGGTGACATGACAAATCTGCACAAACTTCTAAGACAAGAGAGGCATTATTGCGCTTTCTTTGTGCTGGCACTTACATGTTGGTCTTAGGAAAGATCCTCTGATATGATAATTCCAAGGAAATTAAAGTTACTGACCCTCTCCAACTCTGATCTCCTAATTCAACCAGATTTTCAATCTCACTCCTATATACTGTTTCATCACTAACTTTGACTGGGCCAAGAGTAGTGGTGTCATCAGAAAACTTAGATGTAGCATTGGAGCTGTATGTACCCACACAGCCATAAGTATAAAGCGAGTAGAGCAGGGCTATGCACACAACTTGGTGCTGCACTTGTGCTGATGATGATTGTGGAGGAGATGATGTTACCAATCTCTACTGTCTGGAGTCTTCAAATGAGGAAACCAAGGATCCAGTTGCCCAAGGAGGTAATAAGCCCCAGGTAATGGAGCTTAAAGATTAGTTTTGAGGGGATGTTATGTTGAACTGTAGTCACTGAAAAGCATCTTACATATGTTTCTTCATTGTCCAGATGTTTTAGAGCTGAGTGAAGAGCCAATGAAATGGCACCTACTGTTGACCTGTTGTGACAATAGACAAAATGAAGCAGATCCAAGTTTCACTTCAGTCAGGAGTTACTATGCTTCATGACCAACTTCTCAAAGCACTTCATCACAGTGGCTGTAAGTGCAACTGGACAATAGTTATTGAGCTAGGCTACCAGTATTATTGAATCACTGGCATTATTGAAGCCTACTTGAAGCAGGTGGGTATCTCAGACTGCGGAAGTAAGAGATTGAAGGTGTCAGTAAAAGTTCCAGCCAGTTGATTAGCACAGGTCTTCAGTGCTTTGACCAGGTGTTTTCTGTGGGTTCACCGTCTTTTATCAATCTTAATGAACCTTAATTAACGCCTTCCTTGGCATGCACAGATCAGCTACAGCAAACGATACATGGAAATGAGGGAGGAAAGTAGGAGGAAGGAGTAAATAATACTTCTTGATTCTTGAATTTCCAGCCCTACAAAATCATGTGCTTTGCAAGTGGTCCTTTGCTACTGAGGGTTACAGGCTGATCAGTGTGAAGGTTGCAGCATCTTGCACTGAGGTTGCAACTCTAAAGTGTTTTATTCATCAAGAAAAATATATAGTGAATACAGTGAATATTGAAAATGAATCTGACAGATGCCATGATCAGATTATTGATGCCACACAGGGATTGTTTAATTCATGTTTTTTTGTAGATCTATTATTGGGAAGTGACATTAAGTAGTTTTAGGTTAAATCTGTTAGTTATGCTTATGTCTAATGATGAAAATTGGCAATGTGCAAATGATGACATTGTTAATTTCATGTTTTAAAGGCAAGAGAAACATCAGATGGGCTGTTGTGAATCAAACATGGCAACTAACCAGATTTAGTCCAATTTCTGGTTGGCTGGTATTTCACCAAGAGATGATCACTAATACGATTATCCAATTTATGCAATCAATTCCACTAACACAAATTCCCCAGAGTTAAATCATTTCAATGTGTGAGATGAGATTTAAAAAACTGTGAAGATAGATTCAGTTTCCTGGCATAATACTCATTCAGAAGCAAATCTCAGCACTCCAAAATGTTCTGAAACATTTGATCAAAAATTAAGTTTTGAACTATCATTAATTAAGAGAATAGAAAACAAAACATTAGCTGAAATACAAATTATTCTCTTTTTTGAGAAAGCTTAAGTCATTCAGCTCCAGAGTCCATTCATTGAACTGGCCTGTTATCTATTTGAAAACAACCATTCTTCATTTAGTATAATCAGAAATTAAGTATCTAATGTTAGGCTATTTCTATACGCAATTCAAAGCAATTACATTTTTTATGGATCACCTTTTATGCAATTTTTGGAACGGTAAAGAAACAAATCCCTTATTTTCTGCAGCATTGCATTTACTTCCAGTGCAAGTATTGAATTTTCTCTGGTTGGAGGACCTAAGTGAAGATTAAAATTAAGGTTTCAATGACTTGATGAGCTTGAATAATACCTACCGATGGTGCAAAGTTTCAGTTTGATAGAAGCTCATGACACCAGCATATACAGTATTTAATATTTATTTCAATTACATTAGGATAGAGAATTGTAGTTAAATGCTAAATCAAGATGAATCAAAAATCAGCATTTGGTTGTACACCATCAAACTCTCCTAAGGAATAAAATTTACGGCAGACAAACAATTTTCCACTTCAAGATATTTTAAAATAACTGTGCAAACTTTATTAAACTTACAAAAACTCTCTGAAATGTCAAGGTAGAAATTAAATTTTGACCTACTGATGCCCCTCAGTAGATAGTTCTTACTGGCTCTTTTTGAATGCCATTTGTCAGATCTTGCAGTCTCAATAACACAGGAAAAAAAGCTGAAGCCTAGTTTAATAATAATTTAAAAAAACAGAGAACTTGAAGCAAAGGCCTTTGACACAAGCTATTTTATGTGTCGCTCTTCAGCCGTTTACAGTTTACTTGCTGCTTTTAGAACTGTGCTGACCTCTCTGCTCTTTTTGTCAGATTTTCCAAATTATGTTGGTCACATGTTTCAGGAGTTCAAAAGATAAGTTCCTTATGACTCAGTGAATGTGTGAAGAATTGGACGGTGGAGTGAGCGGATGGTGGGAGATAGGCCAGGCAAACATAAATCCCAGCTTGGGAAGTAGTTGCAATCAATAAATTTACAAAGGCTACCTTACCTTTGGTAAGGTATCTCTTAATAACATAGAGGAGGCTATTTGGCATTGTGAATTTGTACCAGCTCTCAGTTGCATTATTCCACTTAAATCCCAATAACCTATCCTCTCTGTACGTGCCCATCAACTTTACCTCATTTCTACTCTGGTGGAAATGAGCCTACTAGCACATCTTTGGAAATTGTGAGGAGACTAAAGCACCAAGAAGATACCACATGGATCCAAGGAGAGTCTGCAAAATTTACACAGGCAGTAATCAGGACCAAGAGCGAACCTACATATTTGGGGCTGCTTTGCCTCCTGCTGTAACAAGAAAGACTGAGACAATGCCCCGGTAAAATATTGAAGATCCATATTCCTGTTTCTAGGATTTTGTAAATCTGATATCCTCCACCTGTACATAACAAGGTCACTATCAATGTGAGTGAAGGCTCCATATGATAGATGATAATTCTCCATGAGCTCACCTCAGGAACCGATAGACGATGACACCTCCAGAAATCATTGGCTGTTCAAAAGCAGCTTGAGTAAAATGGTCTACACTTTTATCCACAGAAAGGAAAATGGAATAGTGTATATCTGTTGGGATTGTATCCACAGGAATTTTAGGCTAGTGACTTCACAGTCAATTTTGTGTTGTTTTGAGATTGGGATCAAATTTGGGATTTGCATACATGCCTATTTTAAAACTATGAATCTGCCTCACTTCTCCTTTAAAGTCCCGGTAGGTTGGCCACGAATGGATATGAATTTTCTAAGACATTTTTTAAAATGCTGCAGCAATATTGACAGAACCATAATAGTTGTTCAGTGTTTACATGTTTTCTAGTGCAATGATTGACATTATCCCTGTGTTATTTATTGAGATCAGTTGTCAAAAGGTATATTCTAACTATGCAGCATGATTTCCAAATCACATCTACTATATCACACTAACATCTTATAATTTTGAGATTGAGTGCAATGACTGTGGTAAACAATTCAATTTCATTTTTTGTTTTATTATATGGGAAATAATAAACCTGGCATTAAATCTGTTCATTAGCCCGAGTGCCAGACTGGGTTATATATATGAACAGTTCTCTGTGACAATGAACCTTTATATGTACCAGTAATTTCAGTAAAGCAACAATTCAAATAAAAATAAATCAACTAGAGTAGAGTCAAGTGTATTGGCTTAAAATCCAGACTGCGAATAGGTTTTCCTATCTGAATAGTAGAGCCACATTTCATCTAGAAGTTTATTGCATACATAAAATGGTGGAGATAGTTTGTTGATATAATTTTGATTTGTTTTTTAGCATGAACATTTGGTGTGCCTTTGATTACACACCAACATTTAAAATCTTTGGAATAGGATTAAATTTGACTGTTCAACCTGTTTTAATTAATGGATCTAGATGTGCCACACTTGTTGGAAACTCCTCTAGGAGATGTCTTTTTCAGTCATTATATGTTCACTGATGTTCTTTGCTTCCAAATATTTTGTTTATGTAACATTAAGCCATGTGACCCACAATGTGTTCTTGAATTCAATGCTCTCTGTATCATGAATAATACAAAACACTTTTCTTCTTTGATTGTATGAGGACAAAAATAACTACAATGGTGTTGATGAATTCTCTGATGGTAACATCACAGACATGGTAATTACAAAATGTAATATGCTTGTGAAAGGTTGAGAAATTTAGACTTAGTTCTCAAAATTGTCCATTTCCTGGATTTTGCTTATTTCACTGTACTTAGGGATAACTTGCAACATCTGTCATCAATGCATAATATAATTACAAAGATGAAGGCACAAAAGGTTAGGGTTGGTGCACAGTGAGTAAAGAGCTGTATGTTGAGAAAGGGGTGAGGTTAGAGCAAGCGAAAACTCCTTGCCGGCAAATAGGCATGGAGGCAGAGGCAACAGTTTGGCATCATGGGATGAGATTGTAACTTCATTGAGTTGTAGACATAAGGATGCAAATCTGAGGCCTCTGCCCAGGGCAGACTACTTAGCATCAGAGATGGAGAGGCTGGTCGAAGGGGTGGTGAAGATATGGCAGGAGTTGGAGCTCAGGCCAGGCATACTACAAAGATGTAAGAAGATAATTGGGAGCCTAGTCCATTATTCATAGATTCATAGACCTATACAGTGCAAAAACAATCTGTTTCACCCAATTCATCATGCCAACAAAGACTGCTATCTATACTAAATTCATTTGCCTGTGAGTGGCCTACAACTCCCTCACCCTTTCCTATCTATGTACCTGTCCAACCATTGTAATTGTACTTGCCTCCACTACCTTGTCTGGTGTATTATTCCATATACCCACTATCTCCAAGTGAAAAACTTAACCATCATGTACATAGTTTCCCTCTCATTTTAAACATATGCCTTCTAGTTTTAGACTCCCTTGCATAGAATATAAGACATATAACATAGAACAGTACAATACAAGAACAGGCCCTTAAATCCCTTCTGCCTGCACATGGTCCATATCCTTCCATTCTGTGTTATGTTTTGTAGCTTCAAAACATTAAGCTAATTCAAAGGAAGATACGAGGGGTTGATATGTGAGTCTAACTTTGTTCTTTACTTTAAGCGATGTGTGCATGTATCACGTGGTAGTGTGAGGACATATGCAATTCACGTACTTTTACATGTAAACCGTAATGAATTATTTAAATGAACAAGAATGCTTAAACAATATATACACAAGGTTGCTCAAATATTACTGAAATATTAAATACACAACACTCTATACATCTATGTGTCTAAGAATCTCTAAAATGTCTCTTTCATGTTTGCCTCCATTACAACTCATGGCAGTACATTTTAGACAACTATTACTCTCTGTGGGGGAAAAAAAAAGCAACTTGTCCCACACATCTTTGAACTTATTCCTCTCACCTTAAATGCCTGCCTGGTCATAGACATTTTGACTTGGGGAAAAAAGATACCAGCACCTACTCTGTCCACATCTTTTATAAGCTTATAAATTTCTATTAAGTGTCCCCTTGGCTTCCATTATTCCAGAGAAAACAAACCGAGTTTGTCCGATCGACTCTGGGGAAAAAGACTATGACTATCTACCCTATCTATGCCCTACGTAATTTTATAAACCTCTGTAAGATCTGAGCCCCCTTCAAGGAATAAAGCCCAGCCTATTCAGCCACGAACAAGAGAAAATCTGCAGATGCTGGGAATCTGAGCAACACACTCAAAATGCTGGAGGAACTCAGCAGGCCAGGCAGCATCTATGTCCTGCTGAAGGGCTTTGGCCTGAGATGTTGCCTGTACTCTTTTCCATAGATGCTGCCTGGCTTGCTGAGTTCCTCCAGCATTTTGTGTGTGTTTCTCAGCCTATTTGGCCTCCCGTTAAGACTACAATTCTCCAGGAAGGCAGCATCCTTGTAAATCTTTTCTGAACATCACGTGATCGTTGTGTTCCTAAAATTAACACAATAACACATTCATCTAAAATTCTGCCAACCATAATTTCAATATTGTTGAGAGTTTATTGTAAACAATAGATATTGTTAAAAATAACTGATAAACTAACTTAATGTGGTTATTTATTTCATGAGTAGGATACAAATAATTTACATTAACTGTGCACCACTTACAGTGAATAAATATAAAAAAAACAGATTTTCTTATAATTTACCTTTCCAACTGTAATAGATTCAAGCATTATTGTATTTCATAACCATGTAAGATGGTACCTGTTACATCTAGTGAGTCATGAGCAATAATATGACTCTGAGAGCAAATTGGATATTTGTCTTTTGCAAGAGTCCATTATAAAGAGCAAAGGACATTTTTTTTCCCTGCTCACATTTGAGCTAAACCTGCTAAGGGTTAAATTTGATAAATTCCAGCAAAGAATATGAGGATGGCATTGTCTGAGTATGTAGCATAGTGCTGGCAGGACACCACTTTTCATAAAGCCTGATTAAATAATTTCAATACTCAGCCAACACAAACCCAGCTATTGACTGTATCAGTAGGGGTTGGTATCATGAATGGCAGGCAGTAGTTCAAGCCAGCCTGCAATTATCACTGGGGAGGCAGTCAGGGTTGGAGCAGGCACTGGCACGTATAGAGAAAATGAATCTGGTCGGGAATGCTCATGTAACAGAAACGAGAATGGATCGTCGGGTAATTACTGGAGGCTTTTCAGATGCATGCTGAAAAGGAAGTAGGAGAAAGCAGCTGTGCAGATCAATAGCAGGAGCCCAGAGTGCCTGTGTGCAGTGCTATAAGATGTTCAATAATCTCACAAGCAGCTCTGGGTCAGTGATTAGGCCTTCATTTGTCACATTCATTCAGTCACGTTGCTAGAGATTCTGCAGATGCCGGATATCTTGAGGACCATAACAAAATGGGGCAGAGCTCAGCAGGTCAGGCAGCATCCATGCAGGGAAACAAGCAGTTGATGTTTTGGTCCGGAAAAGAAGAGGGCAGAAGCTAGAATAAATATGTGGGGGCGGAGGAGAAGAAGTACAATCAGGTATGTAAGAGGTAAGACCAGGAGAGGGGGGAAGGTAGGTGGATAGGGAGGGGATAGGTGGAAGACGTAAAGGATAGAAGAAGAAGGAATCTAATAGTAGAGGACAGTGGACCATGGAATAAAGAGAAGGAGGTGCTGGGCAGGTCATGAGGGTGGGGTAGGAGAAGAAAAGGGGTCCTCAGCCACCTTTCAATTCATTAGATTCTTTCCAATCAACATTTGACTCAGAATACACACCTAACATCTAAATGCTTGGCCTCACTTTCATACCCTAGGGATTACTAGAAGCCCCCATATGTGATACTGGAGGGAAAACAGTGAGCTGTTGTAAATATCTTCAGCTCCAGATTAGAAAGAGACAAGGTTTTTAAAAGCCACAGTTGTTTTGACAAAAATATTTAGTTTTTGAATAAGAAGGGGACCACAAGGCTACTTTTACTGGCACTAACAGGAAACTTTTCATATATGATCAAGCTTAAAGGTCATTCAGCATAAACTGTATATTGAATAAATGAAAATGAGTTTTAAATCAAAGGTAAAATAGGGTAAGAATCCAGCATAAAAATGCTCCTAACAGAAGCTGATAAGAATGGTGAATCACACTAGTAACCAAAGCCAAATGCCTTGTTTATCAATGTGCTGAAAGCAGAACATTTGTTTGAACATAAAGGAGTATAGGAACGGTCCATTTGGCACACAAAGTCTGTGCTGACTCTGATGCCAATTTAAACTGCACACCTGTCTGCACATGAACCATATCCATTTATTTTTTAACTGTTCAAATTGCTGTCTAAACACCTCTTAACTAATGCTACTGTATCTGCTTCTATTACCTCTCCCGGCTGTGCATTCCAAGACACCTGGCACTATCAATGTAAAGAAATACCTGCCATATGAATCTTCAATCATTTCTTCTTTAACCTTAAAGCTCTGCCTCCAGTATTACATACGTCCATCCTGGCTAAATGAGTCTGATGAACTACCCTACATCTGCCTATCATTACTTTCTATTCTTGATCAGGTTGTCCATCAGGTTCTGATACTCCAGTGAAAACAGTCCAACCTCTCTTTCGGGATAATGCTCTCTAATACAGATAGCATGCTGGCAAACCTCGTATACACGCTCCATGTCCTTCCTATAACCAGTAACCAGAGATGCGCACAACAATCTAAATGAGGTCTGATCAAAGTTTTATCCAGCTGCAACATGATTTGGCAATTTTATGCTGACCAATAAAGACACAAAGAAAGACTGCAGGAGTTGCAATATTCAGCACACATACCTGTGAAAGGAACTCTACAGGTCAGGTAGCATCTCAGGTGGGAAATGAACAGCTGACATTTTGGGCAGATGGTCTTCAGCAAGAGTGGAGAGAAAGAGGGCAGAAGCCAGAATAAAAGCCAAGGAGCATGAGTTGGCAGCTGATAGGTGAATCAAAGTGAGGGGGAAGATGGTAATTGCAAAGGAGGTAAAAACAAATCAGATTAGAGGAACAACACTTCATATTCATTTTTGGTTGTCTCCGACCTGACAGCATTAACATCTCTTAATTTCAGTAGCTACTCCCCTCTTCCTTTTGTTTTCCCTTGATCTCTCTGGCCCCATTACCCTTCCTCTCTCCCTTGACCTGCCCATCATCCACATCTATATCCTTCCTTCTGGTTACTCACCTTCTTCTTTTTATTCCATGGTCTACTGTTCTCTCCTATCAGATTCCATCTTTTTCAACCTCTTCCACCTATTACCTCACAGCTTCTCACATCATTCCACTTTATCCCCTTCTTTACCTACTCACCTGCCCTCTCACCTGGACTCACCTACCAAATTGTGCTCCCTTCCTTTCCCCACTCTTGGATTCTGGCTTCTGTCCTCTTAGCATGAAACGTTAACTGTTCATTTCCCTCCACAGCCGCTGCCTGATCTGCTGATTCCTCTAGCAATCATATTTTGTTTTAATTCTGACTAATACAGACAAGTCCATCAGCCTCCTTATGTATTTGTGTTGCTATTTTTAGGGAGCTTCAAAAGTTCAAAGTAAATTTATTATCAAAGTACATATATGTCACCATATAAAACCCTGAGATTGATTTTCTTGCAGGTATCACAGTAAATTGAAAACAACAAAAAATAAGGAAAAAAATAATAATAAACAAATAAGCAATAAATATGGAACATGAGATGAAGAGTCCTTGAAAGTGAGTGCATAGGTTGAGTTCAGTGTTGTGGTGAGAGAAGTTGAGTGAATTTCGAGAGCCTGATGGTTGACCTCCTTCCTGATGGTGGCAGTGACAAGATTGCATGGCCTGGATGATGGGAGTCTCTGATGATGGATGCTGCTTTTCTGCGACAGTGCTCCATGTAGATGTGCTCAGTGGTAAGAAGGGCTTTACCAACTGACTGACTGGGCTATATCCACTACTTTTTGTGGGTTTTTCTGTTCAAGGGCATTGGTGTTTCCATATCAGGCCAAGATGCAACCGGTTAATATACTCTCCACATAACATCTATAGAAGTTTGTTGAAGTTTTAAATGACATACTGAATCTTCACAAACTTCTACAAAAGTAGAGGTGCTGCCATGCTTTTTTTTGTAATGGCACTTATGTTCTGGGCCCAGGACCGATCCTCTGGAATGATTACACCACAGAATTTAAGGTTGCTGACCTTCTCCAACTTTGTCTTCGCATTGAGGACTGGACCTCTAATTTCCTCCCCTTGTTGTCAATAATTAGCTCTTTGGTCTTACTGACAATGAGTGAGAGGCTATTGTTGTTGTGGCACCATTTAACCAGATTTATGATGTCCCTCATATAGGCTGATTCATCACCATCTTTTCATTTGGCCAACAACAGTGTGCTGTCAGAGAAGTTAAATATGGTATTGGAGCTGTGCTTAGCCTCGCAGTCATAAGTATAAGGCGAGCAGAGCACGGGGCTAAGCACACAGCTTTGTGGCGCACCTGTGCTGATGGTGATTGGCTAGGAGATGTTGTTGCCAATCTGAACTGACTGGGGTCTGCAAGTGAGGAAATCGAGAATCCAAATGCACAAGGTTGTTTTGAGGCCAAGGTCTTGGAGCGTATTGATTAGTTTTGTTGGGATGATAGTATCGAACACTGAGCAGTAGTCAATGAAGAACATCCTGATATATGCATTTTCACTGTGCAATGTTCCAGCATTTAGTGAAGAGCCAATGAAATGGAATCCACTGTTGACCTGTTGTGATGGCAGGCAAACTGGAACAGATCCAAGTCACTTCTTAGACAGGAGTTGATAGGCTTCATCATCAGCCTCTCATAGCACGTGATGACAGTGAATGTAAGTGCTACAGGATGATGGTTATTGAGGCAGGTTACCCCATTCTTTTTGGACATTGGTATAATTGAAGCCTGCTTGAAGAAGTTGGGTACCTCAGACTGCTGAAGTGAGAGGTTAAAGATATCAGTGAACACTAGCCAGTTGATCAGCACAGGTCTTCAGTACTTGGTCAGGCATGCTGTCTGGACTAAATGCTTTCTGTGGGCTCATCCTCCTGAAGGATGCTCTACAGTTGGCCCCAGAGACTGAGATCACAGGGTCGCTGGGCACTGTGGGTGCTCATGAAGTTGCTTCCATGTTTTGACAGTCAAAGTGAGTGTAAAAGGCATTGAATGTAAAAAGCTCATCTGGAAGCAAAACCAGATGACATACCTATGTATGTCACTTGGTTTTACTTTGTAAGAGGAGGTGATTGCATTCTAGCCCTATCACAGCTGTTGAGAATCATTTAGTGATTCAGGTTTGGTCTGGAATAGCCACTTTCCATGTGAGATGGTTTTCTGGATGTCGTACCTGGACCTCTTGTATTTTACTTGGTTGCTAGACCTGGAAACCACTGATCTGGCCCTTAGTAGATTGCATAACTCTTGGTTCATCCAGGACTTCTGGTTGGGGAAGACTTTCAATAATTTTGTTGTGAGACACTCGTCTATGGCTGACTTCATAATCTCCTTGACAACTGTGACTTATTTGTTCATATTCTGTGAGTCCTTGAACATGGTCTAGTCCACTGATTTGAAGCAGTCCTGTATCCATTCTCCTGGCTCTCTTGACCACCTCTTCATTGTCCTTCATTCTGGAGTCTTGCTCTTTAATCTCTGTCTGTATGTAGGTAGGAGAAGAACAGCCAAATGGTCAGATTTCCCAAAATACGATCCAAGGATGGATGGTTGGCTTTCCTAATCACAGAAAAAACATTAGTTGAGTGTGTTGGGATTCTATGTTCTGCAGGTAGAATGTTGCTAATAATTGGGCCGAGACTTCTTCAAATAAGCCTGATTGAAATCCTTGACAATGATCTGAAAAGCACCGGAGTGGGCTGTTCCATGTTTGCTAATCACTGCACTCAATACCTTGAGTGCTTGCTTAACATTCACCTTCGGTGGTATGTAAACTGTGGCCAGGATCATGGAGGAGAACTCTCTCAGTAAGTATCATGGTTCGAACCTACTCATTAGATTTTCGAGGTCAGGGATCAAGAATGTGACAAGACTGCTACATCTGAGCACCACAAAGTGTTTATCATGAAACACAGATCCCACCTTTTGCCCTCTTTGAAACAGCAGTTTAAAGCATCCTGTGTATCGACAAGCCATTAGGTCTTACCAACATGTCTGACATGTCCTGAGTGAGCCATGTCTCCGTGCAACAAAGAATGCAGCAGTCCCTCATTTCCCTGCAATACGCTATCTTGTCCTTATGTCCTCAGTCTTGTACTCCAGTGATTGTATAGTTGCTAACAAAATACTGGGTGGAGTAAGTCTTACACTCTGGTGTTTTGGTGTGGCTTTAAGTCCTTCCCTTCCCCCTCTCTTCTGGCCATAGTGATGTACCTTTGACTGCTTAAAGGTGCCCTACCTGCATTTCTGAGAGTTATGTTTGCCAAGTCCTTCAGAAGATCATGAAATAGCTAATTCATTAAGATAGTTTAAAAGTGCTTTGCTTAAGGGAAAGTTGCAAGTTGCAGATTGCAATGACAGTAGTTCAGAAGTATATTTGGAAATTCAGTATGCTGACCACAAAGTGTTATCTTGTTTCATCAGCACTATCCTAGAGAGGTTGCTTGTACCTCAAGTTCTCTCTATACATCAAAGCTCCTAAAGGTCTTGCCATTTACTGTATACTTTCCTTTTAAATTTGACTTCCTAAAGCGTAACACCTCACACTTGTCTGGATTAGACACCATCTATCACTTTTCTGCTCACATTTCTAATTACTGTACCTACATCCTGCTGAATTCTTTGATAAATCTCATTACCCACAACTCCACCAATTGTTGTGTTGTCTGCAAACTTACCGATTAACTCATATATAGTTTCATCCAAATTATTTAAATATATCACAAACAGTTTTACCTACTCTAATCCCTACAGAACACCACTGTCACCAAACTTGATCGGAAGCAGTTAGAAATATATAAGCTTGAGACAAAGAGCTATACGAAGAGTAGAGAAATCAATGTGTGTATTGCTTCATTAAAGAACTTAACCGTGCTTGCCATTATGATGCCTTTGTAGCTTGCACTTAATGGTCCTTGTATGGATGTATAGATGAATGAATTCAGTCAAAGGCATTGAACAACATGTGTCATTTCAACTGGCTGTGTTAATGGAAAAGGTGTTTAACTAATCTTGAGAATGTTCTCCTCCCCAAGTGACTTCTTTTGTTACAGACCATAGTTAGAGCCATAGCAATGTCCCATACTACAAAACTGAGTCTGAAGTATACCAGTGAACCAATTCAGTCAATTGTTGTTACTGTAAAGCCTGTTGCTCATCATAGTCTTGTCAGTTTAGAGCAGGCAAGTGTTTCTTGCAAAATATTTGACAGCTGGTAGATTTCCAGAGTTAAGAGAAGCAACAAAAGCAATTCAAGTGGCAAATTGTAATGGCAACAGAAAGGAGGACTTTGAACATCATTCAGACGATGAGGAATTAGGATGGTGCAATATACCTTAATCAATAATAAACAAACTTTAGAATGAAGGTACTGATTACAGCCAATCATTGCTACTTGCCATAAACTGTTTAATAATGAATCAAGACATTCAATTATCAAGTACATCAATTCATCAGGTATCTTTTAGAATTGATTTTAAAAAAAAGCTCTCAATGGTCTAGGACCAGAGTATATCACAGAATTGCTTTCATTTTGTTAGATCCTGCTCGAGCACTCAGGTTTTCCTCTGCTGGTCTTTTAAATGTAAACATTCTCTCTTAAAAGATAAATGGCAGGCCAGCTTTTTTTGAACTATACTCCTAAACTGTAGAATTCAATATCTAAAATTATAAGGGATGCAGACTCACTTGACCCTTTTAAATGCCAGCTCAAAACCTTTTTATTTAACTTTGCTTTTAGCTAACTTTTGCTTTTATCTTTTATTTTCATGTTTGCACTTTATCCCTTTGTAAACCACTTTGAACTACATCGTCTGTATGAAAAGTGTACTATAAATACATTGTTGTTGTTATTATTATTGTCATTATTATTATTACTATTATTATTAAGTTCAGCCAGATACCATTGACAAAAAGCACAGCCAAACTGAAACCCTATTCTGGTGAGGTTTTCCACATTTACAGAAAAGAGTGCACTCTGGAACACATTGAATATATTCACTACTATTATCCTGGCAAACTACAAAAATAGAGCATCCTTATTGGGGAAGGCAAGCTGAGACCACTCCAAGCTGTTAAGAATTATTTCAACATTGACCTTCCAAAATCTCGCTATGACTTTTTTTCCAGCAGGATCTCAACAAGTATAAGATACAAGATTCAAGTACATTTATTATCACAGAAGGTATAAATTATTCAACCTTGAGGTTTTCTCACTCACAGGTAGCCAGAAAGCAAGAAATCCAAAAGAACCCAATTAAAGAAAAAAGAATAAAAATAAAAAGACCAATACTCAAGTGCAAGAGAAAGACAAGAACATACAGATCATGCAAACAGTTGAAGCCAACAACAGCATTCTGAACCAAAACTGAGCCCTCAGATCTGAACCCTGGAGCAGCCTGGAGCAGGCTCAAAGCTTCCCTTATCAGTTCATCAAATTAGTGGGCACGGAGCACAGCAGCCGAGCCAGTCTTCATAGCCTCAGCATTCTGGAGATGACCATCGCAGAGAGTGAGCAAAATCAGCTCTTGTCCTGACCAACACCCTGTCTTTTCAGTCTATCTGGGCTGGTGTTTAAATTGACCAGACAATGGAACTGCAAAAGGCTCTGACCCCCTGGAAAGAGGAGTGAAGATTGCGGACAACGAGCAAAATCGGCTTTCGCCTTTGATCTGGGCCAGTGTTTAAATTGTCCAAACAGCATAATGTACCTCACACTAGGACCCAGGCACTGCTGCTGCGAAAGGCTCCAGGCCTACACCACGCCACCTAGTGACTTGCTCTGGGCCCAGATTTTGCCACCCAGCAACTTGCTTCAGGCCTAGGTCACACTGCCTAGCAACTCTCTCTGGGCCCAGATTTCGTTGCCCAGCCAAAGCTGTTCTCAAGCTCTTTAAAACAGTTCAGCGCCCAGAGCGATTCAACCTTGCACCTGGGCCAGTTGAACGAGCATCAGAACTTCTCTCCCCTGATCCTGACTTCTCCTTTCAGCGTCCAGACTGATCCAACCTCACTCCCGGGCCAGCTGAATGGGCATCGGAACTCCATTTGCAATAACTGTGCAGCACACTATCTCGGCTCATTTCCTGAACCCACCTTGCCATCACTCACCCCTTCACTATTTGTGGCAATAATTTAACACAATTTACCTCAGTAAAGGTATGTTTAGTGATGTTTTTAGTTGGATTATTTCTTAGCTTTTTTGACCACCAGGAAGCAGCTGCACACATTCAGTAGTGCCATTTTAACCAGAAAGATTACGGGGTACAATACATATACTTCCATTAAATTAAATGCAATGCTGGTTTATTGCAAGCCCTGATAGTCCTTTATACTTTTTAATGTCAAGAAGGAATTGGTTAGGCTAGAACAAAATGTTGTACCTGTGAAAACAGATCATGGTGAATGGGCCTTGCCAGTTGTCACTGCAGGTTAGAAAGCGGCACTACATCAAACCAGTAGCTGTTCCCATTTCAAAAGAATGCAAACAATCAAAGTTATTGACAAAATAGGACGTCTTCCAATGAATGACAACAAATATGGTCAGTATTACCTGACCATTAATGTGTTAAAATGGCTGCACTCAGATACAAATTACCTTATGGAACCAAATTTTTGCTTTGTGATGCATATTGAAGCCATGATGGATTAATTATTGCAGATCATTACATTGTGTAATCAAGTATATGTATTGTTTGTTATGGGCACCAACAAGAGAAGGGGCGACACAATCTGAAATGACATGAATATACACTGTGCAATGAAGAATAATATATCTTTGTTTGAAGTTTGATATCAATGAAGGAAAATGTAGAAGCTATCTCTTATGTGCTAAAACCTGAAAATATAACATAGGTCATACTGAGGGATGGTGCACTGTTCCGAACAATTCCTTCCAGATCTGACAATCCTGGTTAGACCATTCAATCACTTGTTGAGGTAAGATATGAAATAGACGTGGAAGAAGGAGAAAAATGTTCATATGGCCGACTGCCAGAATGGCAACTTCTCCTTGCTCATTACCATGTGGGTAAGAGACACCTATGGCCTTTGCATAGTCCTAGAAGCAGCAAGCACAGTTGTGTGTAAATTTTGGAAACACTTGGAATGAAATCAATACTCAGTACAGTACTGATGATTGACAACTGAATGATATTGATGGCCTTAAGTCAGGAGCCATATTCACTATAATATTTTGATAATTTTTTGCTCATTTGATATTTATCTCTTTATTAATTAAGATGATTTTGGGCTTTCATTAATTAAGGAATTTTACATTGCTTAATGTCTAAATGGATCTATAATATTTTTAAAATTGGAGGCAGTCCCCTCACTCTTTGATGAATTTAGGGAAGGGTTTGTTCTATTAAGATCACAGTTTTCTGACACATTTTGAACTTCCACCTATTAATCCAGGATTTTCTCTAAAAGTGCTGAAAACAATGAAAAAGGAAACAAATCCTACTATCCTGTGAAATATATGAGAACTAAGTATTTGAAACAATAGCCCAAGCAATTCAAAAGCTGAACATGAGAAAGTGGTAACCATATGACCCAAGAGCAGGGAGGATATAAATCAACAAGGTTATTATTTTTCATTGTCACTGCGGTCAATTCTGAAGGTGCAGATTCATTCCTACTCTGCACTAATTTTGAGAAGGTTTTCTCTTTGCCTGGCCATTCATATCTGATTGCTCACTGGGGAAGTTAACTTTTCCATGAGCATCACAATTTGGCTATAATTCAGAATGTGATTATAAAATAAATCCCTTTTAACATAAATCATTCAATTAATTTAAAGTGGCATTTTAGGAGCATTAGATTAATATAGCAGAAAATTATGTTATCGGAAAAAATAACATTTTAGTGGTGTGTTAATCCAATATTTATGTTTTTGAGTAACTGAACATGATTTTAAAAACAATAGGAAGCCTTTTGCAAATTATCTTTGTGTCTTCCAGTCAGTTTTTTATTCAAATAAAAAAATGTCTTTTATTGCCATGTATCGAAAGGAGAGCTTGATTTTAGTAACTTCTTTAGGCTTAATTTTTATAGCCACCACAAAAAACCCTAATAAATGGAAACTCAGAGTGGTGATTCTGTCTGGCTCTGGCATTGACATCCAGCACCATGTTCTTTATAGTTATACATTTGGTCACAGACATCTGACGTGCATTGATGACAATTTGACCTCTGCACCCTTCAGTTTTTGTTGGTTTAGTCCTGAGCAAAGAGTGTTGATCAGACCATTAAGATTCTAGGTTCAATTTTAAAATTAATTTCTCATGCGTACATTGGAACATCCAATGAGATGATTTGTTTGCATTAACAAACAACACAGCTGAGGGTGTGCTGGAGGCAGCCTGAAAGTGTCATCATGCATTCCAGTGCCAATGAGTCATGCCCACGTTGTTTGGCAGAGCACAGAACACAATAAGAAAAAAATGGCGACTGCAAAAACAAGCCCCGTATCTTCCTCTCATTCATACACATACGCAGTCTTTTAACGTCAGGTTAGGTCTCCAGCAGACATGGACGTGGGCTTGTAGACATTGGCCTTCAACTCTCCCCAGCAAACTTTCAGAGATTCACAGACTTGGCTCAGAAGACACTCCATTCAATGCTTAATAATTATACCTAGCTGTTTGCTGCATCTTGAGATTCCAGCCAAATAGACTTAATTCACCACACTATTAAGTATTATTAAACTCTTGTGTTTTCATGTAAATTCGTTTTATCTAAAGGCATTGGGACAGTAATTAGTTGGAACACTCTAGCAGCCTGAGGTATAAAGGTTCAAGGAACACAATTTTTACTTCAAAGTTAGATCTGCAAGAAGAGAGAAGACAGCCTAAAGCTTAAAACATCTAAAGTAAAACTACAGTCAATAAAAATCAAAGCTATTTTAGTTTCCTTTCCAGCTAAAGAGGATTTTTTTCATTCTGGGTTTAAAGGGTAACTTTTATTATTGGAATGAAGGGAGGAATGAAATATCTTTTCTAGGAAATCATGTGGATAATAGCCATTGTTATTTAAGTTCAAGGTCTGTACTGCTTGATTTTTTTTGTAAAGGTAAGTTTTGAATGACTGACTAAACAAGGTTTTATTTTTATTTATTTAGAGATACAGAGTGGAATTGACCTTTCTGGCCCTTTGAGCCATGCCACTCAGCATTGCTTGACAACCCCGATTTAACCTCAACCTAATCGCGGGACAATTTACAATGACTAATTAACCTACCTGGGAGGTCTTTGGACTGTGGGAGGCAACTGGAGCACCCAGAAAAAACCCACGCATTTCACGGGGAGGACGTATGTATGCTGGGATTGAACTCTGAACTGAGCTGTAATAGCATCGTGCTAACTGCTACATTAACATGACTTCTCGATTTGATGAAGAATATGCATTTTTTACATTTTACCAGGCCAGTTGCAATTTGTCTCCACAAAGGAATCAATTAATAAGACAAAAGGTAAAAATGCACAAAGTAAATGCACAAAACTGCAAGACCTATCTTTTGGGTATGTCTAGAACACTGATATAAAGTCACAATTTGCAAAATAATCAAATTCAAGAGCAACTGAATATATTTGCATCTGGCATAGTTACAAACATGAAGTCAACATGATGAATGCAGTAGGTTAGATCATAAATATAAAATTGGCAAAATAAGCAGTATGTACAATATATTTAATTTGGAAATGAAAGACAGTCAATAATTTTGTCCTTCACCAGAGTTAAATCTATTGTGACTATTACTCACTATCTCTCAGTGAGAGTTCTGTGTAGATTGGAGTGCTATGTGTGAGTGTGTAGATCTACAAGTGAGTATGAGCAGACGGAGTTGGTATTGCTGTCATTGTTGGAGTGAATGATTTGGAGAAGAGTCAAAGTGGAAGAGTTTTGATGCCTGTCCAACAAACCTGGGTGCAAGGTTGGATTGCTCCAAGCACCGAGGTGATTTGGCGAGATCGAGAACGGCTTCAGGCTGTGTGTTCCCGGTGTGTTGCTGTGTCGGGGCCAGGGCCCTAGAACAAGGCAGTACTCAGTGCTTGGACAATTTAAACGCTGGCCCAGATAGACTGGAAAGCCCAAGTGCAGAGGCGAGAGTCCAGCTGATTGCGCTTGCTCTCCCTCCCTCAATGTTCGATTCTTTCTCCAGTGGCTGTCGTCTCTGTGAGTTTCACAGCATTTTTGCACTGCTACTTTGATGGACTGAGGTCGGAGCTTGGCCTGCTACTCTGGCAAGTGGATCTAAGGACTCAGTCTGGTTCAGAATGCTGTTGTATAATCTATTGTTTGCATGATGTGTGTTGTTTTCCCTCTTTCTCTGCGCAGTGGCTGTGGTCTTGTTTTCTTTTAAATTGAGTTTTTTGGGTTTCTTGCTTTGTGGCTGCCAGTAAGCAAACAAATCTCAAGGTGGATGATTTATACATTATTTGAAAAATAAATGTACTTCGATTGATTTGATTGATTGAAATTGCATTGTTAGTTTGTTCTAAAGAGGCATCCTTGTATTCGGAGGCTGTGCCTTCTAAACCTGGATTCCCCCACTGTTTGGAACATCCTCTGCATGTCAGTATTTGATAGGTTTCAGTTTTGTATACCTCTATCAAACCTCCTCTCAATCTTCTATGGTCTAAAGAATACAGTCCTGACTTATTCAGTCTTTCCTTATAACACAGGTCCTCCAGACCCAGTAACATCCTTATCAATTTTCCTTGTACTCTTTCAACCTTGTTTGCATTTTTCCTGTAGGTAGGTGATCAAAACTGCACACAATACTCTAAATTAGGCCTCACCAATGTCTTATACAACTTCAATATAATATCCCATATGCTGTACTCAATACACTGATTTATGAAGGCCAATGAGTTAAAACCTTTCTTTATTTTACTATCTACATGTGACGCCACTTTCATGAAATTATGGAACTGTATTCCCAGATCCCTTTGTTCTACCACACTCCTCAGTGCCCTACTATTCACTGTGTAAGACGTACCCTGGTTGGTCCTACTGATGTGCAAAATTTCACACTTGCCTGCATTGAGATCCATCTCCCAATTTTTCAGTCCATCTTTCCAGCTGATGCAGATCCCTCTGCAAGTCATGATAGCCTTCTTCACTGTCCACTACACTCCCAATCTTGGTGTCCCCTTGCAAATTTGCTGATCCAGTTAACCAATTATCATCCAGATCATTGACATAGATGACAAACAACTAAGGACCCAGCAACAAATACTGTAGCACACCACTAGTTACAGACCTTCAGTCAGAGAGGCAACCCTTTACTACTACTCTCTGGCTTCTCCCACAAAGCCAATGTCTAATCCAATTTACAACCTCATCCTGATGCCAAGCAAATGAACCTCCCATATGGACCTTGTTAACTGCCTTACAAAATTCCATGTAGATAAAACTATCAAATTTCTAGAGCAATGCCAATGTTGTCCTAACATATATCAATAATGTTCTTTCAATTGTCAAGTTATTGTGGGGAGGAAAATGGACTGACAAATTGTAACTTGTTTAATTCAAAGACCATTTGTTTTGATTAAATAACAAGAGTTCTCTTGAAAAACTTTGAGAAAGCAATTTTTACTCTTTGAATATTTACTAATATAAATGTAAGATGGTTCTAAAAATACAGAGCAAGATGTTTAATTCTAAATCCAGGGTTTTTAGCATACGACCAGTGTCATCTGTATCATGTTATGAACTTGGGGAATTCATAGTACACAGTTTTAATCAGTTTAGCATGGATTAGTACTCTAGCAGGATTTTAACAAGGTACATTTAAGCAAATAGTACTACATTTGCTGGAATCTGTCGAGAAGTACTTAGGGAAAACGTGAGGAAGAAGGCTCATTGAGTTCCCATGCTAAATTAATATGCAAACAACAACTAAAATTCAATTTTTTTTTCTCAGTACCAATGATGAAATAATACCAAATGTGTTTATTAAAAAGCCAACAAACGATGTTAGGAAGTCAATGATACTTGAGGAATCAGGAAATATGGCTGATTGATTTTTGGGAAATTGTTAATTTAATTCATTTTGTGGAGAACATGTAAGCTCATTGGGAGGAAGCATGTAAATGCATTTGCCAGGGACTTTGTGAGTGACATGGCTCCTAATGCTGACATTTAAATTAGGCTCTCCTATGGGAAGTTATTTGCATGATGAGCAGCAATAAATCTGAAGTTTTCTATCCTAACTTTTCAATTGTATATTACCCAAAGTAATAACGTTTCTAATACATTGCCCTGAAACACAGGTTGGGATGATTCACACAGCACTGAATTAATTATTAATCTTTTGTACTCAAATATGTGTTACTATTTTTATTAATAATTCACCAATATCAATAAAATCTTAGCGTTGTTTGACACTTTGCTATTTCTGCATGAAATGGCATCATGAATCTGAACAGATCCCATGTGGTGGACTGGTTAAAAAAATCAAAAATGTAAAAATCCATGGGATTGAAGGAACAGCGGCAAATTGGATTCAAAATTGGTTTAATGTAAAGAGGCAAAGGGAAAAAGTTGAAAGGTGTTTTTGCGTGGGTGTTATCAATGGATTTGACAGAGCTTAATACTTGCTTCCTTGTTTATGTACTGCATATTGAATTGGTTTATCATTGTCACATGAACCAAGGCACTTTGAAAAACTTTTTCTGCATGCTTTCCGTACAGATCACTATGATGTTCCATTGAGGTAGTACAAGGAACATTAGTAACAGAGTGCAGAATTACAAGTTACAGTACAGAGAAAGTGCAATGCAGGTAGACAGTAAGGTGCAAGTTTACAATGATAGTGAGGTCACGATCTCTCTAATCACATAGCAAAAATTTCTGGGCATTCTCATATCAAAGGATCTGTTCTGGGACCAGCAGTACATACCATTTCAAAGAAAGCATGACAGTGCCTCAGTTTTCTCTGAGGTTTGCACAGACTGGGCATGTCATCTGAAACTTTGACAAACTTCTGCAGGTACATAGTGCAGAGTATCCCGACTGGTTACGTCATGGTCTGGTATAGAATGGAAAAGCCTACTAAAAGTGGTGGATACAGCCCAGTTCGTCACAGAAAAAAACCCTCTCTGCCATTCAGTACATTTGCAAAGTGTGCTGCTACAAGAAAGCAGCATCGGTCATCAAGGACCCCCACCATCCAGGCCATGCTCTCTTCTTGCTGCCACCATCAGGAAGGATATGCAGGAACCACTAGGTTCTGGAACAGCTGTTACCCTTCAACCATCAGGCCACTGAACATCTTCACTCACCACAACTCGGAACTGATCTTTCAACACAACCTATGGACTCACTTTCAAGGGCTCCTCAGCTCATCTTCTCTGTATTATTTATTTATTTTTACCTGCTCCTTTTTGCCCTTGCACAACTTGTGAGTGTTTGTGCATAGTTTTTCATTGATTTTATTGTACTTCTTTGTTCTACTGTCAATGCCTGCAAGAAAATCTATCACAGAGCAGTACTTGGTAACATATATGTACTTTGATAATAAATTTACTTTCAACTTTGAACTTCTGAATATTCAATAATCTTATAACAGAGGATGGAAACTGTCCTTGAAAGTTTCACGTGCTTTCACACTATCATGTGCTTTTTGGTTTTTGTATCTTCTATCTGATGGGAGGAGGAAGAAGAGAGAATGTCTAAGATTGTGGGGGGTGGGAGAGAATATCTGATTATGCTGGCTGTCTTACTGTGCAGAAAACTTCACTGCTTTTATAATAAAGCAAAGGATCATGAATGCCTTTTTAGCCACGTTATCGACCTGTGCCACAACTTCAATAATCTATGGGTGCATACTCCAAAGTCTCATGGTTGTTCCACACATTAAATATTTTTCCACTTATTCTAGTTTCCTACAGTCATAGAGTAATAGAATCGCAGTGCATCTTGTCGTATTGCAGCTTCCCAGATGACTTTTCTTTAAGTACCTTTTGCCGCTATTTTGTCCAATTGACTTCATCTTTATACTTCTGTAATCTAAAGCTTTCTCCTTTTATATCAGCCACAGACTAATTTTCACATCATCTGCAAATTTCCTTCTCATAACAACTATATCAAAATCATATGAAAAAATTTCTGCATGACTGCTTTCAGTTAGTAGGCTGGTCCATGTTGAAAGACTAGGCACTCAGCTGTATGAGTACATCACTGTTACATTTTGTAACTTCAGACATTAAACTAATTCAAAGGATTACATGGGTCTCTGAAATGCAGGTCTAACTTTGTCCTTACTTTAAGCGAGGCACACCATTGATTCTGAAACTGCAGGAAGTGGTTCTGACACCTTTCTTCTTTTTTCTCTCTCTTGATATACTTTGACCCTTTTATATTTCTTTCTCACATTTCTTCCTTCTTTATTCTACTTCTAGTTTGTGCATCTTGATCTTGGGAAGGGCCATTTCACTGGAGTATTTTCTTATAATCCTTGTATTGCACCCTTTACAATCTGATCTCTCCTCTTGGTTTCCTCATCTACAAAATCATCGGATGAATCCTCTGTTTCTGTATCTCCATTGAGTCCTTTCTTTTTGGCCTTTCATTCATCCAGCTGGTCTTTAGTCTTTGCATCTACTTGTAGAAGCAGCTTTTTGTCTCCCTCTTAAAGTTCATGCAATCAGAGTAGGTTCTGGTTCTTTATACTCACAAAAGCTGAATGCTTGCAATTTTCCTGAAGCTCCTTGAACTCCCTTACAGCTTAAAACATAGCCTCATTTTGTAAGTAACTGTCTGATTAACATATCAGTAGCTTTCTCAGATATGCTGCTTACAAAAACTGTTGCAGTTGGCTCACTGCTTCTGTCACTTTCACACTTCCTCTGAGCAGCCTGGTCCTTCCTGGGTCCAATATGCTTTCCAACCAGAGGCACAGAGGTTGGCACCAGCACCTGTTTTCCCTCTGTTGGGCAACATGGTGTTTGAAATGGAAACAGTTGTGGGCTCATCCAGTATCTTTTTTTAATTCACTTTCAATTGGCTTCATTGCAAGGGATGTGCCAAGCAAATGGTGAATGGATCTTCAGTCAAGTTCGTGTTGTTTCAGCCAGTTATGCACCTACAATGCTGTTCGTCCTGTTTTTACCACATACCAATGTGGCTTGTTGGTCGTTGTATTTCACCATTACAAATGTCATTCCCACAGGAGTTATCTTTTCTCCAGTATAAGTTCTTAGTTGAATATCTGCAGACTTCAGTTTAATGTCTTCGAAATGCCTCTCAAACTCATATTGTGAAATGACTGAACCAGTGACTAATTCCATTTTAATTAATTTTCCAACACTTCTGGCAAAAGCTATATTATTTGTCTATTGTTAATGTTCACATTGTAAATCTCAAAGCTACACAATCTTATGCTATTCTCATCATTATCAGATTTTTCATCAACAGCATGCAGGTTAGTACACTTTATGAAACTGCAACCTGACCTTTTAGAATCTTCTCTTCCCTGTGCAGTCTTTAGTTTTTGTCTGCCCGACATGCTCTTTTTATGTATCTTACTTTGTTGCATGTTCTGAAAGTTTCACCATTAAACCTGTTTGGTGAATGTGAGCCTCTGCCATAATGGCAACACAAATTGTTCAACCAGGCTGATTTCTGTGAATGCAATTCGCTGCAATTTTATTTATGCCATATTAATTCCTGACTACAATTCAATTGTGTCTCTGTCTGCTGTTTCCATTGATACAGTGATTTCAACTGCTCTTTTAAATGCAAGTTGTGCTTCAGTTAGGATCCATTTTTGAAAGCTTTCTTTTAAGATTCCACAAATTAAACAATCTCTTAGTGTATTATTAAGTCCATTAATAATAGACAATTACTTCAAATCAGCAATCTGTGCTGAAGTGGAATCCCCTTCTCTTTGATTCCTCTTTTTCTTGCTGCTGCCTTCAGGCAGAAGGTACAAGAACCTCAAGACTCACACCACCAGGTTCAAAAACAATTACCCTATGACCATTAGGCTCATGAACAAAAGGGGATAACCACGCTCACTTGCCCATCCATTGAGATGTTCCCACAACCAATTATCTCACTTTGAGGATTCTTTATCTTATTATCTTATGTTTTCGTTATTTATTGCTATTTATTTATATTTGTACTTGCACTGCATGTTGTCTTCTACACTCTGGTTGACCTCTCATTGATCCTTTTATTTTTACTATTCTGTAGATTTACACAGTGTTCCAGCACGAAAATGAATCTCTGGGTTGTATATGGTGACATATATGTACTTTGATAATAAAATTTACTTTGAACTTATGAAATATAAAGCATTTTGCAATTAATATTGGTTTTGTTTCTAAATGTTCCTGCATCACTTTGACAGGAAAGCTCATTTCTGGAAGTTGGAGCAGTCAAACTTCAAAGCAAACTGCATGTCTTTAAAACCAATGCACTTAGCAAAATTGGCACTTGTTTCTCATTTGTTATTTCATTTGCTTCAAAACACTGTTCCAATATCTCAGTGTACATGAGCCAATTAGCCATTGTGTAATCAAACTCGAACATCTTTCTGATGTAGCCAGCCATTTCTGAATTTTTTAAATGATTATTATCACCCAATATTCACTCCTTATACATCCATGAATTCTTTCATTTATGGCCTTTTCTGTAAACTCGATTACATCTTCTGCTCCAAAGAACACATGCTTTTTGTAAATCGACTGTTCCTCACTACATTTTATTTTGTTGCCAATGATATGTTTTGTAACTTCAAAACATTAAACTAACTCAAAGAGAAAACAGAGGTCCAAAATTCAGTTCTAACATTGTCTTTACTTCAAATGAGGCATGCATGTAACATGTGGTAGCACAATGTCGCACGTGCTTCATGGATTATTTGAAAACAAGAATGCTTAATCAACCAACTTACATGATTATTCAAGTATACACTGTAACTGAAATATTAAATACACAACAGTCACCATCATTACAAATTTATCAGCTTGTGTGTTGAGGACTGTGTGCCAAACCAGAAACTCTGGATGAACTAGGAGATCCACTCAGTACTAAAGTCTAGGACTATAGTGCTCAGAGCAGAAATGGCCTAATTCTGCTCCTATGCCTAGGTCGATGGCAGTGAATGTTGTCTACATGGAATTCAGCACTGTCTTTGACAAGGTTCCACATGGGAGGCTGGTCATGAAGGTTCAGTCACTTGGCATTCAGGATGATATAGTAAATTGAATTAGGCATTGTCTTTGCAGGAGAAGCCAGAGAACTGTTGTAGATGATTGCCTTTCTGTGTGGAGGCCTGAGACTAGTAGTGTGTTGCAGGGATTGGAACTGGGTCCATTGTTGTTTGTCAACTATATCAACAATTTGGATGGTAATGTGGTAAATTAGTTCAACAAATTTGCAAATTATGCCAAGATTGGGAATGTAATGGACAGCAAGGAAGGCTATCAAAGGTTGCAGTGGGATTTGGACCTTCTGGAAAAATGGGCTGAAAAACAGAAGAAGGAATTTAATGCAGACAAGTTTGATGTGCTGCACATTGGGAGGACAAACCAGAATAGGACTTAGATAGTGAGCAGTAGGGCACTGCCGAGTACTTTAGAACAGAGGGAATACAGATCCATAATTCCTTGAAAGTAGCATCACAGGTAGATAGGTTCATAAAGCAGTCTTTTTCAAATTCCCCTTCATAAATCAAAATATTGAATACGGGAGATGGGCTGCTGAAAACATAAGATGTTGGTGAGGCTTAATCTGAAGTATTGTGTCCAGTTCTGGTCATCTACCTACAGGAAAGCTATCAATAAGACTGAAAGAGTGCAGAGAAAATTTACAAGTATTTAGCCAAGTCTTGAGGATCCATATTACAGAACAGGTTGGGTAGGTTACAACTTTATCTCCTAGTGCATAGGAGAATGAGGGAAGATTTGATAAATTATAAGGGATATAAATAGGGCACTGCAAGCGGAATTTTCCGTGGAGATTGGGTGAGACAACTAGAGGTCATGGATTAAAGGTGAAAGGTGAAATGTTTAAGGGGAACATGAGGAGGGATCATCTTCACTCAGAGGGTGGTGAGAGTGTGGAACGAGCTGCCAGTGGAAGAGGTGGATGCAGCTTCAATTTCAATACTTAAGGGGAATTTGGATGTGTACATGGATGGGAGCGGTATGGAGGGCTGTGGTCCGTATGCACCTCTATGGGAGGAGGCAGACTAATAGTTTGGGATGGACTAGATGGGCCAAAGGGCCTGTTACTGTGCTGTAGTGCTCTACGTTTCTATTACTCCATGACACAGCTAATTCAATTAAGTGGATAGTAAACCTGGTCTATCACCTGAAGCAAACCTATTGCTCTTAAATACTTCAAGTGAATATTTCATAAACACACAATATTCTGTAAATTCTGGAAATCTTGAGCACTACACACAAAATCTTCAAAGAACTCAGCAAGTCAGGCAGCATCTATGGAGGTGAATGGGTAGCTGATGTTTTAGACTGAGACCCTTCATCAGTGAATACTTCAAACAGTTTCCATTCAATTGCCTGTCAATAGAAATGCAAAGTGTTCCTAAATTTTAATCTATTCTTCAGCAGGAATGTTAACAATACAGATATTTTGGTTTAAAATATAACCTGCAAAATTAATAAGGAGAATGAATCTTTTACACAATTAGTAACATCCAGCAGAGTTTCGGTTAATATCATTGACTCCCAGCCAATTTCTGCAATTGTTATGGGATTGCAAAAACTCAAAAAAGTCACAGAACATCACACTGCAGAAATAGGTTCACATCCCTGCAAATTATGACTTCCAAGTACACATCATCATTGTTCGGAGATTACACAATTTCTGTTTCATAACATCCTTTTGGACACATCCCACTTTCTGTGTGAAAAGACTCCTCACCTCCCTTATAATCTTTCACCAATTTGATTAAATCTGCAGCCATTGGATTTTGGCTGCTCTGCTGAGGGGGTAAATTGTTTTTTCACTTTATACGCTCTGGATTCTTCATAAAACTATAAATCCTAGTTTAGTCTCATCTCAGTGTCCTCTGTCCAAAGAGGCAACTTTGAACTACTTATTGAGTAACAGACAAAGGCCATTCAGCCTGTCAATTACATGCAAGCTCAAAGCAATGAAAACTAATTTATTCCATCTTTCTCTCCATACTTCCATGCATCTCTGCAACTATTTTACTTTCTTCTTACATGTCCATCAACTCTCTTTAGTCCTTTTTGGTTAACTTGCAATAGCCATTGAAGGAAACCAGAGCATCCACTCACTGGAAGATCAGGAGAAACACCACATAGCACCTGAGGCTAGAGCACTAACATCACTCATCCAGTCTTTTCTCTTTGTTACTTTTTCACTGCTTTGACAATATCATTATAAACCTTCTCTGCATCATCTCCCATGCAATCACTTTTTGCCAGTATTGTGGTGATTAGAATTGAACTGAAACAGTTCAAAGTTCAAAGTAAATTTATTATCAAATTACATATAAGTCATTATATACAACCATGAAGTTAATTTTCTTGCAGGCATTCATGGTAAATCCAAGAAACACAATATAATCAATGAATGACCACTCCCAACAGGATGGACAACCAACCAACCAACCAATATGAGAAGGACAAATACATGGAGTTGTGTACAACTGATATTTTTCTGAACGAAGAGTACTTGTTAAGTGTCTGAAAACCAGTGCCAACCAACTGGTGGGTGTGCTCGAAGACATTTTCTTTCTCTCATTGCTACACTGAGAAGTTCCTACCTGCTTCCAGGTTCAAAGTAAATTTTATTATCTGTGTACATATGTGTACTTTGATAATAAAAACCATACCAGTGCCCAAAAAAGCAGGTTTAATTGCTTTGAATGATTATTGGCCAGTAGCATTCATATCTAATGGCTTTGAGAGGTTGGTTGTGGAGAGAATCAACTCTTGTCTTAGCAAGGACCTAGACCCACTGCAGTTTGCCTGTCGTGGATTCGATCTCATTGGTTCTTCACGCAGCTTTGGATCACCTGGACAATACTAATACTTATGTCAGGATGCTGTTTATTGACTACAGCTCAGCTCTAACACAATCATTCCTACATTTCTGATTGAAAGATCCAAAACCTGGGCCTTTGTACTTCCCTCTTCAAATGGATCCTCGACTTTCTCACCAGAAGACCACAGTCTGTACGGATCGGAAACAACATCTCCACCTTGCTGACAATCAACACTGGTACGACTCAAGGATGTGTGCTTAACTCACTGCTCTACTTTTTCTACACCCATGACTGTGTGGATAGGCTCAGCTCAAATGCCATCTCTAAATTTGCTGATGACACAACTATTGTCATCAGAATTTCAGATGGTGGCAAGAAGGCATACAGGAGTGAAAGAAGCTGCAGAAAAGTTGTGAACTCAGCAGCTCCATCATGGACACTAGCCTCTGTAGTATCCAGGTCATCTTCAAGCAGCGATGCCCCAAAAAGGCAGCACCTATGATTAAGGACCACCATGAACAAGGACCCTCCAAGAGGACCACAATCTTGTCATGGTTTGGAGGCTTGCAGGCCTCAGTGATCCATAGAGATATGTTGGTAGGAGTCAGCGCTTTGTGCTTTGGCTCTTGGTAGGGTCACCCATGTCAAACAGTTGAAAGGGTAGAGGCCAGCGTCACAACCATGGATTTGGCAGCGCAGCAGATACAGCAGTTGCACTTGTGAATATACAGATGTCAGCTAATTATTATTTCATTGTGGTAGTATTTAACTCCATTTATTCCATTGTAGTGTTTGTCGAGACTTGAACACACCACAGCAACTCTTCGCTGCCTGTTTGCATTTGGCCTTGCCTGAGAATTTGGACTGTCGAGTCATCTGACTCGGAAGACTAGTGGTATTTGTTTTATATTTAGTTATTCTTTTCAGCTGCAGTGTGAGCTTCATTTTCCATTTGAGAGTTTTAGTTAACAGCCCTGTTTGGCCTAGCGTTTATTGTTTTCTTTTCCTTTTAAAACTGTTCACATTAAAGTCTGTGAACTATCGACCCGCTTCAGTGTCTCTCACTCTGCACTTGGGCCATATCCGAACCTGGTGCCAGCCAGACTCAGCGTGGTCCACTTGTCCTCCAGGTTTGGGAGTTCAGCACAGGGCTAACAGCCCTGACAGGTAAAACAAAATTGTTAAGGAAATAGCAATGAAGAGTCCTTCTATTATAATGATATTCCTGCATCTGCACCCGAAACTTGCATAACTGACAGTAGTGAAAACCGAGAAGTTACTGAGATGATGAAGGAAGCCATGAACACCACCAGAAATGGAGGACATTCATTGCTGCCCTAAACACCAGTGGCATTTGATATGTATTTACTGTAAAAGACAGTTTTTATTATTACGTATTGCATTGTACTGCTGTCACAAAAACAACAAATTTTATGACATATGCCTGTGTTATTAAACTTGATTTTGTTTCTGATTCATTTAATTCCAATTTTATTTATGGATTGCAAAAGCTCATTGTTAACACAACTCATGGTGTTTGGCAAATTAAGGTGTTAGATATGCACTGCTTATGCATGCTGAACATGCAGTGAAGGCAGTGGGTGAAATTAATCCTCATGCATTGCTGATATGATGCCAGCTTTGCAAATTCAGCCACAATGATCAAACAAATAATGATGCATGGGAAACTGACGCCTACTGTAGCTGCAGAGAAATCTAGTGGCCTTCAGTCCCTGTTCCATTGCCTAGTTGCCCCAGTTTCCTCCAGCATTTTTGAAGGTATTCTTAATGACACTTGTGTTTGTGCACAACTACATAGCAACTAAATAGAAGCATGCTCGTGGGTGCTGGCTTTAACTGATATATTCACATTGCAGTGAGAGAGAGAGAGAGAGAACAATATGCATGTGCAGACAACAGATCAACATGTAGTGCTGGGGTGTGGGTCATTGCTCTAAAAGAAATAGATCCATACTCTCCCTTCCTCCCCCTTTAAATTAATTCACTATAAAATGGTATATGTACAAAACATCCATTTCCCTTTCATAAACCGATATTCCAAATAAACATGCTTTCACAATAACAGTCCATGACAACTTCACAGTTCTAAAGATTCAGTCTTTAGGGTGGTGACTTGTTTCTTTCAGGATAGAACCTTTGGATCTGTGGAGTGGCATCTGGTTTAGTAGGTGTCTTGTCTAAGACAAAGTTCTTGGTGTCCAGTGTCACGTTGCTGTCAGTGACACGATCATCACTGAGACGCAAGTCTGGTGACTGTAATGTGTCCATCTTGTTGGATGCAATTGACTCAGGTGTGTTGTTTGGTTGAGCACCCAGTATCTGGACCACATGATGTCTCCATGTCAGATCTCCTCCATGCACTGTGTACATCAATGGTTCAGTTCTTGTAGCTAACCTACTTGGTGTCCTCTTGTCTTCTCAGTAATCATGTGCTAGGACTTCCTGTCCAATTTTGAAGCTCCTTGCTGCTTCACTTAGCAACTAGCTGAACTGTTTATTCTGTACTTCCCTCTGGAGGTCTAGTTTCAGGAGGTCTATGCGAGATCTCAGAACAGCATTGCAGGTGTTTGATTTGTTGTTACATGAACAGAGTTCCGATATACAAAAAGAAAGTTGTCCACCTTGTGCTACAGAGAAATGTCCTCCTTGTCCATAGCTTTAATGGACTTCTTGAAGGTTTGGATAAACCTTTGAGCTAACCCATTCATTAAATATCTGATGCCATTTTTCTTCATGAACAGTTGGAATTCTTCTGACATGTATTGTGGTCCGTTGCCACTCACAATTTATTTGGGTAAGCTGTTTCTGATGAAGGTATTCGTCAGAATGGAGATAGTCTTTGCTGAGGTGGTTGATTTCATTGGTCTAACCTCTGGGCATTTCAAATGAGCATCCCCAGCAATCAGAAACATGGAGTCCATGAATGGCCCAGCAAAGTCAATATGTACCCTTTGGCATGGTGACGACGGCCACTCCCATGGGTGTAACGGTGCCTGTGCGGGTGCATTTTGAATTTTTTTGGCATCCAGAACAGCCTTTGGCCAGGTTTTCAATCTGTTCACCTATGCCAGGTCACCACATGTAGCTCCGGACGAGACTCTTGACTGTACCCAGGTGTCCTTCCTGAAGATTTTCTAACTCTGGTGCGAGTTAAGAGGGAATCACAACCTGAGATCCACACATCAGCGTTCTTTGACATAATGACAGCTGGTCTCATCTCGCTGCGAACGCTGGAAACATAGGGTTACCATGAGCTGGCCATCCCTGTATGGTGTTTTCATAGACTTTTGACAATGTCGGGTCATTCCTTGTTTCACTTTGTATTTCAGAATTTGTTACCAGCAACTGGTCCATCAGTGCAGAGTGGAACACTTCTGCTTGGTCAGAGCATGAAGACTTACCTTCTTCAGTTTTCAATAGTGGAAGATGTGACAAACCATCAGTATTGCTGGTTGTTTTTTGTACTCTTAAACTCTGAGATAAGACTGAGCTTCTAGGAATAATATCCAACACTGTAACTGGATAGCAGTCATCAAGGGAATTCCTATCCTGGGATAGAAATTGGACATAAGGGAATGGAAGTCGGTCATTAGTGTAAACTTTTGTCTGTAGAAGTAGTGGTGGAACTTCTTTATTCCCCATACTAGACAAAGAGCCTCTCGGTCAATTTGTACATAATTGCGTTCTGTACTCATTAGTGACTTTGAAGCAAATGCAATTGGACATTCAGATCAATATTTCATAATGTGTGACAAAACGGCTCCAATGCCACAAGGGGATGCATCGCACGCCAGTCTGATGGGCAGAGATGGGTTATAATGAGTGAGCAGTTCATCAGAGGTTATTAGTCTCTTTGTTTCCTTGAATGCTTTTTCACATCTTTCTGACCATTCCCACTTTGCTCCTCTGTGTGTGTGTCTGTGTGTGTGTGTGAGAGAGAGAGGGTGAATGAGAGGCGAGTGGCGAATGTCATGCCAGTGTTCAAAAGTCAGGCAACTTTAGGTCAGTTAGTTCAACATCTGTAGTTGGGAAGATGCTTGAAGCTACCATTAAAGAAGAAATAGCAAGGCATCTGGAAAGAAATGGATGCACCATGCAGATGTAGCATGAATTCAGCAAAGGCAGGTCCTATTTGATAATCTTACTGGAGTTCTTTGAGGATATAATGAGCGTAGTGGATAGAGGGGAACAGATGGACATTATTTACTTGGATTTCCAGAAGGTGTTCGATAAGGTGCTGCATAAAAGACTTATCAATAACATAAGGATGCATGGAGTTGGGGTGATGTATTGGCATTGATAGAGGATTAGTTAATTAATAGAAAGCAGAGAGTTGGGATACATGGGTGTTTCTCTGGTTGCCATTCAGTGGTGAGCGGTGTGCCACAGGGGTCAGTGCTGTTCACAATATACCTTAACGACCTGGAAGAGGGACCGAGTGTAGTGTATCTAAGTTTGCTGATGATACCAAATAGAGTGGAAAAGCAAATTGTGCAGAAGATATGGATAGTCTGCAGAGAGATATAGATAGGTTAAGTGAGTGGACAAGGGTCTGACAGACGGAATACAGTGTTGGTAAATGCGAGGTCATCCACTTTGCAAGGAAAAATGGAAGAGCAGATTATTATTTAAATGGTAAAAATTTGCAGCATGCTGCTGTGCAGAGGGACTTGGGAGAGTTTGTGCATGAATCTCAAAGGGTTGGTTTGCAGGTGCAGAAAGCTATCAAGAAGGCAGATGGGATGTTGGCCTTCATTGCTAGAGAGATTGATTTTAAGAGCAGTGAGGTTATGTTGCAACTGTACAGGGTACCAGTGAGGCAGCATCTGGAGTACTGTGTGCAGTTCTGGTCTCCTTACTTTGAGGAAGGATACTATGGCTTTGGAGACAATGCAGAGGAGGTCCACCAGGTTGATTCCAGAGATGAGGGGGTTAAACTATGAGGAGAGATTGAGTTGTCTGCGACTGTACTTACCAGAATTCAGAAGAATGAGAAAATATCTTATAGAAACATATAAAATTAGGAAGGGGATATATAAGATAGAGATGGGAAGTTGTTTTCACTGAAAGGTGAGACTGGAACTAGGGGACATTGCCTCAAGATTCAGGGAAGTAGATTTAGGATGGAGATGAGGAGGAACTGCTTTTCCCAGAGTGTGGTGAATCTGTGGAATTCTCTGCCCAATGAAACAGTGGAGGCTACCTCAGTAAGTATATTTAAGACAAGGTTGGATAAATTTTTGCATAGTAGGGGAATTAAGGGTTATGGGGAAATGGCAAGTAGACAGAGATGAGTCCATGGCCAGATCAGCCATGATCTTATTGGATGGCGGACAGGCTTGACAGGCCAGATGACCTACTCCTGCTCTTATTTCTTATGTTCTTATGCTGCTTGCATTAGGGAGCATGTCTTATGAGGATAGGATGAGCAAGCTAGGGCTCTTTGCTTTGGAGTGAAAGAGAATGAGAGGTGTCTTGATAGAGGAGTATAAGATGATAAGAGGCATGGACAGAGTGGACAGACAGGATCTTTTTCCCAGGGTAGAAATGGCTAATATGAGAGGGTATATTTCCAGTCCTAGTGTAGGGTCTCAGCTTAAAATGTGGATTGTTCAGTTCTGTCAATAGATTATTCCTGATCTAAATTTCTCCAACATTCTGTGTGCATTACACAAGATTTCCAAATTGGCAGAAGCTCTTTTGTGTAGAATAACTGGGGTTGATTATTCACTGATTTAGTGATGTCCAACATACCACTTTTATGAGTAAAATATATATTTTTCATTCCACCATTCCATCTTGCCTCTATTGTGTTGGTGATTAGGAGACCTAAGACCACAAGATATAGGAGCAGAATTAGACCATTCAGCCTATTGAGTCTGCTTCACTATTCCATCGTGGCTGCTTAATTATCCTTTCAATCCCATTACCTTACCTTCTCCCCATACCTTTTGATGCTCTGATTAATCAAGAACTTATCATTCCTCTGTTTTAAATATACCCAATGACCTGGACTCCACAGCTGTCTGTGGCAATGAATTCCACAGATTCACTACCTTCTTTAGAAGAAATTCCTGCGTATCTCTGTTATATATGGAGGTCCCTCTATTCTGAGGCTGTGCCCTCTGGTTTTAGATTCACCCACTATTGGAAACATCCTCTTCACATCCACTCCATTTAAGCCTTTCAATATTCAATAGGTTTCCATGAGATTCCCTGCATTCTTCTAAACTCCAGTGAGTACAGGGCCAGAACCATCAAATGCTCCTCATACATTAACACTTTGATTCCTGGAATCTTTCTCATGAATCTTCTCTGGGTCCTCTCCAATGTCAGCACATCTTGCCTTAGATAAGGCAATCAAAACTACTCACAATACTCCAAGTACAGTCTGACAAATGACTTGTAAAGCTTCGGCATTACATCCTTGCTTTTATATTCTGGTCCTCTTGAATGGAATGCTAACATTGCATTTGGCTTCCTTACCACCGACTCAACCTGCAAGGAATTACAATATAAATTAACTTTAATTGGGAGCTGGGGGACAAAGAAACCAAGAAAACATAAAATTCATTGAGTAAGCCAGTAGACTTCATTATCTCTTATTTAAAAATATGCAATATTTATTTGTATCATAACAAAGCTAGAAAATATCACTGCCTCACTTGAACTACATCTGACCAGAACTTGTTGAGAAATTCTGTCACTCCTCACTGAAGAGTTGACATTTTCACTTGGAAACCGCAAAATAGATTTTTGAATATTAGCTGTAACTTTTGACTTTAAATTTAATATCCACATATGTTCACTCAATTCAAGTGGTACAACACTTGCTTCTGAATCACACGAAGATGATTTTTCTTTCTAAAAAAATCTTCAATGTATGATACTGGTTGACGTTTGAGGATGATATTTAAAGGGCGCTAGATTGCTGGATTTACAGTACTACAGATAATCTGATTAATCATTGTTCAACCTTTCTGTTCAAATTATAAAGTCTATAGTGATACTTAAAAAAGCAGACAGTGCTCTCACCATGCCTTGAAGAAGATTTATCACTCGAGCACAATAACAGCCAAAATGAGCTGATTATTCTCTTCATTTTTATTGCTGAATATTTTTGGAATAGAATGGATATCTTGTTTGCCTACACAGTCTTTAACAACCAACTCATCATGTGAACACTTTGACATATTTCAATGACATATAAAGCACTAACAACAGGCAATTCTATTTATATTTAGTCTGGAGTCTTGGATTGCAATTATTAGGTTAGATAAATTAACATTTCCTTGTAAAATGATTTAGATGTGTATACGATGAATAGGATACAGGCATACCTAGTCTCACCTTTCCATATACAAATGCTTGTACTTTTGGCAAAATTTGATCCTTTTTGTTACAGCAATGGACATTACAACAAATACTGCAAGGATTAACTTGTAAAAAAGCATATATCTTGCAATACTTTGGCTAACAGCTTTTGGTTGCAACCACTTCTTGAAAGTGACACACAGAGGCTCTGTAGTTAACATTAAAAAACCTAAACTCTGTCATACAGAAGTAAATTTCCTAGGGATGGCAATTACCAATCAGGGCTGTGATTTAATCCCTGTATTACGACAAAAAGTCACTTGAGTACGAAATCAAAAGATCATAAATGCCTTACAATCAAACTTAGGCCTGTTGAATTGCTCTAGAGCTTTTATACCTGACTATGTCCAACTGTCAAAACCATAAGATGACAGGTGGACACTGAAAAATGAAGAGACTTTTGTTCTTATCCCTGAAGATTATGAGTCTCTAGAGAATTAATGAATGCAGTTCAGCAAGCAACAGACCTCTGGACAAGAGAACTAACAAAATCTCCTGTTTTGTGAACTTGTGTTTCTCCAAAAAATACTGTAGCTATCTGCTGTAATGATGGAGAAGAAACTTAAGTCCCATGCACTATGCCTCATATAATTTCACCCTAACAGAACAGAAACTTACTGTCTTAGAATGATGTCTTACTATGAAATTCCATGTGTTTATTGCAGTCAGTGCACTGCAAGTGGATGAACTACATATTATACAAAACAGAGTTGGTGGCTTTGCAAAATTGTAGCAAATAACCAACAATGAATGAAGAGCTACCATAATTAGATTTGGGGAATGACAAACACTTTTACAAGCTGACACCTTAAAGTTGGACTTACAATGACTTACAATCCTTACCTTTCACTGAAGATGCAGACTAATGTTCTCCACAACCTAATGACATCTCTTAGAGCAAAATTCTCATTACTGTGATGGATCAGCAATGAAAATCCAGAAAGATGGACCTACTCAACTATAACCTCTGCTCCTGATTATAAAAGGATTTTTTTTTTATTGGGAGCTGAACTTGAATCAAATGAGGTGCAAATGAGGAATTGAGAGATTAGGTAAAACTGCTCTACTCCAAAGGCAAAGTAGGCTAAACCTGAAGTGCAACTTCCCGTAAACAAAATGCTATTTGCGAAAATAGGAGCACACAAGAATGTTATGCCTTATTGATTAATGTACAATACCCACCAACATAGCTCAATAACTCAGGCCAATCATCACGCACACCCAATACAGCACTCATCAAGGAATTATGAGAGTCATGGGAATTCAAGTAAAAGCAAACAAACCTGACAAGAAATGGGTGTACAGGGTCTAAGAAAAGAAACTCCATAAAAATAATTCCCACCCTAGTTTCCATCCTGGATAGAAAACTCCTTGTTATCCAGATTATCAAGAATAGGGCTATGGTAATTGAGACCCGGAGGGGAAACAAGACAAGTAAAACTGTCTCCATTGAGAACATCAACCCTGCCACAACAGGATTTATTCCCCAGAATGAGGGGAACACTTAGATTAGATTCATAGAGTCATAGACCTCTACAGCACAGAAACAGGCCCTTTGGCCCAACTGGTCCATGCCGAACAATTAATCTGCCTATTCCCATCAACCTGCACTTGGACCATAGACCTCCACATCTGCCCCATCCACGTACCTATCCAAGTTTCTCTTAAATGTTGAAATTGACACATCCACCACTTGCACTGCCATATAAGTTCACACTCTCTCCACCATCTGGTTGAAGAAGTTCCCCCTCATGTTTCCCTTTTGTATACCTCTATCAAATCTCCTCTTATTCTCCTAAACTCCAGGGAATAAATCATAACCTATTCAACCTTTCCCTATAAATCAGTTCTTTAAGTACTGGCAACATTCTTACAATTTTTTTCTGTTCTCTTTCGATCTTATAAACATCCTTCCTGTAGGTAGATGACCAAAACTGTAGGCAATACTCCAAATTAAGCCTCCCCAATGTCTTTTACAATTTCAACATATCATCTCAGCTCATGTCCCAAAAGCTTTCCTTGTGACCCTATCTACCTGTGACACCACTTCTAAGAGATTATTGATCTGTATTCCCAGAGCCCTCTGTTCTACCACACTCCTCAATGACCTAACTCTCACCATGTACGACATATCATGGTTGGTCCTCCCAAAGTGCAAACCTCATAATTGTATGCATCAAATTTCAGCTGCCATTTTTCAGTCCATTTTCCAGACGGTCTGGATCCCATTGCAAGCTTTGATTGTCCTCTTTGCTGTTCTCCACACTCCCATGTAGACGCCATACGCTGTCTTCATCAACTTTCCTGGTAACTTCCTTGGAAAAACTCCATATGATATGTTGGACGTGATCTATCTATCCAAATACTTATATATCCAGTCCTTTAGAATATCTTCAATGAACTTTCCCACTACTGATGTTAGGCTCACTGGCCTATAATTTCCTAGTTTATTATTAGAGCTTTTCTGAAACAATGGAACAACATTAGCTATCCTCCAGTCCTCCAGCAACTTGCGAAGGATGTTTTAAATTTCTCTGCTTGGGCCCCTGCAATTTCTGCACCAGCCTTCCACAAGGTCTGAGGGAACACCTTGTCTGCCCCTGGGAATTTAACCATCCTAACTTGCATCAAGACAACAATCACCTCCTCCTCTGTAATTTGTATAGGATCCATGATCTTGCGGCTGCTTAGCCTCACCTCTATAGCTATGAAAATATTCCTGTTTACTTGAGGAATATCTCATAGATACATTTCCCAGAGGTAATCCATTCAGAATGCATTGTTGTTTCCAGAGTGAGACAGACTCAAATTACGGTGTGAAATGTTGTTTTTTGCTATATTTTACTTCTAATATTTGTTCAGAAGAAAGGGGAGGGCATCAACCTCCTTCAAGAGGACCTTAAACAGAGGCTCTCAAAGTTGCGCAGGGTAGAGAATTTAAGGAAACGATGCAAAAAGAGAGAAAAAGCTAGAACAGACTTCTACAAAGACCCCTTTAAATATGTGAAAGGCATTTTCTCAAAAGAGAAAAGTGGATCCCTGAAAGCATCAAAAGAGGAGGTTGAAAGATATCTCAGAGCCCCCCACACTGATGAGCTAAAAGATGAACCGATACCTGTCCCAGCTGACATCCCACCAATCTCACCCCCACAACATCTATTTAACATCAGCCCTCCCGAGTTGAGTGAGGTAAAAAAAGGCAGCGAAGAAGACAGGATCGGCATCAGTGCCAGGCCCTAACGGTGTTCTGTATTGTGTTCACAAGAACACCCTGGATGTTCTGAGATTCCTCTGGAGAAACATGAGGGTTGCATGGGAAAAGCAAGTTATCCCCAAAGCCTGGAGGAGAGCGGGGGGAACTCTGATCCCAAAAGAAAAGAATTCGTCCACCATTGAACAGTTTCGCCAAATAAACCTTCTGAACATAGAAGGCAAGATCTTTTTCAGCTTGTTGGCGCAAAGACTTGCAAAATATCTGAAACAAAACCATTTCATTGACACATCAATCCAAAATGCTGGCATAGCAGGCTTCTCGGGTTGCCTTGAACATACCAGCGTCATATGGCATCAAATCCAGACAGTTAAGAAAGAAGGAAAGGACCCCTGCACCAAGAGACTTCTGCAAAAGCTTCATCAAAACATCACATGGATGAGGATGAAGATCAAGCCCAGCAAGTGCAGAAGCATCTCCATTGTCAAAGGTCAAGTCACAGATCAAAGATTTCATATTGATGGAACACCTGTCCCAACTGTGTCAGAAATGCCAGTGAAGATCTTGGGTCGATGGTATGATGCTAAGCTCAAGGACACCGAGCAGTTTAAACAACTCAAAAAGGATACCATCATGTACATAGCTCACATCAACAAGACCTTGCTGCCAGGAAAACTCAAGCTGTGGTGCTTCCAGTTTGGCATACTCCCAAGACTCATGTGGCCTTTAACAGTGTATGGAATCCCCATCAACAAGGTGGAAAAGCTCGAAAGAGTGATCGGCACACATGTGAAACAGTGGCTTGGACTTCCACGATGCTTAAGTCCTGTTGGACTGTATGGGAACGGCAAATTGGAATTACCAATTACAAGTCTTGTGGAAGAATACAAATGCTCCAAAGCAAGGTTGGTCATTACCCTCACTGTATCTGAAGATACTGCTATTCGAACAGCGGCCCCCCATGTGGCAACGGGGAGGAAGTGGACCCCATCTGAAGCCGTTCAGAGTGCTAGGCCTGCTCTTCACTTCAGGGGTGTGGTTGGCCAAGTCCAACATGGGAGAGCCGGGCTCGGGCTTGTCCCAAAGGCTCCTCAATGGCACAAGGCAACATCAGTGCAGAAGAGACAGCTCGTGGTGGAGGAGGTGAGGAGACAGGAGGAGGCAGAGCGACACGCCAGAGCCATTTCAATGGCGAAGCAGGGCCAATAGACTAATTGGGAGAGCCTGGAAAAGAGGAAACTCAGTTGGCGTGACATCTGGGAGATGGAGGGATCTCGGCTAAGTTTTGTCATCAGAGCCACTTATGACTTCCTATCAACACCTCAAAACCTGAACCAGTGGTGGGGAGAAGACCCCACTTGCTCTCTTTGTCAAGCACCTGGATCACTGAGGCACATTTTAACAGGATGCACCATGAGCCTCAGCCAGGGGCAGTATACTTGGCAGCATAACCAAGTTCTCAGACAGCTGGCATCAATCTTGGAACAGAGGCAAACCACCGTAAACGCTCTCCCACAAACATCGGCAGGAAATATCCACATTACTCGATTTGTACCAGCAGGCCAACCTCCAGAGCACCAAGTAACATCAAAGAATATAAGCGTTCTGCATGTTGCTCAGGATTGGAAAATGGACATGGACTTGGAGGAAAAGCTTGTGTTTCCCCCAGACATTGCGGCTACAACACTCCGGCCAGACATAGTCCTGTGATCCACAACAGCCAAGCTGGCATATGTTGTGGAATTGACAGTACCATGGGAAGATGGTGTTGAAGAAGCTTATGAGAGCAAAAAGACCAAGTACTCTGAACTGGCAACTGAAGCTGCTCAGAACGGTCGGAAGATCAAGATTTTCCCTGTAGAAGTGGGATGCGGGGGATTCGTTGCTACATCTATAACTGGTCTATTGAAGAAGGTGGGGGTGAGGGGTGTCTCCCTCCAACAAGCAATCAAGTCCTTGTCAAACGCAGCAGAGGAAAGCAGCAATTGGATTTGGATTGAAAGGAAAGACAACAACTGGGCTGCAAGATGAAGACAGGAGGGTACAGAACTGAGGGGGGTGTATCTGGGACGCCAGGTAGCACCGTTGAGCCCTCTGGAGACATCATGGGCTTATCAACAAAACATTAAAGAAGGAGGGTGCCCACCTGATGACCCCGATGACAAAACTATCCTCCTCGTCACCACTCCAAGCCACTGCCAACATCGAGAGTGCTGACTTTATCATTGTGATTGAAACATCAAGTCCTAGTAGCTACAATATATACTACTAATATTGTTCAGTGCTGCCTTACTTACCATTTGCTTTCTCACAGACAAAGTCGCACTTAGCACCAAAATTGTCTCAACAGACACCACTAAGTGTAATGACGCAGAGAATATTACATTCAATGGACTTGTGAGCAGTAATGATTCTAATTTAAATATCCCTAAATTGCCTGTACCTCTTGGTCATATGTGAACTAAAACACTAGAACCCTTAATGCTTCCCGCTGGCAAAGTGATTCTTCCTGTCCAGTTAATGATTCACTCTTATCACAATGCAGATAAAATGAGCATTTTCACATAGGAAGGCAAAGAACCCTGAACCTAATGAGGAAATGATTAATAACAGCCTAACATCACCGAAAGTTACTAACTGAGATATTGAAAGTAAGCTATTATAGGAACCCCTTGAGATGGATCCCTCAGTACCCGAAGAAATGTATAGACACTGTTATGTCATTGAATGATCCCACTGATGGGAACAAGACATTGAAAGCGTTACACTAAAACATTATGAAAATCCCTATTTTTTTCAATGAAGACTTCTTTATTAAACAGACATATCTTGCTCTTCCTTGTTATAGCTAAGAAGTATATGAACATACTTATTACAAAGATATTAGATGTTTCCATTTCTCAAATTATGTGCACTGTTCCACTCCATTGTTAATTGTTGAGGTAACGGGACAATTTTCCGCAATTCCTGGTCATGCTGTAACTGGTGAGGACCAAGAGAGGCAGATACTGCTTTGAGTTGGTGCACTGGACAATATTCAGGGATTGATCTTCAAGACTGAATGAATATGCCACGAATGTCACCGACTTCATCAAGAGCTTTGTGGATGAGTGTGCATCTTCAAGAACAGACTGGACATATCCAAACCAAAAGCTGTGGATGAACCAGGAGATTCATAGTCTGCTGAGGGCTAGATCTGTGACATTCAAGACCGATGATCCAGAAGTGTACAAAAAGTACTGCTATGATCCATGTAAGGCTTTTTAAGGGTGAAAAAAAAACATTTCCTATTGAGGTTAGAGATGGAGTTGGATACATGTCAGCTTTGGAAGGGTGTGCAGTCCCTTATTTCCTTCAAAGCAAAACCTAACATCATAAATGGTTGTAATGCTTCACCCCCAAGTGACCTCAATGCCTTTTATGTACACTTTGAAAGAGAGAATAAAACCACACCTGTGCAAATCCCTGCTGCATCCGGTGACCATCTCAGAGGTCAACTTCAGAACACCTTTCAAGAGAGTGAACTCTTGCAAGGCATCAGGCTCTGATGGTGTACCTGGTAGGGCACTGAAAAACTGGCAGGAGTGATCAGGACATCTTCAAACTCTCACTGCTAGTCAGAGTTCCCCACCTGCTTCAAAAGGGTGACACTTATACCATTGCCCAAGAAGGGCAGGGTAAACTGCCTCAATGACTATCATGCAGTGGCACTCACATCTACTGTGATCAAGTCTTTTGCGAGGTTCTCATGGCTAGAATCAACTCCTGCCTGAGCAAGAACCTGGACCAGCTGCAATTTGCCTGTTGGTGCACTGGGTTTGCTGTAAATGCAATCTCACTGACTCTCCACTTAGTCTTAGATCACCTGGACATCTGTAATACTTATGTCAACCTACTGTTTATTTACTACTGCGTAGTGTTCAACACAATCATGCCCACAGTTCTAATCAACAAGCTCTAAAACCTGGGCCTCTTTACCTCCCTCTGCAAATGGATCCTTGACTTTCTCATCATAAGACCAGTCTATGCGGATTGGAAGTAACATCTCTTCCTCTCTGACAATCAACACTAACCCACCTCAAGGATACGTGATTAGCCCACTGCTCCACTCTCTCTACATTATAATTTATGTAGTACATACAGTATATATAGAATATATATGTTATTTATAATATGTAATTCATTATATATAATAATATGTAATTTATAGTTGTTATTATATGCCATTGATATTAAACCTGATTCTGATTCTGAAGCCTTTGATCCAGCAGTTTGCTTGGGAAGATAAGATGGAAAGATATATTGTAGCAGAAGCTAAGATAAACTGAAAATGTTTTCCTCCCTGGTCAATTGAAACTGTTAAGTCCAAAAGCTTTTTAGAGATCGTAGCCCTATAGACTACTGTATCTACCCAGATTTCCTATTTGCCCTTAATTAAACAGTTGTGAGTAGTTTGTGCTGATCTGCAAATAATAGCTTACAACAAAAATTAGTTCAGAATTATTGGTGTCTTCATGAATTCAATTATAATTCAGATAGATTTCCACTACAATTTGAAAAACGGGAAAACAAATATCTCAAATTTTACTGTTGGAATCCAACTGATAATGCTAAATTTTGGGGTGTCACTGTAAACATTACTTGCTGTTATCATCAACAGACAGAGAGAAAAAAATATTTGGCCCTAACATATTTTCATGACTTAAAAATTTTTTAGAGCACAACTGCCTATACAGCCATGCCTTGACAGTGCCCACTCTCACAATAGCATGATGTGATCCCTTGTTTTAGAAATTTCTGAGGAAAAACGTTGTTCAGACATACTGCTCTCAGAGGATTACCCATTTTTATAAAGGAAATAACTCTTGGAGTAATTTGATGATGTTGATATAATCTCTGTTGCGTATCTCAGGACCGAAACACAAGTCCTGTTTGAAGGAATGATTTGTGATAGATGCAAGAACGAATATTTTAGATTTAGAAGGACTTGATGTATGTCAACAATGGCTTGAAGAAATTAAGTCAAATTTAAAAAAAAATTCTGTCTCCATTATGAGAGTCACTCATAATGATCAGATTATGATCATTATCAGATCAATCACAATCAGATGAGTGAGGCACCTCCTTTTACAAGTTCCCTTTGCAAACTCAACTAAGCCCCCGACAGGCTTAATGCTCCAGCTGAAACTATAACTGAGACCTTTCCAGCTGTTGAACATTCAGCTTCCGTAGTAACAAATACAGTTTCTGGGTGGATTGGCACTACTTTAAATTGGTTACAAATTTCTTTTGCAGTTTTCCAATGGACAATTCCATAAGCCATTGAAGTTATTGTTTTTCTAGTGCTCTTTTTGATAAGATGTTGAAGCCTGCAAGGATAAAGGTTGGTGACCTCTGCCTTTTGCATAGCAGCTCCATATCTAGGACTCAGTGAACTCCAATACCTGACCTGTACTACCATGACTCCCTTGTCTTGTACTAACCTCTTTACATATTCACCTTGTTTGTCCTCAACCCTGGAAGAGTGAAGAGCAGGGACTGGACTGATCATGTTATCCTTGCTCCTCTCATTTTCCTAGTCTTGATCCCTAATGTTGCATATGGGTATGCATGTTTCTCACCTGATCTTGAGGGGGCTTGGGTTGAGTCCATTGTAAATAATTGATCCAATGACGTAATCCCACAGAAAGATGAGTCAACTTCACTATTTTTCACCCTCTTATTTGGATGTTGCATATTTCCTTTCTAACCTGGGTAACCTTTTATATAATATTCTTCTTAAGATATTATATGATGCACCTTGTAATTATTTTGTTCACTGCTAATAATGACCTTATACTATCATGCTTTACATCTTTGACTTTTCAAACCATTCAACTTAATATATTGTGCATGTAATGTTATACAATGATAAAAGACTAACCAGGAGGATGCTAGATACCCCGAGGAACTTTATACACCTAATGCCATTTTTACCTATTCTGTTGTGATTTCTTCAGATACAGTGACGTAATCCTAGGACCTCTGAGGTTTACAGGTTTATAAAGGGCTATATCAATGATTCTCAAAGGGGACAGTACCCTCCCCAAGGGAGTGTTCTGGGAGATAGAAGTCATCGGGGCTTGGTGGTGGGGGTGGGGGGGGGGGGGGGTTGGTGAGGGGCACCTTAATTTGAGGCACAAGAGCTGACCAACTATCACTAAAGCAGGCACTTCCAAAGAAAGGATGAGGCACTGGAACACAGGAAGAACCATAGCACTGCAGGAGGTGAGCACTCATTGTCACAATGCGTTCAAAAATTGGCAATCCCATCTGACCAGACATTATTAGGGATGCATAAATTGGAAACCAGGGTACGCAACAGTTCCCCTTGACTTGCAGCATGGAATAAGTTCATGTAATTTAACAGTTGGTAAGTCAAGTACAACCTCTCAATTTTCTCTACAGATTTGTGGAAAACAGGTTGCGCTCTGATACAGCATTGGCCAGAACCAGATGGTGAAATAGAGCCAATCAGTGAACCTGCCAACCCAGAGGGGTGTCCACTTTTATTGGAAAATTGGAAATACATGAGCAAAACATTGGGAGAAGAATGTTCTCACAGTTTCACTGCATGGAAAGTATGGCACTCTTTCCTAGACATGGGCCCTTTTCTTTTTTTTTGTTCTTTCTTCACTAACCCTTTAGTCAAATTAAGAATTATAAAGCTAAATCTTTTAATTGTATGCAGTGTACTGCTTGTTACGTCGTGGTACTTCTTTGTAACGGGGTAACGAATCACACAGCATCGACACAAACAGGGTTTTGGGGTGGGCTTGCGACTCAATATCACACACTTGGTGGGGCTGGAGATTGTCTTCCCTAGTCTTATGCAACATGTGGTACCAGAGTGTCCCACTTTGAACAAAGAGGACATCTCTGATGACCTGGAAAGGAAAACCTCATTGGTGGAACAGATGTGATGGACGTGAAGGAACTGAGAAAAAGGAATAGCATTTTTACAGGAAACAGGTTGGGAAGAGGTATAATCATATAATCAAGATAACCACAGGAAATGGTTGGTTCAAAAAAGATGTTGGTTAGCAGTTAGTCTCCAAGAGGTCACGAAAGGGAAGGAAGGTGCCAGAAATGGACCAAGTGAATTTAAGGATAGGCTGGAAGTTGGAGGCAAAGTTGATGAAATTGATGAGCTCAGAACCAATGCACTTGTCAATGTAGTGGAGGAAAGATTTGGGGAGCAGTACCGGGGAAGGCTTGGAACATTGAGTGTTCTGCATGGCCAATGAAATGACAGGCTCAGCTGGGGCCCATGCAGGTGCCCATGGCTACCCCTCGAGTCATGGCCTATGCATATCATCTAGCCATCTAGGTTGTGGATGACTATCTCATCCTAAGGCGGCTAGACTCCAGGAAACTTGTTTGGTTTGTTAATTACGCCTTCCCTACTGAGGGCCTGGTGCAGGAGAACACTGCAAATCCACCAACCCAAGGAACAAAGTTGGTTTGATGACTGTATTACTGACCCTACATGCCCTTTAGAGGGCAAAAGGGTGGATCCTGAGCTGACACTTTGCTGCCCTGGTTGGAGAAGCTACCACCATTTGGGTGCTTAGAATTTTTTCAACAAACTGAAATCGTTCATGTATTGGATTTTGTTTAACGGCTATTGTGCACATGGTTAAGGGCATAAAGGGGTACCATTATTAAATGAACTAGGTCTCAGTCTGCACTTACCATTTGTTTCCAGTCTTATAAACTGTTATTAAGCCCTTGCTTTTGACTATTTTACTCCATGCAGTACCATGTCTTCCAAAGACATCTCCATCATTTATTTGTGTATTAATCATTGCATGCATTTGATAAAGATTTCCTTACTCGTGTGGAGGTGGTACAAAGACCATGGGAAATAACAGGAATAAGAATGAGGGGTGACCTCATTGAAACCTTGCGAATGGTGAAAGGTCTTGATAGAATGGATGTAAAGAAGATATTTCCTATGGTGGGAGAGTCTAAGACCAGAGGACACAGATGCAGAATAGAGGAGCGTCCTATTAGAATGGAGAGGGGGAGGAATTTCTTCAGCTAGAGAGTGGTGAATCTGTGGAATTTGTTGACACAGGCAGCTGTGGAAACCAAGTCTTTATGTATATTTAAGGCAGAGATTGATTGATTCTTGAATGGTCAAAGCATGAAGGGATATGGGGAGAAGGCAGAAGATTGCTGCTGAGAGGAAAATATGATAAAACATGTTGAATTGCCGGCGTGGACTTGATGGGCCAAATGGCCTAATTCTGTTTCTATATCTTATGGTATTATGGTTTAAATAACAAGAATACAAATTTCTGAATATGTTGGGGAGTATGACTGGCCCAGAAAGCCTGTAGCCTCCTGGCAATCTGAAGTAGCTGCTTTAGAATTCCTTCAGCATCAGCTGGAGGTGTGTGCATACTGCCAGCAAACTCTAAATAGTCAAAGGTCCATGAATTTGATGGGATCTTTGTGCTGAGGTATGTTTGGATTTTAAGCCCAATTGCCTGTAAATAGCCATGAGTAAGCCATAGCCATAGTCTCACTAAAGGGAGATTATAGTGTCACTACCCAATTTTCAAAGTCTGGTTTACTTTCCTGTTTGTTCTCCATGGCAAGTTTAGCTGCTTTACTCACTATACAAGGTGCATCCCATCTTCCTAACAAGGAGAAAATACTTTTGGCTAACAAAATAGTTTAAAACATAGTTCACATATTTTCAATGATACACATTTAAATCCAAACAACATTCTTAAAACGCCTTTAAACTCAAAGAGGATTTCTACCTTAAACATTTCCCAGTTTTCAGAGAGGATTTCTATCTTGAACCATTGAATCATTATAAAACATTTCCAAATCACAAACCTTTTCTATAACACAAACCATATCCAAAACCTAAAGCATTAAGCATTTCTTAAACACAGAGGATAAAACATAAAGCAAAGAGGACAAAGGACATCCAAAACACAGGTACAATTCTTATAAACTAAAGAGACAAAAAATCGTCAAACTCAGGAACCAAAGCTGGAGGAATGGATTCTAGTTCTTCCATGCTTCTTGATGTTGCTTTCCCTATTCTTAATAAGCCTGAACTGCTGTCTACATTTATACCCTTTTCAGCCATTTGAGTGATTTCACAAGCATGTGATATTTCCTCAGATATCCCTTTAACACAAATGGTTTAAAAACATCTTTTGGAGATATAGATATTAGTTAGCTACAATGAATACTGTAAAGCTAACTCATTTGAGTACATAAACCTTTCAAACTATGAATGTAACAGCTATTGATATGCTAAATTATATTATCCATCTATTGTATGAGTTTCCTTGAACGAAGCAATTTAAGAGAGTGGGCTTGACTGTTTGAAACAACCTGAGTTAAACAACCCTAGAGTCTTGTACTCTATTCTTGAGCAATAATAAAGCAGGTGCAGTGACTCTTTGCAGATAGAGCATCTTCAAAATACAGAGCCTATTTGAAAAGCTGTTCCATAAAGGGTGCCCTAAATTCACATTTTAAGAACTGAAGACTGACTTCCATTTATCACCAGAAACTAAACGAACTGTCAATTGCAGGTGTTACGCCCGTGGCCCCCTCCTTTTTGAGAATCGCAGGATCGCTATTGATTCGAGTCAGGAGACCCAGGAAATGAGAGAAAGACATGCAGAATCCACAAAGAGTTTGGAACGTGTCCTGGCCTCCGAAAGGTGGAACCATTGATAACGGCTATTGTCTCTTGGAGATGGAATTGTGTATTGAATCCTGTACGATGCCTCGAAGCCCCCAGGCAATGAACCGGGGGGGGAGTTGGTGGAGGGGTTGCATCATCCCACCCTGATTGACATCTGAGACCCTGTGAGTCAGGATAAAAGAGGGTCTGAGGAACAGCCCCTTTAGACGCACCAGAAGAAACGCTAGCGATCCCGTAATAGCAAAAACTGGTGGAAAGGCCACGTGCGTCCTTTTCCATTTGCCCCGGAATCGGTGGGCCCTTTACCACGGCAGAACGGTTTTTAGCTAACAACGGGGAAATCAACTCCCAACGACTCTCGAAGGATTGACATCATAAAAGGAATGGGCAAGTTTTAACCCATCTTTCTCTCCAACCAAAAAGCTGCAGCTTGAATGAACTTGAGTGACTTTTATATTTCCATCGGACAATACATTATCCCCTAGACAACGATAGAGCTATTTCTTATTGATTATTATTATACCCGCGCTTTTAGATTTAGTATTGACGAAGTATATTATCTGTATGATTGCATTGATATTATTTTGTGTATTTTTATCAATAAATATTGTTAAAAATAGTACCATCAGACTTCAATGGACCTCTCTTTGCTGGTAAGTGACCCAGTTATGGGGTACGTAACAATTGGGGTTCTCGTCTCGAGATTTGACACCAAATTGGAGGGCCAGTGAATCGGGCTTGTAAGTCCAAACTTGGATCTGGTTACGCGGGTAGCCAGACGGGAAACCAGCAAAGATGGACGTGGGTGAATTTATAGAAAACCCGACTCTGGAGGCGCTAGAGGCGGCCACCAAATCAGACTTGATAAATTTGGCGAAGGGGTTAAACCTCGCAGAGGTGAGGTTGTCAATGAAAAAGTGGGAGGCGCGAAGGGCAATAACTCAGTATTATATTGGGAAGAATGTGTTTGCAGCTGAGGTTTTGGAAAATATCCCTGAAAAGGTACCAGCTAGTGGGACGGCTCAGTTAGTGTTGGAGAAATTAAGGTTGGAACATGCAATTAAGTTAAAGCAGCTGGAAGCAGTTGAGAAGGAGAAAGAAAGGGCCGAGAGAGAAAGGGACGGGAGCAGGAAAGAGCTGAGAAACAAAGAGAGCACGAAATTCAGTTAAAACAGCTGGAAGCAGCTGAGAAGGAGAAAGAAAGAGCTGAAAAAGAGAAGGAAAGGGTCGAGAAGGAGAGGGAGGCAGAGAAACAGAGGAAACATGACTTGGAGATGGAGAAGTTAAGGCAAGAGCAACGAGTTCAGGGGTCAGACCGAGAGGAGCGGTTTAATGTTAGTCGGGAGTTGAGGTTAGTACCTCCGTTTGAGGAGACGGATGTTGATAGTTATTTCTTGCTTTTTGAAAAGGTGGCAGTGAATCAGAAGTGGCCCAGAGATCAGTGGGTGGCGTTGTTGCAAAGTCTGTTAAAAGGGAAGGCACAGCGGGCATATATGGCGTTGTCCATGGAGGAGGAAGGGGAGGAGAGTTATGACAAAGTAAAGGCGACCATTCTCCGGAGTTGTGAGTTAGTACCTGAAGCGTATAGACAAAAGTTCAGAAATTTTAAAAAAGGGGGGAATCAGATGTATACCGAGTTTGCCTATGAGAAGGGTGTGCTCTTGGACCATTGGTGCACAGCAGAGATAGTGGAAGAGGATTATTGGCATCTCAGGGAGTTAATTCTGATTGAGGAATTTAAAGGTTGTGTTTCGGAGGATATCTGGATGTATTTGAATGAGAAGCTGAATGTCCATCTCAGAATTTGCTAGGTTCGCAGATGAATATGCCCTAACCCACAAGTCAAAGTTTTCCTTGAATAAAAGTTCCCAGAGAGACCGTGGGAACGATAGAGAAAGCCCGCCGGCTGAGGAAGAGGTCCCGCCGGGAGCTAGTGGTAAGATTGAGGGGGAAAGGCAAGATGGCCAGAGATTTCCGGGCTTGACCTGTTTTAATTGTGGAAAGGGGGGGCATATTGCATCTAGGTGCTTTGCTCCGAGGAAAGAGACAGGAAAAGGGAAAGCAGTAGTCCCTATCGGATGTGCCGTGGTAATCAGTAAATCGACAAGAGAGCCCCGGGTAGACAGAGTACGAGAAGGGTCTGAGACTTGTATGTCAAACGGAACCGTGTCTGTGAGGGAGGGAGACACCCCAGTTCCAGTACGGATCTGGAGAGACACAGGGGCTGAATTATCATTGATCAGCAGTAAGGTACTAGATTTTGGTCGCAAGACGGGAATGGTAGCTGTGAAAGGAATAGGCAAAGGGACGGAAATGGTGCCCTTGCATAGGGTCATTATGAATTGTGAGCTAGTCTCTGGACCAGTTGAAATGGGGGTGCGATCAGAATTCCCAAGAACTGACGCGGACATCCTTCTGGGTAACGATTTAGCCGGTGGTAAGGTTTGGTCAGCAATGAAGCTAACGAGCCGGCCTGTGAGTGTTGAGGCTCTGCCCCTAGATTCCAAGATCTATCCTGCATGCGCAGTCACTCGCAGCATGTCGAGAAAGGCCACTGAGACAGCAGTTTAAATCAGGCCAGTATCGATCTGGCCAAGACGTTTTTACCGACCCTGTGCCACGAAGGTTTAGAGGGTGGTAAAACGAAGAGGAGTAAAGTGAAAGAGAGTAAGGGAGAGGAGGTAGACCTGCCCTTAGTGAGGAGATAAAGATGAGAAACAGATAGAGCTGTTAAAAGGTCCAGAGTTGGACATGGATGATCTGTCTGGTTTGGCAGAACTGTTTGAAGAAGTTGAAAATTCTAAAGGTGTTCCCGATAATGAAATGAGGGCAGTCCTAGATGAAAAGGGTGCCCTTACCTTGAAGAAGTCTGCTGGGTTGGCAGATGAGGTTGTTTCAGCCCGCAGGGTTGAGTTTACTCCGGAAGGGAGTTGCCCAGAGAGTAGCTGGGAGAATCAGGGGAATTTAGAATTTGGACCGGGTACGGGTATTGAAAGCCTGGAAGAGGCAAATGTCTCGTTTGAGTGTGTCCAAGATGTGGATGCATGTGGTACTGAACCTAGTAATGGAGCTCAGAAAAAGTCTGAGGTATTTGATTCAGTTGAAAAGGAATGAAGTCCTTGTGGGTCAGATGGACTTGGTTCAGTGAAGAAAGGGTTAACCTTGGTAATAGTGGGAAGTGAGAGTTCCCAGGAGTTTGTGCTTGAAGGTGTGTTAAAAGTTAATGCGGAGATCAAAAGTGGAGAGATGAATATTATTATTGAAGGAAAAGGAAATATGTAGTTCCCAAATCGAATGAAGAAAATTTAAAGGCTGGATTGATATCAAAGGCAGCAACCAGGCTCCAGTCATTGTGGTACCACAAAGCCTGCGGATCACTTACAGTGGTGATGGCCCCCCCCCCCCCCCCCGCTATTGTTATTCCAGAGTGTGGTGTGAAAAGGCAGAATTTGAAATGCTGTTTGAACAAAGAGTTCGAACTGAAAACTAATAGCCTGAAGGGAAAACTAGCAACTTGCATAAAATTAAAGAATGGGGTGGAAATTCAGAAGATGGTCTAAGTTTGGGACACAGTGTTGATAAAATAACTCCTCTGGAAGAAGTGGGCGAAAGCCTATTTCGCCAGGGTACCCAAGCTCCCCACGTGGGAAGTAACCGGAAAAGAGGTGAGGGTTAATGGGGACGCCATTTTTAAATAGCAAAAGCCAGTTTTACGAGATTTCGACAAAGCCTGTGAATAATAAAGACAGCCCCATGGAAGCCTGCCTGTTAAGTTTGAAAGCAACATAAAGATTAGTATTTGCATGAACTTTTGTAGTACATACGTAAGCTAAGATCACAACTCTTTAGTTTTGTTTGCTGAAGGAAAGAAATAAAAATAGGTGATTATTAAATTGAAGTCTGATGCTACAAGACTTTAGTAAGGTACAAGATGTTAAGATATTAAAGGAAGTGATAATGTGCTTGCGGACTGTTTATCTAGATGCTGAATTGAATGTATAACTGTATTACTCTGTAGTGAAAAGAAAAGCTTTTGTATTGTGTTAGATTCTAAAATCCTGCAAGACTCTGTATTACTCCGTTTTTACTGATGGTTTTTACCGATGGTAAAAACGCGTTGAAGAAAGGGGGTGTTACGCCCGTGGCCCCCTCCTTTTTGAGAATCGCAGGATCGCTATTGATTCGAGTCAGGAGACCCAGGAAATGAGAGAAAGACATGCAGGATCCACAAAGAGTTTGGAATGTGTTCTGGCCTCCGAAAGGCGGAACCATTGATAACGGCTATTGTCTCTTGGAGACGGACTTGTGTATTGAATCCTGTATGATGCCTCGAAGCCCCCAGGCAATGAACCGAGGGGGGAGTTGGTGGAGGGGTTGCATCATCCCACCCTGATTGACATCTGAGACCCTGTGAGTCAGGATAAAAGAGGGTCTGAGGAACAGCCCCTTTAGACGCACCAGAAGAAACGCTAGCGATCCCGTAATAGCAAAAACTGGTGGAAAGGCCACGTGCGTCCTTTTCCATTTGCCCCGGAATCGGTGGGCCCTTTACCACGGCAGAACGGTTTTTAGCTAACAACGGGGAAATCAACTCCCAACGACTCTCGAAGGATTGACATCATAAAAGGAATGGGCAAGTTTTAACCCATCTTTCTCTCCAACCAAAAAGCTGCAGCTTGAATGAACTACAGTGACTTTTATATTTCCATCGGACAATACATTATCCCCTAGACAACGATAGAGCTATTTCTTATTGATTATTATTATATCCGTGCTTTTAGATTTAGTATTGACAAAGTATATTATCTGTATGTTTGCATTGATATTATTTTGTGTATTTTTATCAATAAATACTGTTAAAAATAGTACCATCAGACTTCAATGGACCTCTCTTTGCTGGTAAGTGACCCAGTTACGGGGTACGTAACACAAGTTCACTTACAATAATTTCATCTTACAAGATGTTGTGTTTAGAAAGCAAGGTTAGAGGAAACAACAAGGAGTGAATATCTATCACACTGTCCTCTTGCTAAGCAGAGATTTCTAATCCAGCTTCTTCCTACCAATACCAGCTTTGATATCAAAGACTCCTGCCAAGATTCCTCCTGGGAACAACTTATGAGGGGTGATTGATATGTTTGTGGCCTAAGGTAGAAGGAGTCAATTTTAGAAAACGTAGCACATTTATTTTTCAACATAGTCCCCTCCTACGTTTACACACTTAGTCCAGCGGTCGTGGAGCATACGGATCTTGGACTTCCGGAAAGTGTCCACAGATGGGTGATTGATAAGTTCGAGGTGAAAGGTAGAAGGAGGTGAGTTATACAGCTCTCGTTACATGCACATACAGGTCAACTCTGAGTGATTATGCAGAAAGTTTGAAGTTAATAACTCATCTCCTTCTACCTTAGGCCACAAACTTATCAATCACCCCTGGTATAAGATGCTGTATTTAAAAGCAAGGTTAGCAATAAAAAAAAACACAGGGAGTGAATATCTATCACACTAAGTCTACCAATACTGCTATTCATGTTATAGTTAATGTTACTAAAACAATTTGTATATTTGATGATAAAATCCCATGGTGACAAAACAGACTGAGTAGCCCTTGCTCAGTTAAAGTTTTCTGGGAAAACACAGAAGTTGGAAAATGTGTCAGTTTTTCTCAGTCTGGTCCAATACTTAACAAAGTAAAGGGTGAAGACCTGAATGTTGTTATAGCATACCAATAGGTGTTCATTCTCATGGAAGGGACCTAACCAACACCTATGCTCTGACAGTTTTTTTCCGAGAGCCTAGAGTGAAAGGTATACACAGAGTCCTCAGCAGAAAAACTGTATTCTTCCATACTTCTGCATATGTTTCACTTCTATGCATATTATTATATTATGAGATCATGTAACTGATGGATATAATTTTCTGTAACTAAAAAGTGAGGTTACTAATCCTTAGGCAAAAGGAGGCAGCAATACACAATCAATAAATGATTTACAAAACTCATTTTCAGAAAACCCGATAAGGTTGTACACCACGTCAAAAGCAATGTGAATGTGAAAGCTATATGATCAGCAAACTCAATACTATCACCCCTTTCTGTGCGAGAACAAATAGTGACTACAATATGTGTCTGACAGGTGGAGAGTATTTACAGACCAACTCTACAGAGTACAGGATAAGTACAGTATGTTCCCATTAGGAAGAAGGACAAGGATGACAAGTAAAGGAACCTTGAATGTTAAGAGAATGATGAATTTAGTTCACAAGAAACACAAACAAATGTATGTTTTATGATGCTAAAATCACAAAAATGCCTTGAGGAATATAATAAGCCAGATAAACATTTAAGAAGGGAATAAGGAATGCATTGAGGGGCTATGAAAATTCCTTGGCAAGAAGGATTAAAGACAATCATAAGGCATTCTAAACATACATCAAAAACAAGAGAATAACTAGGGAGTGGATGGACTATTTAGAGATAAAGGAGGAAGCGTGTACTAGGAGGCAAAAGATGCCGGAGAGGTCCTAATGAGTACTTTGCATGAGTATTTATCAAGAAGAATCAAGAACATGGTGGACAGGGAGATCATTGAGGGATTTGCTAATTTGCTAGGGATAAATGAGGCAGTGGTGTCCGTAAAAGAACATTAAGGTGGACATGTCCCAGAGCCTGATGGAAATGCCTCAGGTAATTGAGATAGGCAAGGAATGAGATTTCAGGGAGTTTGACCAATATCTTCATGTGTACTCTAGTCCCTGTCAAAGAACTGGAGGACAGGTGAGTAACTTATGTTATTCCTCTAACCAAGAAGGAAAATAGGGATAATCCTGGAAACCATAGACTGACAGAATAGTTGCTGGAGAGGATTCTTAGGTTTAGGATTTATGAGCATTTGGAAAACCATGGCCTAATTAGGGACTGTCAGCACGGCTTTGAGTGGGGCAACCATATCTTACTTACTTGATTGAGTTTTACAAGGACGTGATGAAGATGATTGATGAAGACAGAGCTCTGAATGTGATCTACATGGATTTTAGTAAGACATTTGATAAGGTCCTTTATAGGAGGCTCATGCAGAAGATTAAGATGGGACTCATGGTGAATTGGCCATTTGGATTCAGAAATGGCTTGCTCCCAGAAAACAGAGGATAGTGGTTGATGGGACTTATTCTAGCTGGAGGTCTGTGACTAGTGTTGTTCTGCAAGGACCTGTACTGCAACCTCTGCTATTTGTGATATATAAGTGAACTGGATGAAAATGTAAATGGTGCATTACTAAATCTGCAGATGATACAAAATTTGGTGTTGTTGCACAGAAGACTGGGAAAGGATACAACAATTTCAGATAAAGGCAAATAAATGTGAAGTGTTGCACTTAGGGAGTTCAAATGTTAATGGTAGGACCATTAACAGTGTTGGTATGCACATGGATTTGGGGGTTCAAGTCCATAGCTTCTAGAAAGTGGTTACATTGGTTGCTAGAGTTTTAAAGAAGGCATATGGCATACTCGCCTTTATTAGTTGAAGAATTAAGTTCAAGAATCAGGAAGTTATGTTGCAGTTCCTTGATCCAAGATGGTGGCGTGACGCAGCTTGCAGCGGCCACTCCGGAGCTGATTATCTGTTATTTGTGAAGCGGGGTTCCATGCGCAATCATAATCGGTTGAAAACGGAAATCTCCAGGAAGAACTTCTTCGTTGCTGCTGCTGCTGTGAGGTGCGGGTCTCTGCTGGGAAGAACAGGCTCTCAGTCCTCGGGGTTGTGTTGCTGATGGCCGTTGGCGGGGGCATCTTAATACGCTCGGCAGAGGATGGTGCTCGGAGAAGCTGTGCCGGAGGGGATGGTCGGAGGTTCGACCGACTCGAATCCGCTGCGGTCAGGTCGCTTTCACTGTGTGCTGCATCTGCGAGGCTGGGTTCAACTGAGCTTTCATTGTGTGCTGCGTCTGTGAGGCTGAGTCGGGCGGCGCCGTGGAAGTCCATAGCGGGGGTATTCCCTTCTGCTGCCGGTGTGGGATGACGAGTCATTCGGGACCCTGAGGACTTGTGAAAACTGTGTGATGGTTCCTTTCGAACTTATAGTCTTTTAACATCTTTGGAATATTTTTACTGTGCCCATGGTCTGTTTTTTTAAAATCAATTATGCTATTGTTTGCACTGATGTAACTATATGTTGTAAATTAAATGGCAGGACCTCCAAGCCTGTGATCTCAGGATTGCTACCCATGCCATGTGCTAGTGTGGCTAGAAATAGGAAGATTATACAGTTTAATAAGTGGCTAAGGAGTTGGTATAGGAGGAAGGGCATAAGACTTTTGAATCATTGGTGTCTCTTCCAGGAAAGGTGGGACTTGTACAGAAGGGGCAGTTTGCACCTGAACTGGTGGGATACTAATGTCCTACCAGGAAGGTTTGTTAATGATATACGGTGGAGTTTAAGCTGGAGTTGCAGGGGTATGGGAACCAGAGTGCCAGGACAGTTAGTGGAGAGATTGTAGAAACAGATGTTGGGAAGAGAACAGACCAAGATAGGAGTCAAAAAGTTGAACGTGGTGTGACAAAATCAAAAAGGGTGAAAACAGAACCGAAGGTGTTGTATCTGAATCCACACAGTATATGGAATAAGGTAGGTGAACTTGTAGCACTGTTACAGTTTGGCAGGTATGATGTTGTAGGCATCACAGAATCATGGCTGAAAGATTGTAGCTGGGAGCTTAATGTCCAAGGATACACATTGTATCGAAAGGACAGGCAGGAAAGCAGAGAGGGCCGTTTTGCTTTGTTGGTAAAAATTGAAATCAAATCATTAGAAGGTGATAAAGGGTCAGAAGGTGTTGAATCATTGTGGATAGAGCTAAGGAACTGCAAGGGTAAAAAGACCCTGATGTGAGTTGTATACAGACACCCCCAATCAGTAATAAGTATGTTGCATACAAATTATAGTTGGAGATAGAAAATGCATGCCAAAACAGCAATGTTACAATAGTCATGGGAGACTTCAATAGCAGGCAGATTGGGAAAATCAGGCTGGTGCTGGATTCCAGAAGGGGGAATTTCTGGAGTGCTACAAGATGGCTTTTTAGAGCAGCTAGTGGTCGAACCTGTTGCAACAAATGAGGCAAACCCAAGTGCAGGACACCAGCACGGAGATTTAGTTAGAATGCAGACGCAGGCGTGAGCATTGAATGGCAAACAGGAAAGAGAGCAGGAAAGCAGGACAAAAAGGCAGAATTCATCTTGACATGGAGAGACTGGATTTCACAGGTAAACCTCTGAACTGGAGTAGAACTTAGAAAACTGATCTTGACACGGAGAGACTGAGTTTCACAGATAAATCTCAGTACTGAAGCTAAACTTAGGACACACAATCCTAAGCGACTGGGAAGTGTTAATTACCACACTGGCAAAACCAACAATCTGGCAACTAGTGGGTGCAAAGCCAGGGTTCTTATGTTGCAGGTCTTGATGAAAACCAGGTGTGCCATCATCAAAGGGAATTAGGAGAAAATGGGGAATTAACAGTTGGGACTGTGATAGAACCCCCCCCCCCCCCCCCCAACGGGAGCCTCCAGGCGAACCAACAGGCTTGTCTGATTGTCTCGATGGAAATCACGGATGAGGGAAGGGTCCAGGATGAAGGAGCGGGAAATCTAGGTGCACTCCTCAGGACTGTATCCCTCCCAATCATCCAGGTACTGGAGACCCTTGCCTTGGCAGCACACATCCCGTTTTTGCCAGACGGTGTAAGCTGGGTAGTCGTCAATGATCCGGGTGGTTCAGCAGGAGGGCATAAAGGACTGACAGACACAGGTTCCAATTGGGAGATGTGGAATGTGGGATGACTGTGCATGAATCTGGGCAGTTTGAATCTGACCACTGAGGGGTTGATAATGCTCCCAATCTCAAATGGCCCGAGGTAGCGAGGGTTAAGTTTCTTGGATTCACTCTTGAGGGGGGATGTCTTTAGAAGAGAGCCAAACCTTCTGACCACGCCAATAGCTGGGTGCAGGAATTCGATGGCAATCGGCAATCCTCCCCTTGCGGTCGGCTGAGTGGGGCAGGGCAGCGTGTGCATCCTTCCAGATCTTGCGGCATCGGCGGAGATGGGCCTGAACTGAAGGCACAGCAATGTCATCTTCATGTGCAGGAAACAGAGGGGGTTGGTAGCTGAGGTAATATTCAAAGGGAGACATTCCAGTGTACTCCGCCCAAATTGCCTTGGTCAGGTTGAGTCCGTTGGGCCTCTTTAACTATGGATTCGATCTCGCAGGTGAGAGCAGCCACCACACAGAATGGTGGAAGGATAGTATCAGGATTGAGAGGGCCCTCCTTGGAGATGTATTGACGAGACCAAGCATCAGGCTTCCCGTTCTTGGAGCCAGGACGATAGGTGAGTGTGAATCTGAAATGGCCAAAAAATAATGCCCAAAAGGCTTGGCGGGAATTTAGGTGTTTAGCGGTTTGGATGTATTTGAGGTCCTTGTGGTCCATCCAGACAATGAATGGATGTTCCGCTCCCTCCAGCCAGTGCCTCCACTCCTCCAAAGCGAGTTTGATGGCCAGTAACTCCCAGTTCCCAACATCGTAGTTCCGTTCAGCGGGGGACAGATAATGAGAGAAGAAGGTGCAGAGATGGAGCTTTTGGTCTGGGCCGGAGCGTTGGGAGAGGACTGCTCCCACCCCAGAGTCGAAGGCGTCAACCTCCACAATTAATTGACAAGGGAGGGTCTGGTTGGACCAGGATTGGAGTGGAGGTGAAACGCCTCTTCAGCTCTGAGAAGGCTGAGTCTGCTTCGGGGGTCCAGTGAAAAGGGGTCGCAGGAGAGGCGAGTCAAGTAAGGGGTGCTGCCACCCGACTGTAATCCCTGATGAAGCGACGGTAGAAGTTTGCAAACCCCAGAAATCGTTGGAGTTGCTTGGCCACTCCGCCACCGCCCGGATCTTTTCAGGATCTGCCCTCACTTGTCCATTCTCGATGATGTACCCCAGGAAACAGACGGAATGGACATGGAACTCGCACTTCTCTGCCTTAACAAACAGCTTGTTCTGCAAAAGCCTCTGAAGAACCTGACGGACATGGTGGGTGTGTTCCTGAAGACTGCAGGAGAAGATTAGGTTGTCGTCCAAATAAACAAAAATGAAACGGTTAATAAAGACCCCAAGGACATCATTTACCAGGGCTTGGAAGACGGCGGGGGCATTGGTGAGACCAAATGGCATGACCATTCGGAATGCAAGAGGGGCGTTCGAAGCTGTTTTCCACTCATCTCCCTCGCTTATCCTGACCAGGTGATAGGCACTCCGCAGGTCCAATTTAGAGAAAATTATGGCTCCATGAAGGGGCTCGAAAGCCGAGTTGATAAGGGGCAGTGGATACTTACTCTTTATGGTGATGCTGTTCAGGCCACGGTAGTCAATGCAGGGGTGCAGTGAGCCATCTTTCTTTCCCACAAAGAAGAACCCTGCGCCTACAGGGGAAGTCGAGGGTTGGATAATGCCAGCCGCGAGAGAGTCATTTAGGTAAGCCTCCATTCCTTCCCTTTCTGGCTGGGACAGGTTATACAGCCGACTGGTGGGTAGAGGGGCTCCGGGGAGAAGGTCAATTGCGCAATCGTAAGGGTGGTGTGGAGGCAAGGAAAGAGCCCGCTGTTTGCTAAACACTCCTCCCAGATCGTGATACTCTGCTGGTACCTTGGATAAATCTAGTGGATCAGAGGCAGATGAGGTCGCAGTGACCTCCACTGGGGACAGGGCTGATTGTAGACAAGTTGAGTGACAGAATGAACTCCAGCAGACTATCCACCTAGTGGACCAGTCAATATGGGGGTTATGACAGCTTAACCAGAGGTACCCAAGAACTATCGGAGCTTGAAGAGAGGAAATTAAATTGAATTGTACCTATTCCCGATGGTTCCCGGAGAGAAAGAGAGATGGGGTGGTGTGCAGTGTGTGACTTGGGCCAGTAGTCTACTGTCCAGTGCCCGGGCTTCCAGGGGGGCACTCAACGGCTCACGAGGAATTCCGGCCTGGAAAGCTAAGTCTTCATCCAAAATGTTTCCCTCAGCACTGGAGTCTACTAGAGCTGACAGAGGCAGGTTCTGTTGGTTGTAACGCAAAGTAGCTTGAAGCTGCATCTGGGTTTGGGGAATGGAAGAGAATGTTGTCTGGCTCATCAGGGACCCCTTTCTACTGGTGAGCCTTCCCTTATGGCTGAAGGGGACAGGTAGCACAGAAGTGGCCAGACTGGCTGCAATATAGACACTCACCCGCTCTCAATGCCGTTCTGTGGGGGAAAGGCGGTTCTGTCCCTGCTGCATGGGTTCCTCTCCCGGGGCGGTGGAAACGGCCGGGCTGGGAGCTACTCTAGGAGCAGGAGGAGGACAGAGGCTTGTTCTGGCGGATGGTGGTAATGAGTGCCGTGGTGTGGCCAAAGGAGGTGGACGACCAGTTCTTTCTCTATAGCGTTCTCGGAGACAATTGTCCAATCTGGAGGCTGGGGAGATCAAGGAATCCAGGCTGTCAGTGTCGTCTCTCGCCGCCAACTCGTCTTTTACCATGTCGCTGAGACCATTCCGAAATACCCCTTGGAGTGCCTCATCGTTACACCCTGAGTCAGCCACTAATGTCCAGAACTCCACGGAATATTCAGCAACACTGCGTGAGCCCTGACTGAGAGTGACTAGATGCTTGGCGGCATCTTTACCACAGACGGGGTGGTCAAAGATCTTTCTCATTTCCGCGATAAAGGTGGCGAAAGAAGAGTAGATATCTGGTTGATTATCCCAAGCAGCTTTGGCCCACGCTAAGGCACTTCCCCGCAACAACCCCATGATGTAAGCAATCTTTGACATCCATGGAGTACGTAGACGACTGCTGTTCAAATACCAAGGAGCACTGAAGACGGAAGGCCCGGCACTTCCCCAAATCCCCAGCGTAGTGCTCCAGTTCAGGTACGTGTGGCTCTCTTGGCAGAGTGCTGCTGACCCATAGGGGGTTGCCACTACAGGCTGTCTGGGCTTTTTAGACAGGGTTCCAGGAGTGGATGGGGTAAAAAGAGTGGATACACGGTCCACCTGGTCACTGATCTTTGTTACATCAGCAGACAGGGAACAGAGTTTCTCCCTGACCTGCCGGAGGAGTTGGTCATGCAGACCCAGTAGAGAACCTTGGCTGGTGAGGGCTTGTTGAAGGGTATTCGTGTTGTTCTGTTGCAATAAACAAGGCAAACCCAAGTGCAGGACACCATCATGGAGATTTAGTTAGGATGCAGATGCAGGCCTGAGCATTGAACGGCAAACAGGAGGGAGAGCAGGAAGGCAGGAGACAGGCAGAATTTATCTTGACACAGAGAGACTGAGTTTCAGAGGTAAACCTCGGAACTGGAGTAGCACTTAGAAAACTGATCTTGACACGGAGAGACTGAGTTTCACAGATAAATCTTGGTATTGAAGCAAAACCTAGAACACACAATCCTAAGAGGCCGGAAGGCAGTAATTACCACACTGGCAAAACCAACGATCTGGCAACTCGTGGGTGCAAAGCTGGAGTTCTTATACTGCAGGTCTAGATGAAAATCAGGTGTGTCATCATCAAAGGGAATTAGGAGAAAATGGGGAATTAATGGTTGGGACTGTGACAGAACCCACTAGAAGATCAGCCCTTCTGGATTGGGTGTTGAGTGATGAACCAGAGTTGATTAGAGAGCTTAAGATAAAAGAACCCTAAGGGGAAAGTAATCATAATATGATTGAATTCACCCTGAAATTTGAGAAGGAGAAGCTGAAGGCAGATGTATCAGTATTACAGTGGAGTAAAGGTAATTACAGAGGCATGAGAGAGGAGTTTGTCAGAATTGATTGGAAAAGAACACTGGCAGAGATGACGACAGACCAGGAACGGCTGGAATTTCTGGAAGTAATTCAGAAGGCACAAGATATATACATCCCAAAAAGTTAGAAAAGATGACACAACTATGGCTAACAACAGAAGTCAAAGCCAACATAAAAGCCAAAGAGAGGTCATATTATAGATCCAAAATTAGTGGGAAGTTAGAGGATTGGAAAGTTTATAAAGATTAACAGAAGGCTACAAGAATGTCATTAAGAAGGTAAAGTTGGAATACAAAATTAAGTTAGCCAATAATATTAAAGAGAGTACCAAAAGTTTCCTCAGATACATAAAGTGTAAACGGGAGGTGAGAATGGATATTGGACTGCTGGAAAATGATGCTGGAGATGTAGTAATGCAAGACAACTGAATAGCGGGCAAACTGAATAAGTATTTTGCATTAGTCTTCACTGTGGAAGACACTAGCAGTATGGCAGAAGTTCGAGGTGTCAGGGAGCATGATGTGTGTGAAATTACCATAACTAGAGAGAAGGTTCTTGGAAACAGAAATGTCTGAAGGTAGATAAATCACCTAGACCAGATGGTGAACTCCCCAGAATTCTGAAAGAATTGGCTGAAGAGACTGTGGAGGCATTAGTAATGATCCTTCAAGAATCACTAGATTCTGGAATGGTTCCGGAAGACTGGAAAATTAAAAATGTTAATCCACTCTTCAAGGAGAGAGAGAAGTAGAAGAAAGGAAACTACAGGCCACTTAGTCTGACCTTGGAGTTGATTATAAAGGATGAGGCCTCTGGAACTGTGGAGGCACATGATAAAACTAGGCCATAGTCAGCATGGTTTCCTCAAGGGAATATCTTGCCTGACAAATCTGTTGGGATTCTATAAAGAAATAACAAGCAGGATGGACAAAGGAGAATTGGTGAATCTTGTGTACTTGGATTTTCAGAAGGTCTTTGACAAGGTGCCTCTCATGAGGCTTCTTAACAAGCTATGAGCCCATGCTATTACAGGAAAGATAATGATAAAGATGGCATGGATAAAGCAGTGGCTGGTTGGAAGGAGACACAGCATTGGAATAAAGGGAGCCTTTTTCTGGTTGGCTGTCAGTGACTAGTGGTGTTCCACAGGGGTCTATTTTGGGATCAATGCTTTTTATACCAAATGTCAATGGTTTGGATGATGGAATTGATGACTTTGTTGCAAAGTATGCAGATGTTATGAGATTGGTGGGGTTGGAACAGGTAATTTTGAGGAAATAGGGAGGGTACAGGAGGACTTCGACAGATTAGGAGAATGAAGAAAGAAATGGCAGAAAGAATATAATGTCGGGAAGTGTATGGTCATGCACTTTGGTAGAAGAAGTGAAAGGTTGACTATATTCAAAATGCAGGGAAAATGAGAAAAACTGAGACTCAAAGGGACTTGGGAGTCCTTGTGCAATATTCCTTAAAGTTGAATCAGCCATGATGAATTGGCAGAGCAGACTCGATGGGCCAAATGGCCTAATTCTGCTCCTATATCTTATGTTTTTATGGTCTTGTAACACTGAGAGTGGCCTATACAGAATAGACAGTCAGCACTTTTTCTTAGTCTGAGAAGTCTAGTACCAGAGGGCATGCATGTAAAGTGAGTGGTGTTAAATTCAACAGTGATGTGTGGGGCGAGTTACTTACACAGAAGATGGTGGGTGCTAGGAATGCACTGCCTGGTGTGGTGGCAGATGCAAGTGTGATGGAGGCATTCAACAGACACACAAATATACAGGAAATGGAAGGATAGCAACATTGTGTCGGCAGAAGGGATTTGATTAGTTAGATATTTGATTAATCAGCTCAGTACAATATTGTGGGATGAAGAGCCTGTACCTGTGTTGTTCTATGTTATAAATTGTATGTTGTACGTTCTATTACAATTTCTGGAAACTGGGTAAATTAAGGGCATTGGATACAAAATTCAACTGAGATTTGTATACTGTTGTTATTTTCTGGGACTTACTTTGATTGCTTTTGTAAAGTTGGGGAAGAATTCTCCAGAAGTATGCCTGTCCTTGATATTGCTTCAAAGTAGGCCAAAGCATATGAAAATCTAATTTAATTGACAATCTTTAAGGATAACTGAAAGCTCAGTTTATGTAATGTAATGAATGTTGTCAAAGCTGCTCAAAGTTCAAAGTGCTGTGGATTTATTTGAATTGGTTCAAGATGTGGGATATTGCCCTAAAAAGTAGACAATTTTACTTCTGTTTTTATCAAAGAAATGAGAGAGCTATGACCCCTTTAGGTTTGCAGGTAGCAATGTTTCCAGAATGCATACAGTCTGAATCTTTTGAATTGACATGGACAAATTAGTTATAACACTTCCCCTAAGGTGGATGGTTTTATGTTTTTGGAAACTCAGAGTGTTCAGCCTCCATCTATTTTTCTATGTGCTAAATGAGATACTTTCCCATCTTGGTTTAATATTGATTATGTGTTGACTGTGAAAGCTACTTCAAAAACAACAAAAGAAAATGTCTTATGAAAATGCCACAGAGTGCAAGTTGAGAAAGAGATTAAGGTTGCGATGGATGTATCTAAAATCTGTCAGCAGACTGGATCAAAAAAATCAAATAAGATAATGGATAACGGGGAGGGGGTGGAGGGTCAGAATTGTTGGTTACCCTTCAGAAATGGCATTCAAACACAACTCATCAATCAATCTGAAACAGAACATTCTTTTGACAAGGACTTGGACATTCATATAACATCACTAAACTTTGTTCAACCACTAAAATGAAATCTAATTATTTAAAAAATGAGAGGTTGTGGTAAATCAAGGAATTATTGTGGTCTATAAAATATCAGAAATAAAATCGAATAATATTTAACCTCCATGAATACATATGATCTTTGCTGTGATAGTAAACATTGTATCATTGTATGTCATAGTGAAATATCAGTATCACAAAAAACAATGCATCTAACTTACTGTAAAATTGCTTGACTGTGAGTTAGTTTTAATATTTAAAGCACAAGAAGCCTCTCTACAATATATGGTCACTGAAAACATTAGGTTGATAGTACTGCAACACACATAAAACGCAGCAGGCCAGGCAGCATCTATAGGAAGAAGTACAGTTGACGTTTCTGGCCGAGACCCTTCATCAGGACTAACTGAAAGAAGAGATAGTAAGAGATTTGAAAGTGGGAAGGGGAGATCCGAAATGATAGGAGGAGGAGGGATGAAGCTAAGAGCTGGAAAGGTGATTGGCAAAATGGATACAGAGCTGGACAAGGGAAAGGATCATGGGATGGGAGGCCAAGGGAGAAAGTAAGGGGGAGGGGAGCACCAGAGGGAGATCGAGAGCAGGCAGAGAATGATTGTGAGAGGGGCAGAGAGAGAAAAAAGAGAGAAAGGGGGGGGGGGGAGGGATGATAAATAAATAAATAAAGGATGGGATAAGAAAGGGAGGAGGGGCATTAATGGAAGTTAGAGAAATCAATGTTCATGCCATCAGGTTGGAGGCTACGCAGATGGAATATAAGCTGTTGTTCCTCCGACCTGAGTGTGGCTTCATCTTGACAGTAGAGGAGGCCATGAATAGACATTTCAGAATGGGAATGGGATGTGGAATTAAAATGTGTGGCCACTGGGAGATACTGCTTTCTCTGGCAGACAGAGCGTAGGTGTTCAGCGAAATGGTCTCCCAGTCTGTGTTGGGTCTCACCAATATATAGAAGGCTGCAGCAGGGGCACCGGACACAGCATATCACACCAGCCGACTCACTGGTTGATAGTACTGGTAATTTTTGTATTAGAAAGAAGTATAGGTTGGGAAATTAGACTATTAGGAAACAGAAATAAAGTTGTTTTGTGAATAATAACAGAACCATCAAAAATGTGCATTTATAAACTATAATTGATTCCCAAGTGCATCCAGAGATTTCCATTCAACTGCCAACTGTAGTATTCTAAAATTAAACACTAAGAAGATTAAAGATACAAGCGATTACATGTTAGGAATAAATATCATATTGAAGTATGCATTTCAGACTATCCATTAAAAGATAAGTTCAGAAAGGCATGCAAGACAGTAAGTTGATCATTTTCAAATTAATGATAGTCTGTAGAATTGATATGAAAACAAATGAGTTATGGTAATGGAACTGTTGTAGTGTGAATGAAATCACGAGAGAGCGAGTTACTGGTAGATACAAAGCAGCTTCTTTATTCGACATAACAAGGTACAGCAAGCATCATACGGAGACCTTTTGGTGGAAAACGTCTGCTAGCCGAATGTGGGCTCGATATTTATTTGCTAAAAACAAAGGGTAATCCATATTTACAAAGTATAGACAATACTTCTTTTGAAGCTACATACAAACCACCACACCTTCTGACTTCATCCATTCCTCCCGACACCAACATGTCTGGGCTGGTATTCACAGCCTTTAGGAATCCAAGTTAAATCCACAATACATTTATTTGGTATTTTACATGCTAACATAGAGGACAATTCATATTTACAAAGTATAGATAATGCCGTCTTCGAACTACCTGTAAACGTCACACTTCCATCCACAGCGTCTGGACTAGTATTCCGGTATTCACAGCTTTTAGGAACAGCATTGTTACAAATGAACTGGGTTCACAGCTGGGTTCAATGCAGGAAATGCATTGTTATGAACTCAATCCACAGTACTTTGTCAAAGAACAGAAGATTGGTGGCCGAAGCCATTTGCTAAGTGTGAATGACCTAAACCCGAACATTTACTCTAACAGAACAATACAGAGAAGAAACTAAATAAGAATGATGGAAACATGCATTTACTTCAACTACGTTGCATTATATTCTGAAATAAGTTGTATCATCTGAAGTTTTGTTGAGGGGGGCATTAAAATGAAAATGAGTTATAATCCAGAAAATACACATCTGGTGTAAATGTGAAGATATTTTTGAGTTGAAAAATAAAAGATGCTTCAATATAGTTTCTAAAGTCATAGGATAATCTTGAGAATCGTGTTACACAAAAACTGAAAGAATTAGTAATCTCTTGATATTGTGTTTCTGCAATATAAGCTGCTTAATTTAACAAAACCTGAGATCTGAAATCTGCCAATATTCAGGTAATGCATGAAAATGTGTTTACTTTCTTAAATTGTTGCTTCTTCCCACTCTTTCTATTTTTGATCTAAATTACTTTTGTCTTATTTATCTTAGCATTCTCCTGGGCACTGCAACTAATTTCTGTCTTTATAGTTAAAGTTTATTTTCCAGCGAAAGTGATTCTTTGACGTATATCTCAGGGGGAGAGTAAGAAGAAATCATAGCAGTCTGCCATAGCAACACCAGGCACTAGGCAACCTCATGGGATGGTAATTGTTAATTCCCCCAAACCAATAACAGAGTGGAGATAAAAGCTATTGCAGATGGTGAAGCTGATATTTTCAGCAATTCTATTGTAATAATCAGATATTAATTTGTTTCTGTGCCATAACTATATTTCCTAAATACACCTGAAACTAATTTTGCTGTCCTGCATATTATTTTATAATTGTAATTTTATAATTAATGAAGAATGTTGAATGTTTCAAAGTTTATTTTACATTAATTTTTAAAATTCTGATCGCTGCTTTTGAGGCCAGTTCTCTAAAATTGTACTAATTGAGCTTGGTCAAGGCAGTTTAATGTCACATTTCTCCTATGATGATCAGCATGCTCATCTCATTCATCTTAACTAGGGGTATAGGTTTAAAGTCATGGTCAGACAAAGAAATCAAAAGTCAACAAAGAATGAATGAATCTTGAGCCCATGTGAACATAATTAGGATATTTCTTGGGTGTCTGACGCTGACGAATAGCATCAGTTTTTCTCTAGTTGTTTCAATGGCTTGGAACTGGGTGTTGTTGGAGGTACATTGAAAGCCTTAGTCTGATATAATGAGAGAGAAAATCATAAGAACATGAGCAGAAAACCCTACAGCTTCTTACAAATGCTTGAGCATTTGATAAGATCATCTAATGCTTGACTTCATCTCTATTTTCCTGTCTGATTTTCCCTAGATCAGGGATTCCTAACCCTTTTTTATGCCACAGACCCTTACTATTAACCAAAGGGTCCATGGACTCCAGGTTGGGAACCCATGTCCTAGATCAATCTACAATGCCTATGAATAGTATTCACCCATCTTGGAAGTTTTCATGCTTTATTGTTTTACAACATTGAATCATAGTGGATTTAATTTGACTATTTCAACAGAAAAAGACTCTTATGTCACAGTAAAAAAAGATCGCTACAAAGTGATCTAAGTTAACTACAAATATAAAACACAAAATAATTGATTGCTTAAGAATTCACCCCCTTTAATATGACAAACTAAATCATCACTGGTGCAGCCAATTGGTTTTAGAAGGCACATAATTAGTTAAATGGAGATCACCTGTGTGCAGTCAAGGTGTTTCAATTGATTGTAGTAAAAATGCACCTGTATCTGGAAGGTTCGGCTGCTGGTGAGCCAGTATCCTGGCAAAATTTACACCATGAAGACCAAAGAACACTCTAAGTAACTCTGTGAAAAGGTTATTGAAAAGCACAGGTCGGGAGATGAATACAAGAAAATTTCCAAGTCACTGAATATTCTTTGGAGTACAGTTAAATTAATCATCAAGAAATGGAAAGAATATGGTACAGCTGTAAATCTGCCTAGAGCAGGCCATCCTCAAAAACTGAGTGATCGTGCAAGAAAAGGACTAGTAAGGCAGGCCAGTAATGACTAGTAATGACAACTCTGGAGAAATTACAAGCTTAATTGGCTGAGATGGGAGAGACTGCACATACAACAACTGTTGCCCAACAACCGGTCACAGCTTTATGGGAGAGTGGCAAAGAGAAAGCCACTGTTGGGAAAAAAAACTCACATGAAATCTCAGCTAGAGTTTGCCAGAAGGTATGTGGAAGGTAAGTTGAAATCAGCTGGAAGAAGATTCTGTGGTCTGATGAAACCAAAAATTGAGTTTTTTGGCCATGAGACTAAATGCTATGTTTGGAGTAAGCCAAAGACCGCACATCATCAAAACTCACAATCCCTACTCTAAAGCATTGTGGTGGCTGCATCATGCTATGGGGATGCTTCACTGCAGCAGGCCCTGGAAGGCTTGTGAAGGTAGAGGGTAAAATGAATGCAGCAAAATACAGAGAAATCCTGGAGGAAAACCTGATGCAGTCTGCAAGAGAACTGTGACTTGGGAGAAGATTTGTTTTCTAGCGAGACAATGACCCCAAGCATGAAGCCAAGGCTACACAGGGATAGCTTAAAAACAATGAAGTTAATGTCCTGGAGTGACCAAGTCAGAGTCCAGACCTCAGTCTGGACTCAGTTTGTGGCTGGATTTGAAAGGGCTGTTCACTCATGATGTCCATGCAATCTGACAGAGCTTGAGCAGTTTTGTAAAGAAGAATGGGGAAGAGTTGCTTTGCAAAGCAATTGAGACCTATCCACACAGATACAAGGCTGTGAATACTGCCAAAGGTGCATTTACTAAATACTGACTTGAACGGGACGAATATTTATGCAAGTAATTATTTTGTTCAATATTTGTAATTTAATCATTTTGTAGAGAACTCTCCCTCTTCCAGTTTGCAGTGCCCTCTTGTTTCAAATCGTCCATCATTCATCATTGACCATGTACCTAAAAATACCAAGATAACATGCTGGAATGATTGGCGCCCAGTTGCACTCACCCCAATTATAAGCAAATGCTTTGAGAGGCTGGTTAAAGACTGCATCTGCAGCATGCTACCACCCACACTGGGCCCCTACAATTTGCCTACAGATGGAACTAGTCTACTGATAATGCCATAACCACAGCACTACACACTGTCCTCACTCACCTGGAGAAGAGGGATGCATACGTCAGAGTGCTGTTCCTGGAATACAGTTTAGCATTCAGTACCATAATTCCCTCCAGACTTGACAGGAAGTTCAGAGACATCTCTCTGTGCTCTGCCCTGTGCAGTTGAATCCTAGACTCCCTATCGTATCGCTGACAGGTGGTTGCGATGGGCTTCCTCACCTCTGCCCCTCTGACCCTCAACACAGATGCCCCCCAGGGTTGTGGTCTGACTCTCCTTCACTACTCCCTTTACACCCACTACTGTGCTGCCACACACAGCTCCAATCTGCTGATCAAATTCACAGATGACACAACTTTGATTGGCCTTAATTCTAGTGGTAATGAGACCACCTACAGAGGAGAGGTTGACACTCTGACAGAGTGGTGCCTTGATAACAACCTCTCCCTCAATGTCCAAAAAAACAAAAGAGATAACTGTGGATTACAGGAGGAGCAGAGAAAGGCTCGGCGCGATCAACATCAATGGGTCTGCAGTTCAGAGGGTGAGTAGTTTCAAGTTCTTTAGTATATACATCACTGATGATCTCACCTGGACTGTACACACTGGCTTTGTGGCAAAGAAAGCACAACAGCATCTCTTCCACCTCAGGCAACTGAACAAGTTCAGCATGGGCCCTCAAATCCTCAAGACCTTCTACAGGAGCACCATTGAGAGCATCCTGACTGGCTGTATCACCGCCTGTTATGGGAACTGCACCAACCTTGATTGCTGGGCACTGCAGAGAGTGGTACAGACAGCCCAGGGCATCTGTGGATGTGAACTTCCCTCCATTGAGGATGCTTACAGCAGCAGGTGCAGAAAGAAGGCCTGGAAGATCATCAGCAACACCAGTCACCCCAACCATAAACTGTTTCAGTTGCTTTTGTCTGGCAAACGGTAACACAGTATTAAAACCAGGACCGACAAGCTAGGGACAGCTTCTTTCTACAAGCCATTAGACTTTTAAATTCACATGTCTGTACATTGCAACAGAGTCATAACGCAAGAATTTTTACTCCCTCACATTGTGGTATGGATGTAAGATTTAAATGAATTCTAAATTCTAAATTCAGATCAGTTTTCATTTTGACACGAAGTGCCTTTTTCTGTTGATCTGTGTCAAAGAAGTAAAATTAAATCTATTGTGATTCAGTGTTGTAAAACATGAAAACTTCTGGGGGAGGGGAATACTTTTTATAGGCACTGTATTCTGGCCTTATAGAGACTTAAGAAACACCACCTACTGGACTCTCAGGTAAATATTCACGATCCTCTGACAGAAGACATTTGTCTTCATCATATTAAGTGGCTGTCTCTTTATCCTGACTTGGCAAGATTTTCCTACATAATTTTGTACTTTTAAGGAAAACACATTGAAACCAATATATTTAGTTCTTAAAATTAAGTAGTTCACCTTCCTCTGTTGGTTTATTATTGAAGCTACAGTTTCTTGTCAGAAGGTTTCCTTGCAAAATAAATGTACCCGGTAATTAAGTTGCAGGACAATGCAATGTCAAATCATAAATGTTCAGATTTTGAAATTTTCCTTGAGGCAGATGAATATATTGCTACACCACATTGCTTTTCTAAGACTCTTTAACAGAGGATTTGCTTTGTGTAATTGGCAGTGCTACATCTAATTTTGCTTACTGTCAGTAATTTATGTATGAAATTTGAAGATATTGTAATCACATGGTGCTAAAATCTTTCATTTTGATCAGCAGTAGGCTGCAATAATGGTAAAAGACAAGCTGAGGAAGGCAGAAGAAATTATACATCTACATTTTCCATGATTGCATAAACACATGGTTCCATCTCTCCCATGCTAGCTGAAAACCCACGTAAAAATAGCAATAAATGGATGAGGAGAGAACAATTAACTGGATAATTAGCTGAATATCTTCACTTTTGCATTACCTACTCTATTATACCTTTGAATGAATTGCTGCAACAGTCAAAGGTGAGTGTGGATGGGGTAAACACTGAATTATTAATTTTTACCTCTGGACATGATGGAAGGAAAGCTACTGATAGAGCAGCTGAAAATGGTGGGTTTCAGGACAGTATCTTCATGGTACTTGTTAACTCTTTCAACCCAAATATATATGCAATCATTATAAGAAGATTCTGCAGCTATACCATGATACAGTAAGACGTAGGAGGCAATGTTGACATTTAAAATAAATTATCCATTTTCATAACCATGATGGTTATAACCTTTGGTGGTTATATGGCATTAATTTAGAATAAAACACAAACAAACCTCTCTTTAGTGAAAGACTAGTGAGCAGTATTTTTAGTCTTAGATTTGTGCCATTCCCAAGCTGTTTAATTAAAGTTCTATCTGCTCCATGCAGAATATTGATAATTAATCTTTATGTTTGTTCATGGAATGTGGGCATTACTGGGAATTCCAGAATTTACACTCCATTCTTAATTGTTCCCTATAGTAAATAGATTGTCACCCAATTTCAAAAGTACTTCACAATAAACTACATCAATGTATATTGAGTCTTATAAAGGAAAACTGAGTAAGGATGGCAGTTTTCCTTCCTTGTAGGACATTGGTAAACTCTTTTTTTCTGTTGAAACCTGATAGTTTTGTAGGTGCCACTGGATTTTATTTTAATTGCTTAAATTCCACAGCTGTCATGGTGGGGTTCTAGATCAACGCTGCACATCTCTGGAAACTAGTGCAGTAACTGTCCCTACGGTACCATGCCTCCATTCTTCTTGAATTAGGGATTGGATTTATTTCCCTTCTCTTAAAGTATAAATATTTCCATCCTTGTTCCATTCCTCAGTAGATGTTGCCATATTCTAGTTTTCCTTGTAAACTTTTTCTCCATATTTTACACATTTTGAAACAATTCTATTTTTGACTGTGTGGCGATTATTGAGTGATTTGTTAATCAAGGCTGATGAATGGAATGCATTGCTATAGGTAATTTGTTTGCCGCTGTTCCTCACTCACTGCATTTTCCACAAAGTGCAAGCACTGTTAGAGTGTATCCATTCTTGCAGATGCCTCCCAGGCAACCGCCTGCCAGTAGTGGTTAGTTGTACCTTTGGAGGCTTCCCTTGCTCTCAAGCAGAAATAATCTGCCCCTAGAAACCCCTGTTCTTCACAGGCTTGTCTGTGTTCTTTCAGATCTCCTTGGAGCAGCCAGAACTGGAACTGGAAAAATATTACCTACATTGTGATATGAAGCTCTGGCTGCAAATGTTGCTCCAGGTATGATTTATGCTGAGATTTTCAAGAACTTCAAAAATATCATTAGGGAACACTTCAATGTCAGATTCAGAATATCATTACACAAGTGAACCTGATAATGTTGTTTTTGTAATGTACTTAGAATATGGAAGACAAGCACAGGATCAAGCTCTTTAACCCAAGATGTTGTGCTGAATTAATAATTGCAATTAAGGTTCTTGCTCTTATGTGACTTCCAGAGTTAGAAAGATACACAGTGATGCTTTGTGGATAAATTCCGGCTGAAGACTTGAGGCTGACTGCTCCTCCTGCTCCCCTTACAATATAAATGCCTAGAAATCAGATTTCAAACTTATTTGGCATGGTAAACAAGTACTACATTTATTCCAACATGTGACCCCTCCCTGATATTGCAGAACTGGGATGGGTTTCATCCTAGTTGTAGTATTTATGACCATCCTGAATAGTTCCCGACAGCAGCTGCATGCAGAGATTATGGCTTCCGAAGCTTGGTGGCTAGAAACTAACAGAAGCAGGTCACACAGCTTGATGGAACTTTTTCCATGGCAGCCACGGCACAGTTTTAAAACATACACTTATGGAGATAAGGGGAAAAAAGAAGGGGGACAAAATGGCCAGAATCCTTTATCTCCTTAGCTCCTTTCTGCCTGCTTCAACTATCAGCAAGATTAAGTTCTGTAGTTCAGGTACCCAAGGTCACTTTGAGGCAGGACTCCTCAGTCTGGAATAAAGTTAAGAAGCTTGATAATGATGTGCAATACTTGTAGGGGATAAACTCAGGCAAGCAGATGCAGACAGTTGCGTTTTGGTGACCGCATTAGTACGCACAATGTCATGACTTCTCGCCAACTTATTACACAGAATTTGCTGCATACTTATCAGAAAATTTTAAATAGAGCTCGGAGGTTGCACATGGTCGCCTCAGTTTCTGTTGGTAGTGCAGGGAAGACTGACAATGCACGTAAATGACATCATCACATGTGCAGAAGATGCTGATGCAAGATGAATTGCCTTCAAAGTGCTTGTACAACTTTGTGTTGTGTGGGACTTCCAGTAGAACTGGATGAGATTTTATTAAAACATTCACTAAATGGGCCCTATGTATGATTTGTTAAAAGCAGATGCTTCTCATTCCAGTTTCTAAACTAAATAGTTTTAAACCAATTTTCCGCAATCTTCTTTTGAGTAGTCAGCTCTCATCTAATCTACAAATAACTTATTCATAGATTTTATGAACATTATCATTATTAATCCATTCATATATTTTACTCGAATCTTCAATCTGTTTTGGAGATTGTATAATGAAGTTTTCAACTGAATTTCATTAGAGACAATCTCTTGAAAAATGGCTCAATTCCTTTAACTTATTGTCAAAATCACTACAGGAATGTCATTTGCATTATTTATCTGCATAACTACATTAGAACATTTTTGAAAAAAATTTCTGACTACACAAATAGATTTTATTTTGTTACCTTCTACTCTTGAAAATTAACTTTTATGATTCATATATGTGGGTGATATGCAAAATTACACATTAAGATTTATTCTGCTCTTTCATTAATTATAAATTATTTCTCGTGAAATTTTAACAGTTTCCTTCCACAGAAATTTGCTCTGATGACTTAATTAATTTATATACTCATTAAAATCTTCACAATGAGTTTTCCTTTTATAAAACATTGAAAAGTACAGCGCAATAGAGGCCCTTTGGCCCATGATGTTGTGCCGAACTTTTAAACTACACTGAGATTAATCTAACCCTTCCCTCACATAGGTCTCCACTTTTCTTTCATCCGTGTGCCTACCTAAGAGTCTCTTAAATGTCACTAATACATCTGCCTCTAGCGTAACCCCCGGCAATATGTTTTATGTATTTACCACTAATTATGTTTAAAAAAAAACAACTACCTCTGATATCCCCCTATACTTTCCTTCAACCTGATTAAAATAATGCCATCTCATATTAGCCATTGCTGCTTTAGAAAAAGGCACTGGCTGTCCACTCTGTCTGTCTGTGCCTCCTGTACACCTCTAACACATTTATTTTATGTGTTTCTATTTCCAAATGAGCTACAAATACATTTTAACACACACAAGATGCTGGTAGAACACAGCATGCTAGGCAGCATGCTGCCTGACCTGCTGTGTTCTACCAGCATTTTGTGTGTATTGTTGTTTGAATTTCCAGCATCTGCAGATTTCCTCGTGTTTGCTCTTTAAATACATTTTAACCTTTCAAAAAAGTTAATATTTCCAAAGAGTAGAAATTGTTGGTTGTGTATTTAAAACTCTATTAATTAGCTTTCTGATAGAGTGATTGTGCAAAATATATTCAGGTTATCGGCAATTTTAATGGCATCAAAAGGGATCTAGCAGGCGTGAAATGGGATAGGTTGTTTTCCGGAAAAGACAACCTTGGTAAGTGGGAGGCTTTCAAAAGTGAACTTCTGAGAGTACAGAATCTGTATGTTCCTGTTAGAATAAAAGGCAAATCTAATAGGTTTAGGGTTACTTGGTTATTGAGGCCATGGTAAATTAGGTGCATACCAGCTTTAGGCAGTTAGGATCAAATAAGGTGCAAAAGGAGTATAAAAACTACAAGAAAATACTAAAGAAATAAAACAGGTGAGTTAAAAGAGGATATGAGGTTGCTCTGAAAGACAAGGTGAAAGAGCAAGGGTTTCCATAGCAACATTAAGATCAAAAGGGTAGCAAGAGAACAAAGGACGAAATTGGACCTTTTGAGATCACTGTGGTCATCTATACATGGAGCCTAAAGAGTCAAAGGAGATCCTAAATTAATATTTTACTTCCTTATTTACTCTGGAGATAGATGCAGAGACGATAGAACTGAGGCAAGAGAGGACCATAATCTAGTTTATGGAACAGGAGGTGATGGGTGTCTTCAGGTGGGATAGAGTTTGTCAAATGTGTTCGGGAAAGTTTCCTTCATCAATACTTAGAGGTATCAATGAGACAGAATGCGATAATAGAGCTACTAGATAGATAGATAGATAGATACTTTATTCATCCCCATGGGGAAATTCAACTTTTTTTCCAATGTCCCATACACTTGTTGTAGCAAAACTAATTACATACAATACTTAACTCAGTAAAAAAATATGATATGCATCTAAATCACTATCTCAAAAAGCATTAATAATAGCTTTTAAAAGGTTCTTAAGTCCTGGCGGTTGAATTGTAAAGCCTAATGGCATTGGGGAGTATTGACCTCTTCATCCTGTCTGAGGAGCATTTATTAGCATCTATTAGGGAAAGAGATAGGGCAGGTAGGTGACCGAATTTAGTATGGGGGAACAATTTGCATCTAGTGATCCTAACGACATTAGTTATGAGAGGGATAGGTCTAGTCCTTGGGCTGACATACTAAATTGGATAAAGGCCAATTTTGATGTTATCAGAAAAGATCTGGCAGTGTGGATGGGAACAGGTTGTTCTCTGGTAAAAATGTATTTGGTAAGTGGGAGGTCTTCAAAAATGTTGAGAGTACAAAATTTTTATGTTTCTGTCTCAACAAAAAGCAAGGATAACAGGTTTAGGGAATCTTGTTTTTTGAGAAATATTGAGGCCCTGGTTAAGAAGGTACTTCCTCTTTGATGGTAGCAATGAGAAGAGAGCATGGCCTGGGTAATGGGTGTCTAAATGATGGATGCTGCCTTTTTGAGGCATTGCCTTTTGAAGATGCACTTGATGCAGGGGAAGCTGGTGCCCATGATGTAGCTGGCTGAGTTTGCAAATTCCTGTAGCTTCTTTCCGATCCTGTCCAGTGATGCGACTAGTTAGAATCCTCTCCACAGTACATCTGTAGTAATTTGCGAGAGTAGAAATACCAAATCTTTTCAAACTCCTGACGAATTATAGCCATTGTCGTACCTTCTTTGTAATTGTATCAATATGTTGGGCCCAGGATGGATCTTCAGAGATGTTGACACCCAGGAACTTGAAACAGCTCATGCTTTCCACTGCTGATCCCTTATTGAGGAATGATGTGTGTTCCCTCGACTTCCCCTTCCTGAAGTCCACAGTCTCTTTCTTTGTCTTACTGATGCTGAGTGCAAGGTTGTTACTGTGATACCACTCAAACAATTGAGCTATCTCACTCCTGTACGACTCCTCATCACCATCTGAAATTCCGCCACCAGCAGTCGTGTCATCGGTAAATTTGTAGGTGACATTTAAGCTGTGCTGAGTCACACAATCATGGGTGTAGAGGGAAAATAGCAGTTGGCCAACTATGCATCCTTGAGGTGTGTCGGTTTTGATTATCAGCGAGGAAGCAATGTTATTTTCGATCCGCACTGACTGTGGTCTCCCAGTGAGAAAATCGGGGATCCAGCTAATGAGAACAATACAAAGGTCTAGATTCTGGAGCTGTTGCTTAGTAGTGAGAGTATGATAGTGCTGAACACTGAGCTGTAATCTATATACAGAAGCCTGAAATAGGTATTGTTATTGTGCAGGTGAACCAAGGCTGAGTAGATACCCAGTCAGATCGTATCCGCTGTAGACCTTCTATTAATTTGAGCAATGATTATTAAACATGTGAGAGGACATATGTTGATGGTTTCAAATTGAAGTCTTTTCTGCAAGACTGGGAGAGCATAGGATTCCTGTATTTGCAGTGTCAGAAGGCTCCCTTCTCCTCTATGATCCCAGCTCATAAACAAACAGATGTTGAAGATGCAGTGGGAATCACTAATAGCAACAGTAGCCCCACCATTGAGCACATCGACACGGAACATTGTTGCAGGAAAGCAGCACCAATCATCATTGATCCCCCACCACCCAGGTCATACTTTCCTCTTCCCCCTTCCTTTCCAGTCTTGATGAAGGGTCTCAGCCAGAAATATTGACTGTTATTTCCATTTCTAAATGCCGCCTGACCCGCTGAGCTCCTCAAGCCCATTGTGTGTATTGCTTATACTTTCTTCTCACTGCTGCCATCAAGAAGAAGGTACAGAAGCCTTAGGACTCACACCACCAGGTTCAAGAACAGTTATTTCGCCTCAATTGTCAGGTTCTTGAACCATAGGACCATAAGACATAGGAGCAGAATTAGGTCATTTGGCCCATAAAGTCTGCTCCGCCATTCAATCATGGCTGATTCTTTTTTCTCCTCCTCAACCCATTTCCCGGCTTTCTTCCTGTAACCTTTGATGCTACGTCCAATCAAGAACCTATCAATCTCTGTCTCAAATGCACCCAACGACCTGGCCTCCACAGCTGCATGTGGCAACAAATTCCACAACTTCATCACCCTCTGGCTAAAGAAATTTCTCCGCATCTCTGTTTTGAATGGATGCCCCACTATCCTGAGGCTGTGCCCTCTTGTCCTAGGCTCTCCCACCATGGGAAACATCCTTTCCACATCTATTCTGTCTAGTCTTTTCAACGTTTGAAAGGTTTCAATGAGATCCCCCTCATCTTCTAAATTCCAACAAGTACAGACCCAGAGCCATCAAACGTTCCTTGTACGATAACCCTTTCATTCCTGGAATCATCTTTGTAAACCTCCTCTGGACCCTCTCCAATGCCAGCACATCTTTTCTAAGAAGAGGGGCCCAAAGCTGTTCACAATACTCAAGGTGAGGCCTCACCAGTGCCTTATAAAGCCTCAGCATTGCATCCTTGCTCTTGTGTATTCTAGACCTCTTGGAATGAATACTAACATGGCATTTGCCTTCCTCACCACCTACTCAGCCTGCAAGTTAACCTTCAGGGTGTTCTGCACAATGACTCCCAAGTCCCTTTGCATCTCAAGTGTTTTGATTTTCAACCCGTTTAGAAAATAGTCCGCACATTTTTTCTACTACCAAAATACATGGCCATGCATTTTCCAACATTGTATTTCATTTGCCATTTTCTTGCCCATTCTCCTAATCTGTCTACCTGTTTTCTTAACACTACCTGCCCCTTCACCAATCTTCATATCATCTGCAAATTTGGCAACAAAGCCATCTATTTCATCATCTAAATCATTTATATACAACATAAAAAGAAGTGGTTCCAACACCGACCACTGCAGAACACCACTAGTCACTGCTGCCAACCAGACTAGGATCTTTTTATTCCCACTTGCTGCCTTCTTCTAATCAGCCAATGCTCTAACCATTTTCGAAACTTTCCTGTAATACCTCAGATTCCTAACTTGGTAAGCAGCTTTATGTGTGGCACCTTGTCAAGGCCTTCTGAAAGTCCAAATATACCACATCCACTTCATCCCCTTTATCCATCCTACTTGTAATCTCCTCAAAGAATTCCAACAAGTTTTTCAGGCAGGATTTTCCCGGCAGGATTTTCCCTGAAAGAAACCATGCTGACTTTGTCCTATCTTGTCCTGTGTCACCAAGTACTCCATCACCTCATCCTTAAAAATTGACTCTAGCATCTTCCCAACCACTGAGGTCAGGCTAACTAATTTCCTTTCCGCTACCTTCCTCCTTTCTTAAAGAGTGGAGTGACATTTGCATTTCTCCAGTCCTCTGGCACCATGCCAGAGTCCAATGATTTTTGAATCCCTAACACTACCTCTTTCAGATCCCTAGGATGCAGTTCATCTGGTCCGGGTGACTTCTGTACTTTTAGGTCTTTCAGCTTTTTGAGCACCTTCTCCCTTGATATATTAACTGCACCCACTTCTCTTCCTTTACACACTACAACATCTGACACACTTCCGGTGTCTTCCACAGTGAAGACTGATGCAAAATACTCATTTAGTTCATCTGCCATCTCCTTGTTCCCTATTATTATTTCTCCTGCCTCATTTTCTGAAGTCCTATATCCACTCTCGTCCCTCTTTTATTTTTTACATACATGAAAAAGCATTTACTATCCACTTTGATATTGTTTGCTTGTTTGATTTAACCAGAAGGGATAACTTCACTTGCCTCATCACAGAACTGTTCCCACAACCTATGGACTTTTCATCTCATGTTCCCGATATATATTGCTTACTTATTTATTTTTTTTATTATTATTTCTTGTTTTTTCCTTTTGTATTGCCACAGCTTCTTTTGCACACTCATTGTCCACCCTGTTGGTGTGATCTTTCATTGATTCTATTATGGCTATTGGATTTTATAGAGTATACCTGCAAGAAAATGAATCTCAGGGTTGTACATAGTGACATATATGTACCTTAATAATAAATTTACTTTGAACATGGTAATGCAGATAGTTTTAGACTGAAATCTATAAAAAAAATAGAAAACAGTGGATGACAAAATACTCAATGGACCAGATGGTCAGGCAAAATCTATAGAAAGAGAGATATCACTTTTTAGTTCAATGATATTTCTTCAGAACCTATCATTGACATAAATATTAACATTGTTCTCTCTACAGATGCTCCTGCTGAGGATCTTCAGTACTTTAAAATATATATTTTTTTGTCACTTTTTTTGTCAAACTGAATGTAGGAGACTCTTTGTCACCTTCCTATGTCCTATAGGAACTGAACAGGGACGGCAAGAGAGGAGCAATGTTTCTTGATAAGACGTCATAGGAAAGAGCATCACTTATACACAGCAGTTGCAGGATTGTCTACAACCTAATCATACCATTTTGCAAAGCAAAGAAGAGATAACATTGCTCAGGACAGTCAAGATGACTGTGGCTTTTAACTTCCAGACTGCTGCTAGAGATATGGGCAACATATCATTGTTTATAGTGTGACATTTGCAGTAGAGAAAATCACAGAAATTTGCTAGATAGAAAGATAAGGCTTCATCTTATTTTCTTTTGTCAGAGGTAAGTAAGGCTGTATGAGCATGAGGGTTTGTTCACAGAGAAGGCTTCTCCATGGATGAGGATGTCATTGATTGCATTCACACAGTTTCATACAAATGTGACCATTTTCATGGACTGAAAATTATTTTGCTTTTTTGAAGTGTAGTTACTATTTGATCACAGACAACTAACTATGCAGGTTGACTTCAGTTCTACTCTGTGGGGCAATGCAGAAATAAAAATACGACCATTTTGGAAGGACGTGTAAAACATTTGTTATTTGCCATGTTGTATGACATGGGTGATCATGATCTTTCTATGACCATGATTGTTCTTGGCAATTTTTTTTTTTACAGAAGTGATTTGTAATTCCCTGCTTTTGGGCAGCATCTTTACAAGATGGGTGACCCCAGCCATTATCAATACTCCTCAGAGATTGTATGCCTGATGTCAGTGGTCGCATAACCAGGGCTTGTGATATGCACCAGCAGCTCATATGACCATCCACCAGCTGCTCCCATGGCTTCATGTGACCCTCATCAGGGGGGGTGGGGTTGGGGGGGTATGCGAAGCAGGTGCTACACCTTGCGCAAGGGTGACCTGCATGCTATCTGAAGGAAGGAGCACCTTACACCTCCTTTGGTAGAGACGTATCTCTACCCTTCCACCCAGACATGTTAACACTCAAGAACATACACCTAAGTGCATATACTTGTCATACTTAATGATCAAATACCTGTCCAATTCACATATCTCAGTGGGGGGGGGGAGGCAGAGTGCAATTCACTTTTAGGAAGTGTAAACTGGTTTTAAGTTCTGCAGGCTGGCTGTAAATGATGTGAGCCAGATTCTAATCTGGGAATTTTGCAGAGGAAATAAGCCTATAAATTTTGTCTTAATTGCTAGTTACATCCAAAAATCCCTTTATAAGAGCAGGCTGCACAGTATTATTGTGCTGTCCAATTTAGACCTCATTGGTTTTCCTCCTGCACTTCAAAAACAAATTCTGGAACATATTTTTTACTTGATTAGAGTAGCCAAATACCACTATTCAATACAAGAAAGAAACTTCAGCTAAAACAAAAACAAGCAAAATTTAATTCTAAGAATTGCATCAGAGGTGATCAGAGGTAAAAAAAAAATAGGAAAATTTTTCAATACAATAAGTAAGCTTATACATTTTGCAGTTAAATGTTTATTAAAAACAACCCTTCACAAGTGGGCAGGGAACAGTTTTTTTTTTGAAATATGATTTTGTTGTTTCTTCTTGCAACAGACAATGATCTATCAAGTACCTTGTGAAAATGTGTGGGTTGAGCACCTAGTGGCTTGAATAAATTAAAGGAACCAAGAAACTGGAAAAGTGCCAAAAGACACAAAGCAGAACAGTGCTGCATTCATTGTATAGTTTCTAGAAAATATCTCTATTACACTGAGAATTTGATGAGTTTTAACCTCTGCAGATTGCAATAAATCTGAATCAACAGCCTATTTCAATCAATTCTATGCCTTTACCTAAAGCAAAGTGGAGAAGCTTCACTTCTGAATGCTTGTTGTAATGATTTATTTCTAGTCTGCATAGCATAATCATAAACAATAAATCTCCCCACTGTTTTCAGTAAAAATAATGTACTGGAATTAATGTGTTCAATTAAGGACCATAAAATGCTGGAACTACTCAAAACATCAAGCAGAACCTGAAGAAAGGATTGCAGTTTTAACTGAACCACCATCAGCATCGACATTGTTCATATTTTGTGATTGGTAAACTGGAAACTTGTGATTCCATAGAAAATATCTTCAAGCTACAAATGGAAATGAATCCTGATGCAGAGTACTGACAGGAAACACTGCGGTTCCTCTGTCACCATTAGAAATATTTATTAGGAGCGCTGCATACACAGGGCCCTTGGCATTGACAGTGATCCCTCCCATCTGTCCAACAATTTCATTGATCCCCTGCATCAGACAGGAGATTCTGAAGCATTAGGACAGGAACTGCTGAGATGGGAAACAGCTTCTTCTCACAGGCCATTAGACTACTGAACTCCTGATGCTGTCCAGGACTCTTCACATACTGTATGACATGTCAATAGTGTTAAACTGTTCAATTTTTAACTTGTATAGCATATGCACCTTATTATTTGTTAATTTATTTGTGATAATATTACTCTATGCATTATGAGACCTTAAGACCATAAGATGTTGGAGCAGAAGTAGGCCATTTGGCCCATTGAGCCTGCTCTGCCATTCAGTCATGGGCTAATCCAATTCTTCCGGCCATCCCCACTCCCCTGCCTTCTCTCCATATCCTTTGATGCCCTGGCTAATCAAGAACCTATCTATCTCTGCCTTAACTACACCCAATGGCTTGGCTTCCACAGCTGCTTGTGGCAACAAATTCCACAGATTTACCACCTGTGTGTGAGTTATGTGTTGTGCACCTTGGTCTGGAAAAAAAGGTCTTGTTTCCTGATATACATGAGCTCGGTTGAATGACAATAAACTTGAACTTGAAAAGCTGCCTGACCGTCTGAGTTCCTCCAGCAGATTTTGCTTTGCTCCACATTCTAACACCTGCTGTGTCTCGTGTCTTCAAATGGATATTCTTATTCCATCATCAACATCATTTTTATAGACTTTTGGTTTAATATAAAAACATTAGTCTGATTATCATTTTGTGGTAAATTGCAATAAATTATATAAATATTTTAGTGGCAAGTAAATTATTATTTTGCATTGAGTGCATTTTGTTTTCCTTACATATTTTAAGGACATTTGATCTCTGTGTTCAATATGAAGACACTGAACTTGACTTTTATATTGGAGAAATGGCATAGGAATAAAGAAATTGTAGAAAAACTCTGAGATTGGACTATCTGTTTTATTTATGTACGGAGATATATTGTTCTTCAGGTTACCAGGAATGCCACTGGTTCTTCGCCCTCCAGAGAATAAAAGCAACTGAGTACAACCACATCCTCAGGCAGAATTCAATATTCTACTCACACATTTCTGGGCAATTCATTCTTAGATCTGTAACAGCTGAATTCAAAAGGAATCATACACACTCAATTCTCTCTTCCTCTTTTCTTCGTTGATGCCTAACACTTTGTGTTCCTAGAAGTTGCTGCTTTAATCCCACTGCTTCTGGTGTTGGACTCAGTTCAATGAATCTGAATAGAGTTCCTTCTGCAGAACAATCTAATCAGTCTCATTCCTCTGCTTTCTCTTCATAGAACAGTAAAGCAGGTGGTGGAGGCCTCATGGGAATTTGAGGAGAATAGACACAGTCTTGATGGTCTGTAGGACCCGTTTCCATGTTCAATGTCCAAAGTAAATTTATTATTATAGTACATATATATCACCATGTACAACCCTGAGATTAATTTTCTGATGGGCAAACCCAGTAAATCCATGATAGAATTAAAGAAAGACTGCACCAACAATTTGGTTTGGTCTTTCATTGACTCTATTATGGATTTATTGGGTTTGGACATCAGGAAATTAATCTCAGGGTTGTACATGGTGACAACAAACTGTTCAAATACAAAAAGAAAGTAATAATAAAAAAAAGCAATAAATATCAAGAATGTGAGAGGAAGAGTCCTTGAAAGTGAGACCATAGGTTGTGGTGAAATCGAGTGAAGTTATACTATTTGGTTCAACAGCCTGATGGTTGAGGGGTAATAACTCTTCCTGAACCTGGTTGTCACTAGGTTTAGATATAGTCCAAGTACGGAGCAAGAGACATTGAAACGGGTCAATAGTTCACAGACTTTAATGCGAACAGAGATAGAGAGAAAAGCAAACAATAACCACTAGGCCAAACAGGGCCATTAACTAAAACTCACAAAAGGAAAACAAAGCCAACACAGCGACTGAGAGGAATAACTAAATATAAAACAAATACTGCTACTCTCCAGAGTCAGTTGACTCGACAGTCCAATTTCTCAGGCAAAGCCGAATGCAAGCAGGCAGCGAAGTGTTGCTGTGCTGGGTTCAAGTCTCGACAAATACTACAACGGATGAATGGAGTTAAATGCTATCCCAATGAAATAATTAGCTGACACGAGTGCAATTGCCATATCTGCTGCGCTGCTGAATCTGTGGTTGTGACACTGGTTGTGAGTCCTCTGGCTCCTGTACCTTCTTCCTGATGGCAGCAGTAATAAGAAAGCATGTGCTGGGTGATGGGGGACCCTGATGATGGATACTGCTTTCTCACGCTAATGTTTCATGTAGATATACTCAATGTTGGGGAGCACTTTCTCTGTGATGGACTAGGCTATAGTTAAATTTAATAAGTAGCGCAAAAGTAGAAGTTTTTAAAAAAAATTGGTGAGGTAGTGTTTATGGGTTTAGTGTCCATTCAGAAATCGGATGGCAGAGGGGAAGAAGCTGTTCCTGAATCATTGAGTGCGTGCCTTCAGGCTCATGCACCTCTTTTCTGATGGCAGCAATGAAAGCAAGGGTGCTGGGGGTCCTTTTTAATGGATGCTACCCTTTTGATGCATCATTTCTTGAAGATGTCTTGAGTACTACGGAGGCTAGTAGCAATGGGAAATTGAACACACCTGCCAGTTGTTTGGCACAGGTTTCAGAGACCTACCAGGTACTCCGTCGGGGCCTGTCACCTTGTGAGGGTTCATTGTCTTGAAAGACAGTCTGACATCAGCCTCTGAGCCAGAGATCACAGGGTCACTGAGTGCAGCAGGGAACCTCATAGTTTTCAAAGCGTACATAAAAGGCATTGAGCTCATCTGGGAGTGAAGCATCACTGCCATTCATCATGTAAGGTTTCTTTTTGTAGGAAGTATTCCCTCTGAAAGTTATGCCTGGTTTTCTTGTACAGACCCGGGTCTCCAGACTTGAATGCCATCAATCTAGCCCTCAACAGTCTATGAAGTTCCTGGTTCATCCACTGCTTTTGATTTGGAAATCTACTGTATGTTCTTGAAGGCACACACTCATTCCCACTGGATTTAATTAAGTCAGTGACAGCTATGGTGTTCTCAAAGACTCATGTACTCATCCAGACTCAAAGGTGAAACCCTAAATACAGTCCAGTCCACTGACTCAAAGTAGTCCTGTAGGCGCTCCTGCGCCTCCCTTGTCCATTCCTTCTTGGTTCTCACGACTGGTGCTGCAGTCTTCAGTCTCAGCCTAGATTCAAGGAGTAGAAGTACGGTCAGGTGATCAGACTTTCCGAAGTGTGGATGTGGGAGTGCATGGTAAGAGCTCTTGATGGTGTAACAGTGGTCCAGTGTGTCGGTTCTTCTGGAACAACAAGTGATTTTATTTTGGTAATAATTATTTAGAAAATTTCTGCAGGATTTGTATGATTCTGAAAGATTGAACAGATGGGAGAGATAAAAATTTCAGAATCTGGAAACGTGAAATAAGAACAGATGATGTACAAAATACTCAGCAAGCCAAGCAGCATTTGTGAGGAGAGGAAGAGTTACTGTTGCAGGCTGATAATCTTTTATTAAAATTAGCTAGCCCTGATGTAAAATGAAAAGGCTCATTGGCAAAAATTGTTGAAATTTGAATGATCCTGTGAGCTGTAATGTACCGGACTGGAAGATGCAACAGTGTTCTCAAGCTTATTGAGGCAAGAGGAAGAAAAAAATAAATTGACTGTAAACTGGATGCGTAGGGATCACCATGCTGACTGAACTAATGTGTTGTATAATAAGATTACCAAATCGGCATTTGAGTTCTCCAATATAGAGATCATATACCTCTGGTAAGATGGTGGCATGCTTGGACTCAGAGGCTTCTATGGGGCCAACCAAAGGTGCTGTTGTCTTATTAGAACATATTTTTATGATCATAAGTCTCTGCCGGATATCACAAACTTAAAATACTGCAGGTCTACTCCATCAGCGAGGGCTCGATGGCAGAGAAACTGAAGGAGCTGGACTTGGTGTGGACCATGTTGCAGAGATGACAGAGTTGGTGCACAAAGACGGTGTGCAGTCTGACAGTGGGTCTAACAGTCTTAAAATCTTTCCTTGTGATCACAAGAACTGAATCAATGAATGTTGCTGCAGTCTGCAGTCAAACACAATACGGCTTTTGTTCTACCGAGCGAACACTATTTGAATTTTACTAATATGGAATGCAGTAAGTCTAATTCAGTAGTTTATTGGTGATTGGCATGTGTTGATGACGAGCAAGCTGTGCGACCTTGGTCATAACGAGGAATAGGACTCAAGCCGAGGTGTCAGCTGTTCGCAGCCATCCAGGAGATGGGCGTCAGCGAAGCTCTCGTGGCAGCAGACAAGCTGTATTGTGTTTGACTGCAGACTGCCACAACATTCACTGATTCAGGGACTTGGTCCTTACTTCTTATCTTATATGTGCTATAAATGCCTTGTGCTGTGTTCACACCTTAGCTCTGGAGTAATGCTGTTTCATTTGGCTGTATTCAAGGGTATTCATATATGTCCGAATGATAATTAAACTTGAACTATTGTGAGCATTGAATACAACGTACTAAACTGGAAGAACTAGAAGAAAACCTGGGGAGTGGGGCTGAGGAGGGGTAAAAGGATCAGCCATGATTGAATGTCAAAGTAGACTCAATAGGCTAAATGGCCTAATTCTGCCCCTGGATCTTATTGTCTTATGGTCTAAATAATTGCAAATAATTTCTTCTTCTGAATGGAATGCATGGCTCTCTGGGAAGAGAAGAGCAAAAAAAAGTTTTTTTTTGCCTTGATTTCTTATTAAACAAATGTAGTTTTGCTCTTCTTTATATATATCTCTTAAGCAAACTTTGCAATTATATTGTGTTTTTATACAGTACAATATAAATTTGGTTTATATTGTTGATTCTGGTGGTTTAAACCTATATGGGCAGTAACCTTTCAGATGTTATTACATTAGAAATATTGTGGAGAAATATTTCTGCAAGCATGGTCAATACTATCCACAGCCAATGCCAGCATGATTGAAATTTTCAGTGTCCTGTCCAGGGTGCTGAAAGCTATTGGCTATTGTCATCCATGCATGTGAGACAAACATAACATGAATCAGAAGGAAAATGTACAATTGTAGAAAATTGTAGAGTTACTAATTTTAAATGTGTTGCTATTTCATTGAATTTCAGTATGACACTAACTTATGTTAAATTAGATCCAGTCACGTACACATTTACAGAGAAATACATTCAAGTATTCCATTTCATAATGATGGCATGTTGTTTTCTGTCTTTGAGATGCATAATTAATCCATAAACACTGGCATGTTTAGCTTTGCGAATTTGGTTATATTTCCAGGAAATGCATACCTTTTAATTTGGTTATTTCCATGATTGTTCAGATTGTCTGTGATATTTATTTTATTATCAAATGCAAAGAGTTACAAACAGTTTCTCTTGCTCATAATGTTATAAGCTATTGCACAGCACAGTACAGGCCTTTCAGCTCACAATATTGTGCTGACCTTTTAACCTTTTCCAAGATCAATCTAACCCTTCCCTCCTACATTGCCCTCCATTTTTGTTTAATCCATGTATTGGACTAGAAGATTACACAGGAGTTATGTCTCCTATTACATATCCATTTCTTTTTTTATGCAACATTTTGCTGGTTTAATGTTCTGCTTTTCCTTCTGTTTTTATTTATACTCATTAGGTTTAAAAAGTAATAAAACCTTTTTTCACATTTTACTCCAGAAAATATTCTACATTTTGTAAAGGAAATTTCAGGTATTTTCAAAAACGTAACTATTTATTAGGAAGAGGTTGCTGCCTTCAATGCCAGGTTTTATGTATTATCTCTGACTGCTGAGGTGAAGATAGTGGTTGCAACCTTCTCTAATGGTTGCAATTCTTTTGATGAGAGCACTCCAGAGTGTGGTTGGGAAGGGATTTCTAAGGTTTGGGTGCCAGATGAAGGAATGGTGGAATATTTCACAATGGTGTGTAGCTTGTAGGTGGTGGTTTCCCATGTGCGTGCTGGCATTATCATTCTTGGTGATCAAAGCCATGGCTTTGGGAGGTGCTATTGGAGTGGACTAGTTGAGTAAATGCAATGTGGTTTGTAGATGGTATACACACTGCAGTAGTGGATTGAATGTTTAGGGTGATGGATTAAGTGTTAATCAAGTGGCTCACCTTTCACTGGATGGTATCAAGCTTATTGAGTATTGTTGAAGCTGCACTCAGCCAGGCAAGTGGAGAAAATTCTATAATGCTTCTAACTTGTTCCTTGTCAATGTGGACAGGCTTTGGGATGTCAGGAGATGAATTGTTTGGTGTCTTACTCTTAGAAACTTCATATTTATCCATCTTATTCAGTTGATTTAGTAACCCACCCACACATTTGCTTTGAGACAGTGATGGTAATGCCATTGAATGTCAAGGATAAGTGTTTAGGATCTCCCTTTTGGAGATGCTGGTTGCCTAGCTCTTGAGTGGCATAAATGTTCCTTGATTCTTATTAGTCTATGCCTGAATGTTGTCTAAGTCTTGCTGTATTTTCTAAGGAGTTGCGAATGGTATCAAACATGGTGTAATCATTGGCAGATATTTTAAAAAGTGTTCTAGAAGTAAGCCTGGCAATTATAGACCTGTCAGTTTGACATCAGTGGTGGGTAAATTAATGGAAAGTATTCTTAGAGATAGTATTTATAATTATCTGGATAGACAGGATCTGATTAGGAGTAGCCAGCATGGATTTGTGCGTGGAAGGTCATGTTTGACAAACCTTATTGAATTTTTTGAAGTAGTTACGAGGAATGTTGACGAGGGTAAGGCAGTGGATGTAGTCTATATGGACTTCAGCAAGGCCTTTGACAAAGTTCCACATGGAAGGTTAGTTAAGAAGGTTCAGTCGTTAGGTATTAATGCTGGAGTAATAAAATGGATTCAACAGTGGCTAGATGGGAGATGCCAGAGAGTAGTGGTGGATAATTGTTTATCGGGATGGAGGCCGGTGACTAGCGGGGTGCCTCAGGGATCTGTTTTGGGCCCAATGTTGTTTGTAATATACATAAATGATCTGGATGATGGGGTGGTAAATTGGATTAGTAAGTATGCTGATGATACTAAGGTAGGAGGTGTTGTGGATAATGAGGTGGGTTTTCAAAGCTTGCAGGGAGATTTATGCCGGTTAGAAGAATGGGCTGAACGTTGGCAGATGGAGTTTAATGCTGAGAAGTGTGAGGTTCTACATTTTGGCAGGAATAATCCAAATAGAACATACAGGGTAAATGGTAGGGCATTGAGGAATGCAGTGGAACAGAGAGATCTAGGAATAACAGTGCATAGTTCCCTGAAGGTGGAGTCTCATGTAGATAGGGTGGTGAAGAAGGCTTTTGGAACGCTGGCCTTTATAAATCAGAGCATTGAGTACAGAAGTTGGGATGTAATGTTAAAATTGTACAAGGCATTGGTAAGGCCAAATTTGGAATATTGTGTACAGTTCTGGTCACCGAATTATAGGAAAGATATCAATAAATTAGAGAGAGTGCAGAAACGATTTACTAGGATGTTACCTGGGTTTCAGCACTTAAGTTACAGAGAAAGGTTGAACAAGTTAGGTCTCTATTCATTGGAGCGTAGAAGGTTGAGGGGGGATTTGATCGAGGTATTTAAAATGTTGAGAGGGATAGATAGAGTTGACGTGAATAGGCTGTTTCCATTGAGAGTAGGGGAGATTCAAACGAGAGGACATGATTTGAGAGTTAGGGGGCAAAAGTTTAAGGGAAACACGAGGGGGTATTTCTTTACTCAGAGAGTGATAGCTGTGTGGAATGAGCTTCCTGTAGAAGTAGTAGAGGCCAGTTCAGTTGTGTCATTTAAGGTAAAATTGGATAGGTATATGGATAGGAAAGGAGTGGAGGGTTATGGGCTGAGTGCGGGTAGGTGGGACTAGGTGAGATTAAGAGTTCGGCACGGACTAGGAGGGCCGGAATGGCCTGTTTCCGTGCTGTGATTGTTATATGGTTATATGGTTATATAACCATGACTGATGGAGGAAGGCCAGCGATAAGGCAGCTGAAGATGGTTAGGTCTGAAGTATGATTATTGGCTATATTATTTCTGTATAATTAATAAAATCCCTATCATTCAAGAATTTATTTATTTCACCCTTAATTTTGCACTTCCACCATAGTGTCCTATGGGGGCATGCCTTATTCTAATTATTGAAAATCACCTCCCTTGTGATAGGTTAGTTTAGAAGCTGCAGCTGCTTTTTCCATTGGATAACTACCTGATATCCAGTTTCAAATATCCTGGGTATATAAAATAGCATGTGGAAGGGGTTTGCTCACTTCTTCCTTTGTTTAAGACCTCACCATTGGGAAGGTCTTCTCTGCGTGCACTTTTAACTAAGAATGTTTGTTGAATACATGCATGTCTGTTGAATATTCAGCTTTGTAGTGTCTGTACTTTGGGGAACATGAATGTTTGGTTGAATTGTTACTGTTTATAAATACATAATTAATATGCTTGTTTTTAGAGAGTAATTTCCGCATCACTAACCAGACCTATGAAGCTGGTTGAACAGGGAACTCCAAAGGTTCACGTTTCCCTGACAGAAGATATTTCATTTCCTTTATTCAGGAACTATGTTTCCTGTGTTATGCCGTTGGCCCCCTCCTTTGTGAAAATCGCAAGAACTCTAGTTAAGGGGGGTCAACTGACCCAAGAGAGAGAGACGTGCGGAAGACCACGTTCTCCCAAGAAGCAGAATAAAGGTGACTTTGACTATTGTCTCATGGAGACCACGTGAAAAGCCCTCGGGCAAAGTGGGCTGGTTGAGAGAGAGATCGCATTACCTGCAACTTGATTGACACCTGCGATCCCGTGAAGAAGTATAAAGGCGGGTCTGAGGGGAGGACCCTCAGACGCACCCAGACGCACCCAGGAGACATGAGATCGATTCCCGTGGGAGCGGGACGCCATTTTGAAGGAAGCCACGTGCGTTAGATTCCAAATTTGAATCTGTGGCTAAAACCAACGAAAGACTGCTTTTAAATAACAACGGGGAAGTCTGCTCCCCTGATTCCAAGGATTTGCTCTGCCAAGACGACGGGTAAGTGTGCATCTTTTCTAAATCATCTCTTTCTCTCTACAACGTAAAAACCCCAGCGCGTTCCCAGAAAGGAAAAAGCCTACAACCGTTGGACTCAGTATTACCCCCTAGACAACTGTAGAGCTTATTTCTGATTGATTATGGTTACACCGGTGTTTTAGATTGAGTTTTGACGACGTGTATGATCTGAATGTTTTGTATTAACCATACGTTTGTGCCCTTGTTGAATAAAACGTTTGAAAATAGTAGCATCCGACTCAGCTGATCCATCTATCTTTGCTGGTAAGTTACCTGGTTATGGGGTTTTTCGTAACACCTGCTCCCAGACTTCTCTACAAGAAGAAATTTCTACCCTGTAAAGCTTCCTAACCCCAAACTGTACCCTACCATTTAACAGCCCAGGAATTTATCCCTTGTTCTTGTAATTTCCAATCTAACTGAAAGGTCTGAATTTAGATAAGTCACCTGGACCAGATGATGCACATCCCAGAGTTCTGAAGGAGGTGAATGAAGAGATGTTGGAGGCATTAGTAATGATCTTTGAAGAATCACTAGATTCTGGAATGGTTCCAGAAGGCTAGAAAATTGAAAAAATCTCTCCACTTTTCAAGAAGAGAGAGAGGCAGAAGAAATGAAACTATAGGCCAGTTGTCTGACCTCAATGGTCGGGAAGATGTTGGAGTAGATGATTAAGGATGAGGTCGCAAGGTACTTGGAGGCACATAATAAAACAAGCTGTAGCCAGCATTGTTTCCTCATGGGAAAATCTTGCTTGACATATCTGTTGGAATTCTTTGAAGGACAAGGACAGTCAATGGAGAATCTGTTGATGTTGTGTACTTGGATTTTCAGAAGGCCTTTGAGAAGGTGCCATACATGAGGCTGCTTAACAAGCTAGAAGCCCATGCATTACAGGAAAGATTCTAGCATGGATAAAGTAGTGGCTGATTGGCAGGAGGCAAGGAGTGGGAACAGAGTGACCCTTTTCTGATCGGCTGCCAGTGACTAATGATGTTCCACTGGGGTCTGTGTAGGAACCAATTCTTCTTACATTATACGTCAATGATTTAGATGATGGAATTGATGGCTTTGTTGCAACGTTTGCAGATGATATTAAGGAAAGTGGAGGGGCAGGTAGTTTTGAGGCAGTAGAGAGGCTATAGAAGGACTTGGAATGGGCAAAAAAGTGGCAAATGGAATACAGTGGTGGGAAGTGTATGATCATGCACTTTGGTAGGAGAAATGAGAGGGTTGAATATTTTCTAGATGGAGACAAAATACGAAAAACTGAGACACAAAGGGACATGGGAGTCCCTGTGCAGGATTTGCTAAAGGTTAATTTGCAGGTTGAGTCTGTGGTGAGGAAGGCAAATGCAATGTTATCATTCATTTCAAGAAGACTAGAATATAAAAGCACTGATGAGGCCTCAGAGTATTGTGAGCAGTTTTGGGCTCCTTATCTTAGAAAGGATGTGCTAAATGACGTTTGATGACGTATTCACTAGAATTCAGAAGAATGAGGGGTGACCTCATTGAAACCAATTGAATGGTGAAAGGCCTTGATCGAATGGATGTGGAGAGGATGTTTTGTATGGTGGAAGAGTTGAAGACCAGAGGACACAGCCTCAGAATAGAGGAGCATCCTTTTAGAATGGAAGTGACAAAGAATTTCTTTAGCCAGACGGTGGTGATCTGTGGAATACTTTGCTGCAGGAAGCTTTGAAAGCCAAGTCTTTATGTATATTTCAGGCAGAAGTTGACAGATTCTTGATTGGTCAGAGCATGAAGGAAAACAAGAGAAGGCAGGTGACTGGGGTTGAGAGGAAAATTGGATTAGCCATGATGAAATGGCAGAGCAGACTCAATGGGCCAATGACCTAATTCTGGTCCTATATCTTATGGTCTTATGGTCTCTAGGCAACATTATCTGAATAATGTGTCATTTACCATATGAATGCTGTTGACAATAGACTGCAAACCAATTGCATCTTTCCCAGCCTTAGGCTATGTCCACACTACGCCAGATAAATCCATAACCAAAGCTTTTTCTCTTCTTTTTTACTCTCTGTCCACACTAAAACGGCGTTTTTGTCCCCGAAAACAGAGAATTTCAGAAACGCTGTCCAGAGTGTGTAATTTTGAAAACACTGCTTGGCTGGAGCAGTGTGGACGGGGTAACCGGAGAAATCTAAAATCGCTGTCATAACTTGCCGGAACAGATGGTGATGGCAGCGCGGAATTTCATTGTTTTCTTGAACGCAACCTAACAATTTCAGAACAGACGGCAACGAAACTGAAGCCAGAAGACTTAGAAATGTACTTACCAAATACTTTGACCCATAACTTACTGAATAAATAAGTATACTCACTTTGCCCTGTTTTCTGTCCTTGCTCGTATGAAAGTGGTTTACCTATTTATGCAAGTACTTCTCTGACAATAGATGTGTAACAGCCTAATGTAACATTGTATGGAAATACACAATAACACTGATGCAGACATGTTTTATACATTTAACAAGGTGCTTTATTAATGCAACAGAGTTCGTCAGTTTTTCAATGTTCGTCGTCAGCCGGGTCATACTGCCCGTGAACTCTCTGTCGGTTGCCTCCATACGCTCCAGTATTTGTTTTTTACTTTTAAGTCCTCCTGTGCGAGAGCCAACAGCTGTCTGTCGTTTAAGTTTATCTAGTCTGTAACTGGACAAACGCGCAGCAAATCTTTCACAGCGAGATTCGACACCAAACATGTCGCTTGTTTTTGGTAGATGTGTCCTGCGCACGCGCAGTAAGAGGAGATTCACTGAAATATCCGTTTTTGTGTGGACAGAGATATTTTTAAAAATGCATAGTGTGGACGCCTATCATTTTTATGTGAAACTGGCGTTTTCAAAATTATCCGGTCTAGTGTGGACATAGCCTTAGTCTGTCTACCTCTTATATTGCTGGACCTATTGTTGATTTTTGGATAAGCAGAATTTTTCTTCAATTAAGTTTTGGAAAACGTTGATCCAATGGGCTAAATAGTACATATCTGTCAACTGTGGTTCCATAGAGAACACCTGGTTATGTCCTGGTTGCAGGTCTGTGTCTAAAGTCAAACACAGGGAAGTTTAAGACATGCTTGAAGTCAGTTATCAGTATATTTCTCTCCTTCTCCACCAATGGACTTGGTTCTCAGCCCTGAATCTTTATAACAGCCTATGAGGTATGGCTTCTCTCTTTGGAATATAGTTGTCAACATTGAGTTGAATGGTAAATGGTATAACATTTGTTTAATTTTTATTTTGCTTTAGCTGCTTACTGCCTCTGGAGCACTGCAGGATCAAAGTTCAAGTTCTAGTTTAATTGTTATTCAACCGAACACATGTATGTCTAAACGAAACAGCATTTCTCCAGGGTCAAGGTGCAAGACACAATACGTACTGTTGCACGCAGCAAATATGGTTACAACAGTATATATAGTCACAAAATAATATTAGCACAAGTCCTCCAGGTTAATCACTTCCATCGACCTTTCCAAGGGTAAGTGCAGCCATGGGAATGTCCTGGTGGAAGGGGCATGGTGAGATTGGGTCAGGGTTCGGATGATGGACCCGACACAGCACACCAGGCCCATTGTATTCAATCAGTAGCACAAACCTGATTCCATGAGATACCAGCATCATTCCTCTTCCAGACATCAGCATGGAACTGAACCAAACTAATTACTGTTGTCATATTTGCTCCCAAGATTAGATTGGACTACATCACTAAGATCACATATGTTCACTTTCAAAATGCTGCTGAATTTACTTCTGCTTTAATTCATCTGTGCTGATATGCTAGTCATTGTCTCCATAATGATGGTTCTATGCTCTTTAAGTATCCTTGTCATTCTAATTGTAACTTTGAGTTGAGCTGGAATCCTGCTACCCCTGTCCTAACTCACACCAAGTTCTATTTGTCCATCACTATTATGCTTATTGATCTATATTGGCTCCCTTAACAATTCTTATTTTTGTTGTCAAGCTTCATGTTAAAATTCTCATCCTAGTTTTCAGGCTCCATTTTGAAATTATCATGCTTACTTTCAGAGCTCCCTATATTTTTGTTATTGATCATAGCTTAAAACACAATATTCTTCCAATTCTGTCTTCTGATCTCTCCTAAATTTAATTGTCAATCATTCTCATTTGCCTAGGAACTAGGCTCTGGAATTCTCTGCTTACGATCAAGGTTTTATTCTCCTTAATTTCTTTCTTCTCAAACACCATCTATAAATTTGCTAAAGATTGGACTGTTATTGATAAAACCACAGATGGTGATAAGGAGTCTAACAGGTGTGAGATAGATTAGGTGGTTGTATGGCATCACAATAACAACCTGGCACTCGATGTTATCAAGACCAAGGAATTGTTGGAGGACGTCAGGAAGGGAAAGTTGGCAAACACACATGGCCCTGATTGTGAGGTCAGCAATGGAAAGTGTGAGAGCTTAAACTTCCTGGGCATCAACGTCTCAGAGGATCTGAGCAAAATCTGGGTGCTTCCAAACTGGAAACCATAGATGTAATGGGAGATCCATTCCCTACCAAAGTCTAGGACTACGGCATTCAAGTCGGGTGTCACTGACCTTGACAAGAAATTGAGATACAGTTTCCATAAAGCTAACAGGGAAGTCAAGAGTCAATACCATTCCAAAATAGGGTCCCAGACTGGGTGTCAGTTGTGGTAGAGCTTCCATATTATAATAGACTATGGAAATAATTCAGGGTGCATCCCTTCCTGATGTGCTTAATGCATTCTGTGCATGTTTTGAACAGGAGATATTGGAACATTACCACCCACCACAACAGTCTCCAATGCACCTGAACCCACAGTCATCATTGGGATCATAAGTTCAGTCTAACAGATATTGAACACATGGAACACAACTGGACTGGATGGTGTCCCTGGTCATATTCTTAGACCCTGTGCAAATCTGTTGGTGAGAGTATTTGCAGTCATTTTTAAACTCTCATTTCTTCATTCTGAGGTTCCTACCTGCTTTAAGAAGACGACTATTATCCTGGTCCCTAAGAAAAACAAGGTAACATGCCTTATCAACTACCACGTGGTGGCTCTGACATCATGAAGAGCTTTGAGAGGCTGGTCATGGCATGTATTATCTCCAGCCATGTAGACAACTTCAACATGCTGCAATTTGCCTTCTGCCAAAAGAGTCTATAGCTGATGCTATCTTTCTGGCCTTACACTCATCCCTGAAACATCTGGGCAGTAAATACACCAACAGGCGACTATTGCCTATTGACTACAGGTCCACCTTCAACACTATTACTCCAAGCAAACTCATCTCCAAACTTGTCAAACTAGGACTCAACACCTTTGTAAGTGGATCCCGAACTTCCTAACTAACAGACCACAATAGGCAACAACACCTCTGCTGTGATTATTCTATCTCAAGGCCACATCTTCGGTCTTCAACTCCACTCCCTATACACTTATGACTGCATAGCCAAGTTCTGCTCTAACTCCATCTACAAGCTTGCAGATGATACCACCGTGGTGGGCTGTATCTCAAATAATGATGACTTGGAATCCAGTAAGGTGATAGAGAATCTAGTGTCATGACAACAACCTTTCCCTCAGTATCAGCAAAACAAAAGAGCTGGTTATTGACTTCAGGAAGGCTGCTGGTGCACATGATCCAGTTATATCAATGGTGCTGAGATCAAGACAGTGTGGGAGAGAGCGGAGGCCTCTGTGGCCACATTAGAATCCATACTGGGTTGGAGAACGGCTTTTCCCATCAATGCTGCCTTCAGTGTTTTTTCAATGGAAGACAAACTGGACTAGGACAACATTCCGTGCACCATTAACCTACAGGAAATATCACTCAGGGACTCAGGTTATGTATTATTTTGTGAGTGCATGTTTTACTGCTATCACGATTGTACCGTATTTGCTCTATGTACTATGTGCTGTGTGCTGTTTGGACTGCGTTGTGCACCTTGGCCTGGGAGGAACGCTATTTCGATTGGCTGTAGTCTTGGGTGGCTGAATGACTATTAAACTTGAACTTGAACTTGGAGGGTTGAAATTTTCATGTTTCTAGGAGTGAATGTAATTAATAGCTTGTTCTGCTCCAACCATGTTGATGTCACGGTCAAGAAAGTGTGGTGTGAATGGGCCGAATTGAGACAACGAGGCCTGGGGTCAAGAGTCGGGAATTACTGGAGCCAATGTTTGCCCATTGTTGGAGTGGACTTAGAGGTAAATCAATGTGGCAGAACCGAGGTGAGGCAGTGGGGCCGGAGAGCAAGGAAAGACCCCAGGTTTGACTGATTTAAGCACTGGGTCGAAATAGAAAGGTCAGGTATGGGCTGAATCGAGGTGGCAGGGGCTGGGCCCAAGAGCGAGGAACGACCTGGGGTTTGGCCAGTTTAAGCCTCAAGTTAGATTGAAAGGGTCAGGGTGTCAGGGCTGGAGGTGAGGGACAGGCTGGTTCAACTCACTACTCCATGAGTTTTACTCACCTTCTGCACTGAATTAAGACAGTGGCCTGCCACTAATGCGCTCCTGAATCAGCTGCAGTGATGACTGGTTTTGTGGCTGTGGACTCCCTTTCATGAATTTCAGTTCTGAATGACATTTCCTTACTTTTATTGTTTGCATTATTCATTTATTTTTCTGCACACTGGGTCTTTTTTAATGGGTTCTATTGGGATTCTTTGCTTTAAGGCTGCCTGAAAGGAGATTAATCTGATGGTTTTATATAGTATTCAAAGTTTGATAATAAACTTACTTTCTTCTTTGAACTTTGAATACTCCCCACCAAATTTTGCAGAGGCTCAAGAGATCTGCATCTTTCATTAAGGACCCTCATCAACCGGTTCAGGCCCTCTCTCATTACTACCATTATTGAGGAGGTATAGGAGCCTGAAGAGCCACACTTAACAGCTTCTTCCCTTTTGCCATCAGATTTCTGAATGGTCTATGAACATCACTTTGTTATTCCTTTTTAATTTGCACCTTTTAAATTTTATCTAACCATAGATTTTTATATTTTTGCACTGCTGCTAGAAAACAACAAACTTTACCTCATATGTCAGTGATAATAAATCTGATTCTGATTCTAGTGGCATCTTAGGCTACATCCACACTAGACAGGATAATTTTGAAAACGCTGGTTTCACGTAAAAACGATAGACATCCACACTATGCATTTTTGAAAATATCTCTATCCACACTGAAATGGAGATTTTGGCGAATCTCCTCCTCCTGCGAATGCGTAGGACACATCTACAGAAAACAAGCGACATGTTTGGTGTCGAATCTCTCCGTTAAAGTGCGTTCTTGTATAGTTATAGACCAGAAAAACTTAAAACGACGGATAGGTGTTGGCTCTCATGCAGGAGAACTTAAAACTAAAAAAAAATACTGGAGCGTACGGTGGCAACCGACAGGGAGTTCATGGACAGTATGACCCGGCTGACGACGAACATTGAAAAACTGACTAACTCTGTTGCATTAATAAAGCACCTTGTTAAATGTGTAAAACAAGTCTGCATCAGTATTATCTTGTATTTCCATACAATGTTACATTAGGCTGTTACACATCTATTGTCAGAGAAGTACTTGCATAAATAGGTAAACCACCTTCATATGAGCAAGGACAGAAAACAGGGCAAAGTGAGTACAGTATACTTATTTATTCAGTAAGTTATGGGTCAAAGTATTTGGTGAGTACATTTCTAACTCTTCTGGCTTCAGTCTCGTTGCCGTCTGTTCTGAAATTATCAGGTTGCGTTCAAGAAAACAATGAAATAGCGCGCTGCCGTCTGATAGCGTTTTCAAAGGTCTCTGGTTACCCCGTCCACATTGATCTGCCCGAGCAGCATTTTCAAAAATACCCACCCTGGAAAGTGTTTCTGAAAAGCTACAGTTTCGGGGGATGAAAACTCCATTTTAGTGTGGACAGAGGGTAAAAACGAAGAGAAAAAGCTTTGGTTATGTATTTATCCGGCGTAGTGTGGATGTAGCCTTAAAGTAAATTTCTTCAACTGGGCATTTGATAATGTGTCTGATATCTCCTAGTGTTTCTAAAATTCAGTGATAATGCTTCTGCAAGGCTCATAGGTGTGGTTTGACATGTTAATGTGCTCTTTAACTAAAGCAATTGAAGTTACAACAGTTGGTAAAATTCACTAGACAGAATGGATGAAATTGATGACTTGACCTTTGGAGTGTGTAAAGTTTCATAATTTAATTAGGGACACTGGGCAAGTCCCTCTGGCCACCTCACCATTCTATTAGATGCTGATTGATCTGTACTTCAGTGCTATTCACTTGCCTTTGGACATACTCACTGATAAAATTACAAAATCCTATCTTTCACAAGTATTGAAAATTTCAATTCATTGTCACTTGATTAAAAGAGTTTCAAATTTCCATTAACTTTTGTGTGAAGAAGAATTTGCTTAGTTCATTCCCCCCAGTGCACTTCCAGTTGCATGGTGTGACTTTTCTCTGACTTGCTCAACCACAGCCATTTGTTTTGCCCATCTGCCTTGTTTACAGTATCAATGTGATGTGCTTTTAGCTTTCTGAACTCAAAGGAATTGCTGCTGCACACCCCAGGATGTATATATGGTTTTGCTTTCATAATTTATACTGTAAGTCTCAGAACTATACTGGCATATGTTTCCTGGTCTTCTCTCCAAAGGCAATGAACCTTCCAGTACTGCATTTATCAGACTTGAACATGGGACTCTGGACTGATCAGCACTTTGTTCCCTCTCTATTTCTGCTCACTTGAAAAAAAAGAAGATAATCAAACGGGCTTTTTAAAATTGTGCATTGTATTTAATATGTTATATATTTAAATATATGCATTACGATAATACATTTTGGTAAAAGGAACGGAAGTGCGGACTAGTATCTAAATGGGGAGAAGGTTCAAACATCAGAGGTGCAGAGGGTCTTAGGAGTCCTCGTGCAAGACTCTCAGAAGGTCAATTTATAAGTCGAGTCTGTGGTAAAGAAGGCAAATGCACTGTTGGCATTTACTTCAAGAGGAATCAAGGAGATAATGCTGAGCCTTAATAAGACACCAGTCTGGCCACACTTGGAGTACTGTCAATAGTTCTGAGCCCCATATCTCAGAAAGGATATGTTGTTGCTGGAGAGAGTCCAGAGAAGGTTCACGAGGATGATTCTGGGAATGAAGGGATTAACATATGAGGAGTGTTTGGCAGTCTTGGACCTGTATTCACTGGAATTTAGAAGAATGTGGATCTTATTGAAACCTACTGAATGTTGAAAGGACTAGGTAGGGTGGATGTGGAGAGGACATTCCCTATGGTTGGGTTATCCAGAACTAGAGAGCACAGCCTCAAAACTGGGGGGCAACCTTTTAGAATGGAGGTAAGGAGGAATTTTTTTCTTAGCCAGAGAGTAGTGAATCTATGGAATGCTCTGCCACAAACTGCAGTGGAGGCCAAGTCCGTAGGTATATTTAAGGCGTAAGTTGATCGCTTCCTGATTAGTCAGGGTATCAAAGGATAAGGCGAGAAAGCAGATGTATGGGGTTGAGTGGGATCCGGGATCAGCCATGATGGAATGGCAGAGCAGACTCGATGGGCTGAATGGCCTAATTCTGCTCCTATGTCTTATGGCCTTATGGTCTTATCAGGAAGGAGGTACAGAAGCCTGAAGGCACACACTCAATGATTCAGGAGCAGCTTCTTTCTCCCTGTCATCTGATTTCTGAATGGACATGAACACTACCGCACTATTTTATTTCCTTTTTTTGCTCTTTTTTGAACCTTCCTTTTTTTGTATATATATCGTAATTCATATTTTTTTCTCTCTACTATCATGTATTGCATTGTACTGCCGCAAAGTTCACAAATTACACGACATAGGCCAGTGAATTAAACCTGATTCTGACCTGATTCCAATCCTAACATATCTAATGGATTAGATGTGTATTTGGACACGTATACAATTTGCTAAATCATCATTAGTTTTTCTCTTCCTGCCAAGTTTATCCTTCTTCTATACTTCACCATTTCTTCTAGATATTCAGGAACACTTGGAATGCTGAATATTTTCAGGTGGGATGGACACTGGGTAAATTAATTCTTCTTCTTTCCCTCGTTGATCAAAGTTGCTGAATATAAATTTTGCATTTAGTGAGAAAGTAAAGGAAGGATACAATGACTTGGATGTTTACTGATTTTCTATTAGTACATTATTTTCAAATGCTTTGGAGTGGAACACATCAGTGCTCAGTTTAACATAGTGTGGTGAGTAATCTTGATTTGAGGAAAAGATTTAATGCTAAAACCAATAAATAAAACTCGGGTCCAGAAATTCAATCTCACTGTGCAGTATATTTCAATATTACATGACTAAAAATCACTCTTCCTGGGGTAAAATGTGAAGGGCTATTTCATGCCAACCTGGATATTTGACTGAGCATGAGTGGTGATTGAACATCTGACTTGAAAATTGTGAGAACTTTTCATAATTGCTTCGCTCTGAAATGCTACTGAGAATATGAAATACATTGCTCTAGAAGTGCACATCATTGAGAAATCATGGGACAACTAGGTTTTACTATTGCTGTGACATACAGGGTTAACACAGTCACAGGGACCTCATAATTAGTTCCTAACCTTGACTTCTTCCCTCTATCTCTGGTTCAGATGGCAATCTAACCTCCTCTTCATCCCAAACTTTGATCTTTTAGTATCAACCCAGTCCTGACCCCCAATCCTCTAGTGGTTGAACTGACTGACAGCAAAGACTTTCTTTGGTTTCTGACTATAAAAACTTTCTCCCCTGTCCTTCAGTACTCCTGAACTTGAACTCAGCCATACGCCAAGACAGTGTGATAGGAAGAAGTGTGACATGGATCCAGTGGTGCCTAAAGCAAAACTGGTCATTGACATCTACACAGTGGTCATATAGGATGCCTGTGCCGCCAGCAACTCCAAGCTGAGACCCTCCTCACGGCATCTGGGCACCGGGCTCCCTGTCTCCTACTACCTCCCTCCAACCCTGTGTGTCTCAGTCTCCACCTTCTTCAGAGCCTCCATCTTCCTCCTGATGGAGTTTCTGTCTTACTCCTGTCTCACGTTCCCTGAACACCCTAACCCACCCCCTCCTCTAACATCTCCAACACTCCTCCCCACCCTTCAATCCCAGCTGTAATTCCTCCCGGTATCATCAACTTTCCCACTGAACTTCCCCTCTCTGAGGTGAAATGTTCTGTCCTCAACAAGGACACTTTGTTCCTTGTTCCTTTGTTCCCCACTTGCCCACATCTCAGTGAATTCTGCACCTACCACGATGCCGAGTTTTTCTTCTCTTTCCTCCGTCTCTGAGCCCACTTCTTCAGGAAGAATTCCCCACCCCGCACCAATGATCCAATATTCTGTCTAGAACCCTCCTCTTCTTCTTGGACATCCTGCGCTGGTTCTTCTGCCTGCCCTGTATCTTTTTATCTTTAATTGCTAAAGAGACATCAACTGGCTCAACTTCAGCACTCCTGACTCCTCCTCGAAGTTTACTCCCTCTGAACACACTGCCCTCCACTCTCGCCACACCAATTCCAAACTTACCATCAGATCTGCAAAGAGGGTGCTGTTGTAGTGTGGAGGACTGACCTCTACTTTGCTGCGGCCATGTGGCTACACTCAGACATCTCTTCTTGCCCTCGCTGGTGGTGTTCAACATTCTCTGTTGAGGGAGTAGAGAAATCAAAGGAAGTGTGTTTCCAATCCAGATTACAAATCACAGACATTACTAAGTATATAAAATAATCTGTGAATACTGGAAAACTGAGAATGCCAGAAGACCTCAGCAGGCCAGGCAGCATCGATGGGAAGAGGAACCAACTTTGCTAAATAACACATTTAGACCTGCTGTCTGAGGTTGAATTTCTGAGCTCAATGTTAAAACATTGCCCCTTATTCAGCCTGTTTGCTGTGAGGAAAATAGGCTAAAAATGATCATCTTTGGGGAGCAATTATCATTGCTAGTGAGTAAAAGTGTCTGGTATTCATGTGTTAAAATTAGTGAGATAACAACAAACTAAGGGGGATGGGAATTGTACACAGAAGATATCCAGAAAGTGTTCAGTTTGTTTCCTTTTGTTTTCTAATGAATGAAACTGTGCAGAAATACTCCCCAGTGACCCACGTGCAATCTGTTCCTTCCTGCTGTCCAGCTCCCTCCCAACCACTTCCTGTTCAGATCTTCAATGCTCCCTTTGCACCTTCTGAGCATCTATTTAAGCTCACCAACCGGTTAGTTCATCCTGTGCGTTTATATGGGAAACTGCTTGATGTATTTCTGAATCTCACTCTTCCATTTTCTTTTTTTTTGCTGTTTAGTATAAATGAAGAGTAACAATCATAATTTTATGTTTAGCTATTAAAGTCAGATCATTGTATCAGACGTGGCAGATAAACCTGTTGAGGTAAATGAAGAGTTGAGTGTGGCTGCAAGAATACTGGCAGAAGTGGCAATGAATGCTGGCAGTAAACACTGAGCACTATCAACATCATGGCAACAACTTGAAACTAGAACTAGGGGACATAGCCTTAGGATTTGGGGCAGATCTTGTAGAAAGATAAAATTATGAAAGGGATAGTTAAAGATAGAGGCAGGAAAGTTGTTTTCACTGATAGGTGAGACTGGAACTAAGGGACATAGCCTCAAGATTTGGGGGAAGTAGATTTAGGATGGAGATGAGGAAGAACTATTTTTCCCAGAGGGTGGTGAATCTGTGGAATTTTCTGCCCAATGAAACAGTGGAGGCTATGTTAGTAAATATATTTAAGACAAGGCTGGATAGATTTTTGCATAGTAGGGGAATTAAGGGTTTATGGAGACAAGGCAAGTAGGTGGAGATGAGTCCATGGCCAGATCAGCCATGATCTTATTGAATGGTGGAGCAGGCTCAACAGGCCAGATGGCCTACTCCTGCTCCTATTTCTTATGGTCTTATGAATCAGTCATCTTACAGTGAATCATTCTAAATGATCCCAAGTTTGAACTATGTATACTTCATCTCTAAGTCTAATACATTTCAAAACGAAGTCTGACTCTTTGCATGCCTTGGTTCATTTGTGCTGAAATCTTCAGTCACCTATTTACTTCCTGAAGTTTTGACTGTTGCACTCTGTTCTGCTTCTTTTATTCTGGCCGCCAACTTGAGATCATCGAGACTCATGCTGTCCATGCCCCAAACTTGCACCAGATTCTGTTTGCCTATCACTTGGGCTTGTTGATCCATGTTTCCCATTCTTGCTCTTGGACTTCTTAAGGCTGCTATGTGCTCACTAGTTATTGACTATTGACCTTCCGAGTTGCCACAGTCCTCAGAACAGAAGTTGTCAAATCATGACATAATTTAGATTTGACCATGATTACTGGGGGAGATCAAAGCTAATGACCTACTGCATTGGATTGAGTTCCATTTGGCTCTCTGAGTTTCTTCAGGGTTGTGTTGTCTCACTGGAGACTAAGTGTGTGGAGCCAGATGATTTGCATGCCTACAGCTGCTGGGGTGGGGAGCTCAATGGTGGGCTCTAAGAGGGATGTTAATTTGTTTCTCTTCCTCAATGGATGACTATGCCATCAAGGCACATGTAGGCATAAGCCTCACACAGTTCTACTTATTGATTGATTGATTGATTGATTGAGATTCAACATGGAACAGCCCTTTCCTGCTCTTCATTGCCACAGAAGGTCATCTTTAAGATATTGCTGGTGTTTCTATAATGAAAATGAAACACAGTGAATGATATTTTTGGAGATTTGACCTGAACCTCCAATTCCAACTTGTGATGAGAGTCTTTGATGAGGATGGCTTCGACCCAAATACTGGAATATCCCAGCTGAGGGTCGCGACATGGTTTCAAACTGGATTGAGAACTGTGCCCAAAACCAACACTAGACAAAATCACTCGTAAGGCTTACAATTGAACACTGAACTTATGTTCAACTGTTCCTTAAATACTCAGTTCTTGGCGTGAGACCCGTGACAATGTCCTCAGAACAGGTAGGGAGTAGAGGAGCCCTAGAGTTCAGACACTGCTTTCTTAGTTCTGGGCGCAGACCTCACATGCCTGCAGGTATTGCCAAACTTCTTTCGTGATGAATGTCCCCATTGTAGTACCTGGGACCAGATGGAACTTAGGATGAACAGCCGACCCAGAGGACCGTTATCAGGAATCTTCCCTTGCGCTTTGTGAACAAGAGCAGCAATTCCCCAACAAATTGGTGCTACCACCCTGGCCTGGGACAAAATGGTGGTAGGCTGCTTCTCTCTGGTTTGAGGGACAGGGCATCTGGCTTCTGATTCTTAGACCTCGGTTGATAGGTCAGGATGAAATTAAATCAGTTAAAAAACAAATACGACCTAGCCTGCCTGGAATTCAACCACTTGGCCTCCTGGATATAGACAAGGTTCTTATGGTCAATCCAAATGATAAAAGTGTTCTTTGCCCCCTCAAGCCAGGGATCAGGACCTTGAGGGTGGCAGCTAATTCTGGGGAAGCTCAGTTTGTGGTTGGGTGGTGCAGATTAAGACGCAGTATTGATGGCAGCATGGGCCAGGGTTATGATGGAATGAAAAGAGTTCTTGAGAAAGATCTATAGAGAATGACAGTTCCTCCAAGCTAAAAGGAACCTATCAGCTGCCAGGTCCCGGTCAACTCCACAATCAGGACTGAGCCAGACAGGTTCCACTGATGCAGACTTCCCATCGCACTTCTGCATAAGTGGCCAGTGCATGAATGATTTTCACAACACAACGCTGAGGTGTAAGTTGCTTTCTGTTGGATGTAATGCCCTGCCATGGTAACTCTGTGCATTGGAGTAGCATGCATGAAAGTCCAGAAAGCAAAGTTATTAACTGTAAGTTCAATATATTAACTCTCTTTGTCATTTAGCAATCAGTTGTCCAATGAAATACTTTAATATAACATACATAAGCATAACAAAATGCAACAGGATTTCCGATGAACTTTAATTGCACACATTGAGCATCTCTGCCACTGAGAGGAAAAATGGAGAACAAGACAAGACAGGCATGAGTCAGACTGTGTTTCCAGTTTTTTTTTCCGCAGTTCGATTTATGAGGAAGAAAAGCACTTTGCCTCATTGTCAGTCCCATTCATTGTTACTAATTATGCAGATATCCTCCAGGAGTCACTGTTACCCAGTACAAAACATATGATTAATTATGTTGTTAAACAGCATCCTGCTTTCTGATTAATTAAGCATTAATTTAGCCAATATTGGAAAAAGGACAGCTTTCAGAAGCACATTCTTGTTTTGAAGGGAAAAAAGCAGATAAATTATTATTTAATTTGTTACTTATCAAGCAGAAATTCAAATGTCTTGGGTGAATTCCTCAGTAAAATGGCTTCATGCTACTCAGAACTTGACAAGCAGTACTAGTGAAAAGGTCTTAAAGCTGGTTTATGAGATCAGCACAAGGTTGTGTAAATAGGAAACAACATGCACCAGACAAATCTTCATTCAATGACTAATGCTGAGCAAATAAAAGGGGTCTCCTCTGTTTAAATGCCAGAAATTGAAACAAAATAGTTCCTTCTGTTTCAATAGCCAAAAATGTCATTACTTTGTTCAATCTAATTTAATGTTCCAAGGAAGCTTTTAATTTTCCATGATATATTTTCTGAATTTTATCATTATTTGAATAAAAGAAATTACTGCTGGAGAATAGAATATTTCCTTTACCTCCTAAAATAAGATAAACTGAAATTCTATCAGACATATTATAGGTTTACTTGCATCACCTATACAGCAGCGGTAACGGACCAGTAATAGGAGAGTTGCAGCTGAATCTAAAAGAAGGACTGTAGTCTGTTCACAAAAGCATTAAAGCACATTTTGTACATATCTAAAGAGGGAGTGGTTTATTTACAAAGCAGCACATATTAACATAAATAATAAAATAAATAAGCCAGTTAAGGCTCTAAACTGTTGGTGCAGACTGATTGCCTGTCATGTTACATTACTGCAAAACAGGCACACCAGTATGACTCCTTTATCCTTTATGCACCCAATATGAACACATACTGTACTCAGACAAAACAGTATTTCCAAGCTTTCTGTTACATCAGAGTGCAAAGATCACTGGTAGAGGAAAGCAGAAAATCCACATCGAAATCATGACAAACTGTATTACATAATTTTAATATATGCCATTCAGCTTCACTGGGCAAGCTCCTTTACACACACCACAATCTGCCCATTTCATCTGAAATATGCCTGAGCCTGATTGGGTAAATATGATCATGTGGCTCAGCACATCAAAAAAGCACATCCCTAATTTTCCAGGCTGAGAAATCCACATTTGTTCTGCTAGTCTGTGAACAAAATGGCTGTCATCTTCTGCTAGCTAATTCTGAGAAACACTGTTAGCAGTGGGTTGCAAGTTCCATTCTTGTTTGCGAAATGAACAAATAAGTTGTGACTCCTCATTCCAAATGGATAAGTTATCTAATTATTGAATTTGATGAATTAATCCTAATCCTTTGCACATGCTTTATTGAAGCAACAATGACAATATTAAAAGCACAAGTTATCCCAAGGTCTCAGGGGTGGTGAAATTTGGCACATAGAGAGGCAGTCGAACAAATGCAAATGGTAGAAAGATGGAGAAATTCACAGAGGAGTACAAAAACAAATCAATTAAATACAGGACTTCCAAAAGTGACCAGCTAGATTCAAAGTGCTGTAAGAGATAGGAGCAGAATTAGGCCACCCAGCCCATTGAGTCTGCTCTGCCATTCAATCACAGCTGATTTATTATTCTCCTCAAGTCCATTCTCCTGCCTTCTCCTCATAACTTTGACACCCTTAATAATCAAGAATCTATCAACCTGTATTTAAAATATTTAATCACTTGGCCTCTACAGCAGTCTGTGGCAATGAATTCCACTGACTTGCCACCATCTGGTTAATGAAATTTCTTTTTATCTTTGTTCTAAAGGTATGTTCTTCAATTCTGAGGCTATGCCCTCTAGTCCTAGACACTCCCACTACTGGAAGCATCCTCTCCACGTCTACACTGTCCAGTTCTTTCAATATTCAGTAAGTTTCAATGAAAAACCCTGTCATCCTTCTAAATCCTGTGAGTACTAGTGTGGTGAACAACATATACCTGTCTGGACACGCCCCTGCTGACTGCTCCTGTGGCTCCTCCCACAGACCCCTGTATAAAGGCAATTGAGGCCTGAGCCCGGCCTCTCTGTCTCCAGGATGTAGTGTGGTGGTCAACCACTGCTTGTTCCTTCTTCCAGTCAATAAAAGCCGATATAGTCCAGAGCCATCAAAACCTCTTCATATATTAACCTTTCATTCACAGGATAATTCACATAAACCGCCTCTGGGACATTCTCTAATGCTAGCACATCTTTTCTTAGATAAGAGATCCAAAACTGCTCACAATACTCCAAATATGCTCTGACCTGTGCTTTATAAAGCCCTTGATTTTATATTCTAGTGCTTTTGAAATGAATGCTAACATTGTACTTACCTTACTATGGACTCACCCTGCAAGTTAACCTTTAAGGAACCCTGCATTAGGGGCCAAAGTCCCTTTGCACCTCCAATTTCTGAATTGCTCCCCATTCAGAAAATAGTTTATGCCCTTATTCCTTCTACAAAAATGTATGTCCATTGCCTACAGTGTATTCAATTTGCCACTTCTTTGCCCATTCTCCCAACCTGTCCAAATCCATCTGCAGACATCCCTGAACACTGGCTGCACCTCCACCTACCTGTGTATCATCCACAAACTAAGCCTCAAAGCCATACATACCATCAATCAGATCATCAATATATATATCATGAAAAGTATTGGACCAAAAACCAACTCCTGCAGAACACTACTAGACACTGGCAGCCAACTAGAAAAGCCCCCCTTTTATTCCACTCTTTTTCTCTTTCCAGCCCGCCAACCTACTGACTTCTTTCCTGTAATACCATGATCTCCTATCTTGTTTAGCAGCCTCGAGTGTATCACTTTGTCAAAGTTTAGGGAATATTAAGACAGCAGAATAGAGGAGTACAGGATTTTGGAGGGTTTAAAGGTTACAGCAGAATGCAAATTTCAGGAGGTGTTTGAACACTGAAAGAAATTAAAACAAAGACAAGAATTTTAAAATTGAACTGATGTTTAAGTATGTGCTCTATGAAATTCAATTCTTGTTAGGATGCTGAATGCCAACGCAGCATTTCATATCTCTCTTCCCCATCAAACCACGTACTTTGCTTTATCTTGGTCCAGTTTTATGTTTAAATACAAATTTGTAAACATAAATGAAAATTTGCATCTCGCTTTGAGATAAGGTTGAATCTTTAGGTAAAACAAAATAGCATAGAAGAGAATTCAGAACCTTCATTTAAAACATGTTAAGGTACACTCTAATTGAGGAAAGCATTTATAATTTTGTGAGTTAGTATGTTAAATTTGAAAATGAATTGACATACACGGTATCATATGTGCGTGAGTGAGATACTTTGCTTCCAAATCTGTTCTTTCTTGCAATTCTAGATTAAATTAAAGGTGCTACCAAATACTGTGATAGTATTGGGTTTGCTGACCTTGAAGATCCTAACATACTGTAACTGAAGACCTTAAGCCGAATTGGATATAAATTGCCACAAGTACTCCCACTAAAGGGAGATTATACTGTAACTACCCAATCTTCAAAAGCTAGTTCACTTCCCTGTTTATTCTCCATGGCTAGTTTAGCTGCCAATACCCACTATTTGAATGGTATGTCCCACTCTCTCCCTACCAAGAAGAAGTTATCTCCAGCTAGCAAAGCAGTTTAAAACACAGGTCATTTATTTTCAGTGATGCATGTTCAAATCCAAACAACACTCTTAAAATAGATTTAAAACTGACACAGGAGGTCTATCTTAAACAGTTCCAAATTTTCACAGAGGGTTTTTATTTTATCTTGAATCATTGAATTATTACCTTGATTTGTGAAACACTATAAAAACATTTTCAAATTACAATCTATTTCTAAATCTCAAAGCATTTCTTAGACACAAAACGTTAAGGATTTCAAAATCACAGGTACCATTTCTATAAACTAAAAAGGCATACCCATAATCATTTGTTCCAGAAACCAAATCTGGAGGAATAGATTCTATTACACCCCATCATTTCTCTATGGCTTCTTGATGCTCTTCATCCCATTCCCAATAAGCCTAAACTACTCTCTACATTTATATCCTTTCTCATCCACTTGGATGACTTTTCACACAGAAGATATTTCCTTAGATACCTTTTTAATGGAAATGTTCAAAAAGCATTTCTGGATTCATAGATCCCAAGTAATGCTTCTTTGAGCACATTGAACCTTCAAACTATATTGATGTGCTAAGTGGTATCCATCTGTTCTGCAAGCCTCCTTGAATTAAGTAGCTTAAGGGTCAGGTTGTCTGTTTGAAACAACCCAAATTAAATAACACATGTCTTATACTACATCTCCAGTAGTATGAAAGCAGGTGCAGTGACTAGCATCTGCTTTCATACAGGCAGAGCTTCTACAAAATACAGGATTTGTTTTCAAAGCAGTTTTTTTAAAACTTCAAGCAGATTACAGCTTTCCATTTACACTTTAAGAACTGAATATTAACTTCCATTTATGACCAGAAGTTAAACAGATGTTAGTTGGAAGTTTACTTACATCTGCTTGTGATCTTTCAAATTACAGTTGCTATTTAGAAAGCAGGCTTAGCAAAAGAAAAAACAGGTGATGAATATCTATCACAATACAAAATAGTAGGGTCTCTTTACCTATAGATATGTCCAGAAATAACTTAATTATGAAGATCATAGAATGAATCACAATTCTGCTAAAAGTAATTCCATTCTACCTAGAGACATAAAGCTTTCTCCTTCTTGAGAACAAAGGTAACAGAAAATTGAGAAACTCTGTTAGTACAGCTTAGTTATTCTGATTTTCATTAGTTACAGTTTGCAGACTTTTGTTTTATTCTTACTGCTTTTAAGATAAGCAGCAAACCATGGTACCAAGTAACAGCACATCAGGCTTGAGCATAAACATAAAATATATGCAGTAATCAATTACAGCAGCCTTTGTGGGGAAAAAAGGAGAAACAATCATTTCAAAGTAGACCTTATTGACAATCTAATGTATTTTGATCATATAATAAGGGCATCTCTACTTAAGTAGATTCTGTACTGAAATAAGTGGCCATGTAATCAATGGCCTGGGAGGTCTGCAAAACCAAGGCTAATTGAAGTAAACAAAGATTAATTTGCATCTGAGCACATAGTCCACAGCAGATGTAGCTACTGTTTCTTCCACAATAACATGGGTTTTCATTTTTACTGCAACATCTGCTATGATGAGAAGTGGAGTCTCATTTGTATCTTCTTTTCATACACAAAACATGAATAAAATAGAACACTAAAGCGCATGAAGTACTGTATGTTTAGACATTTGCTTTTTTGACTTTGAAATTACTGAATTATTACTTTTAATGCAGACTATCCAAATGAACAAAGTCCATCTGCATGAAAGCACCATGGGAAAATTATGCTAAACTAGATTTCTTCTTTCTAACTTACATGTGCTATCTTCAAATTTATCCTCTACTGCAAGTAGTCACTGTAGGGGTAAAGGAAAAGAAATAATCTCGGAGTGTTAACTTTCAAGCTGTGTTCAATCATGTGGTCACAGAAAGTTAATAAAAACCAAAAAACATCCCCAAAATACCTTAAACTCTTCCTGCAGTTGTAAGGTTCACATTCTTCTGTGGGGAATTCAGAAAAGCCATTTGAAAGCCAATGAAATTGTATTGATTACTTAGTAATGTCTAGGTTTTTGTGTTAGAAACATAGAAAATATTAGTAAGAGTTATTCACTTGAGTCTATGAACTTTCAAAATGATCATGGTTTATTATCTCTCTCAGTATCATATTCTTGCTCTCTTCCTTACCCCTTCAAGACTTTTCTGTCAATTAGAATCCAACTCTTGGTGTGGTTGAATCTGCCAAAGTGGATAACTTTACCTTTATCCACATTACACCACATCTGGTAGATACTACATTTCCTTACTCGTCTTCAAATCTCCTTGCATCTTCCCCTCATTTGTAATCCCACTGATGCACCATCAATAACTTTCGGAGATGAGAGGTGAACGATAGGCTTTTATTAGCTGTAAGAGACCACGATTAGCAGCAAGAGACCACCACACAACATCCTGGAGACTGAGGGAGGAGCAGTGCCTCCAATCGCCTTTATACAGGGGTCTGTGGGAGGAGCCACAGGAGCAATCAGCAGAGGGGCGTGTCCAGACAGGTATATGTAGTTCACCACACCCACCCAGTTTCGTTTGTCAATAAACTTAGTAATAATTACATTTGGTCTCCTTATCAAAACCACTGATGTTTGGCAGAGGAAACAGAATGGCAGATTACTATTTAAATAGAAGTATTAATACACAAAGGGGCCTGGGAATCCATTTACTTCAATTACTGAAAGCAAACATTCAGGTGCAATATGCATTTAAGAAGGAGTTTTGAGTGTAAGAGCAAACAATGTTCTACAATCATACCCTTCTTGGTGAATGTTTGGTCTTTTTGTTTACTCTGAGTAGGGATAAACTTACTATGGAAAGTGTGCATTAATGATTCACTGGACTGACACCTGGGATGCCTGTACTGTTGGTGTGTATGTGGAGAGATTGAGTTGCTTAGGCCAGTACTCACAATAGATCTCATTGAAATGTATAAAGTTCTGACAAACTGGAATGAGGGAGGACATGTCCCTCATTGGCAAGGTTTAAAAGGAAGGGGGGGTCACAGCCTTAAAATGCAGAGGAGAAAATTTAGGACTGAAATAAGGAGAAATCTCTTCAATAAGATCGTGGTGAATATCTGGATATCCAGGATGAAGATGGGATTCATGGAGCCTAAAGCCAATCACTTTTCAATGGCATTTATTTCTCTAGTGTGGCTTCTTAAAATGATACTAGTATCTTTTTATTCTTCCATTTCATTGGAGTCTTCACTCTCTGGTATTTTTGGGAAGATACTTGAATTTTCTGCTGTGAAGAAAGAACCGGAGTATATAATTGATCAACATTTCATTGCTGCTATTATAAATTTTCCTATTTTGGAATGAAAATGGAAGCTTTTATGGTACTCTTTTATTTTGTTTGAGAATTAGTTCTCTTACTTTATTTTTCCTCAGTCAAATATCCCCCCATTCTTCTATTAAACCATCATTTCTATCATAAACATTTTCCTTAATAGGTTACATTTAGAAGCAGGACAGCATCAAATGGATAAATTCCAAAATACAACAGTTGATTTACTTTTCTCATATAGAATTTGGAATTCAACTTAGTGACAGTATTCTTTTCAAATGAAATTTTCCTGAAATATTTTCTTAAATATCAGAAGTAATCCGAATGAACAAGGAATTAGAGCAATATGTGGGATCTAGAAACAATATGTACAACAAAAATCATTGCTATAAATAAAAAAAGACCAACCTATTTATTCACAAAGCATTTCTTTATTTAGCAATCATTTAAGTAAATTATATCAACATTTATAAAGGAATAAAATGTAACATGATTTTGCATTACATAAAAATATTAGTATTATATCTAGCTACTGTATATTTCAAAACATTTGAAGCCTATTTTTTGTTCTAGTTTGTCTTTTCATGATCTGAGTAGTTTTCAAAGTGTGTCAACTTTTCAAATTCTTTATGTAATAAATTATTGAACAGTGATAATAAATTGCAGGTTGTACATGACATCTTGTGAAAGGAATATTTAGCAGGAGAATGTAGCACGGAGTAAGCACCTAAGGATTTCTGTAAACTATGCCTCAGGCGTAAAACTGATCAGATGCACAACTGCTGCTCCCAACTCTATGTTGACAGTCGTAAATTCTTAACACTGATGATTTCTGTACTATTATTGAAGGTCAACTGCAGTAGAACAAAAGAAGATGCTAAATAAAGATGTTACCTTTCTATTTCTCGTCCCAAAATGTCAACTGTTTATTCCCCTCCATAGATGCTACCTAACCTGCTGAGTTCCTTCAGCATTTTTTTATTTTGATCTGAATTTCCAGCATCTGCAAAATCTCTTGTGTTATTTATAGAAACAAAGAAAACCTACAGCACAATACAGGCCCTTCAGCCCACAATGCTGTGCCAAACATGTACTTACTTTAGAAATTACCTAGGTTACACATAGCCTTCTATTTTTCTAAGCTCCACGTACCTATGCAAGAGTCTCTTAAAAGACCTAACATATCCACCTCCACCACCATTGCCAGCAGCCCATTCCATGCACTCACCACTCTCTGCGTAAAAAACTTATCCCTGACATCTCCTCTGTACCTACTTCCAAGCACCCTCTCATGTTAGCCATTTCAGCCTGGGGAAAAAGCCTCTGATTATCCACACGATCAATGCCTCTCATCATCTTATACACCTCTATCAGGTCACCCCTCATCCTCCGTAGATCCAAGGAGAAAAGGCCAAGTTCACTCAACCTATTCTCGTAAGGCGTGATCTTCAATCCAGACAACATCCTTGTAAATCTCCTCTGCACCCTTTCTATAGTTTACACATCCTTCCTGTAGTGAGGTGACCAGAATTGAGCACAGTACTCCAAGTGGGATCTGACCAAGGTCCTATATAGCTATAACATTACCTCTTGGCTCTTAAACTCAATCCCATGGTTGATGAAGGCCAATGCAACATATGCCTTCTTAACCACACAGTCAACCTGTGCAGCAGCTTTGAGTGTCCTATGGATTGGACCCCAAGATCCCTCTGATCCTCCACACAGCCAAGAGTCTTACCATTCTGTCATCATATTTAACCTACCAAAATGAACCACCTCATACTTATCTGGGTTGAACTCCATTTGCCACTTTTCAGCCCAGTTTTGCTTCCTATCACCCTCTAACCTCTGACAGCCCTCCACACTATCCACAACAACCCCAACCTTTGTTTCATCAGCAAATTTACTAACCCATCCCTCCACTTCCTCCTCTAGGTCATTTAGAAAAAACATGAAGAGAAGGGGTCCCAGAACAGATCCCTGAGGCATACTGCTTGTCACTGACCTCTATGCAGAATTCCTTTATTTTTGTAATTTTAGTAATTTTATGTATTTGCACTGTATTGCTGCTGCAAACTAACAAACTTGGAAGTAAGTACAGAGGAGATGTCGGTGTAAGTTTTTTACGCAGAGTGGTGAGTGTGTGGAATGGGCTGCTGGCGATGGTGGTGGAGGCGGATATGATAGGGTCTTTTAAGAGTCTCCTGGATAGAAAGATGGAGCTTAGAAAAATAGAGGTCTATGGGTAACACTAGGTAATTTCTAAGGTAAGGCCATGTTCGACACAGCTTTGTGGGCTAAAGGGCCTGTATTGTGCTGTAGATTTTCTATGTTTCTATGTTCCATGTCATATAAGTCAGTGATAATAAATCTCATTCTGATTTTAATTCTGAAACATACTCCTTCCAGATAATTTGTATTTATATTCAGTCACTAAAAGGACTATGTTTATACAATGGCATACAAAAGTTTGGGCAGCCCTGGTCAAAATTTCTGTTACTGTGAATAGCTAAGTGAGTAAAAGAATTCATTCTTCCATCTGCCAGTAAATGTTCCCCATGCCATTGGCTTCAACACAAGCCCAAAGCATGATCGATCCACCCCTGTGCTAAACAGTTGGAGAGATGTTCTTTTCATAAAATTCTGCACCCTTTATTCTCCAAACATACCTTTGCTCATTGTGACCAAAAAGTTCTATTCAAAAGGTTCAAAGGAACATCTAAACAAACCTGATGCATTTTGGAAGCAAGTCCTGTGGACTGATGAATTTAAAATAGAACTTTTTGGCTGCAATGAGCAAAGGTATGTTTGGAGAAAAAAGGGTGCGGAATTTCATGAAAAGAACACCTCTCCAACTGTTAAGCATGGCGGGGGGGGGGGGGTGGATCGATCTTGCTTTGGGCTTGTGTTGCAGCGAGTGGCACGGAGAACATTTACTGGTAGAGGGAAGGATGAATTCAATTAAATACCAGCAAACCCTGGAAGCAAACTTACGCCATCCGTAAAAAAGCCAAATATTAAAAGAGGATGGCTTCTACAACAAGATAATGATCCTAAACACAACTCAAAATCCACAATGGACTACTTCAAGAGGTGCAAGCTAAAGATTTTGCCATGGCCCTCACAGTCCCCTGACATCATCGAGAATCTGTGGATAGATCTCAAAAGAGCAGTGCATGCAAGACGGCCCAAGAATCTCACAGAATTAGAAGCCTTTTGCAAGGAAGAATGGGCAACAATCCCCCAAACAAGAATTGAAGGACTCTTAGCTGGCTACAAAAGCATTTACAAGCCGTGATACTTGCCAAAGGGGATGTTACTAAGTACTGCCATGCAGGGTGCCCAAACTTTTGCTTCAGGCCCTTATCCCTTTTTGTTATTTTGAAACTGTAAAAGATGGAAATAAAAAAGTTTTCTTGCTTAAAATATTAAAGAAATGTGTCATCTTTAACTTTATGCTTTTTGGAAATCAGTTCCTCTTTTACTCGCTTAGCTATTCACAGTAACAGAAATTTTGACCAGTGGTGCCCAAACTTTTGCATGCCACTGTATATGCAGAAGTTAATGCCAGTTTCTGGTGAGACACAGGAGACCTGGAACGTGCTAGCTGTCCAGCAGATAAGAGGTATTCATGTAGAAGAGAGAGGAACATCAGGCACTAGACCTGCAACACTAATCTTCTTGTCAAAATGAAAACAAGATATCAATTGTTCCTGTTAATTTCTAAAGTGGAATAAATAGTTTAGTCTCTTATGCAAACACTTGTATCACTCTAATGGAAACTGGAATTAGTTAGAAATTCAATATTGCCTGTTTATGCTGATTAAACAAGCAGTGCAAGGCAACTAGTGGGTATTTTGCACCAATGTGCTATGTGTTATGGAAAATGCCTTATAGTGGGAAAATCCTTTCCTCTATCATTGTAGGGAATGCTGAGGAAATGAGATAATAGAAAGAGAAGGCCAGTCATGTCAATTGGAGGGTGAGGGCTCATGGGGAAGGGAAACCTACTTATGGGAAGGAGTCTCTGGGTGCAGAAGTCTGAATGATGGACTGGGCTTATAAAATCAATGTGCCATGGATACTCCCCGTCTAAAACCAAGGGATGCTTCATTTTTGTCATGACCAGCTTTCAAAATGCAGTAGCTGACATTTCTAAAGATCTAGCGTTTTATTTTGTGAATCAGTTAAACATCTAACCCATATTCAGTTCGCAATGTAAATGACAAGCAGTAATCAGTTTGAAGCTGAAAATGACAGCTTTGCAAACAAGCACCCCCCCTCGAATATCTTGTAAACAAGTATTGTTTATTTTATCTGTTGTGGGAGATTTCAGAGATCATCATGGTAGTGGTGAACATTGCACCTCAGGCCAGAGTTAAACAGGCTCTAGACAAACTGAGCGACATAATAAACAGGATTTTAACTAGGCCAACTTGAAAAAGTCTCTAAATAATTATTACCAACAGATCACTTGTAGTACCTGAGGAATCATTACACTGGATGAGCTCAAAGCCTTTTATGCATGCTCTGAAAGCGAGAATAAAACTACAGTTTGAGGACCCCTGCAGCACCTGGTGACCCAGTGATCACTGTCTTTAAGCATCATTAAGGACCCCCATCACCCAGGTCATGCCTTTTTGTCATTGCTACCATCAGGAAGGAGGTACAGAAGCCTGAAAGCACACACACTACGATTCAGGAACTGCTTCTTCCTCTCTGCCATATGATCTCGGACTGGACATTGAACCCATGAACACTACCTTACTACTTTTTAATTTCTATTTTTGCACTACTTATTTAATTTAGCTATTTAATATATGCAGTACATACTTACTGTAATTCACCTGTTTTTTGCATTGTACTGCTGCCGCAAAGACAACAAATTTTGCAATCTATGCCCATGAAATGAAACATGATTTTGATTCTGATTCTGAACCACTGCCTATAGAGCAGACTTGATGGCTACAGCACCTGGTCTAACTGCTCAAGATGTTTCAAAAGTAGATAACATTGGCTAGGTTGTTTAGTTCAAGGAAGCTTGAAGACTAGATTGATACTATCACTTATCTGATGTGTTAATAGTTGGAAGCTTCGTGTACTCATGGAGTCAGCTTCACAACATTAGTTATTGGTACCTGGGGTCTCCACCTCCAGAAACTTTTAGACTACTGTGTTAGAGGTATCTGGAAAAAATATCTCATCACTGTGAAATCACACAAGTGGCGGTAAGACAGTGTAAATTTAGAGTATAGTTCAGGCTTATTTGGAATGATTCAGGAACATCAAGAAGCATGACATAAACATGGAGTGGGCCAGAATCTATTTCGCTGCCTTCGCTTTTATCAGTGGATGACTGGTTCATCTGAAGCTCATTGGTATGTCCTTTTGGCTTATAGGAATTGTACCTGTGCTTTGGAAATCCTTTGTGTTTTAGAAATGTTTTGTAATTTGGTAATCTTTAATAAGACAGAAATCCTTTGCGAGTTTTAAGTGTGCTTTAAGAATATTGCTTGAACTTAAATATGTAGCACTAAAAATGAACTTGGTTTAAACTGATTTGTTAGCTGTATATATCTTATCCTTGGTAGGCATGGAGGACCCACCAGTCAAACATTCGGTATTGTCAACTGAACTAGCTGTGGAGGATAAACACAGGGAAGATTGGGTAGTTTTGGTATAACCTCCCTTTAGTGAGGGTATCCATGGCTACTTATATTAGATAGGCCTTCATATAAGTTCAGAAATTTGTGGTCAGCAAACCCAATACCATCACAACTGGAAGCTTGGAAAAGGATTCAGGATGTCAGGATGGTTGGAATATAACATTTAAACAGATTTGTGGAGGACTTCATGAATAGCTGAGGCGATGAGCTGTCAGGCCAGTAGAGAGCTTGTGCAAGGTTTGGCATCTGAAAGTCAGCATTGGGATACGGGACCGAGGCCTTTGGCAGCCATGTGGCAAGAGAGAGGGTGGTCATTGAAGGAGAAGAAAACAATGAATGGGATATCCCCACTGCAAATACTCAGCATTAGACCTAGACTAGACCTTATGATCTGGGGATTACTCAAGTTATGTCCCCTTTAAATAACTTTGAATAAGGTCTGGCCACTTTGGAAGTGCAGAATCCTCTGTCCTTAATGCTACCGACAGTTGGTCTTCTACCTTTTATTTTTCAGGTAAGTCAAATTATATATCTACTTTGATTATTAACTTGATAATTCCAGATCAGTCTTATTCCCCAAACTTGCAGTTTAAATTAAGCTACTCTGAATGCTGATCAACTATGGCGAAGGACGGGAACTAAGCCCTAGGTGGCATATCTCAGAACACCAGCTCGCCTTTTGATAGCTAGCATTGTTGGTAGTCTTTGAACAGTTTTAAATAATTCTGCTAGAATCATTCGCAAACTGTCCCAAAAGACAATTATTGAAACATAAAACATTAAAACAAATTAGAAAAAATAATTTAAAATACCCTAAACTACTTAAAATAATTTAAAAGAAACATTAAACTGAAGCAGTTAACTCATTATTTATATCCACAAGGTATGTGACCCATTCAAATGAATGGAATTGTTGGGGTTAGTTCAGTTCTTCCTGGCATGACACTCACGCAGACCCTCCCTTCAGGGAATCACTGCCCTGCAATAGTAAGTCCAATAATTAATCAGAATCAGAATCAGGTTTATTATCATCAACATGTGCCGTGAAATTTGTAAACTTAGCAGCAGTAGTTCAATGCAGTACATGATATATAGAAAGAAAAACAGAATAACCAAGTAAATCAATTACACTATGTATATATGTGTATGTTGAATAGATTAAAGGTAGTGCAAAAACAGAAATAATATGTATTAAAAATAGAACAAAAAGTGAGGTAGTGTAATTCAATATCCATTTAGGAATCGGATGGCAGAGGGGAGGAAGCTGTTCCTGAATCACTGAGTTTGTGCCTTCAGGCTTCTGTACTTACTTCCTGATAGCAATAATGAGAAGAGGGTATGCCCTGTGTGATAGGGGTCCTTAATAATCAACATCCCCTTACTGAGCCGACAGTCTTGTGCAAAGATTCAAACTTCCGGAAATCTTTAAACTTCTAATCGTGGATGGCACCAGGTTTAAGGCTTCCTGAGGAGCAAGTGGCTGGTTGCCCATGTTTCCATTTAGAACTTGTGGCCGTGAACGGTATCATTTAGTCCATTGAATCATTCAATATTACTCTGACCATAGACTCAAAAAGCAATATCATGCAAATTTTGAGGCATTTCTTTTAATTGTATTATAGATATGAAATATTAGCTCTTTTTCTTTTCCAAGACCCTGCTGAGTGTTTCTGGCACTTTGTGTTACATTCCAAATTTCCGGAGACTGAAGCATTTTTTCTTACAGTTTTCCATGATTTCCTGAACTACAAATGGTAGAAATCTTTATTCTTAACATTCCGTTTGCTTCCGAATTCCTGGATTGTTTGTGTACTCCATCTCAGTAATATTTTATTGATGGTAATTGCCACAAAATGAATGGAGAGGAAAGAAAAAAAATATGGCTGAATGTAATTGTAGAGAGAAAATGTAGAGAGAATGATACAGAATGAAATGTTAAATTTTCAATTATATCCTTTGATTTTTGCTTCTACAATTGTGCACATAAGTATGCAGCCTAGGTACTATTAATGCTCATGGTGAGAAGGAAAAAATGAAGAAGATAAATCTGTTTATTATTAGATTTCTTTAAGGAATAAATTAAGTGCAACTGTCCCTGTGACAATACTATAATCAGAGCATGAAAAGCAGATGAACCCTTTCATTTGCTCTCAAAAGGAGCAAAATGCTTTTTATGCATTTTTAATGGAATTTCCATTTAAAATCACTTATCCGTGATCTGTGTTTACTTGGATCAGACAGATGATTACTCATAATGAACTGAACTGTTCAAATCTCACTATTGACTATTTTGCCTACTAAGGAATGGTTAAGCAATTATAAGGTCCAAGTTAGCTGTAGTTTTACATTTTATTTACAGATTTTATTTCATTTGATGCTGATTTTTTACTACCTTCCTACCAAAATCACAGAAGTGATAAACTATGAATACATATTCAATCATACAGATATTATAGGCACTTGCCTTTGGATGTTGTGAGGCAGATTGAGGAAGGAAAGTTGAAATTACTGACCCTGCGGACTCGAGGGTGGGAAATGCATCTTAGATTGCTGACAGTAAAAGCAAGCAAATGTATTGATTGCACATTTTAGTACGTTGTCTCCAATGAACTGAATGTAGGAAAAATTAATGTAACCAGTAACTCAGTCTCCTGGCATGCATTTAACAAGAACATCCAAAAATGATTTCATCTCCAAGTGCTTTAGAAGAAAATTAAACACATTCTTTATACTTGTAGAAAAAGAAAAAAAATAGCAGCTATTGCAACTAGAGAGGAAAGATTAGTACAAATATAAAACTGTTCACTAAAATCTATCATAATTTCCCTTATTTATTCAATCCATTTTCACCACATATTCTATCACATTTTTGAAGGAATTCAATGATATTAAAACAAACAAGTTTTGATTGGTCCATTTCAAGCTTGAATGGCTGGGAAGAGTAAAGAATCTTGTGAAACTCTAGTCCCAGGCAACAACTCTCCAAAACCTATTCTGTAATGTTATGATGAAAGGTGGTTAAAAAAGGTGGTACTTCATTAATTTTTTATTGACTTTTGATGTTTTGTTTATGTTGTCTCAAATTTATATTTCTTTTGTGAAAAGAAAATGTCCAAAAAACAAGATTTTATTCAGCTGGAAAAGATACTTGAATAACCCCCTATTTTTCAGATCTAGCACGATAAAGTGTCATTTTATATCTGGATTTACCCTTCACCTATAACTTTGAGCATTTTGTGTATCTGAGTGATTAGTTTGTGTGTGTGTGTGCTCACTGCAAGCTTATGGCAAAGATGCTGGCTTGAAACAATTCAGAGGTTTCTTCATAGTAAACTTATATTGAACAGTCTAAAATATGCAGCTCAAATCTGCAAGGCAATCTCTGAAACAAAATCCATTTTATTGTCTGAATCAAGTAGAAATTTTATAGCGTAGAGTTCACTGACATAATCTTTACTGACATGTCTGTGCTCATGGTTATTCCATTGAAATTACCTTTGCTAAGTTTTGGACTTCTACATTTGAACAGGAGTCCCAAAACTCACAACCTCCAACAATGTGAAATGCCCAGATTTCCATATGGAACTATTGGGAAGGTCCAACTGAATCCCATCAATGTCTTCAAATTTCTTGGAATGATCTTTTAATTATTTTGTATTTGATGCACAAAATCTGATTAAAAATCATCACTAGCAGAACATGTGCAATAATATTTGAAATAGAAGTACATATTTTGGAATTAGCACACATCTTTTGAATATAATTTTATTCAAATGTAGAAAATAATTGATAATAATTCATATTTACCTGTATAATTCAGAATAATAAGAATTTTTCTTTTTTTCATTTCTTGGACAATATATTGTTTGGATGATATTGAAATTATTTTCTTAATTTCTTAATTTAGGATTATGTTGTTTTTCATGAAGATGGTTAACAATTTAGGAATTGAAGTGTATGAAAGTGCACTGATGAGCCCAAGGATCAAAAATGTCAATCTCAATGCTCATTTTAGATGCTTCCTTTGTTACTGCAGGTCCATGTTGACTATCATGCATATTCTACATAACTTTGCTTGTTGAGACAGAGGTGCCCTAGAATTTGATATTTGTTTTAATGTTGAGGGATATGGAAATACAGTATTTCAGGAGGTGGTGTGATGTATGAAGTAAGCATTTTGAATGATCTAAATTTTGCTGTGTGTGGATGAGATATCAACCAGAATAATGCTTGAGAAGACTAGAGATGAAACAGGCATGACAAAGGCATGCAGTTAGAGAAAGGCAATATTAAGCAGTCTTTGTGACTACATTTCTCTAGGATCAGAAGATGAGATTGAACTTGGAAGAATCATGGAATCAATGAAAAGGGTACTACATTTATAGTGAGAGATGAATGTTTTTAGTTGGACGAAATATAACTGGGAGAAGATATCAGACAAGAAGTATGACAAAATAATCATGTGAAAAATGTTAAGAGGAGAAAAGAAAAGAGGCAGATCAGAACGAGTAATGGTCAGCAAATTGCAATTCAAAAATGTTACAGTGATAACATCTGCATCAAAAGCATCTTAACTGTTAACCAAATTAGGCAGAAGAAAATAGGAGTGAGGCAGTACGAGTTAGTTTATCATTAAAAAACCTGAAGTTATACCCTTCAAGTATGTATGTTGTACATACTATTTATTATAAATTACTATAAATTGCACATTGCACATTTAGACAGAGAAACAACGTAAAGATTTTTACTCCTCTTTATGTATATGAAGGATGTAAGTATTAAAGTCAATTCAATTCAATGTAAAATGTGCTTGGAAGGAGAAATATTCCTATCTTCATGAATTCTTCTTCCTTGTCCAAGGTATGAAAGTACAATTTATATGCAATGGGAAATAACAAAAACAATGAGTCTCATATGTAAACTGTAAACTTTACAGGAGTTGAATACCTTAGTTTATTGAACCAATCAAATGATGCACTGTTCTTTTCAGAACAGATTTATTTACCAATTGGGGATTGCAGTGGATAATATGCATCATTTGGTTTTGTCACTGTAAAGAAACATGATCTAGTTATTCTTTTCCATAAGATTCATGTGAACAATGATAATTAGTTTAAGCCATGTTTTCAAAGACAATAGAATTGGTCTTTGGGAATTAATTTTAAGACAATTTCCCTTTATTTCCAGTGTCTACTTGTAAGAAAAACTAGCTCATATTGCTGGTAATAGGATGTGTGTATGACAATGAGCATTTTATAACTAATAATTATCTTTTTGAGATATAGAAGATACAATGCAGAGTGATGTTTAAGTTAAATAGAAATGTTGTTTGAGGTTACTAGACCTAATCTTGAACCCAGACCACTGACAGAGCATCCCAGAGAATCGAATCAAATATGTTAACAATAATGTGTGATTAATAAAAGCATCTAAAGGTAATGTTGAATAATTATGCACTGTTTTGAGTTAAAAAATGTACAATGCCACATAATTCATGATTCAACAATTTATATTTGAGTGCTGATTGTGATGCCTCTGTTTTGACCAGCCATCAAATGGGTATTTCAATTTTTAATATCAGTTAATACCATTTAATACCATGTTATTTATTTAGAGTCAAAACTTATATCTAAATTTCAAAGATAGATAACTGGAACTTGGATCATTTCTGATAGCCCCTTCTCCTTTCTCAATTTCTTTGCCTCCATCTCTGGACACAACTATCGAATAACATCTTTTATAAACCTACAGATTCCCATGGCTATCTCTTACCACCCTGTCCTCTGTAAAAATGCTATTTCCTTTCTCAGTTTCTTCATGTCTGTCATATATGTTCCTAGGACGAGACCTTCCTTTTCAGGACATTAGACATGTCCCTCTTCTTTAAAGAATGTGTTTTCCTTTCCTCCATCATTGATGCTGCCCTAACCTGTATCTTCTCAATTTACTGGGCATCTGCACTGACACATTTTCCCACTGCCTATGATAGATTTCCTCTTGTCCTTACCTACCACCCCCTAAGTCTCCGCATACAACACATCATTCTCCTCAACTCCTGCCATCTCGAAATAGATCATACCACCAAGCGCATCTTACCTCCCCCCCTCCCATCTCTCTCCACTTTACACTGGGACTGTGCCCTCCATGATTCCCTTGTTCATTCCTTCCTCCTCATTAATTTCCTTCCTGACACTTACCCCTGCAAGCAGAAGAAGTACTATACCTGCCCATTCACCTCCTCCCTCTACTCCATTCAGGGCCCCAAACAGTCCTTCAGGTAAGTGAATACCTCACCTGTGAATCTGTTGCAGTTGTTTATTGTATCCAGTGCTCGTGGTGCAGCTTCCCCTACATTGGTGAGATCCATCATATAATGGTGGGCCACTTGTTGTGCTCCTCCGCTCCGGATGCCAACAGTGGAACTTTCCTGCAGTCCAGCATTTTAATTCAAGTTCCCATGCCCATTCCGACATGCTGATCCACGGCCTCCTCTTGCACCATGATGAGCCCACCTTCAGGGTAGAGAAGCAACATCTTAGATTCCATCTGGATAGCCTCTAACCTGATGGCATGAATGGCGATTTCCCCTTCCAGTAAGAAAAAATCCCTCTCCCTCCTCTCTTCTTCTATTACCCACTCTGGCCCCTTACCTCTTCTCACTTGCCCTCCTCCCCTTAGTGCCCCTCCTTCTTCCTTTAGTCCACTCTCCTGTCCGATGAGATTCCTTCTTCTCCTGCCCTTTTACCTTTGCCAACCTCCTGGCTTCACCTATCACCTTCCCGCTATCCTTCTTCCCCTCCGCTACCTTTTTATTCTGGCGTCTTCCCCCTTCCGTTCCAGTCCTGAAGAAGGGTCTTAGACTGAAACATTGATTGTTTATTAATTTCCATGGATGTTCTCTGATCTGCTCTCACCTCTGGCTTTAAGTAACGGGTTGCATGCAACAGTGGCCACACCCCGATACACTGCTTCGATAGGTGGGCTATACCAGATGAAGGTAGCCACTAACCTCCAACACCGGTGATATAGGGCTATGCCTACCCCACTGTGCAAAGCCGGTTCCAGCGGACTGGGTGGATGAGATCAGCTATAAGATCCATCAGCCAAGAGGGCAGTGATGCAATGATCCGTGGAGAGCGAAGGGCACGACAAGGCACAGGTATCAGAGCTATCCAGTGCAGCCGAGGAAGTTTCCAGTCATGCTGATCTTTAGTCCCGTTGGACCAAGGTTTCTGAGGCTGAGAGAGTGGAACTGCCCCAGTGCAATGGCTTTTTCACTATAAAACTCTTCCCGCACAGATTTCTCTCCATGCTGCTATTCATCCAGATGAGCTGCACAGACAAACATCATGGTTGGAAACGATGGACAACCAATACTCTAAACAATAATAGGTTGGAGAATAAGCTTTATGCCATGCAGAAATGCTGTTCTAACATGATCGATAGCTAAACCTCATTGTTTGTTAGCAGTAATGGGTCGTGAACACAGTTCCAGTAGAATTTTCCTCCAAGTCAGGAGGAGAGAAGGCGAGTTTGAGAAATTAGATGTTTGAGTATGAAAGGTAGCGAGAGAGATATTATCTGAATGGCCACTGAGGGGAGAAGATGAGATGCATGTGGAGAAGATAATTTGAAAGGAGAGTTTAAGGGGAAATGCAGTTGGGGAACACTAACTTCACGGTTTCTGCCTCAGCTGCTGAGTACCCAACGTTTTCTATTTATGTTTCACACTTCTACAGTCAGCGCTATGTTACTTTTGGGAACAGTTTTCTTTCAGGCTGGATAGAAAAAGCAGATAACTACTGATGTGAGGACATATTGTTCTCTTTTTCAGTTATCTGATAATCTCCCTATTTGCTGAGTTGGTGTTTACTCAGTTCCTGATTTTTTTTTGTGTTCTGAAATCATTTTTCATGTTTTTGATATTCTGCGGAATTGTTCACTTATTAGTAGAGATTGATAAATGATTGATGCAATCATCAACAAAAGAGTAGATGGAGCAGTATAATGAATGAAAGAGGTCACAGGGGTGAGGTATGAATGGCATGGAAAGCAAACACTCTACTTTGAGATGTTCCGAATAATAGGCTGAAAGGTTAATGGAGAAGCCATCAATTAATACATAGAAGAAACTAAAGTGCCATAAGCGTGCTCTGGTGGGAGGCCAGTTAATCATGTTGTTCCAAATGATCAATTTCCTGCCTGAAGTGGCATTGCTTCATCTTATATCCAAACCTCTGCTATTATCATTATGATTGGCAGGCAGGTTTTGTCCAAGAGCTGATGAGAAAGATTTGGTCAATGGTTTTTGATATTTTCCTTTGAAGTAAATTCTCATCTCCATTTCATCTTCTGCTGATAAGCAATCACTGTAAAGGCACCAATAGGTAGCAGCAATCATAATACGATTGAATTTATATTCAGTTTGAGCAAGAGGAGAATGAGTCCAAGATTAGTATTTTAAATATAGATAGGGGAACTATGAGGGCATGAAAGCAGAGCGAGATAAAATGAACTTTCAAATTAGGTTAAAGGATCTGTCAGTTCAGAAGCAGAGGCAGCAGCTGAAAGGAAGGTAGATATTATGGGAGTGGACAGAGGAGGGGAGAAGGTAAGGGGCATGGAGAGAAGATAATGATCAATAAACACAGGATAAATGCATTCCAACAAGAAAGAACATTTCCAAAGGGAAGACTCACTGTCTGTAATTTACTAAAAAGTTAAAGCTTATATTAGAATACATAATTGTATGAAGATAGATGGCTGGTAAGAAAATTTCACAGAATTAAAAAAAATAAATAATTAAAAGATTAATATGAAAAAAATAGAAAAAAGAAATGTAGCTGGAATATAAAAGGAATAAAAGTTTACATAGGTATTTAAAAATAGATTAAAATACAATGAGTTCTTGTCCTACAGAAAGTGAGACACTGAAACCATCAAAGATGTTGTAATGCCTTTTAGTTGTCCAGCATTGTGTCTTCCAAAGTATTATTGTAGTGGGAGTGCAATCTTCATATTGCACTAACTCGCTGTCCTCTCTCTGAAAGATAGAATTCCTCCTCCAACTCCATCAGTGCACATTCCAATGCCACACTGTGAATGTTAGTGCAGGAATCCTTCAGAAATCTTGACAAAGCATGCATGTTTTCTTTGCACTCAACTTTTCACCATCTTCTCCAAGACAGATGACATACAGATAAAACTTACAAGGATATTGCCAAGTCCTTGTAAATTTACAAGGATCTGAGGACCTAAGTTATAGGGAAAGATTGAATAAGTTAGGATTTTATTCCCTAGAGCACAGGAGACTGAGGGGAGATCGGATAGATGTATATATAAAGATGAGGGGAATAGGTAGGGGAAACGTAAGAGGCACTTTCCTCTGAGGTTGGTTGAGACTAGAACTGGAGGTCATGGATTAAGGATGAAAGGTGAAATCTTTAAGGAGAACATGAGGGGAAACGTCTTCACTCAGAGGGTGGTGAGAGTGTGGAATAAGCTGCCAGTGGAAGTGCTGGATGTGTGTTTGATTTCAACATTAAGAGAAATTTGGATAAGTACATGGATGGGAGGGGTATGGAGGACTATGGTCTGAGTGCAGATTGATGAGCCTAGGCAGATTAATAGTTTAGCATGGACTAGACGAGCTGAAGGAACTGATGCTGTGCTGTAGTGATCTATGATTCTATGACCATGACAATTAAAGACGGACAATAAATGGTGACCTGACCAACATCCCAAAAACTCAAAAATAATCAAGAGCAGCCTTACTTTCCCACCTGTACTATCCCTTTCTCTCCATTCTAGCTGGAGGGCATTTCTGCCCAGCATCTTATGTGCAGTTCCAATCTGTACAGTAACTGATCTCTAAAATATGCATGGTGTCCATATTTGATCTAGTAGTTGCAATGGTTAAATTGGTGGGTTTCTCAAGCCTCTACAACTAAACTGCAGTTTTTGCTTAAATGAAAAAAGAAAATGGAGGGAGAGGATTGCTGTGGAAGAAGTACAGCTAGAGGAAGTGGTGCAGGCGTACATCACTGCAGCTTATTAATCAGCAGAGATTGCAGGATAGCGAGTACATTTGAGTTTGAAGATTAGGTAAGAGTGTGCTGCCATATTGCATGGTTTCATTCCCACTGCTTGATGTAGTAAGAGAGACCATGCCCACTTCTTGCTACTACCATCTGCCAGGAGGAACAGAAGCCTTAAGTCTACACCACCAGGTTCAGGAACAGTTATTACCCTACAACTGTCAAGCTTCTGAACAGGAGTGGGTAACTTTAATCACCACTACTCTGATCTGATTCTAAGGCCTACAGACTCACTTTCAAGGACATTAAACAACTCATGTTCTCAGTATTTTTTTATTTGCAGTTTGTCTTTCTTTGCACTCTGATTGTTTGCAAGTCTTTGTTTATGTAGTTTTTCATAAACTCTATTGTGTTTCTTTTTTCCCTGTAACTGCCCACAAGAAAATCAATCTCAAGGTAGTTAATGGTAACATACACTTGCTTTGATAATGAACTTACTTTGAACATTAATAGATGCCTAAGATCACCATTTCTGCTCATACTGAAGTCTTTCTTCTATCTGGATGAATATTTTTGATTATGGCTTAACTTCTCCTTGAAGATGCAAGGAACTATGCTATAGTACTGCTCAGTCTTTTCAATGTGGTGCTACTGTTCAATGTCAGCCTGCCTTTCTCTAGCTGCTTCAATTGGAAAACTAAAGTAATTTTAAATCTGACATCTAGAAGCATTTAAACACTATTAAAATTGAAGTAAAATGTAAAATTACATTACAAAATTAACCAAAAATACTTACATCCACATAAATGATTAAAGACATTAACCTAAGGGAAAATAATTAAAACAATACAACTTACCTTCCAGTTAGTCTCCTAAACAGTAGTCCTGCAATCTTCATTGAGATCAATAGGGTTTCTAAACATGATGGGAGGGTGCACCACAGGGATGTGTGCTTAACCCCCTGCTCTGCTCATTTTACACCAATGGCTGTGTGGCTAAGTACAGCTCCAATACCATCTTCATCTTCAAGTCTGCTGATGACACCAGTGTTGTCGTCCATATCAAAAGTGGTGATGAATCAGCATACATGAGGGAGATTGAAAATTTGGCTGAGTGATGTCATAACAACAAACTCTCACTCAACGTCAGGAAGACCAGGGAACTGACTGTAGACTTCAGGAGAGGGAAAGCAGAGGTCTGTGAGCCAGTCCTCATCGGAGGATCATTGATGGAGTGCGTTAGCAGCATTAAATTCCAGGGTGTTACTACTTCAGGGGATCTGTCCTGGACCCAGAATATAAGTGTAATTGTGAAGAAAGCTTGGCAGTGCTTTTACTTCTTTAGGAGTTTGCAGAAATTTGGCATGACAACTAAAACTTTGACAGACTTCTATCGATGTGTAGTGGAGAATGTATTGACTGGCTGCATCATGGCCTGGTATGGGAACATGAATGCTGTTGAATGGAAAATCCTACAAAAAGTAGTGGATTTGGCCCACTACGTCACAGGTAAATCCCTCCCAACCATTGAGTGCTTCTACATGAAACATTGTCGTAGGAAAGCAGCGTCCATTATCAGAAATCCCCACCACCAAGGCCAAGCTCTTTACTTTCTGGTAGAGGGTACAAGAGCCTCAGGATTTCACCTCCAGGTTCAAGAACAGTTATTAGCCCCACCCACCAGGCTCTTGAACAAAAGGGGAAAACTACACTCACTTGTCCATCCATTGAATGTTCCCACAGCCAATGGTCTCACTTTAAAGACTCTTTATCTCATTATTTCATGTTCTCATTATTTATAGCTATTTATTTATATTTGCATCTCCATAATTTGTTGTTTTCTGCACTCTGGTTGATCTTTCATTGATCCTGTTATAGTTAATATTGTATAACTTTGCTGAGCGTTCCCACAGGAACATGAATCTTAGGTTTGTATATGGTGATGTATATGTACTTAGATTAAAAAAAACTTTGAACTTTGAACTGTCCAGCATAACGCTGGAGGCTCTGTTGTGGCACTTTGTAGAGTGCAACTGTGGTGCACACTGATTTAGCTTTCTGTCTCTATCGGTACTTCCCAGACTTGTGTATTTAGCAGTGTATGTGCAGACATCTTTGACTTAAGGTACTTAAGTGTTTAAAAACCAGAGGATCTAATCAGACACACTGGTGTTGTCAGACAGATTGGCCCATAATAACTGGAGACAGAGGACTGCACCTCACCAAATGACTGGCACTCCGTGACTTTACAGTAGCCTTCAATCTCTCCAGGCAGCTTTCAAACTGCAGTGCAGTTGAGTGCTGAAGGAAGAGTCAATAACACAGCTGCAGTGAATGGAGCTCTGTGAAAATATGTTTTTCTGTGAGTGATCTGAAAAATTTCAGCTGCCAATACTCAGTTTCAGCGGGCAATACTCCTGTGTGGTACTGCATACTCATATGCACTGAGTGAAAGAGCTTACCTCATTGCAGCTTATAAATAACAAGGATAGGGATTAGGGAGTTTGAAGATGCACTCCTGTGCACCATGTTTGCAAGTGTGAGTTTGAATTTCACATTAAGTGACTGTATTTTTCCCAATTATGACTAATAGCGATGCAATTCATTGCACAGTATGGGAAAAAAAAAATCTACGCATTCCAATATCTTGGCACGTGTGCTCTGCCACTTGGAATGTTGGGACTGAGATTATTGGATTTCTTTAAAAAAAAGTAGATAGATATATTATCAACTTGAAAGGGCTTTGGTCATTGGAGGCTGAAGATTTTGGAACAAGAAATGTAGGTAAATGTCTGGTCCCTTAATTATAAAATACATAAATGATCTATAGTATGTCTGCTCATGTTTAGGTAAACTTCTTTTTTCTCTCTGCTTGACTTTCAGTGGGAAACATGCACTTTTGAAGAGGTGGATTGTCACACACTACATCAGAGCCAAGCTCCTACCTGACACACGGTAACTCATTGGGCACATAACTCCGACTATTGAAAACTGCTGGTGCTTCTGCACTGTTTCAACGGCTTCTGCACTTGTTTCACAGCAGGAATGAACTGTCAGGCAACAGAGTTCACTAGATACTTCTGACCTTTTTGGATTTGCTGATACATTGCAATTAAGTAAGACATATAGTATTTACGTTGACATAATTTAAAGCCGATATTTCAAATCAAAAATAAAATTAGGGTTTGAATTCTGTATCACTGGAGCTCCCAACCTAAACAATGAATCTCATAAACAGTATATTGGTTTCATAATTAAGCATCTGATAGCTTTCAGGGATTATCAGTATGGCAGCCAAATGAATGTTCAGATAAAACAACACAGATATGGCCTCTCATCCCAATTGTTACTAGCGCACATGTTTCTTTACAGCTGTGCTCTGATATTGGCTCTATTACTAAATAGCCTTGTTCTTTAGGGAATTTGTTTTTCACTGACTTTTACATATCTTATTTAAGAGGCATCTGTTAGGAACCAGAATGCAAATACGATTTGTCTCGGGCCTAATTTCATTGTTGACAACCTGCCTGGTTAATTATTTCCACTAAAATTATCCACTTTTTGCAATATACTGGAGCAAAATTGTATAAAAAAATAAGGAAATACTGTACATTCTTCCTTCCAGTAACACAGCTTCAAAAAGCATTTCACAGTACGATAGTTTTAGTTTCATAATATTTTTATACACTAAGGTAGAATCTTTGCAATGACATTATATGGCAATTTTGTTTTTCCATAATGATGCAAAAACACAATCTAACAGTGAGATTTTTGCATGACTCACTAAATTCATTGTGGAAAGTAAACAAAAGCAAAAGATTAAAATATGAAAATTAAAATAGATTGTTTTCTTGAACAAGTTTAAAAGCAAATAAGTATTTTAAGATGAAAAAAATTATGTATTTCTAAACAAAAGTATATGGTTTCATGATTTATCCAGTTTTGGACTGCCAATGAAAAAAATGAGTATTTTGTAAAATCTATAGACATTAATCATAGAAATTTAAGAATTTTGAGAAATATTCAGGAATAATTAATGCCTTGCAGCAAGCTGGTGAAGAATGGCTTCAAATGAGTAATACTGAAAACATCTTAAAATTTGTCTAGAAGGCAGTGACAAAAATTCTTCTGCACAATTAGGCCATACGTGGAGTACTGTGTCCAGTTCTGGTCGCCTCACTATAGAAAGGATGTGGAAGCATTGGAAAGGGTAAAGAGGAGATTTACCAGGATGCTGCCTGGTTTAGAGAGTATGCATTATGATCAGAGATTAGGGGAGCTAGGACTTTACTCGTTGGAGAGAAGGAGGATGAGAGGAGACATGATAGAGGTATACAAGATATTAAGAGGAATAGATAGAGTGGACAGCCAGCGAATCTTCCCCAAGGCACCGCTGCTCAATACAAGAGGACATGGCTTTAAAGTAAGGGGTGGAAAGTTCAAGGGGGATATTAGAGGAAGTTTTTTTTACTCAGAGAGTGGTTGATGCGTGGAATGCACTGCTTGAGTCTGTGGTGGAGGCAAATACACTAGTGCAATTTAAGAGACTACTAGACAGGTATATGGAGGAATTTATGGTGGGGGTTATATGGGAGGTAGGGCTTAAGGGTCAGCACACCATTGTGGGCCGAAGGGCCTGTACTGTGCTGTACTATTCTATGTTCTATGTTCTACAATGATTAACTAAGACAATTATTTTTAGGGGTTGAACATGAGCATGGCAATGACTTGTGGTTTAAGATCTAAAATAATTTTTGAAAGAAATAATGTTACTGTTTTTACCAAAGATTCTGTGTTGCTGTTACCTCTCTAATTCTAATTAGCATTTTTCATTAATTTTTAATTTAAAATGAGGAATTAAAGTGCTTTCCTTCTCTGAATTCATGCCGAGATTATGCCATAAGGCCATTTCAGATTTAGGTTGGTAACCAGAATGAACTTGGCTCTGTACTAAGTAATCTGAGCACCCACCCCTGACTAATTTAAAAAGCATCCTCTCACTCAATGACAGCAAGACCAAGGAGCTGATTATTGACTTTAGGAGGAGGAAGCTGGAGGTCCATCAACCATTCCTCATCGGGGGATCGGAGATGGAATGGGTCAGCAACATTAAATACCTCGGGGTTATCGTTTCAGAGGATCTGTCCTGAGTACAGCACGTAAGTGCATTTATGAAGAATGCACGTTAGTGTCTCTACTTCCTTAGAAGTTTGTGAAGTTTCGGCATGATATCTTAAACTTTGACAAACTTCTATAGATCTGTGGTGGAGAGTATATTGACTGTTTAATTATCAGTCTGATAGGGAAACAATAGAAAAACCTGCAAAAATTATTGGATATGGCCCAGTTCAATATCAGGAAAATTCCTCCCTACCACTGAGCATATCTGTATGGAGTACTGTTGCAGGAAAGCAGCATCCATCATCAGGGACCACCAGCACCTAGGTCATGCTGCTGCCATCAGTAAGAAGGTACAGGAGCCTTAGGACCCACACAGTCAGGTTCAGAAACAGTAACTATCCCTCAACTATTCCTTCAATCTACACACTGAATTTCAAAGACTGTCCATCTCAAGTTCTGGATACTTATTGCTTATCTATCTGTCTTTTAATTCATGTATTTATTAATACATATATATATATATATATATATAGGAGTAAAAATCTTTACGTTACATCTCCATCTAAATGTACAATGTGCAAATTATAGTAATTTGTAATAAATACAGTAGTATGTACAGAAAGGCATACATCAGTCAATATAACTTAGAAATACAATTGAGTCAGTGTGAATTAATCAGTATGATGGCCTGGTGGAAGAAGCTGTCCTGGAGCCTGCTGGCCTGCTGGTTCTGGCTTTAATGCTGAGGTACCATTTCCCAGATGGTAACAGCTGGAACAGTTTGTGGTTGGGGTGAATCGGGTTCCCAATGATCCTTTGGGCCCTTTTTCTGCACGTGTTGCTGTAAGTGTCCAGATTAATGGGAAGTTCACATCTACAGATGTGCTAGCCTGTCTGCATCACTTTCTGCGATTGAGGAAGGTACATTTCCCATACCAGGCAGTGATGCAGCCAGTCAGGATGCTCTCAATTGTGTTCCTGTAGAAAGTCCTTAGGATTTGGGGACTCATTCTGAACTTCTTCAACCATCTGAAATGAAAGAGGTGTTACTGTGCTTTTCTCGCCACATAGCCAGTATGTACAGATGAAGTGAGATCCTTGGTGATGTGTACACTGAAGAACCTGAAGCTGTTCACCCTCTCAACCCCCGATCCATTGGTGTCAATAGGAGTGAGTCTGTCTCTGTTTGTTCTGTTTCTTGATACCACTGTGTCAGAGTGATGGCTTCTTCTCTGTAGGCTGCCTTGTTATTATTTGAGATAAAGCCAATCAATGTAGTATCATCTTCACTCCTGATGAAGGGTTTCGGCACGAAACGTCATCACTACCTCCTCCCATAGATGCTGTCTGGCCTGCTGAGTTCTGCCAGCATTTTGTGTTTTTGTTAGTATCATCTTCAAATTTAATTAGCGGATTGGAACTGTGGATGGCAACACAGTCATGGGTGTACAAAGAGTAAAGGAGGGGGCTGAGGACACAGCCCTACAGGGCTCCAGTGTTGAGGGTCAGAAGGGAAGAGGTGAGAGAGAGCCCATTCTTACCACTTGCTGGCGATCCGCTGGGAAGTCCAGGATGCAGCTGCACAAGGCAGGGTGAAGGCCGAGGTCTCTGAGCTTCTTGTCAAACCTGGAGGGAATTATGGTGTTGAATGCTGTCCAAGAACAGCATTCTCACCCAAGCATCCCTGCTGTCCAGGTGTGTAAGGATGGTGTGTAGAGCAGAGGCTATTGCGTTGATCGTTTGTGTTGGTAGGCGTTTCACTGATTCTATTGTGTTTCTTGGATTTACTGTGCATGCCCACAAGAAAACAAATCTCAGGGTTGTATAGGGTGACATTTATGTACTTTAATAATAAATATATTTTGAACTTTGAACTTTGAAATAATGTACTTGCATAAGTTTATTCAGTCCACATCATGTAACAGTATCCATTAAGAGCATTAAGAAAAAAAATCAGCAAAAATATCGTTATTCAAGACAAATACAGAAGAAATGTTGTCATAGTTCCATAGAAATTGAATGTCCATTGCATTAAATGTATCTTGTCTCATACTTACATAAATCGTGTAATTTGGGATTCATTTCTTTGATCATTATATTTTATAGATGAGTATCTATAATTTATGGATGTAATACTGCACAGTTGCATATAAAAACTATACAGTGTGAAATCTTATGATGTGTCACTGGTTTCCCAGTGTAGGATGGATGTTCAAGCATCTAATAAAGCAGAAATGACAAAGATCCTCTAATAACCACTCAACCTGTGCTAAAAATACATCAGCTTCCACAGGCAGTAAGGGAGTGTTTAGCATCTGGTGAAAGGTTCTTTAAAAAATGGACTAAAATATGTTTAAGACCCCTTTTAGCAAAATTGACTTGCTCACTTTCTGTAAATAAACCTTATGGTCCTCTCATTACGTGTAGTCCCAACCCACTTTCTTAGTGCTAGTATTGTCTCCTTAGCCCTATTGATAAAAATTAATTTCTAAGTGATTTTTTGAATAATCTGAAAAATATGCAAATACTTGTGGTAGAATTCTCCATTTAGACATGCTGCTTAGCATGGATGAGTTGGGCTAAAGGGCTTGTTTCTGTACTATATAACTATAACACTAAATGAATTAAGAAATGATCCTTCCTTTGTGATTTAGCTAATTGTAGGATTACCTAATATAAGGGCTGTTGAGAAAATTTTGCTTGGGCAATAATTTTTTTTGTCTCGATGTAATTAATGTTCTGGCTTGGGAGTTGCTGCCATGCGGGCTGCAATCAGTACAAGAGGTCATTGTTTGGTGGCGCAACACAAGCTTTAAAAAGAACTCTGGAGCTTTTGGTTCTTTTCTACAGGCTGTAATCAGTGCAGCACCCATAAAAAAAGAATTATAATGGAACAGCCATTGTTGGAGTGGACCAGTGCTAGAGTGGTCAGGCTTTGGTTCAACAGGCTTGGACAAGCACAGGTAAAGGTTCTAAGTAAGTTCTTAGTAACACATACAAAATTCTGGAGGAACTTAGCAGGCCAAGCGGCATCTATGGAAAAGAGTGAACAGTCGATCTTTCAGGCTGAGACTCTGCATCAAGAATGGAAAAAAAGAGGGGAAATCAAAGTAAGAAGATGGGATAGGGAAGTTCTAGTTAGCTTTTTTTTGTTAGACATAGCTGGTGCATTGAGAATGGGTTCAGAAGTAGCGGTATGTTCTTTGTGTGAGATGTGGGAACTCAGAAGTGGAAGGAGAACTCCAGTCTCCCTGATAACTACATCTGCATGAAGTGCACCGAGCAGCAGCTCTTTAAAGACTGTGTTAAGAAACTGCAGCAAGATGACATTTGGTTCACATGGGAAAATGAGGAGGTGATAGATAGGAGCTACAGGGAGGTAGTCACCCCCAAGTTGCAGGAGGCAGGTACCTGGGTGACTGTCAGGTGAGGAGTAAGGGAATAGACAAGGAGTACGGAGTACTCTTGTGGTCATTCATCTTAATAATAATATACCACTTTCGATTCTACCAGGGAGAAGTCACAGCGACCCGATCCCTGGCATGGAGTCTGGCTCTGTGGCTCAGAAGGGAACTGGGGAGAAGAGGAATGCAGTAATGATAAGGGATTCTGTAAGTCGATGAGCAGAAAGCAGATTCTGTGGATGTAAAAGAGACACCCAGATGGCATGTTGCCTCCCAGGTGCCAGGGTAAGGGATGTCTGATGTTGGGTCCATGGCATTCTAAGGGGGAGGGTGAACAGCTGGAACTGGGACAGGTGATACAATTTGGTACCAGCAACATAGCAGGAAAAGGGAGGAGGTTCTTAAGACAGAATATAGGGAGTTTGGTAGAAAGCTGAAAAGTAGAAGCACTAGGGTAGTAATCTCTGGATTGCTCCTGTGCCACATGAGGGTAAGAATAGGATGATTTGACAGATGAATGTGTGGCTGAAGAATTGGTACAGGGGACAGATTTTCAGATTTCTGGATCATTGAGATCTCTTCTGGGGAAGGTATGACCTGTACAAAAAGGACAAGTTCACCTAAACCTGGGGTTGACCAATATCCTTGCAGGCAGGTTTGCTAGAAGCATTGGGGATGTTTAAAACTAATTCAGCAATGGGAAGGAAACTGGAGTGATAGGGCTGAGAATGGGCAATTGGTATACAATTAGATGTGTGTAGAGGGACTGTGAGGAAGGACAGGCAGATGATAGGGCAAAATTGCAGTCCATGGGATGAGTTACACTGTAACAGAGGGCCAAAATCAAAAAGCACGATGAATGCAGGCCTGAAAGTGTTATATTTGAATGCATGCAGTATAAGGAATAAGGTAAATTATCTTATAGCATAGCTAGAGACTGGCAAGTATGACGTTGCGAGTTGTGGCAGAAAGAAGATCATAGTACAGAGCTTACATTTAGGGATGCATGTTGTATTGAAAGGACAGGCGTAGGCAGAAGGAGTGGTGGATCTATTGGTTAAAAATGAGATCAAATCTTTAGAAAAATGTGACATAGGATCAGAAGATGTAGAATCTTTGGGGGTACAGTTCAGAAGTTACAAGGGTAAAAAGACCATGATGGGAGTTATATATAGGCCTTTGCACAGTAGCCAGGATGTGGGCTACAAATTATAATGAGATAGAAAGGCATGTAAAAAGGGCAATGTTACTATAATCGTGGGAGTTTTCAAAATGGAGGCAGATTGGGACAATCATGTTGGTGCTAGATTCCAAGGGAGGGAATTTGTTGATTGCCTTTGATGTGGCTTGTTCAATCAGCTTCTGGTTGAGCCCATATTTGATTAGGTTCACCCTGCAGTTTGAAAGGAGAAGGTAAAATTGAAGTTATCAGTATTACAGTGGAGTAAAAGGAATTACAGAGGCATGAGAGAGGTGTTGGCCAAAATTGATTTGAAGGAGTCACTAGCAGGGATGATGGCAGAACAGCATGGCTGGTGTTACTGGGGGAAATTTGGAAGGCACAGGAAAGATACATACCAAAGACGAAGAAGTACTCTAAAGGGAGGATGAGGCAACCATGACTGACAAGGGAAGTCAAAGTCAGAATAAAAACAAAAGAGATGGCATGTAATAGAGCAAAATAGAGCAAAAGACAGGTATATGGAGGAATTTAAGGTGGGGGGTTATATGGGAGGCAAGGTTTGGAGGTCGGCACAACATTGTGGGCTGAAGGGCCTGTAATGCGCTGTACTATTCTATGTTCTATGTTCTATTAAAACGTAATGGGAAGGTAGAGGATTGGGAAGCTTTTAGAAACCAACAGAAGACAACTAAAAAGTCAGAAAGAAAGAAAAGAAGAAATATGAAGGGAAGCTAGCCAATAGTATATAAGATGATACAGTAAGTTTTTTACAGATATATAAAGAGTAAAAGAGAGATAAGAGTGGATATCGGACTGCTGGTAAACGGCACTGGAGAGCTGGTGAATGAACTTAATAAGTGTTTTGCATTAGTGTTCACTGTGGAAGACACTAGCAGAATGCCAGAAATGTGAGAGTATTGGGGGGGGGGGGGGGGTGCGCAGAATCAAAATCAGAATCACTTTATTGCCAGTATGTGAAACATACCAGAACTGATTATGGTTTGGTGACAAGCATAAAACACAGGACAATACCATACCAGGCAACAGAATCAGAATTAGGTTTATTATCAACAGCATGTGTTGTGAAATTTGTTATCTTAGCAGCAGCAATTCAATGTAATACATAATATAGAGGAAGAAGAAGAAGAAAACAATAAATAAGTAAATCAATTACAGTATATGTATATTGAATAGACTAAAAATCTTGCAAAAATGGAAATAATATATATTAAAAAAGTGAGGTAGTGTTCACAGGTTCAATGTCCACTTAGGAATTGGATGGCAGAGGAAAAGAAGCTGTTCCTGAATCGCTGAGTGTGTGCCTTCAGGCTTCTGTACCTCCTACCTGATGGTAACAGTGAGAAAAGGGCATGCCCTGGGTGCTGGAGGTCCTTAATAATGGACGCTGCCTTTCTGAGACACCGCACCTTGAAGATATCCTAGGTGCTTTGCAGACTAGTACCCAAGATGGAGCAGACTCAATTTACAACCCTCTGCAGCTTTTTTCAGTCCTGTGCAGTAGCGCCCCCCCCATACCAGTCAGTGATGCAGCCTGTCAGAATGCTCTCCACAGTCTGTAATAGCAACTAACAATTTACAAGACCATAGTGCAGACAGCCATGAGCAATCAACAGTTAACAGAACGGTCACATGCACAAATGCCAACAATCAAACTTATGAACAGAATAAATAATTATCAACAGAACAAGGAGAGCAGGAAAGACCAATACACAGATGTTTTGCAGGGGCAGTTAGGGTATTACACCTGTGTGAAGGTGGGTAGCTACAGGAAAGAAGCTTCGGAGATGATTTGTAGTCCCGATGATGATGGACTTAAAGTGACTTCCGGATGGCAATTTGTTGAACAGGTGATTGCTAGAGTGGGTGAAGTCAGCAGCAATTTTTTCAGCTCTTTTCTCTTTGTTCTGGTGATGAACAGGTCTTTTAATGTCGGTGGCTGATTTTCTCTGCTGAGTGGACCACACAGTGCAACCTGGACTTGGAGAGGGAAGAAATGATAGAGGTGGTCATATCACTCTCAATGATGGCTGAGTAAAAATTCATTAGGATACACCCAGAGACATTATGCTTCCTAAGCTGGTGTAGGAAGAACAACATCTGCTGGGCTTTCCTACTAATGACTATAAAGTGCTTGTCCCATTTCAATGTATTAGTAATTGTAGTCCCTAGGAATTTGAATGTCTTAACTACAGACATAGCTTGACCATTAATTTCCAAGGGGGGGGGGGGATGTAGGGGATTGTTGGTGGAAGTAAATCCTTATTTCTATTCTACTGTCTTGTTACAAGCACACTTTCCTGCAAGATGGTCTACCTTCCACTGATAGCAGGTCACATCATAATTAGAGATGAGGTCAACTACAGTTGTGTCATCCACAAGCTCCAGAATTTTAATGGCTTTCTGCGCACTTACATACTGCTTCCTTCCCGTCAGGAAGTTTGTAACCCACTGACAGATATTGTAGCGTACAGCTAGCTAGGTTAGCTTGCTGTGGAGCAATTCTGGAACAATAGTGTTGAAGGTGGAACTAAAACCCACAAACATGGGTATTGGGGACGTCCAAATGTTGAAGACTGTACTGAAGGCACAAGTTAACTGCATCCTGAACTGAGCGATTTCCTCCATAAGCAAATTTCAGTGAGTCAATAAGGGAGGGGATTAGTAATGGCTTCCCCTAAAACCATGGCAACCAGCTCAGAGTCAGGCCCCTCAAACATTGAGTTTCATTGTCCTTGCCAAGGAGAAGGTGCTTGGGAAGCTGGAGCCTATTATTAAAGATAAGTTTTCAGGGTTCTTGGAGGTACATAAAATAGGCTGAAGTCTGATTGGTTTTCATGTACTTTTGCAGAAGGAATAAAATCATGGACTATTTTCTAAATGGGGAGAAAATGCAAAAATCAGAGGTGCAAAGGGACTTGGCAGTCCTGGTGCAGAATTCCCCAAAGGTTAACTTTTAGGTTGAGTAAGGACACGACACGCAATGTTAATATTCATGTTGACAGGACTAGATACAAACACAAAGATGTAATGGTGAGGCTTTATGAGACCACACTTGGAGTATTATGAGCAGCTTGGGGCCCCTCATCTAAGAAATGATGTGCTGGCATTGGAGAGGGTCTAGAAGGGATTCACAAAATGATCCCAGGAATGAAAGGGTTAACATATTGTTATGTTTGTTCACATTTACAGTGTGTGTAAATGCTAGAACATTTTATTTAGCTCCACACTGGGCACATGTGACCAGCTTACCAATATAATTTCTGGTTCCGGGTGAACCACCCACATTACCCACTGGGTTTCTTTTTAATCAGGTACACACATAGCACATGTATGAGGAGCTTTTGAGGGTTCTGGGCCTGTTTAGAAGAATGAGGGGGATCCCATGGAAACCAATTTAATATTGAAAGGCCTACATAGAATAGATGCAGAGCAGATGTTTCCTATAGTGGGTGAGTTTAAAGGACACAGCCTCAGAATTGAGGGATGTCCATTTAGAATAGAGGTGAGGAATTTTTTATTTTGCCCAAGAGTGGTGAACCTGTGGATTTCATTGCCACTTCAGCTGTGTGGGCCAAGTAACTGGGTATATTTAAGGAGAGGTTGATAGCTTCTTGATTAATCAGGGCTTCAAATGTTATGGGGAGAAGGCAGGAGAATGGAGATGTGAGAGATAATAAATTAGCCATGATAAAATGGTGCTGTAGGCTCAATGGGCCAAATAGCTTAACTCTGATCCTATATCTTATGATTCTGTGGAAGACATGGACCTTGTGGAGGGCCTGTCATTTAAAGGAAAACCAGCAAGCAATATTCCTTTTACTTTGAAGGGTGTAGCAAATTGGCATGGCTGTGTTAGGACAGTGAAGAGCTGTCAGAAAGGCTAACACCTCCTTTCCCTTCCAAACGGGTGATCAAGCCGAGGTGCTTGTTTGGAGATCTCCCTTACTTTCTCATTAACATCGGTTTGCTGGTAACAGAATCTTTTGCCAATGTTTCCCTGAGATGTTTGATCATAAACAAATATATAAAATATGCTTAGATCAATATAGTGAAAGTATGCCAGAAAACTATAGGGAAATATATCAGTCCAGAAATGTTGTTGTGCAATGCAAATGCATGTGTTCTTTATTATATTGTAGCAGTAATAATCATATTGGAAGATTGTGGGTGTACTATGAGGTGTTACAAGGTCAGACCCTACCTGAGGCTCCTATAGTGGTTACCCTGACTTCAGCTTGGAGCTGTCCAAGAAAGTCCGTATGCACCTCCAGAAGTTTGTTGTTGTTGTTCCGTTCTGTGGCTTGTGGCACACTGGGCAGCAACTCTGCCATTTCTTTAGCATATTTTTGGCTGTTTTTATGAGGTCGAGTTGCTAGCTCGATGCTCAACCCAGCACCAAAGGAAAGCATGCGAGGAGCTGGTCAGATTCGAAGCTGGGACCACTCACTTCGAAGTCCAGTGCAGATGCATTACGCCACCGGTTGGCCTGCAGGAGTTTGCACTGTTGATATATCTGTGCTCTCCTACTGTCTGCTTCCATCCTCAAAGAAGAGAAGCTCCTTAATGCAAATGTTCCCAATGTTCCCCTTTTCCATCAGGAAAAGATTCATTTCCACTTGAAGCCCTGTTCTATTGCTTCCGTTGTGGGTATAACATGTGGAGCTTCCCTGTCATGGCTTCCTGAGTGACATGTTTATCTGTGTTGTTTTGCTCATCACTGAGGTATGCACACAAAGACTGCTCACCACATACCACTGGTAGTTAAGGCTCTCTTTCACCTCCTTTTAAAATTATACTTTATTCATCCAAGTCCCCATGTCTAGGAGTTAGATGTTTTCAGGAATTCTTGAATTCAGAACAGACAATACTTTCTTCTGCTAAACCTCCCTGAAGCTTTCAGAAGCAGTTTCTGCTGGACTTCAGAAGCAATGTCTGCAAATATACATCTATACTCCATACGGAAGAATGAACATTAATAAATTAGTCAGTACAAGCTTGATGGCAATTGATGATATTTTTAAGTAATGGAGGTTCTTTTTGCCACAATATGCTGGGCAATATCTATGAATTGAATACATGAATATTAGCTGAATCATTGAAGATCAACTTAATAGCATCACTGTCCAATCAGTGTCCCTAAACAATAAATAAAATTGATCTTTATGAAGTGTGTAACATGAAACAAATTCAATAAAATGGACATCTCCAGAACTACAATAAGACTGAATTATGCAAGTACAGAGTTTAAACAATAAAGTATGAAGAAGCTCATTTAATTTAGATTTCAGTCTTGTAAGTAAAATAAAAAGGAGAGTGAGAGTGAAAAATGAAATCGATAAGGAGAGATAAGTAAGACAAATATGATAAAAGTTTCCTTGGTAACTATTTTCAAGCTAGATATTGAAAAATCGTACAATACTTTGCCACAAAATTTATGGAAGTCTAAACTGATAACAGCGCATTGGGGAACAAGGGGAAGAATATGTCTCTTAAAACACTGAATGAAACCTGACAAGACACACAAAATGCTGGAGGGAATCAGCAGGTCAGGCAACATCTATGGAAAAGAGTAAACAGTTGATGTTTTGAGCTGAGGGTCTCAACTGTTTACTCATTTCCATCGATGCTGCCTGGCCTGCTAACTTCCTCTAGCATTTTGTGTCTGTTGCTTGGATTTCCAAGATCTCTTGTTTATGATTGAATGAATGGAGCCATAAAAGGACTGGCCAACCAACTTCATGTGCTAATTCTCAATACTATTGTTACGTATCCCGTAACTGGATCACTTACCAGCAAAGATAGAGAGGTCTGCTGAAGTCTGATGGTACCCTTTTCAAACGTTTTTATTTATAAAGGGGCACAAAAGTAAGGTTAATACAAACACTCAGATAACATACGTCGTCAATACTCAATCTAAAGCGCAGGTATAATAATAATCAATAAGAAATAAGCTCTATTGTTGTCTAGGGGTTAAACGATTGTCCGATGGAAATATAACAGTCATTCAAAAGTCTGCAAGCTTCAGCCTTTTGGGAACCGCTGGGTTTCCCGTGTTGGAGAGAGAGAGAGAGATTGGTGAGAAAAGGAACACTTGCCCGGGTCCTTACAAAGCAAAGCTGTGGAATCAGGGGAGCAGGCTTTCCTGTTGTTAGTTAAAAGTGATTTTCCGTGATTCCAGCCACAGACTCCTGATTTGGAATCTAACGCACGTGGCTTCCTTCAAAATGGCTTCCCACTACGACGGGATCGCTATCGTGTCTCCTTGGTGCGTCTAAAGGGGTCGTCTGCCCCAGACCCTCCTTTATACTTCCTCACAGGATCGCAGGTGTCAATCTCTCTCTCAACCAGCCCACTTTGCCCGAGGGCTTTACACGTGGTCTTCATGAGACAATAGGCAAGGTCGCCTCATTCTGTATCCCAGAGGAACGCGGTATTCAACACGTCTCTCTCTCTCCCATTTCCTGTGTCTATTCAGCACGTCTCACTCTCTCTCTTGGGTCATTGACCCCCCCCCTTCACTAGGGCTCTTGTGATTCTCATAAAGGAGGGGGCTGGTATCATAACACTATAATATTCAATACTGGGCATCATGTACTTTGATTAGGTGATGCAATCTAAATTCTTTCTTGCATGTTCTATCATTGTTGTGTGTACAAAGGAAATCAATTAACTCTAGGTTCTATACATATGCAGAAGGGACAGAGAAGAGAGGCCTGGGACTTCTAGGACATTCATTGGGCTGGCCTGCTGTTTGGTGAGGAGAATGGACAAGTTTTTATAGGTGCATCTGTTTGGGAAGGGATTTAGTGGGCATGAGAGACTGGTTGCATAGGGAGCAACACACACAAAATGCTGGAGGAACTCAGCAGGCCAGGTAGCATTTATGGAAAAGAGTACAGTCAACATTTCGGGCTGAAACCAAGAAGAGTCCTGCCAAAGGGTTTTGGCCCGAAACGTCGACTGTACTCCTTTCCGTAGTTGCTGCCCGGCCTGCTGAGTTCCTCCAGGATTTTGTGTGTGTTGCTTGGATTTCCAGCATCTGCAGATTTTCTCTTGTTTATGGTTGCATAGAGAGGACATCAGTCAAGGCAAGAAAAGTCTTTTTCCCTATCAGTTTGTTTTAAATAATGCTGAAAGGAACCTGGCAGGTGTTGTGAGGGCAGATCTTGCACAGCTGTTCAATGTTACTCATGGACCAACTAAGCACAGTCCAAAGCTCTGGAAATAGACCTGGGTGGTATAAATTGTATATCTCTGCTCACACCCAGGTCTCACTCTGCAATAGATGTAACTGGACTGATAATGAAGATTGCAAACTCTATGGACTCACTGTAGGTCAGTCTAAGTTCACAATTTCCCTTTGCAACTTTTTCATTGAAATTAAAGTCATGCAGTGCAAATAAACTTCCCAACACATTTATCTCCTGAACAAATTAAATATTAGGATTGAGGAGAAACAGAAGGGTTTTGAGAAGGAGAATTCGAGTGTGTGAATTCAAAATAAAGAACATGTCAGACTGAAGGAAGAGGAAAAGAATTTAAACAAAATTTAAACAAGCAGTTTTAGGATCTCCAATGAACAATAGAAATTTCAAAGAATGCATCTCCACACTTCAAATCAGTTCCCTTCTATGCAAAGAAGAGCTTGACTGGCCGGTCACTGCAATTATCACGTTGCTAAAGAAGTGCTAATCTAATTAGTTACGTAACTTTGATTTCTGTGAGGAGTTTATCGGGCAATTAAAAAGCAAATGGTGCAATCACATTAAATTCACAGCGAGTTAAAGATTCCCTGAAATTAATACAGAACTGTGACGACTTACAATTGATGGAGTATCTCTTCTTCTTTGCAGGTTGCTGACCAATCTGCATTATAATAGTGGCACACAGCTTTCGCATGCTGTTATATCATATGCAAACACCATCCTCAATGATTTTTGATGCATTGTTATAGAGTCAAGCTAAGAAAGAAGGGAATGGATTATGACAAGCATGAGGCTGAAGTTCACAATGATCCCTGCACTAAGGGAGCTGCTCCATTGCACAAAATGATAATACACTTCATATGACTCCAAAAGTATTCCATTTAAACCAGTTTGAAGATCTACACTGAAGAACAGAGCAAGTGGAATGTGGAATGAAAGCTCTTTAATGTAAACAAATAAAAGTATTTTCAACCTGTAAGTTATGTCAAGATGAATAGATATCAAGAACCTCTTCAATTTTTTTGGGGTATAGGAAAAAAATTACAAAAGCAGATAGTTATGCCTGCTCCTTGGAAGTGTATCTATGGCACAATGAAACCCCGTTAAATTTTCCATTCATTTTGATACAACTAGAAAATATTGACCTTTCACATTTCAAAAGTAGCATCTCCTTGGAGATTATCAGAGTAGAAGAATCAACTTTTTTGCTTCAAAGTCCTGGCAAGAACAATTTATGTTGTTTAATTTATTAAATATCATTCACCATCATCATCTTATTTCCTGTGTTAAAATGGTAATTTATTCTTGCATCCATTCATTTTTCAATTTGCTATATACCATCTGTTTTCTGAAGAACAGTAATGATTGCTTTTCCCCATTTGTCTTAAATCAGCTAAAGACTTCTTGAAACATAATGATAAAACAAAAATGAACCCTATTTAGGAAATGTATTTTGATTTTTCAGAAAGATGAGAATACAGTTAGGTTTACTTTGGCATTGTATTCCAAAAAAATAAAAAATTTAAATATCTGAGTTTATTGCAATTATGATTATTTCATAGCTGTATTCTGCTCTGTGTAAGAAAACAGACCAACATCAATTTGAGGCTTTTGAGATTTAGCTTGCCTCTATTCAATTGCAATAACCATTTTATAAAGTGAATCGCAATTTCATGGTCTTAGACTATAAGATATAGGAGCAGAATCAGGCCATTTGGCACATGGGGTCTGCTCTGCCATTTCATCATGGCTGATCCATTTTCCTTCTCAGACCCATTCTCCAGCCTTCTCTCTGTATCCCTTTATGCCCTGACCAATCAATAATCTATCAACCTCTGCCTTAAATATCCATAAAGACTTGACCTCCACAGCTGCCTGTGGCAACAACTTCCACAGACTCACTTCCTCTGACTAAAGAAAGTCCTCTTCATCTCTGTTCCAAAAGATCTCTGTCCCCTCTATTCGGAGGCTGTGTCCTCTGGTCTTATACTCTCTCAGCATAGAAAACATCCTCTCTACATCATCTCTATTAAGGCCTTTCACCATTTAATAGGTTACTATTAGGTCACCCCATATTCTTTGAATTCCAGTGAATGCAGGCCCAGAACCATCAAATGCTCTTCATTTGATAAGCCTTTTAATCTGGTAATAACTTTTATGAACCTCCTTTGAACTGTCTCCAGTTTCAGCACATACTTTCTAAGATAAGTGGCCCAAAACTACACACAATATTCCAAGTGAGGCCTCACCAGTGGTTTAGAAAGTCTCAATGTTACATACTTGCTTTTATATTCGAGCTCTCTTGAAATGAATGCTGACATTGCATTTGCCTTCCTCACCACAGACTCAACCTGCAAAATTAACCTTTAAGGAATCCCGCACAAGGACTCCAAAATCCCTGGTGCCTCAGGTTTTTGTATTTTCTCTCCTTTTAGAAAATAGTCAACGCTTTCATTTCTTCTACCCAAGTACATGATCATACACTTACCAGCACTATATTCCATCTGCCACTTCTTTGCTCATTTTCCTAATCCTGCCTAAGTTCTTCTGTAGCTTCTCTATTTCCTCAAAATTACCTGCTCCTCCACCTATCTTTGTATTGTCTGCAAATTTTGCAACAAAGCCAGCAATTCCATCTTCCAAATCATTGACGTCCAATATAAAAGGAATCGATCCCAACTCAGACCCCTCTGAAACACCACTAGTCACTGGCAGCCAACCAGAAGAAGGTTCCCTTCATTCTCACACTTTGCCTCCAGCCAATCAGCCACTGCTTTATCCATGCTAAAATCTTTCCCATAATATTGTGAGCTTGCAGCTTGTTAAGCAGCCTCATCTTTGGCACCTTGCCTTTTGAAAATCCAAGTACACATCAACCAATTCTTCATTGTCTATCTGCTTGATATTTCTTCAAAGAATTCCAACAGATTTGTTAGGGAAGATTTTTCCTTGAGGAAAACATGCTGACTACAGCCTATTTTATTATGTGCTTCGAAGTACTCCGAAACCACATCCTTGACATTCGACTCCAACATCTTCCCATCCTCTGAGGTCAGGCTAATTGGCCTATGATTTCCTTTCTGCTGCTTCTCTCTCTTTTTGAAGAGTGGAGTGACATTTGCAATTCCCTAGTCTTCCGGGAACCATTTCAGAATCTAGTGATTCTTAAAAGGTCATTACTAATGCCTCCACAATCTCCTCAGCCACCTCTTTCAGAACCCCGGGGTGTATTCCATCTGGTCCAGGTGACATATCTACTGTCAGACTTTGCAGATTCCCAAGAACCTTCTCCCTAGTTATGATAACTTCACACACTTCATGACCATTGACACCTGGAACTTCCATTATACTGCTCGTGTCTTCCACAGTGAAGACTGACACAAAATACTTATTCAGTTCGTATGCCATTTCGATGACCCCATTACTACCTTTTCAGTATAGTTTTCCAGTGGTCTGATATCCACTCTTGACTTTCTTTTACACTTTATGTATCTGAAGAAGCTTTTGGTATCCTCTTTAATGTTGTTTGTTAGCCTAGTTTCATATTCCGTTTTCACTTTCTTAGTGATTTTTTTAGTTGCCTTCTGTTGGTGTTTAAAAGCTTCCCAATCCTCTAACTTCTCACTAATTTTTGCTCTATTATATTCCCTCTCCTTTGCTTTTATGTTGGTTTTTAACTTCCCTTGTTAGCAGTGCCGGATTAACCTAGTAGCAGAAGTAGCATATGCTATGGGCCCCGCGTTTTCGAGGGCCCCGCACTAAATGCTTGCAAGCTGCAGTCTGGTGAAATTGGCATCTGACCGTATTCTCATGACGATCTGGCGATGCTGTTGTTTTCATGTCGATTGGGAGCTGCATGCTGCATGGTATGCATGTGCAAGTGTGTGTTGGCTCCTTGCCGTGTTGTGGTGACCTTTGTGTTATCTCCCACACTCCCAAGCCACTGCAGTGTGTGTTATTATGCCACTGGAGGGTGCACTGCTGTGGTAAGCCTGCGACGAAGGATGTGCAACTCAACAGTTTTTTGTGACCCAGTTCATGATTCCTCAGTTTTTTTCCTGATTTTAGGTAGATTGAACCAGCTCAGGAACATACAAGATCAGATTAGACTGTGAGTTTCAACCTGTATTTTCCAATTGAAATGAGTTTCAATAGCGACTAAGCAGATAATTTTCAGAACACTATTCCTAGTTGGTTGTTGAGTGCACATGATCCACCCATGCTCATAGCCTCAGCAGTCACATAAATTTGTTATTGTTCACTAGTCTTTGTTGATACCACTACTTAGCTTTTGTAAAATAAATTATTTCTTTTTAAATGCACACTTCATTATTTTTTTTCCATTGCAGATAGCAATGAGCAATAGAGCCAGAGATATTGGACGTCATTATGCTTCTGGAAGTGCAAGACGTAACATGAAGGAAGAAAAATAAAGAAGAAACCAACTTGTAATATCAAAAACACGTAAGTTGACAGAATATTTTGATCTGGAAGAAAGTCTTGATGAAAAATTTGTGCAGCTTACTGAACTGTTGAAAACTGACCTTGCTTCTCATATTGGCTCTAAACAAGACCTTGTAGTGTTACACCGTTTGATAACTGACAGTTGTGTGGAGTCATGTTTTCCAAATGTAGAAAATGCCTTCAACATCTATTTGTCACTCATGGTTACCAACTGCAGTGGAGAACGGTCATTTTCAAAACAGAAAAGGATTAAAAATTAACTAAAACAGATTGAACAATCTCACTGAGCATTGAATGAGCATTGACCATGAACTTCTGCATGAAATAGACATTTCCAGTATCATCAACAAATATGCTCATGCTAAATCTAGAAAATGTAACTTTTAAATTGTAGTTTTTTTACTTTTGACATTTGAAATTGATACCTACATGTAAGTAATACTATTACTGAAGTGTCAGACATTTGTTGCATTATCTGGCTGTACAGCAAATGAAAAAAATTGAATTAGTTTACTATGCAAATAAATAATTTATGTTTTATACTTATGTGCATTTTTAAAAATTTAGGGCCTCTTTATAACATATGCTACAGGCCCCGCACTAGCTTAATCTGGCCCTACATATCCCTACTATCAGCTAGCAATGTGTTTAACGTTTCACATGATACACTAATCTTTTAAGATACTGTACATTTATACTTACTCATATTGCTCACACAGACCATCAGCCAAGTCCCCAATGCAAGTTACTGTTGCACTTTCCTCATCATTGTGAATTGTGTATTACCTCCAATCTCATGTGTTCTAATTTGTTCAAATCATCTTGTGTGCCATCTTATTGAAGGCATTTTGGAAGTAAAAATTCAGCATCCCCAAACTATCTGTCCATTGCAATTTCAAAAAATTCTAACAGATTCCTCAATATGACTTTTATTTCATATATCTGTACCATTTCGGACTATCCTATTATTCATTTCCTAGTGTATTGTAACCAATTCCTTAATGATAGATTCCTGCACATTTTTCCTCTATCAGGCTTCCAGAGAGCCATTAATTCATGACTCTACTTCTTCAAGGGGTATTGCTTTCACTGATGCCAGATTTATCAGAGATGAAATCAGAGAATGGATATTCTCACCACTGCAAAGTTGCCAAAAAGGAAAAAATATATATTTTCAGTTTGTGCGGTTTCGGAGAAAGTAATAATGAAAGATTAATTTTGATGAATATGTAACCAGCCAGTAATGTAACATATGTGGAACTTACAAACAGATAGATTTGATACAAAAATGTGACATTTGAAGCAATTTCTAATAAATCATGGACACCAGTTTTTCTATTATATTCCTGAATTTTCAGTTTTTCTTGACAATACTGGTGATTTTTGCATAAAATACACTGGCAAAATAATAGATTGACAACGAGTTACATCTGAACTCTGACTTGAAAAAGAAGTTAAAATTTTCAAGTTTTTTTTTTAAAATGAGCATCATTGTAGCGAATGAATGCCCTATACTTTTGAATATTTGGATAGGTAAATTTTGCAAGTGAATCGGGAAATTAATGACCTAACAAGGTCTTTGAAGAAATTAGAGAAGGATAAATCATGCATCCATAAACGAGTCAACTTAAAATTAGTATTGGTGAAGGAGTCAAAATCAATACTTGCTTGGAAAGCCACAAAGTAATTAAGTGCAGGTAGCAGGCATTTGTAAAACACAAGTTCTATGTGACAACAACTTAATAGAGTTATGTGGGGTGTGTTGATGAAGGAAATGTTGTGTCTATTAAGTACATGGACAGCTAAGTTGGATGATGTTGGAAAATGGGCCTGGAGATAGTCATGTATGACTTACCCATGTGCTCCTGACTTGGTGCAGGCAGTACACCTGATTCATCCTGCTTGGTAATTATGATGCTTTCAGCATCCAATCAATATTATTAGTGCTATTGATTTCTCTAACAGGTCTTCTGGAAGGCAGATTGTGAGTGACATGCTTTCTTGAAGTCAAATGTCTGTCCTTCTGAACAAAGATGTAGTATTGCAGAGCAGGAGATGCAGATCACAGTGAGTATGATTACAGTTTCAGAGAGGACATAGCACTACAGAGGGAGAGAATAGGCTCCATTTCTTAGAACACTGCCACAGAAATCCTCTTGAAGAATATGGAGAAGAGGAAAATTATCCTCTATTCACAAGGTCTTCAGGAGACAAATCCAAGAGGAAGAAAGAGGTTTGGAGATGAATGCCAGAGATCAGTCCCTGCAGGCAGGATGCAGAACTCGACATTGTGTTAAGATCAACAAAATCATCTTCAAATATCACATCTCTCCAATTGAACCATCTGTCCCAAGCCCATTCCATCATTCACATATTGACAACTCTAATCAACTAGGAATTGGAACTAACACTTACATGCTCCTCTGCATTCTTACACATTTGCCATGACTTCAAGCCTTACACCATTTCTTGAATTAATTAATGCACAGTGTTGCTGGCTGGGAATTCCAGGAATTAGACTCAATGATGATGAAGGAATATATTTTTAAGAGACTTAGAACTGGAGGTGGTGACAATCCCATGCATTTGCTGCCCTAGTCCTACTTGGTTGTGAAGGTCACAGATTTAGGAGGTACCGTTGTCCTAATGGTAACTACAATGCATTTTGTAGTGGCACTGCCACTGCAGTGGACCAGAGTGTATGGTTTATTTAAGCTTTTTTTTGTATGGTGCATGGAACCATGGGATCAAGGTTTCTCATGAAGTTGTTGTGTTGCAACAGTCGAAAGTAGAAGGAACTTAAGGCACACCGTTTAAAGCCCTTCCAATTTCTCGTGATCAACTTTTAAATTACTCATCATTTAGTATATGTAAAATCAGTGGACCAGTAATCACAGTACACTTAGGCTAATTTGAAGGTCTGGAATGAAATAATTAGTGTAACTCACTGGAGAATAATATTATTTTGCTCGTGGCTTTACTTATATTCATGAGTTATGATTTTGCTGGTTAGTAATGCGATAATTTCTTATATGAAATTAAAAATTCCAATTTTTTTCACTTTATGGTCCAACTTCAAAACATTTAACATTGTGTTGTGTTTAAAATAGAAAGGTAGAAAAAAATAACAAAAAAGAAATAAAGAGAAAAGGATTTTTAACTACATTGATACAGTGAAGGATCAGCACAGTATAATTTTGCAATCAATTATAGAAACATAGAAACATAGAAAACATACAGCACAATACAGGCCCTTCGGCCCACAAAGCTGCACCGAACATATCCTTACCTTAGAACTACCTAGGCTCGACCCATAACCCTTTATTTTTCGAAGCTCCATGTAGCCATCCAGGAGTCTCTTAAAAGACCCTATCATTTCCGCCTCCACCACTGCCTCCGGCAACACATTCCATGCACTCACCACTCTCTGCTTAAAAAACTTGACATCTCCTTTGTACCTACTTCCAAGCACCTTAACATTATGCCATCTCATGCTAGCCAATTCAGCCTTGGGGAAAAAGTTCTGACTATCCACATGATCAATGCTGCTCATTATCTTGTACACCTCTATCAAGTCACCTCTCATCCTCCGTCACTCCAAGGAGAAAAGGCCGAGTTCACTCAACCTATTCTCTTAAGGCATGCTCCCCAATCCAGGCAACATTGTTGTAAATCTCCTCTGCACCCTTTCTACTGTTTCCATGTCCTTCCTGTAGTGAGGTGACTAGAACTGAGCACAGTACTCCAAGTGGGGTCTGACAAGGGTCCTATATAGCTGCAACATTACCTCTCAGCTCTTAAACTCAATCCCACAATTGATGAAGGCCAATGCACCGTATGCCTTCTTAACCACAGAGTCAACCTGCATAGCAGCTTTGAGTGTCCTATGGACTCGAACTCCAAGATCCCTCTGATCCTCCACACTGCCAAGAGTCATACCATTAATCATATTTGACCTATCAAAATGAACTACCTCACACTTATCTGGGTTGAACTCTATCTGCCACTTCTCAGCCCAGTTTTGCATCCTATCAATGTCCCGCTCTGACAGCCCTCAACACTATCCACAACACACCCAACCTTTGTGTCATCAGCAGATTTACTAGCCCAACCCTCCACTTCCTCATTCAGGTCATTCATAAAAATCACAAAGAGTAGGGGTCCCAGAACAGATCCCTGAGGCACACCACTAGTCACCGGCCTCCATGCAGAATATAATCCATCTACAACCACTCCTTGTCTTTTGTGTGCAAGCCAGTTCTGGATCCACAAAGCAATGTCCCCTTATGTTGTTGAATTAAGTGAAAAATACTACTTTACATAAACTCGAGAATATAGTTGGCGATTTTTTTAAAGTTTGCTGGAAATGTTACGTTTTGTAAATCCAAAACATTAAACAAGGAAAGGACAAGAGTCTGAAATGTGAGTCTTAGTTTTACTTTAAATGAGGGCACCCATGTGTCATGTGTCATGTGGTAGCAACATAACGAATGCCATTTACAGACTTTTACATCTAGCCTGTAATGAATCATTTAAACAAAGAATGCTTAATCAGCAACATATTTATAATATTTGTCAAATATTATTCTAATATTAAATACACAACATTTCTCCCTGCTTAGCTATAAAGACCTGCTCAATATAGAATGCATCTCAAATATGTACACAGCATACTATATAATACAACTACTATACAGGCATCCACAGCATAGTAAATTTTTAAAATTGCCCTTAAAGATTTAATCACTGTGGAGGCTTCCTTACTGTTGTGGGATCTTATCTTTCCTGACAAGGGGGATCACTCTGCTTGGCAGGTGAGACTTGTGACTGTGAAAAAATCACAGGTTCTGGGGGCCTCCTCTGTGGTGGTCGTAGGAGTTGACACTGGGACAGCAGGAAATGGTTCTGACAGCTCTGGCCATCTTTTTGTCTCTAACAATTGACTCTGCTCTTCTCAACTGATCGATGTGTCGTCTCCAGATCACATCAGACACAATCTCCACAGTGTAAGAGAGGGGTCCAGTTCTGTCCTTAATTCTTCTGAGTACCCACTTTTCATCATCTGTGCTCCCTCACCAGGAGTGCTTATCCAGGAGTGAAACATTGAATCTCCTTGTTTGAGAAGCCCACAGTTTTTTTCCTAACTATTTGACCTGCATACTCCTTCTGAGATTGGGTTTGAGGAGATCCAAGCGTGAGTGCAAGGAATGACATAGGAACAGCATAGCTGGTGAATTACACACACACAATTCTGGAGGAACTCAACAGGCCAGGCAGCATCCAAAGGGAAACCAGAAAAGACCCCACACTCTGGTCTTTATGGAAAACCAAAGCGGCTGAGATGCGCAGGGGAAACTCCAGTTCTCCCATTTTTGAGCTAAGACCCTTCATCTTCAGTCCTGTTGAAGGACTTGGACCGAAACACCGAATGCACTTTTTTTCCATGGATACTGCCTGGCCCACTGAGTTCCTCTAGCATTTTGTGTGTGTTGCTTGGAGTTCCAGCATTTGCAGATTTTCTCTTGTATGTAGCTGGTGAATTGCTAGTTGTCGAGTGTGCTGCATTATGATATGCAAGGAGGAAATTGGCAAGCTTCAGAATAGGTGTTAGTGTAGTGTGTTCTGATGACATTGCTCGCAGTGTGTTCTTTAGAGTTCAAACAAAGATTACGCCAAGCCATTTATAGCTGGGTGGTATGGTGCAGATGTAATACAGCATGTCTTATTCCATTCACTTTCAGGAATGACTAAAACTGTTCCACAACAAACTGTGTCTATTGTCATTGACTAAGTGTTCTTGAATAGCAGTCCTTGAGAAGAGGCTTTTCAAAACATCAACAATGTGTAAGGCAGCAGTGGAGCTATTTGGAACACTTCTGGCCACTTTGTAGCTGCATCCACTATCAAGAAATCTGTGCCCATGAAAGGTCTAGCAAAACCCACATGAATCCTCTGCTGGCTCTATTGCAGGCCACCAGACAAAGCTTCGAATCACGCCTAGATGCCTGGTATGTAACTCCTTCAATAGCTTGATGGTACAACATAATTCAATCTGCACGTAAGGTGACCTCCGTGAAGCAAGTTCATCTTGGCGCTGATAAAAATGGGAGAAGTTGTTTCTCCTGCGCCTTCACATTCCAGCCTCTTTGGGTTACCAGAGACAGTGTGGGGCCTTTTCTGGTTTCCCTTTGGATCATCTCTGCCATAATTAGAAGATGTTTGATTTGTTTTAGGGAGAATGTACCAAGAGAAGTGTCCTCTTTTGTCAATTTTTCATGCATTTCCTTTTCCAAAGTTTAATGGGGCAATCTTTCCATATTTCTATGCTTAGTCATCCTCTTGAATTCAATATTTTAATTGCGTCCTCCAAGAAACAGAGCCTATCTCTCTGGTCATTCTGCTGCTGTTAGTGGGACACCCTTCTGTGGATTGAAAATGGATAATAGTGCTTGAAGATCAGTAATGAGGGTAAACTGTCCCCATCAAAGTACTGGTTAAAATGCTTTACATCCCAAACCAGACTCAAGGCCTCTCTGTCAATCTGTGCATAATTGTTCTCTGCAGTGGTAAGGGAACGTGATGCAGAGGCTATGGAGTGTTATAATGTGTGATAAGACTTCACCTACACAACAAAGTGAGGCATCACAGGCAAGCTTCACCGGGCAATGCATTAGTTGTGATCATTCAAGAATCATGAGATTCCAAAATGGTTCCAGAGGACGGGAAAATTGCAAATGTCATTCCGCTCTTTAAGAAGACAGGAAGGCAGCAGACAAGAAATTATAGCCAGATAGCCTGACTTCAGTGGTTGGTAAGATTTTGGAGTCCAAAGTTAGCATTTTTCTTAATTAAGTTTCTGTAAGGGGAAATCTAGCCTGACAAATCTTTTGGAACTCTTTGAAGACACAGCAGGCAGGATAGACAAAGGAAGGAGATTGGATGTAGTTCACTTGGATTTTCAAAAGACCTTTGACAAGGTGCCACACATGACGCTGCCAAATAAGATAAGAGCCCATGGTATTACAGGAAAGGTACTAGCATAGATAGAAAATTGGCTGACTAGCAGGAGACAAAGAATGGGAATAAAAGGGGCCTTTTCTGGTTGTTTGTTGATGAGTAGTGCTCTGCAGGGATCAGTGTTGGGGTCACTTGTTGCCGTTCCTCTCTGTGCCTTGTGGAGCATTGGGTGGCAACCTTCCTATTTCTTTAGCGTTTGTCTGCTGTTTTTTTTATGAGGCCGAATTGCTAGCTTGATGTTCAACCCAGCACAAATGGAAAGCATGCAAGGAGCCAGCCAGATTTGAACCCAGGACCACTCACCTTGAAGTCCGGTGTGGATGCCATTCCACCACCAGCCGGCAATTTGGACCACTTCTTTTCATATTATATGTCAATGATTTTGGTGAAGGAATTGATGGCTTTGCGGCCAAGTTTGTGGACAATACAAGGATAGATGGAGGTGCTGTTAGTGTTGAGGAAAAAGGAAGTCTGTAGAAGAACTTGTACAGGTTGCGAGAATGGGCAAAGAAGTGGTAAATGTAATACACTGCAGGGGATTGTATGGACATTGACTTTGGTAGAAGGAATAAAGGCACAGACAATTTTCTGAATGGAGGTGCAAAGGGACTTGGGGGTCTTCATACAGGTTGAGTTGGGATTAAGGAAGACAAATGCAATGTCGGTGTTCATTTCAAGACAACTATAATGTCAAAGCAACGATGTTATGTTGAAGTTTTAGAAGGCCTTGGAGTATTGTGAGCAATTTTGGGCCCCTTATGTAAGAAAGGATAGGCAGTCATTGTAGAGGATCCCAAGGAGGCTCATTCCAAGAATGAAAAAGGTTAATATCTGATGAGTGTTTGATGCCTCTAGGCCTGTACTCACTGTAGCTTAGTAGAATGAGGGTGCATCTCATTGAAATTTATTGAATATTGAAAAGCCTAGTTAGAGTGAATCTGTAGAGAATATTTTCCGTAGTGGTTTAATCTAGGATCTCAGGGCACACCCTCAGAATAGAAGGACTTCATTTTAGAACAGAGCTGGGGAGAGATTTCTTTAGCTGGAGTATGGTGGATCTATGGAATTCATTGCCACAGATGTCTATGGAGGCCAAGTCATTGGGTATATTTAAAGCGGAGGTTGATAGGTTCTTGATTAGTTAGTGTATCAAAGGGTATGGAGAGAAGGCAATGGAATGAAGTTGATAATAAATAAACCATGAAAGAATGGTGGAGTGGACTCGATGAGCTGATTAGCTTAATTCTGCTCTTATGGCTTAGAGCCGATCCTCATGATACAGTGCTGTATTACCTACTGTCACTTGTTCCTGTTGTCACGAAAACCAATCTGGAAAAAAACCCCTAAGGGACTACTAAATAGCCACAATGATCTTTATTAACATAGACAAGGTGATTGACACAGGGCATTGAGACTGCTCTTGGGCTGCAGCACTTGAAGGTTTTAATGATCACTTTGTTGCTCAGTTGGTGTCTTCACAATATTGCTCCTCATCTGGGTGTTTTCTCGGCCAATGCTCCCTGAAGCTGCATTGTGGATACACCCTTCTAATTAGAGACCTCCTCCTATCTATTGTGCTGGATACCCAGAGTAACATCCTTCAGTTCTGCATGGAATATAACAAGAGCTCAGCTTCACTATCGCTGTACTGAAATACAATATCTGTCGCTCTTAAAGTATACAATATTTATCTTCAGTACAAAATCAAAATTGTTAGAATACCTTAGTACTGATGAAGTGTCTTTGACCTGATACATTAGCTGGTTTCTCTTTGCACAGGTACAACTTGATTGGCTGAAATTTTCCAGTTACAAACAAGAGAAAATCTGCAGGTGCTGGAGATTCAAGCAACACACACAAAATGCTGGAGGAACTCAGCAAGTTTCAGACTGAAATATTGACTGTACCTTTTTCCTGTAGATGCTGCCTGGCCTGCTGAGTTCCTCCAGCATTTTTTGTGTGTTGCTTGAAGTTTCCCAGTATTCTGTTTTCTTCCAAATACAGCACCTGCAGTTTTATTTGCTTTCCATCAGAAAAGTGATATTGAATTATTCTATTGTAAGATGCAAATCTTTTGATACACTCTTTTCTAGCCTACTACTGTACTCTCATGAACACCAGGAATCTCTTTTTAAAAGCATTATCATAATTGTCATGCATTTCATCCTCTTTTGACTATTTTATGAGATATTTGCTCAAGACTGTTTTAGTGAAAATTCAAATGCCTGATGTAGGAAACAGTTGAACAAATAGATCTCAAATTATTTTTACTAGGCATAAAATATCTAACAGAAATTTAACAATCCCTCCACCCTTCTTAATTCATTGCATTTCTCAGTGCTCACCTCTCAGCATAACATTCTGAGTTATTCTACTGACATCACTTTTGAATTTATAGTGTTCAGTCTTCTTATTTCAAAGTAAATTAATTTTAATATTCAGGGAAAATATTGCTAATTGGAGTTATGTATTCAAAGCAGCTGTCTTTCATAAACAAATTGTGGAACTTCTGAACTTCCATCAGTTTGCACCTAATCCTTCATTATCCTCTTCCTGTTAACACCAATATATTACTTGTTTTATTCATTTTCTCCCATTTCTCACATCATGGACATTCTCTTTGTTCTCCCCACTCCCCTCCCCTCTCTATAATTTTGTTTTTTTCCCCCAATTTGATGAAATGTCTTTGGACAGAAACATTAACTCTTTTGATTTTTCTACAGATGCTCTCTGACCTGCTGAGTATTTGCATAATTTTTTATTCTTACTTCAGATTTTCAGCACTTGGAATTTGTATTTTGTCTGTAATGATTGCTTTTATAAGGATAATTATATTTTACATTCAGTTACTGAAGCCTGTGGTGCTAGATTTATTGGAAAGAAGTACTGGTAGCATTAATTCACATCTCACTAGACTCAGTAAGGATCTGAAAGTACTTTCAATGTTCTGTTATTTGTGTTAGGTTAGGATTTTTGTTGAAGATTGTGGTGATCACTAACTCCAGAAGTGGAAAAATTTTATTCTCTGATTTGTTTCTTTGCTGTGTTCACTTGTATATCATTTCCATGGCTTCTTTGACGGTTTCTGTTGAAGATGAACAGCTGTAATTTTGTGCTAAGTCCGTAACCTATTTCATTGCAGCAAGTGTCGGCGTGAGATCTTTGTTAATATGAAGGTAAATTATTTAGTTCCTCATGATTTGGATATGAGGACTATTTCTAATCCATTTAGAGAGATAAAAGAAAAAGAGCTTGTAAAAAGACAAGTCTTGCTGATTGGCTAATTAGAGGGTTTACACTCTAAACAATGTAAGGAAGATACGATTGTGAAGTAGCCATACTGCAGCAGCCATTGGGAGAGTGGGTCAGTGTAAGTGTGGGGAACTGAAGCTTTGGCGAGGAGGCATGGGTGAGGAGTAGGAAAAGACTTCTATTTAGCTGTTAATCCAAGACATTTTACAGTGTCGAAGAAGTGGCAGTAAGGGCAGTAGAATGTTCCTTCTGCAAAATGTGCAAAGTCAGGAAACCTCATTGTCTCCCTGATATGTGGGAAGTGTATTGAGCTCCAGCTACTGACAGACTGGGTCAAGGAACTGGAGCTGGAGATGGATGATCATTTGGGATGATGAGGATATGATAGCTGAGAGCTTTAGTGAAGTGGTCACATTTCAGGTGCAGGCTACAGATAGATAGATGGGTGACTACTGGATGAAGTAAGGTCAGTAGGCACATAGAGCAGGGTTCCACTGTGGCCATTCCCCTCACTATATCGACCATATGTCTTTGGATATCTTTGAGGGAGAGATAACCTTTCAGAGGCCAGTAGCCATAGCTGCATAAATCCTGATGAAGGGTCTCAGCCTGAAACATCAGCTGTTTGTTCTGCTTCATAGATGTTGCCTGACCTGCTGTGTTCCTCCAGCGTTTTGTGAGTGATTCAGTAGAAGTCATGTAACTGTAAGAGGTTGGTGTGACTGTGGAACAAAATTACCTCAAGGCATAAATTGAGTTCAATGAAATCCAGCCTGCTTCTGTGATATAGACTCTGATGCATCAACATTGATTTGCCAGGGTCAAGCTCAGCTTTTCTTGAATTTCCAGGAGAATTGATCCCTTGGACTCAATGCTGCATCTCTGCATCGCAATCAATTTCACAATTCCTGAGGAAAATGAAACAGTTTATGTTTTAGTTCTGTGATCCATTGTTAGAATTGGGATAGAAAGGTTAACAAGTTACTTTTTAGTGGGAATGAAGTCCGGTAGGATGGGAAGAACAGAGGGAATATCTCTGATAGGGTGAGTACACATGTGTTACTGGGGGCAGTTATGCACACATTAAGCTTCCTTGTTAATATAAATTGTGAGGCTCTGTGATATGTCAAAAAGACCAAAGAAGAGAAAATCTGCAGATGCTGAAAATCCGAACAAAACACACAAAATGCTGGAGGAAAAGAGTACAGTCAACATTTTGGACTGAAACCCTTTGGCAGGACACCAGAAAGACCATGTCAAAAAGACCATATTATTTGCAAAGAGTAAGAAGAACTGAACCAAATCGATGACAGGCAGAAGTGCACAGTTCTGATACAGACAGAAAGAAAGAGCGAGCTACCTAAAGTTGGAGAATTTGATATTGAATCTGGAAGACTGTATTATGCCCAAATAGAATATGAGATTGTGAGGCAGCATTGGAAGAGTATAGATGACTACAGACTTAAAGGTTAGGATAGACCAAATGGCAAGGCTCTAAAAGATATGCGGGGACAGGGAATTGGTTATTTATTTGAATACATTTTCAGAAGTGGAAAGTCATGTTAATTGAGAGGTAATGGCATCATATACAGTGGCATTAATATTGATTAGGATATGATGGTATTTTATTGTCACCATATTTTAAGAAGAATGGCAAGGTCTTAAGAGAGATGTAAGAAAGAATTATTAGACTGGTTCCACGGACGAGGAATTTCAAGTTCAAATTCTAGTTTATTATCCTAAGGATGGGATACAAGTGCCATGAAAATTATTTTTTTTTGTTGCAGCACAGTGCTTTTCAGATGTAAGGTTAGAATGGAAAAGGTGATGCTGTGGAAAGAGAACAATTCATTTAAAACTTGGAAAAAATATTCACGGGGAGGCAATATGAAAAACAAATTATCAGGAGCTCACCGCCTGTAAATGTGGTAGAAGATGGGTCAATTGAAACTTCAAATGGGAGTTAGTAGGCATTAGTGGATTATGGACAAACACAATTGATTGTATTGTGTTTCTTTGTATCTACTGAGAACGTCTGCTAGAAAATGAATCTGAGTGTAGTATATGAAGATTTTGATAATAAATTTACTTTAAACTTTGAAACAGCAGGGGAACCAGACTGATGTGATTGGATTACCGGGGCCTGCATTCCCCAGATGACCTGAATGTCCTCCTGTGCTTCTACAGTTAGTTAATTGTATGATATTAATGAAATACATTTTCTTCAGCTGAAACAATCATGTTTCCTCAGAGAACACTAGATTGAAACATTTAAATGTATTTTATCTACAAGAAATAAAACATATTCCTGATTTCAGAAGTGAGTTGTGGTATAATTTATATACAAAAAGTACTGTAGGAAGCTTTAGGAACTTCATCACTATTTAGCAGAATAGAACAAATCCAATTTTCTGCACTTTACTTTGAAACAATTTCCATCTATTTCTATGTTGGTAACATTCACAAGCTGGGCAAGCTGTTGGCTTTATGCTTCTTGTCACACATTTCCAGCCCCCCCTTGAAGCACAGATGCTAAAGTGCCAGAGTCGCACTAAGGAGAAGGGCTTATTGGATTAAAAATCTTTTCAGAAAGAAGGAATGACTGACCAAAGTATTTCACACAGTTAAGCACCTGAAGTAGCAGCTGCATGGGACATGGAGGAATTGGCCTTTGACTGTTGACTCAGTCTCATCAGTAGTGCTGGCAGAAGATCAAGAGTCAGGCAAACAGTGTGAAAAAGAACTTAGAAGGAATTGGATGCAATCTTGGGAGCACTCTATATTTCTGCATTTGCTTTGAAATTTTCGGTAACTGAGTTTCAACCATTGGCTCAAACTGCTAGCATTTATAGTAAATGGTAGCGTGATGAGATTACAGTTCGAGGCATTGGAGTTCGGAGTTCAGTTCTGGTGCTGTCTGACAGGAGTTTGTATGTTCTCAATGTGAACCGTGCAGGTTTCCTTCGGGTGCTCTGGTTTTCTCCCACAGTCTGAAGATGTACCGGTTGGTAGGTTAATTGGTTATTGTGAATTGTCTCATGGTTAGGCTGGAGTTAAACAGGTGGATCACTGGGCAATGCAGCTCATTGGGCCAGAAGGGCCTGTTTTGCACTGTATCTCTAAATAAATAAATACAGAAAACAAATAAACTGGTGGATACCCCGTAGGTTCTGCAATGTAAACTGTTACTGGATGCCCAAAATCTACACCAATTCAATGGTGAATGGTGCTGGACAATATTATTTCCCTTGCCATTTGCTCCAGCAAGGTCAAAGCCACAGAGGCTGTATGCATGAATGACAACTCAGATCTTCCCATCTTCAAAGATATAAGGAAATTTCCAAGCTTATTGCCCCTTAGTAGATATTGAACTTGACCCTGTGGGAGGCATGACCTCAGCAAGTGTGGAATGAAGCTAACAACTGGAATAACACCTAATTATTAAACCATACCAGCAGAATCTGACATATATCATGAAATTTGTTGCTTTGCAGCAGCAGTACATTGCAATACATAAAATATACTACCAATTATAGTAAGAATTATATACAGCATACAGTTCTATGCAGAAGTCTTAGATATATACAGCACAGTACCGCATGTCAATATGGCATGAAGAGTCAATTTGTAAATCTGGAGAGTGTAAAGGATGTTGGGAATGGTGAGGGTGGATCACCGTGGGAGGGGTGTGAGAGAGGTAGCAGAGAACAAGTGCCAGGAGCAGAGGCTGGTGCAGCGCAGACAGCCAGGTCTTGAGACACCAGGCAAAGTCCTGATTCCTACAAATGTTTTATTGATCATTACAGAATGTTCTTCCTGACTCCCTTCCCCTTTTCCCAACCATGAGTCCACAACAGAGACCCAGATCAGAATCAGGTTTATCATCACTCACACATGTCTAACTATTTGTTTCTTTTGCTGAAGTAGTACAGTGCAAAACATAAAATTACTACAGTACTGTGCAAAACTATTAAGAACCCTAGCTATATATATATATATATAAATATGCCGAAGACTTTTCTACAGTACCCTACCTATATAATGAAATTAAATAGTGCAAAATTAAGAAATATATATTAAAATTACATAAGTAGTATACTGCAGCTCCTGTATTTTGAATTTCTGCAAAAGATATGTAAGGCTCTAAGTAGTTCTCATCTGGACACAAGTACTGCAGTCACTGAACGTATAAACTGTGCATTAGTATGTTTGACAAATGTGACCATGATGACCCTGGTCCATATGTAGACCACTTAACAGCACTCTACTATTTTGTAAAAAATGAGAGTGACATTATAAAGCTGCATTCACTCTCCTAAGAGCCTTATACTGATTAACTAATGCAAGCTGAACTCATAATTGTTGTGCAACTCAGGCATATGAACGAAGCAGGAGCTGTCAGAAAACAGATGAAAAATATCCTTGAATTGCCTCCATGACCTCTTCCCTTTCGATTCCATCCATTTGCACCTCCTCCACTAGATCTTGTGCTGGAAAGTAATCTAGTTATCATTATATATGTGAGGGAAGACAGACATAACCTCCACTTACATGCTTTGAGAAAAGAATGTAAGAGAAACAAAGCTGTTCTAAAAACAAACATATAAAACCATTAAAATAGTGCAATAATCTTTTTTTACAATTTTGGTAAATGGCATATTTGTCAGTATAAAAGTGGAGAAAAATTGATTTGTACACCCAACAGACCATTTACACAATTCATTTTAAAGGAAAATTACATAAACTAATCCATTGGCTTGTCATGAAAACACATTTCCTCCAATGAGATCTTACATACTTAGTCTACCTGGTTAGATGTAGCAGATTTTATTCCATTAGAGTGTTATTAAGTGTCAGACCTATCACTACAAATTTTACTTGTGTCTGGATTTTTTGACTGCTACTGGGTTTGGGAGAGCACAAGGAGGGCCAGTGTTAGGGCATATGTACAAAATTAAGGGAGGGAAGTTTAGGGGAGACATCAGGGGTAAGTTTTTTTTACGCAGAGGGTTGTGAGTGCCTGGAATGACTTGCCAGGGATGGTGGTGGAGGCTAAAACATTAGGGGTATTTAAGAGCCTCTTGGACAGGCACATGGATGAAAGAAAAATGGAGGGTTATGGGGTAGTGTGGGTTTAGTACTTTTTTTAAAGGATTATATGGGTCGGCACAACATGGAGGGCTGAAGCGCTTGTACTGTGCTGTAGTGTTCTATGGTTAGTAGATTCAATCACTGGGCACAATAGATTAGAAAATCATGTGAGGTTGTAGCCTGGAATAATTATTGCCTATGTTTAGGAATAGGATCTGGGGTCAAGGATGGTGATCAGGTCGGTGACTAGAGAGATGATGGAGATCAGAGCCTCTTTTTCTTCCTGCCCAGGCTGATCCTCGTCATTGTTTCACCTTAGTTCTTGTGGCTCACGCACTTTCAAAATAAGAAAAATTAACTCCCATATGCAATTTTGTAAGTGTGCTGAAAATGATTGAAATGCTCAGCATACCTATTCATTTGGTATTGTTGGAGTCAGAAAATTATATGACTGCCTAAAGGAAGACTATGATGGTCTTTTCTCTTATACACCTGCTCTTGTAGAAACAGCTTAACTGACCATTCTTTTCCATTTCTACTTTTTTCTTTCCATTAATAGCAGGGTCAAGATTTCCTGCATGATCTCTGCTCCAATTAACCCCAGCAGGGAGAATTCAATTGGTGAATTACCACTTTAGGTGAATTGTCTTATACAACATTGTTTGAAAGCAAATTTCATTTTAGACTCATGAAAGCATTAATCGATGGACACGTTAAATGTGACATGAATATATGGATGTTCTTCATTAACTTTAAATAGATCAACGTTGATAAGCTCTGATTAAGAGATCAAAAAGAAATAATTCCTTTGATGTACAAAGGAGTCTTTGATCTTAATATAGATTGGTTTGCTGTTGTACGTATAGCATTAACAGGTCCATTGATGTGGATCACAAGGCCTTTGCTTAATCTGAATCTGTTTAAATATTGTATTGTTGTTAGTTGTGTGACAACACTGAGTTGTACCATTCCATTTGTCTTGACCTTTTCACTGCTTCTGCCATCAGACGAGCAAGAGCTGTAATTTCTTCTGGTTAAGCCTGAGAAGACAGAAGCCTTTAAAAAAAAGGAAACATTTTCAACTGGGGAAATGAGACAGATAATTTGCTGAGCGTTTGTCAGCCCTATTGGACTTTTAAATGATTAATCTGAATGGACTGAAAAGCGGACAAATTGCAACGGCAGGTGCTAAGCTCTGTCATATTTCTCCAGAGCACCAAAGAAGGACATTTATCCCACGTGTTATATCCTAACATAATCTCTGTACGTTGTGCATTGAATCAGGGATTTCCCCAGCTACTGCTTTGTTGAATGGGACTGTAGCATTTTATCCAATTCTGAGCTGAGTTTCCAACACAATATCCCATGCTTTTGCAAAAACCATCCCCATCTCAACCTTATACCATATACTGATCAAACTCTCATCCATAAATCTGTCAGTTTCTAAAATGGGTAATCCAAAGGTGTTGTGGCCTCCTTCTCATCTCCTGTTCTCCATATCAGAGCTCCTCAACACTCTGCTTAGCATTTTTTTTTGTTTCTTCTGGAACCACTCCAGCTCATCTCCAATTTGAAATTCTCCTCATCAGTATAAAATTATTCAATGTAAGTAGATTTTAGACCAATTACGAACTGCTGAAGCCGTCAGCCATATCTTTGTATCGTAAAATTTTGGAGGTGGTTTAAGCTGCACTTGTGCACATTGGTGGTTAATGAATGGTATGTTAAATGGACAAATTATAAGTGGATGAACTTTAGGTGAATGTATACATTGTTTGAACCAGGGACTGCTAACCTCATTAAAATTAGATTTCTGAACCTACCTGTGGGAGTATATTCCTTATCCTATTAATCTGGATTTAGATTTTTAAATACTTGATGTTCAGAATTTTAAAATCTGAAACCAGATTTACAGGAGGCAGAAAGAAGAACTTTTTCCTCATATAGCTGCTATCAGCTTTTCTCAAGGAAAACTATCACCATGACAGTTTTTGAAAATTGTCAAGTAACAGATAAGTTCTAAAACTAGAAACAGGAAATATTTCTGAAGTGTAGTGCTGCCAAAAGAAAGACAATATAAATTAATTAATTACTTTTTAGGTATTTAGCTAAGATCATCTCCATTCAGATGTTTAGCTTTCTGGTATGTTGAGGAAAATTTGAATACTCTTCATTCTTGTATCAAAAACTTTAAGGTATACTGAATGTGAGCAAATGATAATATACTTGATGTTTTTCTTAACAAGTTCAAACAATACATCAAATCCCAATTCTAAAATCATCCCAATATTGTAATTTTATTCTTCAGTTTCTAATGCTGACCCTTTCAACTCAATTTCTGCAAAAGGCTGAATGATTCATGCATATTGCCTGCAAGATGGCACTGGTGAAACATGGTGACATGATGCAGGCAGCTTACAAAACTTCTAAATGTACATCTCCTGAGCTACCATCACTACAGAATGCAGCCTGTGATTTCCCTTTAAGTAACATACTTTTGAACTATCTTAGCGAGCTAGCAAATTCATAATCTTCTGAAGGACTCCATGGACTTAACTATCAAGGATGCAGTTATGACACCTTTATGTGGACGTAGGTCCATTGCCAAGGCCAAATGAGAGGGAGGAGGGCTGGACTCCAATCCATACTAAAACAAAGGGGTATGAAATTTCCACCACAGGTTACCGAATGTACAGTTGCTGGAGAACAAGACTGAGGACCTAAGGGCAAGATTGCTGTATTGGATGGAAATGAGAAATTGCTGTGTTCTGTTTCATAGAGACATGGCTCACTTTGCACATGCCAGATTCGGTGATCAGACCTGCGGCCTTCTCAATACACGGAAGGACCATACTGCTGACTCAGAGAAGGCAAAAGGTGGTGATCTGTGTCTCATGATAAGTTCTTTGTGGTGCTTGGATGCAAGCTTGTTGTATTCTTGTTCCCCTGAGCAGGAACATTTAATGATTAAGTGCTGACCTTTCTACTTACCAAGAGAGTTCTTGTCTGTGACCCTGACCACAATTTGTATATTCCCAAAGACTAATGTCAAACAGGCACAGAGTGCCACCATCAGCAAACAAGAAACATTATTCTATGATGCCTTTCAATTCATTATGCGAGACTTCAATCAGGCTTGTTTGAAGCAATCTTTGCCCAATTATTATCAGCATATGACCAGCAGCACCAGGGCTCCCAACACACTTGACCACTGCTATACTACGATTAGGAATGTCTACAGTTCCAAGCCTGGACCTTGTTTAGTGAAATATGATCAACTGGGCATCATCATTCTGTCTGCATACAGGCAGAAGCTAATGGGCAAGGCTGCAAAGGATTCAAAGTACATTTATTATCAAAGCATGTATGCAGTACACAACCCTGAGATTTGTCTTCCCAAGAGACAGCCATGAAACAAAGAAGAATTATGGAACTCACTCAAAACACCAAACACCCAAAAGAAACAACAAATAATGCAAACAGTAACAAAAAAAAGCAAGCAAAATCACAATATAAAACACAAAATCAAAAGTAAGGACAATGAAGAGGTGGTCGAGGGAGGCAAAGTAACGACTTTAGGGTTGCATTGAGTTGGTGCCCTGGGCCATGTTCAACAACTCATCAGAGGATATAAACGAATACACCATGGTTGTTACAGAGTTTATAAAAACAGTCATGATTGTGTCCCACAAAAGTTAGTCAGGGTCTTTCCCAATCAGAAGCTTTGGATGAACCTGGAGATCCACAATCTGCTGCGGGCCAGATCAGTGGCAATCAGCTTTGACGACCAAGTGAAATACAAATGGTCTAGGTATAATGTCTGGAAAGCCCTCTAACGTGTGAAGTGGCAATTCCAGACCAAACTTGAATCACTGAAGGTGCTCAACAGCTGTGGCAGGGCTTGACTGCTCTCAACTCCTACAAAGTGAAACCAAGCAACATAGGTGACAACAAGGATTCCCTCCCAGATGAGCTCAATGGCTTTTGTGCTAGCTTTAATATTCAAAGCATGGAGACACCTTTACGAACTCCCACAGCCCCTGATGACCTTGTAATTTAAGCCTCTGAAGCCAAAGTGAGACTATCCTTTAGGAGGGTGAACCCCTGGAAAGCATCTGGCCCAGACAGATCACCTGGCTGAGTACCAATGACCCGTGCTGATCAAATGGCTGGAGTGTTCACTGATATATTCTTGCTTCAGCAATCTGAAGTACCCACCTGCTTCAAGCAGGTTTCAATCATTCTGGTGCCTAGGAAGAACGGGGCAACCTGCTTCAAAAACTATTATCCAGTAGCACTTACATCCATTGTGATGAAGTGCTTTGAAAAAATAGTGATGAAAAATATCAACTCCTGCCGGAGAAACAGCTTGGATCCACTCTAATTTGCCTACCATCACAACAGGTCAACAGTAGATATCATTTTCTGGGCTCTTCACTCAACCCTGCCTCATCTAGACAGTGAAGATGCGCACACCATACTCTTCATTGACTGCAGTTCAGCATTCAATGCTATAATTCCCTCAAAACTAATCAATAAGCTTCAAGAGCTAGGCGTCAATAACTTCTTGTGCAACTGGATTCTTGATTTCCTCGATTGCAGACCTGAGTCAGTTTGGACTGGCAAAAGCACCTCCTCCACAATCTCCATCAGCACAGATGCATCACAAGCCCCCTGCTCTACTCAATTCATACCTATGACTCTGAGGCTAAGCACTGCTCCAAAGTGAAATCTACTTTTGGTGATGTCACCACTGGCATTGGCTGAATTTAACCTGGTGATGAATCAACATATTGGAGGGAGATTGAAAATCTGGCTTAGTGGTGCCACAACAACAACCTCTCACTCAATGTCTGCAAGACCAAGGACAGAGTGTTCATAAGCTAGTCCTCATTAGGGGATCAGGGGCAGAGAGAGTCATCAACTTTAAATATCTTGGTGTTATCAACCCACACCGCCAGGTTCAGGAACACTTAACCGTCAGAGGCGATAACATGACTCAACTTCACGCACCCCATCACTGAAATGTTACGACAACCTATGGACTCACTTTTAAGGGCTTTCAATCTCATGTTCTTGATATTTATTGCTTATTTACTATTATTGTATTATCATTTTTTCTCAGTTTAAGCTGGTAAACCTGAGGTATGGGCACAGCCAAGCACACTCATTTCTCAATTGCTAGGAACTTTTGGACTATTCTAGTGGTGTATAGTATTGTGGCTTTCTGAGGATTTAAATAAATATTGCTGTGTAGACCTAATTGTTTAATGCTATTGACTTTGGGATGATACCAGTTGTAGCTATTACTATTTGGATAAAGTATGCCTTGTTCACATTCCATAGACTTTCAATTTCCTCTTTTAATTCAGCATATTTCCATTGTTTTTCACATTGATTCTGAATGTCTTGTGTGTTTGGAATGGCTATTTCTATTGAGTAAGCTGTTCTTGTTTGTTTATCCTGTAATATTATATCCAGACGGTTATTATGGATTGTCCTATCTGTGATAATGGATTAGTCATAATACAATTTGTAGGATTCTAACAATGGATCAGGCTTGTATTTATAGTCAGGTATGGTGTCTTTTATAAATTTGCATTTTAAAGCAAGATTTTGGTGAATAACGTTTTCCACTTGATGGTGTCTGTGTAAGTAATCAGATTGAATAAAAGTGCTGTAGGATCCTGTAATATGTTTGATTATTTCTGGTTTCTCTTGGCATTTTCTACATTTATTGTCTTGAATTTGTTGATCTTTTATTGTGTACTTTTGATATTTTTTGTGTTAACTGCCTGGTCCTGCATTGCCACAAGGCAGTGCTCTTTTTCTGGGAAGAGGGGTCCAACTCTGAGCCAGGCATTTGCTGCTTCTTTGTTGACATCTAGTCTGCTCAGATCATGGGGATGTCCTGCTCTTCCATTGGTTAACGTTTTCTTCTATGGTAATAGGTTTTTCAATTTTTTATGTTACGCTTTCATTTAAGTTTAATGGTGTGTACTTCTTATCAGAATTGCACATGCTCACATGAAGTGCTGAATCCTGTTTTCGCTGATGAAAATATATCCTTAGAAGATGTATCTATTGTAAACATTTTTATATCTGTTATTCCTCTTCCCCCTTCTGTTCTAGGAAGTCTTTATCTAATCTAATTCTTATTACTTCTTTTTTCTCTTTCTTTTTGTATTTTCATGCTTTGCTGTCTTCTGCATATTGGTTAATTGTCTGTCCTGTCATTCATTGATTCTGTTGGGTTACTTATTTACTGTGAATGCCCACAAGAAAATTAATTTCAGGGTGGTATGTGGTGTCATATATGTACTTTGATAATAAATTTACTTTGAACTTCGATCTTTGCCTGGGTATTCACACTCTGATAGCTTTGACAATATTAAAGACAAAGATTATAATCTCAGAGGGCTAAAATGAATAGCTTCTAAAAATCATCAATTTCATAGTGTTTGCTTATTACAATAACTTCTGTGTGCAGCCAGTACTAAGTGTGCTGTTTACTAGTAGCTCCATTTACTAACTAGGAACCTAAGTTCTTATCTTTTTAGGCAGTTCCTTGGAATCAAGAATGATCTGCTTCCACTCTATTTCTGTGAATTCTCAGGAGGGATCCAAAAGGCTCTGTGTTAGGTGGGATAAGCAGGAGGTTGGTGGGTAATGTCGGAGTGATACTTCTTCCACTGCAGGATTTGTTGTCATTTTTTTTTGGAGAGACACATGATTCTCAGAGCCATCCCAGATACTTTATCTGCACCTCACACTTGTCTGTATTAAATTCCATCTGCCATTTTCGTCACATAGTTCCAGCCGGTCCAGATCTTGCTGCAGTTTTATCCCTTGCAATTTTTTTGCTGCATATGTAGAAGCCCTTAAGATTAATCTTCACCTTGTTGGCTAGAGCAAACCAAGGTCTTCTTTTAACCCTCCTGATTTCCTTGTTAAATGTTTTCTTGTATTTCTTATATTCCTCAAGTACTTCATTTACTCCTGCCTATCCATACCTCCTTATTTTTTTAACCAGGGCCTTAATATATCTGGAAAACCAAAGTTCCATAAACTTGTTATCTTTGCTTTTTATGCTGACAGGAACATACAATCACCATACTTTCAAAGTTGCGCTTCTGAAGGCCTCCCATTTATCAAGGACACCTTCGTCAGAAAACAGCCTATCCCAATTCAAACTTGTGAGATCACTTATGATGCTGTCAAAATTGGCCTTTCTCCAATTTAGAATTTCAACCGGAGGACAGACCTATCCTTTCCCAGATCCCTCTGTAATAACTACATTAAAACTAATGGCATTATGATCTCTAGATGCAAAGTATTCCCCTACACAAACTTCTGTCACCTGCTCTGCCTTATTCCCCACTAGGAGATTTAGTTTTGCACTCTCTCTAGTTGGGATTTCTATGTACCGATTAAGGAAACTTTCCTGAACACATTTGACAAACTCTTTCCCATCTAGCCCTTTTACAATTTTGGAGCCGAAGTCAATATGTGGAAAGTTAAAATCACCTACTATCACAACCTTATGTTTCTTGCAACAGTCTGTGATCTCTTTACAAATTTCCTCTTCTAAGTCCTGCAGTGTTGGATGGTCCATACTATAATCCCATGAACATGGCCATGCCTTTCTTATTATAATCAAGAGAAAACCTGCAGATGCTGAAAATGCATGTAACACACACAAAATGTTGGAGGATCTCAGCAGGCCAGGCAGCATCTATGGAAGAGAGTAAACTGTTGATGTTTCAGGCCAAGATCTTTCATCAGGACTAGAGAAAAAAGATGAGAAGTCGGATTATCTTCGTTTGAGTTGCATGACGTGGATGATCCTGGTCTTTCCACAACCAGCCATTATCAATACTCTTCAGTACTTGCATAATCAGAACCTGTAATATGCACCAGTTGCTAATATGACCATCCACCACCTGCTCCCATGGCTTCACATGACCCTAATCCAGGGTGGGGGTGGGGAGTGTAACTAAGCAGGTAGTACACCTTGCCCAAGGACCATGGGCCATGACCTCTGGCTGCTCACTGTCCCACTCAAGAACATCCTGGACGTGATCTGAGATGTCCTTGACTCTGGTACCTGGGAGGCAACAAACCATCTGGGAATCTCCTTCTCATCCACAGAAACTTCTGTTCCCCTAACTAATGGATTTCCTGTCACTACTGCTTGCCCTTTCCCCTTCCCTTCTCAGCAACAGAGCCATATTTGGTGTCAAAGAGCTGCTTACTGTTGTCTTCAACCCCAACCCCCACCTCCCTCAACAGTATCCAAAGTGATATGCGTACCTATTATTCAGGGAAACAGTCACAGGAGTACTTTGCACTGGCTGCTTATTCCCTTTTCCTCTCCTGATAGTCACCCAGGAACCTACCTCCTGCAACTTAGGGGTAGCTCCTGTCTATCACCTCCTCATTCTCTCATATGAACTGAAGGTCATGAAGCTGCAGCTCCAGTTCCTTAACATGGTCTCCAAGGAGCTGCTGCTCGGTGCACTTCATCAGATGTAGTTTCAACATCTCACAAGAGGAACAAATGATTATTTCTGGACCCATTTCCAGCACACCAGCTATGTACTAACAGAAAACAAAAAGTTACTGAAAACTTACTTAGAGCCTGCTTCTGTGCTTGTCCAAGTCTGTTCTTGCTCAAATCTGTTGAGCCAAAGCCAGAGTATTCTAACATTGGCCCATTCCAACAATGACTGCTCCACTTACACCTTTCTTTCAGTAGGCTCAGTGACTCACTCCTGATGAGGCTTACAGTTTTCAAATGGCCTCAGCCCTGCAAGATGTCACTCTCTCACTTACTACTTTACACAGTGACTCACTCCCAACAAGATGATGGAGATGAGACCACGGAACTGTTTCTGGACTTTCTGTAAGTCAGGTTTTTAGAAGTTCATCAGTCATACTGTTAAGTGCAGTGCTTTGTTGTTTTTAAATGTATGAATTTTAGTTCAACATGTGGAGCCGCACCAAGACTGGTCCTGATTGTATAGTACAGAATAATGGACAGAATTGACTGAAGATTTCTTTGAAACTCTCCTTTTGGTAATCTTTACATATTTTTCATCTGTACTGAGCTCTTCTTCATTACTTACTCTTGGTGGCGTGTGTCCCTTAGTGTTTGGGCGGTAGATTGTCCTGAAAGCGGTTGAATTAGATTTATAGTTATTTTCTTTGCGGTTTACCTTCCTTATACCTGCTTGTATTTTTATATAATCACCTATGTAGATACCGGATGATGGTGTAGTGTCATCACACCAGACTTTGAGGCAAATGGTCCTGAGTTTGAATCCAGCTGACTCCTGCAGATTTTCATCCATGCTGTGTTGAGCATTGAGCTAGCAACTCAGCCTTGTAAAAAAACAGTCAAATACTGTGCTGCCCAATGTGCCACAAGGTGTAAAAGGGAACAATAGAATAGACCTATGTATATGCAATTTATTCAATGTGTTTTCCTCCTGGTGACAGTTTTTTTTGTATTATTCTAGAAGCTTCTTGAGTATCTCATTAGTTGAATAGGAGCTATCTGACTATCAATCAGACAACAGACATTCCATTCAAATTTTGTAGATAAGAGTAGTTTAACTTTATCTACAAAAGTTGAAAGGAACATCTGTAATCAATGGATATTCAATGGAAATAGCAAACTGGTAGAAGAAGAGTTGACTCTTTCTTTTCCTTTGTTTTCTTCCATCTTTGTCTTCTCACTACTAGGTTTTGTTCTTGCTATACTCCATTCCCAATCTTTTTGTTTTCGTATCTCTTAATAAATGATTGTGAACAATAAGTTTCATGCCTTCAGTTTTGACTCCTGAATAACCTTGGATCAAAAACATTGGCATTCAACATTTTTTGGTGCTGCAAGCAGGGTGGTTATGAAGGTTTATGAACTTGGAAGAATCCCAGGCAACGTGGTAACTTTCAACTTGCAAACTTAAAAGGAGGTAAGATCTCACTCTATAATTTCCAGATCATCCAATACAATCTTGCTTCAATGCACTTTCTTTGCAAGTTTAAGAGTAAGAAAAATTATGATACATTGCTCAATTGCAATCTAATAATATTTCAATTGCAGTCCAAGTGATGAAAAATACATACAAATTAAGTGTTACATGAGATTGAATTAAGACAATGGCCTAAGACATGAAACTTATTATAGAATCTCCAGTTATATGTGAAAAGATGATTGAGGTTTTGAGTTCTTACCTGAATAAAATATTTCAATTTGATGTGATTAATGAAGAAATTCTGATGAAATATACTATAACTGTTGAGTGTATTATGAAGGCATGTGATAAGATCCAGAGAATGCCTCAGGGAAAGGGAAGAACTGAAATATGTAAGTTAAATGTACGAACAAGTGGTCAGTTTGATCGAAAGTGTGAGGGATTGAAAAGGTTAATGGGTCAAGTAAGGGAGTTAACTGCTCCACTGGGTTGCCAAACATAAGATCTTCTCTTCGCAATTAAGAGGAGAACATGTGCAGTTATAGGCAAAGAATGCTGTATTTACATACCTGATAAAGTTATAACTGATTTAGGTGATCATATTTGTAAAGAAACTGCTAAAATACATCAATCTAATGGCTGGGATTTCTTGGACTAAATTCATTTAAGACTAGAAAGCTGGCGTTACTCAATACGTCTGATACATCTTATGATAACTTACACCTTTTTTATTTGCATAAGGTGATCATTAATAGAGCAGTACAAATTCACTTAAGTGTGCCAACTCACAAAGACAATCTAACTAACAATGACATAAACCTATGTTTACCCTCTGATATTTTCATAACTTAGGTACATTTTTGATTATTCTATACTTAACATCGATAACACAAGTTTTTCTGCCTCTGAATTTCTAAATGTGTGATTTAGAATCGGTGGTGGTGGGGGGGAGAATGTTGGATTAGATTGTATAATTGTTATTTACTTTGTAGTTTGATTTTCTTGTTTGTATTTTTATATAATTACCTATGTATTTGCTATCAGTCAGTGTGTTTCTAGTGATTACAGTTTGGTATTATGCTGAATGCTTCTTGGGTCTCACGTTATTTGAATAGGAGCTATCTGATTAGTTAACTCTTAACTACAAAATTGGAATGGAATATCTATTATCTATAGAAATTCAATAGAATCAGTAAACTGCTATAAGAAGAGCTGAGCACATTGGCTCTCTCTCTTTTCCTTTTGCCCTCTCCTTCCATCACCTTTTCTCTTTACTGAGCTCTGCTCTCACAACTCTCCTTTCCTGATCCCTTTGATCTTTTAGTGCTTAATGAGCCTCGTTCTTGACTTCTGAAGATCCCCAGATCAAAAACGTTAGTGTGAAGAACACAGTGTGAGGAATTCAGGTACATTGTGGATATCAGTTTTTTTTTGTCTGGGGCTCTTCTTACCCGTTCTCTTTGCATCAATAGTTCTCTGGCAAGTCTCAACATTTAGATGCCTGTAGGTTTTTTTTCCTTCATCTTAAGGCAGGAATGATCTTTTAGTTGAAGAATGCCTTTCATGTGATTAATTTGCTCCTGGATCTCTAGGTTTCCATCAAGAAGAATCTTGGTGTTTCTTGGTAGACAATTCAAAGCTTAAAGGTGCTCTGTATCTTTCTGTGCTAGGAATACTCCCCAATTCCTGTAGTAAAATCCATCCCTTGAATTCTCAACAATTTCCTAGCTTAATCAATCTATTGATTCCTGGCTCAGCCTTTCCAAAGATTTTTGTCTGTCACTTCTACCAAGATCTTTGTTAATCTCTCATCAAATTTCCAACACTCTCCCTCAAATTTTGAGTCTCTGTCAGCCTTAATAAAATCGTCTCTGGGCATCCATTGTATGCAGTATGTGCAATGGTGAAGTGCACAAAAAATTAGCCCTTCTGAATCCACAATCAAGATGTAGCTTAGGCTTCAATGGAACCTTGTACCTTAAGCCTTGTATACTCTTGAATTTCCCACTGGTAAGCCCTAGAGCAAGCGGTATTTGTCAGCTTCCACTGACTGTTTAACAAAGTCAGTCAGTGCGGGGTCTTCAACCATGACAGTTTGACAAATCTTGACAAACTACCACTGACATGTCATCTCTGAAATCAGAAGAGTCATTCATTACACTTGACCACTGAAACACCACCATCAAGAATGCCTAATGTCCCATCACAAACCTGCATTTTGGCAAGTCAAAACACCGAGCTGTACTCCACTTCCAGCGTATAGGCAGAGTCTGAGGACTGTAGCACCAGTGGTGAGGTCTCTGAAGTGTGGTTCAGAGAGGCAGAAGAGCACTTCCAGGACTGCTTTGAACTGGCAGACTATTCAGGAATCTGAATGAATATGCTGAACTTTTCACCGTCTTCATCAAGAAGTGTGTGGATAAATGCACACTTTCAAGAATATACTGGGTATACCCAAACCAGAAGCCATGGATGAACCTAAAGATTCACAGTCTCCAGAGGGCCAGTTCTGCGGTTTTCAAGAGCAATGATCCAGAACTTCCATGAGCAGTGGAAATATGACCTAAGGAAGTCCTTTGTAAGAGCAAAAGTGCAATTCCATGTGAAGTTAGAGACTAAATCAGATGCACGGTCCCTGTGGCAGGGTTTGCATGCCTTTACTTCCTATCAGACAAACACTGAACAGCATAATTGGCAGTGTTGCTTCACTCCCCGATTAACTTAGTGCCTTTATGCATGTTTTGACAGGGAGACAAATACTATGCCAATGAGAAACCCTACAGCTTTTGCAATCCTGTAATCTCTGTCTTGGAGGCTGATATCAGAACAACCTTCAAGAGGGTGAATCCTCATAAGGTGGCAAGCCCTGATGGTATACCTGGCAGGGTACTGAAAACCTATACAAACCAACTAGCTGCAGTGTTCAAGGTCATCTTCAACCTCTCAGTACTGTAATCAAATGTTCCCACCTTATTCAAAAGGACATCAATTATACTGGTGCACAAGAAGGGTAGGATGAGCTGCCTCAAGGACTATCACCTGGTAGCACTCACATCTATTGTGAAATAGTGCTTTAAGAGGTTGGTCCTGGCAAAAATTAACTCTTGCCTAACCAAGGACTTGGGCTCACTGCAATTTGCCTACCACAGCAGGTCTATAGTGGGTGCAATCTCACTGGCTCTCCACTCATCCTTGAACTGCCTGGACAACATCAGCAATACCCATATCAGGCTCGACATTCAGCATCATCAGCCCCTCAGTACCAATCAGAAAACTTTAAAACTCGGGCCTCTGTACCTCCCTCTGCAATTGGATCCTTGACTTCATTTGGAGATCATAGTCAGTGTGAATCAGTAATAACATCTCCCCCTTGCTGACAATCAACACAGACTTACTTCAACATTGCATGCTTAACTTGCTGTTTTCTCTCTCTACACTCATGACTGTGTGGCAAGGCATAGCTTAAATGTCATCTATAAATTTGCCGATGACATCCCTTTTGTTGGCAGAATCTCAGCTGGCTAAAAGGAGACATAAGGGAGTGAGATAGATCAGCTGATCAAGTGCTGTAGTAACAACAACCTTGCACTCAATATCAGAAGGACCAAGGAATTGATTGTGAACTTCAGGCAGGGGAAGTCGAGGAAACACACACCAGTCCTCACTGAAGGTCAGCAATGGAAAGAGTCAACAGCTTCAAGTTCCCAGCTGTCAACATCTCGAACAACCTATCCTGGGCTTTACATATTGATGTAATCATGAAGAAGGCATGTCTGTGACTATACTTCATTAGGGAGTTGAGGAGATTTGGGTATGTCACCAGAGACTCTATAGCAAATTTCTACAGGTATATTGTGGACAGCATTCTGACAGGTTGCATCACTACCACAATAGATAGTACAGATGGTGGAAATCTATACAAAAAATGCTGGAAGAACCCTGCAGGTCAAGCAGCATGCACGGAAAGGAATAAACAGTTGACGTTTTATGATGTGGCCCTACATCAAGACTGGGAAGGAAGGTGGAAGGAGTAGGAACTAAAAGGTTGGAGGTGGGGAAGGGGTACAATTTGGCAGGTGAAATCAAGGGAGGGGCAAGATAGGTGGTTGGAGGAGGGGATGAAGGAAGAAACTGGGAGGTGATATATGGAAGAGGTAAAAGATTGAAAAAGGTATATGATGGAAGAGGACAGTAGACCAAATGAGGAAAAGTAGGAGAAGGGACACCAAAGAGAGGTGATGGGCACATGAGGAGAAGAAAAAGGTTAAGAGTGGAGCCAGAATGGGGAATGTGTAAAAGAGAAGAGGAGGGGGCAATTACCAGAAGTTAGGGAAATCAATGTTTATGCCATCAGGTTGGAAAGAATATGAGACAGATATGAGATGTTGCTCCTTCAACCTGAGAGTGGCCACATAGTGGCAATAGAAGAGGCCATGAACCAGCCTTTTGGAATGGGAATGTGAAGTTGAACTGGGGTGGGGGGGGGGGGGGGCAAACAGTTGCATCACTGCCTGGTATGGAGGCTTCAATGTATAGGATCATAAGATTTGCAGAGGGAAGCAGACCCAGCCATCTCCATCATGGGTACAGACCTCCCTATCATCAAAGACATGCTCAAATGACAGCATCTATCACTAAGGACTCTCAGCATCGGGGTATTGTCCTCTTCTCATTAGTACCATTAGATAGAAGGTACATGAGCTTAAGGTCCATTCTCAGCACTTTAGCAACAGCTTTTGACCACATCACCAGGTACAGGAAGGTTTATTACCCTTCAACCATTAGGCCCTTGAATCGGAGGACATAACTTTAATCAGCTTCACTGAACTGTTCCAGTGGAACAACCAATGGATTCACTATCAAGGACTATTCACCTCCCATTCTTGATAGACTAGCACAGTTTTTTGTCTTTTGCACATTGGTTGTATGTCCATTCTGTTGGGTATAGTTTTCATTGATTCTATTGTGTTTCTTGTACTTACTGTGAATGCCCACAAGAAAATGATTTTCAGGGTTGTATATTGTGATTTTATGTACTTTAGTAATAAATTTACTTTGAACTTTTTTCCCCACCATCGGATCTGAATGGTCCATGAACTCATGAGAACAACCTCTTTTTTACTTTATATTTATTACTTGTTGTAATGTAACAGTATATTTCTATGTCTTGCACTGTACTGCTGCCACAGAACAACAAATTGCTGTAACAATAAACCTGATTCTGATTTCCCCAAAGGTGGACCCGTCCAAATTAAATATCGCTGTGACCCAAACTATTTACAATATTCTACATGAAATCTAATTATGCCATTGAGGAGCTGTAGAAAAACTTCCTTCTTGAATAATCTCAACCTTTAGTCATAATGCTAACATCTATTCTGGTATTTTTGTACTTAATTGCTACATTTTCATATATATTTTCAGTTGGAATGAAACTCCTTAATTTCCATATTTTTGCCACTTAAACACTACCTTGATCTATGCTTTTGCATTCAAAAATGGATTCATCATATCTACTTTCACGTAAATCTAACTATGATGGCTTCAGCATCCCACTTAAACTACAAAAGCTTTTATGTGAATCCATGCTCCAGTCTATGCTATTTTATTTCATCCGCAATCCTGGATATCAGCCTCTTTGTTGTGTTTTGTAAGCTATTAATACATAGAATGAATTTATGAGATCTTTATAGATACCTTGATAGTGTCTTTCCTCTTCATCTCTGTTCTAAATGGAATGATTTCTTAATCAGCCAATAATCTGCCATCAGTTTTATGGACTTTAATTTGAGCCAATGATAACTTTTGTAGAATTCTATCAAATACATCAGGTAAGACTTATAATATATATATAACCATAACATTTGGGAGCAGAATTAGGCCATTTGTCCCATTGAGTCTGCTCCTCCATTTTATCTTGGCTGATCCATTTTCCTTTCAGCCTCAGTCTCCTGCCTTCTCCCCATATCACTTCATGCCCTGACTAGTCAAGGATCTATTAACCTCTGCCTTAAATATACCCAATGAGTTGGCCTCAACAGCCACCTATGGCAAGGAATTCCACAAATTCACCACTCTTTGGCTAAAGAAATTCCTCCTCATCTCTGTTCTAAATGGACATCCCTCTATTCTAAGGCTGTGTCCTCTGGTCTTAAACGCCCTCACCTTAGGAAACATCCTCTCTACATCCACTCTATTGAGGCCTTTTAACATTCAATAGGTTTCAATGAGATCTCCCTCATTCTAATGAGTACAGACCCAGAACCATCAAAAGCTCTTCAGATGATAAGCTTTTCAATCCTGAAATCATTATTGTTCACCTCCTTTGAACCCTCTCCAATGTCAACACATCCTTTCTTAGATAAGTGGCCCAAAACTGCTCACAATACTCCAAGGGAGGCCTCACCAGTGCCTTACAAAACCTCAACATTACGTCTTTGCTTTTATATTCTAGTCCTGTCCAAATGAATGCTAATTTTGCATTTGCCTTCCTCTCAACCTGCAAATTACCCTTTAGCACAAGGACTTCCAAGTCCATTTACACTACAGATTTTTGAATTTTCTCACCATTTAGAAAATAGTCTACATGACCATACAATTCCTGACATCATCTTCCATCTGCCACTTTGCCCATTCTCCTAATCTGTCTAACTCCTTCTGTAGCCCACCTGCTTCCTCAACACTACCTAGCTATCCACTTATCTGTGCATTATCAGCAAACTTCGCTCATAACCATCAATTCTCTCATCCAAATCATTGAGATATACTGTAAAAAGAAGTGGTCCCAACACAGACCCTTGTGGAACACCATTAGTCATCAGCAGTCAATGAGAAAAAGCTCCCTTTATTCCCACTCTTTGCCTCCTCCAATCAGCCAATTATCTATCCAGATTTATATCTTTCATGTAATACCCATTACTCTTAATTTATTAAACAGCCTCATGTGAGGCACCTTCTCATAGGTCTTCTGAGAAATGTTCTTGTCTATAATCCTTTACCATAAAAAATCACTTTAGCTCAGTTAAATTTTACAAATTTTGCTAATGAGCTCACACTTAACCAAGTATTTGGTCACTCCATCCATAATTATATATTCTAACAAATGTTGATCTAACAGGTCCATAACTTCATGATTCCAGTCTTATATCTTTATTAATTAAGGAGTCAGCTTTGGAATGCTGTGGGGATAACTCCTGAAATGAAAGAGCTTTTGAAGAAAACCCCCTTATCAATTTTCTTCTAAATTTCTGATGTGCAAATCACTGGGAACCAAGGATTCACCAGTTCTCTGTGTCTTTACTGTTTTTAAATACAGTTTTCTGGTACTTAATTTTAATGAAAATCAGTTTTTGTTAATTTCTTTATATAGTTAAGTTTATACAAATTCTCTACTATAAAGACCAACACAATTTATTCATGAACTTAATCAATTTCTTAATTCTATTCATAATATTACTTCCTTCCATTTTCAAGCTCATGTTCCTGTCTTCTCTTTTTTCCTCTAACTTGATTATAAAAGATCTTGAATTAATTTTGCTTGCCCTTGAAAGCTCTTTTGCATATTCTCAGTTTGCAGATCTTATTTGTGCAGATATTACTACCAGGGGCCTACCTGTGATCATCAGGTTATCTCAGCCAAATCTAGAAGCCAATTACGGTTGGCCAGAAAATAGCAGAATCAAGTGACAAGGTCTTGAATAGTGCTGAATCATATATTGAGTGTTTGGGTGAGTCAGAAGGAATGCACACAATTTTTGTAGAAACTTTTGCCAGACAGCAAAACATTTTCTGGAAATCATCCAACAACACTCAAGTTTGTCATTATCCAGAGTAATTGGTTGACACCCCATTTATCACCTGAAACATTGGTTGTCTCTGGTGCATAGTGAGTGAAGTGTGTGCCATCTATAAAATGAACTGAAAGTGCTCATCTTAGGCTAGCCCTCAGCACATTCCAAATCAGTAGCCTCCCCCACTAAGAGTTACGAGGTGAGCACCAACACCAGAAGTTTCCTTCAAGTTGCCCATCACCCTACTTCCGAAATATATATCACTGTCCCATCATTGTAGATGGACCTATATCCAGGAGCGTCCCATCCAATAGCACTGTGGGAGTGTTTCCATGAACAGCTCTGCCTTAATTCAGGAAGACAGCTCACTGCATCACATCCCAAAAAACATGAACCATAGGAATAAGAAGGAATAGTATTCCTTTCCCAAATAAAATCATTTGAAATCGTATCCCAATAACAAGAAGTTACAGATGCTTTTTACTTAATAAAATCTTCCAGCTGTTACTAATTCTAAGTAAATAAATAGCACAAACTGCAATGGCTCAGTTTGGTTCCTAAGGCTGTCAAAGCGGGGTGGGGGTGTGGGGGTGACGGGTAGTGGGGATAAGCTCCCACTACCTGTTAAGTGCTCCCAGTGGGCATGCATCTCAAATAGTTTCTGACAGCCAAGCCCAGCTCCTGGCCTTCACATGTGGCTTAGTTACTAAATCCAGCAGAAACATTTCTACCAACAGGAGAAGGGGCAAAGGCAGGTTACTGGTGCCTTAAAACCAGTTGCTTTGGGCAGAAGGGGCTCATCAACCATGGTTGGTAGCTCATCTGGTAAAAGGAAAACTCTAATCTCTCTAATCTTAATCCTCCACTGCCTTGCGACTATACCCACTCATGAGGAAGGCTTTTGGAGTAAATCCTGAGGAAGATTTCATATCTATAGTCCTTAATGTAGTCCTACATCGAGTTTACTGACTGGCAACTTCTGCAATGCTACTAGTTCCAAACTGTATCGGTCTCTACCGTTCCTTTGGGTTCATCAGCTTCATGAAGAGAAGGAGCTTGCTGCATGGGCAATAGTGTTCACTCTATGTCATACTGCCCTGACTTGCATATCACCTAATGAAGGGTCTTGGCCTGAAATGTTGACGATTTATTCTTCTGCATAGATGCTGCTGTTGAGTTCCTACAGCATTTTGTGTGTGTGACTTGCATATCAACCAATGCAGCCAGCTAGAATGCTCCAGCCAGTGGAGAGACTTAACTAACCTAACATGACAGGGACATTAATGTACAACTATGATGGCAGAGAGACGAATCAACATTATTTGGACGAAATACTCAATGTGTTTAAGATGTTTCAATGTCTTGGTAAATTTGACATTCCCCTAAACTTAGGGTACCTTGAAAGGCTCTAAAATTCAATTAAGCCTGGATTAATTGAAAACACATTGAAATACAGGCAGTACTGAAAGCAAAAAAAGGTCCAAAATCTTAAATTATTTATTTACCTGAATGATGAAAAGCTGACCATTTATTTTTAAAATATGCCATTCTTACAATGGTATTGTTGGCATGCTAGAAATCAGACCACAATATCAGAAAATGTAATTGTTTTATCCCAATTAAAAGAAGCACACTTTTATGTATGCTTTAATAAAACTGTATTTATTAAATTAGTTCTTGCAGGTCGCTCTGAAGAGCACACACACACACACACACACACACACACACACACACACACACACACACACACACACACACACACACACACACACACACACACACACACACACACACACACACACAATCCTTTGCTTAAACTACTGATGTTTGAAGCATGAAAGCAAGGAAGTTAGCTTTTGTTTGGTCTTAATGAAGATAAACTTGGTATGGGTTTGTGTTAGAACATGTTATTTCTGAACTGCTCAATCTTGTGTGCACACCATCGTAGCTTCTGGTTCTGGGTGAACACCCCCGCATTGCCCATTGGGAACCGAAGTTCTTTTATTAAGCACGCATAATAACATAGTTCCATCTTTACAAATCACTGGATATCCCTTAAGTCTCAGACTGAGCAAAATCTCTTAAGAAGAAAGACGCAAACACAGAGAAATTACAGATGACAGATTCTGAAATAGTCTCACATACAGTGAGCAGAGGCACTGAAGTTGCTCTCTTTAGATTAGAAAAGCTGAAGTGAAACTTAATGGAAAGGTCAATCTTGCAATGAGCTATATATCTGAGAAAAATTGCATCGAGAAAATGCTGGTAACCAAAAAATTTAGATTTTAGGTTATTGATGGAAGTATTTTATGTTCTATTATGTTCTTAAAAGTGCAGCTCTTATGGTTAGCAGAAGGGATCATGCTTCACCTACAATCAATCAGCAAGAATGTCATTCAAATGATCATGCTTTAGTAGTGCTAACAGTTCATTCCATTCTCCAGATGTTGTCCAATACCCCTGCCAACACTGAGTTTCCTTTGTTAATCAGCTTCTTTGGTGGTTAGCTCATCTAAGAAAGCATAGATAATGAGAAAGGCTTGGGTGTCAGGAGATGAGTCACCTAAAGCAAGATATGTACTGTGACCTACCCTTGTAGCAACAATATTTTTGTGGTTGGTCCAGTTGTTTCTGATCAGTGGAGATCCTCAGGATATGACAGTGGGTATTATGGAATGGGAATACCATGGAATATCAAAGGTAGTTCATTAGACTCTCTTGTTGGAGAAGACACTATTGTAGTGCGACTGCTACTTACTACATATCAGCTCATTGATCCTCAAGGTCTCACTTATTGAAATGCTACCTCACTCTCAACCTCACCTCAGAATTAAGCTTAAACACAAATGGATATTAAGCTTAAACTCTATGGATGCTGGAAATCAAAGATGCTTCATCATGACTGGTGAAGAGTCTAAGCCTAAAACATTGGCTGTTTATTTCCCTCCATAGGTACTGCCTGACCAGTATTTTATGTGTGTTGCTCAGAATTAAGCTTGTTTGCTCTTAGCTGTCATCAGTGCTTTAGTGATTTTGCTGACACAGTAACAATTATGTTTATATACTAACACATCCTACTCTTCTGGTACATATCTGTCACGAAATAAATTGAAACAAAACTAGAAAAACAACACTTAAATAGAAAGTTAAAACTAAATTGAAAAGTGCATGCATCTTTCAGAGCTGCAAGGCACACAACTCTTCCCTTTCTGGTCATTCTAGCCAAATGCACAGTACAAACCTATCTTAAATATGCAGGAAATTGCATCATGCCTAATTTAGACCCTTTATGATTAAATTGTCTTCTTACATAATTCATGAAGGCTAGCTTAAGTACATTTCCACATGCTTTACTGGTCACTGGTGTCTCCTTTGTCCAGTGTGTCAAACTGCTGGGTAAATAGAATGCCTATGAGTATGTGTATTCAGACCTGGATGAGGAACTCATCAGTTTTAATGATCAAATTATAAAATGATTGTGACTTGTTTGTTGTTGAAAGATTTGCAACTAAACACCTGTTGAACACAATAAACTTTTCTGATGTTTTGTCAGCTGAGAGATACCTGCCCACAGACTAAAAGATCATGCACTTGGCAAAGCCCAGAATTTGTCAAGTATATGATTATTTATTTTGTCAATAAAGATACAGGCAATGTAGCAATTTTGTAATTTCTCAAACCTCCATGCTTCCTATTTGCTCGCATGTGCTAATAATGCCTGTAGGTTTTGCATAAATCATGAATATTCTCTCCCAAACTCTGCATTTAGATCTCTAATGATGTGAATATGCATGAACGCTGCTTGAAGGGAGAGCTTGAGATGATTTGTTATCACTTACTGTGTATGCAATGTGCTATGGAATAGATGTCACAGACCAGATGGGGTCTTACATAGTAGGAACTGAAAGTTAACAAGAATAGTATTAAATATTTTCACCGTCTGACAGTCTTAAACTGTGGGGATTGTTTTAATCCCCTTTGACTGAATAAGTTTCTTGCTTCATTATGTTAAATTGTTAAATCTGTGGAAGGAATCAAGGAAATCATAACCCTCAAATGTAATCTCCATTCTAGGCTGGCACAGGTACCATCTGCTGTATCAACAACTTGACTTAAATAAATAATTAAGTACATGATTGGTACATAAAATATTTTATCATTTACTTCTTTTTTTGAAGAGAAATAGAAGCATGGCAGGGCTGCTTAGTATTAATGCATTTGCTTTAGCTCTTTGGTTTATATGCATATTACAGAGTTGAACCATTGTACATAATGAACAGCAGTAAACATCCAGGATTTAAATTCCATTTATCTAGAAATTGTGCTGGGTAAGGAATTTTGTGGTTAATCCCTTTGAGGTAAAGTCATTATAGAGTTTTACTAAGCTGCTAATTTTTGAAAAATTCTTTTTCAACATGTGACCAACTACTATCTTGAAATATTAATTATTTTCCTGTATTTATCAGAGAATGCTGATTCAAACCTACAATGTTTACATAATCTAACTGGGGCAGGGATGATGGGCTGCTCTGACTTGCCAATGACAGATTTATGTGAAGATTTTTGTATCTTGCACTGGTGGAATTGTATGGGGAGACTTTAAAAAAGCATTCTTGTTTTTCTTTCCTGCAGTAAGTCTGAACCAAATAATAAGTGTATGATCCAGCTTGCCATTATTTAAGATCTTTTTACTGTCCCTTTGTGTCCACTGCCCTCTTTGTGTGAAGTTTCTATTCTTGTGACATTTAGAATAATATTCATAATAAACCAGAAACAATCCAGCACATTACAGGATCCTGTAGCAGTTTATCTCAATCTGATTACTTACATAGGAGCAAACAATCAAGTGGCAAACAGCATTCATCAAAATCTGGCTTTAAAATGAAAACTGATAAGGTATAAGCCTGATCCAATTTTAGAGTTAGAATCTCACCAATTATATTACGACCGAGCCATTACTACAGATAGGACCATCCATAATAACCATCCGGATATAATAATACAGGATAAACAAGCAAGAGCAACTTGCTTAATATATATATATATATAGCCATTCCAAACACACGTAACTTACATAAATGAATAACTCTAGAAATAAACTGAATTAAAGGAGGAAATTGAAAGACTTTGGAACATGAACTAAGTATACATTGTATACCTTGATAGTAATATCTACAACTGGAATCACCCCAAAGACACTATACAAAAGCATTAAATGATTAGGGCTACACAGTAATATGTATGTAAATCTACAGAAAACAACAATTCTAAGCACCACTATAATAGTCTGATAGTTCCTAGCAATTGAGAAATGAGTGTGCTTGGCTTTGCCTGCACCTCAGATTTTACCAGCCTAAGCTGAGAAAAATGTTTTTACATTTTATAATAATAATGTAGTCTGTAGTATTCTTTTGTGCTCACTGATGCTCTGCTATTGATACATTTTTGGTTATGGTTCTTCTGGATAACTAATGAACATGTATCATTTCATTATTCTGAGTCAAACCTGAATGCAATTCTCAGAGATAAAAAGCTGCTATCTAACTCCCTGCATCTCCAGCCTTATAGCTGTACTGCAATGTTTTAAAAATACAACTTTCAACACAAAAACATCTGGAATAAGGAAATGGATACTTCCTATCTTCAACTGAAAATTTTCAGTTTTCATGTACATTTGACTCAAATATTAATATAATTATTGAACTTTGGTCTATGGAAGTCATAAAGTATTAAGCACGATAGTTAAGCTTAGTATATTAAGTTTTGTCTGTAATAGTGAAAATTATATAATTAAGTAACTCAACCAGTAGTACTTCTTTATGAGAAGCTTTAGGAAAAATAGTGTATAATATCCACATAGACATGCTAAAGTAAGTACAAAATTTTTATGATTACATATTGCTAGAGTAAATTTGGCAGCGTACCATTTAAGTTAAAATACATTTATAGAGAATCAAAATTAAGAGCTTTTTCATACTTTAAGGTTGGAAACTGAGCTGGAGATAAATGAATAATTCTGCTACAAATCAAGATTCTTTCCCACACTACTGTGAGTGGTTTACGTTGAATTTCTTTTGCATATAATTTATATGCAACCTCCTTTAGTTTTGCATTGTTTTCTGGAAAGAATGCCTTTCATTAATTGGAAGACATTTGCATTGTTTATTTGCTTTTCAGACATTTGCTGGGTAAAACTATGGTTCTCAGTGAAATGACATTTGAGTCATGACATCCACCTCCATTTCTTTGGCTGATGCAGTATGGGCCTAAGTAGTCTTCTATTTTAATAGGGATCTTTATAATCTACTGTAAACACAAAGTACACTGCAGATGCTGTGGTCAAATCAACACGTACAAACAAGCTAGAGGAACTCAGCAGGTCGGGCAGCATCCGTTGAAATGAGCAGTCAACGTTTCGGGCCTTCCACCATCCCCCCCACCATCTTTATAGGGCCCCTGCCCCCTCCTTCTTCAGTGTGACGAAGGGTCTCAGCCCGAAACATTGACTGCTCATTTCAACGGATGCTGCCTGACCTGCTGAGTTCCTCCAGCTTGTTTGTATGTGTTGATTTATAACCTACTGACTGCCTGTATAGTTCTGTATTTTGGTCACTTTCTTAATTGATATTCCATAGTATGCTGGGATTAATTTCTGTGGATCTGATCTCTCTCAGTTCCTATTTGTACATTGCCAGAATGGAAGGAATTATTGAGAATATTCTTCCCATATCAAAATATCCTTCCAACACTAAGGAGCAGTACTTCACAGAGTAACAGCACGAGCCTCTGGAAGGTGATGAATGTGGATGATAACTGGATAAAATTCTACCATTGTTTTAAAGCTCTCTTCTAAGCTTTCATCAATTTGGAAACCTTTGGAACTATTCACATTATATTTAACAATCTTTTCTTTTTTTATTTGTCTTATAACCACTAGTCAAAGATGAAAACTGAATAGAGTATGCAGTGATTCTATATGCACATAATATGCCCTTCATTAGGTTCTCAGCAGCAAATGACAGCATGTGATTAGCTTTGCTTTGGTCTCTGGTATTGCTAAATAACCTTCCAAACTGTAGATGATTTTCAATGCCGGCATAGAAGATTCCAATTTCAAGCTGGGCTACTTTGCTAATTTCATCCTTGATCTTGTAATGTCAAGCTTTAAATCAGTAAAACTGTTCTATAATTGGTGTCATGAAATATCTAAATCTCAAGCAAAACACTTTATGTGCTTTGGCAGCAATGTAATGATAAATTATGGAATTTAAATATGTTCGCTAAAAGAAGACTCACTGTCAATTTTCATTAAGCTGTGTGGATTGACTTCAGAATGTGGGTAATAATATTTTCTCTAAAACAAGTCATCTTTGCACTGGAAAATATTCATCATGAAAATGCTTAAAAGTTAAAAAATAGCATGTTTGACAAATGGATGCAATCGAACGCTATCAACTTTGATGAAAGGACATCAGCCAAAAACAATAACTCTGTTTCTCTCTCCAAAGATACTGCATGACCTATAAATTTGTGTTTGTATTTTCTGTTTTATTTTTGTTTCCACAGTCATTATATTATGTTGCTGTGCTGTGGTAGAGGATCCTAGAGGAGAAAGTTTAAACACAAGAAAATCTGCAGATACAGGAAATCCAAAGCAACACATGCAAAATGCTGGAGGAGCTTAGCAGGTCAAGCAGTGTCCAGGGAAATGAATAAACAGTTGACGTTTCAGGCCGAGACCTCTCTTCAGGACTGGAAAGGAAAGAGGAAAATGCCAGAATAAAAAGCTGGGGTAAGGGGGAAGGAGGAAAGCTAGAAGGTGATAGGTAAAGCCAGGTGGGTGGGAAAGGTCAAGGGCTTGAGAAGAAGGAATCTGAAAGGAGAGGAGAGAGGACCATAGGAGAAAGCAAAAGAGGAGGGGACCCAGGGGGAAGTGATAGGCAAATGAGGAGAAGTAAAAGATCAGAGTGGAGAATCAAGGAAGAGGAGAGTGGAGAGGGAATTTTTTTTTACCGGAATGTGAAATTGATATTCATGCCGTCAGATTAAAGGGTACCCAAATGGAATATAAGGTGTTTGGTTGCATATCCAGAGAAAGCCTGCTGATATATTTGGGTACATTTTGCTCTGTAACTATCTTTTATTAGGTTTGGGTGGCAACACCTAAAGATTCTGCACCTTGAGTTAAGCTAGCAGAGATTTGTTATTCTTTCTCCTCCAGCTGCCTGGTCATGATGCCAGAGTTAATGACGTGCACTGGTCAGCGCACATGGAACAGGGATAATGGTGCTCATATGTTCATCGTGGTCTCTGCCTTATTGCAAAGAAGCAGCTCTGTCTGAGAGTAACTCGAACTGTATAAGTTGAGGGTGGCGGTAACTTTCATTGCCTCAAGGAGACCAATACAACCAGATGACAATGGCTGGAGATATTAGGTAGCAGATCATATTGATGCTTTATTGTGATTTTAAAGAAGTGAACGCCAATGAAATAGAATCACAAGACAGTATAGGTGGATGCTCTCTATCCCTTTGACCTGTTCACTTCCCATAATAAGAATAATGGCGGAGAGACACTCACTGTTAAAGCCATATTTGTTGTTCAATAATTGGTAACAGTGGATGGCAACTACTGAAGTTGGTGACTCAGTAGCAGGCTTTAATGCTGTAGTAAAAGGAAAAAGAATGAACACTTTTGTAGTGCCTCTCAGAACTGTAGAATTTCCAAAGCTGCCCAGCCGATTAAAAAACTCGTATGATGTAGATAAATGGAGCAGCTAATAAATGACAATGAAGGATCATGCACAGAAAAAGGGTTGTGATCAAATAATCAGCTTTATGATAATGCTGGAAGAATAAATACTGTGCAGGCTCCAGGGAGAAATCCACGCTGCTTTGAATTACTGACAAAATAATGTTGAAAAGTCATCTACATTAAGGGTGAAGGTACAGGAGACTGAAGATCCACACACAATGCCTTAAGAACAGATTCTTACGCTCCATCATCAGCTATCTGAGTGGTCCATGAACACTACCTCATTATTCATCTTTTTCACTATTTATTTTTTATAACATATTAATTTGTATGTCTTGCACTGTATTGCTGCTGCAAAACAACAATTTTGTGACACATGTCAGTGATAATAATTTGATTCTGATGTGATTCTGAACCTTCCCTTACAGCTTGATGAAATCCATCCTGATGAAGGGTCTCAGTCCAAAATGTTGACTGTGCTTTTTTCCATTGATGCTGCCTGGCCTGCTGAGTTCCTCCAGCATTTTGTGTGTGTTGCTTGGATTTCCAGCATCTGCAGATTTTCCCTTGTTTTGATAGATGAAATCCTTTCCTTTCCCACCTGAGCAAGTGGCAGATACAGCCTCAGGGCTCAGGAATGTACTGTATATTTCTCTGAAGTGAAGGGTCATGCAGTTTGTAGCCATAGCGCTGTAGAGCCGTGCAATATGGAAACAAATCCTGCATCCTATAGAATCTGTGCTGACAAGCACCGATTTAAAAAGAAAGTTGCATTAATCCTCCACTGTTTATTCTCCTCACATTCTCATCAATTCCTCATTTTCCTCAACACGCTCAGAGCAATTTTCAGTGACCAGTTGCCCTATCTTTTCTCACATCTATGGGATGTAGGAGTGCACAGTGCACAGTGTTGGGCGGCGGGTGTCAAAACCCTACCAACCACAGGGAGAATACACAAACTTCACGTAGACAGTCTCTCAGGGCAGGATTGAACTTTGATCTCTGACACTGTGAAGCAGCGGCTCTACAATCTATGCTCCTATATCACCCAGCTGTAAGGGAGCTGCACTGAGCTGAATGTCTCCAGAGGCATTTGCAATATCATCAGCTCAAAAGGATCTTCACTTACATATACCTTTATTGTACAAGTTTTGTAGTTGGTAGTGCAAATCATCACACTGAACCATACCTTGAAACTTGCATTCATTTGGACATTGAAGTTATTGTCCAACTGAATTGTTATTCACTGAATGGAGACACTTATTTTTGCATCTTGCAGGGTTGTTCAAATTGCATAGGAACAGAAAAGAAGAATGTGCAGGGGTAGATGTTCTACATTCAGATGGCGAGCAATATGGAATTACTTGTTTATGAGAAGGCTACCTGTAGCTGAGAGTTCAGTGTTACATAATTATTTCAGTAACTGGTGCTTCCCTGTAGCTGATGACCTCTGAGGTGCTTAGTTTCAGAAAGTGTTGCAAGTGCAAATAATTAAAAATGAGCTAATCTCTGGGCCTTCTTCCTGATACAGTCACCGTCTGTACCAAGGCACCCTCTGGTATTCTGAAACATTGGTTTATAAAAACAGATTGATGTGAAGCAACCCACACAAAATGCTGGAGGAACTCAGCAGGTTAGGCAGCGTTTATGAAGGGGAACAAACAGTCCATATTTCAGGCTAAGACCATGAAGTGTCTGCAGAATCTCTTGTGTTTATGAGATTAATGGTTAGGTTGATTTTACTATGCAGATGATAATTTGCATATGTTTACTTTTATATTGTTTTATTTTAGTTTGGCAGTCCCAAGCCTCTTGAGTGGTGTGAAATTTTAGTTTACCAACTTGAGACAGCAACTTCGGTGTTTACTTTTTAGCAGTTTCAATAGGCACATTTAATGTCAGGGAAATGTATACAATATACATCCTGAAATTCTTTTTCTTTGCAAACATTCATGAAAACAGAGGAGTACCCCAAAGAATGAATGACAGTTAAATGCCCCCCCAACTTTCCCACCCATGCACAAGCAGTAGCAATGCAATGACACCCCCTTCCCCACCAGCAAATAAGCATCGACGCCCCCCCACCAAACACTCAAACAAAGCTTTTATCCACATTCATTATGTAAGCTTTTCTGCCCTCCCTTAATTATATCACAGCTGCCTAAGAGTATGACATTTTAAGGCCTAATGAATACATATACTTGACCTACCAGACTACAAAATACAAACATAAATAGATGGTAATTTTCATTCACGAGAAAATCTGCAGATGCTGGAAGTCCAAGCAACACACACAAGACACTGGAGGAACTCAGCAGGCCAGGCAACATCTATGACAAAGAGTAAAAAGTTGATATTTTGGGCCAAAACCCTTCATCAGGAATGGAAAGAAAGAGGAGAAGCTAGAGTAAGAATGTGGGGGAAGGGGAGGAAGAAGTACAAGGAGGCAGGTGTTAGATGATAATTTTATTGACTTTCTTGATGCCAACAAATGATTTATAATCATTCCTTTGATATGTGATATATAGAAAGATAGATACTTTATTGATCCCAAAGGAAATTACTCTGTCACAGTAGCATTGCAACTGCACAGATACACAAGTTTTAGAAGAGAAGAAAGAATAAAAATAAGTTACCTTAAAACTAAGATGTACAAAATTTACAAGTCAAAGATTACAAGATTTACAAGTTCACACTGATAAAATCGTAATGCAAGAATCACTGTAATATTACACAGTAATGGGTGCACATTCCTACTGTCCAGATAAGAAGTGATAAGTATTCTGAAATCTTTCAAACTACGTCTGCGTTAACTGTGGTTTTGCTGAAGTAGACATTTTCCTACAGTATCAAACCATTCTGCTGCAAATTCTAAAGTTCTTAGTAATAGATCTGAGAATTGCTAATCCAGCTAACAATTTGCTGCCACAGAATAACAAACTAAAATCTCAAAACACACAAAGGGCTTGGTATTACTATTTAATTTAATTGAACTGTTGTCAGTAGAGGTGGACGATATTAACCTCGAGTTATCATGGGATATTTTCTTATTTCCATTTATTAGAATGATTCATTAGATAGATAGATACTTTATTGATTGTAAGGGAAATTACAGTGTCACAATACCATTACAAGTGTACAGATATACAAATATTAGAAGAGAAGTATGAAAGAACAAAAAATAAGTTACTTAAAATATAAGATGTACAAGATTTACAAGTCAAACATTACAAGCTTTCCAAGATTTTCAAGTTCACAGTGGTAAGATGGTAGTGTAAGAATTACCATAATATTATACAGTAATGGATGCACATTCACATCATCCAGATAAGAAGTGATGGTAGTATTGTACGGGGTATCTGCAATAGCAGGGTGTGGTAAATAGAGCTAAATGGAGCTTAAACACTCTGGTAAAAAGAGGTTAATAACAGTCCAACAGGAGGGGGGGTCATCACTTCCCTAGCTATAGTTTGACTCATTATAGAGCCTAATCACCAAGGGTAAGAATGACCTCATATAGCACTGTTTGGAGCAGGACAGTTAGACCATAATAAGACTATAAGATATAGAAGCAGAATTAGGCCATTCAGCACATTGAGTCTGCTCAGCCATTCCATCAGGGCTGATCCTGGATCCCACTCAACCTGATACACCTGCTTTGTTTGCCATAACCTTTGATGCCCCGACCAATCAGAAAACTATCAATTTTCGCTTTAAATATATCCATGGTCCTGGCCTCCACAGCTGCCTGTGGCAGAGCATTCCACAGGTTCACTACTCTCTGGCTAAAAAGATTCCTCCTTAACTCTGTTATAAAGGATCACCCTTTGATTTTGAGGCTGTGCCCTCTAGTTCTGGATACCTCACTGTAGGAAACATCCTCTCCACATCCACCCCATCTAGTTCTTTCAACACTCGGTAGGATTCAATGAGATCCCTCCCGCATGATTCTAAATTCCAGTGAGTACAGGCCCAAAGCAGCCAAATGCTCCTTATATATTAATTCTGTCATTCCTGGAATCATCCTCATGACCTCTTCTGGTCTCTCTCCAATGACAACATCTCCGTTCTGAGATATGGGGCCCCAAACTCTTGACAGTACACCAAGTACAGCCTAACTAGTGTCTTATAAAGCCTCAGCATTACCTCCTTGTTTTTATACTCTATTCCCCTTGAAATGAATACAACATTGCATTTGTCTTCTTTACCACAGACTCAACCTGTAAATTAACCTCCTGGGAGTCTTGTACGAAGACCCCTAAATTCCTTTGCACCTCTGATGTTTGAATTCACTACCCATTTATATAATAGTCTACACTATTATTCCTTTTACCAAAATGCATTATCATACATTTCCCAACACTGTATACCATCTGTCATTTTTTGCCCATTCTTCCAATTTGTCTAAATCCTGCTGCAATCACATTGCTTCCTCAGCACTACCTACCACTCCACCTATCTTCGTATAATTTACACAAAGCCCTCAATTCCATTATCTAAATCAATGACAAACAATGTGAAAAGTAGTGATCCCAATACTGACCCCTGAGGAACACCATTAATCACTAACAGCCAACCAGAAAAGGCCCCTTTGTTCCCATTTTACTGCCTCCTGCTTGTTGGCCATTCCTCTATCCACACCACCATCTTTCGTGCAATGCCATAAGATTTTATCTTGTTAAACAGCCTCGTGTGTGGTATCTTATCAAATGCCTTCTGAAAATCCAATTAAGTGGCATCCACTGCCTCTCCTTTTTTCATCCTGCTTGTTACTTCTTCAAAGAACTCTAACAGATTTGTCAGGCAAGATTTCCCTTTACAAAAGCCATGCTGACTTTGACTTATTTTATCATTAGTCTACAAGTACCCCAAAACCTCATCTTTAATAATGGACTCCAACACTTTCCCAAACACTGAGGTTAGGCTAACTGGCCTATACTTTCCATTCTTTTGCCTTCCTCCCTTCTTAAAGAGTGGAGGGACATTTGCAATTTTTCAGTCCTCTGGAACCATGCCAAGATCAAATGATTCTTGAACGATCATAGCCAATGCATCCACTATCTCTTCAGCAACCTCTTTCAGAACTCTAGGATGTAGTCCATCTGGTCCAAGTGACTTGTCCACCTTAAGACCTTTCAGTTTGCCTAGCACTTTTTCCTTTGTAATAGCAATGGCACTCACTCCTGCTCCCTGACACTCACGGACTTCTGGCACACTGCTAGTGTCTTCCACAGTGAAGACTGATGTAAAGTACTTATTAAGTTCATCTGCCATTTCTTTGACCCCATTACTACCTCATTTTCTAGAGGTCCAATATCAACTCTTACCTCCCTTTTACTCTATATATTATTGAAAAAAAACTTTCAGTATCCTGCTCTATATTATTGGCTAGTTTGCCCTCATATTTCATCTTTTCCCTTCTTATGGCTTTTTTGGTTGGATTTTAAGAACTTCCTAAACATCCAACTTCCCACTGACTTTTGGAGAACATTATATACCCTTCCCTTGGCTTTTATGTAGTCCTTAACTTCCCTTATGAACCATGGATACCTATCCCTGCCAATTGAGAACTTCTTCTTCTATGGGACATATCTATCCTGTGCCTTGTGAACTATTCCCAGAAACTTCAGCCACCTCTGCTCTACCATCATCCCCACCAGTATCTCCCTTCAATATCCCCCTCCAATGCACCTGGGCAAGCTCCTCTCTCATGCCTCTGTAATTACCTTTATTTCATTGCAAAACTAATACATTTGACTTATGCCTCTCCCTCTCAAATTGCAGTATGAATTCAATCATATAATGATCACAGCCTCCTAAGGGTTCCTTTACCTTAAGTTCCCTAATAAAATCTGGATTATTATAGAACACTCAAACTAAGATGGCCTTTCTCCAAGTAGGCTCAAGCACAAGCTGCTCTAAAAGGCCACCACCTCTTAGGCATTCAGCAAAATCCTTCTCTTGCAATTTGACACCAATCTGATTTTCCCAATCCCCTTGCAGATTAAAGTCCCTCATTACAATTGTGTCATTACCCTTATTACACACTCTTTTCAGCTCCCCTTGCAATCTCAACCCCACATCTTGGCTACTACTTGGAAGCCTATATATGATTCCCATAATTTTCCTTTTACACTTGCAGATTTTTAACTCCACCGGCGAAGATTTGACATTCTCTGACCTTATGTTGCCTCTTTCTAAAGATGTAATTCCATCTCTTACCAACCGAGTCACACCACTGCCTCTGCCTTCCTGCTTGGCCTTTCAATACAAAGTATACCCTTTGATATTAAGCTCTCAACTATGGCCTTCTTACAACCATGACTCAATGATGTGCACAATGTCATACATTGTTTTAATCTATTACTGAAAGCGCTCCTCTGTTCAGCCAAGGCGGCATGCAGAGAATTGTCCAGAATTGCCAGTGTTTTTCGTAGGGTCTTTTGTTCTACCACAGCCTTCAGAATGTCTAGTTTGACTCCTTTTCAGAGCCAGCCTTTCTAATCAGTTTATTGAGACTGTTGGCATCACCCAAGTTGATGCCATTGCCCCAGCACCTCACTGCATGGAAGTTTCCTGTACTTGCAGGTCCTCACCTCATCCACATCTTCACCATCAATAGGAACAGGGAGCAGTACAGGCTTGGTCTTCCTAACATCTCTCATCATCTTCTTTCTTTCTGATGCTGAGCTGCAGATGATTCAGCTTGTACCATTCAACAGGGCCTGTATAATTCTTTTACAGACAATTGGTGTGAATAGTTACTTAGGAAATGCCTGACAAAAATTCATGGGAAGTCCTGCAGAGTTATTCAATCTTTAGATTTTCAAACAATTCATACTCTTTTGTGGCAGGGAAAAATACATCAGAGAATTTTTGTAAGAGCATGAAATTATAGAGATCATAGTTATAGACTCATACAGCACAGAAACAGGTCCACTATGTAAGTATGTATTGACCATCAGATACCCACTGAAGTACAACAATCACTTCAACCACTACCCTGCTATCCATATGATGCTACCCCAATCAGTAAAGGCAATTTACAGTTGCTAGTTAGCCTACAGGGTGGCAGTATAGAGATATGTTTCTACTGAAGGAGGTGTAAGGAGCATCCTTTCCTCAGCTAGCCTGCAGGTTACCCTTGGAAAAGGTGTAGTATCTGCTTATCCTCCTGATCAAGGTCATGTGAAGCCATGGGAGCAGGTGGTCGATGGTTGCACGAGCAGCTGATGCACATCGGAAATCCTGGTTAGGCGACAACTGACGCCAGGCAGACAATCTCTGAAGAGCATTGAGAGTGGATATGGTCACCCGTCTTGTAAAGGTGCTGCCCAGAAGAAAGCAATGACAAAATCACTTCTGTAAAAAAAAAACTGCCATGAACAATCATGTTCAAGACCAAGATTGCCCATGTCATATGATACAGCACATAATGATAATGATGAAATAACCCACCAATTCACACGTAATTGGGATTTGGGAGGGAACCATGTAGTCACAGGAGAAAATGCAGACTTCACACAGAGGACTGAAATTCAGATACAAAGCTGAGTTGCTGGAACTGTGAGATAAAAGCTCTGTTAGAATCAGAGGCAGAATCAGGTTGTTTATCACTAACATTTGTTGTGAAATTTGTTGTTTTGCAACAGCAGTAGAGTAAAAACCATTAAAAGAACCACAGCAAGTTTCAATGAGAAATGTAAAAAATAAGTAAGTAGTGTGAAAAGAGAACAAATAGTGAAGTGGGTTTGTGGACCATGCAGAAATCTGATGACAGAGGAGCTTTTAAATGTGTGTCTTCAGGCTCCTGTATCTCCTCCCTTAAGGTAGTAATGAGAAGAGAGAATGTCCTGGATGGTGAGGCTCCTTAATGATGGATACTGCCTTCTTGAGGAGTCACCTTTTAGAGATGCCCTCAATGGTGGGGAGGCTAGTGCCCATGTTGGAGCTGGATGAGTTTACAAACCTTTTCTCATTTTCTAATCCTGTGCATTGGCACCTCCATGGTAGACAATGATGCAACCAATCAGAGTGCTCTGCCTGGTATACCTTGGTATGGGCATATTATTTGCCAAGGGAAATCTCACATGCAATTGTGGTTGTTGTGTACATCCCTCCCTCTGCCAACCAGACATCGGCGTGTAACACCATCATAGCCAGACTACAAACCCAGCACCCGAGTGCCCTCATTACCATCTCGGGTGACTTCAACCATGTTACCATGGCTAGAACACTACCCAACTTCACGCAGTATGTGAGCTGTACAACCAGAGGGGAGAGGACCCTGGACTGGATGTATGCTAACGCTTACAGCTTCTCTCCCCTCCCCCCACTGGGAAGGTCAGATCACAACCTGGTGCATCTCAAACCCTGCTACGTGCCTCTGGTGAAGAGTAAACCTGCAACCTCGAGGTCAGTGAGGAAATGGTTGGGGGAGGCTTATGAGGCACTCCAGGGTTGTTTTGAGGTGACAGACTGGCAGGCCCTTTGTGAGCCACATGGAGAGGACATTGATGGGCTCACAGAGTGCATCACTGGTTACATCAACTTCTGTGTGGACTGCAATGTTCCGGCAAGAACTGTCCTTTGTTATTCAAATAACAAGCCATGGGTAACAAAGGACTTTAAGGACACCCTGAATGTTAAAAAGAGGGCGTTTAGAGATGGAAATAGGAAGGAGCTGAGGACAATACAGAGGGACCTGAAAGCCAAGATCAGGGAGGCTAAAGACAGGTATAGGAGGAAGCTTGAGTGGAAACTGCAGCAGAACAACATGAGAGAGGTCTGGAGTGAGATGAGGACCATCACTGGGTCTGGCAAACCAGCAACAGAGGACCTGAAGGCAGTGTGGACAGGGCCAATGAACTTAACCTGTTCTTCAATAAATTTGACACTGTGGCCCCTGCCCATCCCCCACATGATTCATCTGTTGTCAGCCCCCAACCAACACATACTCCACTCTCCCCTCCTACCCCTCCTCACAGCCCCCCACCCTACTCTCGTGACTACACCCCTCCCTCACCTGAAACTACCACGGTGAGCTTCACAGCTGAACAGGTGAGAAGACAGCTGAAGCGTCTCCATCCAAGCAAGGCTGCAGGCCCGGATGGTGTCAGCCCCAGGATGCTCAAAACCTGTGCCCCCCAGCTATGTGGAGTACTTCATCATGTCTTCAACCTGAGCCTGAGTCTCCAGAGGGTTTCTGTGATGTGGAAGACGTCCTGCCTCGTTCCTGTACCAAAGACGCCACGCCCCAGTGGCTCCAATGACTACAGACCAGTGGCATTGACCTCCCACATCATGAAGACCCTGGAGAGACTTGTTCTAGAGCAGCTCCGGCCTATGGTTAGGCCACACTTAGACCCCCTGCAGTTCGCCTATCAGCCCCGACTAGGAGTTGAGGATGCTGTCGTCTACCTGCTGAACCATGTCTACGCCCACCTGGACAAGCTGGCAAGCATTGTGAGGGTCATGTTTTTTGACTTCTCCAGTGCGTTCAACACCATCCGCCCTGCTCTGCTGGGTGAGAAGCTGACAGTGATGCAGGTGGATGCTTCCCTGGTGTCATGGATTATTGATTACCTGACTGGCAGACCACAGTATGTGCGCTTGCAACACTGTGTGTCAGACAGTGTGGTCAGCAGCACTGGGGCTCCACAGGAGACTGTCCTGTCTCCCTTTCTCTTCACCATCTACACCTCGGACTTCAACTACAACACAGAGTCCTGCCATCTTCAGAAGTTTTCTGATGACTCTGCCATAGTTGGATGCATCAGCAAGGGAGATGAGGCTGAGTACAGGGCTACGGTGGGAAACTTTGTCACATGGTGCAAGCAGAATCATCTGCAGCTTAATGTGAAAAAGACTAAGGAGCTGGTGGTGGACCTGAGGAGGGCTAAGGCACCAGAGACCCCTGTTTCCATCCAAGGGGTCAGTGTGGACATAGTGGAGGATTACAAATACCTGGGGATACGAATGGACAATAAACTGGACTGGTCAAAGAACACTGAGGCTGTCTACAAGAAGGGTCAGAGCCGTCTTTATTTCCTGAGGAGACTGAGGTCCTTTAACATCTGCCGGACGATGCTGAAGATGTTCTACGAGGCTGTGGTGGCCAGTGCTATCATGTTTGCTGTTGTGTGCTGGGGCAGTAGGCTGAGGGTAGCAGACACCAACAGAATCAACAAACTCATTCGTAAGGCCAGTGATGTTGTGGGGGTGGAACTGGACTCTGGCGGTGGTGTCTGAAAAGAAAATACTGTCCAAGTTGCATGCCATCTTGGACAATGACTCCTATCCACTCCATAATGTACTGATTAGGCACAGGAGTACATTCAGCCAGAGACTCATTCCACCGAGATGTAACACTGAGCGTCATAGGAAGTCATTCCTGCCTGTGGCCATCAAACTTTACACCTCCTCCCTCGGAGTGTCAGACACCCTGAGCCAATAGGCTGGTCCTGGACTTATTTCCACTTGGTATGATTAACTTATTATTATTTAATTATTTATGGTTTTATATTGCTATATTTCTTCACTATTCTTGGTTGGTGTGGCTGTAACGAAACCCAATTTCCGTCGGGATCAATAAAGTATGTCTGTCTGTCTGTCTTTGGTGACATACCAGATCTCAGACTCCTAATGAAATGTAGCTGATGGTGTGCCTTCTTTTCAATGGCACATCAATATGTTGCACCCAGATCAGATCCTCAGAGATGTTGATTGTCAGGAACTTGAAGCTGTTCACTTCTTCCATTGCTAAACCCTCAGTGAGGGTTCATAATGTAGACAGTTTCAGAAATTCACCAACATCTGACTGAGCAGACCTCATTTGAACACTTAATGACATATTACCTTAACTTGATTCTGTGGCTCATGATTCTTAGTTCTATAGCCTTGATTCTGTTGTCCAATCTGCATTAACCCTTTTGAACTCTTTCAGAACCTGCATGTTTAATGAAGTCACCTCTCACTTTTCTAAACTCTAACCAAGCATCTCCTAGCCCATTTGACCCTTCCGTTCAGAAGTAAGTCTTATAAATCTTTGCCACACTTCCTCTATAGTAGGTGTATCATTTTTTATAAAGTAAGGAGATCAAAATTTCTACACGATAAACCAACTGCGGCTTCATCAAGTCCTTCTGGATGTATTAAGACACCCAAATTGTTGTAATAATAACCAATGTACCATTTGCCTTCCCGATTGTCTGATGCAGTTGTGTGTTAGCTTGTCTGGAGGATACTGAGGTCTCTTTAAACATCAATGTGTCCCAGTCTCTTCCTTCATCTCTTTAACTAGGTCCACTATTTTGAAAATTGGGAGCATCCTTGCAACCTCAATGGCAAGAATCTGCTGCTGTATCACAGATTAGTAAATGAACCTCTCTTTATGTCAGACAGTTTTATTAGGCTTTGGAGCGCTGTTGAAAATCCTGCTTAAGAAGTGGCAAGGCTGCCAATTTGCAACAAGATTGAGTGAACAATTAAGAGTTGTGAGTTAAAACTGCCTGGGTCTCCTCAACCCAAGAATGCCAGATAACTTCAATATATTGAGAGCTACGAGACTTCAGATGCTGCAATCTGGAGCAACGTACAAACAGCTGAAGGAACTCAGTGGGTCAGGCAGCTTCAGCCCAGATGAAGAATCCAGGTGAAATCTTATTTCATCATGATAGGCTCCAACCTGATGACATGATTATTGATTTCTTTTTCTTCATGTAACCATTCCCATATGTCCCTCCTTTGTTTCCCTTTTCTCACTAACCATCATACCTTCTTTTTCCCCTACCCTGCCTTCTCGGTCTGCCCATCATACACGTTTCTTCCCCCAATTCCCCGCCCCACCTCCTTCCCTTTATTCCATTGTCCACCATGCTCTCCTATCAGATGCTATCTTCTGCATCCCTTTGAGGCTTCCACCTATCAACGTCCAATTTGTTACATCATTCTCTCTCCCCCTATTTCACCTGCCTATCTTACTCCCTCTCCTGGATTCACCTGCCAGGTCTTGCTCCACTTCACCCCACCCTCTTATACTGGCTACTGCCTTCGTTCTTTCCAATCCTGAAGAAGGGTCTCAACCTAAACCATCAACTGTTCATTTCCTTCCATTCATGCTGTCTGACCTGTTGAGTTTTTCCTGTGGTGTTTCTGTTACTCCAACTTTTTGTGTGTGAATTTTACAAATGCCCTGCCAAAATTCACCTTTAGATTGAATCATGCCTATCATTCTACCAAGGATTGTGGAAGACAGATTAAAAATTGATAACTGTGTGTTTTCCAGAGAAATTTAAAAAAATGCTTTGAGTTGGATCTATTATGAAGTAACCTGATCCTTGTCCTAAGATAAGACATGGTTAATATGTATTTTCTGCTATGTTGTGCTCTTTTTATTATTACTATGTAAATACTTTAAGGAATGCATTACCTGACTCAGTAAATATTTTTCTTTTCACTGAGTGAACATAGATTTCTCCACCTGAAGTTAATTCATAAGAAAGACTTGGTATATCAGAACGTTTTTTTTTTGAGCAATGAATCCTGGGCAGGACATCCTGCTCACTTAAGAAAACTGACTAACTCTGTTGCATTAATAAAGCACCTTGTTAAATGCCTTTCCATAGCCTTTCCTTTCCAGCTGTAGTGATCACCGCAGGACCACTGTTCGGCTTGCCATGCAAGAAGTCACATGCATATGGCCTCTCCTGTGCCCATTGCAACGCCTTCACAGGGTATCCCTGATCTTACTGAGTTTGCTATATCATGGTACAACTGAGTGTCCAGTGGTATAACTGGACAGGCAGGCTGGGCTTATCAGCCTTGGCTGGCAGCCAGCCCAGGAGAGGACAACCCTGATTCCAAACCTGGGTAGATAGACTTGTTAGCTTTGCCAGGCAGTCTGTCTAGGTGAAGGAAAACTCCGATACTCAACCTATAGACTTGAGGTTGGCGCAGTCATCATGGCTCACTGTACCATTGTGGAACGTCCCCCGACCTAAAGAGTGGAAACGGTCCGCGCACAGATCCTCGGTGCAAGCAGGAAGAAAAGTCTTACACCACTAGACTTCCCTCCTGATCTTCACAAGCGAAGAACCAGCCATCATCATCATTTTGAGAAATGCCCATCAGAGTTATTTTTACAAACAGCATCATAGGCTTTTAGTCTGCAGTAAATGATCATCAAGAATTTTATGATTTCACATGGATAGAATGCATTCCTGATTAACTTTTGTTCCTTTGCAAGATATGCACTTATTAAAGGTGACTGAACGAATATAAGTCCAGCAAAGTATTCTGCATGATTTGAATACAATAACAGTCTGCAAGATTGATTCAAAGTAAACTTCTGATAGGTTTTGACAGCTTATTAATGCCCTAAAGAAATGAATCTGATAAAGATTGACAATATTGATGGAAGGCAAACTGGCTTTCTTTTACATCATTTGCACTTATTTCACAACATTAACCTCACAGTTACACAAAGATGGCAGAGTGCGATTGCTGATTACACATTCTGGCAGTCTATGATCTAGAGAGCAGATGAAAGACATTTTTTTTGTCTGGATTGATTAATAATAAAATATTTCTGTGAGGCCTTTTTGCTTTGTGTTGTACAGAACAATTTGCAGATCAAAAATTTGCCTATTCTTGATGAATGTGCTCTTTTGTAATTGTGCTTATGACAGCTGGCAATGTCAAAATTTGGAGAAGGAAAGGATGGGAAGCTCTACAGTTTTATTCTAATAGAATCATTTGTACTGATTTGACAGACAGACATATAGTTGAGTTATAATTAAGCTGTCGATGAAAAGTACACTTTCAGCAAAAAAAGGTCAATATTAGTGTCAATTCATGCCAAGTGCTTGCAGAAATTGCCTTTCCATTTTTTGGACAGTGCAGAACGTTAATTCCCAGGCAGGAAAAAAGGATAAAATTGTATGGAACAAAAGGGCATTTGCCTGCTTTCAAGTACTGTACCTGTCATACAGATTTCAAATATTCAGGTTAAATGACACATTACTGCAATGGTTGGTTAAAAATTAACAGTATTGAATAAGGCTGTGAAAAATCCAGAAAATGGAATATGCAAGATATTTGTTGTTCTCTGGCTTTGTGACTGAATAAATAAAATAAGCAGAGTGATTCTGAGAATTTCATATTTATAGTGCAATGATTATAAACCAGCTTCTAAGTTCAGCTTTCGTTTATTATACCACAGCCTAGTAATGTTGGTTTAATGGTCTAGGCTATGAGTCAGATGGGACTACTTTACATTAAAAAGTCCGAGCAGCAAAAATTCAACCTAAATGCAAGTCCACATCATATAATACACAACCTGCTGCTCTTTGTACTTCTAACATTTGGTCCCAGTGAAGTCATTGGTAGCTGAGTATCATGACTAGCTGCTACTCTGTTGTACATTTAGTTTGAATGATTGAGGCCAGATCTAGGCACTACAAAGCAAGAATTCTGATTTTCACACATGCATGCATTTTGAGATTTTGCTATACATTTGGACCAAATGTAATGGGTAGTAAAAAATACTGTAATGAACTCATGTCTAAGGCTACGTCCACACTAGACTTTATAAATCCGTAACCCAAGCATTTTCTCTTCGTTTTGACCCTCCGTCCACACTGAAATGACGCTTTCCTCCTCCAAAAATGGAGCTTTTCTAAAACGCCCTCCAGAGTGTGTAAATTTGAAAACGCCACTTGGGCAAGAGTAGTGTGGATGGGGTAACTGGAGATATCTTGAAATGCTGTCATGACGTGCTGGAACAGATGGCGGCATTTCATTGTTTTCTTGAACGCAACCCCCCACACAACCTAACAATTTCAGAACAGACGGCAACAAGACTGAAACCAGAAGAGTTAGAAATGTACTCACCAAATACGTTGACCCATAACTTACTGAATAAATAAGTATACTCACTTTGCCCTGTTTTCTGTCCTTGCTTGTATGAAGATAGTTTACCTATTTATGCAAGTGCTTTGCTGACAATAGATGTGTAACAGCCTAATGTAACATTGTATGGAAATACAAGATAACACTGATGCAGACATGTTTTATACATTTAACAAGGTGCTTTATTAATGCAACAGAGTTAGTCAGTTTTTCAATGTTCATTGTCAGCCGGGTCATACAGTCCGTGAATTCCCTGTCGGTTGCCTCCGTATGCTCCAGTATTTGTTTTTTTTTGTTTTAAGTCCTCCTGCACGATAGCGAACAGCTGTCTGTCATTTGGCAATTTTGTTTTAATTTTTTCTAGTCTGTGTAACTGGACAAATACACACCAAGCCTTTCACAGTGAGATTCGACCCCAAACATGTGGCTTGTTTTCGGTAGATGTGTCCTGTGCATGCCCAGTAGGAGGAGATTCGCCGAAACACCCGTTTTAATGTTGACAGAGGTATTTTCAAAAACGCTGGGTGTGGACGCCTATCGTTTTTATGCAAAACCGGTGTTTTCAAAATTATCCAGTCTAGTGTGGACATAGCCTAAGAAGGGATCTAAGTGTGCAACTTGAACGCTTTTATTGGCATCAATTAATAACTCAGAATAGCAACTTTTGTGGACACAGTACTACATTTACTTCCTTATTTCTTGATTATTCACTTGAATAACACACATCATTTATAGAGACACAGGGGACTGGAATATAGAGCACAAACCATCTGCTGAAGGAACTCAGTGGTTGAAGCAGCATCTATGGGAGGAAAGTATTTGTCAACCAGCAAAAATATACATACTAAAAGCTATCTTAAATTATCAAGAAGTCATTCTCAAGAGTGGTTTAAAGATTTTTTAAAAATCCAGAACTATAGTATAATAGTCCCTAAGAGCTTGAAAGAACTTCATATGCCATCTGGTGCCCCTGGTTCTCAGCTCAACTGAGCACTAGTGTCTTCTAATGATGGCAAATGGGCAATTATTGCTCTGCAGCTCACTAAACATGAAAACTGTCAAACTAAAAGAAAGAATTTGGAACTATCTGATCAGAAGGGCAGTTAACAATATTACTTTTCTAGTGGCAATGGAAAGAGTTACTGAAATTTATTCACATCTACCAATCTTCTAGTTTTGTGGTCAAATGTTAAATTTCTGTAACGATCAGTTTTCACATGCTGAAGAATTTAAATAAGTATTTTTAATAATGTATAGATTCCATCAAAAGCACCTGAAAGTATTCATCATTTACTTTAAATCCTAACTGATTCAAACAGAACAATTTTATTAAGATCATTATTCTTGTATAGTTGAAATGAATTGTGTTAGGATACATTTTAAAATTAAGTTAGTAAATCACCCAGACTTGAGAAGCCAAAGAGAGAACAGAATTCAAAAGAAACTTCAGAGAAAGTGAGCAAAGATCCCTGTGGTGTTCCACTAGTCACAGCCTGCCAACAAACAATGTGCTTATTCCCATCCTTGCTTTGTGCTCGATAACCAATTTCCAATTCATGTCAATATATTATTGACAATTCCATGAGAACTAACGGTGCTGACATTCTCTTGTGTGGACCTATTGATTGACCTTAAAAATCGAAAAACACCATAAGCATTGATTTTCCCTAATCTGTTCCATAAATCATGTTCTCAAAAGCTCCAGTAAAATTGTCAAATGTGGTTTTCCCTTCATAAATCTATGTTTGCTTTGCTCAATTCTATTATTCCCTTTAAGATTTTCTGTTACTACATCCTATTAAATCTATAGACCAGAATTTTCTCTACCACTGATGTTATGCCAACAGGTTTGAAATTCCCTGTTACATTTTCCCCTTCTTATACCTACCTACTATTAAACACTTGCTGCACTCCAGTCCATATGAACATCTCCAGAATCCATAGAATGTTAGAATATTATCTATATTTACATCTTTTGAACTTCTGCAATGTAAATAATTGAGATCTTGGGAGTTATCAGTGTTGAAGCTCATTAATCTTTCTAGTACTATTTTTTGAAGTTTCAATTTGGTCAACCTTGGTCTCCAACTTTGTAGATAATCCTTTTGTTCTTGCCACCTCTTCCCCTCTTAAGACACATAAAACACAATGTAAGACATATCTGTTTTGATGGAGGATCATTGATGTTAAATGATGTTTCTCTCTTCACAGATGCTGCCCAGAAAGAGTTGGAACTACTCAGAAGGTAGTTGTAGATGTTGTTGGAACTATCTGCTGAGTAGTTCCCACACTTTGTGATGCTATTTCTATTTAGATGATAGAAAATGGGCAAGTAAGTAAATAAAAAGGGCTAGAATATTTAACAGTCTTCAAAAAATTGGACATTGATGCATGTAATTCAATTATGCATGGAGGTGCATAATGTGTCCAATGGCATCAAACCACTTTCACTTCACGTTTGGATGCCGCTCAATGAATTCCCTGGTTTGCCCATTGGATATGAAGCCTGTTTCTGAACATTTTAGGGGTGAAGTCAATGGCTGGATCATTTGGAGGTAGTTTGTCTTTAGAATTTTAAATTTATCTCTTGCAGCCACTTCTTGTGCAGTAACTGGCTCTTGGCCACCTTGCACCAGAACCCACCTAATATCGTCAAACCTCACTTCCCACTGCTTATATCCCTGACCATTCAAATCTCAACTACTTTTCAAAACTCCACAATAATATTCAATCACACTTCCTCCTATTTATCTAAAATGATAATTCAGACTCATTTCTCTTGACTCTTCTGTACTATACTTTACCCCATCATGACTACCATCCTAAGCCTGCAAGCCAGATCTATAACTCTCTCCCCTTGTTCTGAAGTCATTGAGCAAAAAGAAGAAAATACCTTTCTGCTAACTGCTAAGCATTGATTTCAAATAAGTCTGGGAAACAAAACATTTGGAATCTCATTTCAGAACCATTTTCAGACTAAAAATTTGAAGACTAGTAATCTTCAGATGTCCTGGAGTATTGTGTGCAGTTTCAGTCCCCTAATCTGAGGAAAGACATTCTTGCCATAGAGGGAGTATAAAGAAGGTTCACCAGATTGATTCCTGGGATGGCAGGAATTTCATATGAAGTAAGACTGGATCGACTGGGCTTATACTCGCTGGAATTTAGAAGATTGAGGGGGGATCTTATTGAAACGTATAAAATTCTAAAGGGATTGGACAGGCTAGATGCAGGAAGATTGTTCCCGATGTTGGGGAAGTCCAGAACGAGGGGTCACAGTTTAAGGATAAAGGGAAAGCCTTTTAGGACAGAGATGAGGAGAAACTTCTTCACACAGAGTGTGGTGAATCTGTGGAATTCTCTACCACAGGAAACAGTCGAGGCCAGTTCTTTGGCTATATTTAAGAGGGAGTTAGATATAGCCCTTGTGGCTAAAGGGATCAGGAGGTATGGAGAGAAGGCAGGTACAGGATTCTGATTTGGATGATCAGCCATGATCATACTGAATGGCAGTTGTATGTTGGGTCTTTCCCCACCAGCCTTTCTTGTCAGCCTGTTGCTCTTCAGATAATGCCATTAAACCACCATTCATACCGAATGGCCTACTCCTGCACCTGTTTTCTATGTTTCTATGTCCTGTTTTCTGTTGTCCTTTTGTGGGATAACTTTTCTTTCACCTAGAGTTTGCATGATGGTGATCAGCAGCTTTTAGTTGTTTTACTCATCTTCTGTATTAGAATAATTATGCAACATTAATTGAAGATCAAATGTAGATGCCACTCTAAAAAATGACGCCTTGATGTCAAAATCATGCTGAATCTAATCTTTGTTAGCACAAAGTCATTCTTAGCAGCTGTTCTTTGAATTTCCCCCATGTTTCCACACCCACTGATGTATTATTGTTTTCTCAAACAGATATTTTCATTTGCTTCAATTTCAGGAGAAGATAACATTCACAGAGTGGGATTTATTGGTATTGCTAGGTATAAGTGCCTCAGGATTTGCACCACCAGGTTCAAGAACAATTACCTGAGCCACCAGGCTCTTGAACAAAAGGGGATAATTACACTTATTTTATTTCTGGAGTTCCCATAACTCATGGTCTTGCTTTAAGGGTACTTTATCTTGTTATTTCATACTCTCATTATTGATTGCTATTTATTTATATTTGCATTTGCACAATTTGGTGTTCATTGATCTTTTTGACAGTTACTGTCGTATAGATTTGCTCAGTATGCACGCAGGAAAAAGAATCCCCGGATTGTATGCGGTGACGTCTGTGTACTTTGATAATAAATTTTACTTTGAACTTTGAATTTTGAGGTTCCTATGAGAGCAGGCAACCAGTAACTGCACTCATGCATCAACAGGGGCTCCTCCCAAGAACCTGAACATTTTCCTCAGGCTTTGTTTCCACTTTCTCAATATGGGGGTATTGGTGGATAACCAGATTTCACATGGGGTCTGCATCCATTATCGACTGCCTCCTTACACTAATTTCTCTCTAATTCCTTATTATTTTCCCCACATTCACATTACTCCCCCCCACCGAGCACAACCAATCACCACATCAAGGACAATTTGCTTTGGCCAAACATCACTAACTTACATGTATTTGGAATGTAGGAGGAAAACAAAGCACTGGAGATGCAGTCACGGAGAAATGTAAACTCCCTCATAAAGTGGTCAGTATTGTACCTAGGACACTAAAACCAAGAGGCAGTGACCCCACTAGGTTACAATCCTTGCAACATGAAGGCAACATCTGGTGCTAGATGAAAAGCAGTATGCAAATCCCGAGTCTGAGAGACAAGAGACGTTAGCTGAAGAGCAACAGGCTGACAAGGAAGGCTGGTGGGGAAAGACCCAACATAGAACCACCAGCCTCATCTCCCAGTAGTGCAAAAGAGGGAGGTTCTGAATAGATTGGCATTAAGGTACTTGGTAAAGGGGGAATATTTTCTAATTCTAGTGGGTTTCTTGATCTCCAGTACACTGTTCTCCCTTTTCTCAGTGATCTCACTGATAAGGTTGTCTAGGCCCCTTCCTCTAAGTGTAAGGGCTCTCTCTGTCTTGCTGTAGTTTCTGTGATCTTCATGTTCACTATTGTCGAACTGCCATGGGGAACGTACTTGCAAAGGCAGATGCTCTTCCTTCCTACACTGATGGCCCAGCAAAACTGATTTCACTGACTGTGGGGTTCTTGGAGTGAATCACACAATTTTCACTTTTATATCAGTTAACCCTACACATGGCTCTAATTTGGTGTATGAGGTAAAGGTGAAATACGCTCTCAAATTTGGATGTTGTTGACATAATTTCAAAGTGTAATGGAGCCTTAAAGGTGGAGAAAGTTAAATATCTAATCCAATTAATGCTAATTTATCAACAGGAGAAAATCTGCAGATGCTGAAAATCCAAGCAACACACACACACAATGCTGAAGGAATTCAGCAGGCCCGGGAGCATCTATGGAAAAGAGTACAGTTGATATTTGGTCTTGGCCTGAAACGTCAACTGTTTACTCTTTTCTATAGATGTTGACTGGCCTGCTGAATTCCTCCAGTGTTGTGTGTGTAATGCTAAATTGTCATTGGACTTGTGATCATTAAACTAATTAACATAGAAACATAGAAAACCTACAGCACAATACAGGCCCTTTGGCCACAATGCTGTGCCGTACATGTACTTACTTTACAAACTACCTAGGATTATCCATAGCCCTCTATTTTTCTAAGCTCCATGTACCTGTCCAGGAGTCTCTTAAAAGACCTTATTGTATCTGCCTCCACCACCGTTGCCAGCAGTCCATTCCATGCACTCATCACTCTCTGCATAAAAAACTTACCCCTGACATCACCTCTTCCAAACATCTTAAAACTGTGCCCCCTCGTGTTAGCCACTTCAGCCTCGCAAAAAAAAGCCTCTGACTATCGACACGACCAATACCTCTCATCATCTTATACATCTCTATCAGGTCACCTCATATCCTCCGTTGCACCAAGGAGAAAAGGCCAAGTTCAATCAACCTATTCTCATAAGGCATTCTCCCCCAATCCAGGCATCCTTGTAAATCTCCTCTGCACCCTCTCTATAGTTTCCACATCCTTCTTGTAGTGAGGCAACCAGAACTGAGCAAAGTGCTCCAAGTTGGGTCTGACCAGGGTCCAATATAACTGCAACATTACCTTTTGGCTCCTATACTGAATCCAATGATTGATGAAGGCCAATGCACTGTAAGTCTTCTTAACCACAGAGTCAACCTGCGCAGCAGCTTTGAGTGTCCTATGGACACGGACCCCAAGATCCCTCTGATCCTTCAGACTGCCAAGAGTCTTACCATTAATACTATATTCTGCCATCATATTTGATCTACAAAAATAAACCACCTCACACTTATCTGGGTTGAACTCCATCTGCCACTTCTCAGCCCAGTTTTGCATCCTGTCGATGTCCCGCTTTAACCTCTGACAGCCCTCCACACTATCCACAACACCCTCAAGCTTTGTGTCATCAGCAAATTTACTAACCCATCCCTCCACTTCCTCATTAAGGTCATTTATAAAAATCACAAAGAGTAGGGGTCCCAGAATAGATGGCTGAGGCACATCACTAGTCACCAACCTCCATGCAGAATTTGTCCCATCTACAACCACTCTTTGCCTTATGTGGGGAAGCCAATTCTGGATCCACAGAGCCAGGTCCCCTTGAATCCCATGCCTCCTTACTTTCTTAATAAGCCTTGCATGGGGTACCTTATCAAAAATCCTTGCTAAAAGCCATAAATACTACATCTACTGCTCTACTTTCATCAACGTGTTTAGTCCCATCCTCAAAAAATTCAATCAGGCTGGTAAGGCACGACCTGCCTTTGACAAAGCCATGCTGACTATTCCTAATCATATTATGCCTCTCCAAATGTCCATGAATCCTACCTCTCTGGATCTTCTCCATCAACTTACTAACCACTGAAGTAAGACTCACTGATCTATAATTTCCTGGGATATCTCTACTCCCGTTCTTGAATAAGGGAACAACATCTACAACCTTCCAATCCTCTGGAACCTCTCCCACTTTCATTAATAATGCAAACATCATTGCCAGAGGCTCAGCAATCTCTTCACTCACCTCCCACAGTAGCCTGAGGTATATCTCCTCCAGTCCCGGTGACTTATCCAACTTGATGCTTTCCAAAAGCTCCAGCACATCCTCTTTCTTCATGTCTAAATGCTCATTAGGATCTCGATTCTACCCTAGCATTAGTCCGCTCTGTGATAAATGCAAGAGGGGCGTGGCCTCTCTCATCCATATGTACTGGTTCTGTCCTAGTTTGGAGAAATTCTGGAAAGATGTCTTCACTACACTATCGGGTATTCTGAATCAGCACCTAGAACCTAACCCCTTAATTGCTCTGTTCGGTTTTTGGGGCGAGACAGATTTATGTCTGGTTCCGACCAAATGCCGAATATTATCCTTTGCCTCTCTCCTGGCTAGACGCTTGATCCTCCTTAGATGGAGAGATGTTGCCCTGCCCACTCATGCACAATGGCTTAACGACATTATGGCCTGCTTGGACCTCGAAAAAATTCATTATTCAGTTCTGAATTCGGATCTAAAGTTCCATAAGGTCTGGGGACCTTTTATCGAGTACTTTCATAACCTTCCTCTTGACTAGGGGTTTTGGTTTTTTTTCTTCTTCTTTTTGGTTCCTTTCTTTCAGCTCCTTTTTTTTCTGGTAGTAGGCATTATTATCCTCTGTTGCTAAGTGTATTCACAGTCTGGGAGTTTGACTGTTCTGACTTATATTCTCTATATTGCGTTGCGGTTGGTCTGGAGTTGTTGTTGTTTTTTCTTGTGTTGTGGGGCTTGGGGAGGATACTAAGCTTACTTGTCTTTAATTTAGGTGCTTTTTTGTTAATTCTCTTCCTTTGTAGCATATTGTTATTGTATGCTTAATTTTGCACTGTATTAATGTTCCTCATTGGGATTTGAGGTTTTTAATTTGTAAAATGATTTGAAAAACTAATTAAAAAACTAATAAATGCTCGTTAGGTACACCTGTACACCTGCTCATTAATGCAAATATCTAATCAGCCAATCTTGTGGCAGCAATTCAATAAAAACATGTTGATATGGTCAAGAGGTTCAGTTGTTTTTCAGAGCAAATATCAGAATGAAGAAGAAATGTGATCTAAATAACTTTGACCATGGATTCATTGCTGGTGCTAGTCAGAATGGTTTGAATATCTTAGTAACTGATGATCTCCTGGAGTTTCATACACAATAGTCTCTAGAGTTAACAGAGAATGGTGCAAAAACAAAAAAAATCAGCGAGTGGCAGTGCTGTGCGTAAAAATGTCTTGTTAATGAAAGAAGTCAGAGGAGAAAGGCCAAATGATTCAAGCTGACAGGAAGGTGTCAAGAACTCAAATAACCACATGTTACAACAGTGGTATACAGAAGAGCACCTATGAATGTACAACACATTGGACCTTGAAGTGGATGGGCTACCGCAGCAGAAACCATAAGCTCATCCTCAGTGGGCCATTTTATCAGGTAAGGATGTATCCAAGAACTAGCCAATGGGCCAATTATATGGGCCAATGTCTTTGAAAAGTTTTTTGCATCATTTCTTAATTTACAATATACTTAACTTACAGGAAATACTTTCTTGCAGGAACATGATTTATAAGATTTTATATCCAAATCAGATGATTGATGTGGTATAATTTTAACCAAGCTTACATGCCAAACTGGAAGTATTTAAAAACTTATTTGAAAATATAATCAAACAGTTTTCTTGTTTGGGAATATGAAACATATAAGTGTGTATTATAAATAATTCTACTTACATGGTGACTTGGACCTGAAATGACATCTTTGTCCTCTGAATGTCATGAATGTGTCATTTTGCCATAATTGAAGTGTCACAGTTGATTCATCAGCCACAATGTTATGCACTGGAAAGAAACATGAAAGCACAGAAATTTATTGGTTTGGAATAAAGAATGACAAAACGTGTTTTCATAAATCTTCCAGTTGGAAGACTCTAAGTGCATGTCTGGGTATGTTTGCCTGAGGTGCCCGAGAATGGCATGAGTTACAATGTTACTGGCCAACTTTATTCTCCATTAACAGATTAGTCAAAGTGTTGATTAATATATCTGATAGAAAAAATCCAAGTGTGACTTGAGTACTGGTTTGGATTCAGATTTAGTAGACTGTCCGATTTGCATGCATGTCTAAAACTAACATAAAACTATACTTAAGATAACTAGAAATGTGTAATATATTGCTTCTGCTTGTACTCTCTAATTCAAGCATTGCCTTTTTTTTGTCTTTTGATGCCTAAATGTCACCATTATGAACCAAATTGAGTTCTTCTGTTTATTTTATTAATGACTAAATCATATTGAGTTGTACACAATGATAACATCCTTTCACAGTGAAGGCAGTTATAGAAATAACAACATCCAAGTGGAATATTTCAATTTATAGAACACAGCATCTATTTACATTGTGATGTCATAAATAATTGTATTCTTCTGCTTTGGTGTGGTTGCTTGCTGACAGGTTCATGATAGATTCTTGATAAGTTGTTCATTTTGCAGAAGAAAGGATTTCCGAAGAGGAAGAGGAAATAATTCATTTTGTTGGTTGTTTGTGACAATTTGAGTTATCCCGTTAAGGGTGTTGGGATCTATGAGTTCATTTTTTTCTCATGTATTATCAGGTCCAATGATAAGTTGGCTTTTACTCTCTTATTTTTTTGTTAATTAGACAGTTTCTTTGTGTGAATCCAACACAATTAAGCCTCTATGGCCCTGCTTTGATTTAAACTGTAATGTATATCAAATGATACAGCTCTGAAATGGATTCCAAGATGAGACATAGCAGAGTAAAGATTTCATTTGAGTTCAGTTCTTTTGTCAGTACTCTCAGACCATTATGTGGAAGAGGGATTTTGTCTAATTCCATTTACGCCATCCATGTTGTGTCAGTGTGGAGCGATTTTGGTTGTCATTGTGCCGAAGTATGTTGTAAATCTAGAATGAAGACCCAATCTGTTCTGGGCAGTGAAGAAAAGTGAAGATAAGTAAAAACCTCTTTAAACAAAGGTGGCCATTATGATGCAAATTACATTTAAAATTCAAACCTAATGGAACATTTTTTTGATCTATAATAATAAATATTTTAATGCTGTCATCTATATCACAAAGCATGGTGTAGTAACTGAAGAAAGAATGCATTTAACTTCAAAATATTTTGCATTGAAAAGGCCACATTGTTGTAGAGTAAAGGTAATTTCATGAAGTTCACCATAAAGGTTAACTAAACTTTATATTCTAGTATGCCATATAACCTTTATCCATAAAAATAAAGGTCCTGGTTGGTAAAGGCCTCTAAAACAAGCTGAGAGGTGAAAAAGACACAGATAAAATTGACTGATATTCTGACTATTAAGGAAATGGATATATAAATTAGCTACACAATGATGTGAGCTTGTTTAAATCTGAGTGTCTGTGCATCATATTTTCTGGCGTGAAACTGTTAACAAGAATTTAATGTAAAAAATAACAAGTTACAATTATAGTTCCACCGAGTCTGGATTTGTTTCAAAATCCTTGGAAATGAACATTGGAGTAAAACCCATTCAGAAACCCTGATGAGATACCCAGCAAAGGTTCTGATAAAATAATCTAAACAACCTGTTTATGATGATGGTTGAACATCAGACTCATTGATATTTCTTCAAGATGATACTGGATTATTTCACTGAATAAATGGAGATGCAGCAAACAGATGGGATTACGAATGTACAGTCTAAAAGGAGGGGGGTATATGTCAATCAAGTATCAAAGACATGATTTTAATATTATGAAAAGAATGCTTTTTGGAGCAAACCTGACTATTTGCAAAGGAACATTAGTTACTTTAACAGTAACAGTTACATTAGTTACCTCTGCTCTGGGTGATCAACTTGAAGAGTGTTGCTTGACTTTACCAGATTGGAGTTAATTTTAATGGTATATGTGAACCATGTTTAAAGTTAAAATGACAGCATGCTATAAGGGATCCATATTTGCATGATCTATGTAGTACAATAAGTTATTAAAAGAGAATGGTGTTGTACTGCTTGTGAGCCTTGAGAAGTTTTGCCCTCACTGGATGGATGGGTCAAATTCAGGAATAGTAGAGCTATAGTGGTGTAGGTTCATCTGCTTCCGTGTAAGTATGGTCATTTATGTTATTAAAACCCTATTTCTCTATCTGAGATTAACCCATTCTGAATAGTAAACTTTGAAATACTTTTTTGAAATTTGAAATGTGTAACTGATGCAAAGATTGGTCAAAACATTTTCTTCAGCACTTTATATTTTAATTATTCATTCATGTGACGCAGCTGAACATTTATTGCCAATACATAAATGCCCCTGAATTACTGTATATATCTTGATAGGCCATTTTCACAGAAGGGCTTAAGAATTAACCATCTAGAAATGATACTACTCCATGTAAAATGCATTTCATTAGAGAACATATGTTGCGTATGACGAAAGGCTCAGCAAGGTAGGGCCTTTCACTTTGGAGAGGAGGATGAGACTGACAGAGAATTATAAGATGATAAGAGGTATGGATAGAGTGGACACCAGCTGCATTTTTCATAGGGTGGCAATGGCTAAGATGAGAGGACATAATTTTAATGTAATTGGAAGAAACTATGGGGGGATATCAGAGGTAGTTTTTTACACAAAGATTGATAAGTTCATGAAATGCACTGTCATGGGTGGTTGTAGAGTCAGATACATTAGGGACATTCAAGAGACTCTTAGATAGGTACATGGATGAATGTGAAATGGAAGGCTATGTGAGATGGAAGGGTTAGAATGATATGTGTCATCCAAAAGACCTGTATTGTGCGGGATTGTGCTATGTTCTCTAAATTTCATAAATCAAAAATGCTGGGTGAATGGCACATGGGCATTTAAATAACCAAAATTTGTCATTGGCTCTCTGGTGTTGGGGTATGGTAGATGGGGCATAACACTCCACAATAGTCATGCTGGCAGACCAGGAGCTAGGAATTTCCAAACAATCCTAACCAAATTGTTAGCAATTATAAAATCTGTACAGCTTCTACTTCTCAGCTTTATGAGTTATTTCATACATTGCAAACATAATCAAGTACAAATTTCAGCTAAGACTCTTAGCTGAAGTAATTCTGTTGTTGCTGTTTTCAGTGAATGATTACTGCTGTATCTTTCCTGGGTCCCTCTCTCAAGAGAGGTAACTATTTCTTTTTATGTGCTATTTTGTATTGAAATAAAAAGTGGTGTTTTAAAAGGGATAGGAACAAAATCATTCTTCTTCACTGGTTTGTTGAGACAATAGAAGTTAATGAAATTCCGTCTTAAAGGTGAAGCTGAAATACAGATTACAGTGACAGATTGCATCTTGCTGGAAAATCAGTGTCTTATTAATTACTCACAACATTTCAGTAATTTTAAGTGATTATGAAATATTCTGTAATTTTCAAATCTCCAGACTGCCAGTTAATTTTTGTCTCTCCTTCAACTGCTTTACAGATACCACATTTGCCCTTAATCTTCCTCTAATTTTTAAGATATTGTTTGATTTGAAATTTGCATGCCTTTTAAGAGTTAAAGTACCTTTGTGATGTTGTGTTAACTGAGTGCCTTGATCAAAGATCATCAGCCTGAAATGTTCACTGTCTAAAGTTGCTCCTGACCTGTTCAGTATTTCCAGAATTTTCTATTTTTATTTTGGATTTCCAGTATTTATAGATTCTGCTTGTGGATCCAATGATAAGATGTAATTCAAAGTGCTCCGCTTTCTGAAAAAACAGGTTAGAAAACTATTCTTCATTGTATGCACTTTAAATACTGTATGAATATGCATTGGATACTATTTTTGAAATAAACATGTTTGACTGTTTCATTAATGATATTTTATGCCGGCCATGGAGTATGTTGATATATTGTCCAACATAGTGTAAGTAAACTATCTGGTTGTACAGTAAAAATAATTCTATGAAAGTTAAAGAAGTACACTCTGAAATGGAATGAGCTTTAATTCATGAATCTGCAAGGCATTGAACTGTAAGGAACAACATTGATGCACCATCAGTAACTCTCGGAGACGGGAGGCGAACGATAGGCTTTTATTAGCTGCAAGAGACCACAATTAGTAGCAAGAGACCACCACACAACATCGTGGAGACTGAGGGAGGAGCAGTGCCTCCAGCCGCCTTTATACAGGGGCCTGTGGGAGGAGCCACAGGAGCAGTCAGCAGAGGGGCGTGTCCAGATATGTAGCTCACCACAAACATACAAACGCTTGTATTTATTTGTATCATGCTGTGGGTCTATACTATGTCCTATTTGAGTTTTTTTAATTACAGAAATAGCAGATTCTCCATTTATATTAAAGGAACAGATATCCCAAGCTTGATTGTTTCTCTCCATCTCAAGCCTGTACCTCCGATCTCTCTCCAGGCTGCTTCTGGGCTTGCCATTGTCCAACACAACCCCACAGAATCACCTACCAGTGCACCAGAAACACGTAAACCAAAACCATTTTGCCCTTGGATTACAGCCATGAACTGCAGTGGATAAACTGATGTATACTGAAAAAAAAAGAATTGCTATTAAGTTAAAACATGCCACATTCATGATTTAATATTATGTAATCTGTTTCCTGCAACAGTGACCAGAGATTTATTGCATTGATCAGTGCTAGGATCCTTGTTGTTATGCAATTAATAATCTAGATGTGAATATTGGAGGTATGATCAGTAAATGTGCAAATGACATGAAGATTGGTACTGAAATTGAAAGTGGGGAGATTGTCTTTGGCTACAAAACAATATTGATCAATTTGTAAAAATGGATGGAGAAATGACGCATAGAATTTAATCCTGAGTATGTGATGCAATTTATTAGGACTAATAAAGGCTAGGAAATATACAATGAATGGCTGGATCCTTGGAAGAACTGAGGAACAGATGGACCTTGGTATACATGTCCTGTGATCTCTGAAAGAAGCAGAATAAGTAGATAAGCTGGTTTAAAATGCCTATGGGGTATTTGCCCTTATTACCTCTGCACAGAATATGAAAGGAGTGAGGTCAGGGCGACATGTTCAAGAATATAGGAACAAGAGAACACAAGAAAAAAAGAGTAGGAATAGGCCACTCAGAACCACTCTATCATTTCCTATGATGAATGGTGATCTGCCCCAGGTTCAGTTCCTGCCTTGTGCTTGTTCCACATAGCCCACATTTTCCAATATTTCCAAATGTAACTACTTCCTCTAAATACCCAAAGACCAGAGATCATGATCTTTTCCTGAGATTCGCCACTCTCTGAATTTCCTTGTAGATGATTGCCTCTTCCCTTGTACCTTTTTCCCTTTTTATTTTCCCTTTTATCTTCCCTTTTTATTTAAAACTCTGCACTAGTGGAGACATCTCGACTTCAAATCTCACGCCCCCTTATGATCTTTTATATTTCAGTAAGAGCATTCCTCATTCTGCTAAACTCCAAAGAATACAGCTGCAATTTCTTTAGCCATTCATGATTTGGCAATCACCAGCAAGAGAAAATCTGCAGATGCTGGAAATCCAGGCAACACACGCAAAATGCTGGAGGCACTCTGGAGACCAGACAGCATCTTTGGAAAAGAGTACAGTCGATGTTTCAGGCCGAGACCCTTCTGCAGGACTGGAGAAAAAAAGGTGAAGTGCTGCCTCACCTGGAAGGACTGCTTGGGGCCCCAGATGGCAGTGAGGGAGAAGGTGTAGGGGCAGATGTAGCACTTGTTCTGCTTGCAAGAGTAGGCACCAGAAGGGAGATAAGTGGGCAGGGATGGATGGACAGGGGAGTTGTGTAGGAATGCAGGAAGTCGGAGAGAGGGAAGGAAGTGCTTGGTGGTGGGATCCCGTTGGAAATGACATTTCTCCTATTAGACTCTCCCTTCTCCAGCCCTGTATCTCTTTCACAAATCATCTTCCCAACTCTTTACTTCACCCCTCTCCCTCCCAGTTTCACATATCACCTTGTGATTTTTCCGCCCCTCCCCACCTTCTAACTCTGACTCCTCAACTTTTTTTTCTCCAGTCTTGCAGAAGAGTCACGGCCTAAAGAATCGACTGTAATCTTTTCCATAGATGCTGCCTGGCCTGCTGAGTTCCTCCAGCATTTTGTGTGTGTTGCTTGATATGGCAATCTGAGGATTAGGCTTGTGAATTCTTCTGGATTTCCTCCAATACCAGTAAATCATGTTCTGAATTAGAATACTAAAACCATACAGATTACTTCAAGTGTAGTTCACAATGCCCCATACAATTGTAACAATTCTTCTCTATTTCCAATATCCAACCTTTAGGTGATAAATACCAACATAATATTTACCTTCCTAACTACTCTCTATCTTTTGTTTTTCATCCACAAGAAAATCTAGACGCCTCATTTGCAATTTCTGTCCTTTTAGATAAATTTTTTCTTTTAATTCCTCCTTTACTGAAATCAATGATCTCACACTTTTTAATATTGAACTCCATTTGTCCATTCACTCACACATCTATATCCTGTTGAAGAGTCAAAACATCCCCATTGCAGCATAGCCTCCTTGGCAAACTTGGATACTACAATCCAGCTTTTCTTCCAAGTCAATAATATAAATAATAAATATTTATCTTCTCTCCCCTAATCTATATTATTTTATAGATGTATCTATAATCTTAATCTTTTGATTTATACTTTTCCAGTCTGACAAAGAACCATTTATCTTGACTTTTAACTTCTCGGTGATAAGCAATCTTCAATCCACGCTACCACATTTAACCCAAGTATTTAGACCACAGATAGAGAACTATACATTCTGGACAATGTATGGTAGGAAGGATGTCATTTTACTGGAGACGTGGAAAGAAGGTTCAGCAGGATTTTGTTTGTAATGGAATCCTTAACTTCAAGAAGAGGCTGGGCAGTACAGGTTTGTTTTCTTTGGTGTGGAGAAGAATATGCGAGGACCTAGTTAATCTATATAACCTTATGAGGAAGATCGATTTCACCCAGTATGTGGTTGAAATCTGGAATGTAATGCCTGACAGAGTGATGGAGGCAGGCACTCTCTCAAATTTTAAGAATTAGTAAGATAAAAAAACGTGGTATAGAAGGCAAACGAATGAGAGATGGGAAATGGAATTAGTCCAGTTAGGTACTTGATGGCATAGAAGGCCAAAGGCCTGTCTCTGGGACTATCATCTAGAAATGAATATATGTGTAGGGCTCTCAGTACCATTAACTGTGGTGTTAACTGTTCAGGCTAACAAAATGGCTTCTCTGAAATGTTACTTAATGCTGTAAAGGGTTTCTGTAGCTCGAATGTTTGGGTTATAACTGCAGATAAGGGGGGAACTAACCAATGGAGAATTGTTATGCTATCTTGTACGTGTAAGCTGAGCGGGAGATCGCAGTCTCTTTTGGGAGGCGAGCGAGGAGGACAGACGTGTGAGGAGCGGACAGCGGTTCCAGAGTGGTGGGTAATGGATGTCAGCGGATTGGATGGTGGCTGAAGGCTCGGAAGGTCGTTGTGGATTTATTCGCCTTTGGTGTATGGTCTGATATTTGTGTTGCGAGTGTGTACTGGGGGGGCATTACACCGTATTTACACCGAGGTATTGCACTATTGGCGGGGCGACAGCGGTTCACCCTAGATGAGGGGGGGGGTAAATTGGGGGCATGGATGCTACATATGTATAGAATTTTGTGAATTACTTAAAATAAATGTTACTTTTTCACAACTTTATCTATATTGTTAGTATTTCAGCTGCAATCTTTGGAGCTTAACTCATAACTTATCAGAGATATAGTCTGTATTTAGTGATTACTAGCCAGATGTTGATTTTTCAAAATGGCAACTGCACTTGGAATGTTATATTAGATGGCACTTCAGTGTGTGTGTGTGCGTGTGCGTGTGCGCGCGTGCTCACCCTTAACTCGTGGTGGAGTCGTCAGGGCATCGTCATGACAAGATTTTTTGCACCAGTCTTTTTGGTGATTGCTTATTGTACGGCATGTCTTGGGCATCTGAAACCTGGCAGAGCCCATCTGTCTCCAGGGCACTTCAAAGTACATTTTTATAAAAGTATGTACACAGTACACACTCTTGATATTTGTTTTCTTGCAGGCATCCACAAAACAACGAAACACAATAGAATCCATTTGAAGAAAAACTCCACACAACAAAGACAATGAAACATCCAACGTGTGAAAAAATGAACAAGCCATGCAAACAATAAAAGCTAAACAAATAACAAAGAGCATTAACAGCAGTGTTGCCGAAAGTGAGTCCACAGCCACGGAGCCAGTTCAGTGCCAAGACGAGTAAAGGGGTTCAGGAGCCAGATAGCTGCAGATCACAGCCACGGAGCCAGTTCAGCACTGGGGCAAGTAAAGGGGTTCAGGAGCCCGATAGCTGCAGACCACAGCCACGGAGCCAGTTCAGTACTGAGGCAAGTAAAGGGGTTCAGGAGCCCGATAGCTGCAGATCACAGCCACGGAGCCAGTTCAGCACTGAGGCAAGTAAAGGGGTTCAGGAGCCCGATAGCTGCAGACCACAGCCACGGAGCCAGTTCAGCACTGAGGCAAGTAAACGGGTTCAGGAGCCCGATAGCTGCAGACCACAGCCACGGAGCCAGTTCAGCACTGAGGCAAGTAAAGGGGTTCAGGAGCCCGATAGTGGCAGATCACAGCCACAGAGCCAGTTCAGCACTGAGGCAAGTAAAGGGGTTCAGGAGCCTGATAGTGGCAGATCACAGCCACGGAGTCAGTTCAGCGCTGAGGCAAGTAAAGGGGTTCAGGAGCCTGATAGTGGCAGATCACAGCCACGGAGTCAGTTCAGCGCTGGGGCAAGTAAAGGGGTTCAGGAGCCCGATAGCTGCAGACCACAGCCACGGAGTCAGTTCAGCACTGTAGCACCTTGATCAAATCATGTAAATAGTAAAAAAAAGTAAACAGAAACACATAGAAGATGAACTATGGAGCAATTGAAAGTGAGTTCACAGCTGCTGAGGTGAGTGAAGCCTGTCCAGGAGCCCGGTGGCTCAGGACAACAACTGCTCGTGAACCTGGCGATGTGGGACCCAGGACTCTTGCAGAGTCCGCCCACTGGCAGCAGTGAGAAGAGAGGAAGACCGGTCAAACTCAGGCCGATGGTGCTGAACACCTGCTCATTTTCTGCTCTCATCCTTGACCACTTTAATCTTCTTGACGCTTTAATCAGTGTGGAGTAATGGAGCCGATCATGGGTTTGTGTTCCGCCATTAGGAATCCATGCAGCCATCCCCAGGACTGGCCATCGCCGCACCTTTTGCTCTCATCTACACCGAGTCCCCCAGGAGGTCACAAACACACCAGAGAGTTTAGTTGGCTCAAAAATACATCCAAAATAAGGAAGTTACAGGCTGCAATCAATCATGGTTCTGAAGTTTATTTAGACGAAGAAGAAGAGTATCTAGTAGATTTATGAGCTGTCTGAAGGATATCGCCATTGGCTAGTTGGCGCATTTTGAGTACTTCTACTCACGTGTCAGCTTTTATGGCCATCTTTGCTATTTATTTGTTCACCAAGTGCAGTTATTGAGTCAATGGACAATAATCAGCATAGGTAAATAGGTACAACACTGTTAGCCTTCCTTAACAGTGCAATTCACCCATCTCTTTAGCATGAAGGATATTACATAAACCATCTGGCTGGTGTTCAATTATATCTGTTTCTGTCTATGCTAATTGTTTGATGCTGACCTTTGAGATAAGGTGATAAGATTCTGGAGGGTATGTTACAATCTTCATAGTAAACACTGTCACTCTTAACGATGTGGTTCCTCACTGATGGAGACCAGAAAGAAAGTGGAGTCACACTCTCATCTTAATGGATTCTTGTATGACCATATGTTAGTGGAGACAAAAGTCCATTTATCTTGAATAAATAAAAGTGAAGCCAACAGTCAATTGCTCTTGAAAAAGGCTGTGCATTCTGTGATTGGCAAGAAGAAATTAATTATTGGCAATGAGAGGATAGTTGTTGCCTGTGATCATTTTGGCACCACAAATCATGTCTACTGATGAGGCATATGCATTCTTCACAGGTATACAGGATGAACTGTGACACAGTAAACTGAGTTTAAGATATTGGCAATAATAATGGTGAAATAAATTACTACTTTTGCTCCCTTATAAGATAATAAGACATAGGAGCAGAATTAAGCCATTTGGCCAGTTGAGTCTGCTCTGCCTTTCAAATATGGCCAATCATTTTTTCCCCTCCTCAGCCCCACTCCCCGGCCATCTCCCCGTAACTTACGATATTATACCGTAAACCTATCAAGTTCTGTCTTCAATAAATCCAATGACCTGGCCCCCAAACCGCCTGTGGTAATAAATTCCACAAGCTCACTACCCTCTGGCTAAAGAAATTTCTCCACATCTCTGTTTTAAATGGACGCCCCTCTATCCTGAGGCTGTGCATTCTAGTTGCATTAATTCGACTGGATTTACTTGAAGGGTGTATCACAACAGCTGTGAAAACCCTTCAAGTAAAATATAGATGAGCTCAACTATTTCTGATCTAATGTTCTCAGAGTTTGAAATTACATACTTGAAGTAAAGGGTTACTGACATCAGTTGTGCATCAGTGTGAGCCATATATTGTTTGTTAAATTTTCTACGGATTGATCATCCTTTAACTCCACCCTCCAAGAGTAAATCCAATCATTGTGATCAGAGCAACTTCTGTAATCTTGAGGAGCAGATCGATTTCTAGAATTGTATTCTGATCTAAAACAACAAACACACCACAGTAACACACGCAAGATGCTGGTGGAACTCAGCAGGTCAGACAGCATCTATGGATATGAATAAACAGTTGATGTTTCAGGCTGAGACCCTTCTTCAGGAATAAACTGGAAGGGGGATGATGCCAGAATAAAACTGTGGGGGAGAGGGTGGGAAGAGAAGGAGGCTAGCCAGAAGGTGAAACCAAGGGGTAGGAAAGGTGAAGGGCTGGAGAAAAAGGAACCTGATAGGAGAGGAGAGTGGACCAATAAATATCATGGTGTTTAGAGAACACAATTTGTTTGAAATGGATCATAATTTACAACAAAATTCGGCACACTTAATGAAAAAATTGTGAGGGAAATACAGTCAACCTTGCTCTGCTGTTAGATTTCTTGGGAAATCCAGTTGTAGTGTTCAGTCATGAATTCTACGGTGGGGCTTGTGCAGTGTATTTGGAGTCATGTTGAAATTGTGAAACCTGTGATATGAAGACAGGAAGTGGGTCTAGAGAACATGATTGGTTTGGTGTTTCTTGATTGAACTCAGTATGAACCAGACACCATGATTATGTCATCTCCTAACATGTTAGGAACTTTTGTTTGTATTAACAGTTGCTTTTAGAGGAGAGCTCTTATCCATGTTGTGAAATGGCTATGTTAGATCCCGAAAGTACTCTTTGATTTTCTTTCTCCTCTTTCTTATTTCTTGAATCTAGTTTTGTAGGTTGTATATTTAATATGCAATTATGCAATAATGCCTGGTTATATTTGTCTGTAGATGGTCTGACACTTAGGAAAGAAACTTAACTCACAATAAGAGGCAAGTTGTGGATTTGTCAGGTGTCAGATATCTGTATCAGGATCCAGTGTTGCTTGGATAGGATTGAAGATGTCTAGCCAATTTGCTTTCAGGAAATGAGTTCAAAAGTTTAAAGTACATTTATAATCAAAGTAAATATACTTCATACAGTCTACCGGCAGCCACAAAACAAAGAAACTGAATAGAACCCATCAAAACAATCTCCATCTTTGATATCTCTTTTTTTCTCTGTTCAAGATTCTTTTAAAGACCCTGACTGGAGTTACACTCTGACCGGTTCTTTGCAGGAGTAGGACCCATGACCAGCTGCTTTTTGATATCCTAAGGATGTGGCCTGGAAGGAGGGAGAGAGAGAGAGAGAGAGAGAGACTGTGGTATGTTGAAATACTGGGTGAACGAGTAGTCTTTGGGGTACTGCAAGTCTGTGTCTTTATTGATGCTTGATGCCTGCTTGACTGCTCAGGGAGGGTGCTGATACTTTTTGCTGGTGGGGTTGGGGGGGGATCGTTGCCGTGCTGCTGGTGCGTGGGAGGGGGAAGTTGGGGGGGGGTTTAGGGCTCTAATGTTTGATTGCCATTCGTTCTTGAGGCACTCTTCTGTTTTTGTGGATGTTTGCGAAGAAGAATTTCAAGATGTATATTGTATACATTTCTCTGTCATTAAATGTACCTATTGAAACCTATTGAAAGAAGACTGCCAAACACCCAATGTGCAAAGAAAAAAAACAAATTGTGCAAACAATAAAGGTAAGCAAATAGCATTCAGGACTGAAGTTCATGAAAGTGATGCAGAAGCCTATGAATTGCAGGCAACTGCCTCCATTCTGTTAACCTCACAGAGCAGCGATCTGAACAAATCCACCCCAAGCTTCCAGCCCCAACACCCTAACTTTTTCAATGTGACCTGACATCCAAACCTCGGGTTGTACCTGGCTCTCGGACCTGGGCCCAGCCTTGAGCCCTGCCACCTTGATTTGGCCCATACCCAAACTTTCTAATTTGGCTCGACACTTAAATCGATCAAACCTAAGATCTTTCCTTGCTCTCAGGCCCAGGCTCCGCCTCGACTCTGCCGGGCCTCGGTTCTGTCGCACTGAATTGCCAAGTCCATTCCAGCAATGGCCACACATTGGCTCATTCTCTGCTCTCTGGCCCAGACCACATCACAACCGTCCTGCACCTTTGAGACTTCAGTTCACGCTGCAAAAATGCCTGGTTTAAAGGTTCAGCTCCTATAGGTAAGTTACAGGCTATTGTTTGCAGTGATTGTTTACCAGAAGAAGTGTGATTAATAAAGTATTTGGCTATTTTCTTTGTTTATTTGCCACTAGCAAGCAGTCACTGAGCTTCAGCAACGCCATCTTAAAACAGAAGTTTGATCATTTAAATCTTATAATAAGGATGCTGACTTTTAAAATTATTATAAACTTTCAACACAGGCAGCTGGTCTTCTCAGAAACAATGGAACTTAAAGAAAATGTCACTGCTTTCATGGAACTGTTTATGGGCTAGGAATAGCAGGCACATCGAATTGAAGTGAACTGACATTATTCCTTACATCTTTCATATACATGAGGAGTAAAAATACTTACGTTACATCTCTGTCTAAATGTGTGATGTGCAATTTATAGTAATTTATAATAAATAGTATGTACAAAAGAACAGTCAATATAACACAGAAATAGAGTTGTGCCAGCATGAATTAATCAGTCTGATGCCCTGGTGGTAGAAGCTGTCCCGGAGCCTGTTGGTTTTTATGCTGGGGTACTGTTTCCCGGATGGAAGCAGCTGGAACATGTGCAGTATATTCAGGAAGCTATTCAGTGAACTCCATCAATACATCCCGCTGGTTATTCTTCCCTGACACCATCCCGACCCTACCACGTAATACTTTCTACTCCCCAATTGCTACCACTTGTTCTTTAAAACTTCAGCCTTGTAAAACAATGCTTCCACTTCAAAGCCCACAACCTGTGGATGAAGTTGCTTTTGGGGTGACAGGGTCCCGCGGTTAAACTCAGACACTTGTCACACCTGTTCTTCCAGTTTAACTGGCTCCTATAACACCCCTTGCCATTGATCTTGCTTCTTGAATGAAATCTAGCCCTAAGACAGTGAATTTTACCAAGTTCCGGAAAGTAGGTGTTGTTATTATGCTGAAATTTCTTGTACTGCCAGCCTTGTACAGATCCGGGCTTTCAAAACAGGACATGCCTGAATAAATCTAAAGGTCCTTTAGAAGGCAATAATAGAACTATGCAGATATTTGCAAACCATATTCAGAAAAAAAACTTTTAGAATACATGTGGAACTGCTGATCCATGAAGTTTACCACTTTGTTGAAATCTTATGTCAGCTGGGTGTATCTGCCTATCTTCAGTGCAGACTTCTGTTGTGCAGATACATTTTTAAACTAAAGCAATGAATTCATTACTGCCTTTGGAGTAAAACAGCCAACAAAGGAATACCCTTGCACTTTTATCAATAATATTACAAGATTCACCTGATTCTAAGCGATTTGATCATTTTCATGTGGTCATATGTCTGCTTCTTCCATCTGTGCACAGAATGGTTATTATTCCATGAACAGCAGGAGCATCATTATGAATATTAAATCTTTTTTTTCTTGTTGATGCAGCTCTAATAATTTCTCTGCTATGCCAGTCAATAATATCAAAACCAAGAGGATTACAGGTCGGGACATTGTAGGACTTAAGGTAAAACTCATAACTGTGACATGTAACGTCACTGATTAGCTTGAGGAAAGTAATAGTCGATGTAATCTATCTCAAGGATTTGGATAAATCTGTTATTTGTATCCTCAGATAGAATCTTATATAGCTAAGCTGACAGGTTATCTGTTAAATGTAAACAGAACAGAATGAACAGTGTCTGCCAGATTAGCAAAATTACAACATTGTCTGAAGATTTGTCCTGTGCAATGGAACAGTTAAGGAAAATTACACTCAGAAAGAAGACAAACAGAGATCTGAGTCAGAAGTAAAAATAAAGCAAAATCAGTCCCAGACATGATTTGTTGACACACTGTGTATTTCAACATAAGCAAAATATCATAGGCTTATGGTGAGAGGTAAAATATTTAGGAGAGAATCTGAGGGTGAACTTCACTCAGAGGGTGGTGTGTGTGCAGAATGAGCTGCCAATGAAGGTGGCAGATGTGGGTTCAATTGTAACATTTAAGAGAAGTTTGGATTGATGTTTGGTACAAGGATTAGAGAGTTTTGAAGAGATATGGTCTGCATTGTAGATAGGTTGGACTAGACAGAAGTTCAGATCGGAATGGACTAGATGGGCTGAAGGCTGTGTTTCTGTGATGTGGTACTCAATGACCTAAATAAAACTTTACTACAATTGAGCCCAGCAGAATACCAAGAGCCAGGATTTAATTTAGTTTTTTCTCGGTGACTTTCACTTGACTCATACTAGGACATGTTTTGCCAGGCAAAGAGATTGGTTTGATGGCTGCATTTGCATTCCTGTCCACTGGACTTCCAAATTATGTTCTTGATGTATAGTGCTGGTCCTGCTTTTTCTTATAACATTTATTCACATTGATGTTTAGGATGATAGTAGCTACTTTATGATCTAATGGACTACCACCGTGTGGTGTTGACTAGGTATAAAACACTTCCTATTGGAATATTTAACACATTGAGCTAATCGTACATGCAGAGCAAGGATAAACTTCTGCTCAGGACTGCTTATTTTACCTATCACTCATTGCCTTTCATCATAGTGTTCCAGAAATTCCAACAGACCTGTGTGACACAAACAGGAGTTTGTGGGTTTGTGTATTAATGATGAAAAGGAGAACTATTTCAGGTAGTTGCAGTGTTACGTGACCACTGTTTTGTACTCTGGGTGGTCACTTTAAAACCGCCTGAATGAGGCGGGACTATGACATCAGTATAACAAGCTGCAACAGACCGCTGGGACCTGCAGTAGAAGGAAAGAGAGAGAGAGAGAGACAGTGGAAGTTTGGATTGCAAGCTGCTGGCAGTAGTTTGCTATGATATGGGTAAAGTCTGACACTTCCCCATACCCAAAGGATTGGGTTGATTAATGGCAAGCAGTGCACATGGGATATGTGACTGTCATTTCGGGTGATCCATATGTGGATTCTGTTGGAGTATCCTGTGGCCACTACTTTCGTTAACCCTTACCTTGATTTGGGTGTACTATGTGGTAACCACTTGTACAAAGGGATATTCTGTGACTGTCACCTTGGGATAATTCTCGTGGATTTCGGAATGACTCGACAGATAAGATCTTTGGTGACTGTTACTTCGTTTACCCAGTGTGGAGTCTGTGGAATTGTTTGTAATTGCCTCCTCTCTACATTTTAATGTGGATTTACAAATCTCTCCCTTCATTTATTCTATGGATTACTAGACCTTTTCTAGTTTGCCATCTTAAGACTTTAAGAACTGTTCCTAATCTTGACTGTTAGGGAGACACATACACACATATAACACTGTTAACTTCTGTTTATTTCATTTAATTTTCTATATTATGTGTAGATACTTATAAAGATAGTGGTTTTAGCAGCAAAACCTGACTCAGTTTGTGATCTACTGCTGCTGGTACGTAACATAAATTGGGGGCTCATCTGGATTTGAACAAAATTGGAGCTTATTGATTGATTGATTATTGATCTGATTGGTTACTTCCCTTTTGATTGACTTGTGTGTGGAAACCAGTAGCAATGGGTATTGAGGAATTTCAGGCATTGCCAACCCCTGAGGCATTAGGGGTCACTAGAAAGGACAACCTGTTGGCCATTGCTAAACAGCTGGGAATGTTACGGTAAAACCGTCCATGAGAAAGGCAGAGATTCAGAGGAGAATAGCTGAGCACTATGTATCTACGGAGGAGTTTAAAAGGGAGGTATTAGAAAGGTTTCCTGAAAGTAAACCAGTTAACCTTGAAGTCCAGTTGAAGCTGGAACAAATAAAGTTAGAGGCACTTAAATTAGAGGACAGAGCAAGACAAAGGCAGTTTGAAGCTGTGGGAAAAAGACAGAGGCAGAAAGTAGAAAAACACAGGAGGTTTGAGCTAGAGAGTTTAGAGAAGCTACAGCAAGGGGGTCTAGCATTTGACTCTGGTGATAGGTTTATTGGCAGTCAGGAAGTCAAATTGGTCCATCCATTTGAGGAGGCTGAGGTTGATAAATACTCTCAGCATTTTGAGAATGTAGTTCAGAGCCTATGGTGGCCTCTCCTGTTACAGAGTGTAACTAAGGGCAAGGCTCAGCAGGCTTATTCTGCCCTATTAGTTGATGATGTAGCTAATTATGAGATCGTGAAACAAGCTGTGCTGAAAGCCTATGAGCTGGTTCCAGAAGCCTATAGGCAATGGTTTAGGAATCTAAGGAAATCTGTGAACCAGACTCATGTGGAATTTGCTTACGGGAAGTCTATGTTTTGAACGATGGTGTACATCTAAAAATGTGGAAGGTAATTTTGACAAACTGAAAGAGTTGGTTTTACCTGAAGAATTGAAAAGGTGCGTCCATAATGACATAAAGACATATTTAGATGAGAAGGATGCTGCCACTTTGCAAGAATCTACTAAATTAGCAGATGAGTTTGCTCTAACCCACAAGTTTAAGTTTACCCCAGGTAAGACCTTCCAAAAGAATAGCATGGATAGTCAGGATAAACCAGAAATTAAATCTGGGTACATTCTGGTCCTACTGGTCACTATTGTAAGAAATCTGGTCATGTTATGGCTAACTGTTTCCTCCTAAGGAAAAGGAGGTAGTTCCAGATGCCTGTATTCAGTGCTTTGAAACACCTATGAACCCACAGGATTCTGGACCTTCTGATGAAGCTCAGTCAAAGGCTGAGATGTCTGACCTGGTCAGGAAAGAATTCATTCCTTTTACATCAGAGGGACTTGTTTCAGTGAGTGAGGGGTCAACCCTGGTACTAGTGAAAATTCTTTGAGATACTGGGGCTTCTCAGTCACTAGAGTTTGGTGATGAGACTGCCTCTGGTGAGGTAAATCTTATTCAAGGCATTGGAGACAACATTGGTTCTGTACCTCTGCACAAGGTAATTTTGAAGTCAGAGTTAGTTTCAGGACCTGTAAAGATAGGACTACAACCCAGTTTACTGGTGCAGGGTGTTTCTTTGTTGTTAGGGAATGACCTAGCAGGTAGTAAAGTTGTTCCTGCAGTGCAGCTGACAACTAAGCCCATCACTGATAATTTAAAGTTGGATTCTAACATGTATCCATCCTGTGCAGTAACTCATGCTATGGCCAAGTAGCTTGCCAATGCAGGTGGTTCTGTGCAGCATAGTTCTGCTACCCAGGCTAGCCCAAATCAGGATTCAGATCTTGATGACTTGTCAGTGAATTTACTTCCTTCATTATTGGAACAGGATCCTTGTAGTAGGGCTGACTATAAAAATTTATCTTTGTCCAGGAAAGAGTTTATATTAGAACAGAGATTGCAGCCTTGAGAGAAAAAGCTCTCCCAGGTGATGAGATTGATAAAGTGCCAGTAGGGTATTATATCAAGGATGGAGTGTTAATGAGGAAGTGGAGACCACCTGATATTCCTGCAAGGGAGCAATGGGCAGATGTTCACTGAGTTGTAGTTCCTAAAGTCTTTCGGAATAAGATTTTAACCTTCGCCCATAGTATGCCCTTGGGTGGCCATCTGGGTGTGAATAGAACTGTGGACAAGATTTTTAAACAATTATTTTGGCCTGGTTTGAGGAAAGATGTTGTGACATTTTGCTGAACTTGTCACACTTATCAGGTTGAGGGTAAACCTAATCAGGTCACCCCAGTGGCCCCACTGCAGCCTATTCCTGCATTTGGTGAACCCTTTTCTAAAGTTATTGTGGATTATGTTGGCCCATTGCCCAAGACTAAAGCTGGCCATCAGTATTTGCTAGCTATCATGTGCACAGCATCTAGGTTTCCAGAAGCAATACCACTCAGGAATATAAAAGCTAAAACTGTGTTGAAGGCTCTCATGGAGTTTTTCCACACTATTTGGTTTGCCTGAAGAAATCTAGTCTGATCAAGGAAGTAATTTTCTGTCAGGGTTATTCCAGCAGGTAGTTTATGAACTGGGAGCCAAACAAATTACACCATCTGTGTACCACCCAGAATCCCAAAGGGCTTTAGAAAGATTTCATACTACCCTCAAAACCATGATTAGGACATTCTGCATTGAAAATGAGAAGGATTGGGATGAGCGGGTTCATTTGCTTTAATTTGCAGTAAGGGAGTCAGTGCAAGAGTCCCTATGCTTTGGACCCTTGGCATTATTAAAAGAGCAGTGGATTAACAATGACTTGCATATTAATTTGCTAGACCATGTTTTAAAATTCAAGGACAGATTGCAAAGGGCCTGCAACTTAGCAAAGGAAAATTTTAAATCAGCTGAGGAAAGAATGAAAACTTGGTATGGTAAAGGAGCTAGAATGAGGTCATTCAAACCGGGAGATAAAGTCTTTGTTTTGTTTCCTGTGCTAACAAACCCTTTGCAAGCAAAATTTCATGGTCCTTATGAAGTTGTGCCTAAAGTTAATGATATGGATTATGTAGTCAAAATACCAGATAGATGAAGGCCAACGCAGCTTTGTCCTGTAAGCATGCTTAAACTGTACCATAAGAAACAAACAGCAGCTGTGACAATTGTTGTCGATAACAATGAATCTGAACTCTCTGGGAACTCACCAGCTGATCCATCTGAGGCCTATTTTAAATCAAACATTATTTCAGCCAAATTCGACTGTTTTAGAAAATCTTTATGAGAAATTGGCTCATTTACAGCCACAGCAGCGGAAGCAGATGAAGAAGTTGATCATGAAATTTAAGTATTTGTTCCCTGATGTTCCAAAAAGAACCACAGCAGCCTCACATGATGTAGATGTCGGTGATGCCAAACCAGTAAAGCAACATCCATATCGCAATAATATTGAAAGATGTAGACTTGTTGAACAAGAAATTAAGTATGCGTTGGAAAATGGTATCATTAAGCATTCTACTTCAGACTGGATCTCGTCTTGTGTTATGGTACCTAAACCAGATGGTAGTATCAGGTTTTACACTGATTACAGAAAGGTGAATGCTATAATAAAAACAGATACTTATCCCATCCCTAGAATGGATGATTGTGTAGACAAGGTTGGAACAGCTAAGTTTCTTACAAAGATTGATCTGTTAAAAGGGTATTGGTGTGTTCCATTAATGGACAGAGGTAGAGGAACTTCTGCATTCATAACACCTTTTGGGTTGTACGAGTACAATGTTCTGCCATTTGGGATGAAAAATGCTCCAGGAACATTCCAGAGAATGATTAACTCTGTAATTCAAGGGTTAGAACACACAGATGCCTATATTGATGATTTGGTCACAGGGAATGACACATGGTAAGCATATATCTCTGCAATGGAAAAGCTGTTTGACAGGCTTTCAAAGGCCAACCTTACAGTTAACTTAGCTAAGAGTGAAGTTGGCCATGCCACTGTGACTGTCTTGGTTATGTTGTAGGTCAGGGCAGGTTGGCTCCTGTTCAGGCAGTTTCTGAGGTTCCCATTCCAGCCCGTAAAAAAAAAAAGCTCTTAGAAGATTCCTGGGAATGGTCGGATATTATCACAAGTTCTGTAAGAAATTTGCTGATGTTGCTCTCCCACTGACTAACCTCCTAAAGAAGGGTGAGAAGTTTGTTTGGACAGAGTCTTGTCAGGAGGCATTTGATAAATTGAAAGCTATCTTGTGTTATCAACCTGTGCTCAGGTCACCTGACTTTGCAAAGCCATTTTCCATAGCTGTGGATGCCAGTGATGAAGCTGCAGGAGTAGTATTACTACAAAGGGCTGATTGTGATGATGTTGACCACTCTGTGGCTTACTTTTCAAAGAAATTCAATGAGCACCAAAGAAATTATTCCGCCATTAAGAAGGAATTATTATCACTTATTTTGGCTTTGCAGCATTTTGATGTTTATGTTTCCCAGCTCAGAAACCACTTGTGGTTTATACAGATCATAATCCCTTGGTGTTCTTGAGTAAAGTAAAAAACAAAAATAGAAGGTTGTTGAATTGGAGTTTGATTTTGCAGGAGTATGATGTTATGATTGCTCATATTAAAGGCAAGGATAATATAATTGTCCATTGTCTCTCCAGATTTTAAGCTTGCAATGTATTTTTAATAGAGAAGTGGAATTTACTATTTGTATATGCTTCTGCAATATGTGGTATTAGTTTGTAGTATGCTATATGGTAACTGTATATCTGTTGTTCCACATATTATAGTTTGCAGTTAAAATTTTGCTCTTACAGATCAAAATTTTCCCTTTTTAGTGGGAGGTGTTACATGACTACTGTTTTGTACTGTGGGTGTCACTTTAAAAATGCATGAATGAGGCGGGTCTATGACATCAGTATACCAAGCTGCGAAAGACTGCTGGGACCTGCAGTGGAAGGAAAGAATGAGAGAGAGAGTGGAAGTTTGGATTGCAAGTTGCTGGCAGTAGTTTGATATGATATGGGTAAAGTCTGATACTTACCCATACCGAAAGGATTGGGTTCATTAATGGCATGCAGTGCACATGGGATATGTGACTGTCATTTCAGATGATCCATATGTGGATTTCGTTGTAGTATCCTATGGAGTATCCTTTTGTTGGAGATCTTTGGTGACTGTTACTTCGTTTGCCCAGCATGGAGTCTGTGGATTTCTTTCTAATTGCCTCCTCTGTACATTTTAACGTGGATTTACAAATCTCTCCCTTCATTTATTCCGTGGATTACTGGACCTTTTCTAATTTGTCATCTTAAGACTTTAAGAACCATTCCTAAGCTTGACTGTTTGGGAGACACACACACAGGCATAGCACTGTTAACTTCTGTTTATTTCATTTAATTTTCTATATTATGTGTAGATACTTATAAAGATAGTGGTTTTAGCATCAAAATCTGACTCAGTTTGTGATCTATTGCTGTTGGTATAGAACAGCAGGTTGCAAGATATTTTAAAACATGTAAGATAATAATTTAAAAATAGATTGGGCCTTATCTTTCTGCAAAATACTAGTACTTCCACCCAAACCAGGCACGTAAACAATTAAGTTCTGTGATTTCTGTACTAATGTGGAACTCAGAACTAACTGGTCAGCTTCTTGCTAAGAGTTTCCCAACTGTCCTATAACTGACAATTTAGACCATCAAACTATAACACAGAGGAGCAGAATTAGACCATTTAGCTCATTGAGTTTGCTCCACTATTTCATCATGGCTGATCCCAGATGACATTCAACCTGTATGCCTGCCCTTTCACCTTTCACCCTTAGTGCCCCGACCAATCAGGAATCAAACTTCCACAGTCTGTGGCAGAGCATTCCCTAGATTCACCAGTCTTTGGCTAAAAAAAAATCCTCCTTACTTCTGTTCTAAAAGGTCACCTTTCAATTTTTCCTACATCTTGCACTGCAAAGACAGTGTCTGGAACCTTCCACAGATTACTGTGGACACAGGAGCAACAAGTCCTCTCAGACCAATGAAGAGGATTTTTTATGAAGGATAAGAATAAGAGATTTTAATTTGAAATTGCAATCGACCAAGTTCAATTAAGTTAAATATTACCAGCTGTTATTAATTAAGTAACTTGATCATTTTGATTTTAATTTTTGGTAACTTAAATATTTTTGTGTTATTTTGATGGTTTTTAATTAAGTTTTTCTTTAAATATTTTTAACATTCAACGTTTTTGACATGAGTGGCAGCTAGCTAAATCAGCTGTCAAAGTTTTTCAAAAATGTCTTGGGCAGATGGTGTTGCAGGCGTCTTCCCACATAATGGCATTATGTCATGCAAGGCACTGTGGCATCACATCTGGACAGTACATTGTGGAGCAAGTTCAAAGTGTCAAAGCTGCATAAGGCATGTTCGTACTCACATTGTAGATGAGTAGTGAGTATAGACAGTTTATGCTGACAGCAAGTTCACCAAGAAGATTTCAGTCCTATCATTCAAGCTGTAGTGGCAACAATCGATCGAAAATCAAAGCAATTGCCGCCAGCCTGTGACCCCAGACAGAGTTGTTATACTTGCATGATCCATCCAAAGCTCCAATGATTGTTCCAAAGTGTCATACTCCCCATTTTGATCCTTTATTAGCAAATGTACAATTAAGCATTAATGAGCATTATCTTAGGGATCAGCAAAGATATGACCTCTGTGGTCCCAAGCTACAAACTGCCATGAATACGTAATTTACCCCTTTGCTTTTACCATGTCCCCACAAGTGTGACTAGTTACTATAATAATCACTCAGCACAGAATCTATGGCTCCTACACAAATAGAAAATCAGTATTTTCTTAAATGTGTTCAGTTTGGTTTGAATCATGATGTTACATTAAAACAGAGAAAAAAAAATCTATTCCTCTAAGTGTCCTTCCACATGTGTTGTGCTAGGTAAAAATCGCTGCCATTTCTATAGTTTGGTGACAGTGCCTTGAATTCATGACAACAAATTGAACAATGAGCACAAAATTTCCAAACTGTGTGCAAATCTTTCACCTTGTACATTCCCTAATGGCATCTAGCTGGTATGCCATCTGGAAAGATAGTCCCACTGCCAGTGTAAATTTTGGGCCTACTCTCTTCATTCACATTTCTTTCTTAAAGTAATCAAACTTTATTTAATTTTGTTTAATTTAATATTACTAAATAGATTCAAATTGGTCTTTAAATGCATGTCTGTAAATGGAAAATTCTCATTTATTTAACATTGAGAAAAATGATGAATGAGAATGATGAATAAAATATTTCTTACATTTTGGAAAATAATAACCAAAGAAGTTCTATTACACCCCAAGGAAAAAGTCCTCAATTTCTCTTCAAAGTTGTTCCCATTCAACTCCTGTAACTCTCTGTCTGAAACTCTCCAGACTGTCCATTTTTCTTAACACCAAAACACCTCTAACAAAAGTGACCACTAACATTCTCGGTGTTTGGGCCTCTGAGGGCATGATTTTGCTGGAGTGGACTTTTTTTTGGAATACAAGTTATTAAACATATTGTTTCACTCTTGAGCTCGAAATACTTCTGTGTGATATCTTGCTTGAAATCTAGGTTATTAATGAAAGGATGAGGGCAACGACATATCAGAAAACATGGATGGAAGGTGTATTGAAAATTGATCAGGCAATTGGAGAAAGCAAAGCAGACATAGGAGGAAAAAGTAAGAAAATAATGATTCTAAATTTGATAGTTTTAGAGTTTCTGTAATGATTTACTGAATGAAGAAATGATATCCAGCTATCTAAATTGTACCCTTTCTGACAAGAGAGTATGATTTTCATTGTATTGTTGAGTATCCTGCCTTTAATTAGGCACACACCCTAATTATTGGCTCAACTTTCTGCAATAGGGTTACTGGGTGATTCCAGCATGCTGTCAAAGGTAATGGACACTGGTCTTTGCTACCATAAGTGCAATATGAAAGGAAAACTGATATTAAACAGAAGGTTCTCAAATTTACTTAAGCGGTGTGTGAGGAAGTGGGGTCCATGCCAGGCAAAAAGCAAACCCTAGCCGGCCGGTTCTCCCATCCATTCTGCTCTCCAGTGTCCGCTCCCTGGACAATAATTTGGACTACATCCGACTCTAACTAAATATTCGGCAGGAGTACAGAGTCTGCTGTGCGTATGTTTTCACAGAGACATGGCTCACCGACGGAATCCTGGACGCTGCCGTTCAGCTGGACGGGTTCGCCTTGTTAGACTCGCGGTGGTTGCTTGTGTGTTTACATCAACACAGAATGGTGCAAGAACTCTGTGCTGGTTTCCAGACACTGCTCATGGCTAGTGGAGTTTGTGACTGTTACATACAGACCATTTTATTTAACACGGGAATTCACCACTGTCCTCATAGTCGGTGTCTACATTCCTTCCAGCGCTAATGCTAAGGAGGCGCTCTGTGAACTGTACGGGGCTATTGGCGAACTGCAGAACGCACACCCTGATGGACTATTTATTGTCACTGGAGATTTTATCCACGCAAACCTTAAGTCAGTGCTCCCCAAATTCCATCAGGATGTAGACTTTGCAACGAGGGGGGAGAATGCGTTGGACCTTGTTTACACAAACATTCCCAATGCATACCGGGCAGAGCCCCGCCCCCACCTTGGTTACTCAGACCACATCTCTGTTATGCTAATCCCAGCATACAGGACATCACCAACTGCAGGACAACATCACCTGACTGTGCAGGTGATGCCTCCCTCCCAGGTGCACTGAACAACTTCTACGCTTGCTTTGAGGCGGAAAATGACGTGGTGGTGAGGAAGTCCACCCCTCCTCCAAATATCCAGGTGCTGTGTCTCACTGTGGCCGATGTGAGAACCCTGTGCAGGGTTAACCCATGGAGGGCTGCTGGACCAGACAACATCCCTGGTAGAGTGCTCAGAGGATGTGCAGACCAGCTAGCAGATGTTCTCACTGACATCTTCAACATCTCCCCGAGCAGTGCCATCGTTCCAACGTGCTTCAAGGCCGCCACCATCGCCTCCGTGCCAAAGAAGTCTTCAGTGTCCTGCCTCAATGACTACCATCCCATTGCAATCACATCCATCATCATGAAGTATTTCAAGAATGTGAAGAATGAACGGTTTCAGAATGTCTGGGAATCCCGGCGTAGACAGTCCCATCAGCTTCAACGTTTCTTGATGTGTCTCCGTCCATGTGATTGGTTTGCAAGAGGGCACATAGTTGCTCTTATTTGTCTTTATGATGCTACACCTACTAAGCTGATTTTGGACACTATCATCTCTGCTTTTTAACATGTCAAAGGGAGGGCATCGCGATTTGAGAGAAACCTTTATTGTTCTGCCAATACTGGCTTAATAGACCCAGAATCTTTCTCAGTTCTCTCACTGTGCCTGGCCTCTTCTCTTTCAGTGGTGTTACTGCCACAATGTCTGCAGGATCCATCCAATTTCCCTCTGCCGACACAATTGTCCCCTGGTAGTGAACCTCAGCCTTGAAGAACTCTCACAGTTGCTGGGTTTAAGTTTTACTCCATGCACTCGCATTCCCTGTAGCACTCTTCTCATTGCATCAGCATGCTCATCGAAGGTCTTAGTGAACACGAACGTGTCATCCAGGCATGGTAAAAATTCTTCATCTCTTATTCCTTCAAGGCAATTAGCAAACTTTGGTAGGCTGTGGGCGCATTCATGAGTCCAAAGGGGATTCAAACCCACTCATACAAGCCCCAGGATATTATGAAGGCTGTTAGTGGCCTGCTTTCCTTCATCACAAATCCTTGATGGTATGCTTTTCCCTGGTCAAATAACAAGAACCAGCGTTACCCCCTAAGCTGTCCATAATGTCCTGCACTTGGTAAAAGGGCTAGCAGTGAAGAATAGTTTTCCTATTCAGGTCCCTATAATCAATACAGAGACGAAGGCTTCTATCTTTCTTCCTGATACACATGAATGGCGAGGTGTAAAGCAAGTTAGATTTCTCGATCCACCCGTGGACAATTGGGTCATGCAAGTAATCCTTCATTTCATTGTAGAGGGAATTTGGAACTGAAGTATGAGTGGGCTACTGGTTCATCTTTGAGAGAGATGCTCAGCTGCAAAGCTTCGACACATCCAACGTCATTTTGAAAAGGAGTGGCATTCATCTTGAAGCACCTGCTACACGATCTGCTGCTGTTGTATATTTAGGTGGCTCACATCGACTGGGGGCTTCCATAAATCAGAGTTGAGTTCACCCTCATCCTCTGTTTGGTGCTGACTGGCTGGGTTGAATATGGCACCATCTTGCGCAGTGACACGGAACACAGCTTAACTGGTTGCAATGTCCTGAGCACTGTCTTGTCATCAAGCATGATGTCATGGTCTATTCTGTTGCGCACATCAATAACAATGTAAAGACGAGCACCCCTCTGGAGTGTTATGAGTGTTTCACACAGTTCAAGGTCTTCTGCCCACTGTAGGTTCACTTCTGGTTCAAAGAATGTTATTTTGTCTTCCCTCAAAAATGGAGACTATACCTAGCATTGAACTTGTGTTATTGTGTGTTCTGGTATGTTAATTCTCTCCTTTGTTGTCTTTACTCCATACTCACAGGGATTCTCAATGCTAATCAAATTGATAAATGCCTTGATTTTGCTTTCCTTCAGGCTAGGGAGCACAACTCTTACTGTTTCATAAAGTTTCCCCTGCACTCTCTTTCAGTCTACTTTCATCACTCCCCTTTACAATCTGTTCAATTACATGAGTTCAATGATGGGATGGAGTAGAACTCTGCCTTTCAGAATCCGAGCTGGTATGATCAATCCTTTTGCACCAGGTGAAGCTAATTTGAAAGTGGTCACTGCATTGATTATCTCCTCCTCTGGACTGCCTCTATGTAGGGCGCTTTCTATCTAGCAAACAAAACTGGAAAATGACAACTTATCTTTCTGACCAGGCCCACCAAACTGACCAGATTTTTTAAAGTCTTGGCACCATGCTAGTGGGACAATTTCCCTCTGAACTAACTGCTGTAGATCACTAGAGATCACCCTGTTAGGTGCTGACCTTTGTATTGAACTGTGGGTTCCTGTAATTTCCCTGTTTTCTTCCTCTGTTTTATCAGTCACAGCAGTTGTAGCACCCACTAACAAGCTTGTCTCTAACCTGCAGATATTCAGTCATGCCACTGTCCTTCAGTTTTCTAGCTCCTCTCTTTCCAGATGGACACTTATTAGGAATATGAGAGATAACCAAGTTTTCTTAGTGAAGTCATCTCCTGGGAGCAGAGGAAAGCTACTGAGTTCTACCAGCTTGTCTTTAGGTAATTCACACATTGTCAACTCTGGCAAGGTCTGCAAGAATTGCTTCCTACAAAGTGAGACCCAGTAGCGTGAATGGCAGTGATGCTTCACTACCAGATGAACTCAGCGCCTTCTATGCACGCTTTGTAAGGGAGAACACAACTACAGCTGTGGAGATCCCTGCTGCACCTGATGACCCTGTGATCTCCATCTCAGAGGCCGGTTAGGCTGTCTTTAAAGAGAGTGAACCCTTGCAAGGGCATAAGGTCCCGATGGAGTACCTGGTAAGGCTCTGAAGACATGTGCCAATCTTCTGGCAGGAGTACTCAAGGACATTTTCAACCTCTCACTGCTATAGGAGGAAATTCCCACTTGCTTCAAAAAAGCAACAATTATACCAGTGTCTAAGAAGAATAATGTGGGCTGCCTTAATGACTATCGCCCGGTTGCACTCACATCTACAGTGATGTAATGCTTTGAAAGGTTGGTTGTGACTAGACTGAACTTCTGTCTCAGCAAGGACCTGGACTCATTGCAACTTGTCTATCGCCACAATAGGTCAACGGCAGATGCAATCTTAATGGCTCGCCACATGGCTTCAGACCATCTGGACAACACAAACGCCTACATCAGGATGCTGTTCATCGACTGTAGCTCAGCATTTAATTCCATCATTCCCACAATCCTGATTGAAAAGTTGCAGAACCTGGGCCTCTGTACCTCCCTCTGCAATTGGATCCTTGACTTCCTAACCGGAAGACCACAATCTGAGCAGATTGGTGATAACATATCCTCCTCGCTGATAATCAACGCTGGTGCGCCTCGGGTGTGTGCTTAGCCCACTGCTCTACTCTCTGTATACACATGACTGTGTGGCTAGGCATAGCTCAAATACCATCTATAAATTTGCTGATGATGCAACCATTGTTGGTAGAATCTCAGGTGGTGATGAGACGGTGTACAGGAATGAGATATGCCAACTAATGGAGTGGTGCCACAGCAACAACCTGGCACTCAATGTCAATAAGATGAAAGAGCTGATTGTGGACTTCAGGAAGCATAAGACAATGGAACACATACCAATCCTCATAGAGGGATCAGAAGCAGAGAGAGTGAGCAGCATCAAGTTCCTGGGTTTCAAGATTTCTAAGGATTAGAAATCCTTGGGATTTTTTAGGATTACCTGGTCCCAACAAATGGATGTAATTATAAAGAAGGCAAGACAGCGGCTATACTTTATTAGGAGTTTGAAGAGATTTGGCATCTCAACAAATACACACAAAAATTTCTATAGTTGTACTGTGGAGAACATTCTGACAGGCTGCATCACTATCTGGTATGGAGGGGCTACTGCACAGAACCAGAAGAAGCTGCAGAAGTTTGTAAATCTAGTCAGCTCCATCTTGGGTACTAGCCTACAAAGTACCCAGGACATCTTTAGGGAGCGGTGTCTCAGAAAGGCAGTGTCCATTATTAAGGGCTTCCAGCATCCAGGACATGCCCTTTTCTCACTGTTACCATCAGGTAGGAGGTACAGAAGCCTGAAGGCGCACACTCAGCGATTTAGGAACAGCTTCTTCCCCTCTGCCATCTGATTGAATCTTTGGACACTCCCTCACTTTTTAAAAAAAATATACAATATTTCTGTTTTTGCACTTTTTTTTGTAATCTATTCAATATACATAGTGGACTGACTTATTTATGATTATTATTTTTATTTTATCTATTATTATTATTTTTTCTCTCTCTGCTAGATTATGAATTGCATTGAACTGCTGCTGCTAAGTTAACAAATCTCACGTCACATGCCGGTGATAATAAACCTGATTCTCATTCTGATTCACTACTTCACTAATTTCTTCTAGGTGATTCTAAGCACATTCATTTTTTTCCCCATGGCAGTAATGCCAGTTATTGTGGTGACTGGATTCTGTGGTCTCTAGCATTCATTGTGCCACAAGAGCATGCACTGCTCCATCAGCTCTTAGCCTCAGCTCCCTCAATCAGCTGCTTCACTCTGCTGTTGCTCTAGGCTAGGGATGGCCAACCTAAAGCACGTGCGCCAGAAGTGGTGCATTGGATGATTAAAAGTGGCGCATTGCACCCCAGTGATAATAGTAAAAAAGTAAGCCTGCTCATGCAAGAAGTATTAACCAAAAACCGATCTGTAGAAAACAATCTATAACAGGAATTCAAGTATCTTAGAGCTAGAAAAGGGTTTTACAGAAAATAAATCTAAAACTTAGCAATTATTTTTAGCGATTTTATTATTTTGCGCACATCTTTTGGCAAATGTTATCTTCTTTCACATTAATCTGTACTCAATTAAAAAAAACGTTCAATGAGTCAAACTAGGAAAGAAGGACTTTTGTTCTGCAGTCGTTCCATAACTGTTCAATACACGTTTGATACTTGTTTGATCCTGAGATGCCAGGTGTTTGCACCAGCGGTGCGTCGCAGGTTTTTGCCAGTCAGTTTACAATTGACAATTGTGCACTACAGAGTTGTGCTTTGTTCGTCCTTTGTGAACATTTGCAGTTTTGTACTTTTTCAAAAATTAAGCCTTGATTTTACATTCAGTTACCCATCACAGTGCGACAGAAAAACAGAAAGTGATAGTAAGGGTAAATTCAATGAACAGTGGGAAAATGAGTTCTTATTTATAGCGGATCCATCAGGAAAACCATTGTGCATTGTTTGTGAAAACACTTTCTCACATAATAGAAGACATGGTCTTAATAGACACTATAAAACACAACATCAGACTGAAATAGAAGGAAAACTGAAGCTAGTGCATGGGTCTAAGTTATCGAAAGAATATGTGATTAAGGAAAAGGAAGAAATCAAAAGAAGACAAAATATATTTGTTAAAAGACCCCTAAGTAATTTTTATCTTGTTTTTATATTAAATCAATATATCATGTAAAAATGCTAAATATGTCTATATGAACACATTTTTACATGAATTGAATGGGGGTACAAGAGTTGTACGGCGCATCTGAACTCGTGCGTGAAAAAATTGATGCATGGAATGTAAAAGGTTGGCCAGCCCTGCTCTAGGTGATTATGAAAAGGCTGGGGAAAGTTTGGATGAACTCAATCCGGCAAGGAGATGGTCCATCTGCACACCCAATCTCAGCAGTGTCTCCAAAATATCCCTCTGTAAAAGGGATAGGTGAAAGAAACGTGGATACACTGTACTGTTAATGCACCAATCACTTTATGGTGAATGAGGATGTTGTGTGTACTCAATCCGACACCCCCCCAACCCCCCAGAGATTCTGGCAGGCATGAGCAATCAATCGTGTCTTGAAGGTTGAATGCAAGTCCTTACAAGTCAATGGCAGATTCAGTGCTGAATACTATAAAATAAATACCTTGCACACAGATTCTCAGAATTTTCAACTAAACATATTTGCATATCCCTTTTTCTCAGCAGGAAATGATATTCACATTAAATAAATTATTTTAACTCTTTTTTAAGAATTTTTGAACAATTACTTGTAAATAAATTGAACAGATTTCAACCTTGTCACATGAGCATATCAATGAATCCATAATAGAGTAATAACCATATTAGGATCAATGAAAGACCACATCAACTTGAGTGTTCAACCTGTGTGCAAAAGAAAACCATTTAGTGAGAGTACCCATAGATATGTGTGCAAAAGACTATGACCTGTGCAAATACAAAAAGAAAGGGTTATAATAATAATAATAAATAAGCAATGAATATTGAGAGCATGAGATAAAGAGACCTTGAAATTGAGTCCATATTTGTGGGACCATTTCAGTGATGGGCAAGTGAAGCTGAGTGAAGCTACGTGCAGGAAGTGTTGGAGGAACTTAGCAGGCCAGGCAGCATCTATGAAGGAAAGTAAACACTCAACATTTTGGGCCGAGACCCTTCATCAGGACTGGAATGGAAGAGGAGAAGTCAGAGTAAGAAGGTCAGGGGAGGGGAGGAAGAAGTAGAAGGTGGTAAAGTAAAGAGCTGGAAAGTGGATTGGTGAAAGAGATAAAGACCGGAGAAGGGGGAATCTGAAAGGAGAGGACAGAAGACCATGGAAGAAAGGGAAGAGGGAGGAGCACCAAGGGGATATGATGGGCAGGTAAGGAGATAAGGTGAGAGAGGGGATCAATTATGGGGAATGTTGAAGAACAGTGAGGGGTCATAACCAGAAGTTTGAGAGATCGATGTCAATGCCATCAGGTTGGAGGCTACCCAGACGGAATATAAGGTGTTACTCCTTCAACCTCAGTGTTGCCTCATCGTCTGTGGACTGACATGTCAGAATGGGAATGGGAAGTGGAATTGAAATGGATGGGACATCCCGCTTTTTCTTTTGGACAGAACATAGGTGCTCGTTGAAGCGGTCTCCCTGTCTATGTCTCGTCTCTATATGCTGGAGGCCACACCAGGAGCATTGGGTACAGTAGATGACCCCACAGGTGAAGTGTTGCCTCACCTGGAAGGACTGTTTAGGGCCCTTTATGGAAGTAAAGGGGGAGGTGAGGAAAAGGTGTTACACTTTTTTTAGTGTTAGGAGAAGCAGGAGGGAAATCACTGGGGAGGGGCAAGTGGAGGAGGGAGTCGCATAGGAAGCAATCTCTGTAGGAAGTGTGGGGGAGGGAAAGAGGTGCTTGAAGGTGGGATCCCGTTGGACAGGGCGGAAGTTATGGAGAATTACGTGCTGGACACGGAGGCTAATGGGGTGGAAGGTGAGGACAAGAGGAACCCTAACCCTGGGGTGAGGGCTGCCGTGCGTGAAATGGAAGTGATGTGGGTGAGGGCAGCATTGAGAGTGGAGGAAGGGAAGCCCCTTTCTTTGAAGAAGGAGGGGATCACAGTAGTTCTGGAATGAAAAACTTCATCCTGAGAGCAGGTAAGTTGGAGATGGAGGAACTGAGAGAAAGAAGTGGCATTCTTACAAGTGACAGGATGGGAAGAGCCGTGAGGGTAAGTTGGTTTATAAAATATATCAGTAGATAGACTTTCTCCAGAGATGGTAGTGGTCCATCTCCAGAGATGGAGACAGAACGGAGGAAGGTGTTGGAAATGGACCAGGTAAATTTGAGAGTAGGGTGGAAGATGGAGGCAAAGTTAATGAAATTGATGAGTTCAGCATGGGTGCAGGAAGCAGCACCAATGCATTTGTTGATATAGTGTGGTAAGAGTTGGGGAGCAATGCTGGTGTAGGCTTGGAATGTGGACTGTTCTGTGTAGCCGACCAAAAGGCAGGAATAGCTGGAACCCTTGCGAGCTCCGATGGCTATATCTTTGGTTTGAAGGAAGTGAGAGGAACTGAAGGAGAAATTATTCAGGGTGAGGACCAGAAAGAAGTAGAGAACATTAAGGCCCTTCTGATTGGGGATGACGGTGTCCAGATGGAGCTGTTGGGGGAGCATGCATCTGATATACATCCAAGAAAGATTTATTATCAGCTCAAAACTTTAATTTTGTATTTTTAAAATATTGATACTAGAGTGATGTAAACTATCTTGATGGATGCAAACAATCTGTCTTAGTAATGACAACACAAAAATTAAGACAGTGGGAAGTATGAAGAGGAAGAGCTATATCGACCCTTGAGCCTGCTCTGTCAATCAATAAATCATGACTGACTCTGACCTTTGGCCTCAACTCTACTTGCCCGTGTACTCCATGTTAACTTTGATTTCCCTGTAGTCCAAAACCCAATTTATCTCAGACTTAAATATATCAGAAATATCAACATTCACAGCTCTCTGAAAAAGATTTACTGTCCTATGGATGTAGAAATTCCTTTCATCCTAAATGGCTGATCCTTTATCCCAAGAGAATGTATGTTTCAATGAGATTACCTTTCATTCTTCTAAAACCTATAGAGAATTAAAATCAATATGCCTCCTGATTCTGGACTTTCCTACAAGAGTAAAAAATCCCTGTAGCATCCACCCTGTCAAGCTATCACAGAATTTTATACATTTCAATGAGATGATGTATCCTTCTTCGAAGTGCCAATGAGAATAGGTTTATTCTGCTCACTCCTCAAGTAAGAAGAAAGGCAGCATCACAAATATAGGCATAAAAAATAGATCATACCACCAAGTCAAGTCACTTTTATTGTCATTTCGACCATAACTGCTATGTACTGTACATAGTAAAAATGAGATGTTTTTCAGGACCATGGTGTTACATGACACAATACAAAAACTAGACTGAACTATGTAAAAAACAACACAGAGAAAAAATAATGCACTAGACTACAGACCTACCCAGGACTACATAAAGTGCACAAAACAGTTCAGGCATTACAGTAAATAATAAACAGGACAAGGTGTCAATCCATGCTCTGGGTATTGAGGAGTTTGATAGTTTGGGGGAAGAAACTGTTACATAGTCTGGTCATGAGAGCCTGAATGCTTCGATGCCTTTTCCCAGACGGCAGGACGGAGAAGAGATTGTATGAGGGGTGCGTGGGGTCCTTCATAATGCTGTTCGATTTGCGGATGCAGCATGTAGTGTAAATGTCCGTGATGGCGGGAAGAGAGACCCTGATGATCTTCTCAGCTGACCTCACTATCTGCTGCAGGGTCTTGTGATCCAAGATGGTGCAATTTCCGAACCAGGCAGTGATGCAGCTGCTCAGGATGCTTTTAATACAACCCCTGTAGAATGTGATGAGGATGGGGGGTGGGAGATGGACTTTCCTCAGCCTTTGCAGAAAATCGAGATGCTGCTGGGCTTTCTTTGCTATGGAGCTGGTGTTGAAGGACCAGGTGAGATTCTCTGCCAGGTGAACACCAAGAAATTTGGTGCCGTTAATGATCTTTGCTGAGGAGCAGTCGATGTTCAGCAGGGAGTGGTTGCTCTGTGCCCTCCTGAAGTCAACAACCTTTCTTTTCTTTTTTGTTTTGTTTTGTTCACATTCAGAGACAGGTCGTTGGCTCTGCACCAGTCCGTTAGCCGCTGCACCTCCTCTCTGTAAGCTGACTCGTTGTTCTCGCTGATGAGACCCACCACAGTCGTGTCATCGGCGAACTTGATGATGTGGTTTGAACTGTGTGTTGCAGCACAGTCGTGGGTCAGCAGACTGAACAGCAGTGGACTGAGCACACAGCCCTGTGGAGCCCCCATGCTCAGTGTGATGGTGTTGGAGATGCTGCTCCTGATCCGGACTGACTGAGGTCTCCCAGTCAGGAAGACTAGGATCCAGTTGCAGAGGGAGGTGTTCTGGCCCAGTAGGCTCAGCTTTCGAATCAGTTTCTGAGGGATGATTGTGATGAATGTTGAACTGAAGTCTATGAGCAGCATCCCAACGTATGTGTCTTTTTTGTCCCGGTGGATTAGGGCCAGGTGGAGGGTGATGGCAATGGTGTCGTCTGTTGAACGGTTGGGACGGTACGCAAACTGCAGGGGGTCCAATGAGGGGGACAGCAGGGTCTTGATATGCCTCATGACGAGCCTCTCGAAACACTTCATGATGATGGATGTGAGTGCAACGGGACAGTAGTCATTAAGGCAGGACACTGAAGACTTCTTCAGCACGGGGACGATGGTGGCGGCCTTGAAGCATGTTGGAATGGTGGCGTTGCTCAGGGAGATGTTGAAGATGTCAGTGAGAACATCTGCTAGCTGAACTGCACATCCTCTGAGCACTCTACCAGGGATGTTGTCTGGTCCAGCAGCCTTCCGTGGGTTGACGCTGCACAGGGTTCTTCTCACGTCGGCCATGGTGAGACACAGCACCTGGTCATTTGTAGGGGGGAGTGGATTTCCTTGCCGCCACGAGGTAGAAGTTATTCAGCGCATCTGGGAGGGAGGCCCGTGGCGTGATGCAGCCTAACACCAAGGTCTGGGCTATTGCAGCTCAGAGGTCAGATATGAATTGGGTCAGAGTAGGGATTAGATGGGGAGCCAAACCAAGCAACCTAGGTGCTAATGAACACCAGTGCCAAGTCTGCGGCCATCCTCGATACTAGCGGGACGATCTCTGATCCACCACGGTAAAGAGGCGCATGAAACCATGGGAAGGGGAAGACGACCAACAAGCCTTAACTTAGGGATCTCAAAAGGTACCAAGGTGCCTCGACATGTTGGTTAATTTTTGCCTGCTGGTACCCCACTCAGGCTGCACTCCAATCATGCATGTCCTTTCAAAGGTCAAGCCACACAAACATCAGTGCAGCCAGCTTTTGTGAGCTTCTGGCTTGGACGTAAGAGGACATGTATAGGTTGAAACAGTCTGCGGGCACTATTGGGCGAGGGCGACCAGTTGAAACATCATACAGGAGAAACTCCAGCTTCCCCAAACTTAATGTTGGTGAACCACAGGCCTGTGACTGCTGTTCAGTAAGCCTGGACCTCTGGGTCAGGAGCTTGGTCGGCTGCCATACCAATATAGTCAACCCCTATGTGTACAACCTCAACGGCTGGGCTGACCATGAGAGTCAATCAGTCATGGCATTGTTATTCCACTTGAAATGTTGTACAACAGTTGTGAAATCTGATATGTAGGCTAGGTGGATTGTTCCAATAGTAATATCTACAACTGGTATCATCCCAAAGGCACTACACAATAGCATTAAACAATAAGGGTGACACGGTAATATCTATGTAAATCTAAACACAAAAGTCCCGAGCAATTGAGAAATGAGTATGCTTGGTTATGCCTGCACTTCAAGTTTTACCAGTCTGAGCTGAGAAAAATAATAATGATAAGAGTGTAACCTCTTCACTGGTCTCGTGTGCAAACTTGGCTCGTTAGTTGGCTCTGCTAACAACTACGTGACTCAGCATTGAGAAGACCAACTTTCATAAATAATATACATCAGTATGATTTGGGTTTAACCAAACGGGGAAGTTAGGTTGTTCCAGTTAAGGGACATTGATTGTAGCAAATGCTGTGTAAATACTGCTCCATACACAATTATTGGTCTCTAAGAAATGACAGATTGTACACCTACATAAAATTATAAAGAGACTATATGTACCTATTTTTCAACTCTATCACACAGTTGACAGGAAAAGAAAAGGATAAAAGGGCCCATTATAGTTAAACCATTCTAAATATGCACATAAACATTAGAGTTAATTTCTGAAGTAGCTGCATATATCAATGTACTCACACGCTGAACCCATATACTATATGAAAGACACTGGCCACAGTTCTCACTTCCCTTGAGGACCATCTCGAATGAACTGGCTAACACTGAAGTATTGGCACCTCCTCCTTGGAACCATTAATTGGCTCAGAACACTTCTTACGACAGGGTCTCTCCTTCGGGCAGCATTCTGCGAGCATCTTCCCTTGTGCCCGCTCTGCCACTCCCGCCAGAAGACCCCAAACCTTCAGAAATCTCGCCCAGCTCTCCCGAATCTTCCATGGCATCCCAATGAGCAGAAGGTTACACCACATACCAAGACAATCCTGATTGTCTGACACAACATTCCTAAGTTGAGCAACATGGCTCCTTATCTTTAACAGAAGCCGAAACACTCTTACTAACAGGACACACTACTAAAATAAAAATAACTTGCAGCATAGCAGTTGAAATTTTAACCAGGGCATTTCAAGAGTATGACCCTCCATGGAGGACAACTCCACAATCTCAGTTGACTATCTGTTGATAAGGAAGTGTCGAAAGCCGGGCTCAGAGTTGGAGACCTCTTCCCAAAAACAGAAGTGTTCCTTGTTGCAATGCAGGACCAGGTGCTTGACACAAAAAATATCAAAAATACCAACAAATTCAATATTCAATAATAAAATACCAACAAATTCAAGGTGACAAATGCAGAAAATGCCAAGAGAAAACAGAAACAATCCAACATATTACAGGGTCTTGAACAATTTAACTCAATCTGATTACTTACATAGGTGAAATCAAGTGGCAAATATCATTCACCAAAATCTTGTTTTACAATACAAACTCATAAAAGAAATCACACCTTATCATAAATATAAGCCTGATCCAGTTTTAAAGTCAGAATATCACAAATTGTATTATGGCAGATCAGTTATTACAGATAGGATAATTCATAATAACTGTCTGTATAAAATAATACAGGGTAAACAAACAAGAACCACTTATTTAATAGATATAGCCATTCCAAATCCACATAACCTACAGAAATCAGTAAGTGAAAAACACCATTAAAAAAGGTAATTGAAGGACTTTGGAACATGAACAAGGTATACATTGTCCCGATAGTAATACATACAACTGGTATCATTACAAAGGCACTGCATATTAGTATTAAACAATTTCGGCTGCACAGCAATATCTTTGAAAAACTTCAGAAAGCCACAATACTAAATACCATAACAATTGTCTGAGAATCCGTAGCAATTGACAAATGAGCATGCTTGGCTCTGCTCATACTTCAGGTTTTACCAGCTAACATGAGATGAAGATTCCTTGAAAGTTCAGTGATGGGGCAAGTGAAGTTAACATCTCTGGTTCAAGAGCCTGATGGCTGAAAGCTAATAACTGTTTCTGAACCTGGTGGTATGGATACTGAGGCTTTTGTACCTCCTTCCTGATGGTAGCAGTGAGAAGAGAGTATGACCTGGATGCCGGGTGTTCTTGATAATGTTTGCTGCTTTCCTGTGACAGTGCTCCTTGTAGATGAACTCAATGGTGGAGATGGACTGGCCATACCCACAACCTTTGGTAGGACTTTCCATTCAAGGGCATTGGTCTTTCCATACCAGGTCATAATCCAGTCAATCAATACACTCTTCACCACACACCTATGGAAGTTTTTGTCAATGTTTTAGATGACATGTTGAATCTTTGCAAACTTCTAAAAAAGTAGAGGTGATTCCATGCTTTCTTTATAATGGGACTTACGTACTGGACCCAAGAAAGATCCTTTGAAATGATAATACTGAGGAATTTAAAGTTGCTGACCTTTTCCACCTCTAATGAAGACTGGCTCATGGACCTTTGCTTTCCTTCTCCTGAAGTTAGTAATCAGCTCCTTGGTTTTGCTGATATTGTTATGACACTAGGCAGCCAGATTTCAATCTCCCTCTTGTACATTGATTCATCATTACCCTTGATTTGGCCAATGACAGGGGTGTTGTCAGCAAATTTAGATAGAGCATTGAAGCTGGGCTCAGTCTCACTGTCATAAGTATAAAGTGAGGAGAGCAGGGGGCTAAGCACACTGCCTTGTGGTGCACCTTTGCTGATGGAGGTTGTGAGAGAGAACTGACTGGGGTTGACAAGTGAGGAAATTGGAGATCCATTTGCACAAGGATGTATTGAGGCCAAGATCTTGAAGCATATTGATTAATTTTGAGAGGATATTATACATCTTCACTGTCCAGATGTTCCAGCATTGTGGGAATAGCCAATGAAAAGTTATCTGCTGTTGACCTGTTGTGATGGTAGGCAAATTGGAGCAGATCCAATTCACGTCTCAGGGAGGAGTTGATATATTTAATCACCAACCTCTCAAAGCACTTTATCTCAGTGGATGTAAGTGCTCCTAGACAATAGTCATTGAGGCAGACTATCACGTTCTTCTTGAGCTTGAAGCATATGGGTACCTCAGACTGCTGAAGCAACAGGTTAAAGGTACTGATGAACACTCCAACTAGTTGATCAGCACAGGTCTTTGGCAGCTGGCCAGGTACCCTGTCTGGACTGGATGCTATCCATAGATTCACCCTCATGGAGGATAATTACAGGTCAGCCCCAGGGTCTGAAGTCACAGGATCATTAGAGACTGTAGGAGTTCATGAAGGTACCTTCACATCTTGATGGTCAAAGCGAGTATAAAAGGCATTGAGCTCATTGTGAGCGAAGCCTTGTCACTTATATTTACTTGGCTTCACTTTGTAGGAGGTGATAACATTCAAGTCCTGGCTCAGCTGTTGAGCATTCTTCAGTGCTTCAAGTTTGGCCCTGAACTGCCACTTTGCACTTGAAATAGTTTCTGGAAGGTGTACCTAAACCTCTTGCATTTTATTTATTTGCCAGATCTGAAAGCCTCTGATGTGGCCGTCAGCAGGTTATGGATCTCCTTGTTCATCCAAGGCTTCTGATAGACTATGATTTTGTGGGGATACACTCATCTACAACTGTTTTTATAAAGTCCTTGACAACTGTGGTGTGTTTGTTCAGATCCCCTGACCAGTCCACCAACTCAGAGCTAACCCATTGCTGCTCTTCTGCCTCCTGCGACCAGTTCTTCATTTTTCCTGCTCTTTAGCCTCTGCCTGTATGCAGGGAGGTGAAGGACAGCCAAGGATCAGATTTCCCAAAATGCAGTCTAGGCATGGAACGGTAGGGGTTCCTAATTGTAGTATATAGTGATTGAGTGTATTCAGATCCCTGGTGCTATAGGTGAGATGTTGAATAATTAGGCAGTATTTTTTCAAAAAAGCTTGACTGCATTCCCCGACAATGATTTGAAAGGTGCTGGAGTATGTTATTTCTTGTTTCCTACTAAGTACCTCGAGTACCTGCTTATTGTCGGCCTTTGGCAATATGTAACCTGCAGTCTGGATCACAGGGGAGAGCTTTCTTGGTAAGCAGAATAGTCGGCACTTAACTATGAAATATTCCAGATCGGGGAAACACGTGTGTGACAAGACTGCTGTGTCTGAGAACCATAAAGAACATCATGAAACACTGTCCCCAACTTATGCCTTCGCTGAATAAGTGTGTATTGAGAAGGCCTTGGGTCTTAACAATGCATCCAAAAATGTCCAGAGTGAGCCATGTCTCTGTGAAACAGAAAACACAGCAATTCCTTATTTCTCTCCGATACAGCAATCTTGCCCTTAGGTCCTCTGCTTTGTTCTCCAGCAATTGTACACTTGCTAACAAGCTGCTGGGTGGAGGAAGCTTCATACACTGGGGTTTTAACCTGGCTTGGAGTCCTCCCCTCCTCCCTTTCTTTCAATTGTGGCAATATACCTCGGTTTTCTTAAAGGTGCAGAACCTGCATGCTTGAGAGTTAAGTCTGCTGAGTCCTTTGGACGATTGTGAAATCATTAGTTTGTTTTGATGGTTCAAAAGTACGCTATTCCAAAGGAAATTACAGGCTGTAGATTGCAGTGAGATTAGTTCAAAAGATGTATATTTGGAAGTTGTGTAAGCCGCCTACAACATATCACTGCGGTTCCCCAGCCCCATCTTGCCTCTCTCTTTAACAAGGCATTTTTGTTCACAGATCTGCTGCTCAGTGGATGTTCTTTTGTTTTTCACACCATCTTTTGTAAACTCTAGAGACTGTTGTGTGTGAAAATCCAAGGAGATCAGCAGTTTTTGAGATTCTCAAACCAGCTCATCTGACAGCAACAATCATTCCATGGTCAAAGTCACTTATTTCATATTTCATCCTCATTCTGATGTTTGCTCTGAACAACTGCTTGACCTCTTGACCATTAATGCAGAATTTTATGCATTGTATTGGTGCCACATGATTGGCTGACTAGATATTTGCATTAACAAGCTGGTATACGGATGTGCCGAATAAAGTGGTTATTGAGTGTATATAAAAAACATTTTTGCACAATTTGTACATAAAATCTACAGTGGGTTCAAAATATTGAGGCACTAGCACTAATCCCTGTGGTATCCAATTAGATACCGTCTGACTCCTTGCAAATTCACAAATCTGTTTACTTGGTACATTATCCTGAATACCACAAGTGCTTATCTGGTTCAGTAATATGGCATTTTGTAGAATACCTTTTGGAAGATAAAAACACACTTTCCTGTCATTCTTCTTCATCTGTCCATTACATCCTCAAAAAACTTATTAAGAATGATTTATCTTTCATAAAACCATATTTACTCTGTCTAGTCACATCCTAATTTTCTAAGTGCATTGCTACTCCTTTCAAAATAATGGATTACAAGAGGTACCTAATAAAGTGGCCTCTGGGTGTACATATAATATGATTTGAATATAAAATCTATATCACTACAACCTTAAGGCCATTGTATCTTTTTGCCTTAGTTTCATTCATACACTGCTATCTTGCATTCCTTCTGTGAGCAACAAAGTCTCAAACGGAGCATCACTTGCAAGTTAATAGAAACTGAAGATCCAAACATTTGTTGGCTTGAGATGGTCTGGCTGCAGAACTGCAAGAAAAAATCAATATTAGACTAAAATGTTCTTGTCTGCAAACAATTTATCATTCTACCCTTGGTGCTTTGGACTTGAAAAAGAAAATTACCTAGTTAGTGTGAGCTTTGCAGGTCAGTTGACTGTGTAAAGGTTGAATTCATTTTCCACCTGCTTAGATTCACTGTTTTCAGTATTTTGAACTTCCCAAGATTGCTCCATTGATTTTTCACTTAAACACTGTTCGGTTTTGTTGATGTCAACATCAGTGACAGTACCCTCTTCTTTTTGACGTTGATGCTTGAAAGATGAATGTAAGCAATTTGACCGGCTGAACAAATCAATCCTAGGGTATGAAAGCATTTTACAAAATTATTCTCTTTAATCTCTTTAATCGATGAATGTCAATAAAATTAAACAGATTCTGCAGTATGTAGATGTAAACCTGTCTGCTATACTAATAAGGGCTTTTGTATAGGATGTTGTGGTGAGTCTATAGTTTGATGGAAGTGTTCTGATGATATCTGTGAGGGGAAGAAATGTAAATGTATCTGGAAATTGAAAGCTTTGTTATGCTGAGCAAAACAAATATAAAAAAACAGATTCTAAACAAGAATTTTGCTGGAATGTTTAATTAGTAGTGAACTGTAAAGGGTTGACAGAGTAAATTCTGTGAGACTGTTCTTTCACAAAAACAAAATCTAAAATGAAAGAAAAACACCCGAGTTAAATGAGTGGCCATTTGGAACTCTCATGAAGTGAAATTTGTTTATAGTGAGTGTTTCTCAGAGATTTATTGATTTTTTTTTTGCTGCTTACTTTCAAGACTGAGGTTAATAGACCTTCAGATACAGTGAAAAATCAGAGGCTCTTGAGCATAGATTTGAGGCACAGGGCAGCCATGAATTTATTGAATCGTGGCCTACTTGCTGCATTGATCATTATACATTCTAACTTTAAATCCATCCTTAATTTTCATTGAGAAGGTGCTGGTGAGAAGTATACTTGAACTGTTGCAGTTATTCTAGTGAAGATTTGTGTACAGTTTGTAAAGTGTGTTGTTCTGCGCTTCTGATTCCACAAAAGTGAATGATGGTTGCTATATCTCCAAATCAGGATTGAGCATGACATGGAGAAATACCTGCAGCTGGTGAAAATTGCAGTACTACCACAGAACACCTACTTCGGTTCTTCTTCATGTTAGAAGTCACAGGTGGCAATGTGCTGCTGAAGAAGTCTTGTTGATTTATTTCTGTGTAATTTTCCGATTAAATTGGATATTGCTAATTGGTTAATTATTGACATATGTATCGAGATACAACAAAACGCTTGTGTTTTGCATGCTATCCATACAGATCTTTTGAGGTAATACAAAGAGAAAAACAGTAACAGAATGTGCAATATAATGCTGTGGTTACAGTTAAAGGGCCATGCAGACAGACAATAAGGTGGAAGGGCCATGCTGAGTTATCTTGAGAGATCAACAGATCACCTTTATTGTACAAGACTCTTATAACTGTGGGTTAGACTCTGTCTTTGATCAAGATTGTGGGTGTTTTCAAGCATTTGTATCTGCTAACCAATAAAAGGGTAAAATGGACGAGGTAGGATTGAAGGGGCTTTTTGCTTATGTTGATTGCTTTCCTGAGGCAGCAGGACTCACTGAAGGGGAAACGGTTTTTTGTGTAGGACTGATCTGTGTCCCTAACTCTCTGAAGTTTCTTGTGGCCTTGCAGAGAGGTTGTCATATTGACCTGTTATGCATCTGGATACATGCCTTTTATGGAGCACCTATAAAAATAGGTGGGTGTCAATGGGAACGTGCCAAATTTCCTTTACTGTGCTAGTAATGAATGTTTAAGCTTAAGGATGTGGTTCCAATCAAGATGGTTACTTTGTCCTGGAAGGTCTTGAATTTCAGTTTTTCTGGAGTTACCCTGATATATGCAAATAGAAAATAATCCAAATATTTCCAAATGTCTGCTTTGAAAATAATGAAATGATTTGAGAATTAGTAGGTGATTTGCACATTGGCAAATACTTTTGGAGCCAAAGTATTAATGTATCTAGTACAATTTGCTTTCTGGTTATGGGCAAACCCCAGATGATAACAAATAAAACATAATTTAATAGTTGAGAAAAAATTAATTTTAAAAAGTTAACAGATGCTGAAGGCTTTTTATTGGACTCCATGGCCATGGTTCCATGTAGAAATGTAATTGATTTAATTTATGATGTATATTCACTTCCTTGGCCAAGGCCCTCTTGGTTTTGCCAGGCTTAGCTTTCTAAACACAACAGCTGCCACTTGTAAAGATCAAACAGTTGTAAGTTAGGCTTCTAACTGATATTCCTTGTTTAGCTTCTGGTTGTAAACAGGAACCACTCTTCAGTTCTTAAAATGTAAATAGAAAGCAGTAATCAGCTTGAAGTTTTAAAGCAACATTGCAAACAGAAGCACCGTACATATAACGGACTTGCTGTCATGTAACACAAGGCTAACTGCTGAAGGTGTGCACTATGAGACAATGTTTTTTTAAATTAGGTTTGTTTCAAAACAAGCAATGCTGGTTAAGTTTCTTAGTTCCAGCTGTTACATACCCCGTAACTGGGTCACTTACCAGCAAAGACAGAGAGGTCCGTTGAAGTCTGATGGTACTATTTTTTAACAGTATTTATTGATAAAAAGACACAAAATAATATTAATGCAAACATACAGATAATATACTTCGTCAATACTAACTCTAAAAGCGCGGGTATAATAATAATCAATAAGAAATAGCTCTATCGTTGTCTAGGGGATAATGTATTGTCCGATGGAAATATAAAAGTCACTGTCATTCAAGCTGCAGCTCTTTGGGTTTAAGAGAGAGACAGTTTTAAACTTGCCCAGGTCTTTTATGATGCCAGTCCTCTGAGTCGGGGGAGTTGATTTCCCTGTTGCTAGCTAAAAGCCGTTTTCCGTGGTTCCAGCCACCAGTCCCAAGCAACGGAACTGAACGCACGTGGCCTCCTTCAAATGGCTTCCCGCTATTACGGGATCGCTAGCGTTCCTTCTGGTGCGTCTGAGGGGCTGTTCCTACAGACCCACTTTTATCCTGACTTGCAGGGTTGTAGATGTCAATCAGGTTGGGGTGATGCAATCTCTTTCTCACCCGGCCCACTTTGCTTGAGGGCGTTCACGTAGCATAGTATTTCAATCCACAAATGTGTCTCCAAGAGACAATGGCCATGCCCCGTAGCTTTACATCGCCGGGGAACGAGGCATTCTGCACATCTCTCTCTCATTTCCTGGGTCCCCTGACCCAACCCAGTAGTGATCTTGCAATTCTCACAAAGGAGGGGGCTGCAGGCATAACACAGCAAGCTAGCAGACAAGATGGAAACAATCACTTAGCATTATTAATACATTTGAAGTTTTATGTACTCAGAGAAGTTAGCATCACAGCATTAATTGAGGGTACTTTGGATTTGTGTATCCAATAAACGTTTAGACTATTTATGTTAAAGGATACAATATCTGAATCACATGTGTGTGAAGTCACTCAAGTAGCAAAGAAACTGTATAAATTAAGACAGAAATTAAGACAGCAGTTTAGACTTATTAGTAACAGGGTAATTAACATCAAGTAACATGAATGAGGCACCAGCTGAATTAGAGTCCATTCCTCTGCATTTGATCTTTGCAATGGATGAATGGTTCATCTGCTTCACAGGTATAAGAATTGTACCTGTGATTTGAAATCCTCATTTTTTCAGAAATGGCTTGTAATTTGGACTTCTTTTATAGGATAAAGATCCTCTGTGAGTTTTAAATGTGTTTTAAGAATGTTGTTTGAATTTAAACATGTGTCACCGAAAATAAAAGAACTGAGTTTTAAACTACTTTGTTAGCTGGAAGTACCTTCTCCTTGATAGGGAGGGGGGACCCATCACTCAGACAATGGATATTGACAGCTAAACTCACCACAGAGAAATGAACTAGTATTTGAAGATTGAGTAGTCACAGCATAACCTTCCTTTAGTAAGGGTAGACTTGGCTATTTATATCGGATATGGCTTAAGGTCTGCATTCAAGTTCAGAACTTCGTGACCAACAAACCCAATACCATCACAATCCTATTTTTCCATCTGCTGTGTCATCAACACTCCTGCATTTGTTGCTACTTTGTAACTAATTAAAGATAATTAAAGTGCTTTTATTCTTCGCCAATATTCCTTCATATCCAAAACTAGGCTTGTTCTCTACTTAATCTGAGCTGACATGTTGTCAGTTCAGCACAGATTCATTTAGAATAACTGTCACGATTTTCTGAATGCACAAACTTATGTTATTACCTAGGGATTTTGTAATGTGAATTTTCCTTGTACTGTTCTCTACTGAAGTGCCTAATCTCTAGTGAGTGACACATCTGGGGCTGTTACCAAATGCCATGCTGGAGTTAAAGATATAAAATTGATCATCTTTCCAAAATACATTGTAATTAATTTAACCTTTTTACTTGGAAAAATAATTTGTTGGAAACATTTATTCAACCTTTAATGCTTTCATTGAATATAAAATGTTATCTGAAATAAGAAGGGAAAATGCTGGAAACACTCAATAGGTTCATTTCAGGTTTCCTTCATCTGTATTTTTTTTACTTCCATGTTTTTCGATTAACTTTAGGGTTAGTCTTCAATACAAACTTTTGTTTTTTTATCAATTTTTAAAAGTTGTGAGTCTCTGCTCAAAAAGAATGGTGCTTCTTGAAATTATATAAATATGATGATGTTGATATTGAATATGGCAATAAAACAAAGACTAAAACAAGGACTATTGAAGAGAATACCGAGTAAAAGTGATGGAGGCATAGAGCAGAAGTAATAGCCTATTTTTTCTATGCAGCTCCACTGGGAATAGCATACAATTACAATTCCAATGACTCAAAGCTCGTCTGAGCAATGGCCGATTTTTTTTTCCTGGATAGAAGCAATGACATGGTTTTCAACCTTTGAAATATGTACTGGGCTTATTCCAACATCATACAAAGGATGATAACATAATATGCAGACTAATTTCCATCAATGGTGATATTATTAACTCTCCTTGCATTGAACATATCCTAGGATGACAAAATAGATATTTCAAGATGAAAGAACCAGAAAACCTATATAGTCATTTCCAGGGTGATTCATTCCTCAAGCCATGTAAGCCCATATTTTCATTATGTTCTCCGACACGTACTCCATTGTGAAAGCTTTCACAGCCTTGCCACTCCTTCCAAGGCTTCTGTAAAAAGCCTGATTGCTTTATTCAAAGATGGTTATTGTAGTGTTTGCATCTATTTAGATTCCCTCCTATTTCACTGCATGCTAGTTGATGAAATGTACTGACAACCTTAGTAAGCAATTTTGTAATTTTATGTTCAGACCTGGCAAATCAGGAACTTTTGCTGTCTGTGTCTGAGTGCATGAGCTATGGATACAGTTCCAGCTGGTTCATGCAGGGAACATTATGTGCTTTGGATGTACAGCAGAAATTCAAGAATACCAAAGTATCTTGTTGAATGAGTGTCAGAGTTTCAATGTGTTTCATTGGTGATGCTTTCCAATAAGACGGTGTTCCAAAGAATTCTATTTAAATTTCTTGATATTCCTAACATTCTTTCCCTCAACTTCCTTTTGCCCTTGGTTAACTTAATTTCCTCCTCTTATTTGTTCTAAGTAGTTCCTTGGTGAGCCTTTCTGATTGGAGATGTTGGAAGAGTTTAAGAGAAAAGGAAGAGAACAATAAAAAATGTAACAGAGGAAACAGAAAGCAATGAAATAGAAAAAAAAACAATAAAAATCACACAAGCATGAAGAATAGGCCACAACCCACTCACTTGCATTTGGTCCAATTGTAAGATGAAAACTGAAAAGGATCTTGATGGAGAAATTTGTCTGGGGTCACTTTCCGGCAAACTATGATAGTAAAGTCTTTAATGCTGATTTGGCAGAAAATTCCATTCATAAGTAAAGCTATGTTACACTCTGTTAATGCAACTGGACAAAAAATGGTGGAATAATGTATTAGACTTCTTATATGACCACCATTTACCCTTACAACTCTGACTTAGAAAACAGCCAGGAAAGGGTCATATGACAACATTCTTCCAGTTACTAGGGAGTGACAAAGTATTAAAGCACCTCCCAATGGCAGAAACAGTTCAGTGTACTCTTGAGAGAGCAGATGGATCTGGGTAGGAGAGGCAGTTTTATTTTGTGCAAAGGCATTCCTGCCACAAATTTGAAGAGGGGGATGCGTAAGGGCATATGTGTTCTCTGCATGCCTGCATTTTGGGGAACCCTGCAAGGAAGCCAAATGTCCTTACCAACTTTGGATGTTAAAGTCACATTAATCAGAAGTTGCTGGAATCTCGAGTGAACAAAAAACAAACCACTGGTGAAACTTAGCAGGTTAGACATTGTCTGTGGAGGCAGAGGGATAGTCAATATTTTGAGTCAAAAACTTGCAGCAGAACACCTGCAAGATCTTAACCTGAAATGTCAACTATCACTTTCCCTCCACAGGTTCTGCCTGAAACATAGAAACATGGAAAACCTACAGCACAATACAGGCCCTTCGGCCCACAAAGCTGTGCCAAACATGTCCTTACCTTAGGACTACCTAGGCTTTACCCATAGCCCTCTATTTTTCTAAGCTCCATGTAGCCATCTAGGAGTCTCTTAAAAGACCCCGTCATTTCTGCCTTCACTACTGCTGCCGGCAGCCCATTCCACACACTCACCACTCTCTGCGTAAAAAAACTTACCCCTGACGTTTCCTCTGTACCTACTTCCAAGCATCTTAAAACTGTGCCCTCTCGTGCTGGCCATTTCAGCCCTGGAGAAAAGCCTTTGACTACCCACACGATCAATGCTGCTCATTATCTTGTACACCTCTATCAAGTCACCTCTCATCCTCCGCCGCTCCAAGGAGAAAAGACTGAGTTCACTCAACCTATTCTCATAAGGCATGCTCCCCTGACCTTCTAAGTTTCTCCAACAGTTTACTTATTATTGTTAATAAAAATAGCCGCCTGTGAAACCAGAATAATGAATGTTCTTGGTGCCAATTCTTTCATTAGAGAACTCTTTCCTGTTAATTTTTTTATTCATTTCTGATCTGATAAATATGAAATTACAAGATTTCTTTTGATATTTAGTTTAGTAACCAACGAGTGGTTACTGAAGCCATTTGTGCAGAAGTTCACATTTCAGTCTTCTCTACTTGAGGCTTCTTTTGAGGATTTCTGTGCAATACTCTGCATTTGAACACGGAAGAAATGTGCCTGGACTTTTAAATCACACAGTCCTAGAAACTTCGAACCAGAATTCGAATCAAGTGCCATAAAATTTGAAATGAGTAAAATCTGTTTCTTCTGCTCGTGAACAGTGATTGTCATAATTTTGATTAATATTGTTGATGATGACTCTGGATTTGAATTTTGGGTGCCACATTGATGTTATGTGGGCAGGATGATACCAGACAAAAGCTGTAAGATACAAGAAAACCATGCACTAAATAGGCTATACCCATTCAAACTCTGAGGTTAATCTCACCTCCACAACACAAGCAACATTATTGAATGCTCTGTTAATACAATTTTGATTTCCATGTTTTTTTTCTGATATTGAGTAAAATTAATTTCTACTGGTAAGGTGATGAAAATAGCAATGGGCAAAGAGAAAGAGTGTTTTGTAGGCCCTGAGCACATTTAGTCTCTGAAAATAAATGGTGCAGAAAGCGTGTAAAATAAGTTACCGTAGATTCCGGATTATAAGCTGCTACTTTTTTCCCACGCTTTGAACAGCTTTGAACACTGCGGCCTTTACTACGATGCGGCTAATGCATGTTTTTTTTTTCATGCCGCCAAAAACATTTTGCCTCGTAACAGTAGGCCAATAAAATTGATGAGTAGTTCACAGAGGTCCAATGAAATTGTACGATAAATCAAGTGCACTTTCACAATTAAATTATTGTAAGTCAGTCATTTGTACTCACCCTCATCAACATGGAAAACACTCGAAGAAAAACATATGATGCAGCTTTTAAGTTAAAGGCGATCAATCTGGCGGTTGAAGAAGGAAAACGAGCTGCTGCACGTAATCTTGGCATAAATGAATCGATGGTGAGACGGTGGAGACGCCAGCGTGAAGAACTGAGTCAATGCAAAAAGACGACAAAAGCTTTCAGAGGTAATCATAGCAGATGGCCCGAACTTGAAAACTTTCTTGAAGACTGGGTTAACACACAGAGAGCAGGCGGCCGCGGTGTTTCCACCGTGCAGATCAGACTGAAGGCTAAAGCAATCGCCACCAAAATGAAAATCGAAGATTTTAGAGGTGGGCCATCGTGGTGTTTTAGATTTATGAGACGAAAAGGCCTGTCCGTCAGGGTACGCACGACTCTGTGTCAGCAGCTCCCTCCCGACCACGAGGAAAAACTTGCTAACTTCCGCACATTCACTCAAACAACGATAGCGGAGAATTCCATCGGGCCAGATGAAATCATAAATATGGATGAAGTAACTTTGACGTTTGACCTGCCTCTCACTCGGACTGTTAATAAAAAAGGTGACTCGTCCATCATACTGAAACCAAGTGGCCATGAGAGAACGCATTTTACTTGTGTTCTGAGCTGCACAGCATCCGGACTAAAGCTTCCACCGATGGTGATTTTTAAGCGGCTGACAATGCCAAAGGAAAAATTCCCAAAAGAAATCATGGTGAAAGTCAATAAGAAAGGTTGGATGATGGAGAGTCTAATGAAGGATTGGCTGAGAGAGTGCTACGCCAAGCGACCGGGGGGATTTTTTCACAGAAAAAAAGCATTGCTCGTTATGGACAGCATGAGGGCCCATATAACAGATTCAGTGAAAGCTGCCATCAAGAGTACAAACTCAGTTCCAGCTGTGATTCCTGGGGGCACTACGAAGTATTTGCAGCCACTGGACATCAGCGTGAACCGGGCATTTAAAGTGGCGCTGCGCATTGAGTGGGAGACTTGGATGACGAGCGGCGAGAAATCCTTTACCAAAACAGGCCACATGCGAAGAGCATCTTTAACTCAAGTCTGCCAGTGGATCCTAAATGCGTGGAGCCGTGTCACAACATCCACCATCACCAACGGGTTTCGAAAGGCTGGACTGCTGCGTGATGAAGAGGATCGCGTGCGCTCAAGTGAGAGCGACAACGAAGAGACTGAAGTGAGTGACGAGATCCTGAGGTTGTTCAATTCGGACACTGAAGAAGAGGACTTTGATGGTTTTAGTGCGCAGGAGGAAGATGAAGAAGGCGATCAATAACTTTTCCTGGTAGGCTGCAGTATATATATTTTTTTTACCAGTCGTTAGGAGATGTTGGAATGTTGTTCGTGCACTGTTCAGTAAAAAAGTATACGCAACGTAATTTGTGTGTTACCGATACGTATGTATATTTAAAAGTAGCCGTGTTACAGGCACGGTTCGAAAAAAAGCATTTGCAATATGTATTTGTTTATGTTACCATACGGATTTAATTAAAAGTTAAAAAATCCTCACGTGTAATATCTTTCTGTGTAAATATCTCATATTACAACGTGGGACACCTGCGGCTTAAAATCTGGTGCGGCTTGTACAAGTACAAAATTGATTTTCTTTCTAAAATTAGAGCCTGCGGCTTTTAATCAGGTGCGCTCTGTAGTGCGGAATCTACGGTAGGTTAGTTATTTAACTGGATCCTCTTTTGCAGCAAATAATTACCTGTTTTCTTATTTATCCATATTATTTATTTACTATACATAGCAATTGTATTACCAATATTTGTAAAAAGCAGATTCTCTTCTACTTCATACATTTAAAAAAAATCAAATTTAACAACAACAGTTTTTGTAAGCATGATAAAACCAAAAAAAGTTCCAAATGTAGAAAGCTACAGATAGGCATGTCTTTTTGTTACTAGAAATCACCTGCTGTGCTGGGATTGGCTGTTAAAATTAAACCAGGATGAAAATATTTCTATAGCTTGGTCCTTAACTATCTGACTCAGTAGACACAGCAAGCACTGAACTGCTCTTCGTGGTTGAATTGCAAATTGTGCAGCAATTTAAAATTTGTGCTATTGTCTGCTTCACTTAACCATCAGTGTGACATGTAATGGGAGTTCAGTAAGTTAACAAATAGTTGCTTTGTTGGTTGTAAATTGATCCTTTGTTTGTGGTGCCAAATGTCCATAGCTTTCTGCATTACACTTCAACATTTTCAGTATCAGAATCAGGTTTATTATCACAAGTATGTGACATGAAATTTGTTAACTTAGCAGCAGCAGTTCAATACAATACATAATATAAAGAAAAAAAAACACAAAAATAAATAAATAAATCAGTTACAGTATATGTACATGTACGTATACTGAATAGATTAAAAATAGGGCAATAAACAGAAATACTATAATTTTTTATTTGGCTATCATTACTTCTGTGTGGTCTATACCCTTGTCCATAGCAGTCGACATAAGGTCCCAAATGGCTGTTTCCTGGATGTTCCTCTAGTCCAGGGGCTCCCAACCTGGGGTCCACAGACTTCTTATTTAATGGTTGGGGTCCGAGGCATAAAAAAGGTTGGGAACCCTTGCTCTAGCCAAATTGCTCAGTTCTCTATTTGTTCAAATTGAGCACACTGATATCATCTTCCTTGGACCAACAAAAAAAAAGCTGACAGCTAACAGTCACTCAACTCACTGACAGAAACAGACACAAAATTCTGATTGAGGGAAGTACAGTTCCTAAATGTCCAATTAGGAATTAGATGGCAGAGGGGAAGAAGCTGTTCCTGAATCGCTGAGTGTGTGCCTTCGGGCTTCTGTACCTCCTACCTGATGGTAACAGTGAGAAAAGGGTATGCCCTGGGTGCTGGAGATCCTTAATAATGGACGCTACCTTTCTGAGACACCGCTCCTTGAAGATGTCCTGAGTACTTTGTAGGCTAGTACCCAAGATGGAGCCCACCAAATTCTTTCGGTCCTGTGAAGTAGCCCCTCCCCACCTCCCCGTACCAGACAGTGATGTAGCCTGTCAGAATGCTCTCCACGGTACATCTATAGAAGTTTTTGAGTGTATTTGTTGACATACTAAATCTCTTCAAACTCCTAATGAAGTATAGTCGCTGTCTTGCCTTCTTTATAACTGCATCATTATGTTGGGACCAGGTTAGGTCCGCAGAGATCTTGACACCCAGGAACTTGAAACCGCTCACTCTCTCCTCTTCTGATCCCTCTATGAGGATTGGTATGTGTTCCTTCGTCTTACCCTTCCAGTATTCTTTAAGGATCCATGCAATTTGACATTTTTACATGATACAGACAACAACAATGGTGTAAGAATTTGATGCATAGCACAATCTACAAGTTTTTCTAAACTCCTAAAGCTGGGACTGAACACATCCCTTTGCAACTGGATCCATGTTTGTTCCACAGGATATGTCCCTTGTGCGGTGTGACTGTGTGGCTAGATTTTGCTGTAACTCCAGGGGCATGTTTACTGATGATAAGCCCAAGGACATGAGAGAGATCTTCATTCAATTTTTTTTTGCTTCTGTATTTACTTGGGAGATGGATACAGAATGATACAAAACAACAGTGAGGCCATGGGCCGTATATGGATCACAGAGGAGAAGGTGTTGTCTTGAGAGGCAAATTAGGGTGGGTAAATCTCCAGCGTCTCACAAGCTTTCCTTTTGGAACTTCTGGGGGAGCTGGTGCAGAAATTGTAGGAGCCCTGGCAGAGGTATTTAAAATGTCCTTAGTCACTGGTGAGGTACTGGATAACTGGCAGATAGCTATTACTGTTCTGTTATTCAAAAGAGGCTATAAGAAAAAGCATGGAAATTATAGGCTCATGAGCCTGACATCAATAGTGTGCAAATTATTGGAAGATATTCTAAGGGACTGGATATATGGGTATTTGGATAGACAGGGCCTGATTAGGGATAGTCAGCATGGCTTTGTGTGTGGTAAGTTGTGTCTAACCAATCTTATGGAGTTTTTCTGAAGAGGTTACCAGGAACATTGATAAAGGAAAGGCAGTGGATGTTGTCTACATGGACTTTAGCAAGGCCTTTGACAAAGTCCTGCTTGGGAGGCTGGTCAAGAAGGAAGTGCAGTCACTTGGCATTCAGGATGAGGTTGTAAATTGGATTTGACGGGAGAAGCCAGAGGATGGCGATAGATGTTTGCCTGTCTGGAGGCTTGTGACTAGTGTTATGCTGCAGGGATCAGTGCTGGGTCCATTGTAGTTTGTCATCTATATCAGTGATCTAAGTGATACAACGGTAAACTGGATCAACAAATTTATGGATGACACCAAGGTTGGTGACATAGTAGACAGTGAGGAAGGCTATCAAAGCCTGCACTGGGATCTGGACCGACTGGAAAAGGGGGCTGAAAAATGGCAGAAGGAATTTGTTGCAGACAAGTGTGAGGTGGTGCATTTTGGGAGGACCAAGAAGGTTAGGACTTACACAGTGAATGATAGGGCACTGAAAAGTGCAGGAGAATGGAGGAATACAGGAATACAGAACTATAATTCCTTGAAAATGGCATCACAAGTAGAGGCGACCATAAAGAGAGCTTTTGGAACATTGGCCTTCATAAATCAAAGTAGTGAGTACAGTTGGGATGTTATGCTGAACTTGTATAAGACGTTGATGAGCCTAATTTGGAGTATTGTGTGCTGTTCTGGTCACCTAATTACAGGAAATAATCAATAAGTTTGAGAGGGTGAAATGTGAAATATTTAAGGGGAACTTCTTCAATTAGAAGTGGGGAGAGTGTAGGATGAGCTGCCTGTGGAAGTGGTGGATTAAGGTCCGAGTTTAATCTTTAAAATAAATTTAGGTAAGTACATGGATGAGAGGGGTATGGATGGCTAAGGTCCATGTGTGGGTCAATAGGAGCAGGCAGAATCACAGCTGGTCATGGACTGGATGTGCCAAAGTACCTGTTCCTGTGCTGTGATTCCACTGTAACTCAATAGTGTTGAGTCAGAGTACTGGAAGGAGATAAAGAGCCCAGTGATACGGTGTCATGACAACAACCTTTCCCCCATATCAGAAAAACAAAAGAGTTGGCCATTGACTTCAGGAAGGGAGGGTGCTGCATATGCTCCTGTCTATATCAAAAGTGCTGAGTCGAGAGAGTTAAGAGATGTAAGTTCATGGAGAGAGCATAACCAACAGCCTGTTCAGATCCAACCATAAAGATGCCATGGTCAAGAAAGCTCACCAATACCTGTACTTCCACGTGATCCTAACGAAATTTGGATGTCCCCTTTAACATCCACAAATTTTGAACCTTTTGTAAGCTTTTCTTTCCTTCTTAACTAGATTTTCAGCAGTCTTTGTACACCATAGTTCCTGTACCCCACCATCCTTTCCCTGTCTAATTGGAACATATCTGTGCAGAACTCCATGCAAATATCCACTGAAGTAAGACTCACTGATTTATAATTTCCTGAGCTATCTTCTCCCTCGCCTCCCACAGTAGCCTGGGGTACATCTCGTTCGGTCCTGGAGACTTATCCAACTTGATGCTTTCCAAAAGCTCCAGCACATCCTCTTTCTTAACGTCTATAGACTCAAGCATTTCAATTCACTGTAAGTCATCCCTACAATCGCCAGTATCCTTTTCCATAGTGAATTTTTATTGATGCACCATTGAAAGCACTTGATCCAGATGCACCACAGCTTGGAATGGCAGCTGCTCAGCACGTGACTGCAAGAAAATGCAGAAAGCTGTGGACACAGTTCAGTGCATCATGGGAACCTGCCTCCCCTCCATGAACTCTATATTTCTTGCTTCCTCTGGTAAGGCCTCAGCATAATCGAAGATGCCATCCATCTTGAACATCGTCTCTTCTCTCTCCTTGGTCAGAAGACACAAAAGCCTGAAAGCACATACCACTGGGCTCAAAGACAAGTGGTATATGAGCCACTGTTATAAGACAATTGGTTGTTTGCTTGGTATGATAAGACAGACACTTAACCTCTCGATCCATCACATTGAGACCCTGTGCCTGACTGTCTGCTGCACTGCACTGTAGTGCAATGCTTTACTGCACTCTGTCATTTTACCTCGTACTACCCCAAATCACTGTTGTAATGAATTGATCTGTTTGGCCGGTGTACAAGACACATTTTTCCATTGTACTTCAGTATATGTGACAATGATAAACTAATTTTCCCATTCAATTTAAAAATTAGTTCAACTTATGCTCAACAAGTGGTTTGACAGAAGATCCTTACAGCTAACAAAATCCTGTAATTGAAATGATATTGTTCAACAAATCAAAAGACCATGACATCCTAAAGTGCTGGTTCTTTGTTTCTGTTGCCAAATATCCACCCACTGGAAATGGACATACATAGAAAATGTATGGCTTAATTTGCTAATTTTTCCACATTAGAGAACCCCATTAACCCAGGAATCATCCTAATTTTTTTTCCTGAATGACCCTCAAATGAATATATTTCCCAGCCCCGCAAGTTCCTACACTTGTAGCAAGAATTTCTATACTTTATCCCCACTTTAATAAAGTTCAGCATTCCTTTGCTCTACCAAATTAATTGCTGTACCAGCATATCTCCTTTTTATGTTTCACATTTGAGTTCACCTAGATTGCTCTGTTCTTCATTCTTTCTTTATTTAAAGAGTATTCTACTTCTCTATTCTTCTTGCTTAAGTGAATTATTACGCTACGAGTCCGGCAACAATGAATACAGAATTGAGTCAGGTTTTATAAACAAATAAACATTTATTAAACTCTGCTCAACAAAAATGAAAAGAAAACAAAAGACTAACTTAACCAGAAGTTAACTGCTATACGGCAACTCTGGAACAGTTCTTAAAGTGGTAAATACGAAAGTCCAAGTGATTTATACAGTCAATTAGGAGAGACTTTCCTGAAGTAACGAATTCCTCGATGATGTGATGTTACTGCTGATCCCAGCTGAAATATGCCTTGTCCAAAGGATTCATGATGAAGGAAATAAAAACGGCTTAAAGTAACTGACCTTTTCTCTGGTGAATGAACACAGCACAAACCTTCCTACTCTTACAGGCAGGGGTTATCTCAGATGCAGGTCACTATTTTCTGAACGAAGGTTCAATAAGGTCGATCCTGTATTAAACCGCCAAATGACACCAACTTCACTCGATCCTTCGGGTTCCCGTACTTCGGTAAAGTCTTCACTCTCCAATACTTAGACATTAAAATTAAATCAAAGATACATCAAACAAAACTGGCAGCGATTGGCGAAACTGCCAGCACAATGATTCTGTACCTTACAGTAGAAAGTAAAACTCCACTTTAAAACGAAACTGCGTCATGAGACAAATAAGCAGCATAACGGAATAACTGATGTATAAAATGATGACTCAATACAAAAACTTCTGCGTCACAGCAGGCTTTCCCGTTTTATACCTGTTGGAACCTGTCATCATGTGACTTCACACTGGCGGGAAAATTACATCACCCCACCATCACAAGACTATTACATCATGCTCACCAGATACTCAATTACATCATGGTCATAAGACAGTCACAAGATACCCATGGGGTATGTAACAGAATCAATTCACATCCTAACATTACAATCCCTATAACAATTTTTACCCAGACACTTAACTACATCCCTTTGTAGAATCTTTGTGTTTTCATCACAAAGTTCTTCCCACTGATCTTTGTATCATTAGCAAATCATCTTTTAGTACTTCAGTCCCTTCATTTCAGATATTTATGTACTGTAGATTACTTCCACTATTCCTCTTTCAATGCTTATATATTATCACATTGCACTGAGCTCCTACATTGTGCATTAATATTTTATATGGCATATTATTAAATACATTTTTAGAAATCCACTGTTTCCCCTCGATCAACCATGCTTACTACATCTCCAGAGAACTCTATGGAGCATAATAAATCCATCCAACCAACCAGCTAATTCAAAAAGATAACCATGTGCTCTTTGGGGCTGAAAATGTGCCCAGGAGACTTTACCCGTTTTGGCCTGAAGAGGTTGTTCTCTGAAGAGATCTAGCAACTACCAAGTTGGATTAAAATCATTATTTTAAAACAGTGAAAGAATAAAATAAGATAGGCATTGATTGAAGCACCATATTTGGGAACCGCCAATTCACTCTAAGCTAGATAACTTTGCAATATTGTTCACAAAACACAAAAGTATCGTAAGGTTGATACTTAACTGAGGGAGCTGTCCTGTTTAACTATTCTAACCAGATTATAGTTTCTAATTTGCTGGATTCCCCTAACATAATCATTGGGGATTTTCAGAACAGTGGCTCAATGCCAAATAAACAGGAGTAAGTAGTCCTGGAAGGCAACAACATTAACTCCTGACTTCGACATGGCATCAAATCAATTACATGCAAGGGATTCTCCTCCTGATTACCATCCTGCCATTAACTGATGAATCAACGCTCCTCCATACCAAGCAAGAGTCCATGGATGTTGGAACCTGGAGCAAATTATTGAACAACACTCAGTAGAAGCACCAAAAGTTGCAAGGAAACAGAATGTACTCCGGGTGGGAGCCTTCAGTGTCTTTCATCAAAACTAACTTGATAGTACCAGTAACAACTTGCCAACTCTTGAAGGATACGGCTGTTCGATTGTATTTGTAATAGGCATGAATGAACCCAAGATGAAGAATAATTTACTTAGTTATCAAAATACAAGCAGTTGATGTACAGTAAGTTCCCATGTCAAAACATACATATAAAAGTGGCTATCACACTGTCCCCATGGTGGAAAAAATCCTACTTTATACTAAAATGTGTGCATACATCTATTGATGCTTCTGGACACATCATCAGTGATGTTCCTGGAATCATCGGGTGTTTTAGATCTTTCAACATCATACACCCTTTTCCAGGTGACCCAGCTGGGGCTGATCAGACCCCAGCTTGTGTCCAGATGGCTAGCTACACATGACTACATGGCTCCCCTCTCTTGAGCCACAGCCACCTCAAGGCCCTCTCTGCGGCATCGGTGGTACTGTGGATGGCTCTCCTCTTCCTCTCTCCCTCGATGCTCAAATTGCTGTAGACTCTGGCTAAGGAACGGGCTGCAAATCCCCTTCAACCAACTTCCACTCGGAGACACCTCGCTCTCCATCCAGCCTGCTGGCAGTTGCTGACCAGTCCTGCATACTTAGATAGCTTCCTTTCAAAGGCCTCTTCCAAGTGATCTTCCCATGGGACTGTCAGCTCCAGCATCACCACCTGCTTCGTAGACTCAGACACAAGGACAATGTCTGGTCGCAGGGTGGTGGCTGCGATATGGTCGGGGAACCTCAGCTGCTTTTCGAGGTCCACCAGTAGCTGCCAGTCCCTTGCAGAGGTCAGGATGCCTGCAGATGTTCTTTTGGCGGGTATTGGCTGCTCCCCAGCTCTGACAAAGGCAATGGCCTGCTTGGAGGGTCGGGACCACTTCACCCACTCCACTCCTGTGCTGGTGGCTTCAGCGATGGTCTTCAGGACCTGATCATGTCTCCATCGGTACCGTCCCTCACCAAGTGCCCTTGTGCAGCTGCTGAGGATGTGCTCCAGGGTTCCTCGCTTGGAACACAGTGGGCATGCTGATGACTCTGCTTTGCCCCATGTGTGCATGTTTGATGGACTTGGAAGCACATCGTAAACTGCCTGGATGAGAAATTGGATGCTGTATGGCTTGGCTTTCCAAAGCTCAGCCCAGACTTACTTTATTTTATAATACAAATTTTGTAGCCAGTGGAAAAATTTACACTCAGGACAACAAATGCTTTTTTGGGCCTTCGATTCCTTTCAGTTTTAGATGTTTTAATGCAGAAACAGGGCATCAAAATAAAAACAACAAAATGAATAAAAAAAAACACAGTTCCTGCTGTTACAATCTCATCTTCATTTTGGTCCACACCCTTGTTACGTATGTAGTATGAAAATAATTAAAACAAAATACATATACAAAATCAATATGGAAGTGGCAATTCTAAAAAAAACAATACAAACAACATTAGAATCCCACCAACCCTGTACCTTATACATAACTTCAAAATATGAATAAATAGATCTCCTCTTAACTAAGAGATTATACTCACTTTGGCACATTGTGCTTAATTTCTGAACACGTGTAGGCTAGACCCTGAAACATGCTCTCCTCACTCATGCTACGTGAACAGAGATTAACACATTCACATTACTCCGTTACATTCACATTCTATCATGAAACAATAAAGTAAGATAAAAATATACTTTTACAAGAAATTTTACAATATATTGCCTTGTAGTTTAAATTACTAGAAAGTCTAACTTACTAGGCGAATAAGGAAGTTTGAACAACCACGTTATCCAGCGCCGATACCTTACTCAGAATCAGAATCAGAATCAGACTTTAATCGCCAAGTACCTATGCACATACAAGGAATTTACTTCCGGCAGATGTTGTCTCTCTGCTCATAACAATAATAATGATAAATATAAATGAAAATATAGATTATACATACAGGTAGTGCAATCCAAGTAATAGTTAGCCGACAGTTAACCGGCAGTTAACTGTTCAGCAAAGTGACCGCAGTAGGCAAAAAACTTCTCCAATGCCTACTAGTCTTAGTCTGGAGGGATCTGAAGCACCTACCAAACGGAAGCAGATCAAACAGTCTGTGCGCAGGATGGGAGGAGTCCTTTATGATGTTCCCCACCCTCTTCTTCAACCTGGAAGAGTACAGGTCCACAATAGAGGGCAGGGAGGCTCCAATGATGCGCTCGGCAGCCCTCACTGTGCGCTGTAGTCTGGTTCTATCCTGCTTGGTGGCGGCTCCAAACCACACAATGATGGAGGTGCACAGGACAGACTCGATGACTGCAGTGTAGTACTGCAGCAGCAATTCCTGAGGCAGACCGTATTTCCTCAAGAGCCGCAGGAAATACATCCGCTGCTGGGCCTTCTTCAGGATGGAGCTGATGTTCTGCTCCCACTTCAGATCCTGAGAGATGGTGGTTCCCAGGAATCTGAAGTTCTCCACGGTGGACACAGGGCTGCTGAGGACTGTGAGGGGAGACATAGCGGGGGGATGTCTCCTGAAATCCACTATCATCTCCTTTGTCTTACTCACAACAATCTAAAACATCCACATGTAAAACATGTCAAATTACCAATATTCTAGATTTACAAACAAATATGAACAAATTTACATGGATATTATCAAACATTATTCACCTTTCCTCACCATATGACCAGCATTTGATATACTTTCTAGAACCTTGCAACTCTTCTTTCTACTCCACCAGTACATAACGTCATCACCGTTTTCTCTTAAAGGCACAGGCAGCTATTTTAGCATTACCAGGGTGAATACATAAGTGCACTTTAACAATAAACAATAATATTCAACAGTCACCTGGTTACACAAACATATTTAAAGGGAAAGAGAACAGATCTGGCAGAAATTGCATTTGTGCTCTTCTCCTATCCACTGCAATTATTCACAAATAGCAAAATGTTAGTAAAGGTCACATTCATAGAGTTCACTATATGTGGAGTCACTTTCTTTATAGCCCCAGGATGTAAACCATCAGGTCCAAAGGACTAGTCAAATTTTAGACCCATTAGATTGCTTTTTATTTCTTTCTGTCATGATACATATGGAACCTCTCCTTGTTTCTTCCACATTTAGTTTTATGCAATTGGTATTTTGACCTTATTGTCTATATGCCAAGTTGTATGTGGTTCAAATAGTAACCTAGTGATTACTACCTTTGTAGCTCAGTTTTTAAAAAAAATTAGATCCGAGCTGCTTGTACTGTGTCAATAGAACCATAGTTGCATCTGTGCTATTGGTATCTGTATGGATCTTGATACCTATTCCTTTCCTCTTCCATTCCAAGTTCATTTCTAATTAAGGTGAGATATCTTTTGTCCTGTGATCAAGACTCATGGAGGCAGCTGTAGGCAATAGGATATATTTCATACCTTAGCCTGGCAGCTCTGAGCTTTGTGTCTGCCGACCCGACGATGCATGTGTTAAACGGGGGTGGGGGTGGGGTGGCTGTGGGCATGCTCCGGTCTTCATGTCTGAGGACTCACTTTCATTCTGACTGCTACTTGCTTACTTTTATTGTTTGCATGATTTGATTTATTTTCCTCTGTCTCCGCACATTGGGTGTTTGTCCGTCTTTTTTTCATGGGCTCTTTAGAATTTCTTTTTTTTGTGGCTGCCCGAAATCTCATGGATTTATAATGAATACATACTTTGATAATAATGCACTTTGAACTTTGAACTGTATTTCTTTTGAATGGCTCCCTGTACCGTGACACAGTGCTCATCCTTTCAGAAGCTCCTGTGCAGGGACAAAAGCTGGAGGTCTTCCAATGGCACTTTTTGTATTCCATTTTTCATTTTCAATCTTTTTTAATTAATTTTTCGACAGAGAAAAAATAAAAATCAGAGGAGAAGTTTTAACAAACACATAATACAAAAAACGTAGAAACAACAAAAAAAAAATACTGCCAAGGTTAATTAGATATAATGTTAAGCTGTTGTATATAGATTCTATGATCTTGTCTTACATTTGGAATAATAAAAGCTGCAGAGTGAATAAATTTTTATAGCAAAAATTAAAAAAAAGATGGAGGACTGGTGCTACCAAACTTTAGATTTATTATTGCGCAATTAATATTCGTTATATCACCTTCTGGATTCATGGTATAGATAACCAGGATTGCCCTTCATGGTTACATTTGGAGGAGAATTCGGTAAGGTGGTTTTCTTTAGCTTCTTTACTAGGAGCTCCTCTTCCTTTTTTGTTCTCCAAGATAGGTAGACAAGGTCTTAGTCCTATTGTTAAACATACTTAAAAAATTTGGTTTCAGTTTCATAGATTTTTTGAATTAAATAACTTTGTTCTCTCTAGTAATATCTATCCTAACTTTTTCTTTAAACCATCAACTCTGGATAAGGCTTTTTTAATATGGAAAACTAAGGGAATAAAAGATTTTAGATCTGTTTTCAGAGGATTGTTTAATGTCTTTTTCGCAGTTAATGGATAAATATGATATATCTAGTACACTTTTTTTTTAGCTATTTACAAATTAGGAATTTTTTATGTGATTTTGTACCAAACTATCCATTGGCTTATTCACCAAATTTGGTTTATGCTATTTTTCAGCTTAAACCATTTCAAAAACGATTAATAGCTATTATATATTAACAGTTAATGAATGCACGTATGACGCCTAATGATAAGGTTAAAAGTGCTTGGGAAATAGAACTTCAACATTCACTTTCAGATGATCAATGGAGTAAAATTTATTATCTAAAATTACATAAATACATAAAATTATGTATTCCCATCCCTGCCTCACAATATTTAAAGTAAAGGGCATGATTGCTTCCTTAACAAAGTATCCAGATAACTTTCTGCCTCCAATTCATAGCTATGTCTGAGACATGGATTCCAGTTCAACAACACTGAGCCAAAATCTGTTAGGCAACAGCCACTTTGTGCAGATGTACCAGAGCCCAAGGAACTGGAAAATCAAATGGTTCTGCCATCCTTTGACCCAGTAGCATTTTGCGCTGACAGAAATGAGAAGTGGCCTCCTGCATTCTGTGAACCTTTCTAACCACAGCTGGAGCCGTTGATCCATAGCTAATCTATCAAAACCTCAAGTACTTACACATGGGTACTGGTCATTCAAAAGTAATGATGCAGGAAGTAAATTATAATTACAATAACTCAGTGATGTGTAACTCCTGTGATGAGCTGCAAGGGATAATTCATTTGCTCCAGTGCCAACTATTCTCCGAGTCTACTCATGCCTTTGTCTGATAGTTATAATACCTGGCTATCTGTGGCCTTGTGTAGGGTAGATTGTGAAGCTAAAAATGACAAAGGCATTCTTGCATCATGAAGGATTGAAATACTTCTAACAGAAATGAAAAATAGCACCAAAGGTGAATATTTTATCATCAATACTGAGTTTTTTTTGACTAAATGAGCTAAAAGAAGGAATACAAAAAACTCCTATGCTCAAAACCAGCAATCTCATAACTCTCAAAATTAGTTAGCCCCAGAATTTAATTAAATAAAAATAGAAGTATACACACATCTTCCCTGCTAATATAAATGAGAGAGATTTTGGATAGCTTTATCAGTAATTGTGTGATGTAACACTGGCATGAAAATTAAAGAGTCCTATTCAAACAAATATTTTTTATTTATAGTTTAAAGCAGATATATATGATCTTGAAAACATTCAATCTTTTTGTGATTTAGAATTTAGAAGGTGTAAAGTTATTACTTTATAGATATTGTGACAATTTTCATACATTTTTGTTTCTTTTCTCTTCAACCATTTTTTTTGTGGAAGTTTAAAACTGCCAGTAGGAAATTGAGCAAATTGAACAAATCTCAGAAAATGCAATTAATGGGATGAGTAAAATGTGGCAAAAATAGCCTCCTAATGCTGAGAAAGAATTATGTACATATATCTTCTGGTTATCTCCATTCTTACAGATGTCCATAAGTTGATTTTGTCCTTAAGTTGGGAAATATACAAAAGTCACTTGATATGGCAACCTATTTCCAGTGTTTTAATGAATGGCATGAAAAGCATATAAGAAAGATAAGAAGGAATACCATAAGACTTGAATTTAATAATATTAAAAGAGCTCATTTATATGTCAGGATATCCAAAGTGAGGCATTCATAACCTGGAGACAGCCTATATTGGTATTACATGGTATTACAGGGTATTGTTCTGCAGACAAAAATAAGACATATGCCCCAACAAATCCATTTCATTACATTAGTGGTTTTCATTAATTCTGGATCACTTACAAGTGTAAACATCTCCGTGTCGATCTCATCAAAGCCTTTAATAAGATTGGAGGATCTTCATCAGATTCCCCTCAACATGCTGTTTTCTAGAGATAAGAGCCTAAACAATCTTAATTCTGATATTATCTCAATAAATATTTTGCCTCTTCACTGGACTGTCATGTGGCATGGGGCCTAGTGGTTAGGGTGTTCAACTAGCGACCTGAAGGTCGTGAGTTCGAGCCCAGCTGAGGCAGTGTGTGTCCTTGAGCAAGGCACTTAACCACACAATGCTCCAGTCTACCCAGCTAAAAAATGGGTACCGGCAAAAAGTGCTGGGGGTCAACCTCGCGATAGACAGGTGTCCTATCCGGGGGGCGGGGGGAGTCTTGTACTCTCAGTCGCTTCATGCCACAGAATCCGGCATAAGCACCAGCCTGATGAGCCACAAAGGCTCGGGACAGGACATTGACTCACTGGACTGTCACTTTCATTTTTATAAATGGAGATCAGAAATGGTCAAACTGCTCCATGTGTTCTTATTGTTGCATACTTTTCTCATATATCCCTGACAGGCCTTGTTTAGATTGCTCTTTTCATTTTCCAATTGATTTAAGAATTGCTACTTATAATACCATATCAGTGTGTACTACCCGCCTCCACTAAAACCCCCCAAAGACCTTCCTCTGACTGTTCTCCAGATTGTAAACTTATTTCCCAGCAAGTAAGTGACCTCCTCTTTTATGAACTTAAGATCAAATTTATGACTTGCCATGGGAGTTTACTGGTGTCTGTTCCAAGTACTAAGTTGTCATACATTATAGATGATGATTGCAATTCAAAACATCCTGGTAATCCCCAAGAATTTGCACACTTGTAGAAAAAAGTGTTTGCATGACAGCTGCAGACCGACTGAAAAGAAACTTGTCCCACTGGCTATTTTAGTTGGTCAATATTTCTCAATTGCCATGAGTTTACAGTCAGAGACAGTCTACACTAGTGGAAAGCCAGTCAAATAAAAGTTGGAGGGCCTGCAATGTCTGTTTAGGGTCAATGAAGAAGAGGTTACACCTTTGCTGGTCCTGGTAAATAACTCCATGTGCATTTATTGACAACTAGCTAGGAGATTCTGCATGTCCATGGTAGAAAGATCCTCAGGCAAAGAATGTTGAAGATGTCAGTAACTTTAATAGCTACTAATAATGAATGGCCACTACTTACGCTGGGAATAGGTCTTCCTCACAGAGGTGATGGAGAGAACTACCACTTGTACACATCAGCGAGTTTAAGCTTTTACCAGTAAACTTCATTTTGTGGATATACTGTACTTCCTGTGATACTTCATGTACCTCTGGTTTGGTTTTCGCTTTGCTACATTTTCTGTCCTAGGCAGTCACAAGTCTGTGACCAGTTTGAATTCTGGCCTGAATAACAGAAGTCCACTTTTATAACATCATTAAACACTCCCCAGATAAGAAAAATTAATCCTTCAGCAAAACTTCTGTGATCATATTTTGTCTCTGGAAAATTAGGAAGTAGTGGTGAGTACTGAATATTTATTGCTGTATTTCCATTCGAAGAATTGGCCTTTTACAAACAACAGAAGAAACTTTTAAGATGGGAAGCAGCTTCTTCCCCCAGGCCACAAGACAAACAGACTCCGTGCCACTGCCCAGGTCTCATCACATATGAAGCACCAGTTGCGTTAAACTGTTTATTTTTAACTTGTGTCGTATATGCACCTTATTGTTAATTTATTTATGGTAGTTTTACTTAATGTGTTATGTGTGTGAGTTACTTGTACTGCCCCAGACCTCAATTCCTCTTTTGTGCCAATTCCCTGATTTCCAAAAAAATTTCTATATCCTCCTTCAATACCTCTAATGTTATTGCCTCTATAGCCCTTTTGGTAGAGAATTCAAGAAATTCAACCCCTCTTCATGAAGAAGAGGGGAAATTGTTACTCACATAGAAATTTCTAATCACAGAGTATTTTGATAGCTCATCACAATCTTTTTGAGAGCAATTAGTTTGGTTAATTAGTACTAACCCTGCCTATATTTCATAAAATGAATGGAAAAAAATACTTATCTTGCTCCACTTTACATTTTGATTTTCAGGAAATTTGAGAAAATATGGACCCAATACAAAATACAAAGCCTAGTTGAACAAGTGAACTGCAAGATAGATTTGTGTGTGCCTTAAAGGTACCAAGTATTCAGTAATTCTGAACTGACTTACAAAAATAAAGGCCTTGATGAAAAAGGCAGTGAAACTATCCAGAACTTCCATTTATCACCTAGCGCAAACATGAAGGTTGGCTGTAACCAGAAAACAGCAGCAGGAACAAAATCTACAAGGCAACATTACATGGGTGTGGGTGAAACAAGTTCTTGCTACAGTTTCAGCAAAAACCATTCACTGCAGATTCATTGCAAAGAGAGTCACAAAAATGACATAGCATCAGCATGTCTATTCAAACTTGAAAACAGTGCAATGTTCACATTGTGATCCCTACACAGAAAGGAAATTGCTCAGGCATGAAAATACTGTGACAATTTGCTCAAAATTGAAATTGATTCAGGTGGAAAAGAACTGGAATTTTCCAGTGTCCAGTGCTGCTACTGCAAATCGTAAAAATCAGCAAGATTTCAAGACCAAAGTATAAATAAATGACCAGTCAGTCGAGATGAGCCAGATACAACAGCGGATTGTTCGAACATGAGTAGTGTCTCATATAGGGGGAAACTAAACCAGCTATCTCAGACAGAAGGTACAGTTATAATCTGGTGGAACACTAAGTGTAGTATCTCAAGTAAATATACTGTGCATTGAAATGGTCAGTGGTTAGAATTGGTAGTGGTTGTAGCCGACCACACTGAATTATAAACAAAAGCAGGATTGGTTGAAAAAGCTAGGGATCAGTAAGCCAGGTATATTTACTGTTCAATCCGAGGCTTTCTCAAGACCATCACATGAAAATTCCTCTGCAGGAGGTGAAAAAATCTTTCCAGCGATAGTTACAGTAATGGCTGAGACAACACAGAAGAATAAGCCTATTAATCAAGTCTGTGAATGTACTTTCAAAGGCAGGACCAAACCAATACATTTCTGAATTTTGACAAACAAAAATTTTGCTGGGGAAGATTGGAATTATCCACTGAGGACATAGAAAGGTCAAGTATTGATAACTTGAGAAGAGGAATATTAAATAATTACTAATTTCCTTCAGCATGGATCTGAAGGCAATCAGTAATTAGTAGGGAGATGATGTTTGGGAAGTGAAGGCTAATAATGCTCCAGTGTCCAACAGTCTGCATCACACCGAACTTAAGGAAATTACTTTAGATGTAGTGGTAGAGACTTCAATCACAGTCTTGAGACGCATGATTAGCTCTTATGGTTTTGGAGACAAATTAATGTAACCCGTTTATTTAAAAATGATGATCAAAATCATGGAATTACAAACCAGTTAAGCAGACATAAATAGTTGGAAACATGCTAAAAGTACATTACTATAAATGCAATAGAAGAGCATTAGAAAAACAGTGTAAGATTTGTCACAAACACAAAAGATACTGCAAATGTTGGAAATGCAGAGTAACACACACACACACACACACACACACACACACACACACACACACACACACACACACACACACACACACACACACACACACACACACACACACACACACACACACACACACACACACACACACACACACACACACACACACACACACCCTCCCCCTAAATTGAGCAGAGTCGATGTTTTAGTCTGAGAGCTTTCATCAGGACTAGAAAGGAAGGAGAAAGTTCCAGAATGAGAAGGTGGGGGGGGGGGGGGAGGGATTATAAGGTGGAAGGTTATAGGTGAAGCCAGGTGAGGGGGAAGGTAGGTGGGTGGAAGAGGTGGGATGAAGTGAGAAGCTGAGGGGTGATAGGTGGAAAAGATAGAGTTGAAGAAGAAGGAATCTGATAGGAGAGGAGAGTGGAACATGGGAGAATGAAGAGAAGGAGGGGCACCAGAGAGAGGTGATTGGCAGGTGAGAAGGGAAGGGGTAAGAGGGGAGCCAGATTAGGGAATGGAAAGGAGAGAACAGTGATGGGAAAATTACAGGAAGTTGGAGAAATCAATGTTCTGGCTGTTAGGTTGAAGACTACCCGAGCCGAATATGCGATGTTGCTGCTTTAACTGGAGAGTGGATTCATTGTGGCAGTGAAGGATGCCATGGACCATCTTTTCAGAATGGGAACGGGGGAATTGAATTAAAACTGTTGGCCCTTCTCCCTGATCCACCCTCTCCCTGCAGCATGTCATTCTCTGCAACCTTTGCCATCTTCAATGGGATCCTACCATTAAACACATCTTTATCTTGCCCTCACTCTGCATGAAGCAATTGTCCATTCGTTCCTCCCCACTGATCTCCCTCCTGGCACTATTCCCTGCAAGCAGAGTAAGTGCTACAATTACCTAAGTACCTGCCTATTCACCTCCTCCTTCACTACAATTCAGGTCCGCAAGCAGTCCTTCCAGGTACAGCAACACTTTACCTGAAGGTCTGTTGAGGTCATCTGCTTCACCTGGTGCAGCCTCCTCCATATTGATGAGATCCAATGCAGATTGGGGGACCACCTTGTTTTGTAAACCAGAGGCTGTCCCAGTTGGAAACCATTTTTATTCTGTTCCACATTCCCATTCCAGTCCACGGCCTCCTCTACTGCCATAATGAGGCCCCTCTCAGGTTAGAGGAGCAACACCAACCAATCTCTTTAGGTAGCCTCCACCAGATGGAATGAACATTGATTTCTCCAATTTCCAGTAATTTCATCCCCTTCTATTCTCCTCTCTGTTTCCCCTCTTACTCATTCTTTTCTCCTAACTTGCCCATCATCACCCTCTTGTGTACCTCCTCCTCCCCTGTCTCCCATGGTCCACTCTCTTTTCATTCAGTTTCTTTCTTCTTCATTCTTTTACCTTTCACTCGGCCACTCACTTTATCGCCCCTCACCGGATTTCACCTATCGCCTTCTGGCCTATACTCCTCCCGCCCCCTCCCCCCACCACCTTCTCATTCTGGCTTCTTTCGCCTTCCTTTCCAGTTCTGATGAAAGGTCTTTGTTGGAAGTATTGACTCTTTAATCCTCTCTATTGATGCTGACTGACCTGTTGATTTCATCCATCATTTTGTGTATTGACAGGATTAGTCATAGTCAGCATGAAGTATTGAAAAGAAGTCAGACTTTCTTGGAAGTTTTTGAGGATAAAACCCATAGTATTGGTAGGAGATTATCGGTAGGTGTGTTGTGTTTAGACATTCAGAAGTTTTTCAACAAGACTCCACGTAAAAGACTTGACAACACACCCAAAATTCTGGAGGAACTCAGCAGGCCCGGCAGCATCTATGAAAAGAGTAAACATTTTGGGCTGTGATCTTTCTTCAGGATACAGATAAAGGACTCAGAGTCCTGCTGTTGGGTCTCAGCCCACAATGTCGACTGTTTACTCTTTTCCATAAGTGCTGCCTGGCCTGCTGAGTTCCTCCAGCTTTTGTGTATGTTGCTTGGATTTACAGCAACAGCAGATTTTCATGCCTTTGTGCTACATAAAAGACGATGGGTATTTGTTAGCAAGTAATTAGAACGTGGCGAGGGGAAGGCAGGAGATTGGGGCTGAGAGGAAAAATGGATCAACCATGATAAAATGGCTGACAGAGCAACATAATGGGCAAAATGGCCTAATTCTGCTCCTGTATCTTATGGTCTTAATGAAAACACACCATGTGTATTATGTACAGTTTTTACCACCTCATCTGAGGGAAGATGCTCTTATAATAGAGGAAAGGCAGCAAAGGTTTAGGAATTTACGGTAATGGGGTGATTGGTTTTACATTTGCAAAAAGTTGCAGAAGAATGAAAAGAGCCCTCAGTGAAAATGATAAAATCCTGATAGGATGGTCTAGATACAACAAGGATGTTTCTGATGTTGGCAAAGTCCAGAAGCGGAACTCACAGGCTAAGGATATGGGGTACCCAACGTGAACATAAAGCATACTGTAGAACATAGAACAGTATAGTACACGGTCTTATGGCATCCTTTTAACCTACTGCAAGATCAGTCTATCGAACCCACTCCTCCCACATGGCACTCCATTTATATTGTCTCAATGTAACATTAATATCAGAGACTGAAATAGAGCTAATAAAATCTACACACCAACGAAGCAAGTTAAAGGACTGAAACTGTAACTATGCAAACAATAGAACCATTAAAATAAATATATTAACTCTCTTCAGATTGTGGTGACAACAGAAGAGATTTGCATTTATTTTGCATACTTCTCTGCTTTGTCAACACACAAAGGAAAAATTCCTTGATCCTTTAAGACAGGACACAGGTTCAAGGATATGCCTGGGCTCTTGTGCTCTTTGCTTGTGTCACTCTAAATATTTTATCTCTGAAATAAATATTAATTAATACAACATCACAACAAGTTACCAGGAAGTGTGGGCTGAATTTTGAACTATTATACAGTATCAAAAACTACTTTTTGTTAATTTTCCTGCAGTAGTCTCCTCTCTACTTTTGTCTCATCATATTTATTTATAAAATCTTTTTTTTCTACAAATGCTTTCTATTGAAATGTTCTTTCTATTACTATTAAGTCAGCTTCAGAAGGCTTATTTTTCATCCAAGGAATAATTTAGTTGGTGACAATTTGCCTAAGTGTAATTTTCTAAAATGTTAATTCTCCTCTTCAGTCAGACACCTTTCCCTAAAAAGGATTGTCAAAGCTGTCAGAGATATTTGCTTTCTGCAGTTTACAATTACAGAACCCTTACTATGATCCCTTGGCCTTTAAAGCATTAGAGATTGGAGGGGTTCAATTTTGTTCCATTTTTAGTCTGCCCCACACAGCTAGGTAATTACTGTTACCCACTTGGAGAATCAAATTAATTTGGAACAAAAAAAATCTTGTCATATAGGGAAAGTTTAATAATAGAATATGTTTTGCAGGTCTCATTTTTATTACTACTTGTAATAAAAATAATACATATCTATTATTACAAGGTAGAGCTTCTGCCATGCATTTAAAAATAGCAATGTGTTTGAAAATTGAAGCAGAGCGTTATGTGTATCTGATATTTTATGTCAGTTGCATTACATTTTTTTGAGGTGAAGACCACAGGGATGCCTGACTTAAGTGAATATGAATCATTTGGACAAAATGTCATACTTGGAAAATGTTTTAAAAACACAGACCTACTAAACTGTTGGAGAGGCTAGGACCAGCTGGCCTATAAATTTTCCCAAATCACAGGAGAAATCAGATTCTTCTCCAGATTTTGGAATACACTCATATTGGCTGTTAATAGAAATGTGCTTTACTGGTTCACAGTGGCCAGAGATCTCCAACAATAATGTCAAGGTCAGCTGCATTTTGTTTTTTCCCCCACATATAATGCCCATATACTGTCTGTTCTCTATACTCTGAGCCATTGATTCAAGAAAATGTCCACCTGAAGTTTTCTTCTGAACCCTGTCTGCCCTCCTGTTAATTGGTGGGCAATTATCTTGGTTTTAAACTAAGTGATGTAGCTTGGTTTTAAATGAAATTATGTTATCTTGGTTTTAAACAAAATATGTGTCCATTTGAAGCATATTATGTTCAGTTATGCTTCCAAGCTTTTTTCCCATATGTTTGCCTTTGATCATCTTCTCAAACTTCATATTTAGCAAAGTACTATTTTAAAACACTTGAGGAAACTGTAGAGTTTGTAAATTGTGGAATCCAATATGGTGCTTGCAAGTGTCTGATGGTGATTAGACAGCTGAAAACATATTCTTCATAAAGCAAGGAAGTGCACAGTCAACTAGTTAGATAAATCTAAGCCTGAATGGTTGCAGATCTTGTTAAGAATGTGGCTGTTTGCATATATTCTTTATTTTGCACATATGACTGTCAAACATGAAGGATGACTTTCTTGAGAAATGAGTTATAATTACATCTTAAGCAAGTACTGGCCAAAAAAAAATCAAATGGAAATCTTTTCAACAGAAAGATACAAATTTAACTTTTGCTCTAGAAAGCATATTCATTAGCCTATCAACCAGAAATGTGATATGCCATTTTTATTTGTTATTTGTAAGGTATGATAAACGATTCACTGTCATGCTTTGCACTCGACCTAATGCAAACAGTGTGTTGAAATCAGTGACATGTTTCTGAATTTGTGAAGTGTATCATGTGCTGAATACTATTTGTGTGATTAGTGTTTCCTCTGACTTTCTGTATAATATAATGTAGATGTAATCTAACGCCTCCAAGAAAATGTTGTATAAGAGGGCTGCATGAATACTGAACATACATTCAGTGGCCACTTTATTAGGTACAGTTCACCTAGTTGTTAGTGCAATTAGCTAATCACCAGACTGTGCCAGCAACTTAATGTATAAAAGCATGGTGATTTGATCAAGATTTTTGGTTGTTTTTAAGACCAAACATTAAAATGGGGAAGAAATGTGTTCTAAGAAACTTTGACCATCATCCCCTCAAAATAATCAGTAAACTCCAAGATCTGGATCTCAATACCTTCTTGTGCAACTGGATCCCAAATTTTCTCAGTTGCAGACTGTAGCCAATTCAGATTTGCAAAAATATCTTCTCCATGATCTCCATCAGCATAGGGGCACCACAGGGCTGTGTGCTTAGCTCCCTGCTCTACTCACTTTACAGCTATAATTTTGTGGCTTCACACAGCTCCAACACCATATTCAAGTTTGCTGATTACACCACTATTGTGGGCCATGTCAAAGGTGGTGATGAATCAGCATATAGGAGGGAGATTGAAAATTTGGTTGAGTGGTGTCATAACAACAACATCTCACTCATTGTCAACAAGACTAAAGGATTGATTGTAGACTTCAGGAGAGAGAAACCAGAACTCCATGAGCCAGTCTTCATCGGAGGATCAGAGGTGGAGAGGGTCAGTAAGTTCAAACTCCTGGTTGTTATTATCTGAGGAGACCTGTTCTGGACCCATCATATAAATATTATTACAAAGAAAACATGACAATGCCTCTGCTTCCTTAGGAGTCTGTGGAGATTCAGAATGACACTAAAAACTTTGACAAACTTCTCTAGAAGTGTAGTGGAGAGTGTATTGACTGGCTGTACAGAAAATCCTATGAAAGGTAGTGATTTGGCCCAGTACATCATGGGTAAAGCTCTCCCAAGCATTGAGCACATCTACATGAAACACTGTTGTAGGAAAGCAGCATCCATCATCAAAGATTCTCACCACTCAGTCCATTATCTACAGCTACATCGCAAACTATGGCTCTCTGCGAGCGGTGGGTTTTCAGACTGGCTATGTGGCGTAGTGTGTTGGTATCTCCAGGAGCAGCATTGAAGATGTGCACTTTCAGGTTGCAGCCTTGCAAATGTCGCCAACTGAAGCGTCATGGAAGACTGAAACATCGAGGCAGCAGGTGGTGCGTGCACTGCTGTCAGAAGAAGGTCCCCGTACTGGAGTGATCCTCTCTTTCTCTCTTTTTGATGGAAAGTGAGAGCCTGTCAGTCCTTGAGCTGGGTGGCTTGGAGAAGCGATGCGGAAGATTGTAACATTAGAGTAGTGAGCTGCTGGTCTCCTACTCTCATTCTTTCTCCCTTGCTGGAGAGAGAGAGGCTTTTGGTTTATGGATTGTATTTCTGATGGAGTTTAGATCAAGGTTCCTTTGGGGGCTCTTGATAGTGCTTGCATGGTGGGGCAGAGGTAGGGTTGGTGCTTTTGCTGGTGCAAGGGGGGAGGGGAGGGGGAGGGTTGACCTGCTGCTGCTTGTGCGTGGGAAGGGGGGGGAGTGCTTTCTGTCATTCATTCTTTGTTTTTTTTTTCATTTCCTGGAAGAATTTTGGGTTGTATACTGTATACATTCTCTTATTTTAATTTGAACCATGTGAACCACTGTAGCAGAACAAGGGAGGGGTGAGAAAGATGCTGATCATTGTGGAACCAGACAAAGAGTAGTCATAAGCAAATGAAATCAGGTAGGGGAAAGGCAATGGGCAGCATGGGAAATATGAACAAAGGGAGAAGAAAATTAGGTAGACAGCTCTCTGTGGAAGATCAAACGGGTGTATGGATTACCTGAAATCCGGAATGTCAATGTTTATAGCACTGGGTTATAAGTCACTCAAGAGGAATATGGTGGATGTTCTGATTTGTAATCAATAAATAAATAATAATTAGTAAACGTAAGTGCTAGCTTGCTAGAGAAATTGAATATGAACATTGCAGGAACTTTTGAGGTAGTTAGATAACAAGTGTATAGAGATAGAGAGGAATAAATCTTCAATTCAAACAAAAATGTGTAGCCATCTGAACTCACCAGAGCTGGGCCTTGAGGAGATATAAATGACTGTAAAATCATTTGAAATGTTGCTCTATGTGAAAAAATTAAAATAGTGGTAATCACTTTAAATTGCTGAACCCAACGTCGTCTGGAATGCTGTGAAATTCCTAACTGGGTTTTGAGGAACTGCTCCTTGATCTTACAGAAGATTTTGTTGGAAAAATATAAGAGGTTGGGAATAGGAGTGGAATTGGAAATTAAAATGGAATGTGACAAGAAATGCCAGTCAAGATGGTGCCAGAGAAACAACGATTCCTTGGGCGACATCTTTCAGATAGCCAATCTCTTCAACTATTTCACTTTTACTATGCTTTCTGCATGTTCTTTTTGTCTTGATTGTGATTTAGAAACCGGAGCTTATGGCTCACAGTTTGGTGTTTGATAGAAGGATATAGTGCTCTGCTGTCCCTGGAGAGGACTGAGATCTACCTTGTGGAGAAGACCAGAGACGGGGCCATGATTGACTCCACTTTAAAGCATTATGGAAGATTGATGCATTTAGGTGAATTCAAAGGAGGTAAGCGGTTACTCTCCAGGAGGCGATGTGTCGACAGGTTGGTGGCCAGGTCAGTGACGTTCGGAAGGCTGAAGGTTGGCAGTGCAGCAGCACAGTAGTTGCTCTTCATGGAAGGATTGAATTTGATTCTGACGGACGATGTCCTCAACATTCTAAGACTTATGTAATTATTGGACTGTAGTCTATATTGTTTTCCTTCAGTTTTCTGTGATTTCTTTTTTGTTGCTGATTGGCAGGTTGGGGTTCTAGGTAGGGGATAAGTTAGTTTTTGTGTATGAGTGAGTTGGGGGTTTGATACTATGGTCACTCATTTTTGTGAGGGAAGATGTTGGGGGTTTGAGGGCTGATGTTCCAGCTGCCGTTTTCCGTGTGGGTGATCTGTCAGCTTTTGTGTGAATGAGGGGGTGGGTGAGTGGGTTGAGTTGTGTTTCTTTTCCCTTTTCATGGGGGGGGGGGGAGTTGATATATTTTCTTTCAATGATGCCCGTAATTTTTTCTTTATTTCACGGCTATCTGGAGCAGACAAATATCAGAGTTGTGTTGTACATGCATACTTTGACAATAAAATGAACCTTTGAACCTTTGAAATGTCATGCTTACAGATTCAATAGAGGTGTTTAGAGAGTATGAAAAATTTTCTTAATGGGAATATAGGCTGATAAACACACAACGTGCATACTTATCACACTATTGGGAAAGATAAATTGTGTTTATATTAAATGTATTCTCAACATTCATAAGGTAGCTGTAGCAAAATGACTGGTATCTATGGTGACATTACAGATAGCCTTTGAATACAATTGCCTAGAAATGACTTTACAATTATTTTTGATGTGTTCCAATATCATTGTGTTTAATGCTAACATTCACTTGGTATGCATGATGTTGTATAGCTTGTCCAACTGAGATGTGTTGTGTAGACCTTCACAGCAATAACATATTACGCAAAGGAGCTTAAAATTCTGTTTGATGTTCTTTCACCCAAAGTTCAAAAGTTCAAAGTTCAAAGTAAAATTATTATCAAAATATATGTATGTCACTATATACAACACGGAAACACAATTTCTTGAGGGCACACTCAGTAAATTCATTATAGAATAATAACCATAATAGAATCAATGAAAGACATCACCGGTTGGGCATTCAGTCAGAATGCAAAAAAAATTATGCAATACAAAAATAAAGAAATAAGCAATAAATATCAAGAACATGAGATGTAAAGTCCTTGAAAATGAGTCCATGGGTTCTGGGAACATTTCAGTGATGGGGCAACTGAAGTTGAGTGAAGTTATCTCCTTTGGTTCTAGAGCCTGATGGTTGACTCAATTACAGTGTTCTTTTTGTTCATCCATTTCCCCCTCCAACTTCTCTGCTGTTTTAACAAACTTGCTTTATCTCTTTCTCAGCTCAGATGAATGATCTTCAACCTGAAACATGGACTAATTTTGCCTTCCACAGATGACTTGGCAGGCTGAGTTCTGCAGGGTGACATTTTGTATATTTTTATAATCCTAGATTGTCAAAAAATTAGTTATTTCATGTACTTAAAAATTGTTTGTTTAATTTTTTTATTCGATCGTAATTCTTGAGCATTAGAATACCACTAGAATTTTTATATTGAAATTGATGTGAAATATCTTTTTCATTTACAAACTTCCACTTAATCAATACCCAAGGAAGCTATTCTTGCTACTGATGTGAAGGTAGAAAATTTAGATCACATCAGAACTGTCAGGGCAGTTCCACCTTTGATTCTGGAGAGAGGTAGTTAATTAAAGTTGTTAAGCCCAACTCTGGTTTGACTTCTCCCACTGAAACCTCACATAACTTTCTTTTTCTCTTTCAAATCTTTTAAATGGAATGTGGCTTGGAATAAGGCTTGGCTATTGTCAGTGTAATAATTGCATTTTGCCATAGTTTCAAGAAAATAGCAACTATGACCTTCTATAGTTCGCGGGTCAGACAGGCAAATCTGTGGATGCAGGAAAGAAACATGGTTGGTTGTTTGCCTCCCAGGTGCCAGGGTTAGGGCTGTTTCTGATCGAGTCCACGATATCTTGAAGTCGGAAGGTGAACAGCCAGAGGACGTGGTACATATTGCTACCTTCAACTTCGGTAGGAAAAGGGAGGAGCTCCTGAAAACAGTTTACAAGGAGTTAGGAAGGAAGTTGAGAAGCAGGACCTCACAGGTAGTAATCTCGGGATTACTACCTGTGCCATGTGCCAGTGAGTATAGGAATAGAGTGAGGTGGAGGATCAATGCATGGCTGAGGGATTGGAGTGGGGGCAGGGATTCAGATCTCTGAATCTTTGGGACCACCTTTGGGTCTGGCATCACTTGTACAAAAAGGACGGGTTGCACTTGAATCCCAGGGGGACCAATACCCTGGCAGGGAGGTTTGCTAAGGCTATTGGGGAGAGTTTAAACTAGAATTGCTGGGGATGCGAACCAAACTGAAGTGATGTAGGAAGGGGCAGTTGGTTCACAAATAGAGAAAGCTTGTAGATAGTGCGAGAGGGAGGATAGGAGGATAAGCAGGTGATAGTGAAGGGATGCGCTCAGATTGATGGTTTGAAATGTGTCTACTTTAATGCAAGAAGCATTGTGAACAAAGCAGATGAGCTTAGAGTGCAGATCAGTACTTGGAGCTATGATGTTGTGGCCATTACAGAGACTTGGATGGCTCAGGGACAGGAATGGTTACCTAGAGTGCCAGGTTTTAGGTGTTTCAGAAAGGACAGGGAGGGAGGCAAAAATGGTGGGGGCATGGCACTGCTGATCAAAGATATCACGGCTGCAGAAAAGGAGGAAGACATGGAGGGATTGTCTATTAAGTCACTGTGGGTGGAAGTTAGAAACAGGAATGGGTCAATAACTCTACTAGGTGTTTTTTATAAACCACCCAATAGTAACAGGGACATCAAGGAGCAGTTAGGGAGACAGATTCTGGAAAGGTGTAATAATAACAGGGTTGTAATGGTGGGAGATTTTAATTTTCCAAATATTGATTGGCATCTGCATAGAGCAAGGGGTTTAGATGAGGTGGAGTTCGTTAGGTGTATTCAGGAAGGTTTCCTGACACAGTATGTAGATAAGCCTACAAGAGGAAAGGCTGTACTTGATCTGGTATTGGGAAATTAAGCTGGTGAGGTGTCAGATCTCCCAGTGGGAGAGGATTTTGGAGATAGTGATCACAATTCTATCTCCTTTACCATTACACTGGAGAGGGATAGGAACCGACAAGTTAGGAAAGCATTTAATTGGAGTAAGGGGAAATAAGAAGCTATCAGGCAGGAACTTGGAAGCATAAATTGGAAACAGATTTTCTCAGGGAAATGTACAGCAAAAATATGGCAAAAGTTCAGTGGATATTTGCATGGAGTTCTGCATAGGTACGTTCCAAAGAGACAGGGAAAGGATGGTAGGGTACAGGAACTATGGTGTACAAAGGCTGCTGAAAATCTAGTTAAGAAGAAAAGAAAAGCTTACAAAAGGTTCAAAAAACTAGGTAATGATAGAGATCTAGAATATTATAAGGCTAGCAGGAAGGAGTTTAAGAATGAAATGAGGAGAGGCAGAGGAGGAATTGAGAAGGCCTTGGCGGGTAGGATTAAGGAAAACCCCAAGGCATTCTACAAGTATGTGAAGAGCAAGAGGATAAGATGTGAGAGAATAGGACCAATCAAGTGTGACAGTGGAGAAGTGTGAATGGAACTGGAGGAGATAGCTGAGGTACTTAATGAATACTTTGCTTCAGTATTCACTATGGAAAAGGATACTGGCGATTGTAGGGATGACTTACAGTGAATTGAAATGCTTGAGCCTATAGACATTAAGAAAGAGGATGTGCTGGAGCTTTTGGAAAGCATCAAGTTGGATAAGTCTCCAGGACCGAACGAGATGTACCCCAGGCTACTGTGGGAGGCAAGGGAGAAGATTGCTGAGCCTCTGGCAATGATCTTTGCATCATCAATGGGGATGAGAAAGGTTCCAGATGATTGGAGAGTTGCAGATGTTGTTCCCTTATTCAAGAAAAGGAGTAGAGATAGCTCAGGAAATTATAAATCAGTGAGTCTTACTTCAGTGGTAAGTTGATGGAAAAGATCATGAGAGGCAGGATTTATGAACATTTGGAGAGGCATAATATGATTAGGAATAGTCAGCATGGCTTTGTCAAAGACAGGTTGTGCCTTATGAGCCTGATTGAATTGACTATACACATTGATGAAGGTAGAGCAGTAGATATAGTGCATATATGGATTTTAGCAAGGCATTTGATAAGGTACTCCATGCAAGGCTTATTGAGAAATTAAGGAGGCATGGGATCCAAGGGGATTTTGCTTGGTGGATCCAGAATTGGCTTGCCCACAGAAGGTAAACAGTGGTTGTAGACAGGTTGTATTCTGAATGGAGATCGTTGCTTCAGGGATCTGTTCTGGGATCCCTTCTCTTCATGATTTTTATAAATGACCTGGATGAGGAAGTGGAGGGATGGGTTAGTAAATTTGCTGATGACAAAAGTTGGGGGTGTTGTGGATAGTGTGGAGGGCTGTCAGAGGTTACAGTGGGACATTGATAGGATGTAGGACTGGGCTGAGAAGTGGCATATGGAGTTTAGCCCTGATAAGTGTGAGCTGGTTCATTTTGTTAGGTCAAATATGATGGCAGAATATACCAATAATTGTAAAATTCTTGGCAGTGTTGAGGATCAGAGGAATCTTGAGGTCTGAGTCCATAGGACATTCAAAGCTGCTGCGCAGGTTGACTCTGTGGTTAAGAAGGCATATGATGTATTGGCCTTCATCAATCGTGGGATTGAGTTTAAGAGCCGAAAGGTAATGTTGCAGCTATATAGGACCCTGGTCAGACACCTCTTGGAGTACTGTGCTCAATTCTGGTTGCCTCACTACAGGAAGGACGTGGAAACCATAGAAAGGGTGCAGAGGAGATTTACAAGGATGTTGCCTGGATTGGGGAGCATGCCTTATAAGAATAGGTTGAGTGAATTTGGCCTTTTCTCCTTGGAGTGATGGAGGATGAGAGGTGCACTTGATGATAAGATGCATTGATCGTGTGAATAGTCAGAGGTTTTTTCCTAGAGCTGAAATGGCTAACATGAGAGGGCACAGTTTTAAGGTGCTTGGAAGTAGGTACAGAGGAGATGTCACGGGTAAGTTTTTTACGCAGAGAGTAAAATGGAATGGAATGGGCTGCAAGCAACAGCGGTGGAGGCAGATATGATAGGTCTTTTAAGAGACTCCGGGATAGGTACATGGAGCTATGCCTAGGTAACCCTAAGTAATTTCTAAAGTACATACATGTTCAGCACAGCTTTGTGGGCTGAAGGGCCTGTATTGTGCTGTAGGTTTTCTAGGTTTCCTTGTTTCTATAAAACTACTGCTGCTTGTATGGAGTTTGTACATTTTCCCTGTGATTGCATGGGTTTCCTCCGGGTGCTCCAGTTTCCTCCCACAGTCCGAAGACATACTAGTTGGTAGGTTCATTAGTTATTGTAAATTTTCCTGTGATTAGGCTAGGATTAAATCAGGGAATTGCTGGGCAGCACGACTCGATGGCTGGACGGGCCTATTTGGTGCAATATCTTAATAAATAATAAATATATAAATAAAGTTGAAAGGGTATGAGAAATGCAATAATCGCTGCTGCAAATATCAATAGTAAACCTTGTAAAGGAAATGCAAAACTGGTGAATAATGAATAGATCAGCAAGCAGAATCCAATAGCAATTGATGAATAATTGCGAATGCCATGTCCATTTTTAATGATTAACATATTTATTGGCACTGATTATAGGACAGGAGAATATAGCCTAAGAACCTTGCACCAACAGGAATGGCAACAAAGCAAATTGGAGCAATCTGTAAAAGAAAGGCAAATGTTGGAAAAGATAGAGTAACAAGTGAATTTGGGGAGAATATCAGATTTTGAGAAGAATTTGCAAGGTTGGAAGGATTAAGGAGGAAAAGGATTCCAATCAGAAGGTGTACGTAGTTCTAGCAACCGTCTGAGCTGTTATGCCATACAAGTTTGTTGTTATTCCTGAAGATGTGTAGTTGAGTAGCTGCAGACCTAGTTAGAAATGTTTTCAATTATAATTGAAGTTACTCATTCTCCCTTTTAAGTTTTCAGTCCCGTTCAGATGAAATGGTGGCACTTTGTAGTAGAACTATCCTGATGCCCTCCTACTCTTCACCTCAACAGCAAAACATGTTGAGGATCAGTAGTTACAGAACTGAAATTTCTTCTGAGCAGCTTATTAACTTATGTGAAGGATATAGGCAAGGGATGTGTGGGATTCAATGGGCAGATGGGAGATGTACCCCAACACACCTGAAGCAGGAAAGCTAATTTGGCACAGATTCAAGACCATACTCATTATATTTTGATTTAAAGTCTATGCAGTCACAGCAAGGCACTGCGAAGATTGGCAATGCTGTGCTCATTATTCTCCATTTCATCCTTTTCTTGTCCTTGGCTAAAAATGACTTGCTTCACTGAAAGAATGAACAAACTAATGCACTTTCTTTCTTCATCATTTCCTCACAATCACTGACTCTCCATGAATGTAGGTGGTGTTAGCCCTTGGCCTCTGAGCTTTTTGTTCAGTTACTTATTTTTCAAGGCTCTCTCATACCATCGAATATTAATTTATTTAAACATGTTGCCTCCTCCTCAGCATCTGATTATTAAACTGCATCAGCATTGAAAAAGTACATGTGAAACAGAGATATTTATATAATACTATTAAGCCATTTTCACCCACCACATTTAGAGCAACCTTTAAAAATGATTTTTGTAAGTAATGACAAAGTCTGACAGCAGTTTCTGGCCTGATACAATACAATCATAAATCAGTGATCTTAATATATTCTGTCACCTTTAAAACTGCAACCTTATCTTAGCATTTACATAAATTTATTTGAAACCAAGTACTGCACTCCGAGATTATTTATGAGTCACGTTAATAAGCATCCAGCCCAACCTTCATAACACACAAACTTTTTCTTCAACCATTACTTTTTTCAAAATACCCACATGTGTTTCATTACTCCTGCTTAGCTGTGCCCTTGGTGGCCTCAAGGAGATAAATAAGTTCTAAAGTTATGCAGATTTAGGTCTGTTTTGCTTTACCATGCATATAATCAGAATCAGGATCAGGTTTAATATCACTGGCATATGTTGTGAAATTTGTTGACTTTGTGGCAGCAGTACAATGCAATACATAATAACAGAGAAACAACCAAATTACAGTACATCTATCTGTATATATAGTTAAATAAATCATGCAGAAATAGAAATAAAAAAGTAGTGAGATAGTGCTTATAGGTTCATTGTCCATTCAGAAATCAGATGGCAGAGGTGAAGATGCTGTTCCTGAATCATTGAGTTTCTGCCCTCAGGCTCCTGTACCTTTGTTTTGATGGCAGCAATGAGAACAGGGCATGTCCTGGATGGACACCGCCTTTTCATGGTATTGCTCCTTGAAGATGTCCTTGTCACTGTGGAGGCTGGGCATGATGGAGCTGACTAAGTTTACAACTCTCTGCAGCTTACTTCGATCCTGTGCAATAGCCCCCTCCTCACCACGTACAAGATGGTGATGGAGCCAGTTAGACTATTACTGTGAATACAAGCTAATAGCAACATATCTCAACTATGTGTGGGAATAACAATGAAAAGGTTATTTCCAATTAATAGACATGCCTAGGGTAAATATGATTCAGTGTACACAACCATAAAAGTTTGAATTAACCTTCTAAGGAAAAATGAAGGTAATTACTTGAAAGAACACTGACACACCCATGGAAATTTACCATTTGCCAGGAAGCAATAATTTAACTCACACCAGTATAAACTTAACTTGAAATTGTATTGACAAAATATTTTAAATTATAACAAACACAATAATACTAAAAATACAAAATAAAGAAAAGGGCCCATCATATATATATATAAAAGATGTTAATCTATAACGTGATGTAACTGCTGGAGCTCATTGATGTGTAATCAATCCAGTATGTTCACTTCATTTACTCACGCTGAAACAGTTTTGCCTGAAACCCAGACCAAGCAAAACATAAATAAATATCCACAGCACATCCAACAACAAAGGTGTTGAATTTTCTCCAATGCTGTGTGCTAGCCAGCTAACTAAAAGTTATCTGCACCTTTTCAATGCCTGCATAAGGATTTTCCGACAGCATTATCTATCCTTCCAAAGAGATTCTGTGAGCGTTTCATCTTGTTCTCTGCTATGTTCATTGCCCATTGTTATTCCCTTCTCTAATATTAAATTGACCCATTTGTAGCAGATTGACGGATGCTGATCAATGGAACCAGACAGAGAGGAGGTCATAAGCAAATGGAACCAGGTGGGGTGAGGCAATGGGCAGCATGGGGAATATGAACAAAGGGAGAAGTCTGGGTAGACAGCTCTCTGTGGAAGATCGAACGGGGGTATGAATTCCCTTCTATTTCCTTCCTTGATCACAGCTGTTGTGCCTTCTTTGTATCAGCAGCAATATGTTGGGTCCAAGTTAGAGATATTAATTCCTAGGAACTTGCAATTGCTCACTCCCTCCACTCTGATCCTTCTATGAGAAATGGAGTGCGTTCCCTTGTTTCACCCTTTCTGAAATCCACAATCAGTTCTTTGGTCTTGCTGACATTGAATGCAAATTTGTTGCAGTGATACCACTCTATTAGCTGATATATCTGTACACCTTCTTGTCACCGTCTGAAGCTCTGCCAACAATGGTTGTATCATCAGAAAGTTTATAGATGGCATTTGAGGTGTGCCTAGCCACTCAATCATGGGTGTAGAGAGAGTAGAGCAGTGGGCTGAGCATATATCCCCAGGGTGCACCAGTGTTGATTGTTAGTCAGGTGGAGATGTTGTTTCCAATCCATACAGATTGTGGTCTTCTGGTAAGGAAGTTGAGGATCCAGTTGCAGATGGATGTCCAGAAGCCCAGGGTCTAAAAATATCAGAGCTTTTTGATCAGAAGTATATGAATGATCGTGTTAAATGCTGAACTGTAATCAATAGGCAGCATCTGGACATAAGTACTAAATATAAAATATGTGCATTAAATGAATTTCACAATCTCAGTGGAGGAGAATCATCCTTTTTTTTCAAAATACCACCGAGTATATATCATCTCAAATTTAATTGGAGTCTAAGTACCTGAGGTTTAAGTAGAGATATGTGCAGACGCCCAGCAGGAAGTAATGCACAGGTTTCAGTTTTGATGGTTTATGTTCGATAGATAGAGAGAAAATCAGATTTGTTTATTAAGAGTTGGAGATAGTACTGCTATTGACTCACAACATGAACTGAATCTGAGCAGGTTTCTGATTGGCATGCAATTATTCAACACTTCGATGCATTAGTTTAAAATAAAACAAAAAAAAAACCTCTGGTGAGTAACAATGAGGCAATGTCACTAATATAAACTATACCAAAATTTTGCAATGCAACTATAATAGGGAATCAACAATGTTAAATTGTTATCGGACACTTTTTCATCTTACCGAATAGCAACATTTTTGTCCAGAAATAATTGACTAAATGGGTTCAGTTGCAACGTAATAGTGAATCAATAGACAATAGACAATAGGTGCAGAAGTAGACCATTCGGCCCTTCGAGCCTGCACCGCCATTCTGAGATCATGGCTGATCATCTACTATCAATACCTGGTTCCCGCCTTGTCCCCATATCCCTTGATTCCCCTATCCATAAGATACCTATCTAGCTCCTTCTTGAAAGCATCCAGAGTATTGGCCTCCACTGCCTTCCGAATCTATATAAAACGCGCAGTTAATGCAAAATCAATACCTATATCCACAGCAAATATCTGCAGCTGGGGCCCTTTGGAAAGTCACATAATAAATTCACAGTCAGGGATGGTTTGGGTGATCAAGCTCTGCCTCTATCACTACTTTCTACACAGTTACCTCAGATATATCTTCCTTTTTTCTGAATGATAATTTCCTTTCTACCATAGTATGTACTGTAGAACTCTTGCCTGTATCCCATCTATTTCCCACACCCCCTACTCTCACACCTTCCCATTCTGGACAAAGGAAAGATAGCACCCACATTCCATCCATTTTCAATAAATTATTGTTAGCAATTTCTGCCAACAACAACATTCCAACATGAAACACAATGTCCTCTCCCTCCCCTTTCAGCATTCCAAAGAGAATTTATTTTCACAACTCTCTGATCCATTCTGTTGGGCTCACCAACCACTCCCCTTCTTATGGCACTTCCCAATGCAACTGCAAGCTGCCATACTTTGCTTTTATCCCTTCCCTTCCCATCATCCTGGAATCCAAACAGTTCTTCCAACTGAAGCAGCAATTTACTTCAATTTTTAATGTACTCCATTCAGTATTCACAATGTGGGCTCCTCTATATTACAGAAATCTAAAACTGTTTCGCTAACTACATTGCTAAGCCCCTGCAAGGATGATGCTGAGTCTCCTATTTCCTGCCACTTTCTCCATCTCATGCTCACTTTGACCTCTCTATGGTCTCCCGCACAGTTATAATGAGGTCCAACAAAAACTTAGGAACAATACCACATTTTCCATTGGTTACATAGCAGCCAATGTCCAGTTCTACAACTGCAGAAACAGATTTTCTCTATTCCTTTCAGAAATGTCTGTTGGTTAAACATCTGTAATATTGGCTCAGTTTTCCTTTCCCCAGTGGTGTGGTCTGACCAACTGAGCATTTCCAACAGCTCTCTGTTCCACAAGTGTTATGTTCCTTTGATTATGTTCTCCCTTTCTACAGCTACCCTTTTTAAGTTATTAACTGCATGATTTCATCTGCAGTTTATCCACACAGCAACCCTGCATTCCACCGTACATGAAATAATCTCTGTGTCATACTCATTCCTCCCTCATCCACTCGTAAGCTTAAAGATAAGTTGTTTTCTGTCTTAGACATAAGAGATCCTGCGGATGCTGGCAATCTAGAGCAACACGCACAAAATGATGGCTGAACTCAGCAGGTCAGGCAGCATCTATGGAAATGAATAAACAGTCGACGTTTTGGACCGAGGCCCTTCATCAGGACTGGAAAGGAAGAGGACAGACGTTAGAATAAGAAGGTGATAGGTGGGATGAAGTAAGAAACTTGGAGGTGATAAGTGGAAAAGATAAATGGCTGGAGAAGAAGGAATCTGATAGGAGACGGGAGTGAATCATTGGAGAAGGGGAGGGAGGAGGGGCACCAGGGAGAGGTGATACGTATGTGAGGAGAAGAAGTAAGAGCAGAGTGAGCAATTGAAGAAGAGGGAAGGGAGAGGGGAAGAATTACTGGAAGTTGGAGAAATCTGTATTCATGTCCTCAGGTTGGAGGCTACTTAGATAGATTATGAGGTGTTGTTTCTCCATCCTGAGAGTAGCCTCATCATTGCAGTGTACTCTGGGTCTCACCAGTGTAGAGGAGGCCACACTGGGAGCACCTGATACAGTAGGCAACCTGAACAGATTCACATGTGAAGTGTTGTCTCACCCAGCAGGACTGTTTGAAGCTCTGGATTTAGATGAGGGAGGAGGTGAATGAGCAGGTAAACACTTCTTTCACTTGTAGGCATCAGAGCCATGAGGGAGATCAGTTGGGAGGGACAAAGGGACAAGAGAAGCATGGAGCAAGCAGTCCCTGTGGGAGATGGAGAGTGGGTGGAGGGAAGTAAATATATGTTTGGTGGTAGGGACCCGTTGAAGATTGCGGAAGTTGCGGAGTATGGTGTGTCGGATGTGGAAGCTCATGGGGTGGTAGTTGCGAACAACCTCAGTCGTTGGGAAAGTGTTGGAGTCCATTATTAAGGTTTTGGGGGTACTTAGAGACTAAGGATAAAATAAGTCAAAGTCAGCATGGTTTCTGTAAAAGGAAATTTTGCCTGACAAATCTTTTAGAATTCTTTGAGAAAGTAACAAGCAGGGTTGACAAAGGAAAGGACAGATGTCATTTACATAGATCTTCAGAAGGCATTTGATAAGGTGCCTCACATGAGGCTGCTTAACAAGATTAAATCCTATTGTGTTGCAGGAAATATACTGGCATGGATAAAGGAATGGCTAACAGGCAGGAGGCAGCAAGTGAGGAAAAAGGGACATTTTCTGGTTGGCTGCCAGTGACTAGAGGTGTTCCTCAGGGATCAGTATTGGGATCACATTGCTTGTTAATGATTTAAACATAGAACTTAGAAATTTACAGCACATTATAGGCCCTTCGGCCTGCAATGTTGTGCCAACCATGTAACCTACTGTAGAGACTGCCTAGAATTTCCCTAGTGCATAGCCCTCTATTTTCCAAAGCTCCATGTACCTATCTAAGAGGCTCTTAATAGACCCTTTCGTATCCATTTCCCCCACAACCGCCAGCAGTCCTTTCTACATACCCACAACTCTCTATGTGAAAAACTTACCCCTGATTTCCCCTCGGTACCTATTTCCAAGGACCTTAAAACTATGTCCCCTCATATTAGCCATTTCAGCCTTGGGATAAAAGCCTTTAGCTATTCACATGATCAATACTCTTCATCATCTTATGCACTTCTTTAGATGACCTCACATCCTCCGTTGCTCCAAGGAGAAAAGGCCAAGCACACTCAACCTATTCACATAAGGTATTCCCTCCAACTCAGGTAACATCCTTGTAAGTCTCCTTTGCATTCTCTCTATAGTATCCACATCCTTTCTGTAGTGAGGTAACCAGAACTGAATACAGTACTCCGTGGGGTCTGACTAAGGTCTCATATAGCTGTAACATTACCTCACAGCTCTTGAACGCAATCCCATGGTTGATGAATGCCAACACACCATATGCCTTCTTAACAACGCTGTCAACCTGCGCAGCAGCTTTGAGTGTCTATCAACATGGACCTTAAGATCTCTCTGATCCTCCACACTGCCTAGAGTCTTACTATTTATATTATATTCTGTCTTCAAATTGGACCTACCAAAATTAACCACTTCACACTTATCTGGGTTGAAATCCATCTGCCACTTCTCAGCCCAGTTCTGCATCCTTTTGATGTCCTGCTGTTACTTCTAACAACTTTCCAGACTATCCACAACACCCCCAACCTTTGTGTCATCAGCAAACTTACTAACTCACCCCTCTAATTCTTCATCCAGGTCACAGATCAGATCTTTGTGGAACACCACCGATCACCAACCTCCATGCAGAATACAAACCATCTACAACCACCCTTTAGCCTTCTGTGGGCAGGCCAATTCAGGATCCACGAGGTAAGGTCTCCTTTGATCCCATGCTTCCTTACTTTCTGAAGGAGCCTTGCATGGGCTACCTTATCAAATGCCTTACTGAAATCCATATACACTACATCTACTGCTCTACCTTCATCAATGTGTTTTGTTACTTCCTCAAAGAATTTGATCAGTCTCGTAAGACATGATCTGCCCTTGACAAAGCCATGCTGACTATTCCTAATCAGATTATGTCTCTTCAAATGCTCATAAATCCTGCCTCTCAGGATCTTCTTCAACAACTTGCCCACCACTGAAGTCAGACTCACTAGTCTATATTTTCTGGGGTTATCTCTATCCCCTTTTCTTGAACAAGGGACCGACATTTTCATCCCTCCAGTCCTCCGGTATTTCTCCCATCCCTATTGATGATGCAAAGATCATCGCAAGAGGCCCAGCAATCTCCTCCCTCACTTCCCACTGTAGCCTGGGGTATACCTCATCTAGTCCTGGCGATTTATCTAACTTAATGCTTCTCACAAGCTCCAGCACATCCTCTTTCTTAATGTCTATATGCTCAAATGTTTCAGTCTGCTGTAAGTCATCCCCACAATTGCCAAGGTCTTTTTCCCTGGTGAATACTGAAGTAGAGTATTCATTAAGCACCTCCGCTACCTCCTCCGACTCCATGCACACGTTTCCACTATTGTACCTGATTGGTCGTATTCTCACATGGCTCATCCTCTTGCTCTTCAAATACTTGTAGAATGCCTTGGGGTTTTCCTTAATCTTCCTCACCAATGCCTTCTCATGGCCCCTTCTGGCTCTCCTAATTCCATTCTTAAGCTCCTTTCTAGCAACCTTGTAATTTTCTAGAGCTCTAACAGTACCTAGTTTGTTGAACCTTTTGTAAGATTTTCTTTTCTTCTTAACTAGATTTTCAACATACTTTGTACACCATGGTTCTTTAACTCTACCATCCTTTCCCTGCCTCAATGGAACATACCTATGCAGAACCCCATGCAAATGTTCCCTGAAAATTTGCCACATTTCTGCCGTGCATTTCCCTGAGAACATCTGCTCCCAATTTATGCTCCCGAGTTCCTGCCTAATAGCATCATATTTTCCCCTACCCCAAATAAATGTTTTCCCAAATTGTCTGTTACTATTCCTCTCCAGCACGGTGGTGAAGGAGATAGAGTTGTGATCACTACCTTCAAAATGCTCTCCCACCGAGAGATCTGATACCTGATCAGGTTCATTTCCCAATACCAGATCAAGTACAGCCTCTCCTCTAGTTGGCTTACCTACATACCTTCCTGAACACACCTAACAAACTCCACCCCATCTAAACCCTTTGCACTAATGAGATGCCAATCATTATTAGGAAACTTAGAATCTCCCATCACAACAACCCTAATATTATTGCACCATTCCAGAATCTGTCTCCCCATCTGCTCCTCGATATCCCTGTTACTATTGGGAGGGTTTATAAAAAACACCCAGTAGAGTTATTGCCCCTTTCCTATTTGTGATTTCCACTCACACTGACTCAGTAGACAATCCCTCCATAACTTCCCCTTTTTCTGCAGCTGTGACACTATCCCTAATTAGCAATACATGCCCCCAGTTCTTTTGCCTCCCTCTCTGTTCTTTTAGAAACATCTAAAGCCTGGCACACTCGGCAGCCATTCCTGTTCCTGAGACATCCAAGTCTCTGTAATGGCCAGAATGTCACAGTTCCACATATTGATCCACACTCTAAGTTCATCTGCCTTGTTTATGATACTGCTTGCATTAAAATAGACACATCTCAGCCATCAGGCTGAGTGCATCTTCGCTCTAACATCTGCCTATCCTTCCTCACAAACTCCCTGCAAGCTGTCTCTACTTGTGCTCCAACCTCCCCATCCTCTGCCTCTTCACTTTATTTCCCACCCCTTGCAAATCTAGTTTAAACCCTCCCCATTAGCAATAACAAGCCTCCCTGCCAGGATATTGGTCCCCCTCGAATTCAAGTCCAACCCATTCTTTTTGTACAGTCACGCCTGCCACAGAAGAGGTCCCAATGAACTAGAAATCTGAATTCCTGCACCCTGCTCCAAATCTTCAGCCACACATTTATCCTCCACCTCATTCTATTCCTATACTCACTGTCAGGTGCCACAGGCAGCAATCCCGAGATTACTACCTTTGAGGTCCTGCTTCTCAGCTTCCTTCCTAACTTCCTGTATTCTGCTTTCAGGACCTCCACCCTTTTCCTACCTATGTCGTTGCTACCAGTATGTACCACACGACCTCTGGCTCCTCACCCTCCCATTTCAGGATATTGTGGACGTGCTCAGAATCATCATGAACCCTAGGAGGCAAACTGCCATCCTAGTTTCTTTTTCTGCATCCACAGAATCACCTATCTCTCCCCCTAACTATAGAGTCCCCTATTACTGCTGTTCTCATCTTCTGTTCCCTATCCTTCTGAGCCAAAGGGCCAAACTCTGTGCCAGAGGCACAGCCACTGTTGCTTCCCCCAGGTGGGTGGTCCTTCCTATGGAGTACCGTAGATGTTGGATTATAAGCCGCTACTTTTTTCCCACATTTTGAACAGCTTTGAACACTGCGGCCTTTACTACGGTGCGGCTAATGCATGATTTTTTTTCATGCCGCCAAAAACATTTTGCCTCGTAACAGTAGACCAATAAAATTGATGAGTAGTTCACAGAGGTCCAATGAAATTGTACGATAAATCAAGCGCACTTTCACAATTAAATTATTGTAAATCAGTCATTTGTACTCACCCTCATCAACATGGAAAACACTCGAAGAAAAGCATTGTGCTGCCTTTATGGCAGTTATTTAGTTTATAATATTTTCGCTTAGTAATTCATTTGTTAGTATTTTCTAGTTAAAGTTAGAAGTGTTTTAAGTATATTTGTTTTCTGTACTACATCCCGGGATGCTATGACGTCACATCCGGTTTCGCCGCGTCTTGTGGGAAATACCGGTTTGCGATAAACGGAAAGGTGGGGGGCAAGCGGCATTAGACCCGAGCGAACGCTGCTTTTAAGTTAAAGGCGATCAATAACTTTTCCTGGTAGGCTGCAGTATATATATTTTTTACCAGTCGTTAGGAGATATTGGAATGTTGTTCAGTAAAAAAGTATATGCAACGTAATTTGTGTGTTACCGATACGTATGTATATTTAAAAGTAGCCGTGTTACAGGCACGGTTCGAAAAAAAGCATTTGCAATATGTATTTGTTTATGTTACCATATGGATTTAATTAAAAGTTAAAAAATCCTCACGTGTAATATCTTTCTGTGTAAATATCTCATATTACAACGTGGGACACCTGCGGCCGAAAATCCGGTGCGGCTTGTACAAGTACAAAATTGATTTTCTTTCTAAAATTAGAGCCAGCGGCTTTTAATCAGGTGCGCTCTGTAGTGCGAAATCTACGGTACTTATTATTAAGGGGGACAGCCACAGGGGTGCTCTGCACTATCTGATGCTCTCCCTTCCCTCTTCTGACGGTCACCCGCTTATCTGTCTCCTGTGGCCCCGGAGTGACTACCTGCCTGTGGCTCCTGTCTATTACATCCTCACTCTCCCTAACAAGCTGAAAGTCATCAGGCTGCAGCTCCTGTTCCCTAATTCAGTCTCTAAGGAGCTGCAGCTCAATGCACCTGGCACAGATGTGGCCATCAGGGAAGCTGGGAGTCTTCCCGACATTCCGCATCTGACACCCAGAACAGAGAACTGTCCTTGCAGTCATATCCACTATTTTAATGTGCCAAACCCCATAAAACACTCCATATTTAAACTTTTCTCCCTGACCTGTGCGATGCTCGCTCTCTCTCTTTGAATCAATTGGTCCACTCTTAATGTGCCAAGCCCTGGGAAACACTCCTTTTTTAAACTATTCTCCCCAACTTGTGTGAAACTCTCACTCTCTATTACCTCTATTTAGGTAGTGGAATTCATGGCTTTGTGGCAAAGTTTGCGGATGATATGAAGACAGGTGAAGGGGTAGGTAGTGCTGAGGAAGCAATGTAATTTCAGCAGGATTTAGACAAATTGGAAGAATGAAATGAATTGAATTGAATTGACCTTATTACTTACATCGGTCATATACATGAGGAGTAAAAATCTTTACATTACGTGTCCGTCTAAATGTGCAATGTGCAGTTTATAATAATTTATAATAAATAGTATGTACAACACGATAGTCACTATAACATAAAAACACAATTGTATCAGCATGAATTAATCAGTGTGATGACCTGGTGGAAGAAGCTGTCCCAGAGTCTGTTGATCCTGGCTTTTATCCTGCTGTACTGTTTCCCAGGTGGTAGCAGCTGGAAACATGTGGCAGATTGAATACAGTGTTAGGACATGTATGATAATGCATTTTGGTAAAAGGAACAATAGTGTAGACTATTATCTAACTGGGGAGAAAATTCAAACATCTGTGGTGCAAAGGGACTTAGGAGTCCTCGTGCAAGAGCCCCAGAAGGTTAACTTAAGGGTTGAGTCTGTGGTAATGAAGGCAAAAGCAACGTTGGCATTTATTTCAGGGGGAATAGAATTTAAAAGCAAGGAGATAATGCTGAAGCTTTTTAAGAAAGACACTAATCAGTCTGCACTTGGAGTATTGTCAACAGTTTTGGGCCCCTTATCTCAGAAAAGATGTATTGTCAATGGAGAGAGTCCAAAGGACATTCATGAGGATGATTCCAGGAATGATGGGGTTGACATATGAGTGTTTGGCAACTGGGAGGAAGGTCTAATGCAAAATCCGTATGGAGTCTTGTATTTATACTGGGGTCATCTTCCCTTGCTTTATGTGGCATGGGCATTGTGTTAAATGGAATAAATTAAACAAACCTGAAAGCTCAAAAATGGGTGATTATAAGGCATTGTACCTCATCACCTGCAGCGGAAACATATTTCATGCGAACAGAAGACAAAGATTTTGCAATTACCTACAATCTGAAGTCAATGATCCTCCTCAGCTTCTTCCTGAGATTCCCACTGTCACAAAAGCCAGTAGTTTGTCAATTCTGATTCAATCCACATAGTATCACGAAACAGATGAGACCACTGGATACAACAGAGGCTATGGGATGGACAATATTTCAGCTCTATTACTTAAAATTTACATTTCAGAATTAGCTATGCTTCAAGCAAAGCCGTTCCAGTCCAGGAACTAAACTGGCATCAACCAGAAAATGTGAAGCAGTGCTCATTTATGCTCAGACTATAAGTAGCACAAATCCATTCAGGCTAATTGATGCCCATTGATACCAATGTAATGGTAGGTACATTTCAACATACTATCAAGCAGTGCTTACTCACCGAAAACCTCCTCATTGATGGTCAATTTGGGTGCTGTCAGATTCATTCAGCTGCAGATGTTATCAATCCCTTAGTCCAAAGAGCTGCAGTCTCGATATGAAGTGAGGATGTCTGCCCTAGACATTTAGGTAACATCTGGCTGAATACAAAATCAATACACCCTAGTAATATTGTTGCCATCCCAGCCCCATTAACTGTGCAGTCTAATCAGCTCAATGTCATTAAACAAACCAAATTCGTCTGCTTCATTGATGACACGCCTTCCATTTTAAGGCTAGGGAGGGGATGTTTGCAGTATGTTCCAATTACTCAACAAATGAAATTTTCCATGCCTGGAAGCAGCAAGACATCCAAGTATGAACTGAGAGACAACAAGTCACATTTAAGACCATAAGATATAGGGGCAGAAGTAGGCCATTCAGCCCATCGAGTCTGCTCCACCATTCAAGTATGAGCTGATCCAATTCTTCCAGTCATCCCCACTCCCCTGCTTTCTCCCCATACCCTTTGATGCCCTGGCTAATCAATAACCTATCTATATCTGCTTTAACTACACCCAATTACTTGGCCTCCACAGCTACTCTTGGCAACAAATTCCACAGATTTACCACCCTCTGACTAAAGTAATTTCTCCACATCTCTGTTCTAAATGGATGTCCTTCAATCCTGAAGTTGTGCCCTCTTGTCCTAGAATCCCCTAACATGGGAAATAACTTTGCCACGTCTGATCTGTTCAGGTCTTTTAACATTTGGAATGTTTCTATGAGACCCCCCCCCCCCCCCGCATTCTTCTGAACTCTAGAGAATACAGCCCAAGAGCTGCCAGACATTCCTCATATGGTAACCCTTTCATTCCTGAACCTTAAGCTCTTTTATCACCTCCAGATCATTGCACAGCACCCAATCCAGCACAGCCAATCACCTAATGGGCTCAACAACAAGCTGTTCTAAAAAGCCATCCCTTAGACATTCTACAAATTCTCTCTCTTGTGAGGTCCAGTACTGGCCTGGTTTTCCCAATCCACTTTCATGTTAAAATCCCCAAAAATGATCATGACATTGCCCTTCTGACACATCTTTTCTATCTCCTGCTGTAATTTGTAATCAACATCCCGGCTGCTCTTTGGAGGCTTGTATTCAATTGCCATTAGGGTCTTTTTAGCCTTGCCATTTCGTAACTCAACCCATAGAGACTCTACACCTACCGATCATATGTCATCCCTTTCTAATGATTTAATAGTATTTCTTATACACAGGGCCAAACGACCCTCTCTGCCTGCTAACCAATTTTTCTGATACACCATATATCCTAGGACATTCAGCTCCCAATGGCAGCCATCCTTTGGCCAAGTTTCAGAGATGGCTACAATTTCATATTTGCCAATCTGCAGCTGAATTTCAAGATGGTCCATCTTATTTCTTATGCTGCATGCATTCAAATATAACACTTTCAGTCCAGTATTTGCTGCTTTCTGTTTTAACTGCACAACAGCTCTATTGCCCTGTAACTCATCCCATTGGCTGTGATTACGCCTCATCTCCTGCCTGTCCTTCCTATCATCTCTGTTGCATGCTATTTTTGATTTATTTCTGTTTTCCCCTACCTCAGCCCTTTTACTCCAGTTCCCATCCCCCTGCCAAATTAGTTTAACCTCTCGCTAATAGTTCTAGTAAACATGCATGCTGGGATATTTGAACCCTTTGAGTTCAGGTCTAACCCATCCTTTTTATTTCATTACAAAGGAGCGTGGTAGTGAACATCATCTAGAAGAGAAGAACAAACCACAGTCACTTGACTTTCAATGGCACTTACATCACTGATTTCCTAAACACAATATCCTACTGGTCACTATTAACCATAAACTCAACTGACCACAGGGCAACAGGCACATGGAAACACATCACTTGTAGGTTTCCCTCCATGTTGTACACCATTCTGACAGGGAACTGCATAGTTACTGTGCCTCAATCCCAGAATTCCCTACCCAATGGTATTGTCTGAGTACTTTCACCAGAATGGCTGTAACACCGCAAGGTGTCTGCCCAGCACCTTCTCAAGAGCACTTAAGCACAGGAAGATGTCTGCTGGGGTTGCCAATTATGCCCACATCTTGCCAGCTGAATATAAATGTGAGGTGATAACACTATTAGATTACTCTGAAGAGAGAATTGCATTTTAAATTATTCCAATGCAAAACTGTGTAAAGCAATCAAACACCATGGCTTCATGTAATTGGAGAACCTCAGCAAATTGTTTGAACCATGAGTACTGTCTTAAGTTATTAAGCAACACTCACAATCATTTTAGAGATTGCAATTTACTTTCTTGTTTGATTGGATTTTAATTTTATGCAAGTCTTTTGTCTTACTATTCTTCTTAGCTTGTCCATCTGAGTACATTAACAAATTCCCCAATGAAACATGAAAATATATTTGTTTTGAGCAGCACAAAATATTATCATGGGTCTGAAGTAGCATTAACATATAATCCAGGTCTATAACAGCAGAGATAGTAAATAAGCCAGAAAACATTATATTTCCATGAGATATCTGAAATATGCTGTTTTATTCTGAATAATAAATGAATGAAAATACTGTCTTAGGTGGGAGCGGGAGGAGTTGAAGATGGCACCAGAAGGTTTTGCGGACCTGGATGACTTCTTGCAGTTTGTCTCATGAAGGTTGGGGGGCGTTGGGGGTTCTAATGTTTTCTGTCATTCATTCTTTGGGGTTTTTCTTCTGTTTTGTGGATGTCTGTGAAGAGTAAAGATTTCAGGTTGTATACTGTATACATTCTCAAATATTAAATCGAACCATTGAGCCACTGAGGTTCTGCAGACACAAGACAGTGGTTCTGATTAGAACTATTGGCATTTACCCATTGAAATAAGTGGAATTTTGGAATTTTCTAACACATTTGGTACATTAAATCTGTCAGTTTACTCTACTGTGGCATTGTATTAAAGGTTTTTCCCCTTAGGATACCATATCTATGTACATTAAGCTATTACAATTGGTACTGAAGTTAGAGCTACTGAATATGTTACTTGTCTTCTCTACTTTTAACAATTATGAATTCATGAATATATAAAATTGTCAATCACTATTCATTATTCACATCTATAACATGAATTCATCTCTTCATGAGAAAATGATCTGAAAATCTGATGACAAATACAAACAAATTTCTGTGAAATAGTTGCCTGAATTTCAGAGAAAATCAAGTAAATTTCATAGTATTTTACTTTATTTTACTTAAAAAAGATGGACACACTAAGTCCCAGCGTTCTCTTAGGAAACCATTGACTCTACTTTAAAAAGTTGTGGCAGATCTCTCTTCAACAAACTGCTTGTAGTAAGAAAATAGGTTTTGAATAGAATTGTAGCTAATATTTCATTAATATAACTTTAGGTCATAACCTTTCTTCCAGCTCTAACTAATGAGCTCAAAATTTTTGTCCTCCGGATTAACAGCATCTGTAAATACCAGATATCAGCAAATAGCCAATGATTTGGGTGCTTAATCTGGAGATGAAGATCAAAGTACGCTGGTTATTGGAGCTTCTCACATCATTGGTTATCTTTCTAGAGCACTGCTGTGAATGAATGTGATTCTCGTCACGTAGGATTGTATACAAAAATGCAGTTGCTATCATGACTTCACTAAGAAGCTGGGATCATTCTGACTCTGTGAAAACTGAAGCAGGCCTACTGTAGAAGTGGTCCTCCACATAATACAGTCTTTTCAGAATCAAAGTGTCCTCAAATATTGTTAGGTCCCTGACTTACATCTGCAATGAGCCCAAGAGTAATTCTGGTTACCTACTGAGCAGCGTGATCCAACTAATTGATAACACATTTCTGGTGAAGAATGAGTATGCTCCTTATTCATTAGAACAACAAGGTGTGATCTAAATTTTGGGTCAATTTTTCAAAAGATTTTAAGGGAGACAGCATTTTCTAGAAACTCCTAAATAATAAAACAGCATTTCAGTGCTTGCACTCCTATTTCCAGTTTTTATGAATAAAATTGCTTAAAATAAATTAAGTTATTTAAGGTATACTTGCAGAAAATGTTAGAAGACTGGTTAGTAAATTGATTGTACATGCAAAGGAAACTGAGCTATACATTTGTCAGGAGGTGGTGGCATGAATCTTGATATGGTCATGTCAAACATTTTTCTGTATTGGTCTATGTTTGCATCCAGATCTTTAGCACTGGGAATATACTATGTGCATTTTAGCAAGAGATTCTGCAACAGTGGGAAAGTGGAATTTTTAGAGAAACTATTTACAGCAATACAAAATCATTTCTGTGTTTTTTTTTAATCTATTAATGTAATCAAGCATGATGATAAATCTCATGGGTGAATGTCAGCAACATAGTTTAAAGGGGCTCTCTAAACAGGTAATTTGGAGTTGGAAATAAAACAAAAGGAATTTTCCAAACGTCTCAAAGCTTCACCTCGTTTTACCTCCTGGACATTTGTGTTCACCCCTTCTTCCATGACTTTAACATGGAGAGGGTTCCTCTTGTCCTAACCTGCTACCCCATGAGCCCCATCCATCACATCATCCCCTGCATCTCCAAAAGAATCCTACTACAAAACACATCTTTACCTATACCCCACCCCCCACTTCTCCACTTCTTTCTCAACAAAATAACCAACTAATTCCCCTCACCACACCCTCCTCCATCTGGTAGAACTGGACCGCACCCTCACTCTCCTTTGGCTCCTCCCACTTTCACCACAGTCAAGAGGTAGCTATAGGCACCCACCTACAACCCAGCTATGCCTGCATCTTTGTTGGCAACATAGAACAGTCCATGTTCCATGCCTTCCCCGGTAATGCTCCTCAACTCCTCCTTTGCTACATTGACAACTGCATTGGTGCTGTTTCATGTACCCATGCTGAGTTCATGAATTTCATCAATTTTGTCTTCAACTTCCACCCTGCTCTGAAATTCACTTGATTCATTTCTGACACCCCCTTTCCCTTTCTTGATCTCTCTGTCTCCATATCTGGAGCTGAACTGTCTACCAACATCTTTTATAAGCCTACCAGCTCCCATGGCCACCTTGACTATACCTCTTCCAGTCATGTTTCTTGTAAAAATGCAGTTCCCTTTTCTTGGTCTCCACTGCATCTGTTTCCAGAATGAGGATTGTCTTTCCAGGACATCGGAGATGTCTTCTGTCTTCAAAGAATGGGAGTTCCCTTCCACCACCATTGATTTTTCCCTCACCCACATCCTCTCCATTTCCCAGATATCAGCACTCACACCACCTTCCCACTGCCTTAACATGGATAGAGTTACTCTTGTCCTAATCTACCACACCATGAGTCTCCACATCCAACACAGCATTCTCAGCAACTTCTGCCATCTCTAAACACATCTTTACTTCCTCTGCCCACTGTCCTCTTTCTGTGGGGATCTCTCCGTAGTTCCCTTGTCCATTCTGCCTCTCCACTAATCTCCCTCCCAGTACTTTTCAAGTGGCCAAGGTGCTAGACCTACACTTTCACCTCTGACCTCACCTTCACTCAGGGCCCCACACAGTTCATTCAGGTGAGACAAAACTTCACCAGCGAATCTGTTGGGGTTGTCCATTGTATTCAGTGCTCCCTATGTGGGCTCCTCTATCTTGGTGAGACCCACCGTAAACTAGGGGACTGCTTTTTTGAGCACCTCTGCTCCATCTGCCAAAAGTGAAATTTCCCAGTGGGCAACCATTTTAATTTCTATTCTCATTACCGTTCTGACATCTTAGTCAATGGCCTCCTCTTGTGCGAAAAGGAGGCCACTCTCAGGGTGGAAGGGCAACACCTCATAATTCGCTTGGGTAGCCCCCAAACTGATGTCATGAATAGGAGGTACAGAAGCCTGAATGCACACGCTTAGTGATTCAGGAACAGCTTCTTCGTCTCTGCCATTTGATTTCTGAATGGAGGGGGTTAGGAAGTTTTAGGATTTAGGCCCAATATAGGATCAATGCAAGAATATAGTCACAATGGCGACACAAGGCAATGAAAGTGCATTGAGCTTAGTTCCATTCCAGTTGTATGATCTCATTCAAACCAAATGAGATCCAACCATTCCTCCCTGCGAGCAATTAGCCCCAGAACTTACTTCGGCTAACACCTACCCTCGATCTGTGAGAAAAGATGCAACCTCCTGGTAGCCACCCAGTTCAATTCTACTTCCCATTCCCATTCCAACACATCAGGCCACTGCAGATTTCCTCGTGTGTGCCTCCTTTATTGTTGTGGTGAGGCCACAATCAGCTTGGAGGAGCAACACTTTATGTTCTGTCTGGCTAGCCTCGAACCTGATGGCATGAACATTAACTTCTCATACACCCCGTAATTGACCCCTCTCCCCTCTTCACCATTTTCCATTTCAGCTTTCCTCTCTCACCTTATCTCCTCTCCTGACCATCACCTCTCTCTCTGATGCTCTTTTGTCCATTGTCTTCTATCCTCTCCTTTCAGATTTCCTCTTCTCCAGCCCTTTAACTCCTTGATCAATCAATTTCCCAGCTCTTTATTTCACCCCCTCCCCCTCTCCCACTTTTACCTATCACCTACCACCTTGTACTTCCTCCTTCCCTCCCCCCACCTTCTTACTCTTACTTCTACTTCTCTTTTTTCCCAGTCCTGATGAAGAGTCTTAGCCTAAAAAGTTGATTGTTTACTCTTTTCCATAGATGCTGCTTGGCCTACTGAGTTTTTCCAGCATTTCGTGCTCTGGCAGATGTTGCTTTGAAATATAAGGGAATGTGTTCTCTTGTGTTAATTTGATGTGAGATATTGATTCGGCATCTGAGGCCCTTCTAGGGATTCTGAAACAATGTGGAATTTTCTTCTCATGATTTTCACAATTTCAGCTTAGCTGAATGAGTTTTTCTCATTACACTGATGTTGATCATAGGCTATCTCCACCCATGCAACCTCCTCTATATTGGTAAGACACGTCGTAAATTGGGGGACTACTTTTTCTGAGCTCCTCTGCTTCATCTGCCAAAAGTGGAATTTCCCTGTGGGCAACTACTTTAGTTCCTATTCCCATTCCTGTTTCGACATCTTGGTCTGTGGAGACACAAGAGGAGACCATAGACCAAGATTTCAGACAGGAATGGGAACAGGAATTGTAATGGTTGCCCACTGTCAGGGTGGAGGAGCAACACCTCAAATTTCATCTGGGTAGCCCCCTACCAGATGTCGTGAATAGGAGGTATAGAAGCTTAAAGGCACATATTCAGAAATTCAGGAACAGCTTCTTCCCCTCTGCCGTCCGATTTCTGAATCAACATTGAACCCATGACCACTATCTCACTATTTTTTTTATTCCCCATTTTTACTACATTTAACTATTTTATATACAGCATATGTACTTACTGTAATTCACAGTTTTTTTCTATTATTATGTATTCATTGTACCGCTGCCACAAAATTGACAAATTTCATGATAGATGCTTGTGTTATTAAACCTTATTCTCATTGCGATTCTGCTTCCAGTAAAAAAAACCTCCTCCTCCTTCCTCTTCCTGTATTTCCCACTATGGCCTCTTACATCTTCTCACCTGTCTATCACTTGTCCCTGGTGTTGCTCTTTCTTCCTTTTCTCCCATGCTCCACTCTCCGCTCCTATCAGATTCCTTCCTCTCCAGCCCTTTACTTTTCCCACCCATTTGGCATTACCTATCACCTTTTAGCTAGTTCTCCTTCCCCAACCTTTTTATTTTGGCATCTTCCTCCTTTCTTTCCAGTCCTTACGAGGGATCTCAGCCTGAAATATAGACTGCTGATTCATTTTCAGAGATGTTGTCTGATCTGTTGAGGTCCTCCAGCATTTATGTGTGTTGTACCTTTTAGTAATTCCTGCCTATATATATGATAAGGAGACCTGGGAGGCCTTTGCTGGCCATAAAGATACATTCTATCAGTGAATTCAAATGAATCAAGGACAATGGAAGCAAGCAACCTAATTGCCTTTGTTCTTACTGTGTGCTTGGGAATGGAGGCTGCCATTTTGTGAATACACTCTATTCTCCATCTTGTGAGCTTGACAAGCTTGGCTGGATCAATGTTTTAAACAAAACACACTGATACTTCAGGTAATCTGCTGAACTGGAGATAATTTCCAAACAAGAAGTTATTAGTGAGATGTTCTATGGTAGGATATAACATGCAGGTTTGTGAATGTTGGTGTTGTGCCTGCCTGAAGCTCATTGCTGATTGAGAACAAAGAGCCATAAATTATCGACTAACACTTACTAGGAGGAGGGCAATAAATGGATGCTGGCTTGGAGCAGAGCCTATGACAAAGTGTTAATAGACACTTGATAGATCTGTGGCCAATGACACTGGAATGCAATATTTGATTTGATAAGGAACGGATATAAAAGTGGATTCTTCATTTGTGCTGGCAGCGGTAACTTCACAGAATAAACATTGCAGATACAAGTGTGAGCAACTTTGTATGAAACATGTGGTGTGTAAATTGGGACTACGAGAAATGCCTGGCCAGCATAGACTTCTTTGCTCGGTTAATACTTTTGCTATTATTTGACTAATCAGGAGAGTCAGGAATACTTAGCAGGTGTGCACAAAAGGTATTTAGTGTATGTATTCAAGTACTTGTTAGTTTAAACAATAAAGGTACTTGTCAGTAAATATAGATCTCTCTGTGCCTCTCTGATCATTGTTATAAGAGGTAATTCCTACAACCCCTTGAGGGGAATTATTTTCCCCTCCCAGTGGGAAAAGGTTGACTGGTGAAACAAATGGACCTGGCTGGAGGTAGCCTATGGTCAACATCAGTGCAGTGATCAAAATTCTTTTCAGCTTAACCAAAATTGTGAAATCTATCTATCCACATGTGGCGTTCATTGTCAAGCTTACTTGTGCTTAAATGCTCCCCATCCATCAGAAAAACATATGCCATCACTTTCTTGCATTGTTTCCTTTTCTTCTCTTGGAGAAGGAGAGGGCAGAACATTGGTGAGAGGTAGAGGAGAAGGGGTGGTCCTCCAGTCATTGCTCAAGGGATATGACCAAAGTCATCTTCCATATGAGAGTCACTTGTGGGGATTACTGTCAGCAGTGATTGAAATGAGACTGTGTACATAACAGGAGTTTCAATTTGAGCCGTCAGTTTCTCACTGGGCTTTCAAGGGTCCTGCAAAAATATTCATGATTTCTGCATGGAGCACTCAAACATGGTAGTCAAAGAATGTTTTTCAATGCTTAAACAATGATAAAAACTTAAATAGGATAAGCTGGCCTTGATTGTCCTTTCCTCCACTGATCTGCAGCACTGAGTTCTGGGGCTTCTTGCTGGCAGGGAAGAACAGTTTGATTTTATTTGGTTTGAATGAGATCATACAACTGGAACTAAGTTCAACACACTTTCATTGCCTTGTGTTTCCACTGTGACTATATTCTTGTATTGATCCTATACTGGGCCTAAATGCTAAGACTTCCTAACCCATAACCCTTATGGGATCACTGACATGAGAACAACTTCAAGACAATGGTTTGTCACTGACTTCTGAAAGGAAATAGGCATAGGCAATAAATGCTCATCTAATCAGACATGGGTTGTATCAGGTGTCCAGTGAAGGGTATCACCTCCAGTGGAAGGGGCTTATCATGCCCATTCCTTTGGTCCTCACTGGGCACTCAGCTCTCACCTTTGGCTCCAAGTAGCTGTTTGCATGTGACAGCGGCCACACCCTGGTACACTGCTTTGACAGGTAGACTGAACCTGGTGAGGGTAGCTGGTGGACTCATACCCAGTGAGATAGGCTCATGCCTGTCCTATCTGCTAACTCCATGATTTCCCTTGCTCTTAACCCTCTACTCCTGAGTCCTGATAACACTTGTCTCAACCCATGATTATCCTAACTTTTGATCTCTCCCTGATCTCATTCCCTTACCTTCTGATTTCCTTTAAATTTGCTTTCTCATTTTCTAAAGTGTGCAAATAAAAACTTCTTAATTTTTGTTCAATAGTACAAGAGGACTTGGACTTCAGATAACACTGAAGTTTGCAGAAGGAGATCCATAATTGACATCATTGACAGCGAGGTGAAGTACAAGATTTAAAAAAATTATACTCAATTATATAGCATTGTTCCCATTATTTTTGTTTGCTTTTTCTCAAGCCGCTTGATGTCACTTGTGACTCTTTAGTTAATAACTATTGTCAATTCTTGTTCATGTTCCCTTATTATCATTATAGTAATTGGCATTCTTTCTTGAAGGAAAGATGCATTGAGTTCTTCTTGATGTGGTTATGGCACAACAGAAGTTTGTTTTATATCTATTATTTACATCTCATTCATTTGGCTCATGAAAATAAACATTCAATCAATTCATTTCACCCCTACTACAGACCTTGGCAACCAATTCTATATTATTTTATGATAATCTATTGCCCTGCAGATGTTATCCTCGAGATTGCTTGTAAAACTAATGAGCAAAAAGGAGTCTGCATGGACCGATAGAAAATTCCAATCATTGTATGGACCTAATCTGAAACATTTTCTTTCTTTCGTAATCACTTTTTATAAAACCACTGTAGAATCCTGCATAAGTAATTTCTCTGGTAACATTTAAGCATCTATTTATTTTCAATAATTGCGTCATCAGAAATGCAGCAGAAGTGTCCATTTGGTATTACACACTGTTCTCCACCTCTGCAAAACTCTTTGTTATCAGTGCCATAACATACAACATGACTGCACCTATACCATGAGGCGAGGTGTGGTGTCAAAGGCAAGCTTCATTGGATGATGTGGATCATAATGTGTGAGTATAGAGCTTGACGTCATCATTGCCTTTGTCTTTTGGATATCCACCTCACACTGCCATTGCCATTTCTTCCCAATCTGTACTACTGAGGTCAAGGGGTGGGGCACATTAGACAGTTTTGGCAGGAACCTGTTATGGTAATTGACAAATGCTAAAAAGGATCACAACTGTGATACGTCCTTTGGCCTTGAATTTTCTCAGCTCACTTGTGAAATCTTTGTGCATCAATGGTGAGACCACAGTAAGGGGTGCTTGGTTTAAAAATTTACACTTGTGTTGTGCTCTGAGCCCATAATCTTCTAATTTTTTAACACTATCTTGAGATATTGGAGATGCTCCTTGTCAACCACACCAATGATGTCATCCAGGTAACACTAGGTGCCTGGGCAGCCTTGTAGCACCTGGTCCATTACTTTCTGCTAAAGTACAGGTACAGATGCTATTCCAAAAATAAGCCTATTATAGTAATAAAGCCCTTTGTGAGTGTTTATGGTGAGAAACACTTTGGATCTTTCTTTCATGTCCATCTGTAGCTAGTTCTCAGCTAAGTCCACTTTGCTGAAGCGTTTCCTTCCCGAAAGGTTTGCAAAAACATCTTCAATCTGGATAGAAGGTAGTGGTCTACTTTCAATACTGGGTTGATAATGACCTTATAATCATCACAGATCCTGACAGACCCATTCTTCTTGGCTACTTGGACCACTGGCATGACCCATGGGCTCTACTCAACTTTCCTTCAGCCTGCATGCAATCCAGATCACTGGCTGCTTTTCAACGGATGGTAAAACTTGGGTGTGGCATTTTGATTTAACACTATTTTACCTTTGATATGTTTGAGTTTTCCAATGTCATCCAGTACCTTTCTTAATTTGCTTTCAGTTGATTCTATTGCAGGGGATGTGGCTTGCAAATGTATCTCCAATCAAGTTGTAGTTGTCTCAGCCAATCATGGCCCCCCAATGCTGGCCTTCCACATAAAGACCAATGTGGCTTGTTGGTTGTTGTATTTCACTGATACAAATATTCCCACTTATACATTTTCTCAAGAATAAGTTCTTAGTTGGATATCTGCTGGCTTCGTTTCACCTGACAGCATGATTTGTGAGATAACTGCTCTTCCACTATAGGATAATGTGTTGAAGGCCAACTGTATGGGCACAGACCGGGTTTAACTGTGTGAGTGCTTCAGATTGTGACAAAGCCTTTTTAAAAGCCTCTTCACAGTGATCTATCCACTGCCAGCGTGTTAATTTATTTAAAAGCTCATGAAGTGGTTTTAACATGTTAGCTAGGTTAAAAGCAAACTTTGCATGTGTTAGTTAGTATGTTAGTTATCCTAAAAAAGATCCTAAATGACTTACATTCTGTGGTGATGGAGCCTCCACAACTGCCCTTACATTTGATGGTGCTTTGTGAAGCCCTGAACTGTCATCAGATGGCCCAAGTACAGTCAACCCCCCTTATCCACGGGGTATTGGTTCCGGGAACTCCCACAGATACCAAAAAATGCGGATGCTCAAGTCCCTTATTTAACCTGTCTCAGTATGGTGGACTTTACATACTTTACATTCACAGCAGAGTTCTGAATCTGCTGTGTATCTGTTCCATTGATGGAAAATTATCACGATTGAAAATAAAGTGGAAATAATAAAACGATTGGAAAGAGGTGAAATGCCATCAGTCATTGGAAAAGCATTAGGCTACAGTTGGCCAACGATTGGAACAATTTTAAAGGGTAAAGTGAGAAAAGCCCTGTCCCGATGAAAGCTACAATTATTACTAAGCAACGCAGTGGTTTCAGTATTGAAATATATATGTCTCTTTAGTGTTTTATATGCATAGAAAGGTAAAATATGTACTATATACTAAGACAAACGTTTGACTAACTGACGCTAAATAATACCGAATGTATCTGTTCCGACTTACTTATTAAGAGAACTTCCGGTTTATTTTTTCAACCTATACTTTTTTCAATGTATACTTTAAATCATCTCTAGATTACTTACAATACCTAATACAATGTTAATGCTATGTAAATAGTTGTTACACTGCATTGCTTAGGCAATAATGATAAGAAAAAAAAGTCTGTACATGCTCAAACAACAAGTGCTGGAGAGAGAAGTTCCGGGTTTTCCCGATCTGCGGTTGGTTGAATCCATGCATGCAGAACCCGTGGATAAGGAGGGCCGACTGTATTCAGTTGAAGGTTGAAAGAACTCACACTTATCCTCCTGGACCCTTAGACCATATTTCTTGAGTCTTTATAGTGTAGCTTTCAAGTTTTGTAAGTGCTCATGCTCATTTTTCCCAGTAATGAGTGAGTCATCCAAAGGTCAGCTGCTCAGGATCTAGTCCCTTGCGCAGGAGCTGAGCTGATGCCAAATGGGAGCCTTCGACACCCGAATATTCCTTTGTGAGTCGCTGTGGTCAACAGTTCATGTGACTACCTCTTCAAGCATCTGCGCGTAGGCTTGAAACAAGTCAATCTCGCTAAATTATCTGTCCTCTGGCCAATTCTGCAAAAAGATCATCAAGGAGGGGGAAAATAACTGGGTTAATGAGCACCTTGAAGTCTCCACAAACCTTAAAAACACATCCCTTTTTTGGAGTTGATCATTTACTTACACGCTTGTTCCAATACCTTACTCTGGACTAGTCTTTTGAATTCAACCTGAACCTTAGGTTTGAGGGTGTATGGAAGAGGTCTTGCCTTTAGGTATTTGGGTGTTGTATTGATTTAACAGCCATCTTAACAGTGATTCCTCCATACTGCCCAATTCTCCATTGAAAACTTCTGTGTAGTTCTTAATAGGTCAATATTTTTAAAACCTTAAATACTAATCCCAAAGCTAAAGTAGTGACAAATGGTCAAATTTCGACACCATTTCAGTTAACAAGATCAACGAGGCAAGGTTGTCCATTATCACCTGCTTTGTTTGTGTTGGCAATAGAGCCATTAGCTGAATTAATTAGAATGGACCCAGATATTAAGGGTTTCAGAGTTAATCAGGAAGAATACAAGATTCATTTATTTGCTGATGATGTTCTACTTTATTTAACAGATCCATTACATTCATTATGTAAATTATCTTATAGATTAGAAGAATATGGGAAAATATCAGGTTATAAAGTAAATTGGGATAAAAGTGAAATTTTACCTCTTACTAATGGAGACTATAGTCAATGTCGATTAATAACTCAATTTAGATGGCCGGCAAATGGTATAAAATATTTAGGTATAAGAGTTGATAATGATATAAAAAACTTATACAAATTAAATTATTCACCACTTTTGAAAAAAATTCAGGAAGATCTTGATAAATGGATGGCATTACCAATAACATTAGTAGGTAGAGTAAATACTATAAAAATGAATATATTCCCTAGACTACAATATTTATTTCAATCATTACCAATACAATTACCCCAGAAGTTTTTTCAAGAGTTAAACAAATATGTGAGGAAGTTTCTCTGGAAAGGTAAAATGTCAAGAATATCGTTGGAAAAATTGACATGGAAATTTGATCTAGGAGGGTTACAACTTCCAAATTTTAAGAATTATTATAAAGCATATCAACTTAGATTTATTGCATCTTTTTTTGAGAAAGATAAACCAGCATGGATTAGAATAGAACTAGATAAAATAGGAGAAAACGTACCAGAAGATTTTATATATAAATGGGAATCTAAATGGATATGGGAAAAGAAAGAATCTCCTATATTAAAACATTTGATTGATTTATGGAATAAGATAAATGTTGATGATGAGACAAAAAAATCTTTATTAGCAAAGAGATCTTTATTTCAAAATAGACTTATTCCTTTTACAATGGACAATCAACTTTTATATAATTGGTTTCAAAAAGGGATTAGATACATAGGAGATTGTTTTGAAGGAGGTATATTAATGTCATTCGATCAATTAAAGAATAAATATAAAGTATCAAATAACACTTTATTTTGTTACTTTCAACTAAGGGCTTATATAAGAGAAAAACTAGGTCAAACAATGTTATTGCCGAAATCTAATGAAATAGAAATTTTAATTCAAAAAGGAAATATTAAAAAAATTATATCTTGTATGTATAATTTGATTCAAAAACAGGCAATTAAACAAGGAGTCCATAAGTCAAGACAAAAATGGGAAAGTGATTTGAATATTAAAATTGAAGAAACAAATTGGTCAAGACTATGTCTTGATAGTATGACAAATACAATAAATGTTCGGTTAAGATTAGTGCAATATAACTTTCTACATCAATTATATATTACACCACAAAAAATAAATAAATTAAATCCAAGTTTATCTGATCAGAGTTTCCGATGTAACCAAGAAACTGGTACATTTTTACATTCTACATGGTCTTGTTCTAAAATTCAGCCTTTTTGGACAAATTTAAGACTTTTACTGGAACAAATTATGGGAATACAACTTCCTCATAATCCAATATTACTTTTACTAGGTGATATTGAAGGGATAAAACCGAAACTCAAACTAAATAAATATCAGAAAGAATTCATAAAAATTGCACTGGCAGTAGCCAAAAAGGCTATTGCAGTTACTTGGAAATCGGATACATATTTAAGTATAGATTGTTGGAAGAAAGAAATGTATGGCTGTATTCCATTAGAGAAAATTACTTATAATTTAAGAGATAAATATGAAACATTTTTGAAAATTTGGTGCCCTTATTTACAAAAGACAGGACTAAATATATAGGTGCTCTGAAGATGAAACAATTGGTTACTTGGGGAAAGAAATAAATATATATACTAAAGTTATTAAGAACTCCATGGAGCATGTGGAAATCTTCCAACAACCAGGCACTCTTCCTTTTTTTTTCTTTCTTACTTTTTCTTTTTTTACATAGGGAAGTTAGGGGGGAGGGGTTAACGGGAGGGTGGAGGGGATATATACATTTTTTCCCACTCTTGTAATTACTTAAAAACGCAATTAAATAAAAATTTTTTAAAAAATAAAAAAAATAGGTCAATATTTCTTGTAAACCTTAGTTGTTCCAATTATGAGTGGCCCAGAAGTGCTGGATAATGACGTTTAACAATATCCAGTGGTAGTTTCTTTCTTTGTTCGTTAATCTCCACTGTTACATGCACTACTCCCCTCAGTGGAACAACCTCAGCAGTGTAAGTCTTTAAAGTCAGCCTTGCCCCTTCTGGGGTAAGATGTTGTAATTTATCCCTGTAAAATGTCTCAGACACCAGCAATACCACAGCACCTATGTCTATCTGCATCCACACTGTGATCTCATACAGCTGCAGGAGCACCAAATAGCAGGCTTTGTGTCCTGAAACAGATAAAACATGCAAAGCATCTTCAACTACAGAGTGACAGTCATTCCATTTGTCCTCAGTATGCTCCATCTTTTTCACATGTTTCTTTTTTGTTTTTCCAAAAGTCATTTTTCTTTCTTATAATGTTATTGGCTGACAGTTTTAAAAAAAAACTTTTACGAGGATTTTCAATAAAATGAAGGAAGAGCAGTAGATGTAGTGTATATGGATTTCAGCAAGGCATTTGATAAGGTAGCCCATGCAAGACTTATTGAGAAATTAAGGAGGCATGGAATCCAAGAGGACGTTGCTTTGTGGATCCAGAACTGGGTTTGCCAACAGAAGGCGAAGAGTGGTTTTAGATGGGTCATATTCTGCATGGAGGTCGGTCACCAGTGGTGTGCCTCAGGGATCTGTTCTGGGACCCTTACTCTTCGTGATTTTTATAAATGACCTGGATGAAGAAGTGGAGGGATGGGTTAGTAAGTTTGCTGATGACATCAGGGTTGGAAGAAGTGTTGTGGATAGTGTGGAGCGCTGTCAGAGGTTACAGCAGGACATTGATGCAAAACTGGGCTGAGAAGTGGCAGATGCAGTTCAACCCAGATAAATGTGAAGAGGTTCATTTTGGTAGGTCAAATATGATGGCAGACTATAGTATTAATGTTAAGACTCTTGGCAGTGTGGAGGATCAGAGGGATCTTGGGGTCTGAGTCCATAGGACACTCAAAGCAGCTGCGCAGGTTGACTCTGTGGTTAAGAAGGCATATGGTGTATTGGCCTTCATAAATCGTGGAATTGAATTTAGGAAGTGAGATGTAATGTTGCAGCTATATAGGACCCTGGTCTGACTCCACTTGGAGTATTGTGCTCAGTTTTGGTCGCCTCACTACAGGAAGGACGTGGAAACCATAGAAAGGATGCAGAGAAGATTTACAGGGATGTTGCCTGGATTGGGAAGCATGCCTTATGAAAACAGGTTGAGTGAACTTGGCCTTTTATCCTTGGAGCGACGGAGGATGAGAGGTGACCTGATAGAGGTCATTGATCGTGTGGATAGTCAGAGGCATTTTGCCAGGGCTGAAATGGTTGCCACAAGAGGTCACAGGTTTAAGGTGCTGGGGTGTGGGTACAGAGGAGATTTCAGGGGTAAGTTTTTTACTCAGAGTGGTGAGTGCGTGGAATGGGCTGCTGGCAACGGTGGTGGAGGCAGATACGATAGGGTCTTTTAAGAGACTTTTGGATAGGTACATGGAGCCTAGAAAAATAGAGAACTATGGGTAAGCCTAGTAATTTCTAAGGTAGGGACATGTTCGGCACAGCTTTGTGGGCCGAAGGATCTGTTTTGTGCTGTAGGGTTTCTATGTTTCTATGTTATGTCTTTGACACAGCTTCGGCAATCTAAATCCTAAGAAGCTAAGTTGTATACTTTGATAATAAATAAAACTTTGAACCCTATATCAGTATTATTTTGCCACAACGGTAACATTGATTGTAAATACTGGTCTTATTCTTAAAGTCAGTTGGAACTTTATGAACTTGGGAAGATGTGCTTAATAACTTCTTAAGCTGCCAACTTCGTAGAAGTAATAATCTCAATTGTCTTCTGCCATGTTAATCTGTCTTCTGTAAGCAAACCCTTCTGAATTGCTCACTACGCAGATCACATATGTGTCTCTCAAGTAACGTGTCATTCAGCGACAGCCCAAAATCACAGCCTTCAGACAATAGCTTCAGCTCCGCCATACACTGTAAAATAGACTCGCCTTCCACTTGATTCCATTTAAACCTCTCTACAATAATCAAAGTTTAGGCGGTCCTTTAAGACTTTAACTATGTACTCATAAGGCTTATCACCAGGCATAGTAGTTACAACAAATTAAATATTTTTGCATCTGACACAGTCAGAAATGTTGGAACATGAATTTCTCTTGATTTGCCAGTGTAAAATAATCAAATCTCTCTGTATATGAACTTCAGTGCTCTGTTGTTTTGTCATACAGCCCCATCATTTCAAACATTGTCACTATTTTTTCAAACACGATCACATTCCAGAAAAATTAACAAGACTTATCCATGTCTCTCTCCCTCTCTTGTTTGTTTTATTTAACCATCCTGTTCTTGATCTCTCTCCTTGGATTCTTCACTCACAATACTTCCTGCGGCCGCTTTTTCAAGGTGTGCAGCGTCTTCTATTTGCTCACCCACATTACACAGCAGTACAGTGCCAGCGTTGCACATGGGCTTTTCTTGCTGAAGGGAACAAAACAATAAATTTTACATGAGAACTTGTCACTTCATCACTAGTTGTTATGTTGTGGTACTGGGAGGCTGGGTGGCCATGAATAACACACACAAGAGACAGAGAGGTGAGGAACAAACATGCAGCTGTTTATTTTGTTTGCTAAGTCATCTACCCAGAATGCCTTCTCACATTATGGTCAGAACATAACACAGGGAAGCTTCACAACAACCCACAAGGGTCATAATGCACGTGAATACATAAGTCTGGTCCTTGGTTGTGTTATGTTACTTCTGTTTAAACGTACTGTGGGTTAACAATGAAGAATCATATTCTGGAAGAATTAGAGAACTTTTATTCACAGTAATAAACAAACACATCTTAGCCCAGCCACTTGATGGACCATTCTTGCAATCCTGCGCATGCTCAGTGCTCTGTTCAATCACGTACTGGCACATCCCTGCAGTTGATATCACCACATCGTCCTTTCCTTAAAAAGAAAAAAAACAATTAACAATGTTAATCAAAACAAATGCATAATTTAACATGCCTCTATCAGTCTCTCTGAGAGTTTACGAACACGAGTAGACCTTCTAAGTGGTTCACACAGTTCTTGTGTTTCGTTGTTATTTCCATGTTTCGTCTTCTTCAGAGTAGGCAATTTGAAATTCTCTCTTTTAATGGCTCGATTCAAGGCTCTTGGATCGAAGCAAATCCTCAGTTTCCCATTTTTCTTATCAACAATGATAAACAAATTGACCCATTGTAAGCGGAACAAGTGCTACACCTGCCCTTACACTTCCTCCTTCACCACCATTCAGGGTCCCAGACAGTCCTTCCAGGTGAGGCGACACTTCACCTGTGAGTCAGCTGGTGTGGTATACTGTGTCCGGTGCTCCTGGTGTGGCCATTTATATATTGGTGAGACCCAACGCAGACTGGGAGACCGTTTCGCTGAACACCTACGCTCTATCCGCCAGAGAAAGCAGGATCTCCCAGTGGCCACACATTTTAATTCCCCATCCCATTCCCATTCTGATATGTCTATCTATGGACTCCACTACTGTCAAGATGAAGCCACACTCAGGTTGGAGAAACAATACCTTATATACTGGCTGGGTAGCCTCCAACCTGATGGCATGAACATTGACTTCTCTAACTTTCGTTAATGCCCTTCCTCCCCTTCTTACCCAATCCCTGATATATTTAGTTTCTTCCCCCCTCCTTTTTTCTCTCTCTCTGCCCATCACTCTGCCTGTTCTCCATCTCCCTCTGGTGCTCCCCTTTCCCTTTCTTTCTCCCTAGGCCTCCCATCCCATGATCCTTTCCCTTCTCCAGCTTTGTATCCCTTTTGCCAATCACCTGTCTGGCTCTCAGCTTCATCCCACCCCCTCTGGTCTTCTCCTATCATTTCGCATTTTCCCCTCCCCCTCCTACTTTCAAATCACTTACTATCTTTCCTTTCAGTTAGTCCTGACGAAGGGTCTCAGTCCGAAACGTCGACAGTGCTTCTCCTTATAGATGCTGCTTGGCCTGCTGTGTTCCATCAGCATTTTGTGTGTGTTGCTTGAATTGACCCATTCAGTCGGTTCATCAATTTTTGTATGACTCCTAACTGTTCCATTCTGTCAAGCTCTGTTTTCAGTTGATGACGTAATGCAAAAGGCACTTTTCTACATGGATGTGCTATGGGTGGCACTGTGTTGTCAATTTTAATCGTGCTCAGCTGGAAGCCCTTTGAACAAGTACTCATACGCTTTCATCAAGTCACTGTATTCTGACTCTGTGTCATTGTTCAGGACTAAGACTCTTTTCACCAAATTCAGTCTCTCACAGGCAGATAAACCCAGTATTGACTGTACATTTTTGGCATGACCACAAATGAAAGCATGTGCTCAATATTTTTGTGTGATACTTTTGCCACACATGTTCCTTTAACTGGAATGTCTGCACCTGAATGCCCAGTCACTTTTATATTTGTCTGAGGTAACATTGGTCTTGGCTTTAATGCATTAAACTCAGATTCTGCAAGAACATTTACTTGTGCTCCAGTATCCAATTTAAACACAATAATGTTTTTGATTACTTGCAATGGCATAGTCCAGTCATTCTTTCTTTGTTTTCACAAAGCACATCAATATAAAACTCCTCACGTTCATTTTCAAGCACAGCATTTACTTGTTTCATTTTATTTTCCTTCTTTCTACTTTTACAACAGCGTGAAAAATGTTTAATCTTACCGTAGCCATTGCAAATTTTGCCATATGCGGGACACTGATTTGGACGATGTTCCTGTGCACAGCGATCATATGACTTTTTTCTTTCAAATGCCATCTCGCTCTCTGTTGGTTTTGTCGACATATTATTATATTTCTTGATATATTTGCACTTTTTTACAGTGTTTACATTGTAGTTTTCGACAAGAAAGCTCTTTAGCCTGCAACGTCACGGTCTCAGAAGCTTTGAAAAGTGCCAAAGCTTTTTCAAAATTTAAATCTTGCTCTCTCAACAACCTTTCTTTCAGAGCATTATCTCGAATGCCACAAACAATTCTATCTTTAATGAGAGAGTCCATGAGCAATCCAAACTCACATGTTCTACTACACTTTCTTAACTCAGTAACATACTGATCAATTGCATCAGCAGCTCTCTGCGCAAATGTGAAGAATTTATATTGCTCATATGTTAAATAATTCTCAGGTATACAAAATACTTCAAATTGACTTTAAATTGAAATTTTCTCCATCTTCAAAGACAAAATTATTATATACCTATACTGTGTCATTCCTGACTACATGGAGCAGAAACGCAGCTTTGGTTTTTTTCCAATTTTTATTCGTAATCAATCGCCGATAAGTATAGTTCAAACTGTTGCTTGAATATCCTCCAATTCTTAGTTAAATTGCCAATCAGTTGAAGTTTTGATGGGGGTTGTAACCCTTCCATTTTACCGTTTACAGTTTGAACTTTTTTTTCTTTTTTTTCGATTATCTTCGATTCTTGATTCTCCCGTATTATTTTTCCAGAACCACTCCTGACACCATGTTATGTTACTTCTGTTTAAACATACCATGGGTTAATAATAAAGAATCATATTCTGGAAGAACTAGAGAACTTTTATTTACAGTAATAAACAAACATGTCTTAACCCAGCCACGTGGTGGAACATTCCAGCAATCCTGTGCATGCTCAGTGCTCTGTCCAATCACGTACTGGCAATTCATTGCACGTGATATCACCACAGGTTGAGATTCTAAATTGGAGTAAGGACAATTTTGATGGAATCAGAAAAGATTTAGCATATGCCATTTAGCAAAGGGTGTACTTGGTAAGTTGAAGGCCTCCAAAAATGTGTTTGTATGCTCCAGTCAGAATAAAAGGCAAGGATAACAGGTTTAGGGAACTTTGATTTTTGAGAGATATTGAGGCACTGGTTACAAAAAAGAAGAGAGTGAATTGCAGTTATAAGCACATTGGAACAATTGAAGTATTTGAGGAGTCTAAGAATTGCGAGAGAACACTTAAGAGGGAAATCAGGAGGGCTTAAGGAAGGCATGGGGTTGCTCGAGCAGACAAGCTGAAGGCAAGTCCTAAGGTCTTGTACAGATATATTAAGAGCAAGAGGATAGCAAGGGTCAAAATTAGTCCTTTGGAGGATCAGAATGGTAATCTATGTGTGGAGCTGAAAGAAAAGGGGTAGATCTTAATTTGACTTTTTGCACCTGTGCATACTCAGGAAACAGACACAGAGTCCACGGAACTGAAGCAAAGCAGCAGTGAGGTCATAGATCCTATACAGATTACAGAGGAGGAGATGTTTGTTGTCTTGAGGCAAATTAGGGTGGATTAGCTACACGCAAGGTCCCGGAGGATTGGAGGATAGTTGATGTTGTTCTGTTGTTTAACAAAGGTGCTAAGAATAAACCAGGAAATTATAGGCCGGGGAACCTGACATCAGTAGTGGGAAAGTACTTGGATAGGCATGGAATGATTAGGGATAGTCAACATGGCTTTGTGCATAGTACGTCATGCCTATCCAATCATAGAGTTTTTCAAGGAAGTTACCAGGAAAATTGATGAAAGCAAGGCAGTCGATGTTGTCAACATGGAGTTTAGTAAGGCATTTGACAAGACCTGCACTGGACATTGGTAAGAAGGTTCAGTCGCTTGGCATTCAAGATGGAACATTAAAATTTGATCAGACGTTGCTTAATAGGAAAAGACAGAGAGTGGTAGTTGATGGTTGCCTCTCTGACTGGAGGCCTGTGACTAGTGATATGATGCATAGATTGGTGCCGGGAACATCTATATCAATGATCTGGATGATAATGTGGTAAACTTGATCAGCAGATTTGCAGATTTCACTAAGATTGGAGGTGTAGTGGATAGTGAAAAAATAAGCTGAAAAATGGCAGATGGAATTTAATGCAGGTAAATGTGAGGTGTTGTGCTTTGGGAGGACCAACCAGGGTACTGTGGGTCTTACAGTGTGAGCAGTAGGGCTCTGAGGTGTATGGTAGAACAAAGCAATCTGGGAATACAGATCCATAATTCCTTGAAAGTGGCATTAAAGGTAGATAAGATCATAAAGACTATTGGACTATTGGCCTTCATATATCAATGTACTGAGTACAAGAGTTGGGATGCAATGTTGAAATAGTATGTTACGTTCCCCAGTAACCGGGTAGTTTTCCAGCAAAGATAGATGGAGCCACCGAAGCCTGATGCTACTATTTTCAAACGTTTTTATTTATAAAGGGGCACAAACGTATGGTTAATACAAAACATTCAGATCATATACGTCGTCACAACTCAATCTAAAGCACAGGTATAGTAATAATCAATCAGAAATAAGCTCTATCGTTGTCTAGGGGTAATGTAGATATATATTGTTTACTGGATATTCAAAAGTCTTTTTGCGGTCACTGCAGTTCCACCCGCTGCCGTTGTCGTGATGTCGCGTTGGTGCACTTTTGTTAGAAAGAGAGAGAGAGAATGAAACATTTACCCGACAGTTTTTCCAACCTGTAGGAGGTAGTCGGAAGTCTCGTTGGGGAATGGACTCTCATCTGTGGCTTCCCCTGTAGCTAGGCCGTTCTTCCGTGGTGATGTCGCCAATCCCAGGCAAGGGAAGGACGCACACGAACCCCACCACCAGCTGTCGCTCTCTAAACGCAGTCGCAGGAATTCTCGCGTATCTTCTGGTGCGTCTGGCGCCCCGTCTCGGCAGCCCACCTTTTATCTGGACTGGCAGGGTTGTAGATGTCCATCAGGACATGCTTCCCCCATCACCCATCTCACATTGCCCTGAGATTTTGCACATAGGCCAGTTCCTTATCTCACAAAGGTGTCTCCCAAGACAATGGCTATGTCCGAGGTTTTTGTCTTGTTGAGCGACCAGCCCACTTTGCCCGAGGGTTTTACACGTGGTCTTCATGAGACAATAGTCAAAGAGTCACTTTATTCTGCTTCCCGGGGGAACGTGGTCTTCAGCACGTCTCCCTCTCTCTCTTGGGTCATTTGACCCTCCCTTGTCTAGGGCTCTTGCGAATCTCACAAAGGAGGGGGCTGGGGTCATAACAAGTATAACATTTTGGTGAGACCTAATTTTGAGTATTGTGTGCAGCTTTGTTCATCTACCTATAGGATAGATGTAAATAAGATTGAAAGAGTGCAAATAAAATTTACAAAGATGTTACTGGGACTTGAAGACCTGGGTTATAGGGAAAGGTGGAATAGGTTAGGACTTCATTCCTTAGAATGTAAAAGATTTGATAGAGTATACAAAATTGTGAGACAGGGTAAATGCAAGCAGGCTTTTTCCACTGAGGTTGGCTGAGACCACAACTAAAGGTCAGGGGTTAAGTGTGTAATGTTTAAGGAGGATATAAAGGGGGAACTTCTTCACTCAGAGTGTGGAACAAGCTAACAGCGAATGTGGTGGATATGGGTTTGATTTCAACATTTAAGAGAAATTTGGATAGATACATGGATGAGAGGGATACGGAGGACTACGTAGTGGGTGCAGGACTAGGCATATTAATGGTATGGCATAGACTAGATGGGCTGAAGGGCCCTTTCCTGTGTGGTAGTGTTGTACGGCTCTTTATTCACTTTGGATTACAGCTGGAATGGGAATGAGAGCTGTGAAGTTTTGATATCACTAAATATTACTGATTAAAATAATCTCTAAAGGAAACTCTTATATTTTATGAGAATTAATCACTAATTTCAGCACATCTTAAATGAAATCCTCAATTAAAGAACATAATTTTAAAATGCTGACATCAAATACTCATCATTGATGTTGAATTAACACATCTTGATCACTATAGGCAGCATGGATCTTAAAAGGCAACTCACTTTCTGCAATTCAATCTCCAAAAAGGTATTTTATCAAGTTGGTGATAGATCTGCCCTGGGAACAGCACGTAAGTGCTATCACAAAGAAGGAATGGCACCCCTGCTTTCTTTGAAGTTTGTATAGGTTGAGCATGCCACCTAAAACTTTGACGAACTGAGTATTGAACAGGTTGCATTACAGCACGGTATGAAACATCTATGCCCAGGAACAGAAAAGTCTACAGAAGATGATAGATAGATCATAGCAAAGCCTTCCCCAACATTGAGCACATTTACAAGGAGTGCTGCCTCATGAAAGAAGCAGTCATCATCAAAAATCCCCACCAGCTATGCAATACTTTCTTCCTTTTGCTGCTGTTGGGAAGGAGGTCACACAACACCAGGTCCAGGAGCAGTTATTAACCTACAACCATCAGGCACCTTAACCAGCATGGATAACTCCATGCACCTCAGCTCAGAAGTGATTTCACAGCCCACAGACTCATTTTCAAGGACAAGTCAACTCATGTTCTCTGCATTATTTATTTACATATACATTTGTTTTCTTTTGTACATTGGTGATTCATCAGTCTTTATTTGTGTACAGTTTTTCATAAGTTCTATTGTAATTTATTATTTGTCTGTAAATGACTACAAACAAATGAATCACAAGGTAGAGGCATATACACACTCTGATAATAAATTAACTTTGATGTTGAGAATAAATAGGGAACTAATGACTTCAAGAAAATTGAATCTTGAAACAAAATCTCTCAACAGTCTGACTAACAGCTTTCAAAATAAATTATACTTTTCAACTTTTTTTGCATAGCAAGGTATATTTAAGAATAGAATAAGGCCATTGTAAAATAATAATAACATCAGGATCAATTGAATTCCATTCTGTTTATTACATTTTTGGGGTACAGTAAGGTTATTACATAATATTCAAAAATTTAAAGGCCCAACTAAAAGCTACACCTTTAAAACAACAATCCAATTGTAGCATGGAAAATTTTGCAAAGCTAGGAACATTCACAGATGATTGATCTCAATGATTAACATATTGGACACATGAATGTGCTGTATTAAAGTTTTAAATACATTATTAGCTCGTCAGCCTGGGAAGGCAGTCCATCTAAGAGAGGGAAAACTCTGATTTCAAACCTCAGCTGCCTTGTGGCCATACCCCCTCATGGGAAAGGCTTCGGGAGTAAACCCTGAGGACAAATCCAGAGCTGGAGTCCCTAAAGCAGTCCTGCATTGTCTTCAATCTTGTTCTGGCATCTCCTGCGACGTCAGTGGTACCAAGCTGTATCGGCCCCTGCCCTTCCCTTGGACAACATCGGTGGCGTGGAGAGGGAGACTTGCTGCATGGGCAATAGCCGGTCTTCCATACAACCTTGCCCAGGCCTGCGCCCTGGAGAAGACTTTCCAGGCGCAGGTCAATGGTCTTGTGAGACTAATGGATGCCATACATGCATACATTATATTTAACTTGAGGCTTGGGGTTTCCCATGGATTATTCATGAAGATGGGGGAAAGAATTTTGTTATGCTTTTAAACAACTGCATACAATTTTTTCAATATTCTGTATTATACAGTATTTGATAAAATTCTCTCACTCACCAACAAATAGTTCTTTCATTTATTACACATTAATAGAAATTATCCAATTTTCTTAAAAATCTGGATCATTCATTCTGGTAAGCTTTTTCGCCATATTATTGCTTAACTCACGAATCTGTGTTGAGACCCTCACTTCAAAATTGTTCTTCGCCCTGATGTTTTTAACACTTTTGGTATTTGGAACTTCCAGTTCTTATCTCCAAACCCAAAGAGAGCTTTCCATTCCGCTTTCCAAAGAGAGCAAGCAGGCAAACAATTCTAAAGGCTGTTTAAAATTGACTGACCTCAAAAAACAAATTGATTGTCCAGTACAAAAAAACTTAGATTTAACTAAAGCAATGGAATAGCAGATATGCGTAAAATGCAGATAATTTATGTGTTTATAATGAACATTGATTGAGGGTTCTAAAATGTTTAATTTGCATTTTCTGTATTTTGAGTAAATGACTCCTTTACATTCGCTCCTACAAATCTATACTTACTTTAAAAAAATTAATCTGAGAATATGTGATTATTTATCCGACTCCTGTTGCACTTGACTTCAAAGATAAAATAATAGTAAAAGGATTGAATTAGCTGTCCCGTCCCTTCCAAGCACTTTCTGATTTGTGGTTATTGACAGTTTCCACCAAAGTCAAATGCTAAGTTGTTTAAGTAGAGCAATTACAGGATAAGCTGCAGACAGAGCAATGACACTTTCCCAGAGGCATTCAGCTGAAGCCATAGCAACGCACACAAAATGCTGGAGGAATTCAGCAGGTCAGCCAGCATGGAGAGGAACAAACAGTTGACATTTTGGGCTGAGTCCTTTCATCAGGACTGGAAAGGAAAGGGGAAGAAGCCAGAATAAGAAGGTGGGTTCAGAGGAAGCAGTAGAAGCTGATAGGTGAGGGTGAGTGGGAAGGTGGGTGGGAAGGGGAGGGTGCGGGATAAAGGATTAAACTGGGAGATCATAGGTGGAAGAGGTAAAGCGCTGAAGAAGAAATGTGATAGCAGGGCACTCTGAACCATAGGAGAATGGAGAAGAAGAGGGTAACCAGAGGAAGGTGATGAGTAGCAGAGAAGAGAAGAGGTAAGAGGAGAGCCAGAATGGGGTAGGGAAAAAGAGAGATGGGGGGGGTGGTTAGAGAGACTCCCAAATGTTGGAGAAATTGATGATTTTTCATCTCATTGAGATTGCTCTGATGATACAAGAGGTGTTGCTCCTCCAACCTGAGTGTGGTCTCAGCATGGCAGTAGAGGAGCCCATCTACTCAAACTGTATTTAAATATGGACTTCATTAGGCAGAAGAATTTAAAAAGATACATCTGGACTTATAAACTCCACAATGTAAATCCAAAATAGGAGAAAGAGCCGGAAATCCAGCACTATTGGGGCTATCGTATTGCCTGCAATTGGTCATAGTTCCCCTGTAGAAATTAAAGGACCATTTTTGTAGTCATCAAAGTATGATTTATCTGAAAAAAGACTTCTACAAATTGCTTCACCAGACAGAGTGACAGCTATCAAATACCCAGCTTACAGGAAATAATAGATGATGAAAAATGTTTGCAATAAATGCAGCAGCACTCTACCAGAGTGAGATTTTGTAAACTATGTGAGTGAAGTGAGTGCAGTTTATTGCTGTCATTTCAACTCAGAGGTGCATTACCACCTGATCATGGTCCTTATTGATATCCTTTCTGGTACATCCATCCATCATGGTACTGTTGATTTTCTACTCTTGAGCTGTGATTCCCAATTGATATTCTCAGCTGGTTCACACCAAGGCTCAGCTTACACTAAACTTTAATCTGGTGGAACAATCACCTCTTCTATAATGTCTACAACTAAATTAGATTCTGCAGGAAACGATATCAGTAAGTTTCTGTTTACTACCCAGGTAGCCAAATAAAAATAAGATGAACTAACAAATGCCCTCTTTTATCACTTTTGAAAAGAAAAGCTGATGCTCCTGAACATTTGGAAGAATTATATTACTTTTCAAGATAAACACATACATTATTCAAAGAATACCAGCAAAGTTCAGATCAATCAGTATTACAGGGGAGTAAGGGGCATGAGTGAGGAGTTGGCCAAAATTGATTGAAAAAAAACACTGGTAGGGATTGATGGCAGAGCAGTCATGCCTGGAATTTCTGGAAACAATTCAGAAGGCACAGAATATAGTACGCCCCAAAGAAGAAGTATTCTAAAGGCACGATGGCACAATGGTGGCTATCAAGAGAAGTCAAAGCCAACATAAATGCCAAAGGGAGGGCATATAATAGAGCAAAAATTAGTGGGAAGTTAGAGGATTGGGAAGCTTCTAAAAACCAACAGAACACAATTAAAATAATCATTAAGAAGGAAAAGATGAAATATGAAAGTAAGCTAGCCAATAATATTAAAGAGGATACCAAAAGTTTCTCAGATACATTAAGTGTAAAGGAGATGTGAAAGTGAATATCAGACTGCTGGAAAACAGTGCTGGAGAGGTGATAATGGGGGGGACAGTGTAATTCCTACTAGCTACTTACTTCAATTTGATTTCTCATTCCCCTTCTGATATGCCTGTTCAAAGCCACCTCTAATGCCATGCTAAGACCAAATTCAGTTTGGAGGAGCAACGTCTCATATTCCCAATGGCATGAATGTTTCTGCTCTTTTCACAGAGTGAAACATCTCGAACAAAGGCATTCCTATTTCAGTATCATAAACATACTGAATGAGATTCTGCAGCTGCTGGAAATCTTGAGTAACCTACACAAAATGCTGGGGGTTCTCAGCATATTAGGAAACATCTATGGAGAGGAACAAATGGTTGTCAAGGCCAAAACCCTTCAGCAGGATGGGAAAGGAATAGGGAAAAAGCCTGAACAGGAAGCTGGGGGTGGAGGGAAAGGTACACGAGCCAGCAGGTGATAGGGGAGAACAGGTGAGGGGAAAGGTGGAAGTGGGGAGGGCGGGGGGGGGGGGAGGATCAAGTAAGAAGCTGCGAGGAGATGAATAGAAAAAGAAGGAGGAATCTAATAGGAGAGGAGAGTGGACTATAGAAAAAAGGGAGATGAGCATGTGAGGTGATGAGAATGGGTGAGAAAGAAACCAGAATGGGGAATGGAAAAGAGGGAAGGAGGGAGGGGTGATAAATTAGAGAAAGCAATATTCATGCCATTGGGTTAGAGGCTACCCAGAGGGAATATGAGACGTTGCTCCTCCAAACTGAATTTTCCTTGTATTTCGCTGCATTCATTTTGCCCTCTATCTTCACAAGCCTTCCAGGTCCTGCTGCAGTGAAGCATCTGCAGGATACAGCCAACACCAGTAGGGACAGTAGGGATGGTGTGTGTTTGATGTTGTGCAGTATTTGGCTTACGCCAGACATTGCGTTTAGGCAGATAGCCAAAAAGCTCAAGTTTGGATTCATCAGACCCTAGAACCTTCTTCTAGCTGACTTCAGCGTTTCCCGCATGCAAACTTTAGATGTTATGTGCGTCTTTTTCAACAGTGGCTTTTGCTTTGCCATTTTTCCATAAAGCCGTGACTGGTGAAGCACCTGGACAACAGTTGTTGTATGCGTAGAGTCTCCTGTCTCAGCCACTGGAGCATGTAACTCCTCCAGAGTTGTCATAGGTCTCTTGGTGGCCTCCCTCACTAGTCCCCTTCTTGCCATCACTCAGTTTTTGATTACGGCCTGCTCTGGGCAGATTTACAGCTGTGCCATATTCTTTCTATTTCTTGATGATTGACTTAATTGTACTCCAAAGGATATTCAGTAACTTGGAACTTTTCTTGCATTCATCTTCTGACTTGTGCTTTTCAATCATCTTTTCATGGAGTTGCTTGGAGTGTTCTTTTGGCTTCATGGTGTAGTTTTTACCAGGATACTGACTCACCAGCAATTGGACCTTCCAGATACAGGTGTATTTTTACTGCTATTAATTAATTGAAACACCTCGACTGCACACAGGTCTCCAAAACAGAGATAACCATTTAACTAATTATGTGACTTCTAAAACCAAAAGGCTGCACCAGTGGTGATTTGGTGTGTAATATTAAAGGGGGTTGAATACTTATGCAATCAATTATTCTGGGTTTTATATTTGCAATTAATTTAGATCACTTCGTAGAGATCTGTTCTCACTTTGACATTGAAGAGTCTTTTCCTGTTAATCAGTGTCAAAAAAGCCAGATTAAATCCATTGTTCAATGTAAAAAAGAAAACATGAAAACTTCCAAGGGGTGGGGGGGGGGTTGAATACTTTTTATAGGCTCTGTATATATATATATATATATGGACATCCACAGCATAGTAAATTTTAAATTGTCCCATTCAGGTCTATGGATTTAATCACTGTGGAGGTTATCTTACTCTTGTGGGAAAATGTCTTTCCTGACAAGGTGGATCACTCTGCTCGGCCGGTGAGACTTGTGGCTGTGATACAATCTCAGGTTCTGAGGCTTCCTTCGCAGTGGTTGTCAGATTTGACTTAGGAAATGTTGGAAGTGGTTTTGTCAGCTCTGGCAACCTTTCTTCTATAACAATAGACTCTGTTCTCCTCAACTGACCAATGTGTCATCTTTAGATGACATTGCTGTGCAGGAGAGTGGTCTAGTTCTGTGTTTAATCTTCCAAAGTATCCACTTTTTAATCACCTCTATAGACACTTGCCAGGACTGCATGTCCAGGAGTGAACATCGAACCTCCTTGTTTGAGGAGCCCTCAGTTTGACTGTTTGTCCTGCATATACCTTCTGAGCTTAGGTTTAAGCAGATCCAAGTATGAGTGCAAGGGATGAGCCAGGAGCACCATAGCTGGTGAGTTAGTGATTGCGGAGTGCACTGAATTGTGATATCAAGAGAAAATTAGTGAGCTTCTGATTAGTATTAATTAGTGCTGCTGACATTGCTTGCAGTGTATTCTTTAGACTCTGAACAAACATTTCCACCAAGTCATTTGTAACTGAGTGGTATGGTGCAGATGTAATATGTCTTATTCCATTCATTTTCAGGAATCATTGAAATGGTTCCACAACAAACCGCGACTCATTATCAATGACTAGGTGCTATGGAACACCTGTCCTTGAGAAGAGGCTTGTCAACACCTCAGCAGTGTGTGAGTCTGTAGTAGAGGCTATTGGGAACACTTCTGGCCACTTTGTAGCTGTATCCACTACTACCAAAAAATTTGTGTCCATGAATAAGTATTCAAAATCCACATGAATCCTCTGCCAGGGCAATACAGGACATTCCCAGAGATGGTGAGACGCTGCTCTTGGCAGCATCCGGACGTTATATGTAGCTAGGCACACACATATAACATGGTGGTGTGATGATGTATGCCATTTGTGTACTTCTACATATAACCCATAATGAATTATTTAAACATCAAGGAATGATTAATCAAATTATGTGTTTACAATATTACTTAAATATTACTGAAATATTAAATGCACAACAGGTTGTTTCTGATTCTTTGTGACTCACTGAAATGGGAAATCCTTTTAACAATCACTCATGTGATGCCATCATTTTCATCCACGCGTGTCCATGCGCTATGCTGATTCATAGTCAGTGTAACTCTTCTGCAAAGGTATGCGATGAGAATATCTTTATAACATAAAACATGTCTGCTTCAGTCATTTTCTTTTTTCTCCACAGATTGACACTTCAGTTTTATTTCATAATGCCATTAAAACGTTCTGTTTCAATACAGTGAGATAGTAATTCTGCCATGATGTCATGGCATCATATGCAGGGCAAAATAATCTGCTCCCGCTTATATTTCTCATGTTCCTAGGACATGGTGAAAACACATATTACCTAACCTTCTAAAATTTGACACAAATCATGTGCAGTATTTGAGAGTGGGCTTGATGGCAATGCAGCAAATATAGGAGCAGAAAGTTGCCTGGAAGAGCTGTAAATATTTATCAAAACTCCCAATATTTGACAATATATTTATTTTATATTTTGAGATACTGCATGAAATAGTCTCTTCCGGCCCTTTGAGCAGTACCACCTAGCAACCCCGCTTCAGCTCTAGCCTAATCACAATGACCAATTAACTGATCAATCTGTACACCTTTATATTGTGGGAGGAAACCAGAGCACTCGTAGGAAACCCATGCAGTCATGGTGAGAATGTACAATCTCCTTACAGACAGCAACAGGAGTTGAACCCGGGTCACTGGTACTGTAAAGCATTGTGCTAACCACTATGCTACCATGACATATGGTGAGGATCTTAAATTAAGAGCTTCAAAGTACTTGATGAGTTTGGAACTTTATATCATTATCAAACTCCAAAAACAAATGGCAGATATTTAGATAGGATTTAAAATGTTCAGCCCACTTCCAACATACTCAGCTACAGTTTTAATAGAGGTGGATTGTATATTACAATAAAGATGGGTATCGTTTTGCTCACCATGATTTTGAAGTTTAGACCTGGTCCATTAGGTCTCCTGGGCCTTGCGAATTACACTGACTAATGGAAACCTAGGCTAATCCAGAATATTTAAAAATGAGGAATAAATGGTGAATTTGACAGTAACTAATCTGAGTAATTAATAACGTTTATGAGAAAATTTAGTGGCAGTTGACTATAATAGGAACTTGTTACGAGGCTCATATTGTTATTTGGTTTGCACTCTGGAATAAAGCTGCTTGCTAAGTAACATGATCATACATACTCTTGGCCATTTTCTTTCCATGGAATGCTGCATCACCAGAAAAGGTTCAAGCAAACAAAAGTGCATTATAAACTTTGAAGGTTACTTTAAGTGAAAAATGCATATTGTTCTGTGGGCCAGAAAGAAATGTTCAGCAGCACTGAGGGAGAGATTGATTACTGTTATTTTGTGGATAATAAAAGCTGCATCTTTTGTACCATGGTGAGAAGGTAGCTTCTATTAACTGCAGTTCCTTAAAGCAAATTGCACGAATATCAATTATTACCTTTAAAATACAGATTAATAACTTAAAAATAATCTAAAGAATGCATGGACTAATTTGTACCACAGTCAGCTTTCATAACTTGATCTTCTGAGAACAATGTACTATCAAGGGCTTTAAAGATGAATAACTCTGTTCTTGCTCTTATATCAGGATGCAAATGTAAATTTTGGAGTATTAGATCCATAAGGAAATGAACTAATTCTAATGTGTCCTTTAGAACCATATTGGTGATATCATCATCAGAATCGCCAAAGATCAAACAATATTATGTGTAACACGCAGTAAGGTTTCACTGCTAAGGCTAATGCAATGGCTTCTATGTAGTGTTTCACTGCTAATTCAGTGGTTTCTCTGTAGCAGCAATGTTTGGGTTATGACTAGAGATAACGGGGCTTTGGAATGAATGGTATCCAACGGGGGAAATGTTGTTCTTTCTTGTGAATCTGGAAGAGAGATTTTCACGGTCTGTCATTGGGGAGCAATGGAGAGAGTCGGAAGACCACCGGATGGAGTGGACTGAGGAGCGAGGGTCCGAGGGCCGGCTACACTTGGAGGTCGACGGGAACAAATGACCAAACAGTGAGCTCCAACGATGCGCAATAGACTTGTTCCTTAAAATGGGCACTTTTACTTTTTATTTCCTTCACTAACCCTCTATCCAGATTACGATTTATAAAGTTCAATCATTTAATTGCAAATGGTGTACTGTCTGATACTTTGCGGTGCAGATTTGTAACCGGGCAACACATCATGCAGCAGCCACACAAAATGAGATTTCTCAGTTTGACGGGTCCAGAGGTTGTTTTCCCCCAGACGAACACGTGCTGGCCGAGCCTGACGGCTACATATGAATAGGATGTACTTACACAGATATTGCTGTCTTTACTCCCCCATTTACATATAACTACAATAAGGTACACTAAAACTAGATGATTATAGGACTATTGAACAGATTACTGGTATGTTGAAGATGAACTAGTGACTTCACAACCTACCTTGTTATGGCCCTTGCATCTTATTGTTTACCTATACTGCACTTTCTCAATTAATGTAACATTATACTCTGCATTCTTTTATTATTTTCCCCTTGTAGTGCCTCGATGAAGTTATGTTGTGAAATGATTTGTATAGATTGCAAGCAAAACAAAGTTTCCACCATACCTCAGTATATAATAGTCCGATTACCAATTTAAAAAGTTGGCATTTTGGAGTTTTGCACAAATTTGAAATTAATACATGCAGATAATTTCAAAACAAAACTTTGTTATTAGCATTATCACAGAATTAGCTTGACTTCTTAATCAAACAATGGAAATGAATAATGTTAGAATATTAGTTGTTGGTGACTAAACATAGATTTTCCTTATGAAACTGCCGGCTTTGACTCAATAATTAGTAAAATAGCATTTTTTCACATTACCTGGTTAGGTTTGAGGCTAAATAGGAAGATGATGCTATTCAGTGAGCATCTCATAATAATTTTCAATTCACTCAATATAAGATGCATCATGTTTATTTTTGGATTAAACAGTAGTCCAGTCCCTTCTCTCCATTGCTGTTAGTGTTATGTAATGTAATGGCAGAAAGTAATTTACTAAATGTATGCTACCATTGTTAAAGGGCTATTTTTATATACAAAGGCTGTCAGATCCCTATCTTACATCCTTTATAGATAGAACAGTTCACCATGGCAACAGGCCATTCAACCCACAACGTTGTGATGAACCAGCTAAAAAGCTAATCAAAACACTCAAATACTAAATGCTCCTACCTACACCATGTCCATATTCCTCCATCTTCCTTATATCCATGTGCTTATCCAAAAATCTCTTAACATCCTCTAATGTATTTGCCTCTACCACCACACCAGGCAGTGCATTCCAGGCATCTGCAACTCTCTAAGTAAAAGAAGACCTACTCCTCATATCCCCTTTGAACCTACCCCCTATCACCTTCAATGCATGCCCTCTGGTGTTAGCCATTTCACCCCTGGGAAACAGATACTGTCTGTCCACTCAATCTATGCCTCTCATAATCTTGTAAACCTCAATCAGATCTCCCCTCAGCCTCCAAGGCTCCAGAGAAAACAACTCAAATTTATCCAGCCGACCGTGATAGCACATGCCCTCCAAACCAGGCAGCATCCTGCTAAACCTCTTCTGCAACCTCGCCAAAGTGTACGTAGCACTCCAGAGTTTTATAGAATTTCATCATAACCTCCCGCCTCGTGAACTCAATGCCTCGGCTAATAAAAGCAAGCATTCCATAAGCCTTCTTAACCAACTTATTGTCCTCTGTAGTTACCTTCAAGGAGCTGTGAACTTGGATCCCAAAATCTCTATGCTCAGCAACATTGTTAAAGATCTTGCTCTTAATGGTATACTATCCCCTTCCATTTTTTCTACCATGGTGGAACAACTCGCATTTTTCTGGGTTAAACTCCATTTGCCGTTTCTTGGCCCATATCTGCAACTGATCTATATTGCATTGCATTCTTTGCCAGTCTTCTGCACTAGTCACAACTCCACTAATCTTGGTATCATCCGCAAGCTTACTAACCCACCCATTTCCATTTTCATCCAGGTCGTTTATATACATTACTAACAGCAGAGGTGTCAGCACCACTCCCTGCGCAAATATCTGCTGCAAATTTCAATAACTCCTCAAACTCAAGGCATTGCAATTTTCCTCAAATGATCAAAGGATAGGGTGACAACTGCGCTGGAGGCCAGATTGAAAGATTCAAGTTCACAGGTGGAACCTAGTCAGAGGTTCCACCGGAACTTGTGGGAGAGAATAGGGCTCCGCCTTCAAAGGAAAATGATTTCTCCTCGGGGAACTTACTGACAATGTAAAAAGAAAGATGCACTACCGTTAATTTCAGCAGAGTAACAATGCTAGGTTGCCATCCAAATATTCCTGCCTAAGCTTCCTTAAAATGTCATAGCTGTAGAAGAGTTGTAGGGTTGTTTGGAGAGATCCTGTAGTATCCAATGTGTTTAATATCTAGTGTTTAGGAGTGTGCAGTGGGAATAAAGGTAACAAAATAATACATTAAATAACTGCCTCTAAGCTACCAATTACTGTGTTTACTTCAGGTTGTGTATGAGCAATCCCCTTAGGAGATCCAGGAGCCAACTTCAGTTTATTAATGGGCTCATGCACTACTTTAACACAGTTTTTCCAACTTTAGAATGAGGCAACAAACTTCCTGGGCCGACTGGAATTCTATAATGAAGGCAAAGTAAAACTCCTTTACTGCAGATCAGAGGAGGGAGTAGTACCTAACTTTTTCATCTGATTGTATAAAAAGCAGATGGCTGGATATTGCCAAAGAATTTTATTTACATGGAATTCAAAGGCATTTTACAGAATTTATCATACAATAATTTTATGTTACAACTGATGGTGGTGAAGGCAAACTACTGACCTCATTGATAGATTAGCAGACCAGCAAAAGACCAAGTGGGGATAATGGCAGGTAATCATATTACAGGATGTAACCAGTGGTATCCCATGAAGATCATGTTTTCAAGACACATTGTTCACCAAATTTATCAATGACTTAGTTGATAAATTAGATAATTGATGACTTAGAAAGATACATATCTAAATTTTCCAAGGATACATAGATGGGCAGCATTGTAACCATTTTAAACGATGGTAGGAAATTATAAAGAATTTTGACATGATTAAACTTTAATATAGGTCTCAGTGTAGGCCACTCTTAATTTATCCTCTTAGAATCTAAAGTGAGTTGTGCAATGTACTTTCTAATAGTGAAAGCTAGAAGCAGTACACTTCCAAAGAAGTTCTTAGGAAATAGAAATAGAAATACTTTATTGTCACCAAACAACTGAGCATACAATCATCACAGTGATATTTGTTTCTGTGCTTCGTGCTCCCTGAAGTACAAATAGAATACATTACTAAAATATTATGGTTTGGTGCAGTAGATTATTAAAGGTTGAGCGAATACTGAACTTCCTATCTAAGGAACTGGTTCTGGGTAAATTACACCTAGAGAACAATGAACAAATATAGGCAGCATACCTTAGAAAAGATATCCTTGAAGAGATTGCCATGTTAATCTTCCACTTTGTGACTTCGTTCCAATGATTAGACTTAAAGTCAATATAACGAAGATTAAGGATGAGTTCCCTATAATTCAGAAGGTAACCACATTGATTGTTTGACATTTGCAAGATATTAAATGGAACAATAAGATAAGTAAAGAGTAATTAGTCTTGATGGCTTCAGAGTCCAGGACCAAGTCTATAATGCTGGCATTGGGAGTCAGATCTATGAAGACTGAATTTAGGAAATGCTTCAACACCTGAATTTTTGCAGAAGTTTGGATTTTCTTCTACAATTGGGTAAGGATGCTAGGTTGATTATTAGTTTTAAATTATAAATGGGCAGATTTTTACTGACCAAAGGTATTATGGAGCCTGTGGCAAAGAGGAATTCTTTAACTGGGTTATAAGTAGGCCACAATTTCACTGAGTGTTAAGAAGCTTCATTCTTTAACCTGCTCCTTCCTATGTGTGAATGCTCTCTTATTTTTATGGCAATAAGAATACAAACAATTGCTTTTCTTATGGCTTTTGTGGTCCCGTGGTTATGCTGAGATATTACTTTACATTGAGAATTATTTTGGAGGATTACTCATAACATTCTAGCTTTGCCAGATCAGTATGGATACCATTAATATATTGTTACTTTGGATATCAGCAGTATCAGGATGAATAGCAGGACCAGTAGCAGCCAGATAAATGCCAGCAGGAACAACACCAGCAGGAAGAGGGGTCAATGAATCAAGAGAAGTAGGAAGGGGACCTACTAGAATTGCATGTACATTTGTACATGAAGGAGAAAAGCCACCTGACCAACACCAACAGGATGAAGAGACACTAGAGTAGCACCTCCAGCAGAAAGAGCATCAATAGGAGCAGAAGTCAGAAGCAATGCCCACAGTAATGCTTGAAGTTGGTACAACATTTATCTGCTCCTTATAATCTGCATACTCCATAGGAAAGAGAAAATCAGTGAGAGGCAGAGATCATTGAAAGCTGTTTTGACCTCACTGAGTTCAAGGAGAGGGAATGAACTTCCAAGAACATAGTTATTTTAGTAAACCTAGGGCTTCATCCCTTGTGTTGGCAATCTACCAGAACAAAACCTGCTGCCAAATTGTCTCTGGGTTTGTGCTTCATCAGTACGTCACCATTTTGTCAACTTCTTTGTACCTGGATTCCTCCAGTGACATTTGCAGAACCTTACTGTCAGTCATTGTAATTCCTCAGTTAAGGAAGAAATGTGTAATTTAAACAGTTATCAGTATTTTCCATAATGATGTATTTTGAATGAGGAGACCTCTGATCTGCAGATCTGATGGGCATTCTAGAAAGGCAGAGCTTTCTTGACAACATATCCCCACATCACCCAGAGATATTTGTCAAATGCAAGTACCAATCTTTCAATTCAGCTGGTGTCCAAACCATTAACTTCACTATGCAGATGTGCCAAATGAGTAATATGAAGAAACCTTAGTCAGACTGAAGCTGCACTTCATATGCCTGGTCAAATCAGGAGCTGATCTTCAATACACATTTCCCATAGAATGATTATGGCAGGACATGCTCTGCTCAACACTGTGCTGTCAGGGCTCAACCTTAGGGGATATAAGGTACAGAACATCTTCAAATGACTTGAAAGAAGAGAAAGAGGAGGAAGAACATGACACTACCAAACCTCATTGTTATCGATGATAGCTCACTCAATGTACTATCAGTCCATCCATCTGACATCCCCCATTTCACTCTTCTTCTCTCACAAACCCCACCCACATCCACTCCCCTTCTCAAACTGAAAGCAATCATTTGACTGGCCTCTCTTTCTGTCTAATAATTTTTATCATCCACTAATTACAAGTGAAAAGGTTACTTGCCAGCACCAATCAAAAATGGGTGATTCTAGTAAAAGGGAGGAAATAAATGATATTTATGTTGGTCAAAATTATAAAATAATCTTGGCAATCATAGAGTGTGTATCACCCATAACCTTGCACGATTGAAGCTAATTATTCATCCTATTCTCTGCATGATGTTCCTATTTGTGAAGCAGCCATTATGGGCCTACTGCTCAGTTTTCTATTATAGACAATAGAAAATAGGTGCAGAAGTAGACCATTCGGCCCTTCGAGCCTGCACCGCCATTCTGAGATCATGGCTGATCATCTACTATCAATACCTGGTTCCTGCCTTGTCCCCATATCCCTTGATTCCCCTATCCATAAGATACCTATCTAGCTCCTTCTTGAAAGCATCCAGAGAATTGGCCTCCACTGCCTTCCGAGGCAGTGCATTCCAGACCCCCACAACTCTCTGGGAGAAGAAGTTTTTCCTTAACTCTGTCCTAAATGACCTACCCCTTATTCTCAAACCGTGCCCTCTGGTACTGGACTCTCCCAGCATCTGGAACATATTTCCAGCCTCTATCTTGTCCAATCCCTTAATAATCTTATATGTTGCAATCAGATCCCCTCTCAATCTCCTTAATTCCAGCGTGTACAAGCCCAGTCTCTCTAACCTCTCTGCGTAAGACAGTCCGGACATCCCAGGAATTAACCTTGTGAATCTACGCTGCACTTCCTCTACAACCAGGATGTCCTTCCTTAACCCTGGTGACCAAAACTGTACACAATACTCCAGGTGTGGTCTCACCAGGGCCCTGTACAAATGCAAAAGGATTTCCTTGCTCTTGTACTCAATTCCCTTTGTAATAAAGGCCAACATTCCATTAGCCTTCTTCACTGCCTGCTGCACTTGCTCATTCACCTTCAGTGACTGATGAACAAGGACTCCTAGATCTCTTTGTATTTCTCCCTTACCTAACTCTACACCGTTCAGATAATAATCTGGCTTCCTGTTCTTACTCCCAAAGTGGATAACCTCACACTTATTCACATTAAATGTCATCTGCCAAGTATCTGCCCACTCACTCAGCCTATCCAAGTCACCCTGAATTCTCCTAACATCCTCATCACATGTCACACTGCCACCAAGCTTAGTATCATCAGAAAACCTGTTGATGTTATTCTCAATGCCTTCATCTAAATCGTTGACGTAAATCGTAAACAGCTGTGGTCCCAATACCGAGCCCTGTGGCACCCCACTAGTCACCACCTGCCATTCCGAAAAACACCCATTCACCGTTACCCTTTGCTTTCTATCTGCCAACCAGTTTTCTATCCATGTCAATATCTTCCCCCCAATGCCATGAGCTCTGATTTTACCCACCAATCTCCTATGTGGGACCTTATCAAATGCCTTCTGAAAATTGAGGTACACTACATCCACTGGATCTCCCTTGTCTAACTTCCTGGTTACATCCTCGAAAAACTCCAATAGATTAGTCAAGCATGATTTGCCCTTGATAAATCCATGCTGGCTTGGCCCAATCCTATCACTGCTATTATGATTGCAAAGTTACACGAGGGTAGCGTTGTCCGGAAGCTGAGGTTAAACAAAGGATTTCTCATAGATCTGATTTTGATGTCATTTGAGAAACCCCAAATATTCTTTCAAATCAGTTGAGCAGATTCAGGAAAAGAAAGTTAAGTGGATTAAAGGGAGATGTCAGCTGCACATTGAGAGCAAAAAAAAAATCTTTTTTTCATTACTCCATTTGTGGCAACAATGCAAGCTGACATGAAATTTTGGGCCCAATATTTCAATGTGGACAATTGTCATAAACATTTTAGGAGTGTAGGATGGAAGAAAAATCGAATGTTTTATCTCATTAATCTGAGATCTCACAATCAACACTGTTGCACCTCAAGGATGTATGGTCAGCCCACTGCTCTACTCTCTCTACACTCATGACTGTGTGGACAGGCACAGCTTAAATGCCATCTATAAATTTGGTAATGACACAGCTATTGTTGGCAGAATTTCAAATGGTGATGAGAAAGCCTACAGGAATGAGATAGATCAGCTGATTTAGTGGTGTTTCAACAACAACCTTGCACTCAGCATCAATAAAATCCAAGGAATTGATTGTGGACTTAGGAAAGGGTAAGTTGAGGGAACACACACCAGTCCTAACTGAGGGATCAGCAGTGGAAAGGGTGAGCTGTTTCAAGTTCCTGGGTGTCAACATCTCTGAAGATCCATCCTGGGTTCAACAAATTGATGCAATTACAAGGAACTCACAGCAGCCTAGATGTCAATAAAAATAGGAAGATGCCAGTAGAAGTAGACAGGATGGTTATCATTTGCAGTTGTTTTATTTCACAGATAGACAATTAGTAATCAAATTAAAAGTTTACAAAAATGAACTGATTTCATTGCTTTTGAAGCAATATTTCATAGGGGATCATTTTAACTTTTATTGTAGGGTGAGGAATTTCTTTTTGATAATAAATTTTTGCCACATTTATCACTCAGTATGAAGGACAATTATTAGCAGGCTTATTTTTTTTAATATAAATGAATGACCTGAGCTCAGAAATTATTATCGGTTCAAGTACATTGAACAGAAACGCTTCACTCTTCAATGCCATTTGAATTTATAACTGTATGGAAGAGCAATCTGGATATACATACATTATGTCACCACTGTAGGCTGCCATGTGTTATCCTTTTGTTGATTTTTCATCCGTGTAAGCCATTACAGAGAGTGAGCATGTTGTTAGGGTTGACTGGTTTGTTAGATTCAAATGGCAGATGATGTCATGCCAGATGCAAACAGAGTTAAATGCTTTCAAAAATTGTTTCACTTGACTTGCACAGGTTTATTATCTTTCGCTTATTATCTTTCACCTTAAATTTATTACCTTTCACTTGGTTACTTATTTATCACTGCGGGCATCATCTGATAAAAAGCTCAGGGCAGTCTTTTAAGCTTTCCATCATCAGATTTACCTGCCCACTTTTGCACAAAGATAAGGGACAGGGAAAAAAATAACTTACTCTGATCCCTTAAGTATTATATAACATATCCGTCAAAGAATTATGTCAATTCACAAAAGGATGCAATTGTTCGCATTAGAAAACTTAGAAAACGTAGAAAACCAAGAGTACAATACAGGCCTTTCAGCCCACAAAGCTGTGCCGAACTTGTGGTTACCTTAGGAATTACCCAGGCTTACACATAGCCCTCTATTTTTCTGAGCTCTATGTACCTATCCTGGAGTCTCTTAAAAGACCCTATTGTTTCTGCCTCCACCACCACCCCCGGCAGCCCATTCCACGCACTCACCACTCTCTGCATAAAAAAATTACCCCTGACATCTCCTCTATACCTACTTCCAAGCACCTTAAAGCTATGCCCTCTCATGCTAGCCATTTCAGCCCTGGGAAAAGTCTCTGACTATCCACACGATCAATGCCTCTCATCATCTTGTGCACCTCTCATCCTCTGCTGCTCCAAGGAGAAAAGGCCAAGTTCACTCAACCTATTCTCATAAGGCATACTCCCCAATCCAGGCAACATCCTTGTAAATCTCCTCTGCACCCTTTCTATGGTTTCCACGTCCTTCCTGTAGTGAGGCAACCAGAATTGAGCACATCACTCCAAGTGGGGTCTGGTGCAGATATGGCCCTCCAGGAGGCTGGGAGTCTCAAGGACTTCCCACATCTGACTCCCAGCACAGAACACCAGGCTCACACACATTCTTCCTGTCTGTATTCTACACAAGTAGCGTACCTCGCCTTGACCTGTTATCACCGAAGCCCCATTGAGCCAAAGCCTTTCTGCTTTGTCTCCCTCTACTCTGTCGCTTGCTCCTCCGGCACCTGCTCTGCAAAGCTGTCTCCTTTTAAACCCTTCTCGCTGTTCTCACTGGCTGACGTCCACGCGCCTCGATCAAACCGCTGAAGAAATAACCATCTCCTTTTAAACTCTTCTCACTTTTAAACTCTTCTCGCTGTTCTCACTGGCTGACATCCACGCGCTTGCACAGTCGTGCCCTGATCAAACCGCTGAAGCATTATGTTAAAGATTTTTCTCTTCATTTGTCCTTCCACTTTACTAATGTAGAGCCATAGTCACAGAACACTACAGCACAGATACAGGCCCTCTGGCCCATCTAGTCTGTGCTGAACTGTTATCTGCCTAGTCCCATCAACTCTGCACCTGGATCATAGCAATCCATACTCATCCCATCTGTGTATCTATCCAAATTTCTCTTAAATGTTGAAATCAAAATCATAGTCACAACTTCCACCGGCAGCTCATCCAACACTCGTTCCATCCTAAGAGTGAAGATGTTCCCTCTCAGATTCCCCATAAATATTTCTCCTTTCACCCTTAATCTATAACCTCTAGTTTTGGTCTCATCCAACCTCAGTGAAAAATCCCATTTGCATTTACTCTATCTATACCCCTCATAATTTTGTACATCTCTATCAAATTCCCACTTATTCTTCTGGTTTGAAAATTTATGATTAACAACTAAGTATTATAATACTTTGCAAGGGACATATAAAACAAAATGAATTAATTATCTTTATATACTTACCAAGTGTCCTGAACCTGGTCCTGGTCTGGAGCCCTCAGTGAATGACGTTAAGACCATAAGGCCATAAGACATAGGAGCAGAATTAGGCCATCTGGCCCATTGAGTTTGCTCTGCCATTCAATCACGGCTGATCCTATTTTTTTCTCCTCCTCAATCCCAGTTCCCAGCCTTCTCCCCGTAACCTTTGATGCCATGTCCAATCAAGAACCTATCAATCTCTTTCTTAAATAGATGCAACGACCTGACCTCCGCAGCTGCATGTGGCAACAAATTCCACAAATTCACCACCCTTTGGCTGAAGAATTTTCTCTGCATCTCTGTTTTGAAAGGGCACCCCTCTATCCTGAGGCTGTTCCATCATGTCCTAGATTCTCCCATCATGGGAAACATCCTTTCCATATCTACTCTGTCTACGCTTTTCAACAGTTGAAAGGTTTCAATGAGGTCCTCCCTTATCCTTCTGAATTCCAGCAAGTACACAGTAAGATCCATCAATCATTCCTGGAATCATCCTTGTAAACCTCCTCTGGACCCTCTTCAATGGCGGCATATCTTTTTTAAGATGAGGAGCCCAAAAATATTCACAATACTCAAGCTGAGGCCTTACCAGTGCCTTATAAAGCCTCAGCAGCACCTCCCTGCTCGTGTATTCTAGACCTTTTGAAATGAATGCTAACATGGTATTTGCCTTCCTCACCACCAAATTGGCCTGCAAGTTAACCTTCAGGGGGTTCTGCACAAGTCCCTCTGCATCTTGGACTTTTAGTTTTTCTCTCCATTTAGAAAATAGTCCACACATTTATTTCTACTACCAAAGAGCATGACGATGCATTTTCCAACATTGTATTTCATTTGCCACTTTCTTGCCTATTCTCCTAATCTGTCTAAGTCCTTCTGCATCCTATCTGTTTTTTTCAGCACCTCCACCAATTGATTGCATCATCTACAAACTTGGCAACAAAGCCATCTATTCCATCATCTAAATCATTTATATACAGCATAAAAAGATGTGGTCCTAACACCATTCCCTGCAGAACACCACTAGTAACTGGCAGCCAATCAGAAAAGGATCCTTTTATTCCCACTCACTACCTCCTACCAATCAGCCAATGCTCTAACCATGTTAGTAACTTTCCTGTAATACCATGGACTCTTAACTTGATAAGCAGCCTCATGTGTGGCACCTTGTCAGAGGCCTTCTGAAAGTCCAAATATACAACATCCACTGCATCCCCTTTATCCATCCTACTTGTAATCTCCTCAAATAATTCCAACAGGTTCGTCAGGCAGGATTTTCCCTGAAGGAAACCATGCTGACTTTGCACTATCTTGTCCAGTGTAACCAAGTACTCCATCACCTTATCCTTAAGAATTGACTCTAACATCTTCCCAATCACTGGTCTATAATTTCCTTTCTGCCGCATTCCTCCTTTCTTAAAGAACGGAGTGACATTTGCAGTTTTCCAGTCTTCTGGCACCATGCCAGAGTCCAATGATTTTTGAAAGATAATTTCTAATGCCACCACAATCTATAATGCTACCTCTTTCAGAACCCTGGGGTGCAGTTCATCTGGTTCGGGTAACTTATAAACCTTTAGATCTTTCAGCTTTTTAGCATCTTCTCTCTTGTAATAGTAATTGCACCCACTTCTCTTCCTTCACACATACTGCTGGTGTCTTTCACAGTGAAGGCTGATGCAAAATACTCATTTAGTTCATCAACCATCTCCTTGACCTCCGTTATTATTTCTCCTGCCTCAGTTTCTAGCAGTCTTATATTCACTCTCATTTCTCTTTTATGGCTTTAATATATAATCTTTTCCATTTTAATGATATTTTAGTTGCTCACTGTAGGTTTTTAAAATCTTCCCAATCCTCTATCTTCCTGCTAATTTTTAGAACATAGAACATAGAATAGCACAGCACATTACAGGCCCTTCGGCCCACAATGTGGTGCCGACCCTCAAACCCTGCCTCCCATATAACCTCCCACCTTAAATTCCTCCATATACCCATCTAGTAGTCTCTTAAACTTCACTAGTGTATCTGTCTCCACCACTGACTCAGGCAGTGCATTCCATGCACCAACCACTCTCTGAGTGAAAAACCTTCCTCTAATATCCCCCTTGAACTTCCCTCCCCTTACTTTAAAGCCATGTCCTCTTGTACTGAGCAGTGGTGCCCTGGGGAAGAGGTGCTGGCTATTCACTCTATCTATTCCTCTTAATATCTTGTATACCTCTATCATGTCTCCTCTCATCCTCCTTCTCTCCAAAAAGTAAAGCCCTAGCTCCCTTAATCTCTGATCATAATCCATACTCTAAACCAGGCAGCATCCTGGTAAATCTCCTCTGTACCCCTTTCCAATGCTTCCACATCCTTCCTGTAGTGAGGCAACCAGAACTGGACACAATACTCCAAGTGTGGCCTAACTAGAGTTTTATAGATCTGCATCATTACATCGCGTCTCTTAAACTCAATCCATTGACTTATGAAAGCTAACACCCCATAAGCTTTCTTAACTACCCTATCTACCTGTGAGACAACTTTCAAGGATCTGTGGACATGTACTCCCAGATCCCTCTGCTCCTCCACATTACCAAGTATCCTGCCATTTACTTTGTACTCTGCCTTGGAGTTTGTCCTTCCAAAGTGTACCACCTCACACTTCTCCAGGTTGAACTCCATCTGCCACTTCTCAGCCCACTTCTGCATCCTATCAATGTCTCTCTGCAATCTTCGACAATCCTCTACACTATCTACAACACCACCAACTTTTGTGTTGTCTGCAAACTTGCCAACCCACCCTTCTACCCCCACATCCAGGTTGTTTGTTGTATGCCCTTTCTTTTGCTTTTACAATAGCTTCAACTTCTCTTGTCAGCCATGGTTGTACTATTTTACCATTTGAGTATTTATTTAGTTTTGGAATACACATGTCCTGCACCTTCCTCATTTTCCCCAGAAACACACATCATTGCTGCTCTGCTGACATTCCTGACAGCAGCTCCTTCCTATTTTCTTTGGCATACTCCTCTCTCATACCACTGTAATTTCCCCTACTCCACTGAAATACTGCTACATCAGACTTTACTTACTCCCTATCAAATTTCAAATTGAACTCTATCATATTGCGATCACTGGTTCCTAAAGGTTCTTTTACCTTAAGCTCCCTAATTGCCTCTGGTTCATTACATAACACCAATCCAGTATAGCTGATCCCCTAGTAGGCTCTATGACAAACTGCTCTAAAATGCCATCTCAGGCATTCAACAAACTCACTGTCTTGAGATCCATTACCAACCTGATTTTCCCAATCGACCTGTATGTTAAAATCTCTCATGACTACCATAACATTGCCCTTTTGACATGCCTTTTCTATTTCCTATTGTAATCTGTGATCCACCTCCCAACCACTGTTGGGAGGCCTATATATAACTGCCATCAACATACCCTTTCAGTTTATTCATCAACCCACAAGGATTCAACATCTTTCTGCTGATCTAAGACCATAAGACATAGGAACAGAATTAGGCCATCTGGCTCATTTCGTCTGCTCCATCACTCAATCATGGCTGATCCTTTTTTGCTATCTCCACCTCAAGCCCAGTTGCTGGACTACTCCCCATAACCTTTGATGCCATGTCCAATCAAGAACTAACAATCTCTGCCTTAAATACACCCAACAACCTGGCCTCCACAGCTGCATGTGACAACAAATTCTACAAATTCACCACCCTCTGGCTAAAGAAATTTCACTGCATCTCTATTTTGAAAGGCTGCCCCTCTATCCTGAGGACTGTGCCCTCTTGTTCTAGACTCTCCCACCATGGGAAACATCCCTTCCACATCTACTCTGTCTAGGCCTTTCAACATTTGATGGGAATCCCTCCTGTCCTTCTGAATTCCAGTGAGTACAGACTCAGAACCATCAAATGTTCCCCATATGATAACCCTTTCTTTCCTGGAATCATCCCTGAACACCTTTGGAGTGTTCTGCACAAGGACTCCCAAGTCCCTGTGCACCACAGATTCTTGGATTTTCTCCCTGTTTAGAAAAGTGTCTGGACATTTATTTCTACTACCAAAGTGCATGACATTTGGTGCTATTCTTTACCAGTAGATAGATAGATAGATAGATAGATAGATAGATAGATAGATAGATACTTTATTCATCCCCATGGAGAAATTCAACATTTTTTCCAATGTCCCATACACTTATTGTAGCAAAACTAATTACATACAATACTTAACTCAGTAAAAATATGATATGCATCTAAAATCACCCTCTCAAAAAGCATTAATAATAGCTTTTAAAAAGTTCTTAAGTAGTTTACTTAAATACATTGAGTCCTAACCCCGGCACTTTAACATATCTTACTCCTGGCGGTTGAATTGTAAAGCCGAATGGCATTGGGGAGTATTGATCTCTTCATCCTGTCTGAGGAGCATTGCATCAATAGCAACCTGTTGCTGAAACTGCTTCTCTGTCTCTGGATGGTGCTATGTAGAGGATGTTCAGGGTTTTCCATAATTGACCGTAGCCTACTCAGCGCCCTTCGCTCTGCTACCAATGTTATACTCTTCAGTACTTTGCCCACGACAGAGCCCGCCTTCCTTACCAGCTTATTAAGATGTGAGGCGTCCCTCTTCTTAATGCTGCCTCCCCAACACGCCACCACAAAGAAGAGGGCGCTCTCCACAACTGACCTATAGAACATCTTCAGCATCTCACTACAAACATTGAATGACGCCAACCTTCTAAGGAAGTACAGTCGACTCTGTGCCTTCCTGCACAAGGCATCTGTGTTGGCAGTCCAGTCTAGATTCTCGTCTAACTGTACTCCCAGATACTTGTAGGTCTTAACCTGCTCCACACATTCTCCATTAATGATCACTGGCCACACCAGCCCCTCTGCCTACCTTCCTGTCACCTCCTGCAACTTCAGGGTGACTACTTTCCTGTAATTTTGATCAATTATCTCCTCACTCACCTGTACAAGCCAAAGGTCATCCAGTTGCTGCTCCAGTTCCCTAACACGGTCTTCAAGGATCTACAGTCGGTTGCACTTCACGCAGATGTAGTTCCCCAGGAGACTCTGGGTCTCCCAGTTCTCCAACATGTTTCTTCCTAGTTAGTTGAGGATACCCGTTCTTGACTCCACCACAGATCCCATTGAAGGAATAGATGTGTGAGAAGGTCACCACTTGAAGATTTTTACTCTAGGCTTATCCAAACCCAGCCCCATTCTCTCCTCACACAATGCTGGGCACATTAGGAACATATGCCACGAGCCTCAGAGCCACGTTGCAGAATTTGTCAAAAGTACAGTGGAATCCACTGGAAAGACTACAGGAACTGGATGCAAAGCTTTCATGCTATGATGTTGTTTCAGGGCAGTTCTAAAAATCATTGTGATAATTGGCACAAATGGGCAATGGAGCATATTAGAAGGAAAATATTGGAAAAGATATTACAAAGTTCACAAGTTAACTCCACCTGTTCTTAGCATGACTAGAATTGATGAATACTTTAAACATCTGTGAGCAACTAATGATCTATAACATGTGGGGAGACATTGGCTGTTCTGTGTATAAGTGCTATCACTCTAAGTGAATTCCCACATTTTCATGTGCAAATATCAACATTATTTAATTTAGTTATTGAAATGCAACATGGCCCTTCCAGCCTTTCTAAACACACCGCACAGCAATCCCCCGATTTAATCCCAGCCTAATCACAGAACAATTTACAATGACTAATTAACCTATCAACACACACATCTTTAGACTGTGGGAGGAAACCAGACTAATGGAACTAGCCCATGCAGCCACAAGGAGAACATACAAACAAATTAACAGCTGTGCTTTGTAGGTTTTCCAGATTACATTCCAATATTAACTTCCACCTAGCTCCCAGCAAGGCTGACCAAAATCACAACAAGTACTCTTTTCATAGACTGTAGAATTTTAGTGGAAAAATTGCACCAGGGTAAACCCTGATGCAGAAATGGTTTCTCTCCTGACTTGAAAGGATTGAAAATGAGGGACTAAGAGTTATATTGTCTTCTTAATTTTTAGTGTTTTAAACTTCATAAAAACATACAACACCGAAACAGATCTTTGGGCCCACCAATTCAATGCTGACCAAGATGTGCCCATTCACATTACTCCCTTTTAATTCTCTGCATCTTTCATTATCCCCCCTCCCTTAATCATACCATTCAACTATAATGCGCAAATTAGACTGGCTGATTACTTACCAACCTATGTGCCTTCAGGATGTGGGAGGAAAGCAGAGTACCTGGAGAAACGCCATAAATCTACTGAGGTGCCACCTTATTTTTTCCATTATATTTTTAATAATTGTGAAGGTACTTTATTAGGCTGGATATTTGTTAATATATATGGGATGGTACTAATGTCCAAAACTAACATCTAACCAAGTAAGGCATGGTTTAGTGAGAGTTTTTCCTCAACTGCTTTATCAGCAGTGTTGTTCTATGATATGACAGGGTTTGCATCTTTCACCCTGCCGTGGAAACAGGTGGTTCACTATCAATGACAAATCTTGCCCATTGGTTGGTTGGAGGGTACTAAAAATACGAAGGATGATCAAATGGAGTAGCCCTGTAATCATGCCGTTTGAATTCACGAGAAGTAAAATGATGAGTCCTATTAAGACAGAAAAGCTAAATTTACAGTTTTGTGCTTTACACATCAGATATATATGGCATATTGATTATCTACCACACAGTAAAACATTAAATGTGTCTGTCAGTACAGTTAAGTAGCTAATCTCAAATAACCTCAATTAGACTTATCACCTATTGGCAGGATAATAAGTGAGGTTTTAGGCCAAGCATTAACTGTTGTATACCCTTGCTTAGCTTTGACCCACTTGTCAACATTAAGGATTGAGTAAACTTCAGAGGTATCAGCAGTAAGAAAGAATTTATGCCATCGTTCATAAATAATTTAGGAAGTAGTTAGCTGTGCAGCAAATTTCTTTTGCATGTAAAATGGAGTCAGTGTGGTAAAAATATACCTAAGATGGCTGGATTCTCATTTGGCATTCATTTGGCGATCCCTGGCAAATTTGGAAGTATAATAGTTTTAAAATTCTTTCGACACATTCATCACAGATAAACAGGGGAAAAGGTTGATCTGCAGTGGCTAAACAAGTGTAAGTATTTGAAATATTTTATTTATACAGTATTTGTGGGGGCAGCAGGGGCAATGATGATCATCCAAATGCAGGAGAGATAGAAGAATAACAATTCACTTTACAGGGGTTCCCAACCTATGGTCTACAGCCCCCTGCTTTAGAAGAACAATCATTTTAGGCAGATTGAAAAAACACCAGCTGCAGTATCCAGGTCACCTACTATTCTGACGTAGAAAAGAATGCTGTTCCTTCATTCTCACTGAATCAAATCCTTGGAATTCTCAATTTGAAAGCATGGTTGGAATATCATCACTTCAAGGATTGCAGTTCAAGCATGCAACCCACTATTGGACAACAGGAGTTAATGATGATGATTTCCTTTTTGATAGAGCTGGATGTGAAAGGCGGGAGGGGAGAGAGCCATGGATATTAGGGTTAGAGGTAGGGTTGGAGATGGAGGTGAGAGCCTGGGTGGATGGAGGGATTCTGGGGGGGGGGGGGGGGGAGGGAGAGAGAGAGAGAGAGAGAGAGAGAGAGAGAGAGAGAGAGAGAGAGAGAGAGAGAGAGAGAGTCAGGGTTTGTGGGGGTGTGGAGATTAGGGTTAGTGATAGGGTAGGATTGGGACGAAGGTAAGAGGGATGTGAAATTTAGGGTTAAGGGTGGGGGGGGGGGGGTGGAGATGAGGACCTGGAGGGGAGAAGGGGCTGGCAGGGAGAGATTAGGGTTAAGGATAGGGATAGGGTTGTTTGCATGCCCTACAGTTCCCCACCCCCGTACACACACTCACACACACACACACACACCGCCTCCCCCCCCCCCCCCCCCCCCAGCAGGTAATTGATTACTGACTGGTATGCCCTTAAAGTTTTTACCTCTCTTAAAAGCTGACACTATTGTGCATTGACCCGGTTGTTCCCCTTTGTCTGAAGTTGTTCAAAGTGGGTTTTAATTAACCTCTGGATATTAACCACCATCCCACTGAATCCTGTTGTCAATGGCAGCTTGTGTATGTGTAAGGGCCTTCAAGAAGTCAGACTGGACAGGCCTGAGTTTGCTTTACTATAGCCTCTTTGTCTGAGTGCAGTAAAGTTGATATTAATGGCCTGCTGGAAATCCTTCTCCCTGGTGCCTGCTGCTTCCCTCAACCCACAGGCTCTGGAACCAAAGGAGATAACTTCAGACAACTTCCTTGCCTCATCATTGAAATATTTCCACAACCAATGGATTCATTTCCAAGGATTCTTAGAAATGGAAATATAGAAAAACTACAGCACAATACAGGTCCTTCGGCCCACAATGCTGTGCTGAACATGTGCTTACTTAAGAAATTACCTAGGGTTACCCATAGCCCTCTATTTTTCTAAGCTCCATATACCTGTCCAGGAGTCTCTTAAAAGACCCTATCATATTCACCTCCACCACCATCGCTGGCAGCCCATTCCCAGCACTCACCACTCTCTGCATAAAAAGCTTATCCCTGACATCTCCTCTGTACCAATTCCAAGCAGCTGAAAACTATCCCCTTTCATGATAGCCATTTCAGTCCTGGGGAAAAGCCATTGACTATCCACATGATCAATGCCTCTCATCATCTTATATACCTCTATCAGGTCACTTTTCATCTTCTGTCGCTCCAAGGGGGGAAAAGGCTGAGTTCACTCAACCTATTCTCATAAAGCCTGCTCCCTAATCCAGACAACATCCTTGTAACTCTCCTCTGCACCCTTTCTATAGTTTCCACATCCTTCCTGTAATGAGGTGACCAGATCTGAGCACAGTATCCCAAGTGGGGTTTGACCAGGGTCCTATATAGCTGGAATATTATCTCTCAGCTCTTAAACTCAATCCCATGGTTGATGAAGGCCAATGCACCATATGCATTCTTAACCACAGAGTCAACCTGAGCAGCTGCTTTGAGTGTCCTATGGATTTGGACCCCAAGATCCCTCTGATCCTTCAGACTACCAAGAGTCTTACCATTAATACTATATTCTGCCATCATATTTGACCTACAAAAATGAACTACCTCATACTTACAAAACGCTGGTGGAACACAGCAGGCCAGGCAGCATCTATAAGGAGATGAAGGGTCTCGGCCCGAAATGTCGACAGTGCTTCTCCTTATAGATGCTGCCTGGCCTGCTGTGTTCCACCAGCATTGTGTGTGTGTTGTTTGAATTTCCAGCTTCTGCAGATTTCCTTGTGTTTGCACCTCACACATATCTGGGTTGAACTCCATCTGCCACTTCTCGGCCCAGTTTTGCACCTTATCGATTTCTCGCTTTAACCTCTGACAGCCCTCCACACTATCCACAACACCCCCAACCTTTGTGTCATGAGCAAATTTACTAACCTATCCCTCCACTTCCTCATTAAGGTCATTTATAAAACTCATGAAGAGAAAGGGTCCCTGAACAGATCCCTGAGGCACATCACTGGTCACCAGTCTCCATGCAGAATATGACCCATCTACAACCACTCTTCGCCTTCTGTGGGCAAGCCAGTTCTGGATTCACAAAGCAATGTTCCATTGGATCCCATGACTCCTTACTTTCTCAAAAAGCCTTGCATGGGATACCTTATCAAATGTCTTGCTGAAATCCATATACACTACATCTACCGCTCTATCTTCATCAACGTGTTTAGTTATATCCTCAAAAATTCAGTCAGGCTCGTAAGGCACAATCTGCCTTTGACAATGTCATGCTAACTATTCCTAATCATATTATGCCTCTCCAAATGTTCATAAATCCTGCCTCTCAGGATCTTTTCGATCAATTTACCAACCACTCGTAAGACTCATTGGTCTAATTTCCTGAGCTATCTCTACTCCCTTTCTTGAATAAGAAAACAACATTTTCAACACTTCAATCCTCTGTAACCTCTCCCGTCCCCATTAATGATGTGAAGATTATTGCCAGAGTCTCAGCAATCTCCTCCCTCACCTCCCACAGTAGCCTGGGGTACATCTTGCCTGATCCCAGAGACTTATCCAACTTGATGCTTTCCAAAACCTCCAGCATGTCTTCTTTCTTAACATCTATATGCTCAAGCTTTTCAAATCACTGTAAGTCATCCCTACACTCGCCAATATCCTTTTCTGTAGTGAATACTGAAGCAAAGTATTCATTAAGTACCTCAGCTATCTCCTCCGGTTCCATACACACTTCTCCACTGTCACATTTGATTGGTCCTATTCCCTCATGTCTTATCCTCTTGCTCTTCACATGCTTGTAGAATGCCTTGGGTTTTTCCTGAATCCGGCTTGCCAAGGCCTTCTCATAGCCCCTTCTGGCTCTCCGAATTTCATTCTTAAGCTCCTTCCTGCTAGCCTTATAATCTTCTAGATCTCTATCATTACTAAGTTTTTTGAACCTTTTGTAAGCTTTTCTTTTCTTCGTGATTAGATTTTCAACAGCCTTTGTACACCATGGTTCCTGTACCCTACCATCCTTTGGAATATACCATTGGAAAGTATCCCCTGAACATTTGCCACATTTCTGCTGTACATTTCACTGAGAACATCCTTTCCTACTTTATGCTTCCAAGTTCCTGCCTGATAGCTTCATATTTCCCCCTACTCCAATTAAACACTTTCCTAACTTGTCTCTTCCTATCTCTCTCCAATGTTTTGTTAAAGGAGATAGAATTGTGATCACTATCTCAAAAAATGCTCTCCTACTGAGCCAGCTGCCCCTTCCTCCGTCTCTTCAGTTTGGTTCCCACCTTCCAGCAATTCTAGTTTAAACTCTCCCCAATAGCCCTAGCAAACCTCCCTGCCAGGATATTGGTCCCCCTCGGATTCAAGTGTAACCTGTCCATTTTGTACAGCTCATGCCTGCCCCAAAAGAGGTCCCAATGATCCAGAAATCTGAATCCCTGCCCTTGCTCCAATCCTCCACCTTATTCTATTCCTATACTCACTGTTACGTTGCACAGGCAGTAATCCCGAGAGTATTACCTTTAAGGTCCTGCGTCTCAACTTCCTCCTTAACTCCCTGTAGTCTGTTTTCAGGACCTCCTCCCTTTTCCTACCTATGTCGTTGGTACCAAAATGTACCACAACCTCTGCTGTTCACCTTCCCACTTCAGGATATTGTGGACGTGATCAGAAACATCCCGGACCCTGGCACCTGGGAGGCAAACTACCATCTGTGTTTCTTTCCTGCGTCCACAGAATCACCTGTATGACCCCCTAACTATAGAGTCCGCTGTTACTGCTGTCTTCTTCCTTTCCCTACCCTTCTGAGCCACAGGGTCAGAGGTTTGGCTACTGTTACTTCCCCCAGTTAGGTCGTTTCCACCCCCCCCCCCCCAACAGTACTCAAGCGGGAGTACTTATTGTTATGGGGGACAGCCACAGGGGTACTTCTTAGTATCTTACCCTTGCCCTTCCCTCTCCTGACTGTTACCCACTTATCTGTCTCCCGAGGCCCCGGTGTGACTACTTGCCTATAGCTCCTCTCTATCACCTCCTCATCCCTGACCTCACCATCTCATGTTTTCAATATTTATTGCTGATTTACTTATTATTTTTCTCTTTGTATTTGTGCAGTTGGCTGTCTTTTGCACACTGGTTGAATGCCCAGTCTGGTGCAGTCTTTCATTGATTCTGTTATGGTTATTATTCTATAGATTTATTGAGTGTACCTGCAAGAAAATGAATCTCGGGGTTGTATATGGTGGCGTATAGGTACTTTGATAATAAATTTACTTTGAAGTTTGAAGTACAGTCAAATCGTTAGTGAGAAATTCAACTCAGAGGCTCTCTAGCTTTCTGCTATGTGAGTCTTTCAAATGCATTTGCAGGGCAAATGAATAATAAAAACTGCTCGTCTGTGATCATCCAGAAAAGACAGTAACTGAACAAATATGAAAAAGTATCATAATAAGATGTCAAAGAGTAAAATGATAGTTGTCTCTTCATGGCCCCACTATCTGATAATGTGATGACCTTATTAAAGAGACATTTAATTCATGGGAGGAAAATATTCCCACTCCAACCCAGCTGGCCTGCCTTTTCTGATGTTTATTTGGTGCTGAGAAATCTTATCTCTAGAAAAGAACGGAATGTTTACAATACTTGAGGGGAAAATGTTTTGTAGATTTAAAGAGAAAATTAAGGTCTGCACACTTCCTTTCAACATTTTTAAAATGTTACTGTCCTCAAAATTATGAAATAAATAAAATATCCTAAATATATGAAGTGTCACTTTCTGATTCATTTGGTGGAAAGTTGTGTCTAGATCAGTCACCCATTTTAATTGGTGTTAATAGAAAGGAAAATTGTAAAGAAATGCTGTTTCAAAGCATTTTTACAATCACGTCAATTCCTAGATGAACTGAAGACAAAAATCTCATCCAAGGCAAATTGACATTTAAAAACATTACAGCTGTTATCTGTGGACTCAAAGTGTAATAGTACTAAGAACCCATCAAAAGTGTTATTCTTTTGGTTTGGCTAAACCTCTGAACATTAAAAGATATTTCATATTTCTGGATTCAGCAGTGAGAAGATAGTGATGTCATTGTTAAAGATAGCAAGAGGTTAGAAAGTTGTTTGGAAGATTGACAGAATGGCATCTTAAAGTGTATTGAAGGTTGCTACAAGGAATTCTTTATCTGTCAGGTCATTCGGTTTGTGATTAGTTGCTACAAAGCTACAAAGACTTTCGGAAAATACCCCCTGCTTTTATCTCAGTAATACAGGACCATTGGACATAGTGCCATAGCTTTGATGTCCTTTCTCGGGATTGTACATAAACTGTTCAATCCCTGCTACAGATTGTTTGTAAGAGTATAAAAAATTTCATATATCTCAGCTTCCTAGATGTGTGCCTCTGTGCACACTATTCTACCTATTGAAAAACAATTTAAAAATGTAGATGCATCTGTGGAAAGTTTCAAGTTGAAGACCGTTCATCAGAACAGTCAGCTATGAGTTTTGATCATTATCTTTTGTTTAATGCCTGCACTCAACAACAAGGAGGAATAATAATTCAGCAAGATGTCTGGTGCACTATATTAAAAAAGTCAACTAAGTCCCAATTGCACAATTCTTTCGATGTCACGATGCCTTCCCTGTAAACCACCATTTTACTTTAATTTGTTCTTTCCCGGCAAGTTCCGGGCATCTAATTAAAGGCCTTTGGTATTTGGTATTTCCCCAAGTCTGCTTCAACTTGAGATTCTGTACAGAGTATCATCGACAAGCATGACTTGATGAATTCTCAGCATTTCCGCTGGGGGTTCTTTCCACTAAATCCATGCCAGAGAAGGTTTCCTGTAGATACTCAACACATAAGTCTTTATGACCACAGTCGCTTGCGCAGCCAGTGGTAACATAGTCAGAACCTTGCCCCTAGGTTGCTCTTGAAATTATTGTGGCTATACAAAGGTTATATTTCAGTAAGATTACCTTTAATTATAGAAACGCATTCCTCACTGAAGTATAAGTACTGATATTTCTCCAAAAAATAATGTGTGGGTATGGATTTTGCTGTGTACCATTTTCCCTTCCTTCTCCTCACACTTCCAGTAACCTGTTCACTTTGTACATCCTCTGCTCACACATGCAGAGTTCAGAAAAGAAAAGAACTCATCTGCCATAATGGCCCCATTCATCTTTAGCCCAGGTTAATTATAGCATAGCTCAGTTGGTGGAACACTCAAATGATTCAGAAGAACATGGCATCAAGCAAAATGCCTACTGTGGATCCTCACTCTACTCTGAGAATAATTGCCAACTACACATCACTTGGAGAAACTAATTTGTAGAGAGGTCATGATGACATAAGAGCTTCATCTTGCACCCTGCACATTGCTTCTTACAAATTTCAGCAACTGTCAAAGGAAAGCACCAAAATATGTGGAGTTAAGAAAATCAAAAGAGAGAATACAGAAATGGGAAACAAAGTCAGAAGATGATGGGAAAACTGAGCAGGTTTAGATAGCAGATAGGGAAAGAGAAACAACCAATATTTTCAGTCTTCCTCAGAATTGTGGAATTATGGTATGGATCAATTCAACCCTCCCTTCATTTTAGTCATTCACATGAGGAACACACACAATCAGGGATATACATATTGTATCTGTTTGATGTTCCCCTTCAACAGTGGTCAAATTTAATTTCTGTGCATGGCCCTGAAGAGACATTAGTTGGAACATAAAGGCAAGATCCTGTAGTTGCTGGAAAACCAGAGTAGCACAAGATGCTGGAGGAATTCTGCAGATCAGGCAGCATCTATGAAAAGGAATAAATAGTTGATGTTTCAGGCTAAGATCCTTCATCAGGATTGGAAAGAAAGATGCAAGAATCCAAAATAAGGAGGTGAGGTGGCGGAGTACAAACTGGCAGACGATACATGAAGCCAGATGAGGGAAGGGGGATAAGTGAGAAGCTGGGAGGTGAGAAGTGGAAAAGATAAATGGGCTGAAGAAGACGGCATCTGATAGGAGAGGATAGAGGATCATGGGAGAAAGGGAAGGAGGAGGGGCACCAAAGGTAGGTGATAGCAGGTGAAGAGAAGAGAAGGGGTAAGAGGGGACCCAGAGCAGGGAATGGAAAAAGAGACAAGGGGGAGGGTGGAGAGATTAACATAAGTTAGAGAATCAATGTTTATTTTGTCAGGTTGGGGGCAACACAGATGAAATATGAGTCTGAGGGTGACCTCAACACGACAGTAGAGCATGCCATGCACATGTCAGGATGGTAATGGAGAATGGAATGAAAATGTATGGCCAGCAGGAAGTCCCACGCTCGACAAAACAGTACTCCAATCTGCATTGAGTCTCACTGATGTTGAGGAGGTCGCACCGAGAGCACCGGATACAGTAGATACACCTGACAGGCGTGCAGGTGAAATTGATGAATGATGGTGAGGGAGGAGGTGAAGAAGCAGGTGTACCATTTTTTTTCCTTTGCAGGGATACGCTAGGAGGAAGATCAGAGGGGAGGGACAAATGGACAAGGGAGTCAGAGAGAGAGAGAGATTCCCAATAGAACACGGAAAGTAGGTGGGGGGAGGGAAGGATGTGTTTCATAGTAGAATCTGGAATTACAGAGAATTACCCTTCAGCTGCCCATCCACCTCTTCCCTCACTACCATCCAGAGCCTCAAACAGTCCTTACAAGTGAGGCAATACTTTACCTGCAAGTTTGTTGCTGTCATCTACTATACCACAGCGTATCACCTTCCTCTGGCGTCCCTCCTCCTTCCATTTCACCCATGGTCAATTCTGCTCTTCTGTCAGATTCCTTCTTCTTCAGCCCTTAACTTTTTCTATCCATCACATCCCAGATTCTCACTTCATCCCCATCCCTCAGCCACTCACCTTCTCACTCAACTGACATCATCTATCATCTGCTGGGCTGTACTCTTTCCCCTCCCCTACCTTCTTATTCTGACTCCTCCCCACTTCCTTTTCAGTCCTGATGAAGGGTCTCAGCGCAGAATGCCAACTGCTTTTTCCTCTCCATAGATGCTGCCTGACCTGCTGAGATCCACAGCATTTTTATGGGCTGAGGTTTTCTCATTTGGTTGAAGTTATGATGGCTCAAAAGATCAAGCTATGATGACAAGACATTGAGACCAGTGTATTTGGCCTCATTGATTATTAAGTGTGGATTAGCCTTTATGACTACAATTACTTTTTTAATGAGCATAAACTAACTGCAAAAAATTCTGATTATTTTTTAAACATTTAAAGCTTTAAAATTCTTATAGCATAATGTCTCAAACTTTATCATAACTCACAGTGAGAGATGGACTTGTTTATCAAAGTACATAAGGAACAATAAAGGCTTCTACAGACATCACTAACAGAGTTTAGGTGAAAAAATTTGGAGTAATGATGGCTCCTCTGTCCTGTACTGTTATTCCCTTGAAAGGCAGTTACAATGTGAGAAACATTTCTCCTCTGCTAAGCGTATGGTATATCTTTTTGTAAGTATTCAGTTATTGATGTAATAGCTATACCATAGGATTTTAAGATTTTTCTCAAAAACCAACAAAACTCAAAGAACAAACATGAGGAAATCTGCAGATGCTGGAAATTCAAACAACACACACAAAATGCTGGTGGAACACAGCAGGCCAGGCAGCATCTATAAGGAGAAGCACTGTTGACGTTTTGGGCCGAAACGTCAAAGGAAATGTGTTGATCTCTGCTTTGGCTGGTGATCAGAAATGTTTCATTGTTATATCACCATCATCATCATTATCTACCACGTCATGTAACATGGGCATTCATGGTCTTGACTGTGATTGTTCTTAGCAAATTTTCCTCCAGTAGTGGTTTGCCATTGCCTTTCTCTGGGCAGTTTCTTTACAAGATGAGTGACTTCAGCCATTATCAAAGCTCTTCAGAGATTATCTGCCTGGTGTCAGAGGTCACAAAACCAGGACATGTGATATTCACCAGCTGCTCACATGACCATCCACCAGCTGCTCACATGACCATCCACCACCTGCTTCACATGACCCTGATCAGGGGGCTAAGCAGGTGGTACACCTGGCCTAAAGGTGACCCGCAAGGTAGCGGAGGGAAGAAGTGTTATGGATCTCCTTTGGTAGAGACGTATCTCCAACCCACCAACCTAAATTGTTATATAGCTCTAATAAATGTATTTAGTATTAAGCTTGAAGTGAAAAGATCAGTACAAATCAGGAGGGAAACTAAGCTCTCTCAATAATCTGGTGATATACCTATGTTCTTTTGTTTTCCTTGACTATATTATTTAAGCTTGTTTACTGTGTCACACAGGAGGACAAATAAAATACACTTTTAAAATGCTGGAGGAACTGATAAAGGGCTTTAATCTTCCCCATAGATGCTGCCTGACCTGCTGAGTTCTTCCAGCATTTTGAATGTGCTACTTTGAATTTCCAACATCTGCAGAATCTCTTGTGACTATAAAAAAAAAACATTTTTATTCTTTGAGCAACCATATAGACATATGACCTAGTAGATTATTTAACGTGCACCAAAAATGTTTGGCAATTATCGATCATACTGATGTTTACATATGGAAATGCAACAATAACGAACACGTCATGCTGAAGACTGTTTAAAGAAAATAATCTATGAGGAAATATTGACAAGCTAATTAGGAAAAACTTGACCAAATAAAGTGTAAAATGTGAGATTACCTGCTTTTGGATGAAGAATAGAAAAGCAGAATATTGGAAGCAAAATACAGATGCTGCTGCTCGGTGCAATCTAGATGTCCTTGTGCATGGCATACTGTAAATCAGTAAACAGCCATAACTAATGAGGAAAGCAAATGTCTTTTATTGCAAGTGGAATGGAATATAAAAATAAGGAAGACTTGCACAGCTAGCTAGGGAGTTGGTGAAACCACATGTTGAGTGCTGCCTAGGTTTCTAGTATCCCTTAAGGAGGCATATTGTGGTATTAGAGCCACTTCAGAGAAGGTTCACAAGGTTAATACCTGATATGAAGTGATTGACTTAAGAGCAAAGGCTAAGCTCGTTGAGCCAATACACATAGAAGCTTAGAATGGGGATGATCAAACTGAGAACTACAAGATTCTGAAAGACGTGAGAAATTCTGCAGATGCTGTTAGTCAAAAGCAACACATTCAAAATGCTGGAGGGACTCAGCCATTCAGGCAGCATCTATGGAAATGAACAAACAGTCGATGTACTGGGTCAAAACCCTTCTTCTTCACTTTCTGAAAGGATGACAGGGTAGTCATTGAGAGGATGTTTCTTCTGACAGAGGAATTTAGAACTTGAGGCATAATTTCAGGATGGAAAGATTCAATTGGATCCTTGACTTCCTAACCGGAAGGCCACAACCTGTGTGGATTGTTGATAATATCTCCTTCTTGCTCTATATCAATACCAGCGCACCTCAGGGTTGGTGTGCTTAGCCCACTGCTCTACTCCCTCTATAGCCATGACTATGTGGCTAGGCATAGCTCAAATACCATCTATAAATTTTTTGATGACACAACCATTGTTTGTAGAATCTCAGATGGAGATGAGAGGGCGTACAGGGGCGAGATATGCCAACTAGTGGAGTGGTGTCACAGCAACAATCTTGTGCTCAATGTCAGTAAGACGGAAGAGCTTTCTGTGGACTTCAAGAGGGTAAGATGAGAGGACACGGTCCAATTATCATTAGAGGGATCAGAAGTGGAGAGAGTGAGCAAGATCTGGGTATCAAGATCTCTGAGGATCTAACCTGGTCCCAACATATCAATGCAGCTATAAAGAAGGCAAGACAGTGGCTATATTTAATTAGGAGTTTGAAGAGATTTGGTTTGTCACTTAAAACACTTGAAAATTTCTATGGATGTGCCGTGGAAGCATTCTGACATGGTGTATCAATGACTGATATCGGGAGGGGAGACTACTGCACAGGACTGAAAGAAGTTACAGAAAATTGTAAAATTATTCAGCTACATTTTGGGTACTAGCTTCTGTAGTGTCCAAGACATCTTCAAGGAACGGTGCCTCAGAAAGGCAACATCCATTATTAAGGACCCTCATCACCCCAGGACATGCCCTCTTCTCATTGATACCATCAGGAGGGAGGTACACATTCCTGAAGGCACACATTCAGCAATTCAGGAACAGCTGCTTCCCCTCTGCCATATGATTCTGAAATGGACATTGAACCCTTGAACTCTACCTCACTTTTTTGATATATATTACTTCTGTTTTGCACTATTTTAAATCTATTTAATATTTACTGTAAATGATTTACTTATTTTTTTCTCTTTCTATGCTATTATGTATTGCTTTGAACTGCTGCTGCTAAGTTAACACATTTCATGACACATGCCGGTGATAATAAACCTGATTCTGATTCCACTCCCAAAATGGAGATGAGGAAGAATTTCCATTCTTTGATAATCATGAACATTTTGGGATTTCTTCCACTAGAGAGCTGTGGTGGATGAATTATTGAAGATAATTGAAGCTGAAATAAGTAAACAGATTTATAGGGGGGGGGGGGAGGGTGTCAAAGTTATGGTAAATAGGCCATTTAAGGCCAAGATTAAACTAGCCAAGATCTTCTGGAATGAGGGAGCAGGATTAATATGTTTATGGCTTACTCTTGCTTCTTACATTCAAACATTTACAAAGTACTTATTGTGCAGTGGAGCAAATAGAGCACCACAAAAGGTGGTTACAACTCATTAACTCAATTAATTGAATTAAATCAATTCTGGATTTAGCTGAAATTGTAGGAAAGATTTTTCTACACTTTTTTCTGTTATTCATGAAGTTGATTCAAAGTTAACTGCTACCAGCAAAAGATGACTTTAATCCTAATTCTTGTTAACATAAAACTCTAAATCATTTATAAACATTTTCTCCATGCTGGCACCAGAAAAACACTGCATATGTTTCTGTTACATGCCTGCTGTTACTTGTTCTCTAAAAAACAACTTTAATTATCAATATATTGAAATAATGAAACAAGTTATCTGTGCAACACAGTTAATGGATTATTTATTAAAATTTCAGAAAATGTGAATATTCTGAAAGTTGTTTACAAGGAATAGAATGGTTAGTGTAAAATTTTTAAGAAGTTCACTGCCTATATCCATAGACAGCCCGATGTGACTCAGATAACAAGATGAAAGGCTTTCTGTATGACCAAAAGAGACAGTATACCACAGAGCTAACAACTATCATTTATTGTTTTTTTAAATTTCCGTCTGCCTGTTCTGGTATATGCTAACCACTAAAATATCAAACTGGTAAATCATAAGAACATAGAACATATGATACAGCACAATACAGGCCCTTTAGCCCACAAAGCTGTGCCGAACATGTCCCTACCTTAGAAATTACTAGGCTTACCCATAGCCCTCTATTTTTCTAAGCTCCATGTACCTATCCAAAAGTCTCTTAAAAGACCCTATCATATCCGCCTCCACCACCGTTGCCAGCAGCCCATTCCGTGCACTCACCACTCTCTGAGTAAAAAACTTACCCCTGACATCTCCTCTGTACGTACTCCCCAGCACCTTAAACCTGTGTCCTCTTGTGGCAACAATTTCAGCCGTGGGAAAAATGCCTCCGACTATCCACACAATCAATACCTCTCATCATCTTATATACTTCTATTAGGTCACCTCTCATCCTCTGTCACTCCAAGGAGAAAAGGCCGAGTTCACTCAACCTGTTCTCATAAGGCATGCTCCCCAATCCAGGCAACATCCTTGTAAATCTCCTCTGCACACTTTCTGTGGTTTCCACTTCCTTCCTGTAGTGAGATGACAAGAACTGACCACAGTACTCCAAGTGGGTTCTGACCAGGGTCCCATATAGCTGCAACATTACCTCTTGGCTCCTAAACTCAGTCCCACAATTGATGAAGGCCAACACACCGTACACCTTTTTAACCACAAAGTCAACCTGCGCAGCAGCTTTGAGTGCCCTATGGACTCGGACCCCAAGATTCCTCTGATCCTCCACACTGCCGAGAGTCTTACGCTCTTTTAGGAAGTGGACTCCTGAAGCTGAACAGGCCCTGAGAGACTGCTTCGGTACTACTAACTGGGATGTACTGCAAGGGGGGCTCTGTGGGGGCGTTGAGGAGGTCACTGAATGCACAACGGACTATATTAACTTTTGTGTGGATGCAGTTGTCCCTGTTAGAACTGTTCGCTGCTATCCCAATAATAAGCCCTGGATCACTAGTCACATCAAAGGCCTCCTAAACCAGAAGAAGAGGGCCTTTAAAGATGGTGATCGGTTGGAGCTTAAAAGAGTTCAGAAGGAACTCAGAGTACAGATAAGGGGGGCAAAGGAGCAGTATAGGAGGAAGCTAGAACAAAAGCTGCAGAAAAAAAGCATGAAGGAGGTGTGGGATGGGATGAAGATCATCACCGGATGCGGTGCAAAGCGGGGGGCGAACATAAGTGGAGATGTGGAGAAAGCGAACCAGCTGAACAACTTCTTCAACAGGTTCGACAGCTCAATCTCATCCTCACCGCAGAAATCCACACCAGGCTTACTTCCCTCACAGGAAAATAGCCACTCACAGGAGACCTTGCCCACGCCCAGGATTACGGCTGCACAGGTGGAAGGTCAACTGAGGAAGATCTGTACCAGCAAGGCGGCTGGACCGGATGGAGTTTCCCCACGATTACTGAGGGCCTGTGCGACTGAGCTGGGAGAACCACTACAGCGCATCTTCAACATGAGCCTGGAGCAGAGAAGAGTACCCAGACAGTGGAAAACATCCTGTATTGTCCCGGTACCGAAGAAACCACAACCAAAGGAGTTGAATGACTTCAGACCTGTTGCCTTGACGTCGCACGTGATGAAGACCATGGAGCGGCTGATAATACAGTATCTGAGGCCACAAACCAGGCACGCCCAGGATCCTCTTCAGTTTGCGTATAAGGAGAAGGTGGGAGTGGAGGATGCTATCACGTATTTGCTGCACAAATCACTCTCTCACCTAGATGGGGTCAGTTGTGCTGTGAGGATTACTTTCCTTGACTTCTCTAGTGCCTTTAACACCATCCAGCCCAAGATCTTAAGGCACAAACTAACGGAGATGGGAGTAGACTCTCACATGGTGGATTGGATAGTGGACTACTTGACAGATAGACCTCAGTATGTGCGGTTGGGAGACTGTAGGTCTGACACGGTGGTCAGCAGCACAGGGGCACCGCAGGGAACCGTACTCTCTCCGGTCCTGTTCACCCTGTACACATCAGACTTCCAATATAACTCGGAGTCCTGCCGTGTGCAGAATTTCGCTGATGACACGGCCATAGTGGGGTGTCAGGAATGGACAGGAGGAGGAGTATAGGAAACTGATACAGGACTTTGTGATATGGTGCAACTCAAACTACCTGCGTCTCAATATCACCAAGACCAAGGAGATGGTGGTGGACTTTAGGAGATCTAGGCCTCATATGGAGCCAGTGATCATTAATGGAGAAGGTGTGGAGCAGGTTAAGACCTACAAGTATCTGGGAGTACAGTTAGATGAGAAGTTAGACTGGACTGCCAACACAGATGCCTTGTGCAGGAAGGCACAGAGTCGACTGTACTTCCTAAGAAGGTTGGCGTCATTCAATGTCTGTAGTGAGATGCTGAAAATGTTCTATAGGTCAGTTGTGGAGAGCGCCCTCTTCTTTGTGGTGGCGTGTTGGGGAGGAAGCATTAAGAAGAGGGACGCCTCACGTCTTAATAAGCTGGTAAGGAAGGCGGGCTCTGTCGTGGGCAAAGTACTGGAGAGTTTAACATCGGTAGCTGAGCGAAGGGCGCTGAGTAGGCTACGGTCAATTATGGATAACTCTGAACATCCTCTACATAGCACCATCCAGAGACAGAGAAGCAGTTTCAGTGACAGGTTACTATCGATGCAATGCTCCTCAGACAGGATGAAGAGGTCAATACTCCCCAATGCCATTAGGCTTTACAATTCTACCGCCAGGACTTAAGAACTTTTTTAAAAGCTATTATTAATGCTTTTTGAGACGGTGATTTAGATGCATATCATATTTTTTTACTGAGTTAAGTATTGTATGTAATTAGTTTTGCTACAACAAGTGTATGGGACATTGGAAAAAAAGTTGAATTTCCCCATGGGGATGAATAAAGTATCTATCTATCTATCTATCTATCTATCTATCTATCTATCTATCTATCTATCTATCTATCTATCTATCTATCTATCTATCTATCTATCTATCTATTAATACTATAATCTGCTGTCATATTTGACCTACTAAAATGAACCACTTCACACTTATCTGGGTTGAACTCCATCTGCCACTTCTTAGCCCAGTTTTGCATCCTATCAATGTCCCGCTGTAACCTCTGACAGCCCTCCACACTATCCACAACACCTCCAACCTTTGTGTCATCAGCAAACTTACTAACCCATCCCTCCACTTCCTCATCCAGGTCATTTATAAAAATCATGAAGAGTAAGGGTTCCAAAACAGAAGGAATATAAGAAATTGGAAAAGGAAGGACACATCTGCTCTGTCATTCAATACTATTACTATACTATTTTTCTGCCCATTGCCTATATTCAATGTTTGTATTTGTGTCCAAAATCCTATCATCCTGATCCTTGCATATACTCAATAGTCAAGCGTTCATTGCCCAGTACTTTAGAGTAATCTAAAGACTAGGAGCATTCTGCAAAAGGAAATTTCTCAATTTGGTTCTGAAATAGGTGGCTTCAGCTAACAAAGTGAAATTTCACATATGCCTTTAACTATTTCTTGATCTGCCCTGCAGCTTTTTGGTATTTCTTGTGATCTGAAACCCACGTATTAGTAGGCAATGCAGAAATGTAATTTGGAGATTCTAGTCAGACAAAGCATCATCTGCATCTTGAATTAACAAAGTTTCTTTTTTTTTGTGGTTTTAATCAGAACAGTGAGGACACATTTTTTTCCCCGACAATTGTAGGTAGCAATCTGCCCAAGTTACTAAGGTGACCCAATAGGGAGTTGAGCAATGTTACTCTTTGTATTCTGGGTTTGAATAGAATGCAGGAGAATGCGATTAAACTAATGCAGTTTAATGAACTAATCATATCATGGAAAATTAACAACTGTAACCTGTGATGGAAGACACCTCCCCCTATCATCACACTTGCAGCTTTTCCTCAGACTCTGCCATACTGAAAAACACTCCTTTCACCATTTCAATTTCAACTATACCCAGTGGATGTACTGCGCAACCCTTGGTACATCCATCCAGAACTGCTGATTACAACAGATCTCATAATTTGAAATGCATCTGCTTTGTGGATATCCTTTATTGAATATATTGCATTTCCTGGGTGGGTAAATGATCTTCCTTCATACATAAATATGGTTTCTTTTTCCCATTCAACGAGTTCCTTGTAAGAGAAGAAGGCATAAAGCAAATGAGAAAGGGAAGGACATTGAATTTTGCCTGCCACAAACAACCCTGCTCACAGTCAGAAGAAGATAACTATTTTATGTAAATCAACAGCACTTTTGAGCCTTGGCTGCTGACAGAAATATAAGGAAATTAGAAGGCTGGGCGATGGAATCAGAAAGAGTTCTAAAATATTGAGTATTTATTTCAGTGATGGGTAAACTGTGAAAAGATGGAATAACGGGAGGGCAGAGTTTAATATTTTCACATAGTTTAATACATTCTTGCTTTACCTTCTAAGATCAAAATTTAGAATCGGAATCAAAGTGATGTTTAATTATCACCAGAATATGTCATGAAATTTGTTGTTACGCAGCAGCTATACATTACAATACATAACTTAAATAACTGTAAATTAAATTAAATGTGTGTGTATGTATATATATATATAGTAAATAAATAAAGCAAAAATAAGAAAAAAGGTAGTGAGGTTCAATGTCCATTCAGAAATTTGATGGCAGAGGAGAAGCTATTCCTGAATCATTGAGTGTATGCCCTTAGGTTCCTGTACCCTCTCCCTGATGGTAGCAATGAGAAGAGGGCATGCCTTGGTTGATGGGGGTCCTTAATGATGGATGCTACCTTTTTTAAGGCATTGCTCCTTATAGATGTCCTGGATACAGGGGAGGCTAGAGCCCATGATGGAGCTGACTCCCATGAAATCTCATGTGCAAGAATTAGTAGAAAGTTATGATGTCATCTTTCTTGGGTATTCATAACTCCTGGGTGACAACAACTGGATCGCAGTGGCAGGGCAGCGGCAGACTTTGATTTCAGGATACCATTCACCCAGCAGAAGAAATATGGTGAATCTTAAGGTAATCATCACGATGGAATTCAGAATTTTATATATACTCTCCATAACTGCTGAAGGAATGTCAGTTCTCCTCCAGAAGTAGTAGATTGGTGCCAGAGGGATTTGCATGAATTTCTGCCTTAGAGGTAATTGCTAGCTTCAGGGATTTTCTAACCCATCTCTCAAATAGCCTGATGCATCAACTGCTCAGTTCCATCCATAGATGCTGCCTAACCTACCAAGTTCCTCTGGTATTTTGTGTTAAATAATGCACATAGCCTACAACACACAACACGGACTATCAATTCTAGCATTCCTGCTGCTTAAAATAGCATCCCATACAGAGTATCTTAAATAAATGTGTTTGTAGCAACGTTGATGCTATGGTGCCGTTGTCCTTGTGTCTGTACATTAAATAAAAAACATTTCACTCATGCCAACCTCCATATGAAACCTATCGATTGCAATGGCTACCTTGACTGTACCTGTCTCCATTAAAGATGCCACTTCCAGTAAGATGGTAAAGATGGTATACACACAGTGGCCTTGTGGGGGCCTACCAAAGGTGCTTATTTTCCTTGCTAGGTGAGTTTTTATACATAGTAAGACTACTCTTTACTCCAATAATTACCTGTCCTGCAGGTCCATCGCACCAGCGAACTGCTATTTGTTGGGAGTAACTGGCTGGCAATTCCAAGATGGCCCATTGGGCTGGGGGAGAAGCCAGATTAGGTTTGGAAGAGGTGACCTGGGTGAAGACTGTGCTGCTGCGTACTACTCGGTACACTGAAGTTGGGAGTCTTTGAGTTGGCGTGAAGGTGGCGTGCAGTAAAACTGTGAGTGACTGGCTTGGATATTCCTTTTGTGCTAGCAAGATCCTGTTAGACATTGATTGATGCAGGCCTGCTTTCCTTGTTTGGTGGTGAGACAGGTGGCGAGGCAGCAGTGTCACCTCTGTTATAGCTAGGACTAGGCCTCAGTCCTTGGGCTTGTGTTGTGGCATGGCATCCGGGCTCGGTTGTGGGTGGCCTCCCTTGTTAGTGCTGCCCCTAGTGGTGGATTGGTGGAATTACAAGCTGGATTGCCAGGAACCACTAATTTGTGGGAACTTGGTCTAAAAATTTGTTTTCTTGTATGACTCTTTTTTAACCGATTTAAAAAAAATATTTTAACTGTGCTCCTATGCTTTTTCACCTTCATCCCAGAAGAATGCTCTCTCAATTGGCTGTATCCATGTCTGGTTTGAATGACAATTAAACATGATTTGATTTCTCAGTTTCTTCTTCTCCACTGCATCTGTCCTTTCCAGGACATCAGAGATGTCCTCTTTTTTCAAAGAATGGGATTTCCCTTCCTTTACAATTGATGCTGCCCTCACCCACATCTCTATTCCCTGAACATCTTCCTACCATTTAAAGAGGGATAGTATTCCTCATGTCCTCATCTATAATTCCATGATACTCCACATCCAATGTATCATTCTCCAAAACTTTCACCATCTTCAATGGAACCTCACCAGTAAACACATCTTTACCTCACCCCCCACTCTCTGCCTTAAGCAGAGTTTACCCCCTCCATGATTCCCTCCCGATCTCCAACCTGATAGCATAAACATTAATTTCTCCAACATCTGGCAATTTTTCCCCTCCCCCTTCCCTCTTCTTCATCTCCCCATTCTGGAATCTTACCTCTTCTCCTCACCTGCCTATCACACTCCTGGTGCCCCTCTTCCTCCCCTGTCAGTTTCCTTTTTCTCCAGCCCTTGCAGTTTCCACTCCCAGTTTCTTAAATCATCCTCCCTCACCCACCCACCTGGCTTCACCTATCACTCCTTCCACCTTCTTATTCTGGCTTCTTCCCCTTTCCTTCTCAGTCCTGAAGAAGGGTCTCAGTCTGAAACATCAACTGTTTATTCATTTCCATAGATGCCACCTAGCCTGCTGAGTTCCTCCAGCATTTTGTGTGTTACTCCATTTGAAACGTGCCTGCTTTTCATTGGCACGTTTCCCAAGCCATGGGAAACCAATTCTGGAAATGTTAAGTTCTAAAGAATGTTTAAACCAATTGCAAATCCCCTCATTTCCATGTAATTAAATGCTGTGCTAATTGCCAATCAGCTTGAGCTAATCACAATGCCGACTTTCATGAGGTTGTTTTCATGCAGTCAAATGCACCACATTTAAAACAGGAATTTGTTGCCTTCTAGTTGTATTGTGATTGAGCTTCACTTTTCTTCAAAAGGTAATTATTAGCTGGACCTAATACACCATTCTACGATGTTTAAAATTCATTTCCTTCCCCTACCCCCCACCTTCCCCAATAGAATTCCCACCCTTGTCACAGTTACAATAATAACAGTCATAGCTCTCCTGAGCTTTCTTGCTCTGGATTCAGGACATGACAGTGAATGTTGATAATGGAGCTTCTAAATAAAAGGAGCAGCTCTGAAAAAGAGTTCTGAAGGAAGGATAAGTGGTGTGTCAAAATTAATCACTGGTTTTCTGTGCAGATTTTTAGACTAACACAAAATTGCTGAGGTGTAGCTGTGGTAGCTCTTGTGTTGCTGACATAAGTGTGGAGATCTTGCTGAAGGGCTAACAATTCCTGTGGTGCTGTTCCAGTCATAATCTGTGAAGGACTTTGAAAGGCCACATTCTCTATTGTGCGGTAATGTTTTGGAATTTCTGTAAACATCTCACTGCAAAAGGGCACATTGCTTTAGAAATGTAGTTTTGGTTTGCAAAGTTCTGCATAATTTATCAAGAATTGCTCTAATGAATGATACAGGTTTGGGGATTAATTAACCTTTCTGAAGATTAAAAGCAACAGTTAACAAAGCCTTGGGATGGAGAATAAACAGTGTTGTCTTGAAATTATATTTTGTGGTACTATCATATGAACATTTAAAATAGTTTATCTCAGATTTTATCTACTATTGGCCCACAATGAAATCTGAAATCTTATCATAGACATTACCTATTTCCAGATAGCACCGGATGATGACAGAAATTTATCATCAGTTGTTCCAGTTTTATTTCCCAAAAATAAAACTAACTAAAAATCCATAAGGAGTGAAAAGATGAAATATGAAAGTAAGCTAGCTAATATCATCAAGAGGATACCAAAAGTTTTTCAGATATAAAGAGTAAAAGAGAGGCAAGAGTAGATATCGGACTATTGGAAAATTGCCCTGGAGTGGTAGTAATGGGGGACAAAGAAATGGTGGATGAGTTAATTACATACTTTCCATCAGTCTTCACTATGGAAGGCACTAACAGTATGCTGGAAACTTAAGAGTCAGAGGGCAGAAGTGAGTGCAGTTGCTATTATTAAGGAGGTGCTTGGGTAGCTGAAAGTTCTGAAGGTAGGTAACTCACCTGGGCCAAATGCACAATACCCGAGGGTTCTGAAGGAGCTGAAGCTGAAGAGATTGTGGAGGCACGAGTAACAATTTTTAAAGAATTACTAGATTCTGGCATCGCTCCAGAGGACTTGGAAAATTGCAAATGTCATTCCACTCTTACATAAGGGAGGGAGGCAGAAGAAAGGAAATTATAGGCCATTTAGCCCAGCCTCTGTGTTGGGGAAAATGTTGGAGTTGATTGTTGAGAAAGAAGTTTCAGGGTATTTGGAAGTACATGATAAAATGGGCCAAAGTCAGTATGGTTTCCTCAAGGGAAAATCTTTCCACACAAATCAGTTGGAATTCGAGGAAACAACAAGCAGGATAGATAGGAGAATTGGTGGATGTTGTGCACTTGGATTTTCAAAAGGCCTTTGAGGCTGCTTATTAAGATAAGAACCCATGGTATTACAGGAAAGATACTAGTATGGATAGAGCATTGGCTGACTGGCAGGAGGCAAAAAGTGAGAATAAAGGAAGTCTTTTCTGTTTGGCTGCCTATGACTTGTGGTGTTCTACAGGGGACTTTGTTGGGACCACTTCTTTTTACATTGACTTAGATGATGGAATCGATGACTTTGTGGCCAAGTTTGCAGATGATATGCAGATAGGTGAAGGAAGTAGGGAGTTTGTAGAAGGACTTGGACAGATTAGGAAAATGGGAAATTAAGTGGCAGATGGAATACAGTCCTGGGAAGTGTATGGTCATGCACTTTGGTAGAAGGAATAAAAAAACACAGATTATTTTCCAGATGGGGGAAAAACATAAAAATCTCTGGTACAAAGGGACTTGTGAGTCCTCATGCAAGATTTCCTAAAGGTTAACTTGTAGGCTGAGTCTGTGGTGAGGAAGGGAAGTGCAATGTTAGCATTCCTTCAGAGGACTAGAACATAAAAACAAGGATGTAATGCTGAGGCTTTACAAGGCACAGGTGAGGCCTTATCTTGGAGTATTGTGAACAGTTTTAGGCCCCTTATCTCAGAATAAATGTGCTGACATTGGAGAGGGTTCAAAGAGTTTTATGAAAATGTTTCTGGGATTGGACAGCTTGTCACATGAGGAGTGTTTGATAGCTCTGGCCTGTACTCACTGCAATTTAGAAGAATGAGGGGGGATCGCATTGAAAACTATTGAATGTTGAAAGGCTTGGGTAGAGTGGATGTGATGAAGATGTTTCCCATAGTGGGGGAGTCTAGGACCAGAGGGAAGAGTCTCAATACCAGGGACATCCATTTATAATGGAGATGAGGAAAACCTTTAGGCAGAGGGTGGTGAATCTGGAATTTGTTGCCATAGATGGCTGTCGGTGTCAGGTCATTGAATGTATTTAAGGCAAAGTTTAATAGATTCTTGATAAGTCAGGGCATGAAAAGTTATGGAGAGAATGCAGGAGAATGGGTCTGAGAGGGAAATGGCTCAGCCACGATGAAATGGTGGAGCAGGCTTGATGGGCAGATTAGCCTAATCCTGCTCCAATATCTTATGGTCTGTTTTACTGGATTTCAAAAAAAAAACCTGACAGGATCTCTAAACATCACCTACCAGTATTTTCAAAGTAATTTCCTCAATATCTTTCATGTGGTCAGTTGAATAGTGAATGGTATCAAATTACTAAAACAAACCAAAACTATTTATGAATGAACATAGTGAAAGAGCATTTTTAGGAGTGGCCTTGTCTATAGAGATGGATGCTCTAAAATTGGTACAACCATTGCTACATGTGTTACTCTACTAATCGCATGAATATACATGCCTATATTCGATCAATTAGGAACTAGTGCTTTCAGAACATCACAAACAGGCTGAAATAATAAAATTAGGTGCACCAATGAATAAAGATGTATCTTTGTCTGATTTCAAACATTTAGCTTAAAGCTGGAATTCAGTCATTGAACATTGTAAATTGATTTATTGTAAATTATAATTTGGTTTATTATTATCACAAGTACTGAGGTACAGTATAAAGCTTGTCCTGCAAGGATCAATTCATTACCTCCGTGCATTGACAGCACATCCACATGAAACACTGTCACAGGAAAGCAGCATCCATTATCTGGGATCCCCACCACCCAGGGCATGCTCTTTTCTTGCTGCTATCATTGAACAGAAGGTACAAGAGAACTCAGGACTCATACCACCTAGTTCAGGAACAGTTACTACCTCTCAACCATCAGGGTATTGAACAAAATGGAATAACTACACTCACTTATCCATCAATTGAGATGTTCCCATAACCAATGACCTTACTTTAAGGACTCTTTATCTTGCCATTTCATGTTCTTGTTGTTTATTTTTATTTATTTATACTTGCACAGTTTGTTGTCTCCTGCACTGTGGTTGATCTTTCATTAATTCTGTTATACATACTTTTCTATTGATTTGATGAGTGTGCTCACAGGAAAATTAATCTCAGGGTTGTATGTGATGACCTTTGTACTTTGATAATAAAATTTACTTGAACTTTGAGGTAGTACAAGGCAGAATAAAATGTTACCACTTACACAAAATGTGGATTGCTGGTAGATTAACAAGATACAATGTCCGAATAAGCTAGACTGTGAGGTCAAAAGTCCATCCTATTGTGTTAGGGACTGTTCAGTAACCTTATAACAGTGGGGAAGAAGCTGTTCTTGAGCCTTGTGGTAGGTGCTTTCAGACCTTTGTATCTTCTGTCTGATTGGAGGGGAAGGAATAGAGAATGTTTTGGATCAGTGAGGTATTTGATTATGCAATGCTGAGGTTCAAAAGACATTAGCTGGACTGCACTTGAAACATTGTGAAGTTTTGGGCCCCTTATGGATGTGTTGACATGCAAGGACATTCATTAGGAGGATTCCAGGAATGAAAGGGTTAATCTATGGGGAGTGTTTTATGGCTCCAGGCCAGTACTCACTGGAGTTTAGAAGAATTCAAGATTCAGGATGGCTCTTCAAGCTATTGAATTTCAAATTGTATTTATACAAGGATTCAAAAAGCTGAATGCAATATTGAGAATAGTTATTAATTTAATTCACCCTGATTCACTTCAATCGATTTACATTCTAAAATTTCATTTCCTGTTGTTTGTGGGGGAAAGTTGAGATGATCGGTTCATGATAAAAAGTTTTTATCACTAAAATCTCGGTACTGCATCCATTTAAATCCTATTCATGTGATCCCATGGGAAGCCTAGAAAATGACTATTGATCTAGGTTGTTGGAGAAATTACAGACTAGAAAGACATGGGTTTTTTAGAAGTTAGAGCTGGCTACCTTCATATGATTTTTTTTTCCACAGGTAGAATAAACTGCATCATTTGGGGGCATGTTGCTCACTATGTTATTCAATTACTGTTGCATGAAGCTGAATGATAAATTTGAGAATCACACAATGCAGTTTCAATTTAGAAGCAGATGTTTGTCACTAAAATCATTAGTAAACTTTAAATTACAATTCACCTAGTTTATTAAAGTACATAAGGATCACTTTTATTACACACATTAAAATTCAATGCCCTAGAAATTGCATGCACAGGAAAGTATTTTTTGGAATGCAATTCATGTGTTATGAATAGACTCTGTAAACCAGAATCCTCTGCTGCATTTTCAACTATTTTACACATGCCCTGAAATTAAAATAGCTGACTTGAAATAGAGTATCTGCTGCTAAAGTACTTTTTTTAAGATAACAGGTTGTGCTAATTCAAGTTGCTTCTGGCTAGGATGACTGGGAAGGTATTCCTTTAAGAGCCCAGCTCTATTGGGAGGACTAACAAAGGCCATAGAGAAGAAGATGGTTGGGGGAGTGAGTTGGGTGGGAAGGAAAAGAACATTCAGTAATAACTTTTTTCACCTGGGTATTTCTGGAATTATTCCTCTATCTCAACTCAAAAAGTAGAGATTTGGTTTGTCATCAAAGGCTCATACAAATTTCTATAGACGTACAGCAGGCAAGCATTCTGAATGGTTCTTTCATAGCCTCCAATGCACAGGATCACAAGAGGCTGCAAAGAGTTGGAGACTTGGCCAACTTCATCACCGGCACAACTATCCCACCATCGAGGATCTTGTAAAGAGTTGGTGCCTAAAGAAGTTAGCGTCCATCATTAAGGACACTTGCCACCCAGGATATGCCCCCATCTCATTACTGCCACCAGGAAGGAGGAACTGGAGCCTGAAAATTCGTTCTCAAATGTTTTATGAACGGCTTCTTCCTCTCTGCCATCAGATTCTTTTATTTCCCACTATTTATTTTTGTAGTTCATACATTTTTATGTATTTGCATTATACTGCTGCTGTGCAAAGCCACAGATCTCATGTCATAAGTCAGTGATAATAAATCTTATTCTGATTCTAATCCGAAAGATATTCTTTTTCTTCAGTGAAGGGTTTTGATCAAAATGTGGTAATTACTGCTATTGAAACTGCAAATTCAGTGTGGGTCATTGTGGCCGAAGAGTTTTCGTATTTGTTCATGGGATACGTATGTTTCTGGGGAGGCTTGAATTTAATGTCCATCCTCTATTGTCTCGCCAAATGCCTTCCTATTATATTTCAGAGGATAGTTGAGAATCACTCACGGCGGTTGATGTAGAGAAACTTCCAGGCCATGCCAAATAAAGATGGTAGTTTTCCTTCAAAAAATAATGATGCAGGAGGCTTGTGAACAACAGTGTCACAACATCATGGTTACCACTGATGATTCTTTTATTTTCTGTGCAGTGGTGGGATTTCAGCTGTTGCCTCAAAGTCAACAATTCAAATATCTAAATATTGATCTTGTGAATAGCCATTATGCCAGATGACTGGTGGCTCTAATGTATGTACCATTTTATTTCAGTCTGTTGCTGTGTTTGAGGAAGCCATTACATAAAAGATTATCTTATCATTGCATAACAGAGGGGAAGATCTATTGTACAGTAGTGCTCATGTTCTTACCAATGAGTATGATGCCCTTTGACAGAAAAGATTTTCTAGCAGGCTTTTCACTGAAAGTGTTCAGTTACTCACTTGAACCTTCTTTTCTAGTCTGACCTTTCAAAGTCCTCACCTGAGTCATTTACAGAACAGCTAAGTCTGAAATTCCCCTCAGGCAATCTGGCAATGGCCTTTGACCTTCTAAGATGCATATCTCGTGTGTTTCACTATGTCCAAGTTCCTCCTCTGTCCTGCTCTCTAAGATATTTCCTGCATCAGACTCCATTTTGCTGGGTGGGATAGTAATATCACTTGGCTCAGTTCCATCTTCTTCGCCCTCCACTGACTCTGGAGAATGCAGCTCTTTTGCTTTGAAATGTAAGGTAGATAAAACTTGGGTTGTGCTGAGGGGAGAGGAAAACATAGGAATGGTCTGTCAACAATCACTTTTACTACTAATTTAGGAAAGATTGAGGAGAATGAGCATTGTCCATTGTCTCAGAGAAGTCTTTTCCTATGATCTCCTCCATAGGATTTGAAATATAGAGGGATACTTGTCCTCTGCCTGTCCTTTCCTGCTGCCTACTGTTTTTATGCCATCTCCTCATGAGAGACAGAAGGCATGGAATCTGTAAATGCCCTGTATTGTTGCTGGGGTATATTATTGCTATGGTTGAATGGCTTCCTGTTTGTCAAACATAAACTGTGACCAGGGATGGTGTTGGTTGCATCAGGCACCTGAAGAGGAACCTAATTGCCTTTTCTGGAGTAAATCTCTTTACAATGATATTTACCCTGACCAAATATATTCCAGAAATATTACAATTGCATAGGAAAAAGTACTGCAAAAGCAGCAGTTCTGTAACCAACAGCTAACTTCCAAATTGAGGTACCAGAATTAACAACTTGCCTTGTTCTAAATCAATCACCGGGTTTAGATAGGATTTATCTTAGGATACCGAGAGAAAAATTGCAGAGGTCTTGGCCATAACATTCTAAGCTTCTGTAGTTTCAAATATAGTGATGAAGTTGTAGGTAGCTGAAGGCCAGCTGATTTAATGGCAGCTGAAGTTCCAGAAGCAAAAATCAGAACCAGATTTACAATCACTTGGGCAAGTATGGACTTCCTGAAACAAATTAAGTTAATTTGGCATTTTTTCATGAATGAATAGAATGGCTTGATGGTGGAACTGCCTGTGATGACAGTGTTATTGTCAAAAATAGAAGGCTTGATAATAAGGATTGCAACAACATAGAAATTCAGAATAATTAACAAGAAAGGGATAGAAGTGAAATCTTTATTTTGATGGGACTTGGTTCTAGATCATTGGTTTCTCAATATAAAATATTAATTTGGCTTTGGGTTTACAGGGCACAGTTTCTAGATAGGAAGACAGCACAAAATGTGGAGGTATAGTGTAACGTGAGGACAGTGATAAACTTCATGGAGAAATATGCAAATAGATTGCTAGCAAATGAAAGATAATCATCAGTAATAAGTGTAGTTTAGTAGAAAGAAAAAAAGCAATAGAAACAAAAGGGCACCATTCCAAAGGGACACAAGGACTGAGAGAAATGTAGTTATAGGCATATAATTCGTTGAGAGTGGCAAGGCAGATTGAAAAGCATATGGGAACCTGGAGTTTATAAATAAAGAAATAGAACTCATAGTTAATAGTTACTGAAACCATAGATAAGTCACAACTAGAATATTACAGGGAAAATGTAAATTCTTTAGAGAGAAGGCAGAAGCGATTTACCAAAATAATTGTGAGGGTACAGAATCCTTGTTTAGTGATTCTTTTATTTTTCTTGGTGTGGGAAAATTGTAAGGAAGGATAATAAAGGTTGATAAAATTGTGAAGCATAAAAGAATAAATGCATAAAATTGGGGGAAGGATCAAGGGCTGCAGGATGCATGGTGAAGGTGATTGGTGAACGGACTGAGTGATATGAGGAAAAATGTCTTGATGGAACAAATGATTAGGTTTTGGTAAACACTGCCAGGGATAGTAACAAAGCAGATTTGAACTGGAATCATATCTGAAAGGAAAGAAGTAACGGAGCTATTGGATGGAAGTGGGGGAATAGAATGAGTTAGACTGAGTCTGTATTGGCCCATGCAGAATCAATAGACTGAATGTCCTCCTGTACTGGAACCATTTACTGATCCCCTATTTTTTCCATTCCTTCCAGAGCACATACTTGAAAGACCTCCGACCTGTTCTGACACTGGCCAACATACCTCTTTCTAATCTGCATTGCAGTGACTTAAAAGGCTGGGTGCACACACTTTTCTGTGGTTAAGCGTGACACAGGATATTGGAAAGCAGGATCAATTTTCAAATAATGCCTCCCTGTGCTTGCAGCCACTATTTACCCCTCCTTCAGGTGGAGCTGGCTGCCTCTGAGTTGTGCTGACTGGTACTGACTTTGGAGCTTTGCCGACAAAGTCAGTAAACAATACGGTAGCCAATAAACAATATGGTAGTTCGGATTACATGCAAAATTCATTAAAAACACAAGTAAGTCTCATTTACTGTCTAAGCCAGGTAGTCGTATTTAAAATTTATTACTATGTTGCCTCACATATTGATCTTTCTAATGTGGGGATAAAGTAAATTTATCAATTGTCAACCACTTGTGTTCAAAGCATTAAAAGAAGTAATAAATGTAGGCAAGAAGTACATCAACACTACCAGCTTTCTCCCTCAGTCTATAACTATTCCTATTTGTAATTCTCTCTGAGACAATTCTTTGGCAACCTTTTACTTTAGGCGTCCTTGAGAAGTAGCAGAAAAATCTGTGTAAATTACGGTGTAAGAATACACATCCTACTCCCCAATAAAGCATTAAGCACCAGCTATTCATTTATCAATTCTAAATTTCGAGGAAATTGCCTCCCAATTTGCTGTCTGTCTGCCAATTTGGCTGATAATCTGATTAGAATAGATCCCATCACAGTGGCAGCAAGATCACGAAACATTTCTAATGAGAAGTGGTCTTCTGTGTAAGTGGTTTGTTATCATATTAAGGTCTCATTTTCCATTGCACTGTACAGCATGTAGGAAACATGTTTAGCATTTGATGGAGTATGAGGTCATAGACTTGTACATTTTAGTTCACGTGGAATGGAGACAAGCTTAAGGTAAATAGTCTGATTTTTCCCCCCACTTTTTTGGGATTCTGGGCACTGCAGGCTAATTATTTGGCATTTATTAACCATTCCTAATTGCCCATGTGGTGGTGGTGACGTGTTGCCACTTTGAAGTAAGTGCAGTGGTTCTGCTGAAGGTACACCACTGTGCTCTCGGGAAGCAAGTTCCAGGGTTTGACCTAGTGATGAAGAACCATCGATAATTTTGAGAGGAGCCTGCTGTCCTTGTCTTTCTCAGTGCTGGAGTTTGCAGATGCTGTCAGAGTAGCTTGTGTGACTAACCACAATGCATTTTGCAGATCGTATATACTATATATCCACTACAGTCCAACAATGGAGGGGGAATTTACAGTATTTGAGTGGTAAAGGAGATTCCGATCAACTGGCTGCATTGTCTCATGAGGTTGTAGATTCATAGAGCTCTACAGCACAGAAGCAGGTTCTTCGGTGACCGGAACTGCACACAATATTCTAAATTCAGCCTTGCTAACTTCTTGTTACCGAGATTCTTGAAGGTTTTCCATTGTGTTCTTCAATTATAAACTGCAGATGGTGGAAAGACTGTCTGTTGTCAAAAAGAGAGTCATCACTTGAGATACCTGGCATCAAAACCCCTCCTCCAGTTACACTAATTGTGTGACTAGTTCTGTTAACTTCACAGGCTGAACATGTAAACTCTGCCCAGACAGTGCTGGGATAGCAATTCTATAAGCTTGTAGCACTGTGCCAACATTACCAGTGAGTGAGTGCCATTTGGTGACACTGTCAGTGTTGTTTCCTGTCTCTTTGGTAATGATTGAGAGCTGAATGAATTGGCAGAAATGAGCTTGTTTAGGTTTGTCCTGCCTTTTGTGAACAGGGCGTAACCTAGCAATTTCCATGTTGCTGGGCAGATGCTGTTATTGTAACTATACTGGATCAGCTTGGCTAAGGCAGCAATTCATTCTGGAGCACAGGTCTTCAGTACCACAGCTGGGATATTGTCTGGGGGTGCTCTCACTTTCATTGCATACAGTGTTCACAGCTGTTCTTTGGTATTATATGAATTGAATTGGCTGGAAACCAGCTTCTGAGATCGTGGGATCTCGGGGAAGCCGAGCTGGATTATCCTTTCGGCATGTCAGGCTGAACAAAGTAGTGAATGCTTCACACTTTCTTTTAATCCCACCAAAATTGACAATTGGAAGCTTTCTCCTCCCTTGAGCAGGTCACCGGCATTCACGATAAGATGAGATAGTACAGCAAACCACTGTTTAAAAAAAAAAAACTGTTGGAGATGTTACTTACCTGTGGGTAGATTGTGCCTGTCACGTGACCATGATGTAATTGAGGCTATGCTGGACATGAGGTAATGGTCTTGTGATGGTGAAGTGACATCATTTTCCCACCAGTGAGAGGTCATGTGATAGTTTTTTTTCAACAGGGTATAAAAGGAGGACCCCTCCCTGTGAGGTGGGGCAGTTCGTGGCTGAATTCACCACTGACTTCATGTTGCTGTGTATTTCCGATGTTATGATGCAGTTTCGTTTAAAAGTGGAGTTTTAATTTCTGTCTTAAGTCAAAGGTTATTGCCGGCAGTTTTCCTACAATACTGCCAGTTAAAATCCAGTTGGAGAGTGAAGATTTGTTGAAGTTTGGAAAGCTGAAAGATTGAGGAAAGTTGATGTCGGCTGTGAAGCAGGTTCGACCTCTATTTAATCTTCGCACAAGGAATTAGTAACCTGCGTCCGTGTTAACTCCTGCTTTGCCAAAAAAGAGCAGAAAGAGCTGGATGCAGAGTTTCACCAAGGAAAGGTTAGTGCCTTTAAGCCATTTGATTTTCTTCATTGTAAATCCTTTGATCAAAGCATACTTCGACTGGGATCAGCAGTAACGCCACAAAGGAGAACTTAAATTATTTCAAGGGAAGTCTCTCTGAAGCAACTGTGTAAACTATGGACTTTCGCGTTACTACTTCTGAGAATTGTTTTTGCATTATCGCTTTAAGAACTGTTCAAGCTGCTGCATAGCAGGCGACTTCCGGTTAAGTTAGTCGTTTGTTTACTTTTGGTTTTTTTTTTAGCAGTGTTTAATAAATGTTTTACTTGTTATAAAAAAAACTCTGTCTCAATCATATATTCATTGTTGCTGGATCATAACAGAGAAACTCAGTGGGTCAGGCAGCATTTGTAGTGGGGAAATAGGCAGTCAGTGTCCTGGGTCCACACCCTCCATTGTTTTGTTTAGTTCCCCCTATTGCATTATGTTTTAGACACAGGTAGCTCTGTTTGATGGCTTCATTAGGTTAGCAGATCGTCACAACTTGTGTCTGCAGCCAATATCTTCTGAATTCTTCATTTGTTTCCCCAGCTTCTGAAGAATAATAGTGTGAGGGAATCATTGGGTAGTTTGCAGCTTATCACAGATGCTCATTTTAGAGCTGCATTATCAATTGTAAGTTGATCCTATTTAGCGCAATTGAACAGCCAAAGAACAAAAAGGAAGATAAACTTAATATGAAGGCAAGACTTTGACTCTACCACAACAGTATGATAGTTGCTTCTTCCAGTGTTGTCATGGACACCTGCTTTGCCAGGGGTCACTTGAAGAATAGGAAGTCAAGTACATTTATCACTTAAGTTGTTTCACTCACTATCTGCTGCAGATCCAGTCTGACACTGTCTTTCAGTGATGGATATTGAAACCCACTCCTACATTAAACTCTGTTGTCTTGGATTATCAAGATTCTGTATTCTATAAGAAGCCAATATACAAATGATATAAACATATACACGTATTCATCATCAAGACTTTAATCTATGTACAGGTAGTCCCCGAGTTACGAATATCCAACTTACGGGCAACTCGTACTTACGAACTGAGGAAGGAGAACACTGTCTGCCATTTAAAGTCGGATCGCGACGCCGTTCGCCATTTTAAATCATTGCCGTTGACACTGTGAGTGTTTAACTTTGTATTTGGCTTAAATTTTTCTTAGTAAGATTCACCCTGACCCCGCCACCCACCCCCCCCCTGCCATTCTAGTCGGCTGGTGGCGCAGTGAGATCAGCGCCAGGCTGGAAAACGGAGTTTACGGAGTTCGATCCAGTGATTAACCGTTCCCGTGCCGGGTTGATGTCGATCCAGTGACTTTGTACCATCCATGCTGGATTAATGTCGAGCTCGCAACTCGACCCCGCTTTTAAAAAAAAAACACTGCCACCTCCAGTTTAAATTCCCACACGGAATATTGTGGATGATCAAATACCCAAACCCAGCACAGCCCCCACTTGTCCCATTTAGCCTGTTTCAATGCGGTGGTCCTTAGGACCCAGCGGACCTCGGGAGCCGGCAAAGCTCAGGAGTCGCCGCCCACAGTGTTTCTGTCCCATTGACGGGAAGCAATCGCGATTGAAAATAAAGTGGAAATAATAAAGTGTTTAGGAAGAGGAGAAATGCCGTCGGTCACTGGAAAAGCGTTAGGCTACAGTCGGTCGACGATCGGAACAATTTTAAAGGATAACGGATAAAGTGAGAATAATGGAGCATGTGAAAGGCGCTGCCCCGATGAAAGCTACAATTATTACTAAGCAACGCAGTAGTTTAATTACTGAAATACATGTGTTTCTTAAGTGTTTTATATGCATGGAAAGGTAAAATATATACTATATACTAAGACAAACGTTTGACTAACTGACGCTAATAATACCGGATGTACTTGTTCCGACTTCCGGACAAATCCGACTTAAAGACAGACTCAGGAATGGAACTCGTACGGAACCCGGGGACTGCCTGTAATATCATTATGATAATGAATAATAAGAGTTTCCCACTATTAAACTGCATTCTATGCATCGAAAAATATCAAAGTGTTTTGAAATATCATGGGTGAAAAGTGTGTTCTGTTTATCCAGGCTAGCTAATGAATTGATCATTCTTTTAACTCTGGGAAGAATAACTTGTGTGTTTTAAATCATGTAGTATGAGACAACGACGGATAGCAAACTGGAAATCTGTTTTACACCAGCCCTGCTTTCCATTTCTATTGAATTCAATTTCCTGCCTCCTCGAAAGTTGGGCTTCACCGCCACTGCTTTAACGCTTTAACTGTTCTGAAATTTGAATAACAATCAGCCTCAGAGTTTCACTGGATACTTTTCATGCCACATTCTCTTATCATTTTACTATTCTGAGTGAAGATGGAGAACAGTGAAGGAAGTTAAACTTGTGAATAGAAATGTAAAAACTAACACATACTAGTAGACCTGGTTCCATTGCATTCAGAAAATTTTGATTTTCTTAAAAAAAATGTAAACATTTTTCAAGCAAAATCTGTTAGAAAACCATCATGGCAGAGCTTTACCTTCAGCCACTTGCATCTTGGTTGCACTGCCCTCTGTGGAAGGGCTGGGATGACAATGATTGCTGCATAGTAGGGTCTCCGCAGACACAACAATTTAGCGCAGCCTCACAGGTCAAGCATGGGAGGCAGCTACGAGGTCTAGAATGAGATCAGCGCAACCTGCCACATCATCTACAAACATCATGCAGTAAATGCAAAGTTGCATAATAAATACAACTTTAAAGCATGTTTCAAGATGCCTGAGGAACTCAGCAGGACAGACAGCATCCATGGAGGGAAATGGATAGCTGTCGTGTCAGGTCGAAATCATTTATCTGGACTGCTTGGGTCCATTTCTATAATCTTCTATATTCCAGAGCCAAAACAGACAGACAGATAGACAGACATACTTTATTGATCCCGAGGGAAATAGGGTTTTGTTACAGCCGCACCAACCAAGAATAGTGAAGAAATATAGCAATATAAAACCATAAATAATTAAATAATAATAAGTTAATCATGCCAAGTGGAAATAAGTCCAGGACCAGCCTATTGGCTCAGGGTGTCTGACACTCCGAGGGAGGAGTTGTAAAGTTTGATGGCCACAGGTAGGAATTACTTCCTATGACACTCAGTGTTACATCTCGGTGGAATGAGTCTCTGGCTGAATGTACTCCTGTGCCTAACCAGTACATTATGGAGTGGATGGGAGTCATTGTCCAAGATGGCATGCAACTTGGACAGCATCCTCTTTTCAGACACCACTGTCAGAGAGTCCAGTTCCACCCCCACAACATCACTGGCCTTACGAATGAGTTTGTTGATTCTGTTGGTGTCTGCTACCCTTAGCCTGCTGCCCCAGCACACAACAGCAAACATGATAGCACTGGCCACCACAGCCTCGTAGAACATCCTCAGCATCGTCCAACAGATGTTAAAGGACCTCAGTCTCCTCAGGAAATAGAGATGGCTCTGACCCTTCTTGTAGACAGCCTCAGTACAATAGTTCCTAATTGAGGACTGCAGTTTAAGGCTCGTTTCTGTATTCAAAACCCACCTTATTATTATTGTGTATATTTGTACTAGAACATTGTATGCCATCATAGAGAGCATCATACCATCAAAGATTATTGTTTGGTGTGATGCAACATTCTCAAAAGATAGCAGAAAAGATGCACTCTACTATCATCACAGGACTAGTATGATGCCAGGGCAAAGAAGCAGGTAGGGAAAAAAATAATTGCAAACATACCAAAAGCTCCCTTCTGGAAAGTGCTATAGGACTATGAAAACAAAAAATTAAAGTCGATTAAAATCACCGTCAACGATGAAGACAGCCTCTGGGTGTGCAGCCTCCAGTGTGATGATGGTCTCGTACAGTTCCTTGAGAACCAGGTCAGTATCAGCCTGTGACGGATTGTACACTGTGGTGATGATAACAGCCATAACCACCTCGGCAGCCAGTAGGGTCTGCACAGCAGCACCAGGTAGTCCAGGTTTGGGGATCGAAAGGATTTGAGTGCATGCGCCTTCTGGGGGCTCGCACCAAGCATTGTTGACCATGAAGCATATCCCTCCTCCTCTACTCTTCCCAGTCAGGTTTGTCGACCTGTCTGCCCAGAACAGGGAGAACCCAGAAGGCTTGATGGCATGATCCGGTATCTCCTCCATGAGCCAGGTCTCCATAAAGCACAAAACGTTGCATTCCTTTGTTTCCCACTGATAGGAGATTCTGGCTCTCAGTTCACAAAGCTTGTTATCCAGGCACTGAACGTTACCCAGGAGTATGCTAGGGGGCGGCGGTCCCCTCCTTTACTCCCTGTATATCCATGACTGTATCACCACCCACATCTGCTAATTAAATTAGCTGACAACACTACATTGATTGGCGTTATCTCATACAATAACAATGTTACCTACAGGGAAGAAGTTGTCTCTGACAAAGTGGTGTCAAGAAAGCAAACTCTCCCTCAATGTTGTAAAAACAAAGGAGCTGGTTGTGGATTGCAGGAGGAATGGAGAACAGCTAACCTCTGTTGACATCAATGGATCTGGGGTTGAGAGGGTAAACAGCTTCAAATTCCTCGGCATCCACATCACCGAGGACCTCAGGTGGTCTGTACACACCGGCTATGTGGTGGAAAAGGCACAACAATGCCTCTTTCACATAAGACCTTGAGGGAGTTTGGTATGGGCCCCCAAATCCTAAGATCTTTCTACAGGGACACAATTGAGAGCATCCTGACTGGCTGCATCACTGCCTGATATGGAAACTTTACCTCCTTTAATCGCAGGACTCTGCAGAGAGTGGTGCGGACGTGAACTTCCCATGATTTAGGACATTTTCAATGACAGGTGTGTAAAAAGGATCCGTAGGTTCATGTCATCCCAACCATAATCTATTCCAGCTGCTACCATTCAGGAAGTGATACCGCAGCATAAAAGCCAGGACCAACAGGCTCCGGGACAGCTTCTTCCACCAGGCCATCAGACTGATGAACTCACACTGATTTGAGCGTACTCTATATTAGGTTGTTCTATTTATTATAAATTATTTGAAATTATTATGATTGCACATGGCACATTTAGATGGAGACATAATAAAGATTTTTACTACTCATGTATGTGAAAGATGTAAGAAATAAAGTCAATTCAATTCAATTTCTATGCCTGCGCTCACTAGTTTCAAAAGCAGTAGCTAGTTAATCAGTATCAATAGGCTTCCTTGTGCAGAGATTTAAGCAGGTTAATTAATACAAGAACAACTAATGTATATTAGAAATATACTGAATAATTAAACAGTGATATCAATCTTCATGAACAGTTGCTTTGATACCAATACCACTTCACCAAAACTTTAAGCTCAATGTTATTTCTCATGTCTTCTTAAAGCATAGAAGGAAGTTATTAGACCTATCAAGTTTATTCTTCCTCATATACCCATTAAATCTCCACTAGTTCTCCTGCCACCCAACTATAAAAGAAATGATTTGCAGTATCCGTTAGACTTCCAGCAGGTCTTTGGTATTTCCTGTCATTGGAAATGCTCTGTGGAATATCTGAGCTCACAAGATGCTGTTGAAACTCCATACAAGCTGTACTCAGATTCAGGAGTTTGAGCTGTGCAATACAACACTTTTTCCAACTTTCTCCAAATTCAGAGTTGCTGGAGAATGAGACACTGATGGAGCCACTCCTGACCCCCAACAAGTGATTACATGAAGTTTATCAGTGGTAATTACATTTTGCTTTTGGGTGTCATGGTTGAATAACAGGGATTGTGTACAAGTTATGAGTGTGAGATTAAACCACACTAAGTGTGTGATGGTTAGTAGATCAAATTAATTTTAGTATGATTGATTGATAGTGACTTAAAAGCTATTGCAGAAGGCACTGAGGTCAATGGTGAGATGCTGTGTTATGCCATTTGAATGCAAATACACCAATCACGAACACCCAATATAACCAAGGTACCAATATTGTCAACAATGAAATTCTAAATGTTTCAGTAGCCTCACAGATGGCTGTCGTCCAACTATTTGTATCCATCCTACAAATTTAATCTCTCATTCAATGGCATTTGCTAAACTGCATACAAGTTATTATTCTTTGAGAAAACTGTTTCGTTTTTCCAATGACTGCTTTGAACACAATTTCTAAGTTACAAAATGTTATGCTTAATACAGTTGAGCAAGTGTTTACTCTTCAATCACTGCATTCCAGACCATAACAATTGCTGTTTACCACCCCCCCCCCCCCCCCCCACCCACTCATCTCCCTCTTGTTTCTTTAGCACGTTTTCTTGTTACTAATACTTCCATCATTTGGAAACATTCTCCTTCCATACACTGCCAAAGACATCCTGAACTTCAACACATATTAAATCTTTGCTTAACCTCATGTGACCTAATGAGAAGCTTCCCAGTTTCTCTATACAAGTTCATCTTATAAGTTGTTTTCTAACTTTCCTTCATTTTATAGGAGTTTTCTCCTTTTAGATGCAGTGTGTCCAAGTTATCATCACTAATGGTTAGATTTGAAGGTAAGTATTGCTAGACCATTACCTGTAAGCAAAATGGAACCCCATGGCATTGAAAAAGGACTCTCTGGCCCACATCAACAAAACTGAGAGCGATGCCCATCTTATTTGACTGCATTAGAAACATACATCTGTGCAATTCATAAATAAGTCCCTGCCCTAGTGTTGTAATTGCATCTGCCTCTATCATCAACTCTGGCAGCTTGTTCCAGACAACCATCATCCTCTGGATGAAACACTTTCAGTCACATGTCCTTTGAATTTATCCTCTATCACCTTAAACTTGTACCCTCAGGTTTTAGATTCTCTGCTTTGGGAAAAGAATCTCATCATTCCTATATATACTCATTATAATTTTATAAATGTCTGTAAATTAATCCATAAGACCATAAAATATAGGAGCAGAATTAGGCCATTTGGCCCATTGAGTCTACACCGCCATTTCAGCATGGCTTATTCAATTTTCCTCTCTGCCCCAGTCTCCTGCCTTCTTCCAATATCACTTGATGCCCTGATCAATCAATAATCTATCAACCTCTGCCTTAAATATACATAAAGACTTTGCCTCCACAGCTGCCTGTGGCAAAGAATTCCATAGATTCCCCACTCTCTGGCTAAAGAAATTCCTCCTCATCTCCATTCTAAAAGTATGCCCCTCTATTCTGAGGCTGTGTCCTTGTGTCATAGACTCTCCCACCATAGGAAACATCCTCCCGACATCTACCTTTCACCAGTGAGGTCATCCCGTATTCTAGTGAATATAGGCCCAGAGCCATCAAATGCTCTTCAAATGACAAGCAATTCAATCTTGGAATCATTTTCATGAACATCTTTTGAACCCTCTCCAGCTTCAGCACATCCTATTTAAGATGAGGGGGCCCAAGCCTGCTCACAATTCTCTAAGTGAGGCCTCACCAGTACTTTATAAATTTTCAAATTTACATCTTTACTTTTATATCCTAGTCCTCTTGAAATGAATGACAGCATCGTATTTGCCTTCCTCTCTACAAACTCAACCTGCAAATTGACCTTTAGGGAATCCTGCACAAGGAACTCCAAGTCCCTCTGCACCTCAGATTTTTGTATTTTCTATCCATTTAGAATATTGTCAACCTTTTCAATTTTTCAACCAAAGTGCATGACCATAGACTTTCCCTCACTGTGTATTCCATCTGCCACTTCTTTGCTCAATCTCCTAATCTGTCTAAGTCCTTCTGTAGCCTTTCTACTTCATCAAAACTACCTGCCCCTCCACCTATCTTCATATCATCTGTAAACTTTGCAACAAAGCCATCAATTCCATCATCCAAAACATTGTCACATAATGTTAAAAGAATTAGTCCCAACACAGATTCCTGTGTAACACCATTAGTTACTGGCAGCCAACTGGAAAAAGGTTCCTTTTATTCCCACTCTTTGCCTCCTGCCAATCAACCACTGCTTTATCCATGCTAGAATCTTTCCTATAATACTATGGGCTTGTAGTTTTGTCAAAGGCCTTCTGAAAATCCAAGTATATAATATCCTTTGATTCTCCTTTGTCTATCCTGCTTGTTATTTCTTCAAAGAGTTCCAACAGATCTGTCAGGCAAGATTTTCGCTTGAGGAAACCATGCTGACTATAGCCTATTTTACCATGTGCCTCCAAGTACCCTGAGATGGCATCCTTAATAATTGACTCCAACATCTTCCCAACCACTGAGGTTAGATCAACTAGCCTATAGTTTCTTTCCTTCTGCCTCTTCCCTTTTCCAAAGAGTGGAGTAACATTTTTTAAAATTTTGCTGTGTTCCGGAACCATTCCAGAATCAAGTGATTCTTGAAAGATCATTACTAATGCCTCCACAATCCCTTCAGACAACTCTTTCAGAACCTTGGTTTGTACACCAACTAGTCTAGATGACTTATCTACCTTCAGACCTTTCAATTTCCCAAGAACCTTTTCTCTAGTTATGGTAACTTCACACACTTCATGACCCCTGACACCTGGAACTTCCACCATACTGCTAGTGTCTTCCACAGAGAACCCTGATGCAAAGTACTTATTCAGTTCATCGCCATTTTGTTATCCCCCATTACTACCTCTCCAGTATTGTTTTCCAGCAGTCCAATATCCATTCTTACCTCTCTTTTACACTTCATAATCTGAAGAAACTTTTGGTATCCTCTTTAGTACTATTGGCTAGCTTTCTTTTGTATTCCATCTTTATTTCTTGATGACCATTTTAACTGTCTTCTGTTAGTTTTTAAAAGCTTCCCAATCCTCTAATCTCCCACTAATTTTTTGCTCTATTATGTGCCCTCTCTTTGGCTTTTATGTTGGTTTTGACTTCTCTTGTGAGCCTCACTTGTGTCATTTTTCCTTTAGAATACTTTGGGATGTATATTACTTGGCCTGTTGAACTGGAGAACTGGTCCATCTGTCAATATTAGCATACAAATCTGCGATGAAATTCATGGTGATGTGGGACAATGGTTTTCGAGGGAGCAGCAGGTGTGGCAGGAGCCCAGAAGGCCGATGGTTGGAGGAATGGGATTGGGCACATTGGGGAAGTCGGCGATGAACTGACGTACACCTGTGATCATGATGTGCCATCAGAAAGAGCATCACAGAAAATCCAGGGTCTGTCATTTGCCTGGATGTCCGGAGAGGGGTGAGGAGTGCGCCCACTGGAGTGCTTCAGAGTGCCTATCTGCTGGCACAAACATACAGTTAATTGCTGTGATGCAGATGGGCTAAGAGATAGGCTCGGTAGAGAGTCCAAACTGCGTACACAGTCGGGTCTAGAAAATTGCTTGCTGCACTGGAACCCACCAGAGCTTCCTGTGTCCGTAGATCCCTCGGGGTGTGGAGGAGGACAGAGTGTGTGAGCTTGGCTATGGTTCTGAAATGAGAGGACACAGGGAGCTTATCAGATAGAGACCACGCTTTGTGCTGTTTTCCTGGATCAGTGGGTACTTGATGTATGGGTGATCGGCAGCTCTGCAGTGAGCCTAGAATTTGTTTCTGCACCAATGCTCATGCTCATGGGGAGTTAAGGAAGCTCTCCCTAGCTGCCTGGGTTCTGGAATAGTTCTGGGAATGGAACTAAGATTCTGGTTGATGATCATTCCACAAGTTGTTTGTCAATTCAGAGGACCAGAGTGACACAGCTTTCAAGGTTGGTGGGTATCCTCTGGGGCAGCCAGTTCATCTTTCAAATGCTCAGAGAGTCCGTGATTGTAATGGGCAAACACCACTTCCACATTTAGGCTGAGTTCCACCGTGAGGGCCCTGACTTCCACAGTGTGAACCAGCACCAACCCCGAGCTGGGAAACAGGCAAAGTATCTGATCTGCTGCTTCCCACCAACATCCCACATGGTCGAAAGCCCAGCGCATCTCACCAGCAAAACCTTCATACTTATTACAAGTGGTGGTTTCATTAACCCAGTTAGTGGCTGCCCAGGTCAGAGCTCACCCAGAGATAAATGACAAAGATAAATTTGGCTCGGTCCATAACACGTGGAGATGGCTGGAGTTTGAAGTGTAAGATGCAGTGGGACAGAAAGAAGTACCATCGAGTTGTGGATCCATTGAAGCATTTGAGCACAGGAATCTAGGACTCCAAGGGAAGAGGTTGACTGGGATAGAGCTGCTGTATTGAGATGGAGAGTTGGTTGAGAGTGGCAACCAGATGGCCAATAGTTTCCTGCCGCCTCAGGATCATGTGTTCCTATTGATGGATGACTTCCTCTAGGCAAGCAGCCTCTACTTGGTCAATCATTGGTACAAGCTTCCTGATAGGAAATGCAGAGGTGGCTTAACTCAAACACAGAGCAGTCAAGCTGACTTAGCAGTAAATGACATTTTACTAATAAGTGCAAAATGACAATCTATGAGGGGTCATAAAATAAGAGGGAACAGATACTTAACACCACAAGGTAAATGGAGGATAGGAACAACTGGTCGAGGCTGGCTTGTTTGTATGTATGTGTGAACAAGGTTGTGGATGAGATTGGGTTTATTTGGGCTCTAGATGATTTGGAAATGAGTGGCAGGTGATTCCTGCTTACTGGGTGGAGACTTAGAGGTATCTGCCTGTGCAGGCCTGACAATTACTACCATTCCAGCACCAATCTTTCACCTCTCTTTTTATTTATATATCTGAAAAAAAACTTTTGGTGAACTCTATTATATTACTGGCTAACTTCCCTTCATACTTCAGCTTTTATCTCTTTATGGGTTTTTAGTTGCCTTCTACTGGTTTTTGGAAGCTACCCAATTCACTAACTTCTCACTAATTTTTGCTATACTATCTGTCCTCTCTTTTCCTTTTATGCTGTCCTTCACTTTGCATGTCAGCCATGGTTGCTTCATCCTCCCTTTAGAATACTTTCTTCGCCTGTGGGATCTATCTTCCCTGTGTCATCCGAATTTCACCCAGAAACACCAGCCATTGCTGGTCTGCCATCATCGCTGCTAGTGTTCCCTTCCAATCAAATTGTCCAGCTCCTCTCTCATGCCTCTGTAATTCCCTTTACTCCATTGCAATGCTGCTACATTTGACTTGATCTGTTCTCAAACTGCAGGGTCAATTCTATCATATTATGGTCACTGCCTTCCAAGAGTTTATTTAATTTTAGCTCCAAAATCAAATCTGGTTCATTACACAACACCAGATCCAGATTTTGTCTTTCCCCTAGTGGGCTCAACAACAAGCTGCTCTAAAATGCCATCTCTTAGGCATTCTGAAAATTCCATCTCTTGGGATCCAGCATCAACCTAGATTTCCCAGTTTACCTGCCTAGTGAAATCCCCCATTACTATTGTAACATTGCCCTTTTTACATGCCTTTTCTATCTTCCGCTGTAATCTGTATCCCACATTCTGTTAACTGCTGGGGGCCTGTGTTTAACTCCCATCAAGGTCTTTTACCCACCCTTGCAGCTTCTTAACTCTACCCACAAGGATTCTACATCTAAGAATTTGATTTAGTTTTTTACCAAAGGAGCCATCCCCCCCCCCCCCCCCACCCGCCTGCCCGCCTCTCCTTTCACTGCAATGTGTATCCTTGGATGTTAAGCTGTGACTTAGTGATGCCCACAATGTCATACCTGTCAATCTCCAACTGTGCTACAAGATAACTTATCTTATTCCTAGTACTGAGTGGATTCAAATATAACACCTTCAGTTCTGTATTCATCACCTTTTTTCAATTTTGCCCCCATGTTACACTTTAATTCATCCCATTGACTGCAATTTTGCCCTATCATCTGTCTGTCATTTTGATAGTTTCACTACAGACTACATCAACTTGTATACCAACTGCCCCATCCTCGGCCAAGTCACTCCAGTTCCCGTCCCTCTGCCAGCTTAGTTTAAACCCTCCCCAATAACTCCAGCGAACCTGCCCCTAAGGATGTTGGTCACCTTCGGGTTCAGGTGCAGCCTGCTCTCTGTGTACAGCTCATGCCTTCCCTGCAAGAGATCCTAATGATCCAGAAATCCGAAACTTGGCTAGCACATAGTACTGGAAGTAATCCAGTGAATACTACCTTGGAGCTCCTGCTTTTCAGCCTCTTTCCTAACTCCGTATACCCACTGTACGGGGCCTCTTCCCTCTTCCTCCCTATGTCATTGGTGCACCTTGATCCCTGACTGCTCACCTTCCCTCCTGAGAACATTCTGCAGCTTCTCTGAGACATCCTTGAACCTAGCACCTGGCAGGCAACACATCATCCTGGCGTCTCTTCAGCAGCAACAGAATCTCCTGTTTGTCCCTCTAACTATAAGTCTCCTATCACTTTCATTCTGCCTGACTTTACCCTTCCCTGTTGAGATTCAGAGCTGGCCACAGTACCACCTGACTTGCTGCAATTGCTGTGTCCTGATATGTCTTCAGTATAACTATACTGTACATCCATCTGTATCTCTATTTTCGGTAAGCTGTGGACATTGTACCATTAGGTCTCCTTTTAGATAATGCTCGTAAGTTCTTTGATATTTACTCTATAGGTCTTACCAGAATTTGATTTCCCACCATGTATTACTTCACACCTGTCTGGATTAAATTCCTTACAAATCATGTATTAATATATATGGGCAGAATAATAGCCTAGTGGTTAGTGCATCACCTTACAGGGTTAAATCTCATGTCACCGTGATAAAAAATGCATTTTAAATTTTACTCAGTCTCTGTTTAGTTGAATATTTTTATGGCAGAGTGGTATCACAGCTCCAGTGAACTAATTTAGACCTGGTCTCGGGGCTGTCTGTACGGAGCTTGCAACACTGTCCCAGCAGCCACATACATTTAACCCCCTCCCCTAATTGATTGCCCAAAGGGTAGAAAACTGTGGGGTATGTGGAGATGAATTGATAGGGATGTGAGGGGGAAAATGGTATTGATCCGTGCAGTATGCTGAATGACTTGTTTCCTTGCCGTATGGTTCTATGACCCCATAAAACTAGGATTATGATTAAGCAGCCTCTCTGGACTCTGGATCGGGGATTGCCAAACGTTATGTGGATTTTCTAGTGTAGTCTGTTTTGTCATGTGCTTTTGTGGTATCATTCTGGAGGAACGTTGTCTCATTTTTTAACTGCATTGCATTTGTGGTTTCTAAATGACAATAAACTGAATCTGAATCTGAAACACAAGAGATTCTGCAGATGCAGGAAATCCAGAGGAACAAACACAAATTTCTGGAGGAACTCAGCAGGACAGGCAGCATCGATGGAGAGGAAGTCAGTTTCTTCTCATCTCCTGCCCATTACTTCCCTCTGGTGCCTCTCCTTCCTTTTATCCCATGTTTCAGTCTCCTCTCCTATCAGATTCCTTCTTCTTTAGCCCTTCTATCTACCACCTCCCAGCTTTTCACTTCATCACCCTTCCCCCATCCACCTATCTTCCCCGTCACCTGATTTCACCTATCACTTGCAGCTTATACCTCCCCCCACCCTCCCACCTTCTTATTCTGATTATTTTCCCTCCTTCCTTTCCAGTCCTGATTAAGGCAGTCAGTCCAAAACACTAAGGGTTTATTCCTCTGCATAATTGCCGCCTGACTTGCTGAGTTTCTCCAGCAGTTTACGATTATCCATATTCACTTTGACAGGTCAGATGATGTCATAAACCTTTACATCAATTATGATTTGCATTCAAAATATGAATTATTGCATTTTGAAATTACTTCCTCTTCAAAACAATGCCTGACTAGTTAAAATGTGTATTAGCATCAATTGAAGAAATTGCAATTTGATTCTTGCAACTTTAAATATCATACCATTTATTTTTGTCCCATTGAGCACTGAGATAAATCAGCAACTCAAGTTGTAGAACATTCATGTTAGGATATTTAAGTGACATTAATTTAGGTAAATTAAGAAATCACTTCCATGTAATTACAAGCGAAATTTCTATGCTATAGTTTAAAACAAAAACTTACAACTGCGGCAGATCAGTATGACTTCACCACATTTCATAATTACTTTAAAGAATTATCAGCAATGTGCAGGGAATGGATAAACACAACTTCTGATAAATGAGTAATTAATTTGCAAATCAAGCAATTGAATTGGGATTTTCTTTGGATTAGTATTCTATAATCTCCATATAATAAGTCATCTGCAATTTCTGCATTTCACAAATCCAGACAGCAAATGCAGCCCCAGAGAAATAACAGAAAATAATGTTAGCAAAAAGCATTCTGACACAAATGACCCCTTCTCTGAACTGCCCTGCAGCAGTGAGGTGAAATATGGCTCTAGACAGATTATACTCGGGGAGTACAACATCAGGGGTGTTTAAAAATTTAAAAAGCTATTAGAAATATTTTTTATGGGACTGAGAACTTGCAGTAAAAATGACACATCTATGTGAAAAATTCTGTGTAATAGAATTGGAATAATAGTGACTTAAGAATGTTTCAGTTGATTAGGTTTTGGGAGCAGTTTTGTAAGTATATTTATATCAAACAACCTTTTACTTTGTGTTGACAGTACATGGTGAAAAGAGCAGTGAACCTCTGAATACTGTATCCCCACAGCACTTGTGAGTTATGGGATTTCTCTCTTCATAAAATGAAAAACGTAATATACATCAGATGGATCCAGATATAGCAAAGCTCATTTTAAACCTGTCCTGTTACCAGACTTAAAACTGATGGCACGTCTTATGGCTCATAAAATGAATCAGTTTATATTATCTTCTATCAGAAAATATTGTTGAAAAGCAGCATGGTTCCAGTGACACCATGACTTCACAAGCACAGTACAAATACACTAATTATTTCTGTTACAATCCCTTTGAGCGTGGAAATAAAATGTAAGCATGTTTTTCAGCCATTATATTTGTGAATGTGTGCAAGACCATGGCGTAAAATGGAAATGTTAAAATCTGACAGAAGATTATATTTGTCAGATAGGTTTCAATTTTTATTTCTCTGCAAGACAGAATATTTATTTTCTTTGATTATTAACAATATAATTTAAATATTTTTCTATGATATACAGCACTGTGCAAAAGTCTTAGTCAGTCACACACACACACACACACACACACACACACACACACACACACACACACACACACACACACACACACACACACACACACACACACACACACACACACAAATACAACTGCAGATGCTGTGGATCAAAGAATATGTACACAATGCTGGAAAAGAACTCAGCAGGTCAGGCAGCATCCGTGAGAAAAGAGTAGCCAATGTTTTGGGCCGAGAAGATATTTATTTATTATAGATATATATATATATATACACACACACACATAGTTAAGACTTTTGCACAGTATGGATTGATTTTATGTATTGCACTGTACTGCTTCATTCACAATTTTCTTTGCAGCAGATAAACCTCATTCTGATATGGGTCTCTATTGTGGACTGAGTGGGAAAGGGGCAGGGAGAGGGGACTAATGGTTGGAATAAGGAGAATGGAGCGGGAAGCACCAGAAAGACATTCTGTAATGATAAATAAACCAATTGTTTGGAAGCAAATTACCTTGCCTGTTGCCTCAGGGATGCATGTGTCTACATCTGTGCCACCCTCCAGCCCTGGCATTCCTTCTCTGGCACCTGTCCCACACCATATTAATTTACGTTTGTTGGTCCTGACAAAGCAGTATTTCTTGTTTTAACAATAGCAGTGGGGTTTCTTTTGAAATGCTGCATGTTGTTCCTTTGGTGATGGCACTTTCCATCTGGTGTTAAACAAGAATTTCAGGAACTAATTGGGAATGGAGATACATAGGTGTGAGTAGTGAAGAAAGCATATGTTGGGAATGGTGGAATTCCTATAAGGTGATCGGCAATGAACCTTATGTATCTTAAGTTGTGAGAAGATTGGGTGATGCTGCATTTAGAAAGCTTTTACTGCCGTGGCCATGGTCCAGAAATAGGCCAGAATACTGGCTATAAAACTCTGATATGATATCGTGTTTTGGTGATATTAACTGAGATCCTTGAAACATAGTAAAGGTTCCCTTTAGCTTTGCACAAACTATTACTACAACAGAGAATTGGGAAGGTAGTAGCTGTTAGAAACATAAATGACATTAGCTTGGATTAATATTAAAGCACATTGTTGTGGTGCTGTCAAAGAAGCTTCATGGTTCACCTGGTGGCATTGTCTAAGTTTCTTGCTGATTGACTGCCTTTTTATATTGATGGGTCTTAATGCCCAGTCAAGACTCACATAATGAAGACAACTCAAGCGCAACAATTGCTTTGAGCAGTGCAAGATGGTTCTATTAAAGCAATAGAACCTTAATTTCTGGACAGAAAAGTGGAATTACTCATGTGCATAGGAGTAAAAAAAAAATTCTTTTGTTACTACAAAGAAATGGATCTCAATTTTAATTTGGAATAATGTGTGTGTTTAAATTAATATAGAGAACTAAAATCCAGTGAAATTGACAGCAGTTTGAGAGCCTACAGCACGATGGTTAAAATTTTCTACATTTTCGTATAGTGCTCTAACCTAACCTACCAATGTGCTGTCTCTGGAGGAAGTAGTTTGTAAATTTTACACAGTAATCAATCAGTGTAAGTAATATTGGCACACTGCTTACATTTTCAGTGTCCATTTACAATTCTGCCTCACCATAAACAATCCATTACAGAAGAAACTATTTATTTATATGTTCAAAAGACAGTGGAACATAAACTGTTACAGAAAATTCAGCAACTTCTTCCAATAAAAGCAGGTTAACTTATATAGAAAATACAGAGAGAATGCTTGTCCTTAATGCTTGTCTCATCACCTTCAAAGGTACAGTTGCGAAGTTACTAAGTTTGATTAACAGGACACTTGTCCTATCTTCTAAACTCTGGTTGGGGAGCACATTGCTACTATATGCAGCCATTCACTTTCCTGATTAGAAACTTACTAGCAAAACCAAAGTCAAATGACAATTGTAATTGTATACTAAGGGAGCTTAAGCAACCTCAGCAGAAGGTGCCAGTAAATACTAAGCACTCACAGCCGTTCACTTAGTCCCTGCCTGTGGGATGAGATTCAATTTTACCAAAAGGTTACATTATATACGCTATGGGATTGCCTGGCAGCATGACGGCTCACATGACACTATTACAGCGCCAGCGACCTGGGCTCAATTCCTGCCACTGTCTGTAAGGAGTTTGTATTTTCTCCCCTCGATCAGATGGGTTTCTTCTGGGTGCTCTGGTTTCCTCTCACATTCCAAAGTCATACAGGTTGGTAGTTTGTTCCTAAGGTTGTCGTAGCCCAGGGTGGTGGTGGGGATAAGTTCCCACTACCTATAAACTGCTCCAAATGGCGTGTGACTCTAACAGCTTCTGACAACCAAGTCCAACTTTTAGCCTTCGCGTGTGGCTTAGCTACTAGGCCCGGCGGAACTGTTTTTACTGACAATGGAAGGGGCAAAGGCAGTCAACTTGTGCCTCAAAATCAGTTGCTTCGGGCAGGTGGGGCTCATCAGCCTTGGACGGCAGCCCGCCCAGGAGAAGGAAAACTCTGATTTTTAAACCTCTGCTGCCTTGCCGCCATACCCACCCATGCGAAAAGCTTCAGGAGTAAACCCTGAGGAAGAAATCCAGAGCAGTTTGATGTTGTTTACAAATTCACTCTGGCAACCTCTGCGATGACACTGGTGCCGAGCTGTCGGTGCTTGCCCTTCCCTTGGACTGCATTAGTGACGTGGAGAGGGGGAGCCCACTGCATGGGCAACAGCCAGTTCCTCAAATCTTCCCACCCAGGCATGAGCCCTGGAGAGGACACGGTCCACCAGAGGTGCAAAGCCATGACCCCCTGGGATTGATGGCTGCCTACTACTATGTGTTTTAGGTTAATGGCCATATCAGTGTAATCGAGCTGCGCTGACCCATTGGACCTGAAGGGCCTGCTATGGTGTTGTTTCTCAAAATAAAAATAAATAAATATTTTAGAGGTTGCTATAGACTGAAATCATGATGTGAATTAGTGCTGCACAGGAAACCCACACAGCTTTGTTGAAAGCTGTACGTGAAGTGACTTCCTTCATACAGGACTTGCAATGTGAAATGTACATTGGATCATGCAGGGTCACTTTGCCTCTGCAATTTCCCATCATACTGCTTTCAATTCAGGAACATCATTGAGATCATGAAGTTGTATTGAGTTTAAATGGCAGGGAGATGGAGAGGAAGGGTAACATCTCTTTAATTGCCTATGGATATTGTTACATTGGAGGTGGGTTCCTGGGGCAGTGAGCATCGTAATCAGAACTTAACTTTAAGAAGAATGGCACCTAGAACATTGTGGAGAAATAATTTGGCATTTTCACAGTGAAGCTCTCAAGCAGTTGTCTGGAAGAGTAATGGCCCTTTACTGCCTTCAGCCTTTGTGTAAAAGTTAGTCTTGCAGACAAGGCAATATACATATTCATATATAAGAATGGGACAGTGGCATTGTATGTGTGTGCTTCATGATATTAGAATCAATCAATGTCCATGGAGGATGGCTTTGTAGTTCCTAAAAGTATACAATTGGGTTTTATAGCTCTTGCTTTACCATATAGGATGGGGGATGTTTATTCAGCTTTTAAATGGACACTCTAGTGTGCTTTGAGAAGATCAGCAAGTCAGATGCTCATAAGCACATGCCTGCCTGTCTAACAGGGAAGAAGTTAGCCATGTCACTGTATGAAACGGGAAGGCAAACATGACTGATCTCCTATGAAGAGAAGTATGTTTTCAGTAATGCAGCAAGCAGAGGTGGTTTGATTGCAGAATACACAGCAGAGGAGAATCCCCGAAAGAGAGCTGAGTGGTGTGTTCAGAGGTTGAATTGGGAGCGGAGAAGTGATATGCAGCTGATAGGTGACACGTGAAATAGGAACAGAGGTAGGAATTGGAACATTATGATATTCGAGACATAAGAGACTCCGATGCAGCTTTCCTACCCAAAATATCAACCATTTCCTCCCACGGTGGCTGCTTGACCCGCTGAGTTACTCCAACAGATGATTGTTGCTCAGGACATTACATTATCTGATGCCAGGCACCAGTGGCCTCTCAGGGGGTTCTGTTGCCTGCTGCATCTGGTGGCCATGTGTTACAGTGACTGACCAAGTCTGGTGAGCATTGTCCTCAGTCTCCTTGTCTCAGGATCTCCTTCCAAGACTCCACCAGAGACATATCCATGTGCACAGAGTAATGCAGCAGCTTATCTACCAAGATTGAAAGTCTTGGTGTTAGTCAGAAAATATGCACTCATTGTTCTTCAAACTACTGACATCTTCAGCCTATGTAGGCATTATGCAATATGGCTGCCTTCGAGTCACCAACAGCAAGGCATTCTACATCATCAGTACGAAGCTGGAATTCAACCACAGGAAGATGTTCGTTGAGCAATGTTCAACAGTCCTGGGCTACGGCATTACGTCTTCATCTCTTCAGATGTGGAAGTTCTGAGAAATTGCCAGCAACGTATATCACTGATGGACTGATAATGAGTTCCGTGGGTACTTTCCTCAATGCTAATGGAAGAATGTTTTCAAAATTCAGAGATTTGTGATTATTGGGCTGTACTTTATGCTTATCTCCTTCAGTTTTTGGTGTTTACTTTCTTGTTGCCAATTGGAAGGTGAGTGAGGGAGTTTGGGAATTGGGGTCTGATGTTCTTGATGTTTTTCTATGTGAACGATCGGCTAGTTTTTGTGAGTGAGAGAGGTGGTTTGGGGTTTGATGCTATTGTCACTCTTTCCTGTGTGGGAGGGGGTTGGGGGTTTGATGTTATTATTGCTCTTTTGTGAGGGAGGGGGTTGGGAGTTTGGAGTTTTGATTTTCCAGCTGCTGTTTATGTACTAGGGAATGGGTGGGGGTGTTCAAGGTTTGTGACTTTTATTTCTTTTTTTTTGTGTTGGGGGTTGTGAATGTTGATGTCTTTTCTTTCAATAACTTCCATCATTCTGTATTTCATGCTTGTCTGGAGAAGATGAATTTTAGAGCTGTATTGTACTTGATACTTTAAGAATAAAATGAACCTTTGTAGTGCATGCACAAGGACCCAGAGGCAGATAAAAGACATAAATTCATCCTAGCAAGAACATGTTGAAAATTACTGTTATAAAAATAATCATATTTTACTCTCTGGTGGAACCATGTCCTCATTATTGAACGCCATTACAGCAAGTGGGTGCCTTTTATTGTGAAATTTTTGTAATGTATGGGATCTATTTCTTTTAGAGCAATAATCCCCCTCCCCAACACTATGTATTGAACAGTTGTCTACACATGTGCATTGTTCTCTTGCTCTCACTGCACTGTGAATACACCAGTTAAAGCTGCCGCCCATGTGCGTGCTTTTATTTAATATATATATATATAGTTGTGCACAGACACAACAAATTGGCGACAAGTATGAACCTGAATGTCAGAAAATGTTACAAATTGCTCTGACAGTTAAGGCACAGTTATGGAGCAAAACAACGAGAGTTAAACAGTACTGAGAAGGCTGTCACAGACACAAACAAATAGACAATAGGTACAGGAGTAGGCCAAATGGCCCTTCGAGCCAGCACCGCCATTCAATGTGATCATGGCTGATCATCCACAATCAGTAACCCACTCCTGCCTTCTCTCCATATTCCTTGACTCCGCTATCTTTAAGAGCTCTATCTAACTTTTTCTTGAAAGCATCCAGTGAATTGGCCTCCACAGCCTTCTGAGGCAGAGCATTCCATAGATCCACAACTCTCTGGGTGAAAAAGTTTTTCCTCAACTCCATTCTAAATGACCTGCCCTTTATTCTTAAACTGTGGCCTCTGGTTCTGGACTCACCCATCAGTGGGAACATGCTTCCTGCCTCCAGCGTGTCCAATCCCTTAATAATCTTATATGTTTCAATCAGATCCCCTCTCATCCTTCTAAATTCCAGTGTATACAAGGCCAGTTGCTCCAATCTTTCAACATATGACAGTCCCACCATCCCGGGAATCAACCTCATGAACTTGCGTTGCACTCGCTCAATAGCAAGAATGTCCTTCCTCAAATTTGGAGACCAAAACTGAACACAATACTTCAGGTGTGGTCTCACCAGAGCTCTGTACAACTGCAGAAGGACCTCTTTGCTCCTATACACAACTCTCCTTGTTATGAAGGCCAACATGCCATTAGCTTTCTTCACTGCCTCTTGTACTTGCATGCTTACTTTCAGTGACTGATGAACAGGGATACCTAGTTCTCATTGTACTTCCCTGTTTCCTAACTTGACACCATTCAGATAGTAATCTGCCTTCCTGTTCTTGCCACCAAAGTGGATAACCTCACATTTATCCACATTAAACTGCATCTGCCATGCATCTGCCCACTCACCCAGCCTGTCCAAGTCATCCTGCATTCTCCTAACATCCTCATATTTCACACTGCCACCCAGCTTTGTGTCATCTGCATATTTGCTAATGTTACTTTTAATTCCTTCATCTAAATCATTAATGTATATTGTAAATAGCTGCGGTCCTAACACCGAACCTTGCGGTACCCCACTAGTCACTGCCTGCCATTCTGAAAGGGACCCATTAATCCCTACTCTTTGTTTCCTGTCTGCCAACCAATTTTCTATCCATGTTAGTACCCTACCCCCAATACCATGTGCTCTAATTTTGCCAGCTAATCTCCTATGTGGGACCTTAGCAAAAGCTTTCTGGAAGTCCAGGTACATTACATCCACTGGCTCTCCCTTGTCCATTTTCATAGTTACATCCTCAAAAAATTCAAGAAGATTAGTCAAGCATGATTTCTCCTTCGTAAATTCATGCTGACTCGGACTGATCCTGTTACTGTTATCCAAATGTGCCATTATTTCATCTTTTATAATTGACTCTAACATCTTCCCGACCACTGATGTCAGGCTAACTGATCTATAATTCCCTGTTTTTTCTCTCCTTCCTTTCATAAAAAGTGGGATAACATTAGCTATCCTCGAATCCTCAGGAACTGATCCTGAATCTATAGAACATTGGAAAATGATTATCAATGCGTCCACAATTTCTAGAGCCACCTCCTTAAGTACACTGGGGATTTATCAGCCTTCAGTCCCATCAGTCTACCCAACACCATTTTCTCCCTCATGTGAATATCCTTCAGCTCCTCTGTTACTCTAGGTCCTCTGGCCACTATTACATCTGGGAGCTTGTCTGTGTCTTCCCTAGTGAAGACAGATCCAAAGTACTTGTTCAACTTGTCTGTCATTTCCTTGTTCCCCATAATAAATTCACCCGTTTCTGCCTGCAAGGGCCCAACTTTGGTCTTAACTGATTTTTTCCTCTTCACATACCCAAAGAAGCTTTTACGATCCTTCTTTATATTCTTGGCTAGCTTACCCTCGTACCTCATGTTTTCTCCCCGTATTGCCTTTTTAGTAATCTTCTGTTGCTCTTTAAAAGTTTCCCAATCCTCTGGCTTCCTGCTCATCTTTGCTATGTTATGCTTCTCTTTTATTTTTATACTGTCCTTGACTTCCCCAAGGTCACCCCCTACTCCCCTTAGAATCTTTCTTCCTTTTTGGAATGAACTGATCCTGCACCTTCTGTATTAATCCCAAAAATACCTGCCATTGTTGTTACACTGTCATCCCTGCTAGGGTATCCTTCCAGTCAACTTTGGCTAGTTCCTTGCTCATGGCTCCATAGTGCCCTTTGTTCAACTGTAATACTGACACTTCCGATTTTCCCTTCTCCTTCTCAAATTGTAGTTTAAAATCTACTAATTGTAGATTAGTCAGTGGTGGAGGCAGATACACTAGTGAAGTTTAAGAGACTACTAGACAGGTATATGGAGGAATTTAAGGTGGGGGGTTATATGGGAGGCAGGGTTTGAGGGTCGGCACAACATTGAGGGCCAAAGGGCCTGTAATGTGCTGTACTATTCTATGTTCTATAAAACATCATATTATGGTCACTACCTCCTAATGGCTCCTTTACCTTACAAAAATCACAAAAATGCAGGAGTAACAGTGAAAAACACGCTGAATTTAAAGAGGAAATAATGTGGCGATGGCTTCAGTTGGGAAAGCTAATGAATTTGATAGTGCTTATGAAGGCTGGGAGTCATATATCAAGAGGGTAAAACTGAATTGTAATGGGAATAATGTGGAGGGGCAAGAGAAAGCCCGTACACTTTTTAGCTTAATGGGCCCAAGAACACACAGACTCTTACACAACTTAGTAACCCCTGCAAAGCCAGCAAGTAAGACCTTCAATGAAATTGTTAGAATTTTATAATATCACTTGTCCTAAATTTCTGGTAATAGCTGAGTGATTCAGATTTTACAAAAGGAACCAGTCAAAAGATGAAAGTCTTTCTGAATTGTGCAAACTTACCAGCACTGTGACTTTAGAGATGGACTTTCTGATGCATTAAGGGACAGGCTTGTACATGGCATGCATAGGCAAAGCACTCAGATGAGGCTACTGGCAAAAGGAGACCTAACCTTAGAATGGGCATTGATGATTGCAATATTGTTAGAAGATGTCGCAGAACTACAGAAAAGGAGGTTAGAATGTGAAATGCACAAAATGTCCCTGAATGGTGCAAAAAGATAAAATTTTTATTGATGTGGCAAATCCTCCCATAATGCAAATGACTGTTAGTTCAAAGAAAAAGTCTGCAGAAATTGTCACAGACAAGTTCACATAGACAGAATGTGCAAGGCAGAGAAAAAGCACAAGAGTAAAAATTCCCAAACACAAAACTAAACCAGTGCATAAAGTTAGCAAATATAGAACAAAATCAGACACCATGAAGTCTGACAAAGGTGAAATGTCATGCATAGAGTTGCATACTATAATTGAAGCAGATCACAAAATCATCTGGATCAGAATAGATGTGTTTGGTGTAAAACTGAAGATGGAGCTGGATACAGGGTCAGCTTTGTCCATAATTCCAGAGGCTGATTACAACAGATTGTTTTCTAAGATACCATTAGAGAAGACCTCAGTGTTGCTTTCTTTTTACAATATTTTTATTCAGAAGAAAAGAAAAGATTTACAGAGTGCAACACGTAGATATGTCTCAACATAACTTGTGTACATTCATATATTGTAATAAAATTGATCAAAATGTTAGAGCATAACACATAAAGGTATACCACTCTGTAATCAAAAATTTAAAGATAGGTCATGCATCATAAAAGAAATTTTTTATATATATAAAAAGTCAACCCCCTACCAACTACCAAAGAAAAAAGCTGATGGATGACAATGGGTAATTAGGAAAAAATTACCTAATTTTAAAGTTTAACTTAAGAAGAGAAGTTAAAAATATACATAAAAGTCTGTGCACTGTTAAACTTTATAAATTGGAGAAGTAATTTAGGAAAGGTCCCCAGATATCATAAAAGGATTGTTTCGAATTTAAGACCGAGCAGCGGATCTTTTCTAAATTTAAATACGACATAATATCACGTAGCCATTGAAGATGTGTAGGAGGGGTAGACTCCTTCCATTTAAGCAAGATTGCTCTTTTTGCTAAAAGAGAGGTAAAAACTAAAACCTGTAGGTTAGGAGTATTTAAAGTTATATCTTCATTTGCAATAATACCAAACAAGGCAGTAAGGGGATTTGGGTCAAATTGGACCCTAAAAAGTTGAGGGAAGGTATGAAATATTTCCCACCAAAACTTTTCAATTGTTGCTAAAACTTTTCAGTGTTGCTAAAGACCTGCCTAGGCAAAAAAGTGTCCCCGAAAGCGAAGGTGATGTATGGCGGTCAATCACAGCAGTTAGAGCTTTATGTATTGAAAGCTGGAGGGCCAGCACTTTTCGAATGTGAATGTTTGGGAAAAATCCAATGAGATGGGCACTCAATCAAAGCTGTTAGTGTGGCATCAAAAGGCAATGGCAGTCATAATGGTAGCACTAACCACAGCTGCTTAATGCTAATGAAAAGGGGATTGGTAAACGCGAAGGCATGAAGGCCAGAGTTGAACTGGATGAAACAGCAATGTCCTAAAGCGGATGCTGAACTACAGACCTTGGAGGCGTATGGAATTCTCTCCAAGGTTGAGTGGGGCAATTGGGCAACATCCATTGTCCTGGTGATCAAGACAGGGAAGGCTGGAGCCATTTGCTGGGGATGTCAGGGTGAGCATCAGCCCAGTGCTGTGTACTCTGCAGTATCCCCTGCCATGAATAGAAGAAATGTTTGCATCTTTGGCAGGTGGGGAGAGGTTTTCAAAGACTGACTTGTCAGAAGCCTGTCTGCAATTGGAGATTGAAGAGTCAAGCAGGCAGATCACTCAGAAGGGACTGTTCCAGTATAATTGTCTCATCTTTGTTGTTGCATCATCTCCAGCAACTTGGCAAAGAGCAATGGACCAAGTGCTCCAAGATATCCAAGGAAGACAATGTTATCTTGATGATGTCATTGTGGCTGGCAAAAATGATGATGAATACCTCTAAAGCCTTGACAAAGCTCTTACTTGGTTTAGTGAGTATGGTCTGCTTGCAAAGAGAGAGAAATGTGAGTTTTTGAAGAATGTAATCTCATATTGCAGACATATCATTAACAATAATGTCTTACAGATGTCACAAGAGAAGATTGAAGCAGTGATACAGGCACCCAAATCGGAAAATGTATCAAACTCAGGTCATACTTGGGCCCTGTAAACTATTATCACCAGTTTCTCGTAAACATTGCTACAGTGCTACATCCATTGAACATACTGTTGCAGGCAGGAGCAAAGTAGGAATGGTCAGAAAGATGTGAAAAAACATTCAAGGAAATAGAGACACCCAATGAACTACTCACCCATTATGACCCATATGTGTGGTGGCTGGGAATAGATAGGCAGATTGAAGACTTGGCCAAAAGTTGTTTGGTATGCCAAAAAGTTCAATATGCACCATTACACCCATGAGACTGGCCATCATCACCATGGCAAAGAGTACATATTGGCTTTGCTGGGCCATTCATGGAACCCATGTTCCTGATTGCTGTGGATGCTCATTCGAAGTGGCTGGAGGTTATACCAATGAAATCAACAACTCAGCAAAGACTATTTCAGCTTTGAGGCCTATCTTTGCTAGAAGTGGCTTACCAGAACAAACTGTGAGTGCAACAGACCACAATACATGTCAGAAAAATTTCAACTGTTCATGAAGGAAAATGGTATCAAACATTTCAAGTCAGCTCCTCACCACCCAGCAACAAATGCTAAAAGGTATATCTAAGCCTTCAAGAAGTCCATTAAAGTGATGGACAAAGGGGACATTCCTCTACAGCACAAGGTGGACATCTTCCGTTTTGGGCATCAGAGCTCTGTTCATGCGACACCAAATCAAACACTTGCAATGCTGTTCATAAACAGGAATCTGAGATCTCACATAGACCTCCTGAAACCAGACCTATAGAGGGAAGTGCAGAGTAAACAGTTCAACTATTTGCTAAGTGAAGCAGCAAGGAGCTTTGAGATTGGGCAGGAAGTCATAGCATGTGATTACCAAGAAGACAAGTGGACACCTGATAGGATAGCTACAAGAACTGGCCACTGATGTACACAGTGGATGTTGGAGATCAGATATGGAGGCATCATATGGACCAGATACTGCATGCTCAGTTGGGGAACACACCTGAATGAATCAATTGCATCCATGTAGATGGACACATTACAGTCACCGGAACTTACCTCTTAGTGATGATGTCGCTGACAGCAAGGTGGCACCGGAAACTGAGAACTTTTTCTTCGACAAGACACCTACCAAACTTGATGCCATTCCACAGGTCCAGAGGCGCTATCCTGAAAGAAACAGAGTGCCACCCAAAATACTGAACCTTTAGAACTGTGAAGTTAGTTATGGATGTTACCGTGAAAGCATGCTTACTTGGAATGTGGGCTTATGAAAGGGGAAAATGAATATTTTGTACATTATACAGTGTGGTGTTGCATTAATCTAAAGGGGAGGAAATGCAATGTATGGAACTATTTCTTTTAGAACAATGACTGCCCTTAGTACTACGTATTGATCTGTTGTCTATGCATATGCATTGTTCTCTTGCTCTCACTACAAGGTGAGTACACCAGTTAAAGCCAAATCCTGTGTGTGTCCTTTTATTTAATTGATATGTAGTCGTGCACAGAAACAACAATTTCAATGGTCAGCTATACGAAAACTGTTTATCTCCCATGAATTACCCCAATCCAGATGTACTGTTTCTAAATTTAAGGATTACTTGGGAACTTCTAACATTCATCTTGCACTTGTTAAACATACATTGTGCCAGGTGTGAAGACTAAATGATGTACAATTATTTCCTGAAGTTTGCATAGCTTGTTTCAATTTGACAGATGGTTTCACGCTGATGTTTTACCACATCTGTTATTGTTGAGGCAAAATAGTATCAATGTTGATTCCATGTGTTGTGTATGTGGCCTGGTTACACAATAATGCTGTTAATAAAAACGCTGGAGACGGGAGCTAGGGTTCACTGGCAGAAACCGAAACCGGCACACACATACAGATCAATAGCGCATGCAACGACGTGTTCCTGCAACATAAAGTAATCCCTTATTATACTGTAGGCCATACCGTACACTCCTCCCCTTTTATTTTAATAGTGTATGAACTGTTTTTTTAACTGGGTCACTGTACTAAACAAATACGTCTACCCTTATCATACAAATGCCTACCATTTGTTTACTTAGTAACAATAATATCAAATCATAACAAAGTAACATAATAATATCAAATTATAACAAGCCCCTTTTTTTCTTCTAGTGTTTTTTTAACTCCTTTTTTTTACTTTTGGTCCAAGACCCATAACTCAAGTCTCTGGGGAGGTCTCCCCTGCTTCTCCAGGTAACATCTGATTTGAAATGTTTGCTCTGGGGAATGAGTCTCCGCAGATACCTCAGGTGGGTCCTCAGCACTGATGACAGGCTTATCTGTGGACAAGGTTGATGTGGTCACATCAGGAGTGTTTGCTTCTATGTCTGGGGCATCCGGGCAAAGTGTTGTGTTTTTCACCTGAGCATTCAGGATTTGATCCACATGACGTGCTTTTATGTCATGAGAGTCCGGGCATGGTATTGTTGTGCATTTTCACCTGAGCATCCAGGATCTGGTCCACATGTCGTCTCCATATTTTCTCTCCCACCTGTATTCTATACATCAGTGGCCCTCCTATGGCGGAGATTATACCCGGCTGCCACTTTTCAGTCCAGTAATCACGTGCAAGAACTGACTGTCCCACACTGAAGCTCTGTGTTGACAGCATTCAAGTGTTTGAACTGTCTGTTCTCCACATCACGACGTACATCTGGTTTGAGAAGATCCATGCGGGACCTTAGGTTCCTGTTCAGAAACATCATCGCTGGAGTCTGGTTAGTGGTTGCATGTACTGCGTTAAGATAGGCAAGGAGGAAGTTGTCTGTCTTGTGTTGTAGTGGTCGATTTTCGCTGTCCCTTGCCTTGAGGGCTTTCTTGAATGTCCATACAAATCTTTCTGCCAAGCCATTTGTGGATGGATGGTAAGGAGCCAATGTAAAGTGCTTGATTCCGTTGTTCTTCACAAATCTTTTGAATTCTTCGGAGACAAATTGTTGTCCATCGTCTGTGCAGGTTTGTTCTGGTATGCCACTCCTGCCGAACGTGGTAATCAGCACTGTAATGGTCTTTTTCATTGTGGTTGTCTTCATTTTGATGACCTCTGGCCATTTGGAATGTGCATCAACGGCGATTAAAAAGATAGAGTCCATGAATGGTCCAGCAAAGTCGATGTGCACTCTTTGCCAGGGTGATGAGGGCCACTCCACGGCTTGTGGAGGTGTGTTCTAGATCATTTGACATCCAGAGCAGTTCTTGGTCCTCAATCTGTTTATTGATTCCTGGCCACCACACATAGGCACGGGCAAGACCTTTCATCTTCACAGTACCCAGGTTCCTCTTGTGCAGTTCCTCCAGCACTCTGGTGCGTAGCTTGGGAGGATTCACAACTTGTGAGCCACATATTAGTGTTCCCCAACACACGGATAACTGCTCTTTTCTCACTGAGAGGCTGGAAACAGTGTGTTACTTCGTGCTGGCTGTCCCTTTATCGTGATGTCATACACTTTTGACAACGTAGGGTCATTGTGTGTTTCCCTTTCAATGAGGTTGTTTGTCACTGGTAATTGTTCAACTATTGTTTTGTGAAAGACCTCTGCTGAATACATGTGTGTAGTTATCTTGGAAGTCTGCAGTGGTAAACGTGACAACCCATCTGCGTTGCCATGTTGTTTGGTCCCCCCGTGTTCAATGTCATACATGTGACCTCCTAAGAAAAGAGACCATCGCTGTAGCCTTTGTGCTGTCATCACTGGAACACCTTTTCTTGGATTGAAGATTGACACGAGAGGCTGATGATCAGTCAACAGGGTAAACTTCTGGCCATACAGGCAGTGAGTGAATTTTTTGACTCCGCACATGATGCTTAGGGCCTCTCTGTCAATCTGTGCATAGTTGTGTTCAGCTGAAGTTAGCATTCTTGAGGCAGAGGCTATTGGTCTTTCTGAGCCATCTGGAAACTTGTGCAATAACACAGCTCCTATCCCCTGGGGTGAGGCATCGTAAGCTAGTTGGAGGGGTCAAAGTACCCCTTCTGAAGTTATGAGTCTTTTAGTTTCTTGAAATGCTTTCTCACAGCTCTCAGTCCACTTCCATTGTGTTCCTGTCTGTAAGAGTGCATTTAGTGGGTGTAGGACTGTGGATAGGTTAGGCAAGAACTTGTGATAATAGTTCACTAGAGCAAGATATGCTCTCAGCTGAGACACATTTTTGGGTGGTGGTGCCTTAATCACCGCTTCTATCTTATCTTGAGACATGTGTAAACTATCCTTGTTGATCACATGCCCACAGTATGAAATTTCCTTTTTGAAAAACTCACATTTCTATCTATTAGCTCTGAGCCCATATTCTTGTAACCTGGTGAGCACTTGTTCAAGGTTAGAAAGATGTTCGTCGTTATCTTTGCCAGTGACAATGATGTCATCTAGGTTACACTGAGTCCCTGGAATCCCCTGCAGGACCTGGTCCATTGTCCTTTGCCAGATTGCAGGAGCTGATGCTATCCTGAACACCAACCTGTTCTACCGGTAAAGTCCTTTGTGTGTATTTATTGTCAGGTATTTCTTAGATGTTTCATCGATTTCCATTTGGAGATGAGCCTGGGTCAAATCAATTTTTGTGAAATGTTTCCCTCCTGACAGGGAAGCAAAGATGTCCTCAATATGAGGGAGCAGTTACTGTACTGTGCGGAGAACCGGGTTAACAGTCACTTTAAAATCACCGTGTATGTGCTCCTTCCTTGGTTTTCCTGGTTTTGTACTGGAGGCTTTCTTCATCTTTGGAAAAATTGGCGTGGCCCATTCACTCCAATCCACCTTTGACAGGACCCCAGTCTGCTCCAGATTTTTCAGCTCTGCCTCCTCTGTAGGACAGATTGTATATGGCACTGGTCTGGCTTTGTGAAATTTTGGACATGCATTTTCCTCAATCTCCATCCTTACCTTTATGTCCTGAAGTCTTCCTACTCCTTTCATGAACACTTCCTCAGAGTCAGCAAGTATTTGCGACAGTCTCTCAGATGTAGCCTTGCTGCCCTCCTTTGCTGACTCATCTAGTGCCCTGATGGTGTGCCAATCCAATTGGATTTTCATGAGCTATTCACATCCCAGCAACGGTGGTCCTCCATTTCTCAGTACATGGGGGGTCCTTTGTTGTGCTTTATCTCTGTAGGTCACTGTCATTTTAATTTTGCCTTTGGGACACACTATCTGTCGTGTGTAAGTCTTTAGTAGAAGTTTAGTTCGATTCAGAGGTATGTGTAAAAACAGTGGTTTGTAGTTGTGTATAGAGATCATTGTTAAAGCTGAGCCTGTGTCCAACTCCATTTTCAGTCTCACGCCCGCTACCTGTGGAGTGATCCATATTACTCTTCTATCATCTGTCTCTTTCATGCTGTGAAGTTGCCGACAAGACAATTCACTTTCGTTGGAGTCATTTTCATCAGAACTGTCTTCTTTCATTTTGTGTAACTTGTTGTATTTTCCTTTCTGGGATTTCTTATTTCTCTGTATTTTGCCCTTTTTCTGCTGTTGATTAGCTTTGCATACTCTGCCAATGTGGCTCTGTTTGCCACAGTTTCTGCATTCTTTGTCTTCAAACCAACAGTCATCCAGGTATTGTGACCTGTTCCCACAACGGTAACATTTCTTTCCTTCATTTTTGTTCAGTGACATTTTGTTTGTGGCATATTCCAGAGATTTTTGTTGTATCTTGGAAGCAGCCCGTGCCGCTGTTTCTGTTGATATTGCAATGTTTAGAACTTTCTTGAATGTAAGGTCTCTTTCACACAGAAGCTTCTTCTGTGTGTTTTCACAGCACATGCCATACACTAACCTGTTCCCCAATGCATGCAATAGACCAGCTCCAAATTGACAATGTTCTGATAATTTGTGCAATTCTGCACAATATTCAGAAATGCTTTCAATTTTGCTCTGATTCTGATTGTGAAATCTACATCTTTCAGCAATGACCAGTGGGTTGAGGTTTAAATGCTGTTGAAGAGTGTCTACTATTTGCTTGAACATTTTGTCAGCTGGCTTTTCAGGGGTTAACAAGCTCTGTAGCTGGCCGTATGTTTTTGCTCCCATAATACTGAATAAGGCGCTGGCTTTCTTTTCATCATTAACACTGTTAGCCTCGCAATATAACTCCACTCATTCAATGTAAGTTGCCCAGTCTTCAATGCCACTATCAAATGCTGAAATGGTTCCAATCATCGCCATCTTTTTTATGTTAAGTAAGCCCTGTTCTCCCCTTATTGTCCTTTTTGCTGGGCGTCAGCTGTGGTCTCGGCTGGATGTGCTGTGGCTCTGACTGTGTCTCTTGGTGTCCCGACGTTCTCGACCCCGGCTGTGCCCCTGCTTCCTTTCAGACTCGCAACCTTGCTCTGCCTCCTTCTCCCACTCCTTGGCTCATTCCTTGTGTTCTTCTTCCGAGTGTCATTATCAATTAAAACACGGCGTTCCGATATGATGTAGGTTCATTAACCTCATCACTAATTTGTTGTGTATGTGGCCTGGTTACACAACAATGCTATTAATAAAAGCGCTGGAGATGGGAGCTAAGGTTCATGGTTCTTTACTGACAGAAACTGAACCCAGCACACATGTACAGATCAATATGCGCCTAATACCGCATGCAATGACGTGTCCCTACAACATAAAGTAGTCCATTATTAGACAGTAGGCCATACAGTACACCATGTTAAAAGTCTTGAATAACTAGCCTATTGGCTTAGCTTTGCTTGTACTATTTAAGCAACATATGTTTGTGATAACCATTGGTTTTATTGTTTTTTTATATGTCAATGCTGAGTGCAAAGGAACCATGTTTAAAGTAGTAACTCGTGACCACCATAAGGCATTGTCTTGTTCGATTTAACAATTTGAAATAAGTTCCCATTTGGAGTACCAGAAAGCAAGTAGAAAATATTATTATCATGTCTGCAAGAGCCACTTTGGGACTTATTAACTCCATGCTCTGGAATTGTATCAAAAATCCGGAAGTTTTTTTCTATTAGTGGATTAGAGAGGTATGAACACCATGCATCAGCTGCCAATGCCCTCATTATTCTGCTTGTTTTTTTTTTGACACTAGTAAAACTCAAATGTAACCATTACAGCTGGTAATATCTGGGAAACTTAAAGTGAAATTTACTGTGATCTAACCACATTTCAATTTTTTTCCCCCTTAAGTTCTCTTGGAGAATGTCATTGCTGCAAAATTTAACTTCTACATTAAAAAATAGAATGAAGAAATATACATTATCAGTCCCTCCTTATTGGAATCATAAAGAGTACATTTCCTCATTATATTTAAATTTTAAAATGTATATAAAGTGAAGAATACAAACCCTGAGGTAATAGATTGCAGCAGAACCTGAAGGAAATGTATATTTAGCTAAACCATCATAAAAAGATGTCATTTGGCTGTGTTTTATGGCTTTCATGCATAAAAAGACCAAAGCTAATATCCTAATGATTTCTGAGAGACCAGGGGAATTTGTAATGAAGATCTAAAATTGAAGTGAAGGAGCTGAAGCAGTGGTCAGTTTGTTACTCTGGTGTTAACTGGTAAATCTTATTAACAATCACCATTTCATCGTCTTGACATTATCCCATCAAAATATTTAAGCAGAATGACATTTCTCTGAGGACAATGGGCTGGTACATTAAATCAATTAATTCATGGAGTTAAAATACTCAACAGAATAAAGATCCAGCAGAGTTGTCCTATTGCACTTTATGGCATGAAGTATAACAGTAGATCTGTGATGTATTAAAATTTTACCAATACAAATGTGAGTCTGCCATATACTGAACAAGATCACTGGGTTTGTGCATGCTCAAGGCCAATCATCTGACAGGAAGGATTTAAGTTCAAGTTGTCATTCAACCATGCTCATGGTGCAGCCAAACGAACAGCCTACCTCCAGGGCCAAGGTGCAAAACACAGTACAAACAGTCACACATAGCACAGGCACATAAAGCACATATAATGATGAAAGCAATAAAAGATACAGTTACAAAAATAATAGCCCAAGTCCATAAGTGTCATGCCATGTAGACTGATGGTGCATGGGATGCTTTTCTGGAATTGAGTTTCTGCAGCCAGCAGTCGCAGATGAAGACAATCCAGCTCGTCTTCCACTGCAAACACTGGAGGGCAGCTGTGACGGGAAGGGCTGCCCCCCCCCCCCAACTCAGCACGGATGCCTGCCATGCTACACAGCGTCCAGCATCTTCTCACCTGGGTAGCTCAAACAGGAAACCCCTTCGGCATGAGGCCTGGTCTGCGCAGCAACTGAGGCCATGCACCCCCTCCGCTGTCAGTCTCACTAATGACTTGGACTTGCAGTATTCTACATTACCAATGTTCACCAGGGTCTTGCGATCCAAATGTCCAAGATAATCATTTGCACCATTTGTTGGACCATACACTGCCTTGCCTTCCTGCTTGGGTGAAAGTAGCAGGCAGCAATGCAGTACACAACAAGTCCAGCTCAACTGCTATCAAGCCTGTGGTTAAGGGGACAGCATGAACTGAAGCCATTCAGGTGGATTGGAGGACAAATTAGAGAGTCTGCTGAAAATGACCAGCCTAGTTTGGTCTTTAAAAGTATAGTCGCTGAGTAAAGAAGAATGTCATTGCGTTGTCTGCTGAGATCTTGACTAGAGTCAGCCATGTTTGGCCTTAAGAAAAAGGCCCTGAGCCAACGAGATCATCATTGGGACTGACATGAAGTCAGTCTTCAGCATGCAAGGTCAGATGTTGCATTGCTGCCAGTACACTGAAATATTATCTCTCCACCCAGTGGTAACTTTAGATTTTCAGAGAATAAGAAGCTCTGGACTGTCATCATTTATTAAATCCTACACTCATGTTATTAGGCAGCTGGCAATATTTCAGTCCTTGTCCATTATAAAAACAAATAGGCTTAGACAAGTTAGTTGTCCTACATCAGGAATGTAAAGAGGTGTAAAAAGTGGTAGCATGGACTAGTTGAGTTTAATGACCTCACAACCCACCCTTGGATGCAATGAGCGACTGTAGAAGGAACGGACAGATTGAGGTGAGTGGTAGTGGAACAAGGGTTAAATAGGTAGTTCAAGATGAGGAAACATTGGAATGATATAGATATATGAACACAAGGTCAAAAGTACAAGTTAGGGAAAAACTGGGTAGAGGTGATAGAGAGCTCTAACAATCCTCAATCCCACAGAAACTGCAGCTTTAAAAAAGATTACAGTGTATGTTAGAAAGATGGAGAAGCAAATAAAGGGAACAAATAAGAAGCAAGAAAACAAAAACTCCAGAAAGTGCTGACTAAGACTTTTTGAAGAATAAATGGAAGGATTTGATAAAGTATTCATACTCCTACATGAAATGCCTGAAGATATATATCATAATGTGGCATTCTTTATGTGAATTCGGGTGGTTCAGGTCTGGTAGCAAAATCATTAACAGTTTCTATAGAAATCTTTAAAGAGTTGGAAAGAGTCAAGATAAAAGTTTCATGATTTCATTGCAACTCAGCAATTTTGCTGCAGGCTGATTAACAGCATGCCAGCAAGCTGTGATTGAAGAAAGAGTCCCTGAGGCAGATAATGATTTGCTACACAATTTAAGAACATAAGTTTTGATGTTATGACATCTAATTCTCAGTAATTTCATTTTCCAAATGTGCTCTTTTAAAGTATAGAAATAACCTTTACGATGAATGTCAGGTATTCAGCTTAGAGGCTAGAAATAGATAGCTTAAAGACAATGGTTCTTAAATTTAGCAAATGCATAAGATTGTTTATATTGTTTATTGTTTCAATAATAACCATAATAGCTTCAATATGACTTTTAAGGAGAATGAAACAGGTTATGGCAGATTTTAATCTCTTTCGCCTGGCAGGAATGGGGTGAATTTAGATAGGACACCAATTTTATGCCCTGCTGATTTCACTCTCCATTGTTGCTGATATGCTTTTTACAAATAATGGTGCGCTTTTTTTAAGTGATCCAATACCAATTGTACTGCAATGGAAATCCAAATACAATCTTATCTTCTGTACACAGAAGTACAGAATTTCAAAGGAGCAGATTTAGAAAGTGAAGAGACATTTTCTCTGGGTTCCAGGTGAAGTCCCTACTCCTATCCTTTGGGGAAAATGGTTCATAAGATTCAAGGGGTAGTATGCCAAGTTTGAAATTAAGTATAGCATCCAAATATAAAGAAAGATCCTATGGAAATAAATTGGGTTTGTATGTAGGTTATGCTGGTTTTTAGGAATATACAGCACCTTATTCATTCATGTTGCATATTTATGGATATATGATCTCTATTATTTAATTAGTAGGGACTACTTCACAGCACCATTTCAAAATGAAATTCAGTCACCAAGCTAAAATTTTGAAAGGAAACCAATTGCAGCAAGTCCAATTATGCCTCAAATTCTTGAAAAAATTAGAAATACCTAAACATAAAGCTTTATCATGAACATGCTCTTCAATATCTGTATGCTACTGCTTGTTTAATGATTCTTACTGTTTGATTTCTTAACAGTTTGCTCAATGGAAAAATGGTACTCTTGTTCTCAAAAGAATAATCTTTAACTCCTATTTTCTTCATATACTTCCTCATTCAGTTGATATCCTTGCATAGTACGCACCTTTTAGTGCAATTTGTAATCTTGCATTTAATTGGAAAAGTACTGGAACAGAAAATCTTAAAGTTAACTGTAAGAAAATTGGAATTCAGAACCTGAATTGAAACAATTGCATGATGTGAAACATTATGTTTTGGTTTCCTAGAATACAATAAAGGTGAAAGACAATCAGTTTTGAAGTTCTGAAAGAAGAATATGCAACCAATGTATTTATGACTATTTTTAGATGGCTCCTTTACTAGGAAAATGAATGAATAAAGAATATTTCCAATGAAGGATGATCACAGCTTTCACTATTTCTGTGAGGAAACATGGAGGTTGGAGAGCAAAATATCAGGAGATTGGTTTATTATTGTCACATGTACTGAGGTTCAGTGAAAAACTTGTGTTACATTCCGTTCATATACTGATCAATTCATTTCATGATGCATTGAGGTAGCACAAGGCAAAACAATAACAGCATGCAGAATAAACTGTTAAAGTGCAGATACAGAGCAGTGCAGGTAGACAGAAGGATGCAAGGCCATGAGGTAGATTGTGAGGTAAAGAGGCTAAGAATGATAGCATAACCCTATGCATCATCTTCCTTTTCACAAGAGCAGGCCAGAATATCCAGGAAGATGTCCTGTCAGTTTGGTTATCAAGAGTGGTTCAGGACACCAAGAAAGAGGCAATGCCTCAATGCTGAAGTATGTTTTCAAGGTCAATGTAAGCAGCAGCAAAGCACCCTTACCAACAAATGCACAAATACATTCTCTTCTCAACTCATTATCAGTCCTACTACCCCTATTAATACCTCCCAACTCACAAACTAAACATTACTATGGGACTTGCACAATGACATTATACACCCAACACATACGGTACCTCCAACTAGTCAACCACAACATGAATGTCACACAGATACATTGATGCTGTTTTGAAGGCAAAGGGTGGTCACACCAATATCAATTTGATTTCGGTTTTTATTACTGTTAACTTCTCTTTAGAGTAACTTTTTTGATATTTAGAAACTTCATTTCATTATTTTTCACACCATCTATGCTTTACAGATTTTTTACATGTGCCTAAGACGTGCACTGCACCGTAATGTAATCATAAATAATCTTTAATAATAACTGAAAGTCATATGGTGTGTGTGTGTGTGTGTGTGTGTGTGTGTGTGTGTGTGTGTGTGTGTGTGTGTGTGTGTGTGTGTGTGTGTGTGTGTGCGTGCGCGCGCGTGCGTGCACGGATTGGTGAGGGGGAGTTTGGAAGTGGTGGGGTAAGGGCAGTTTGTCATTTTGCTGCCAGTGTAAGATAATTTCCATCAATATTTTACTCAATTTTGTACACTTGTCATATTTACGTGTTCCTCGTAGGGATGTAGTTTCCCTATTTTTTTGCTAATTTCATTTCTTCCTGTCTATGTGGTGCTGATTGAATCAACAGACACTGAATGCCTGTGCACATCTCAGCTCAGTAGTCAGGGCTCCCACACTGAGCATTGACAGGCTATTTGCCTTTAGGTAGTGTGGCAGCTGAGGTCCATCGTGGACTCCACCCAATGCCAACACACTGGACAGCCCTGGCAAAATCTTCTTTTCAAAACCAAGGCACTGAGGTTAATTATAATCCCTGCTGACAGTGAATCTGAAACCAACTGATTTAATGTGGGCAGGGGAACAACCTGGGGACTTCTTGTCTGTATATCTTAGCTAAACTCACTTGAGACATTATTAATGCACTGTACATTATCTGGTCAACATATTTCCCATTAAATTTTCGTTATATGGGCTAGAACTGAAAGACTGCAATATATATACTATATTTGGAATTACGAAAGCGTATTGTATTTTTGACACTGCATTTTATCTGCACTAGACAGCTGAAAAATTTCAAGACACTTTACTACATATTTCTTAGAATTTACCTGCTGTATTTTGATGGATCTTATTCGAAGATAGTTGATAATGATAAATCGAAGTTCCATGCAAATAAAAGCTTCAGACAAGAGAGAATTGTCTGCAGCCACAGTTAACCATGAAAAGCTTTCTGACATGGTTTGGTTGCAGATGAAAACTTTAAGCTATGGTATTCCCAACAGGTAAACAAAAACCTCCAGCACAGTCAATGTAGAAGTATTTTTTTAGACATTCTATTCCAATAGACCTTAGGAAAATGCACAGAAAGCAGCTGGAGGATTTGCTTACAGCGGAATGTAATATTGAGTAGGATCATAGTTGATCCAGCACACAGGCTTGTAAATGCACATCTTCAGGTGCTATGATTTGAAGCCCTGCCTCATCACCAATCTGATGGCCTTCAACAGCTTGCATTGTCAAAGTCCTGGTCCACTCATTTCACAACATCTCTTAAAGAGATTTAAAATAATTTATATTGATTTAAATGATTAATAGAGTTAAACGTATTTCAAATATGCAATTTGTTTCCAAATAAGTGTTATATTTTTAAGCTCTTTAGTTAACTTAAAGCTTCAAATATGTAAGAATCTCAGCAAAGATGATTGTAATTATCAATGGTGAGTCCAAGACTGGAATAAGAAATCAGGTGATACCTACTTCTGACTAGTGTTCTACACTTTTGCATGCCCTTGCAAAGGTCCAAGCATCCAGAATATAAGCAACACAGGACGAAGGGTCTCGGCCCGAAACGTCAACAGTGCTTCTCCCTATAGATGCTGCCTGGCCTGCTGCGTTCCACCAGCATTTTGCGTTTGTTGCTTGAATTTCCAGCATCTGCAGATTTCCTCGTGTTTGATCCAGAATATACCGGCACATGCATTGAGAATTTTCAACTAGACAGTTTTTCGTCTAGTTGACCAATTACCAAGTTAATTTGGTCCATTTAAAGTATGGACACAATATTTTCTGGCAACAGAGAGTCACGTGCACTCACCACTATTCTATCTATTAAGTCCACATGCATCTTACTGACAACTTCCTTAATGAAACTGGCTTTAATGTAAACAGGGAAGTTCTGCATTTCAAGTAATATCTTTGATGTTCACAAAAATAAAATGCATTAAAAAGTTATTAGATATTAATTACCTATTAAAACATTTTAAAATTACATATAACTGAAAAAGAACAACTTAAATATAAAGCACTAAAAATAATTGAATAAGTTTAAGATAACTTAGCTTTTCAAAACCCTTTCTCCCATGTAACTGTTCCTCTCTATTCAACTTAATAGAGTTGCTGAACTTGTTTCAGGTGAATCTGATGCAGTATTAATACCTAGATTTCTTGGCATCCTGTAGTGAATCAGCAGGAGCTGGCAATCTGAAGCTAGCTTCTAGCTGTTGCTGTGTGGTGATACTGAAGGTGTAGAGGGAGAGGGCGTGAAAAGAGTTGTGGTTGAGGTGATGCTTTGTGGGGAAAGTTAAGGATACTGCAGGAAGTTGGGGTGTATTACAGGGTTGGATAGGGATAGGTACTGTTAATGTGACAACATGATTGACTGGAGGGTTTTAGGTTAGAAAGATTTACTTGGGGAATAAAATAAGTACAACATGACACTGACAGCCCACACAGTCACCTAGCCTGGTATCATCAAAGAACATGCACATCCTCATCTCAATCAGGTTGGGGCCCCAATACCCCCATCCCTGCAGCTTAAACAATTCTAAATCACACCAGCGGTTTACCTCCAATTATTACGTACAAACAAGCTGCATGAACTCAGCAGGTCGGGCAGGATCTGTTGAAATGAGCAGTCAACGTTTCGGGCTGAGACCCTTCGTCAGGACATCCCGAAACGTTGACTGCTCATTTCAACGGATGCTGCCCGACCTGCCGAGTTCATCCAGCTTGTTTGTATGTGTTGATTTGACCACAGCATCTGCAGTGTACTTTGTGCTTACCTCCAACTCTTGCTCACTAATTTTGGTGAATGATCGTTTGTGCGGCATCTTACCAAACACCACTTCAAATCCTTTCAATCCATCTAATTAAAACCTTAACTAATGCTAACAAACATGATTTCCCTTTCCTTAGTAATAGCTCACAGCACTTTCCCTCTCTGATGTCAGAGTAACTAATCTTTGGTTCTCTTTATTTTCTCCCTGCTTTGGGCTACATTCAGACAAAGGAAATAGGATACTGGAAAGAATTTTGGCTGAACATCATTAATAACTGTAGAGATTTAGAAATTTTCTTTCCAAGTCACATACACTAAACAGCGAGTGTGAAAGCTTTTTAGCATCAGTGGAATTTTGGAAGCAGCGTTCAACATACATGATTACCTATATTGTTCACTTAGACCATATAACTATGAATGAATTTCTAAGTGAATATATTCTTAATTGCAGAATGAAAGAGGAGAATATCAAATGTGTAATGCTTAGAATTAATGAATAGGACAAATACTTTACCGAGGCATGTATTTTATGCAAAGGCAGGATAGAAGAACTTGATTTCAGGATTCAATCTTCATGCCATCAAGTATGACTGTAGTACACTGTCAACAACCATCTATTGCAACAAAGTTTGATACAAAGTTTGACAGAAAGGAAATACATCATTATAGAGACGAGATGAATTACAAAAAAAAATTCAGAATCACTTTTATCCCTGCAAAAGGAGGTATATTGCAAAGAAAATAAAATTTGCAGAAAGGGCATTTCTGCTCTTCCTCCTTATCTGCTTTTATTTCTCCTCACATATTCCTCCTCAATAATAAGTTGCAACTAATTCTCTTTTGGGAAAATCTTCTTCCTTCTTTCCCCATCTCTCTTTTCCATCTTCTCTGCCAAGGATCAATTGTTTTTTCAGTCTTCCATCCTGCAAAGTCTTATATTAAATTCCACCCACACTCTTGTTGAAAGCCACAGGAGACTGACAGATGAAATACAAAAAATATAAATCAATTTGATTATAGCTATAAAAATTAATTGTGCCCATTTTATTAGACTGCCAACAGTAATTATGTACAATTTAGCAGTGTTTCTTGAGAAACCTTTGCACTCAAGATTTAAGATTCAAAATTGCTTAATGTGAGCTCCTGTATATAGGTGTAAAGGAGAACAAGTAATTGTTACTCCATATCTGATACAGCACAAAGAAACACAAAAGAGAAGATAAAGAACACATTATATAAGCTATAAGCTATCTTATATATTTATGTTAAGAGACTGATTGTATGTCCATAAAGTGATGCCAGGCTGTACTAGGTGATGGATGCTAGGTGATGGATAGGAAATAATATAGTAGTGGGTGGAGGTGTTGCTCAGTCTTAGTGCTTAGGGAAAGGGATTACTCTTGAGACTGGTGGTCCTGGCAAGGATGTTACATAGTATCCTCCCTGATGGGACTGGGAGAAACAGCTCTTTGAAACAAAGATATTACAAAGCTTCATAGACAAAGTGCTCACTGATGTATTTACAACATGGCTGAGCACTTGAGGTGTAAGGCAGGTTGATGTAAATTCCATTTTCAAAGCATAAATCTAGCAATTTTTCAGTGTTAGTATTCTTGAACTGAAATGTTTTCTGTAACTTGTAAAATCCATCATAGCTCTTATAAAATAATGGAATGAGTAATATTAAATTTATTAATATTTATAGTATATGTGCTTAATTGATAATGTTACGAATGTTTAGTTTTGATGACGTATATTATCTGTATATTTGCATTGATATTATTTTTGTGTATTTTTACTAATAAATACTGTTAAAAATAGTATCACCAGACTCCAACGGATGCCTCTATCTTTGCTGGTAAGTAACCCAGTTACGGGGTTTGTAACAACTTGGGGCCTCGTCTCGAGATTTGATACCAAATTGGAGGGCCAGTAAATCGGGTTTTTAAGTCCAAACTTGGATCTGGTTGCACGAGTAGCCAGACAGGAAACCAGCAAAGATGGATGTAGATGAATTTACACAAAACCCGACTTTGAAGGTGCTAGAGGGGGCCACAAAGTCGGACTTGGTAAATATTGCAAAAGGACTAAATCTCGCAGAGATGAGGTCGTCAATGAAAAAGTGGGAGATGCGGAGGGCCATAACTCAGTATTATATTGAGAAGAATGTGTTTTCGGCTGAGGTATTGGAAAATATCCCTGAAAAGGTACCAGCTAGTGGGACGGCTCAGTTAGAGTTGGAGAAATTGAGGCTGGACGTGGAACAGAGGAAAAGGGAGTATGAGCTCCAGCTAAAGGAGTTAGAGGTGAAGAGGGAGCATGAAATTAGGTTAAAACAGCTAACAAAGAGGAGAGGTTTAATGTTAGTAGGGAGTTTAGGTTAGTACCTCCATTTGAGGAGACGGATGTTGATAGTTATTTCTTGCATTTTGAAAAGGTGGCAGTGAGTCAGAAGTGGCCCAGAGATCAGTGGGTGGCATTGTTACAAAGTGTGTTAAAAGGGAAGGCACAACGAGCATATGCAGCATTGTCTGTGGAGGAGGAGGAGTATGAGAATTATGAGGAAGTAAAGCAGGCCATTCTTCGGGCCTATGAATTGGTACCTGAGGCCTATAGAAAAAAGTTCAGAAATTTAAAGAAAGTGTGGAATCAGACGTATGCAGAGTTTGCCTATGAGAAGGGTGTGCTCTTGGATCGTTGGTGTGCAGCAGAAATGTTGGAAGAAGATTTTCGGCGTTTCAGGGAGTTAATTCTGATTGAGGAATTTAAAGGTTGTGTTTCGGATGATATCCGGATGTATTTGAACGAGAAGCCGAATAAGTCCATATCCAAATTTGCCAGGTTCACAGATGAATATGCCCTAACCCACAAGACAAAGTTTTCCTCGAATAAGAGTTACCAGAAAGACCGTGGGAACAGTAGAGAAAGCCCGCCGGCTGAGGCAGAAATTCAGCCCAGAGATAGTGGTAAAAATAAGGAGGAAGAAAGGCAAGATGGCAGGAGGGGTCCTGGCTTGACCTGTTTTAATTGTGGAAAGGTGGGTCATATTGCATCTAAGTGCTTTGCTCCGAGGAAGGAGACAGGAAAAGGGAACACAGCAGTCCCTACAGGGTGTGTTGTGTTGATCAGTAAATCGACGAGAAAGCCCCAGGTAGATAGAATACGAGAGGGGCCTGAGAAATTTATTTCAGAAGGGACCGTATCTGTGAAAGAGGGAGAAACACCAGTTCCAGTGCAGATCTGGAGAGATACTGGAGCTGAGCAGTCATTAATTCTCAGTAAGGTACTAGTTTTTGGTCCTGAGACAGGAGAGGTAGCTTTGAGAGGCATAGGAAAAGGGACAGAAGCTGTGCCTTTGCATAGGATTGTTATAAATTGTGAGCTGGTATCTGGACCAGTTGAAATAGGGGTGCGATCAGAATTTCCGAGAACTGACGTGGACGTCCTTCTGGGTAACGATTTAGCAGGTGGTGAGGTTTGGTCAGCAATGAAGCTGACGAGCAAGCCTGTAAGTGTTGAGGTCCCGCCCCTAGGTTCAAAGATCTATCCTGCATGCGCGACCACTCGCAGCAGGTCGAGAAAGGCAGCTGAGAAAGAGATCAGTTTAAATCAGGCCAGTATCGATTTGGCTGAGACATTTTTACCGACCCTGTACCAAGAGGGGTTAGAGAGTGGTAAAACGGAGAATAGGGAGGTGAAAGAGAGTAAGGGAGAGAAGGTAGACCTACCCTTAGCCAGGAGGAAATTTATAGAGGCACGGAGTAAAAATGAGAAACAGATAAGGCTGTTAGAAGGTCCAGGGTTGGACATGGATGATCTGTCTGGCTTGACAGAACTGTTTGCAGAAGCTGAAAATTTTAAATGTGTTCCCGATAATAAAATAAGGGCAGTCCTAGATGAAAAGGATGCCGTTACATTGAAGGAGTCTGCTGGGTTGGCAAATGAGGTTGTTTCAGCCCGCAGGGTTGAGTTTATGCCAGAAGGGAGTTGCCCAGAGAGTAACTGGGAGGATCAGGGGAACTTAGAATTTGAAAAGGGGACGGGTATTGAAAGCCTGGAAGAGGCAGAGGTCCCATTTGAGTGTGTTCAAGATGTGGATGCACGTGGTACCGAACCTAGTAATGAAACTCAGGAAAAGTCTGAGGTATCTGATTCAGTTAAAAAGGAATGCAGTCCTTGTGGGTCAGATGGACTTGGTTCAGTGAAGAAAGGGTTAACCTTGGTAATAGTGGGAAGTGAGAATTCCCAGTTGTTTGTGTTCGAAGGTGTGTTAAAAGTTAGTGAGGAGATAAAAAGTGGTGATGTGGATATTATTATTGAAGGAGAAGGGAAAAGTGTAGTTCCTAAGTTGAATGAAGAAAATTTAAAGTCTGGATTGGTGTCAGAAGCAGTAACCAGGCTGAAGAAACAATAGCTTGTTACCAAGGTGCCTGCAAATCAATTACAGTTTGATTTGGAATGTAAAGGTGCCCCACGCGCTCATGTTATTCAAGGGTGTGCTGTGAAGAGGCAGAATTTGAAATGTTGTTTGGACAAAGAGGGATCGCTTGCAGATATTAAACTGAAAACTAATAGAATGAAGGGTCCTGAAGATAAAACTAACGACTTGCTTAAAAATAAAGAATTGTGTGGAAGTTCAGAAAATGGGCTAAGTTTGGAAAACATTGTTGATAAAATAACTCCTATGAAAGGAGCATGCAAAAGCCTATTCCACACTGGTAAGCAAGCTAACCACGTGGGAGTTAACTGGAAAATGGGCGAGGGTTGACGGGATGCCACTTTAAATAACAGGATCTGGTTTTAAGGGATTTCGACAAAGCATGTAAATAATAAAGACAACACCATGGAAGATTGACTGTTAAGTTTGAAAGTAAAATAAAGATTAGTATTTGCATAAACTTTTGTAATATACACGTAAGCTTAGATCACAACTCTTTATTTTTGTTTTGCCGAAGAAAACGAATTTAAAAAATGGGTGGTTATTAAATTGGAGTCTGATGCTACAGGAATTTATTAAGGTACAAAATATTAAGATATTAAAGGAAGTGACAATGTAATCGCTAACTGTTTAGATGCTGGATTGAATGTATTACTCTGTAGTGAAAAAAAACTCTTTTGTATTGTGTTAGATTCTGAAATCCTGTAAGACTCTGTATTAGTTAATTTTTACCTGTGGTAAAAATCCTTAGAAGGATGGGGGTGTTATGAATGTGGAGCAACTCTGAGGGGCCGAAGGGTGCAAAGTCGCCCCCTTCCTTTTTGAGAATCGCAAGATCGCTATTATTTCGGGTCTGAGACCCAGGAAATGAGAGAGATACACATCATGTCAATAATGAGAGAGAGAGAGACGCAGGATCACAGCAAAGGCAGTTGTTATAGACAACGCAGAATACACAAGGTTTGGAATGTCTCCAAGCAAAAAGCGGAAGGGAACCACTGATTACTGCTATTGTCTCTTGGAGAAGGAATTGTGTATTGAGGACTGTACTATTCATTGAAACCCCTCAGGGGACAACCAGAGTGGTCTGGTTGAGGGATTGCATCATCCCAACCTGATTGACATCTGAGACCCCGTGAGTGAGGATAAAAGACGGGTCTGGGGAACACCCCTTAGACACACCAGGAGAAACGCTAGAAATCCCGTGACAGCGTTTTATAGCGAAAGCCGGTGAGAGCTCGTGTGTGTCCTCCCTTGCCTGGGTGGCGGGCTCATCACGGAAGAATAGTTTAGCTAAAGGAGAAGTCACACTTGAACGGCCACGACAACGAGACACCGACGGATCGAAACCATAAAGGAAGGTTGGCAAAAACCATAGCGGTAACTGTTCCCATTCTTCTATCTCTCTCTCTCTCTCCAACAATTGCAACACAGCGATAAACAAACAACGGCTGCAGCCTGTATGAACTGAAATGAACTTTAGATTTCCATCGGACAATTCATTATCCCCTAGACAACGATAGAGCTTATTTCTTATTGATTATTATTATACCCGCACATTTAGGTTTAGTATTGATGACGTATATTATCTGTATATTTGCATTGATATTGTTTTTGTGTATTTTTACTAATAAATACTGTTAAAAATAGTATCACCAGACTCCAACGGACGCCTCTATCTTTGCTGGTAAGTAACCCAGTTACGGGGTTCGTAACAATAAAAAAAAAACTATAAATGCTCTACTTTCACCGAGAGTAAATAAAAAAAACAACAACAGTTTTTACTTTGCAATGAAATCTTCAAGGAATGCTTTTAGGAAAATCAATCATAAAAGCAGAAGATAATTGAAACACTCAGCAAATCATGAAAAATCTGTAGAAAGAGGAGGGAATTTAATGTTTCAGGTTACTGAATCTTTGTCAAAAATCTGATGAGAACTCTTGGTTTTAAAACATTAAGTGTACTTCCCTTCCAAGATAATGCCTGAACTCCCAAGTGTTTCCAGCATTACCTGTTTTTATTTCAGGATTTGCAGTTGTTTTCATTTGTATTTACTTAGGAAAATCAAAACATTAAACTGCTCAACATACAGTGCCTATAAAAATCCCCCCCTGGAAGTTTTCATGCTTTATTGTTTTACATCATTGAATCATAAAGGATTTAACTTGGCTTTTTGACACTGATGAACAGAAAAAGACTGTTTTGTGTCAAAGTGCAAACAGATCTCTACAAAGTGGCCTAAATTACAAGTTTGTAATTACCGTAGATTCCGGACTACAGAGCGCACCTGATTAAAAGCCGCTGGCTCTAATTTTAGAAAGAAAATCAATTTTTTACTTGTACAGGCCGCACCGGATTTTCGGCCGCACCGGATTTTCGGCCGCAGGTGTCCCACGTTGTAATATGAGATATTTACACAGAAAGATATTACACGTGAGGATTTTTTAACTTTTAATTAAATCCATATGGTAACATAAACAAATACATATTGCAAATGCTTTTTTTCGAACCGTGCCTGTAACGCGGCTACTTTTAAATATACGTTGCGTATACTTTTTTACTGAACAACATTCCAATATCTCCTAACGACTGGTAAAAATATATATATACTGCAGCCTACCAGGAAAAGTTATTGATCGCCTTTAACTTAAAAGCAGCGTTCGCTCAGATCCAATGCCGCTCGCGTAATGCCGCTCGCCCCCTTCCTTCCCGTTTATCGCAAACTGGCATTTTTCCCACAAGACGCGGCGAAACCGGGTGTGACGTCATAGCATCCCGCGATGTAGTACAGAAAACAAATATACTTAAAACACTTCTAACTTTAACTAGAAAATACTAACAAATGAATTACTAAGCGAAAATATTATAAACTAAATAACTGCCATAAAGGCAGCACAATGCTTTTCTTCGAGTGTTTTCCATGTTGATGAGGGTGAGTACAAATGACTGATTTACAATAATTTAATTGTGAAAGTGCGCTTGATTTATCGTACAATTTCATTGGACCTCTGTGAACTACTCATCAATTTTATTGGTCTACTGTTACGAGGCAAAATGTTTTTGGCGGCATGAAAAAAATCATGCATTAGCCGCACCATATTAAAGGCCGCAGAGTTCAAAGCTGTTCAAAATGTGGGAAAAAAGTAGCGGCTTATAATCCGACATCTACGGTACAAATATAAAATCAAAAAATAATTGATTGCTTAAGTATCGACCTCACCATATCATCGCTGGAGCAGTCATTTGGTTTTAGAAGTCACATAATTAGTTAAATGGCGATCACTGTGTACAGTCAAGGTGTTCAATTGATAGTAAAAATACACCTGTATCTGAAAGGTCCGTCTGCTAGAGAGTCAGTATCCTAACAAAAACTACTCCATGAAGACAAAAAAAAACCACTCCAAGCAACTTCACAAAAAAGTTGTTGAAAATCATGTCAGGAGAAGGATACAAGAAAATTTCCAAGTCACTGAATATCCCTCGGAGGATAGTTAAGTCAATCATCAAGAAATAGAAATAATATGACACAGCTGTAACTCTGTCTAGAGCAGGCCATTCTCAAAAATGGAGTGACTGTGCAAGAAGGGGACTAGTGAGGGAGGCCACCAAGAGACCTATGACAAATCTGGAGAAGTTACAAGCCTCAGTGGCTGAGATGGGAGAGACCGCACAGACAACAGTTTTTGCCCAAGTGCTTCACCAGTCGCACCATTATTGGAAGAGTGGCAAAGAGAAAGCCACTGTTGAAGAAAACACATGAATTCTCAGCTAGAGTTTTCCAGAAGGCATGTGGGAGACTCTGAATTTAGCTGGAAGAAGGTTCTGTGGACTTAGGAAACCAAAATTAAGCATTTTGGTCATCAGACTAAACACTATGTTTGGCATAAGCCCTACATTGCACATCATTAAAAACCCACCATCCCTACAGTGAAGCTTGGTGGTGGTTACATCATGCTGTGGGGATGCTTCACTGCAGCAGGTCCTGGAAGATTTGTGAAGGTAGAGGGTAAAATAAATGCAGCAAAAATACAGGGAATTTCTGGAGGAAAACCTGATGCAGTCTGCAAGAGAACTGTGACTTGGGAGAAGATCAATTTTTCAGTAAGACAATGACCCAAAGCATAAAGTCGAAGCGACACAAGACTGGCTTAAAAACAACAAAGTTAATGACCTGGAGTGGACAAGTCAGAGTCCAAACCTCAATCCAACTGAGAATTTGTAGCTGGATGTGAAAAGGCTGTTCACTTATGATCTCCATGCAATCTGACAGAGCTTAAGAAGTTTTGTAACAAAGAATGTGGGAAAAATTACAGTGTCCAGATGTGCAAAGCTGATAGAGACCTATCCACACAGACTCAAGGCTGTAATTGCTACCAAAGGTGCATCTACTAAATACTGACTTGAAGGGGTGAATACATTCAATCTTTTTTTTTTGTGTTTTCTATTTGTAATTAATTTAGATCACTTTATAGAAAAATGTTTTCACTTTGACAAGAAAGGGTTTTTACTGTTGGTCAGTGTCAAAAAAAAAGCCAGATCAAATCCACTGTGATACAATGTTGTAAAACAATAAAACATGAAAATCTCCGAGTGGTTTATAGGCACAGTATCTGTCCATTAAGGCATTTCTTGTCCTACATTGCTCAACTTCTTGATTGATCAGCTTGTACAGCATTCATGTTTTTAATTCCTTTACCAGTGCAAAAATTCAGTCACAGATCCAGTTTTGAGGTTCATATAACCTATTATGTCAAAGAAACATTGAAATGCTGATTGATTGAAATGGTTTGAGAGCTTGCACATGGCTAGAATAACTACTGCATAAGCAAAGACCTGGACTCACTGCAATTTGCCTAGCGCCACCATCGATGTACAGTAGATGCAGCCTTTCTGGAACTGCACTCTGCCTTGGACCACCTGGACAACAGTATTACCTACGCCAGGCTGTTGTCTATTGATTACAGCTCAGCATTCAACACCATCATCCCCTCAGTACTAATCAACAAACTTCAAAACCTGGGCCTCAGCACCTCCCTCTGGAACTGAATCCTTGACGTCCTCATCAGGAGACCACAGTCAGAGGGGATCAGAAATAACATCTCCTCCTTGCTGACAATCAACACTGATGCACCTTAAGGATGCTCTAATTTCTCTATATACCTGACTTTGTGGGTAGGCACAGCTCAAACACCATCTACAAATCCGTTAATGACACAAATGCTGTTGGCAGAATCTTGGGTAGTGGCGAGGAGGCATGAGATAGATCAGCTGGTCAAGTGACATCACAACAACAACTTTGCACTCAACATCAGTAAAAGTAAGGAACTGATAGCAGACTTCAGGAAGGTGAAGCTAGGAGAACATACCTGTCCTCAGTGAGGGGTTAGCAGTGGAAAAGGTGAGCAGCTTCAAGTTCCTGGGTGTCACCATTGCTGAATGTCTATCCTAGGCCCAGCATATTGATGTAATAACAGAGAAGGCATTCCAGCAGCTAAATTTCTTTGGGAGTTTCAGGAAATTTGGTATGTCACCAAAATATAGCATCTACCACTGAGGACCCTCACCTTCGAGGGCATGCCTTCTCATTTCCATCATCAGGGAGGAGGTACAGGAGACTGAGGACACACATTCAACATTTCAGGAACAGCTTCTTCCCCTCCGCCACCAGGTTTCTGAATTGATCATGAACCCATAAGCACTGAGTCAATTTTTGCACTTTTTTAGCATTACTTTTTTCTATTTCTTATTGTAACTTATTACAATTTATTTTTCCATTGCACAGTAATGCTGTCGCATAAGAACATATTTCATGAGATATGCCTGTGATTCGGGTAGATGGAGCTCGTCAGCCTGGGAAGACAGTCCATCTAAGAGAGGGAAAACTCTGATTTCAAACCTCCGCTGCCTTGCGGCCATACCCACTCATGGGAAAGGCTTCGGGAGTAAACCCTGAGGGCAAATCCAGAGCTGGAGTCCCTAAAGCAGTCCGGCATTGTCTTCAACCTTGTTCTGGCATCTCCTGCGATGTCAGTGGTGCCAAGCTGTATCGGCCCTTGCCCTTCCCTTGGACAACATCGGTGGCGTGGAGAGGGGAGACTTGCTGCATGGGCAACTGCCGGTCTTCCATACTACCTTGCCCAGGCCTGTGCCCTGGAGAGGACACCTCACAAGACTTTCCAGGCGCAGATCCATGGTCTCGTGAGGCTAATGGATGCCATCCATGTCTGTGACAATAAATGGATTCTGATACAGAATTGATAAACTGTTAGGCAAAATTCTGTGCCAAATCATGAAACGAAGTCCAGAAAGAACAGTACCTGTATTTGTTTGATCTGGTCAAACAACAGAATGCAGTCAAATTAAACAGCGCTGGGAACAAATATATCAAAACTTGGCCCTTGGGAGACATTCATTTGCTAATCAGCCTTCTAGTCAATATTGTATTTATGCTCCAGGAGCTGCTTTTCACTCTACTTTCTCTTATACATTCAGAATAAACTTCTACTTCTGCCTGTCATTCATATTTTGCAATATTCCCTTTAAATGTACCTCTGGTACTCATCTGACTGAATCCATGTGGTAATAATAAAGATTTTTTGTAATCATTGATAAAGATTTCCTCTTTGGTGATACTGATACAGAGAGTATCCTGCATTATGGTCATTTTGAAAAGCTGCACACAATTTTATGCTCTAACTTAGAAAAATAAGTTCTCCCAGCCATCAAAATTGAGCATATTTAAAGGCGACAAGCACTGAAAGCTCAGGATCGCCTTTGCAGAATGAATGGAATAATTTTGTAGAATGCTCACCCTGAACTTCCATTCCACTGATTTTCATGTTCATCTTCTGTAATTGCTGACACCTTCAACACAATGCCAACCCCATCTTCTGCTGTGATTTCAGCAATCCGAGTTATCTATCCCTCTGTGATAGTGTAGTTTGCTTTCCCATTTTCACTCAGTCCTCTTTCACAGAAGCTTCCCATGAAACTGCTGGAGATGCAACATCTCTGTTTTTACGTCTTACCTTTCCACCACTGATGTACCCAAAACAGCTGCAACAACAAGTCACTTGTGCTTTTCTCATTTTAATATATTGCATGTAATTGTCATAAACTTGTCTCTTTTCTACTGGATGCAGATTAGGTGACTGCTTTGCTTAATACTTCTGTTAAGTCTGCAAGGTGAATATGGACATTCTAGCTGTCTGTTAATTCATTTCTCCAACCCACTCCCACTCTAACCTCCACCTTTGGCCTCTTATGCTGTTCTAGCAAAGCTCACTCAAGGAATAGCATTTCGTCTTTAAATCTTGTTTGTTACATTACTCAGAGAATGAATTCAACAATTTCAGATAACCAGCAGGGGCGAGTCCTAATGAAAACTTTCCCAGCTTTTCTCTCAATGACACATGCTGCCTAATCTCAGATTTCTAGCAAATGATATGCTCCTTGTCTCATAGAACAAACATATTCTTTTCCCTCTCCCTTTCTTTTTAGACACATGATTTGCAGTTGAGAAACTTCCACTATTCTTTCTCAGTTGTATTCAAAATTTGCATTATTCTGTATTCCATTTTCCACCCAATCACAGGCATTACCTTATTTTTCCATCTCATTTCCTTCTCTAAAAGTTAAAGCAACTTGCTTTCTAAGTTTTGTAAAAAGGTGATTAAATAATCATTGACTTGAAGCATTAACAAGAAAATATCTGCTGATGCTGGAAATCCAAGCAACACACACAAGGTCTTGCTCAAAAACGTCATCTATACTCTTTTCCATACTTGCTGCCTGGCCCGCTGAGTTCTTTCAGCATTTTGTGTGTGACTTGAAACGTTATTCTTGTTAGTTTTCCACATATGATGCCATCTCTGCTGAATGCTTCTAATATATTCTGTTTCTGTTTAAAAGCTACTCCACGATGTGCTGTACGTATATCAGAACAGTAATATGCTAATTGTTATTTGATACAGCTGATAATATTTTACTTAAAAACTAAGCATTCAACTCATTGTCAATCTGAAAGTACTCTAACTTTAAATTATTAAATACACTTTTAAAATAAACAGAACTATGTTTTAGTTAGATTGGGGTACAGTGGTCATTTCCATGTTTTTAAGTCAATTGAAAGCTTTCAAAACATACCTTCTGGGGTCTTCATGCTCTTTTGCATTATCAAAGAATCTGTGACTCAATGCATTATTTTGCTGACATTGGAGCATTTGAGCTAAAAAGTTCTCAGTAAAATAAAGTAGATGTGTAAGATATGCAGTCGTGTTAAAGGTCATTCAGTTCTTTTCTGATACCATCTCATTTTAAGAACAAAGAACAATACAACACAGTACATTTGGCCCACAATTTTGTACCAACCCTTAAACCCTGCAACCCTCCACCTTAAATGCCTCCATATACCTGTCTAGTAGTCTTTTCAATTTCACTAGTATTTTAATATACAGTATTTCTGTTTTTGCAGGTTTTTTAACCTATTCAACATATGTAATTGATTTACTTGTTTATTTATTATTATTATTTTTATTTTATTTTTTTCTCTCTCTGCTAGATTATGTATTGCTTTGAATTGCTGCAATAGGGCCCCTACGTTCAAGTGCTACCTCAGAGGCATGGTGATAAAAATGACATTGAAATAAGAACAGAAAACTTTGTTAATACTGAATGGGTCAAGCAGCATCTGTGGAAAGACAATCAGAGTGGTTGTTTCAGATTGGCAACATTGTTTCTCTTGCCACAGATACTGCCTTACATCTGAATATTTCCAGAGTTTTCTGTCTAATTTCAATTTCAAACATCTGAAGTACTTTTCCTTTTGGTTATTGGAATTTATATATATATGTATATATGTATTTTTACTTCCTTTTGGCTTAAACAACATTTCAAATGAGTTGTACTGCAAATGGAATCTCAGGGTACTGGTCTGCTGTGCACTGCACTCTATATCCTGCTGTTTCACAGTAATAAAAGTTAACTGCTTTGCTAAGAGGGCCAAGGCAGAAGCAAAGAGAGATGAGGAAGTGAGGAGGTATATAAAGGGTCCCTTTCCAGTTGTGAAGAGAGATTGAGAAAATAACGATTGATATGTTTAATAGAACCAAATCAATATCTGTGCCTCAAAAGGGGATAAAAGCCAAGCAAACGTCCTTTGTCCATTTCTTCTCGTGCCTATTTTGAGTGGTGTTGTCTGTCCTAGTGTTCCAAGTAAATGAAGCATTGCCACTTTGGTTCTCATGTTGTTCAGTCACTGCCTCGTCAGGCCAGCTACCTGAAAGGAGATGGACTCATGCAGAGTTACAGTGAAGGGAATAATCATTGCAGTTTGAAAATCTGTCAAGAATTTGGGATGAGAGGGAGGTGCAATGTAAGTAGAATGGAAGACTAGATATGGGGCATGCTGTCATCTTCATCTGTCTTAGATTCCTGCAGCCCATGGATTCTGTCCCTGCTGCTCCAGTGACTTCCAGCATACTCTTTGCCAGAGGAGCCCGAAGGATTGCAGCAGCATTTGTACCCATATGGTTTGTTTATCCCAATGCTGGTTTACAGCACTGTTTCTGCATGTGGGAGAAAGTGTATTACGAGTGTCACACAGTATGTTTGGATGACAAAGTTTCAAAGTACGTCTACAATATACAACCCTGGGATTCGTCATCCCACTGTCAGCCACAGAGAGATCATAGAACCTGTTTTTTTAAAAAAAGCATACACAACAAAGACCATCGAACATCCAACATGCAAAAAAAGAACAAATCACGCAAATACCAAAAAGCGAGCAAATAACACACAGAACGCTAAATATCAAACCGCAGAATCCCCGAAGGAGTCTACATCCACGTGTCACTGAGGTGAGCGAAGCCAGCCCAGAAGCTAATGATGGCAGGCTGCAGCCCCAAGTCAATCAATTCAGCGTTGTGTTGATGGCTGCAGAGCCAGCTCTGCGCTGAAGCACCTCAATCAAATCTTGCTAGTAGTAAAAAAAGAGTAAACAAAAAACCATGGAATGTGAACTGTAGATTCCTCTATGTGAACCACAGCCATGGAGTATGTACAGTACTGAGGACATTAAGCATCGAACTGCAGAGTCCTCAAAAGTTTCTGCCGGCAGCAGCAAAAGGTAGGACAGTCAAACGCAGGCAGACGACACTGAACACCTGTTCATTTTCCGCTCTCAAACTTGTTGATATTAATCAGCTCGGAGTAATGGAGTTGACCACGGATTTTCACGTTTTGCAATTAGGAATCGATGGCCATCCTCTCACACTCGCAGAATCCTCCAGGAGATCACAAAAGCACCTAATCATTTTGTCAGCTCAAAAGTACATCCTTAAAATGGAAACTACAGGCTGCCATCAATCACAGTTCAGAAGAAGTATATTTAGAAGAAGAAGAGTATCTAGTTGTTTCATGAGCTGTCTGCAGGATGTCGTTGTGGGTTGGTAGCACCTTCTTGCCAGGTATTAACACACTTTCTTCTGGTTGAATAGCTCTCACAATATGGAAAGTGTGCGACATAAAGATGTGATTGGGCAGTATTTTAGTGTGTGTGTGTCATGAACAATAGAGGTTGCTGCTTTGTGAGCATTGAGGTGTCTGGATCTAGAAAATTGGTTACATTAAGCAAGTGCGCTGTGTGATATTTGAAGATGGACTCAGTATTCATTCATTTTATATCATCATTACCCTTTTTGTGGCATTACATCCAATTCCTTGCATCAACATTCTGTGCTTTGAATATCAGTTCTTTCCATCAACATTTCAGTATTTGCCTGGATGGTTCTCTGGTCCCACACAGACAAAGGAACTCCCCCCACTTCACCACCTCATGTTTGTGTTGGGAAATAACAGCCTATGCTCACCTATATTTTGCTTTCTCTTCCAGCAAAGTACATTCTCATTTTTTATCTCCTGCATGTCCTTTTAAAATTTTCCAGGGTCACTGGAACTTGCTCCATTTAGCCTGAACACGTGCTTGGTTCTTAAAAGGCTAAGCCCTGTGGTGATGCTTTAAGGGATAAGCCACACCAGCTGGAAAATGTAATAGTAAAGGAGTATGGGATATGATTGGGCAGATGAATGGTTATGTATGAGTCTGGACCAATAAGGATTGTTAGCTAACTGACAAGGGTTTTTGCCTTGAGCATCAACATGCTTTTCACTGTTAGATAAGTAGTTGTCCATCAGATTTGGAGGTAATGCATTCTGCATCTAACTCGCCTTGCACTCTCTCTTCTCTCTCAAACCTAGTATACACTCAGTGGCGATTTCATCAGAGACATCTGTACATCTGCCTGTTCGTGCAAAAATTTGATCAGCCAATCATATGGCAGCAGCTCAATGGATAAAAACATGCAAACATGATCAAGACGTTCAGACTGATTATCTGAATGGGCAAGAAATGTGATCTACGTAACTTTGACCTGTAGAATCATTGTTAGCGCCAGATAGGATATTTGAATAGCTCTGAAACTACTGATTTCCTGTGATTTTCATGCACAGCAGTCTCTGGGGTTTACGGAGAATAGTAGGAAAGCAAAACGAAAACAGGCAGTGAGCAGCAGTGCTGTGGGCAAAAATGCTTTGAGAAGAGTATGGCCAGTCTGCTTCAAGCTGAAAGGAAGGTGACAGTAATTCAAATGACCACACTTCACAACAGTGGGGTGCAAAAGAACATCTCTAAAGACACAAAACATTGAACAGTGAAGTGGATTGGTTATGGCAGCAGAAGACCATGAACATAAAGAAATACACTCAGTGGCCACTGGGAGTATTTCTTAATTTCTCTTGGGACTAAGTTTACCTTAGTTATAACATCTCCTGTTTCTCCCACACCATCTACTTCTCCACATGCTGCAGTGATCATCAGAAATAATGAATGAAGTGATCATCAGAAATAATTATGGAAACTTTTTCTATTATTCTGTCAATTTAACAGGTTTTTATTTAGGTTAGAAGATGTTTATTTTGGTCAAGACCTCCAACTCACTTCTTCCATCTTAAGTCCCTATGCACAACTATTGCTCACTTTTGGTCGCATCTGGAAATTCCATTTGGTGGACGATTTCCCTCCACGCCGCTCTGACATATAGGGAAATTGTGTACTTGGCAGGTTACTGCAGTGGTTTGCCATTGCCTACCGGTGAGTTTAAAGAGATTACCACCTCTTGCAGTGGATGATCAGGACATCTAAGTGCCTTGTAGTGCTCTTAGCACTCCACCAACGCCTGCTGGCCTTTCTTCTTGACCGTTGGACCATTAATCAGTCTCCTCCGCTCCCTCTGGCAGGGCCAGACTTCATGCGCTGGAATAGGCAAATCCGCTACCTCACCAAGGGTCGAAGACCAGTCGGCTACCCTCACATGGTTTGGCCCGTCTGCCGCAATGGTTTACCAGGGTGTGGCCATTGTGTGTGCTACAGCTACTTGGAGACACAGGTGAGAGCTGAGCACCAGGTGGGGACCAAAGGTGGATGAGCTGCCCTGAAAAGGGCACGGCAGGCACCCCCACCAGAGGTGCTACCCCTCCCCAGACACCCCATACACCCCATGTACAACTATAGAAATTAATTAATTAAGGGCAGTTTGGTTCTCTGACATTACTGTTTTATTCAGCAGTACCTTTTTTTGTGATTGTGTGTGCAGAATGTTAATGGACTCCATGCTAACTATATACTACATAACGAATTTATGCAAACTGTAAATCATGGCTGTGTTTTAATCTACGTTGTGAAAATTTATAATTAGATTTTACACAAACATTTAACAATTCTAATACTAAAGAGTGCCAAGTGGATGCAATGTCAGAAATTGATGTTTTTTTCTAATTAAGCGGAGTAACTAAGGAGATTAATTTAATGATAGTTCATAGAAGGAGAGCTCACCTGCAGAATGCTACTCCTGAGTAATGTTCAAAGTCAGGACACCTCCCCTGTCTGATGTGACCATTGCTGAGGAAGTGTACCCAACTGCAACTATTGGTTAACTTGAGTTGCATATGAATTCATTGTGGACCATCCATGTTGGTAAGATGTATATAGATAACACAAGAATGGCTAACAAAAAAATGGTAAGAGGTATTAAGAGAGATAATTAGGTCAAAAAGATGTTCAAGATGTTGAATCCATTTGACTACTAGGAATAATGTAATCCCTATGTAGTATCCACAATGTTGGAAGGAGTATTAATAAAAAATTGAAGTACATCATGCAATAACTATCAGTCTTTAATCTTTATGTAGACTAGATTAATCAAATTGGATAAGGTACCTATGAGAATGCATATACCTGTATTGTACAAAGCACTTGAAAAACATTTCCTGGACCAATAAGTTTTAGAGTAAGATGATAAGCAATGCTGGATGTTAACATGTGTGGAAGTTAGTTACTGCCTGTTACACCGCTGGCATTTGGGGCAGATATGAAGGTCCTCCAACTCTGTCAAAATATCATCTTGGCAGTGTTCAGAGCTTCCTTCATCATGCCAGTAGTTTCCTCTCAGTTTTCACAACTGTCAGCCACAGAAATCCCGGGTGGAGACTCAGGAAAGCGATCACACTCAGATATACAAGGATTCTTCATTGCTGTTTCCATAACCATTTTTTTTTGTTGTCCAGTCAGAGTTGTTATTCCTGAGCTGAACCCCTGAACCTGGACTACTCTTTGACTTGTTTGGTTTTGCTGACCCTACCAAGAGTCAAAGCACAAGGCTCTGACTCCATCCAACTTAGCTCTCTGGGTCATTGAGGCATGCAAGCCTCCAAACCCTATGCAAAAGTGCAGTCTTCTTGGAGGTAGGTGTGAAAGTGCTTCAAATAATAAAGTGTTTTGATGCCAATGAATTGCTAAAGCAAATGGGAAAAGATGAAATGATTGGACCTTGGCAAGAAATGACAAACATCCAGAAACTACTCTATTGACTAATATCTTCACGTTCCATTTCACAGGAGACCACTTCCTTAGGATTATGTTAAGAAAATACAAACAATGCTGACAATTGTTTATGTATACATAAGGCCCTGTAAACATAACAATGCATTTCATAATGTAAAACCAGACAGTGCTGATAGTATAAAGTGATGGATACAGGTGCTTGAAAGTCACTCCTATCTCTATAATGTACATAATTAAATTAGGACCATTTAAATCTGTTTAAGCTCCTAGCGGAATGGTTTGGCTTTCTGGAGTATTATGTGCTGTGAACAGCAGGGCACATTCAGCTGCTGATGCTAACAGAGCATCTTCCACAGGCTTCTATAATGAACTGCTTAAGGAAGTCATTGAATCTCAGAAGCTAATGGGCCGGAATTTGCTGTCAAAACAATGGTAGGTCTAATAGCACTCTCCATTATTTATGGATAACTGGCAGAGCAACTACTGACAAAGAGCAGATGTTCAATTGTATGCCAATGAGCAAAGGTTTCTATCTAAATGTTATTGTTCTGTCAGTGCATTCACAGAAATCTCATCTCCCTTAGTTTCTCTTTTGCTTTAGGAGCCTACTGTATATGCCAATTAAATATCCGTTAAAATTTCACAAAATTATCCAGTCTCCACATGCTCCACAAGTATCCATTTATTGATATGATGAGTGGTTACGTTAGAACTCTGTAACATGGAGTCACATTTCTTATGTTTTAAGGGAGTTTTAAAAACATCAGCATTAGCACTTAATTTATTTTTTTCGTGATTCTTTTAAGTACCCCACTGATTCCATTTTGCACATAAATACAAGCCTTCCCTTCCTAACGTGGTATTGAATTTGCCCTCCTTCATACACTTGCTCTCGTTTGTTTCTCAGGCTTCCAATCTTATAGAGCTAAAAACTACCCTCTTACCCTTTAGGTTTCCTCTCCTTTTGGATTTCATGTTCACATTTATTCTTTAGAAATAAAATATTGCAACGAAGGGTGGAATATGGATAATATGGTGTGGATTGAACACACAGCCAAGTTGCCTGGCTCATTATTTATCCCCTGAATTAACATCCTTGGGCCTATTTTTAGACTTGATCAAACCTTTAGATATTTTGAGTGCGCAAAGATAAAGAATTTTCTTCTTAGTGTGTGGGAACATATTGTGGCGAGCATTTGGTCCATAATGACAGATGAGGAAGCTCTTTAACTCAACAACTGTTTTGTTGTGACAGACGCAAAACAGACCAGGCACCATAACCCGGAGAATAAATCCAACCAGTCTCACACCGACGGGGAGGGGGGGTGACCATCACACACCCCGGTTACAGTTAGGGTGGCCCACAAATACACAAGCTACTAACTATAACCCAAGCTAAAATGTAACAATAAACAAACTGGAACTTCCCACCATAATCCTACGAAAGTATCTTAATACAAGAATAATAAACAGTACTGGTCTTTAGAAATGCAGGGGCAGGCTGTCGACCACACCCCCACTCCAAATGTCATAATATGAAACTATTAAACACAGATTCTTTTTACAGAGTTGTCATTCTTTATGATGTCCGGCTGTATTAGAAACCAAAATCTGACAACCAAAGCAGTTTTTAAAACTGTGGGGATAGAGTAAACAGAATCCTTATAGCTGTTTCCTGCCTTTCAGTTAATTGACTGCTAGAACCATTTTAGAGGGCAACTGTGACTCCACCAGCCATGCTTTTATGACATTACTTGCTAGTTAATAAAAAGTATTAGATGCCCGTCAACCACTATCATAGGGCCGCATTGCACTTCAAAAGTTTCCACCAGATTAACCTTGCTTTTAAATATTGTGCTTGCTGTATTTTGCTTTCTGTTTATTTGTCTGCAAATGTGACAGCACGTCCATGTTCCTGCCCTCTATGTGCATTCTGTTCACAGTTTACTCACGGGTCTAGTAACTCTTCGCCGGCCTAGCAGTCTAATACTGAAATTTCCACCTAAAGCAACGTTTGTTACTCAATTCATGTGCAAGTGCAAGTTACGTTTGCAGTTTGAAGCAAGTGTTGAGCAAGATCACTATGAAAATCGGTAATTCTGGAAGATGATTGACAGCCTCAGAAGTCTGCAGTCACCAGGCATTGAGGGTGCGGTAGGTTTCAGAGGAGAACTATCCAAAATATTACAGTAGATGAGGCAGTGAACTAGAATGGGATGAATGTGCTGAGCCTAGAAATGCACTAGCTTTCTGCAATTAGTCATCCCATACCCCATTCAGTCTAACACAAACTTTCCTGTAAAATCGTTGAAAATGTTTGCTAATGATTGCGTATTCACAAATTAACAGAGAAATAATTTGAAACTGTTGTAATACTTTTGATTTGTAAACTTTATACCTTTCAGAAACTAATGTATGTTAAGTAACAGAGAAAACTGATGGAGAATGATTATTTTTTGTGAAGTAAGTAACAGGCCATCTCGAAGTGGTTTTGAAGTGCAGTGACTGTTGAAAAATAATAATATGGCAGCCAATTTATGCACAGCAAAACTCTATTAACTGTAATGATATAATGATCTAGTAATCTGCTTTAGTGATGCAGATTGAGCTATAAATACTGGTCATGATAACAAATGCCTTCCCCTGACTTTAATAAAATATACCACAGAATATTTTGTGTCTGCCTGAAAGGTCGGTTGGGATCTCAGTTTAGCAATTCATTTGGATGGTGGCATTGAGCCAAGGTTTATACAAAGTATACATGACAATGCTACAAGAATTAAATCAAGCTAAAAATGTTTTAAATCACAGAGATAGAATGTATTAACATCTCCCAAGAAAAATGACATGAAAAAATGTGCTGACAGGACGTAGGGAATTATTTCAGTTGATTAGTGTTTTTCCTCAGATCTTAATTGGAGCTTGCACATGGGAAATTAGACTTAGTTAAACTATTAAAAAAATGTGCTGAACATAGTGTGTGTCAAAGCAAGCAGATATTCTTGGTTGTGAAGTAAGTTTATAATGTATGAGATGGTTTTAATGCACGATACACTGTTGTATTAAAATTTCAGTTATTCTGCAGTTGAATGTTATCTTTAATTTAAGATCTCATTAGATTTAAATAAAAGCATACAGTGGATGCATACAATTGGTAGAGTATCAGTCAGTTACAATTTTCCCATCCAGATATTTGACTGTATTGAAGTAAATTAAACCAAAGGCTGGAATGACCTGTTCTTTGTCCAGGGAGGATTAGCACATTCCCACTGACTTCTGGGATTTCTGACTGTGATCATTCAAAGTAGGGAATAGGCAATTGGACTGGTACAGTAAAACTCTGATAATCTCCCTAGTTTGAAATCCCGATGGTTCGACATTTGACTCATCAGATAATATTTTCTGCACTGACTCTCATTTAGCATAGCACCCAGTCCCATGCTCCTTTTCCAAGCACTGGTACGTCAGTTTCCTTGGCCCCTTCCATTCACTGTGACCCCTGGTCGACATTTCGTTTCAACTCAACTGGTTCATCAGAAAATTTGTCAGCATACCATGTTATATCTGAAGAAAAAGAATTAAAGGAACACTAAGGGATTAATGGGAATTACACCAAATAGACTAGAATATGCTGCCAAAGGGAAAATCCTGACGAAGGGTCTCGGCCCGACACATCGACAGCGCTTCTCCCTATAGATGCTGCCTGGCCTGCTGCGTTCCACCAGCATTTTGCGTGTGTTGCTTGAATTTCCAGCATCTGCAGATTCCCACGTGTTTGACTAGAATATGTGCCAGTTTGGAATCCCAGATCCATTCACTGGGTAAATTCTGATGCTGTATGTAAGCAGTGGGCACGTCTCACCATCTTACACACCCCGCCAGTCTGCTCATCAGTCACTACATACTTCTGAAGAAGAGCCCTCTGCTCCCCCACTGGCCTCAGCAGTCAATTCAGATCCTACAGAAAGGAATAGAAGTACGTTATCCTTGATTACAAGAGTCTGCCTATGAAGTAGATATATTGTTAACGTCAAATAAGAATTATTACTCTAGTGCCCATTTCGTGAATTACTCTTTACATATTTTGGGTAGTTGAGATATTTCTAAGTAAATGTCAACAAGCAGAACAAATGTTATGCAGCAGTTTATAACTGGTAAATAAATTTCCTGTGTTCACACTATTAGATGGCAAGTGTAAAACAATGAAATGTATACCAAAAGATGGACATTTACGTAGAGCCTTTCATGAGCTCTTATAGCCAAAGAGGAGAGGTTGAACAAACTTGGATTCTTCTCTATGGAGTACAGGGATGTGTATAAATATGCAAGATAAAGGATATGGATATGAGCTGCACCATCAACAGTGCAAATTCTCTGAGGTAATGTAAAGAACTGATAAAGTAGTGCCACAAACATTTGGTACAGGACCTCAATGAGCAACATGATCTCCAAGGGATCTCCTATCTTATTTTGCTTGGTGCAGTCCCTTTTGCATCACTTTTATCAGCACCAACTACTGTCCACTTCATTTTTCCCTCGCTTGCTCTTTGTAAGGCCTTAAAGTCACAAAGATCTCCTTATTTTGCCCTCTTCAGGTGAAAAAGCACCTGCATACCTCGAACAAAATGCAAAAGGTAGTACGTATGCATTCCAGTACTGGAGTTCATCTGCCATAATAAAGAACAATCACACTTGTTAAAAATGAGTGGGAAATCATTCATTTTGGATTAGTTGTTATTAACTCCCACACTACCCACTGCCTGTCAGGCTTCTATCATTGAAGAATCTAACCTTTAGTATTTGAATTCTATCACTGCAGCTACAGCAAGTCTGTAGTCAGAGGTACAATTTCAATCAAGTAAGAAGAAAAAAAACCAAGGAATCAGTGAATAACATAATAGGATTTTTTTTCTCTTTCTGAGTGCTTGTACCTCTGATGTGAGTGCTAATGTGATACTATATGACTTTAATATAACTCTGGCTTAAATCAACAGTAAAAAAAAATCACAAGAGGCATTTTTATTATAATACTTACACCGCCCTCAGACATCACAAAGAATTTTTAAGATGTGCCAACTTGCTAGTATGCAAATTGAGTTTGCTTTCAATCTTGGGGAAATGTTTAAGAACATTCCTATAACCATATATTTATCCTACTCTATCTCTCATCTCCTGGATTATATTCACAAAATTTGATTGGAACTTCAGCCACATAACATTGTCTTTTTCAGCATGACCCAAATAAAAAGTGTTTCCCTCCGCACAGATAATTTCAGAAGAAATTAAACTAAACTAAACTTAAACTAACGGACCAAGATTCTTTTTCAATATATTTTTAAGTTAAATCCCCCGCCTGAACTAACGGTAGAATCTGGGGCAGATTAGTGTAAATGGAAGTTTGACATAAAGTTGGTGGGGTGACAGGCCTGTTTCTGTGCTGTGTTTCTATGACTTTATTATTCATTACTTATTTTTGCATGGATATTTTGACAGTTTAATAGGTAATTCGAATTACTGCAATTCAAATGTAATGTCTAAAATGTGTTGTTTCACTATTATCAAGTCAGTGCTGCTGCAGAAAGTGACAGGCAATCTGTTCTCAGTAATGCACTACAACCAAAATGGAAGTATGAAGATGACAAACATTTGTCTTCCTGTTGGGCATTCATGCCCTAGTCACAGCTAGCGGCTAGTCTGAAAGAAAAGCCACAATTTTGTTCCATGGTAAACCTCAGCCTCCTGCAGACATGTACCATATCTGATGCTGCTATGTTTGTGATTTATTTATAAGCAAGAAATGTTGTGCATTTTTCCCCCCAAGCTTTTGAATCAGCTTGAATATCTATTCTTAGCAGGCACAACTTGCGTGGCTATAAGAATTTATTTCCATAACAGGTTTTTCCCCCCCTGCTAAGTTGTTTAGAACACATTCCAATTTCTTTTCATTGCAATAGTAATTCAGAATTTCCTTACAATTTCTGAAGACATTTCCTTGTTAATTTGTGGACTGCTCCATAAAGAGTCAGAGAGTCATAAAGAGATACAACACTGACACAAGCCCTTTACCCTTGAGTTCACACAGAATATTAATCATCTATTTATGCTAAACCTACAGAAGTCGCTATTTAAAAGTAGATCTCTCCATATCCTTTACCTCTTTCCAGATTCTACCAGCCAACTACACACTAGGGTCAATTTAAAGAAGCCACGTAACTTGCTGGTGGTGCAGTGACATCAGCACCAGATTCTGGAGTAAAGGTTCCTGAGTTCAAATCCAGTCAGGCCGCTCCCGGACACACTTTCCATCCATGCTGGGTTGAGTGTCGAGCTCGTAACTCGGCCTTGTAAAAAAAAACAAACACTGCGCTGTGAGAAGGGTGTGGGAGACCACTCACAGAATCTTTCCTCTAAGACAACCACTTGAAAAAGTAAGTGGTCGCCGAGGCTCTGGCAGAGTCTGGTACACAGAAAAAATCTTACCAAACTACATACCAATGGAATGTGGGAGAAAATCACAACACCCATGTTACGTATTTAATGTATCAGAAATATCTGAGTAATGTTGTAAATACATATACTATTTGATTAAGCATTCTTTGTTACTTAAATACTGTAATTCCTTATGGTTATACATACAAAGTATGTTAATGGCTTATGTCATCACACTACGTTGTCCTTCATATGTAGCTTGCTAACAGTAAAAAATCAAACTAAGACTCATGTCTCTCGGCTCCCTTGTTTTCCTTTCAATTAGCTTCATGTTTAGAGTTACAAAAGAACAAGACAACTACCTACCTGTTGAAGTGCAGTGAGAAAGTAGAAGTAAAAAAAATGCAACGGGAAGTAGTCAAGGAAAAAACAGTGCAGTACATACTTCTTCGGTAATGGGCAGGCACTGTTGCGTTTTAAAAAAGGCATAAATCAGACAAATTCATCGGTTCATAAACAGTGAGTGCCGGGTGATATACCCACTTAAAAAAACCCAGAAATGGCTGGCTACATCAGAAAGATTGATGCATTTGATTACACAAGAGACAACTGGAATATTTATACTAAGCAAGTTAAGAATTATTTTAAAGCAAATGTACTTGCCAATGACAAACAAGTCTCAATTTTGCTGAGTGCATTGGATTCAAAGGCATACAGTATGCTTAGAGGTATGACTGCTCTAACCAAAGCAGCCAAAATGAGCTGCAACTTTCAGGACTGAAGTCATTCCTGATTCCAGAATGCCTTAGGTTTCACGTGGAATCAAAAGGAAAGGAAGTCTATTTCAGCTTAGGTGGCTGAATTGAAGAGATTGTCTGAGCAATGTCAGTTAGATATTGGGCTTAATGATGGACTGAGAGATCACTGAGCTTGTGGAATCTTAAAGAAAGCATTCAAAAATGGCTCCTAACTGAAGCAAAACTTACATTTAAAAGAGCAGTTGAAGTAGCTGTATCAATGGAAACGGGAGACAGAGACTTGCAGTCAGGAGTGAGTGTGAACACGAATGAACTGAAACTTGCCTAGCTAAACAAATCGTGTTACCATTGGGCAGACACCAGACTAATGCAGATAAGGCGAAACTTGCATAAAGTAGGACACACACAAAGAGCATGTTGGGCTAACAAAAATAAATGAAATGCACGGGGAATGGGAAAAAATAAAAAGTCAATTTGAAGTTTTAAAACAAACTCTAATTTGCATGCTGTTGATAAAATCTGGTCATGACAAGCTCAGCACAGAACTGGATAACCTTGATTTTACAATGTGAAAGCTAACAATTGACAAGCAATATGTATTACACCTGAAGTGAATGGCAAAGTAATAAAAATAGAGTTGTACACTGGCTTAGCTGTTTCAGTCATTCCACCTAATCAGTATCAACAGCATTTCAAAGATACTGAACTTAAGCCTGTATAAAACCAATTAAGAACATATACTTGAAAAAAGATGACCTCTGACTAATTGGCATTTGTAACAATGAAAAACAATGACGCCAACTAACATTGGGTTTGTAAGTGGCAAAAAACCAGAAGAGCCAACATTGTGGAGATATTGAATGGCTGAGACAACTACAACTTGATTGGAGATCCATCCACCATTTGCATGCCAGTTCCCCTGTGATAGAGTCAACTGAAAGCGAATTAAGAAAGGTACTGGATAATGCCACAGCAGTGCTCAAGGATGGCATTGGAAAGCTCAAACATTTCAAAGGTAAGATAGTGTTGTAAAACTCTGCCACACCAGAAGCAGGGAAACAGGGAATGGAGGAACATAAAGCATATGCAATCACATCTGATTAGTATACATTGGTATCATGTTTGGCACAGACATTAGCTGAATGGCCTTTTCCTGTGCTGTGCTGTACCACATCCCAACTTCTGCAAAGCAACAAATAACAAATTAGTCCTCAGCATATTTATCATTAACTTTGAGTTTGGCCGTTCCCATTAGGGATCATTATTTAGAAAGTGAACAGTGTTGAACCGACTAATTATGGATTAATTAAAATAAGAACTAGTCTTCAGGAACTAAAACCTGCACATAATTTAACTTTGAACTGATACTTGGTGGCAAGGGAAACCAATCATAGGGTTCGGAACATATTTCCTTTTTGGAACTGTATATAGGGAAATGCAATAGAGGAGAGTTCTTGCTATTAAAGGTGTATGCCTGTGGACTTAATACACAGTTCAGGAAAGACTTGTTTTGCTACTCAGTCTACTGATATTCATGGAGCCATCCTTCAACACTGTAACAAAAAGAGTATATTTTGGATGCCAGACACACAGAATGCTGGAGGAATCCAGCAGGCCAAGCAGGATCTATGGACTGGGAACATCAATTTCTGATCACCCAGTCCTGATGAAGGGTCTCGGCCTGAAATGTCGACTGTTTACTCTTTTCCCTAGATGCTGCCTAGCCTGCTCAGTTCCTTCAGCATTTTGGGTGTGATGCTTTGGATTTCCATCATCTGCAGATTTTCTCGTGTTTGTGATATTTTGGGTGCCTGCAGTTTGTACTCAGGGGCTTCTGGAAACAGACTCCAGTACTGAATATTCAAAGAGGTTCTGCTAGTTGGGATGTGCTACCATTGTAAATGTGTAATTCTGTAAAGTCACCTGACTATGTGCAATGTTAAAGTGATTATAGCATTTGAAACTCCAGTTAATTATTTATTGATATCTTTGTGCTGCAGCAATATAAAAGATGGTGTCAGGAGAGTGAGATTCTCTTGGATTCTTTTGGACTCTTGGAGGTTTGTTGTGTGAATAAAGTCTGTTACATTTCCCAGTTACAGCTTCCATGTGGCTCAGTTTAAGTTCAGTCACAGCTGTTCCCATTCTTGATGTGCTAAGGGCGCTCACGTGTATATAATTTGTCATGTACAGTGCACTGACACGTTATAGAATGCTAGTTTATTGACTATGAAGGGCTAATTGATGTACCATAGAGGTGCCCAGAATAGACAGTTCAGGACCCATCTAGGGCTTCAATGACAATACTCTGTGTGTTTTCCATTTCCAATGCTGAATTAATGACAATACTGCCAAAGTGACCCTCAGTTATTCAGATAATGCCATGATGCCAACGGGTGATAAACACAAGCGATTTTAAAATCCAGAGCAGCACACACAAAATGTCCGAGGAGCTCAACAAGTCAGGCAGCATCTCTGGAAAGACTGTTCCTCGGGATGGAGACCCTTCGTCCTGATGAAGGGTCTCGGCTCAAAACATTGACAGTTTATTCATTTCCATAGAGGCTGAGTTCCTTTAGAATTTTGTGTATGCTGCTATGGATGACACTCAGTTTGACAACAGATTGGATTCCAGACTTCACCCTGCTGTATTTTAAAGAAATTGACAATCCTATACAGGTTATTTGCTGATTATCTTTTGTAGGGTGTTGGTTGGGTTACAGTGAGCTATTTAGTTATTCTTGTTTATAAGGGGTGTATGGGGTGTCAGGGAGCGGTAGTACCTCTGACGGGGAACACGTCGTACTCTTCTGAGTAGTTCGTCCGCATTGGTCCTCACCTGACACTCAGCTCTCACCAGTGGTTCCTTGTAGCTGTTTGCATGCAACGGCAGCCACACCCCGGGTGACGGCTTCGACTGGCCGGCAAAACCTGGTGAGGGTAGCCGATGGGCCTCAAACCCTCAGTGAGTTAGGGCTTGTCTACTTATGCATGCGAAGACTGAATTCGGCGGACTACGTGGGGAAGACCACCACTTGGCAGTCCAATGAGTAGAAAGGCGGACCCAGCAAAGCGTTGTGGAGTGCAATCAGGGCACAGTGAGACACGTAGGACACTGTTGGCCATCCACTGCATCCTGACTTATCTTCAGCCATCTCGACTCCGTCTTGCAACCGGATACAGATAGGTTGGGATGAGAGAGTGAGGCTGGCGATTTGCGCAACTCTCCCTCACTTTAATCCAAGTCAAGCGCAAGTCACGACTCCAAACCCATTCCGCTAAAAAACTTCAAGTCCTGTGGTGATGGGTGAGTGGTGAAGCAGCAGGTGTGGATACACTGGAAGCTGTAGTCACAAACCTGCACACAGGCGGCCCAGGGCATTGGGTCATTCTCCGCTGGAATGAAGCAGCAGTGGAGTGTGGCAGCCCCCTGGGTGTCTGAGCAGTCCTCTTTAGGAATCACTCTGCTCACCTCCATGGAGGAAGGGGCTAGAAAAGGTGCCTCAAACATAGCCTGCTTCATCTTACACTGGCCAGCACACCGCGGCTGGCGGGGATCCCACTCAGCGGTCAAACTACAAAGAAGACGAAAGTGAAGGTGCTCAGCCTTAGCACGTGGAACGTGCGAACTCTGCTTGACATCACCAAGGCTGTCAGACCAGAAAGAAGAACAGCACTGGTCGCTACAGAACTAGCCTGCTATAACGTGGACATTGCAGCACTCAGCGAAACACGCCTAGCAGACAAGGGCCAGCTTACAGAACGTGGTGGTGGGTACACCTTCTTCTGGAGCGGTCGCAGCAGCACTGAACGATGAGAGGCTGGCGTCGGATTTACCATCCGATCCCACCTCGCTCATAAACTTGCCAAGCTTCCAGAGGGCATCAACGATCGCCTGATGACACTTCGGCTCCCACTTGGCAATAAGAGGAGTGCAACGCTGATCAGTGCATATGCCCCAACGATGACCAACCCAGAGGACATCAAAGATAAGTTCTGTGAAGAACTTGACGCCCTCATAGCAGCAGTTCCACAGTCAGAGAAGCTTATTGTCCTCGGGGACTTTAACGCCAGAGTGGGCACAGATTACCAGACCTGGGAAGGGATTCTTGGAAGACATGGCATTGGCAAGTATAACAGCAATGGCCTGCTGCTCCTCAAGACATACGCTATGCATGACCTTGTCATCACCAACACCCTATTCCGTCTCCCTACCAGTAACAAGACATCTTGGATGCATCCACGGTCAAGGCACTGGCATCTGATTGACTATGTCATCACCAGAAAGAGGGACTGGCAAGACGTGAGAGTAACAAAGGCCATGTGTGGTGCTGACTGCTGGACGTATCCAAGTTTAAACTTCGCGTCCTGCCTGTGAGAAGACCCCAAGGTCAGAAGACTGCAAAGAGGCTCAATGTCTCCAAGCTGAAGAGCAGCGTAGTTGCAGAAGAATTTCGTGAAGACCTAGATAGCAGGCTGCTTGACACACCCCAGGATGACCACACCAGCACTGAAGAGCAGTGGACGGCTTTCAGAGATGCAGTCTACTCTACCGCTCTCGAACACCTCGGACCAGCAATCCGTAGACATCAAGACTGGTTCGATGAGAACGACGAGGAGATACAGGCACTGTTGTCAGAGAAACACCAACTGTTCAGAGCGCACCAGAACGATCCCACATCACAAGCAAAGATAGATGCCTTCGCCAGTGCAAGACGGAAAGTGCAGAAGAAACTCCGTGAGATGCAGGATGTCTGGTTCAGCAATAAGGCTGATGAGATCCAGGGCTACACAGACGGTCACGACACCAAGCATTTCTACGACGCTTTGAAGGCTATGTATGGACCTCAGTCCTCTAGCTCCTTACCCCTCAGTGCAGATGGGACTCGGCTGCTGACAGAGAAAAAGCAGATTTTGGAGAGATGGGCTGAACACTTCAACCAGGTCCTCAACCGCCCGGCCGAAATCAATGATGAGGCCATTGTTCGCCGACCTCAGGTGGAGATCAACCTGGACCTTGACAACCTCTCCACAGAAGAAGAAGTCAGAAAAGCCATCAGGCAACTTTCTTGTAGCAAAGCACCTTGATGCAATCCCTGCTGACGTCTACAAAGCAGGAGGCCCATTCATGATGCAGAAGCTGACTGAGCTCTTCCAGTCTATGTGGAACGAAGGAAAGGTCCCGCAACAGTTGAAAGATTCCAGCATAGTCCACATCTACAAGAGGAAAGGCAACCGCCAGTCTTGTGACAATCACCGAGGCATCTCCCTCCTGTCCATAGCTGGGAAGATCTTGGCTCGCGTCCTGCTTAATCGCCTTCTCCAACACCTTGAGCAAGGTCTCCTCCCAGAAAGCCAGTGTGGCTTCCGTGCAGAGCGTGGAACTGTCGACATGATATTTGCTGCACGCCAACTGCAGGAAAAATGTCAAGAGCAGCACAGCGACCTCTTTATGACCTTCGTCGATCTGACCAAGGCATTTGATACGGTCAGCAGAGATGGCTTATGGAAGATAATGGAGAAGTTTGGCTGCCCTAGCAGGTTCATCACGATTGTTCGGCAGTTCCACGATGGCACGATGGTGAAAGTTTTGGATGATGGTGACGAGTCAGAAGCCTTCCCAGTGACGAACGGTGTGAACCAAGGATGCGTTCTCGCCCCTACACTCTTTAGCATGGTCTTCTCTGCTATGCTGAATGATGCCTTCCGCGATTGTCAGGATGGTATTCACATCAGATACAGGACTGGCGGTGGGCTATTCAACCCCCGGCGTCTACAGGCTGTTACAAAGGTAAAGGAGACCGTCGTCAGAGACCTCTTATTCACTGATGATTGCGCCCTCAACGCCAGCACAGAGCAGAAGATGCAGCAAGAAATGGACTGCCTCTCACGAGCCTGTGACAACTTTGGGCTTACAATCAGCACCAACAAGACCGAAGTTATGTACCAGCCCGCACCTGGAAAGCCCTACCAGGAACCACACATCACAGTAAAGGGGCAGAAGCTACTGGTAGTCGACAGCTTTACTTATCTGGGCAGTACTCTATCATGAGTGGTGAACATAGATGCAGATATCAGCAACAGATTTGCCAAAGCCAGTGCTGCCTTTGGGAGACTCCGTGAGAATGTATGGGAGCGGAGAGGACTCAGCCTTACCACCAAGCTGAAGGTCTACCGAGCAGTGGTTCTCACCACCCTCCTCTATGCCAGCGAGACCTGGACTGTCTACAGCAGACACGCTAAACAGCTCAACCACTTCCACTTGAGCTGCCTCTGCAGACTTCTCCACGTACGATGGCAGGACAAAGTCCCAGACACGGAGGTCCTGGAGCGGGCTAGCACCCACAGCGTCTACACCCTCCTACAGAAAGCCCAAGCCAGATGGGCTGGCCATGTCGTCAGGATGTCTGACAGTCGACTACCAGCACTTTAGCTCACAGCTTGAATGGTACAACACCTCTTAATTCCCACATAAGGCAACCTTTGTCAAGGATAAGTTCATCCTGGTTCTGGTAAAAATCGGGGAACTGGGATTTCTGTTGCACATTCCAGTCATTTTGTGTTGCCATGTAGACTTGAGACAGTATGGGGTCCTTCCAGTTTCCCTTTGGATCATCTCTACTCTAACAGGGAGACTTCTGATCTGTGTTAGGGAGAGTACATCAAGAGGAGTGTCTTGTTGTGTAAATTTTTCACATAGTTCCTTTTGCAAGGGTAAACGGGACCATCCATCAGCATTTTCATCTTTGGTTATCTTTGAGAATTCGGTCTTGTAATGGTGTCCTCCAAAAAACAGAGCCCAGTTCTGCATTTGTGCAGCTGCTGATAGTGGAACACCCTTCTGTGGGCTAAAATGGGCACTAGTTATTGATGATCAGTAACAAGGGTACACTCTTACACATACTGGTTGAAACGTTTTACATTGCAAACCAGATTTAAGGCTTCACCATCAATCTGTGTGTAATTGTGCTTAATATTACTGTGCATAATAAGGGAACATGATGAAAAGTCTATGGGGCATTAATTTCCGTCACTCATAACTGCACCTACACCATATCGCAAGGCATCTCAGGCAAGCTTCACTGGACGACTTGGATCATAATGTCCGAGGACAGTGTCTGGTGTCACCATTTCCTTTACCTTTTTGAAAGCCACCTCACACTGCTCTGTCCATTATTATTTCTTCCCAATCTGTCGTAATGAGTTCAAAAGGTGGAACACAGTAGCCAGTTTTGGCAGGGACCTGTTGTAGTAATTGACAAATCCTAAAAAGGACCGTAACTGTGACACATCCTTTGTTCCTGGGGTAACCACTACCAATTGAATTTTCTCAGCACACTCTTGTAAATCTTGTGAATCAATGGTGTGACCACAGTAAGTGATGCTTGGTTTAAAGAATTCACGTTTGTTACATTGTGGTCTGAGCCCATAATTTTCTAATCTTCTCAATGTTTGAGATTTTGGAGATGTTTCTTGTCTTCCTTAACACTAACAATGGTATCATCCATGTAACACTGAGTTCCTGCGCAGCACCTGGTTCATAGCTTTCTGCCAGTGTGCAGGTGCAGATGCTGCTCCAGAAATATGCCTTTTATAGTGATAAAGCCCTTTCTGCTTCAGTTTTGGTGAGAAACACTTCGGACTCTTCTTCTATCTACATCTGTAGGTAAACCTCAGTTATGTCGACTTTGCTGACATGTTTTCCTCCAGGAAGATTTGCAAAGGTATCCTCCTCTATCCTGGGCATCTGAGGTGTTGCTCATCCAGTATGAGAGTGGCCTTATAGTTTCAATAGAGGAGGACATGGCCAACATGCTGGAATGGGAATTAGTTGGACACTGGGAAATCCTGCCAGTTGAGGGTGGAGTTGATGTGTTTCACAAAGTGGTCCCCCAATCTATGTCAGGTCACATTGATGTAGAGGAGGTCACATTGGGAGCACCAGATACAGTGGACAATCCTGACAGATTTGCTGGTGAAGTGTTGCCTCACCTGGAAGGGCAGTTTGGGGTCCTGAATGGAGGTGAAGAAGGAGGTGAATGGACTGGTGTAGTACTTCTTCTATTTGCTGGAGTATGTACCAGGAGGGAGAGTAGTGGGGAGGGATGAAAGGACAAGTGAATTATGGAATGAGCGATCCCTGCAGCAAGCAGAGAGTGTGGGAAGGCAATGTGTTTGTTGGTAGCATCCTATTGAATATGGCAGAAGGGTTGCCGAGAATGATGTGTTCATGGAGTGGTAGGTAAGAACAAGAGGAACTCTATCCCTGTTAAGGCTGTGGGAAGATGGGGTGAGGGCAGATGTCCAAGAGATGGAGGAGATGCAGGTGAGGGCAGCATCAATGGTGGAGGAAGGGAAACCCTGTTCTTTGAAGAAAGAGGTAATCTCTGATGTTCCTGAATGGAAAGCCATTGGATTGGATGCAGAGGAGCCAAAGGAACTGAGAAAAGGAAATGGCAAATTCACATCTTTCAACTGTTTTCAAATATTTTCAGCTATGATTAAAATATGAAGTGTTTGTACTTTTTAGGTAAGATTTAAAGTTGGGTATTTGAGCTGCACATTAATGTCCATAGTCTCTCATGGGAGCAGGTATTTCACATTAACTTTTTCTGCTCCAAACATAATTTCATTGAAAATGTGGGTTAAAATTGCCAACAGTAAAACACATCAGTGTTTATATTGCTTTCAGTTTAGCAAAAGTGATTAAAATTGTAGCAACCTCTCCAATGTCTTTAAGGAACAGAAAGCTGTTACCCATACATAGTCTGCCCTGTGTATTACCAGTTCCACAATAATGTTATTGATTCTAAATTGCTCTCAAAAGCTTGCAAATTAGCATTTACTGAAATAAATGAAATTTACTGAAAAAGGTAAAAGAGTGGGGTATGGGAGAGGTTCCTTTGCAACAGAATGACTATCCAGGCTGCTTGAAATGAATACACCAATGATTTTGGAATGGAAGTTCTATTGGAATTGATGGTGTTACTAATCCAAAGTCTTTCAGATGTTTGCTCATGTTATCTGGCAGGAAAACTTAATGGGTTTTCCACCTGTGGTATATGTAATATTAACTTTGAGCAATAATTATTGCTTTAGGCTGCAATTATGTTAATGTTGTCTCATCCAAGCTATAAAAATGCTTGCAAAAGTTGTCTACGCAGGCAACCTGTGAGGAGCCTTGAATGCATATATTGCATCAAATATTTGCATTTTAAACTCACTAAAATTACAGATTAGCCATGTATCAAGTGAGAAATGCAAAATTCTGACCATAAATCTCTGGCCTCATAAAATTGACAGTGGCTTCCATGATTCATAATTTGTTTTCACATTTGATGTAAGTAAATTGCTTTAGAAGTTAAATGCAAATGTCAAAACCTGAGAATTGTAGATAAAATAAGCCTCAATATGCATTTATTTTTAGTGAAAGAATAATAACAATTAATCTGTGTATGATTTTGTAAAAGAAAATACTTTGTCTCTACAACTGTCAGCAGGAATAATTGATTTAATTTACTGATAACCACTGAGAGAATTTCAATGTACCAAATTTGGATTTTGATCTCATGATAATGGCTTAAATGTTTTACAATCTTATTTTCTTTTACTACAAAAAAATGTCCATCACCTAAGACATTTGTATGTTTTAAACTGAAATATGTTCATTAATGTTGTTTTGAAAAAAAAAGAGTCCTCCAAACTAAACAATGGGAGACCTCTGCATTGATCACAAATATAATTTTACTCTCAAATCTGCATAAAATACATACTCTTAAGTTCCATCATTTCTCTGTAATTAAATATTAAATCATATTTGCTAGATTATCTAATGAAATATAGTATCCTAAAACTTGACCCTGCAAGATTCTGCTCACGAGCTTGCATTGATCTAGTAGCATTAAAAAGGGAAACAGATTCCATTTGGGGTTGGAGAGGGATGAGGGTTGCAGTGTATTTGGGCAAGGATCAAATATCTATTCTGGGTTTAGGTACAACGGTGTTAGTGGTCTGGGGACTATTAGGTGATGGTTGATGGGGCTGCTGGGTTTGACCACTACATAAAAACAGCAGTAACACAAAATTTCAATACATGACAACAAAATACCATTTTCACCAATCAACAACAGCATGGTACAACTTGGATAATAATTTTAGTACTGTCATTTAAGCACACATTAGCAGATCACTCTGCCCAGGAGACTGCTCCACCATTTAATGATATCATGTCTGATTTGATTGTAAATTAATGATAATAGGACAATGATACCTAATGTAAACAATGACAAATTTGCTATTTTAAAGGTGGGTCTCATCACAGCTGCAAGAATTACATTGCAAAACTGGAAAAAACTCAGATGTCCCATTGTGAGGGAATGGACTGAGGAAATGGTTAAGATTTCATCATATGAACACGTTGGGAAGAATTAACAGTGAGGGATAAGTGCAGGACGCGTGGGATCAATTTTGGTTGTATGTTAATTTGAACTTAAATTAGAAGTTTTTTTCTGTTTCTTAGTTTTATATGTTTTCCTGTCATGGGATGACTGTGTAAATATGCTGCACTGTATCTGCTCTATGATATGCTGTGCTGCTTTGTAAAATAAGAATAAATAATAATAAAAATCTGAATTACAAAAAAAAGAACCATCAGCAATCCCTAAAGTTACACCTAACCATTTTTCCTTTGAAAACTTCAGTGAAGTATCCTTTTAACATTTTCAATTTCTATGTTTATCTGACACATCTCACTTGCATTATGTATTAGTAATCCTATGGAAATAAAAATGCCATTCTTACATCTTACTGAAAGGCACTCTTGCAAAGGAAAGAGAGGAATAAAGGGAAATCCAAACCCTCCAAAACTAAGCTTCAGTTTAAATTAAATACAAAGCATCAGAATGATAGTCAGTTTGAAGACTGTGCATTCAGTAAATAGGTAAAATGTTACCTAGTCCATGGTTAAAAGTAATCTACTTCAGAAAGCAAAGGTTAAAGGTATTTGAATTGAGATGAAGACAAAGTAGAAGATTTTAGATGCCAGATCTATTCCCATTACAGAATCTCTGCAAGGTAGTTTAGAATTTCAATTTATTTGCTTCATGCTGTGAAATATTGTTTATCATTTTAATAAAGACTGAATCAGAGAATGATATTGTGGATAGGGTATTTGAAACTGATTGATTAACATTGAATATATTTTGGATCTATGCCATTATTTAAGGAAATGCAAATAAAATCATGTTTAAAAAGGCAAACATTTTTACTATATCGTGTAGATGAAAAATATTGAAAATTTTGAAATATCTGTTCTCTGAAGAACTGTTTGACAAAGTAAGTTCAAGTTCTGAAATCCTATTATGGTTTTAATGCAGTTTAATGAAAACAAAAGATAATTATTTTGAAAAATGATTCACCCCCTCACAACCACACTCAAAAATTGCTTCAATAATTTGGGGAATAATAAATGATGTTTATGATTTATTAAATTTATGTGATTATAAACTGGCTGGCATGCTGGAGATACGTGTCTGCCAAAGGAGGTGTAAGGTGCCCCTTCCCTCTGCTAGCCTGCAGGTTTCCCTTGGGCAAGGTTTAGCACCAGCTTAGCTCCCTGAACAGGGTCATGTGAAGCCATGGGAGCAGGTAGAGAATAGTCGTGTGAGCAGCTGGTACATATCCCAAGTTCTGGTTATCCGATCAATGATGTCAGGCAGACAATCTCTAAGGAATATTAATAATGGCTGGGGTCCCCTGCCTTATAAAGGCGCTGCCCGGAAGAAGACAATGGCATCTTGAATGCACAGTCTTCAAACTTACAATGGCAAACCACTACTGTAGAAAAAATTGCCAGTAACAATCATGGTCATGAGACCGTGATTGCCTATGTCATATGAAATGGCACATGAAGGTGATAATTATAAAAATCAATATCCTGCTAGTGAAACATACTTCGCTCTTCTCATGATATTTCCATCGGTTTGCTAATAAATGAAGATCTGAGCACATTTCCCCTTTCAAAATAAGACACAAATATTTCCCTAGCACTTTAACTATTTTTATCTAAAAGCTCTTGAAAGCTAATACTTTCTGTATGAATATTAATAAACGGTTTTGTTCAAAGAAAACAACATTTTGATGGATATGTTAATAAAACTCTTCAATCAATAATTGAGAAGCACATACAGAATACTTCACTGAGCTTGTGAATAAAATCGAACTAATACATCAACATTATTTTTGAATACTTTTGAACTCCTGCCTCTTAGTTTACATAAGCAATTCTTACCTCTGATTTATACACAAACACCAATTCCAAATGCATACATTACTTTGGATTACTTGTAACTTGTTTGTGATTCATTTGATGATAAAATCTGAGTTGCTAATGTTCTCTCCCTTTTTTGTGCATTCACTTTACAGTGGGTTTCCTTTATTTAGCTTTAAAGTGGGTATGATCAAGAATTTCTTTTAAATATGACAATTCATTATGAAGATTGTAAATACAATAGAATACAATAAAATTACTGTTTTATAAGTTTTTTTTAATGACATAGCATTTGATCCAGTTAATCTTAGAAAGACTTAAGCAACTGTATTCTGTTTATTCCAGTCTTGGGATTGGAGCATTACAGGCAAGACTAAGACAGTGTAATTGGGATAAAAATATGTTAACAATAAGAAATATATATTAAAAAATTAAACTAAATAATGAATGCAGAAAGAGAGCAAAAAAAATTGTGATGTGGTGCACATGGGTTCATTGTCCATTCAGAAATCTGATGGCGGAGGGGAAGAAGTTGTTCTTAAAACACTGAATGTGTGAATAGCAAAGAGAAACAACTGTGGTGCATTTTGATTGTATAAACTCAATGTTGCTTGATGAGGAAATGAGTGTTTCAGGAGGTGGCAGAAGCATCCACTAAGCGGACTACTTTATTCTGGATGATGTCGAGGTTCGGAATTGAAAATGGAATTGCTTTATCATCGCTACATGTACTGAGGTGAAAAGCTTGTCTTGTTTGCTGTCTAAACAGATCAAATCATTACACGCTACATTGAGGTGGTATAACAGAATGCAGATAAAATGTAACAGTTATAGAGAAAGTACAGTGCAGGTAGACAATAAGATGCAAGATCATAACAAGGTAGACTGGGGAGCCAAGAATCTATCTTATCCTATTAGGGAACTATTTAATAGTTTTATAACAGTGGAGTAGAAGCAGTCTTTGGGGCTGATGCTACGTGCTTTCAAATTTTTGTATCTTCTGCCTGATGGGAGAGGGGAGAAGACTGAATGACCAGGGTGGTCGGAGTCTTTGTTTACGCTGACTGCTTTACTGAGGCAGTGAGAAGTATAGACAGAGTCCATGACAGGGAGGCTGGTTTCCATAATGTGCTGAGCTAAGTCCATAACCATAACTGAACTAAGTCCAGTTTATCGTGATCCCAGACAGAGCTATATCAAACTGTGATATACTGTATCCAGATTAGATGTTTTCTATGAATCGATAAAAATTAGTTTGGAGCCTCACTCGTCCAGGCAAATGGAACATGTTCTTTCACATTGACTTGTTTTGAGGGCAAAGGTTTTGTGATGTCTGGAGGTATCATTGGATATGCAGACCTCTTTACATTGGATACTTAGATTGTCGGACCTGTCTAATACCACTTGAACTAGTTCTTATGTTTTTTTTAAATAAGTGAGAAAACTTATTGAAACAAAATTATAATTGTAAGCTCTGTATTTGCTGAAACTGTAACTTCAGTAGAAATCAAATATGGCATAGTTGCAATAAAAAATGGAAACACTTGACAGAACTGTGGAAAGAGAAGCAGAGCGAACATCTCTGGTGGAAGACCCTGTAAACAGAACGACTAGAATCTTCCAACATTTCCTGTTTGTATTTCAGACCTTCAGAATCCTCGGTCTTTGATCTTTACAGCTGTAATAACATCTCATTAATAACCCAAACATGTAACAAGCTAATAAAACTATATGAATGCCAAAAATATGTCAACTTAAAGTTCATTTTTTAATAATGGCATAGAAATTCTCCATGCAAGGCCAGGAAAATTAATGTGTATTCAGAAATTCCAATAGGAATTATTTAAATATTTTGTGCTGACTTATTATTAATAGGACTTCTTGATGCAAAATTTTCCTGTTTTTTAAATTTCTGGCACCAAGAAAGTATTTAATTATAATTCACTTCTGACAGGATCTGACACCACATTGGTCTTGGTGATAGGTACCGTTCACTCTGAGAAAAAAATGAATGCATTTACAGTCAGACACTTCCCTCCTGCAGCTGTAGGTAATATGGTGTACAACCCTTGTAAAACAAACGTCTAGTGGATGGATTCGAAACTGGGATTACAGTTAAAATACTCCCAGGTCATTTTAGCAAAGAAACCCCTCAGAATTACATAACTAGAAGCATGCTTTCATGTCCATTAGATCAGACACGCGTAGACAAAATAAAAAAAATACATTTCACTAACAAATTTGCGCTTCACAGCTGCTATACTCAAGCTTCATGATATGTTATTTTTAAAAGGAATGTTGCAGAGAGTTGGAGCAAGTCAATGGTAAGTTTCTGAGGACCCACCGCAAGGTTCTGAATAAGTTCTACAGTTTAAAGGAAGAATATCACAGGGAAGCTCGAAAGGTAGCTAAAGGAATTGGTACTAATTATCTAGGATTTTGAAGCTGATGCACCATCAATAACTCTCTCTGAGACGTAAAGGCGAGATATCAGCTTTTATTGACTGGAAGAAGGAACAAGCAGTAGTTGACCACCATACTACATCCTGGAGACAGAGAGGCCGGGCTCAGGCCTCAATCGCCTTTATACAGGGGTCTGTGGGAGGAGCCACAGGAGCAGTCAGCAGGGGTCTGTGGGAGGAGCCACAGGAGCAGTCAGCAGGAGTCTGTGGGAGGAGCCACAGGAGCAGTCAGCAGGGGTCTGTGGGAGGAGCCACAGGAGCAGTCAGCAGGGGGCGTGTCCAGACAGGTATATGTAGTTCACCACATTCACCCTCCCTTTGTTTTAAAAGAGAGTCCCCATGTGGCGAAATTTCTTACAAGTATATTTACAGGTTAAGTCTATCAGGTGGTCGAATCTGTCGCTGCGATTTACGTAGCACCGGCTGTGATTGCACAGGTGCCCCGGAGACAGAGGTTGTGCTGGTTCCGGACTAACTGGAGGTGTCAGCCCACTAGGTGTCAGTGATCCCTCATGCACGTGCGAGACGCCCGGTATAGGAGTGTCGTGAGGAGTCTGTGTAGGGCTCGGTGTGCACGGTGTCACCTCGGGTACAGGGTTCATAGTTACCGTGGAGTGTTCGGGGTAGTGGTCTGCTGATCCTGCGGGCGCCAGGTCGCGGACGGAGACCGTGTCCTCCTGCCCATCAGGTAAGACCACGTAGGCATACTGGGGGTTCACATGTAGAAGATGAACCCTCTCGACCAGCGGGGAGTATTTATTACTCCTCACATGTTTCCGGAGCAGCACTGGCCCTGGGGACATCAACCAAGCTGGTAGGGTGGTCCCAGTGGCAGACTTCCTGGGAAAAGAGAATAGGCGCTCGTGAGGGGTGGCATTGGTGGACGTACATAACAGGGAGCGGATAGAGTGGAGTGCCTCAGGGAGGACCTCCTGCCATCGAGAGACCGGCAACCCTTTTGACAAGGGCTAAAAGTGTGGCCTTCCACACTGTGGCATTCTCCCTCTCCACCTGTCCATTTCCCTGGGGATTATAACTCGTGGTCCGACTAGTAGCAATGCCCCTAGCTAGCAGGTACTGGCGCAGCTCGTCACTCATAAAGGAGGACCCTCTATCACTGTGGATATAGCAGGGATATCTGAACAGAGTGAAGAGCTGGCGCAGGGCTTTTATGACGGACGTGGTGGTGGTTTCGGGGCAGGGGATGGCAAAGGGGAACCGCGAGTACTCGTCGATAATATTGAGAAAATAGACATTGCGGTCGGTGGAGGGAAGGGGGCCCTTAAAGTCAACACTCAGTCGCTCAAAAGGGCGGGTGGCCTTGACAATTTGCGCCTTTTCAAGACGGTAGAAGTGCGGTTTGCACTCAGCGCAGACTTGGCAGTCCCTGGTCATCGTCCTGATGTCCTCCAGGGAGTACGGCAGGTTCCGGGCTTTCACGAAATGGTATAATCGGGTGACCCCCGGATGGCAAAGATGTGCATGAAGGGCGTACAGCTGGTCGAGCTGCGTGCTGGCCCACGCTCCCCGGGATAGGGCATCAGGGGGCTCATTGAGCCTACCAGGCCGGTACAGGATATCATAGTTGTAGGTGGAGAGTTCTATTCTCCACCGCAAAATTTTATCATTTTTGATTTTGCCCCGCTGTTGGTTGCTGAACATGAATGCAACCAAGCGCTGGTCGGTCAGCAAGGTGAACTTTTTGCCAGCGAGATAGTGCCTCCAGTGTCTAATAGCTTCCACTATGTCCTGGGCTTCTTTCTCCACCGCGGAGTGCCGAATTTCAGGGCCTGGAAGGGTACGAGAAAAGAATGCTACTGGCCTGCCTGCCTGATTGAGGGTAGCAGCCAGCGCGAAATCGGAGGCGTCACTCTCTACTTGGAAGGGAATGGTCTCGTCCACTGCATGCATCGTTGCTTTGGAAATGACCCCTTTAATGCAGCTGAAGGCCGCACAGGCTTCGGCAGAGAGGGGAAAAGTGGTAGACTTGACCAGAGGGCGGGCCTTGTTTGCATAATGGGGGACTCATTGGGCGTAATAGGAAAAGAAGCCCAGGCAGCGTCTGAGGGCTTTGAGAGTGGTGGGAAGAGGGAGTTCTAACAGGGGGCGCATACGGTCGGGATCAGGGCCAATGACCCCGTTTTACACGACATACCCAAGGATAGCGAGTCGGGTGGTTCCGAACACACACTGGTCCCTATTATAAGTAAGGTTCAGGGCTTCGGCCACTTGGAAAAATCGTTGGAGGTTGGCGTATTCGCTCGCGGGAACCAGCGGCGGCGGGGTCTGAAGTGTTCATGGAACCGGCGGGGAATCGCGCGGCTGGACAGCGTCAGCGTTGTGCAGAGCAGCCTCCAGCGTGTAGGCTGTCTTGATTGCCGAGCGTAAGGTAAGATCAGCATTTTCCAGCAGTCCCTGGCGCACATACACTGACCTGATTCCTGTAACAAAGGCGTCTCGTACCAAGAGTTCCGCATGCTGTTCCACTGTGAGAGTTTTGCAGTCACAAGTTTGGACGAGTGTCTGTAGGGCTCGGAGAAACTGGGAGCTCGACTCTGCAGGCCGCTGCCATTGCGTAGCTAAGCGCTGTCTTGCGTAGACGGTGTTCACCGGCTGCAGGTACTGTCTTTTGAGGGCGTCCAGTGCCCCTTCGTAGGTCGACAGGCCTCTGAGAAGTGAGTAAACTTTCGGGGTGACCCTCGAGAGGAGAATTCGGTGCATAACAGCGGGTTCAGTTGCACTAACCTCCTCCAAGTATGATTGGAAGCATGCAAGCCAGAGTTCAAAGGCAAGAGCTGCTTCAGGGTCTTGGGGGTCCAAATCCATTCTTTCCGGACGTAAAACGCTTTCCATGTTTTAAAATTTCCAGTCAATAAAATTGATGCACCATCAATAACTCTCTCTGAGACGTAAAGGCGAGATATCGGCTTTTATTGACTGGAAGAAGGAACAAGCAGTGGTTGACCACCATACTACATCCTGGAGACAGAGAGGCCGGGCTCAGACCTCAATCACCTTTATACCGGGGTCTGTGGGAGGAGCCACAGGAGCAGTCAGAAGGGGGGGGGGGCGTGTCCAGACAGGTATATGTAGTTCACCACAGAAGCTAAAGAGAAGGAACACTGCAGTATTGCTCTGTAATGACAGGAATGTTTACTGATAGCTATTGGCAAAGACTGCATTACTGACCAGATGTTCTTTCACTCTGCTCTGGACTCAGCTGCATAATGTAAGCGGCAGAGTAGAGAAGCAGTCATACAGGTATATGTGGGCCACTTTCTTTCAAATGGGGGCCTCTGACATTGACTTAAAATAGGAATTTGGAATTTTTTTCTGTTTCCTTTATTTCAAGATATATTTAATTAACAGCTATTTCGAGTGTATTTAAATTTTATCTTTTTACTACATGTAACTTTTAAAATTATTAGTTATACTCAAAGGTTTTCTAATATCTCTGGTTATCTGAGACATTTGGAAAGTGAAATATGTCATCTGAAAGCACTGCATGATATGTCGTGCTGGAAAATAACACTGGTGTGAGGAAACAACAGCTCAACACAGGAAATAATTTTCATGCATTGAATCATGTCCCAATTAATACTTCTTAAAACAAAATCAGATCAGAATTCATTCAAGTATAGCAAAGAGATCCATAGCACACGTGCGAATTGTGGTGACAATAGACATGGCCTTGATGCACATCAAGAAATTTAAAGGACCAAATTTTTGCTGGAACAGGCCCAATTGCTATCTGTGTTTCCTGAATGTTTGCACTTAACTTGGTTGAATGCAGAGAACTTCTGAAGCTGGAAGACAAGCCTTGGGTGGCATGGTGCTGAGATCTCACCCAGAAGTTTCCCTGTTGGCATTTGGCAGGAGGGGCAATTCATTGCCTGTCAAAACTTTCACAGATTTTAATATTTGGAGAAATTGGAAAACTATTAAAATATATATATAAAATGTATGTTTTTTTCTTGCTCAATCTTTTCTATATATGTGTTGGCGCATGGCAAAGTGGTTAAGGCATCCATCTAGTTATCTGAAGGTCGCTAGTTTGAGCCTTGGCTGAGGCTTGCGTGTGTGTCCTTGAGCAAGACACTTAACCACACGTTGCTCTGCGACGACACCGGTGCCAAGCTGTATGGGTCCTAATACCCTTCCCTTGGACAACATTGGTGGCGTGGAGAGGAGAGACTTGCAGCTTGGGCAACTGCCGGTCTTCTATAAAAAAAAACCTTGCCCAGGCTTGCGCCCTGGAAACATTCCAAGGTGCATATCCATGGTCTATCGAGAATAACGGAGGCCTACACACTATATATGCTTTATGATTAAGCCCATTTTTGGTGGAATGCTACTAAATCTATTCTTCAAAAATGTATTTGCTAGTATTGTCAATTATTTTTTGGAGAAAACTAAATGTTTTCACCTCATTGAGAGTTAATTGGAAGGCTGAGACCTATTTAGATTAGTGCTCACCTAGCAAAATTTACTTGGTATTTGACTAAATAGAAGTGACTTCCAAACTGAGCTGAATTTTGGACCAGGCAAAAAGACCAATCACCAGCTTACATATAACCACAGGAGATCCACTCAAGAAACATGTCTCTGGAGCTTTCGACCAGTGTCGCCATTGTCATTTGAGAGAACCCCTTAAAATAATTATTAGCAGATTAATATTTTCCATTTTATATCAAAAGATTTAAAATACTCAGCAGGTTAGCTAGCATCTGTAGAAAAAGGAACAGATTTATGATTTTGATTAAAGATACTTTAAAATCTCTTTCAAATCTTTTGATGACCCTACACAATCATAATAAAATGGTAAGAATTTCAGCAGTGGCCATAAACATTAAAGACAAGCCTTTGTGTAAATTAAAATATTGAACAGAGGATTTCCATGAAACATTGATCCCTTTAGCTGTCAAGTTAATAGTTCAGATTCAGATTTATTTATCATGTGGACATCGAAACATGCAGTGAAATGTGTTGTTTGCGTTAACAAGCAACACACCTAAGGATGTGTGGAGACAGCTAGTAAGTGTTGCCATATATTCCAGCACCAACATAGCGTGCCCATAATGTTCAGCAGAACAACAGAAGCCGCAACAACAGATCAAAACAAGACAACAGCATCAAAACAGGCCCTTTCTCTCCCACACACAGGACAGGCCACCTCTGGGATTCCTGGACTGTCAGACTGATAATCATCGGGCCTTCAACCTCCAGTCTGTGCCCAAACTTGCAGATTCAACTTGCAGGCCTCTACCTCTGGACCACCAATTCAGGCTTTCTATCTCGGGATATGCTGAGCTCTGGGCTCAGAGTTTGGCTTTGCCCTCTGAACTTCACCACCTTTAGGGTTATCTACCCCATGACTTGCCAATCATGGGTTCAACTCCTGGCCTCTCACAGAATTCTGAACTGGTGACTGGGTGGGGGTTTTACAGGCCCTTGTTAATCCTGCCTGTACAGACCTCCAATTCAAAACTTGCTGACTTGAAAATCTCTGGTATCCTTAGTGCCTGCTGACCCATCCTCTGGGATCACTGATCTTCAACTGGACAGTGCTTCAGGCTTTGACTTCACAATCTGCATGGAACACTGATCCCAGTGACCTGTGGTGTGGAGTTGGGGGGGGGGGGTGGCGGGGTGTTAACCCGACCACTTTTCTCCTGGCCATATGGACCTACAACTTGGGACTCCCTGACCTGAGGAATTGCTAGTCACCTCAGTGCCTACCGACCCAAAATCCAAGATTGCCAGCCTTCAACTGTGGAGCAGTCTGACCTGGACTAACACTGTCTCTGCCTCTGACTCTTAATTCTCCCTCATCCCTGTCCCTCATACCTACCATGACCCCTAACTTTCTATGTTGTCCCCATTAACATCCATATGAACCTAAATAAAACCATCAAAATCTGAGTCAGACATTGCATTTTGGTGCCATCTTGACCTGACCATCAGCTCTAGCCTTAACTCTTCACTTAGTGCCCCTGTCCCTAAATCCTAACCTGACCCATAACTCATTGTGCTGTCCCTAAAACCATCCTGGCAATTTAAATAGAGGTGACTAACCCTGAGCCATGTCAATCATGGAGATCACAGCTTGGCACCATCTTGACTGGAATTTTGAAGTATGTGGTATCATTAAAGTACTATACAAAATTACTTTGGATTAAAATTGACCCCAACATATTAAATATGTTTCAAAGAAAACTGCTGTCTATAGATCCAAATTTTATCCTAAAAATAAATAAAAACTTGAAATTAAACTAAGATAGCTTCATAATCGGGCTAAAGACTAAACATATTGAACATGCAGACATGAAGACATTTTATTTCTAAAGAACACTTGAATTAATTTTGTATTTTATTTAAAAGTTAGTTAAGTTTGATAACTTATGTAATTGCTACCTTGAGGTCAGTTTAACTTGTTCACATGCAGATAAATAAAAGTAAATTTATTATCGAAGTACATACACGTCACCATATACCATCCTGAGGTTCATTTTCCTGTGCAGTTTCAATACAAACAACCATAGGATCAACAAGAAACTGCACACAAAGATGGACAAACAAACAATGTGCAAAAGGCAGCAAACTGTGCAAATACAAAAATTAAAAATAAATAAATAACCAACCAAACAAACAAACAAATAAATAAATAAATATTGAGAACATGAGTTATGGACTCCTTTGAAGTGTTGATAGGTTGTGGAATGAGTTTAGTGTTGGGGTAAGGGAAGTTATTGACCCTTGTTCAAGAGCCTGATGGTCGAGGGGTAATAACTGTTCCCGAACCTGGTGGTCAGGGCCCTAAGGCTCCTGTACCTCTTTCCTGACAGCAGCAGTGAGAAGGGAACATAACTTGGATGGTGGTTCTTGATGATGCTCTGCTTTACTCTGAGAGTACTCCTTATACATGTGCACCATGTTGGGGAGCATCTTGCATGTGATGGACTGAGCTGCATCCAAAACTTCTTGTCAGCTTATCCATTCAAGGACATTGGAGTTTCCACAGTGGGCGGTGATACAGCCAGTCGATATACTCTCTACCACACATCAATAGACATTTGTCAAGATTTTAAATGATGTGCTGAATCTTCACAAACTCCTAACAAAGTAGTGGTGTTGCCATGTGTTCTTTGTAATGGCACTTAAGTGCTGGACCCCCATAGATAATTTGAAATGAAAATGCTGAGGAATATAAAGTTACTGATCCTCTCCACCTCTGATCCCCTGATGAGGACTGGCTCATGGACCTCTCGGTTCCTCCTCCTGAAGTTAATAATCAGCTCCTTGGTCTTGCTGACATTGAGTGGGAGGTTATTATTATTGCACCACTCTGCCGGATTTTTGATCTCCCTCCTGTATGCTGATTCATCACATCTTTGATTTGGCCAACAACTGTGGTGTTGTCAGCAGATTTAAATATGGCATTGGAGCTGTGCGTAGCCTCACAGCCATAAGTGTAAAGTGAGTAGAGCTCAGAGATAAGGACATAATTGTGCTGACAGTGATTGTGGAGCAGATGTTGTTGCCAATCAGAACTGACTGGAGTCTGCAAATGAAGAAAGCCAGAACCCAGTTGCACAAGGAGGTATTGAGGTCTAGATCTTGGAGCTTATTGATTAGTTTTGAGAGGATGATAGCATTGAACGCAGAGCTGTCATCAATGAAGAACATCCCGATATATGCATCTTCGCTCTCCAGTTGTTTCAGGGTTGAGGGAAGAGCCAATGAAATAACATCAGCTGCTAACCTACTGTGAAGGTAGGCAAATTGGAATGGAGCCAATTTGTTCCTTAGGCAGAAGTTGTATGTTTCATCACAGTGGATGTAAATGCTATTGGACAATATTCATCAAATCAGGTCACCACGTTCTTCTTGGACTCGGGTATAATTTAAGCAAGTGAGTACCTCAGGCTGCCGAAGCAAGTAGTTAAAGATCTCAGTAACTAATCCAGGCATTTGAATAGCACAGTTCTTTAGTATTCAGGCACGTACAGCATCTGGGGCAGATGGTTCACCCTCCTGCAGGATGTTGTCATGTAGGCCTCAGAGGGTCTCATGAAATCACAGGGTCTTCAGGGGCTCTGTGAACTCGTGAAGGTGCCTCCATGTTCTGTCCATCAAAGTGAGTGCCACCAATCTAGCCCTCAGCAGATTGCGGATCTCTTGATTCATCCAGGGCTTCTGGTTGGGGAAGACTCTGAATGAGTTTGTGGAGGCACACACATTGATGAGTATCATTATAAAGTCCCTGATGACCATGGCGTATTCATTCAGATCTCCTGATGAGTCCTTGGACATGGGTCAGCCCACTGATTTGAAGCAATCTTGTAGCCACTCTCTGCCTCTGGTGACCACCTCTTTATTGCCCTTACCTTTGCTGCCTTGATCTTTAGTCTCTGCCTGTATGCAAGTAGGAGGATAGCCAGATGATCAGCCTTCCTGAAACACTGTCAAGGGACGGAACAGTAGGCATTCATGATCTTAATGTAACAATGGTTGAACATTGTGCTGCAGGTGATTCATTGATGATAATTGGGCAAAGATTTCTTCAAGCAAACCTGACTGAAGTCCCTGGGAATATTGTGAAATGTATTGGGGTAGACTGTTTCTTCTTTGCTAATTGAGTTACCCAACACATTGAGTGCTTGCTTAACATCTGCCTTTGGCAGTAGGTAAACTGTGGTCAGAATCATGGAGGAGAGATCCCTAAGTAGACTGAACGGCACTTAATCATTAGATATTCCAAGTCGGGGAACAAGAGCGCCTCATCTTGCTGAGATGACAAATATGTCATCTTGTTGAGTCCAGAATTCTAACTTCTGGAAAATATAGAGTTAGGTTTCCTCTGTACCCAAAAATAAAATCCATTGTTTATGATTTCTCAAGTCTCCAAATATGTTACATAAGAAAATGCTTCAACAGCACTCAGTGGCTACTTCATTAGGTACCTTCTGTTCAACGTGATGTGCGTTCAGAGATGCTTTTCAGCATAACACTTATAATGTGCGGTTATTTGAGTTTTCCTTGCTTTCCTGCCTGCTTGAGCCAGTCTGGCCATTCTCCTCCACCCTCTCTCATTAACAAGGCACTACAGAACAGCCACTCACTACAGGACATTTTTCACACTATTCACTGTAAACTCGAGAGGCAGTTGTGTGTGAAAATCCCAGGAGAACAACAGTTTCTGAGATACTCAAACTACCCCATATGGCACCAATAATTATTCTGTGGTAAAAGTCACTTAGATCCCATTTCTTCTCCATTCTTGGTTTGAACAACAACTGAATCTTTTGACCATGGCTGCATGCTTTTCTGCATTGAGTTGCTGGCACATGATTGGCTGATTAGATATTTGGATCAACATGAGCATATGTTCAGACCTCTCCAAACATATTCTGTTTACTAATATATTTGGGGCATTTTGTGGAAAGGACAATTAAATCACTTGGTTTGATAGATGACATTTTTCTTTTGACACTTTTTGAATGTGCAACATGATGGTTCATTCAATACATAGAAAAAGAAGTACTAGTAAATAGGATCTATATATAATAAATATTCAATAGTTGGCTCAAAGGAGACTTTGGCTCAAAAGAGTTGTCGGCTCTGGGTAAGCTGCTGTTAAGGTTTCTTTTTTTTCTCTCACTGGACTTAATGTAGTAAATGGCTATTGTGTGTTCTTCATGTCGGATGCTAGAGTCCTGGGAGACCCAGAGTCTCCCATGGAACTACATCTTCATGAAGAGCATCCAGCTGCAGCTCCTTGAAGACTGTGTTAGGGATCTGGAGCAGCAGCTTTGGCTTGTATGGGAGAGTAAGGAGATAGTCGATCAGAGTTACAGGGAAGTAGTCACCTAAAGTTGCAGGACACCTAAAGTTTTGAGCTGCTCATCTAAGAAACGATGTGCTAGAATTGGAGAGGGTGCAGAAGAGATTCACAAGGATGTTTCCTGGAACAAATAGTTTATCATACGAGAAACGTTTGATTGCTCTGGGTCTGTATTCGCTGGAATTTAGAAGGATGAGGAGGGGGGATCTCATTGAAATCTTACAAATGTTGCAAGGCCCAGACAGAGTAGATGTGGAAAACATGGTTCCCATGATGGAGGAGTCATTAACAAGAGTGCACAGCCTTAGGATAGATGGACATCCATTTAAAACAGAGATACGGAGAAATTACTTTAGCTAGACAGTGATGAATTGGTGGAGCTTACTACCAAAGGCAGCTATGGAGGCCAGGTCATTGGGTGTATTTAAGGCAGAGCTTAATAGGTTTTTGATTGGACATGGTATCAAAGGTTATGTGGAGAAGGCTGGGGAGTGGGGCTGAGGAGGGGAAAAGGATCAGCCATGATTCAATGGTGGAGCAGACTTGATGGGCCAAATAGCCTAACTCTGCTCCTATGTCTTATGGTCCTATATCTGCATTATCTTGCACAGGAGCATTTACATTTATAAAATCAAAGAAGTCTCTGGTGCAAATATAAAACATTTGGCCATCAGAACAGTGCCAATCAAGAAAAAGCTATTGAATCTGATCTTACTTCCAGATCTGTCAGAAAACTTGTAATAGTGAGACTTCAAATATTCATCCATACGCTTAATTTCTGTCCTTTCCATTTTCACAAAAAGTGAGTTCCAGTCCTGCTGTGTTCTGGTGTGAACAAACTACTGACTAGTTTTTAATACAATCATCTTAAATCTATGCAGTCTTGCTGTTCTCTCCTTCAAGGGGAGCTAGGTCTGTCTAATCCATGTTATCTAGGTTTTACAATTTTAGAAACCTCAAATTAATTTCCACTGCTTAACGAGTTGTTCACAATAATTACTTTTGTCTGTTCCTTCCATGCTGCTCTATTGTGGAGAAAATGAAGGTAAATCTGGAAACAGAACATGTCAAGAACAAAGAGAGTGTGCTCTTGCGTGAGGTGCACTGATGTGGAAGCAAACAACATTAATATTACTTTGCTTCTACAGATACATTTGACTCACCAAGTTCCTCTGGCAGCCTGTATTTTTTTTGCCAATGGCCAATGCACATAAGCTGGGCTGAATGAAATGATGCAGTAGGAACTAGCAACAAAGTTTTGCGTGTATGTAAGTTTGTGAAGGATAAAAAAAATAAAGAGAGTGGAGATCGTGGAATAATCAATCTGGAAGTCATATATGTGAACTGTGCACCGATGTGCCAAGGCAGAATGGCAACAGATCGTTTTATGAAAATAGAAATAGGTCATTTTGGTGATTGATGTGATATACAGTTGAATGAAATTGAGTTCGTTCAGCCTCAGAGACTGACTACAGAGAGGAATAGAGCTAATGGCAATGGGACTGATGAAAATCCCTTCAGCCTTCCCACTAAGCTGCCCATCCACGTGAACCAAGTCCAAGTGTTGGCATATCATAAGACTATAATACATAGGAGCGAAATTAGGTCATTTGACTCATTGAGTCTGCTCCACCATTCCCATTCCATCGTGGCTGATTTATTACCTCTCTCAACCCCATTTTCCTGCCTTTTCCCCATAACTTTTGATACCCTGACTAATCCAGAACCTAATAGTCTCCACTTAAAATACAGTGGATTCCAGTTAATTGGGACACACTGCAACCAGTACATTTTGGACCACTTAAGTGGCTGACCCAATTAACCTGTTCCACAGAATAGTTAAAAAGGTATAAAAAAAAGATAAACTACCATTTAACTGAGTAACACATTATGTACTTAAATGAAATACAGAAAAAATTAGAACACTATCAATACTAATAAAGTGCTATAAAACTGTATTAGTTCCTGCTAGTTATTGATGGAGGAATTCATCCTGTGTGCGAGGCCACTTATCGGGTGTTCACTGAGGTGTAGCACTCCTCTGAAGGGACTTGTTGTGTCCGTTCTGGGGTAGCTCACTCACCTCTGGTCCCTACTGGACACTCAAATCCCACGTGTGGCTTCAAATATCTGTTCCCGCGTGACAGCAGCCACATCGCAGTATATGACTTCAATAGGTGGGCTAAATCAGGTGAGGACAGCCGGCAGACCTCATTCTCTAGTGAAATTGGGACGAGCCTGTCCTGGCATCTGAAGTCAGCTCCCATGGATTGGACAGATGAGATCAACAATGAGATCCAATGGCCAAGCAGGAGTTTGTTAAATGCTTCATGGAAAGCAAAGGGCATGATTAGGCACAAAAAAAAGTATGGTTATCCACTGCAACCAAGAAAGACCCCAATTTGTGATGACTACACATACCACTGAACCCAACCTTTTGAAATCAAGAGAGTGAAACTGTCTTTTCCACTTTAAAAACTCTCCTGCATAGGTTTCACTGTAATCGTCAAATATGATGGATAACCAACATGCTGCCATTCTTTTAATTAAATGTAAATGAACAAAATTAGCGCAGACACCTAGTGCAGATTATATAATGTCTCCCTACAATGCTTTTGATGGTTACATCCTACAAATCTTCATTTTCATTGTAAAATTCAAGATGATTGTTGATACCTTCAAATTCTTTGTGGGTCCGAACTTGTTGAAGCAGTGAAATCGTTTCATTTTCACTCCTGGCCATTTCTGGTATCTTCAAGCCTGAGTGCTTGAAACCTCAGTGAGTAAAACAATTCTAAGTTGTCTTCCTGCTTATTTCTCGCTAAATATCAGTGACAAAAATGACTGCTGTTTGCACACATATACAACTGTTTAGAAACTGTTCTCTCTAAGCAAGGTATATAGTGTCTAATGGCCATACAAAATCACGTGACTGACATTTAGTTAGAGACTGTTTAGCAGCTGTCTCCTGTCACAATTAGTGCCATAGTGTCCAAATAAATGAAACGTATCTCGGTTATTTTCGTGATCAGTTTTTGTTCCTTAAGAGCTGTTGCAATAAGCGGTTGCACAGTTTAACCAATAGATCTATTAACTGAAATCCACAGTATGTATTCAGTGACTCAGCCTCCACAGTCATCTGTGGCAATGAATTTCACAGATTCACCACCCTCTGACTAAAGAAAACCCCTCTCATCTTTGTTCTAAATAGACATCCCACTATTCTCAGGCTGAAAACATCCGCTTCACATCCACTCTGTCTTAGCCTTTCAACATTCAATTAGTTTCAATGAGATCCTGCCACATTCTTCTAAACTCCGCCATCAAATGCTCATTATATGCTAAGTCTTTCATTCTTGTGAACCCCCTCTGGTCCCTCTCCAATGCCAGCAAACCTTTTCCCAAAGCTACTCACAATATTTCAAGTGCAGTCTGACCAATGTGTTATAAAGCCTCAGCATTACATCCTCACTTTTATATTGTAATTCTCTTGAAGTTAATGTTAACATTGCATTTGTCTTCCTCATCACTGCCTTAATTTGCAGTTAACCAAGACAAAAGAATGACAGTATGTACCAGATGGAAATATTTTTGTGCATGCTCTTCCAAATACTTTTTACATACTGTTATTTTTCTACCTCTAACAACTTTTAGGAAGTGAGCTTACCTTCTGACTTTAAACAAAATTCTTAAGTGTTCTTTAATACTTAACTGTTAGCACTGAAGTGATCCTGCTTCAGATGAATGCAAAGGAAAAGGCTTGTCTTGCTCTCTGTTCATGATAGTTCATGTTTTCCTAGTAATTTTACATTAAAATATTTCAAAAGGATGGATACCGGGGGCAGGAGACTCAGGACTCACACCACAGGGTTCAGGAATAGTTATTACTCCTCGACTTCACGACTTCACTCAACTTCACTTGCTACGTTACTGAACTGTTTCCACAACCCATGGACTCACTTTCAAGGACTTGTCATATCATGTTATTCATTTTTATTGCTTATTTATTTATTTATTTATTTATTTATTATTATTATTATTATTATTATTATTTATTTATTTTTTGTATTGCACAGTTCGTTGCCTTTTGCAAACTGTTTGAATGCCCAAGTTGGTGTGGTCTTTCATTGATGCAGGGTTATCATACCAGGAATGTTTGATGGCTCTGGGTCACTGGAATTTAGAAGGATGAGTGGGATCTCAATGAAACCTTTTGAATGTTGAAAGACTTGGACAGAGTAGCTGTGAAAAGAATGTTTCCCATGGTGGTGGAGTTTATGACAAGAGGGCACAGCCTCAGGATAGAGAGGTGTCCATTTAAAACAGAGATGTGGAGCAGTTTCTTTATCCAGATGGTTGTGAATTTGGGGATTTTTTTACCACAGCCTGCTGTGGAGGCCAGGTCATTAGGTGTATTTAAGGCAGAGCTTGATAGCATCTTGATTGGACACATCATCAAATGTTACGAGAGCGGAAAGCCACGGAATGGGGGGTTGAGAAGGGGAAAAATGTATCAGCCACGATTGAATGACAGAGCAGACTTGATGGACCAAATGGCTTAATTTTTCCAATGTCTAAATGAGATTAGTGTTGATAGAAATCAAAGTCAGCATGGACAAGATAGTAACACACACAAAATGCTCGAGGAACTCAGCAGGCCAGACACCATCTATGGAAAAAAACACAGCTGATGTTTTGAGTCAAGGCCCTTTGGCAGTACTGGAGAAAAAAATATGTGGAGTGGATATCGGTTGAATGCCCAAGTTGGTGTGTGCTTCCATTGATTCTATTTTGGTTATAATTTTATTATGAATTTATTTAGTCTGCTTGAAGAAAATGTATCTCAAGGTTGTATATGGTGACATACGTGTACATTGATAATATACTTGCTTTGAAATTTAATTTTGTTTTTAAGGAATTTTGTAGTTGACTTTGAAAAAAAATCTGATCATAGAACTCTGGGGAGGTGTGGTAGCATTTTCTCCTGTCCTGCCGAAGGGTCTCGGCCTGAAACGTTGAGTGTATTTTTTTCCATAGATGCTGCCTGGCCTGCTGAGTTCCTCCAGCATTTTGTGTGTGTTGCTTGGATTTCCAGCATTTGCAGATTTTCTCTTGTTTGTAAATGGACAAGATAGTCCTAAAGATTTGATTCAGCACTGTATATTTCCAAGATTCTATTTATTAACGTCTGTAGAAAGATGATCAGTTTTCACTTCTTCCACACCAATTTTTGATATTTACAGAGGTAAATGACATCAATCACAAACACGTGAACAATGGCATTAACCTTTTCTGCTAAAATAATGATTTTTTCCCAAGTTTTCTTATTTATTACTCACAAACCATACATTTGTGTGGGAGGTTCAGAAAATGAAATGCAAAATTTGAAGTCTATTGCTTTATGTATTCTAAGGATTTGTTTTTCCCAAGAGGGAATTTAGTTTTAGGCTGGGTACTTGGTATAAATGGATGCAGATTAGTTCCTTATTGCAAAGGGAACTATAGAAACATTCTCAATATTAAGTCGCTTTACATTCTGGTGTGTGAGTTCTGCAAGCCAATAGTTCATGTGTACAGGCACATAAATGTAACATATATTTGTAGAATATCAGTTAATAGCTAGATTTTGCTTGTAGTTCTGGCAGAATACTAGCATTTCTTGAGGGCATCTTCTCCTGGATTCTGCATGTTTAACCCTCATTTAGTTGCTCATGGAAAGTAAGATTGCAAAGTGAGTTTAGAATTTAAAAAGTTGCAGGTTTTAACCAGGTTTTAATTGAATGTGTATTTTTAATATTGAGTTCTTTTTAAATGATTTTGGTTGATATTTTTATATTTTTAATGATTTTGGTTGATGTAGAAAATAAATTGCTGAACATTTTATTTTGTTTTCTGTTCATGTGAATATTTTTCATATATTTCTGAATATTAGAAGCAGTCAGAAATATTGAATTTTAACAGCTTTGCTAGATGGTAAGGCATGGGGTGGTCCTTTGCCATCTGTTAAAAACATTGAATGGTTTCCTGTCTGAGGCTTGTTCCAGTCCACACACTTTAAACCATTTGAGGCACTGCTGCTCAGAACCATGTTGCTCAACTCTACTGTCTTTGCAGCAATAAGCAACAACACTAGCAGGTACATCTGCAGGCCCCATTCTCGCTAATCTGGGCCTGCATTATTCTTTGGCCCTGAAGACAACACTCTACATGTACTCTGCTCTGATGGTGTATTTGGGGCAATTGAGAATTGCTACTTCCACTAGAATTATACAAGTATCTTTATCGTAGAACAAGAACTGAATCCTCCTGCTCTCCCTCTCTTTGAGAATGGATACTTGAATTCCTGATGAAAGCACTACAATCAGGAAGCATAGACAGCAACACTTCTGCCACAAACATCCTCAACACTGGTGCCCCACAAAGTTGTATTCTCAGTCTTTGACTCACAGTACATAGCCAGATTCTGTTCCAACTCCATCACTAAATCTGCAAATGATACCACAAAATCTCAAACAACAATGTGTCAGGAAAATACAGGAAAGAGAAAGAGGGCCTAGTGTCATGGTGTCATGACAACAACATTTGCCTCAATGTGAGCAAATCAAAAGAGATAGATTTTGACTTCAAGGAAGGGGGCTGTATACAAATTCTTGTTTATATCACTGATGCTGAGGTTGAGGGGGTTGGGAGCTTGAAGTTCCTAGAAACACATTTCACCAATAGGTTGTCCTGTTCCAAACATGTTGATGCCATGGCCAAAAAAGCTCACCAATGCCTTTGCTTCCATAGTAAGCTAAAGAAATTTGGCATGTCATCTTGGACCCTCACCAATTATTATCGATGCATCGTACAAAGCATCCTGTCTAGATACATCTGGAGCCTGCCTACCTGTAAGGAAACTCAGAGTGTTGTGGACACAGCTCAGCAAATCATGGAAAACAGCCTCTCCTCCATGAATTTGGTCTACACTACTTGTGGCCTCAGGAAAGAAGCCAAAATAATCAAAGACCTCACCCATCCTAATATTCTCTCTTCTTCCCCCCTTACATTTGGCAGAAAATAGCAAAGCCTGAAAGGCTCAAGGACAGCTCCTCTCTCACTGCTGTAAGACATTTGAATGTATCCCTGGTACGATAAGATGGGCACTCGACCTCATCGGTCTATCTCGTTCTGACCTTGTACCTTAATGTTTAACTCCATTTTCTCTGTAATGGTAACACTTAATTCTGCATTCTCTTATTATTTACCTTGTACACCTTAATGCACTGTTGTACTGAATGGATATGTATTAATGGTATGAAGGATACTATTTTCACTCTGCTTGGATACCTGTGGCAATAATAAACCAACTTACTAATTGAATATTTATGCCAGCTTTAGGCTGATTTTAAAAGTGTTATTAGTAAATATATTTGCATCAGTTGATTGGCTACTTAATTATGCAGGGACAGACTGTTTAGTATGCAAAAGATCCAGAAGAATCTTAACGAAATTGGTGCATCCTCTTACAAGAGATTCTAAAAACTGTGACCACTGAGTAAATTTTAAAAAAAGATATAAACTTATACCAAAGATAAGGTGTCCTTCTGAGAATTCATCTGTTTCTCCTTCTTTGTATTATTTTCCTTCTTGTCTCAGCTGCTCCTTTTGATGGCAAGTTCTATATTGTCACTATTATGTAGGTAAAATTCCACCCACTAACCTATTGGATGCATGCATATGTATTTCATTTTTATGGTCTTTGTTTCTGATGTCTACAAAATGGAACCTCATTAAACACTTCTCAATTTGCCTATGACGTGCTTTGTCATGGCATTTTAACCCATTGCCTCCTCAATTTGATGGCATCTATAAATTTATCCCAGCTTTTCATATGCATTCACATGAATGAAAATCCTCATCCTTTGTACTTTTCTAGTAAAGGTCTTCTGAACTCTTTCAAGGCTTTGAAATGAACAATGATTTACAAAGATTTAGCAAGATGGGAGGTAGTCGAAAATTAATAGCTAAAATACTTAAATCTGATCTAAATTTGTCTCTAACCACTTAATGAATGTGGGCCAGACAATTGATGTGTTCTCAGGAGATAAACTAATCATTTACTTTTTCTTAGGGTGATGTAATTACTTTGAATTAAAACCTGTGGACGGGCTATTTAGGCCTGGCAGTTAAAAGAGGTGACAAGATACTCTGTAACAGACTTTACAGTATAGATTGTGAGACAGAAAGGGGGAGAGTAGAACTACCCCCTCAAACCACCAGGTTTATTTGCCTTCCTGTCTATAACTGGACCCATGGTATGAACCAGCCTGAATATGATAGGACTTACTGCACAAACTGACCAAACCCTATGACTAACACTAATTTACTAATGGTAACTTTCTGAATGAGAGCAACATGCACACACAAAATGTTGGAGGAACTTAGCAGGTCAGGCAGAATCTATGGAAAAGATGAAGTCAAAGATTTAGCCACAAGTGCTGTCTAATCTGCTGAGTTCCTTCAGCATTTCGTGCATCTTGCTTTGGATTTCATCCAAGAGCAGATCTTCTCATGTTTGTAGAATTTTCTGATTGACTTCTGTTCCTGGGAGATTGGTATTGTCAGTCCTTCTTGGAGAACTGCAGAACTTAGTTTAGACATCCAAATATTGGACGGTTTGATTAAGTCAATAAATGGGAATGCAATGGCATAAAACAACATTATAAAATTATTGCTTGCAGTAGCAGTCAATTTCCCCTTTCCTACTTTATCCTCCCCTTCTCTTGTCCACAGAGCTGATGAAATGACTAATCAGAAGAGAAATCATAATATTTTCCTCACCCTTCTTACATTGAGGTTACAAAAATCACAACTATGCAGTCAATTGACAAAGGAACCAGGCAACATATTCGAACCAATGGGCTATACAACAGCAGGCCCGTTTTTCTACTCAAGCAACTTTTCTACACAGAAAATCTTGGAAGAACTCAACAGATCAGGCAGCATCTGTGGAGGGGAATAAATAGTTGATGTTTGGGCTGAGACCAACTGTTTATTGCCCTTCATAGATGATGCCTGATCTGCTGAGTTCGTTCAGGATTTTCTGTGTGTTGCTGAAGATTTCCAGCATTTGCAGAATCTCTTGTGCCTATGATTTTTTATTCAAGCAACTGATTATAGTTTGTTTATCCAAGGGTATCCTTTCACCTTCTCTTTGAGAAAGCATTGGTGTAGAATTTCTACAGGGGTTCCCTGAGTTTTTCCCCCAACTTCAATTCGGATCATTAAAAATCTTCTGATGAAATTTATCATTCTGCAGTAAGAAAAGATGTTTAACAATACACCTTGTCATTGGTTTATGCAAGGGAAATTAGATCCTAATGCTAATTAATTGGGACACATCAGTACCAGTACATTTGGCCCATTTAACCCTTTGTTTGATGGAAATAGTTAAAAAGATAATAAATAAGTAATGAATTATGCTTATAAATGAAATACAGAACAAATTAGAACACTATCAATGCTACCACAGAACGATAAAACTCTGTATTAGTTCATAATAGTTAATGACAGAGGAATTCATCCAGTGTGCGCTGCTGTGTTCTTTTGATTGACTGTCAATGAACAAAATCACTGCAGACGCCTAGTGCAGATAATGGACTGGCTTCACACAATGCTTTCAATGATTACATCCTCCATACCTTTATTTTTATTATAATATTCGAGATGTTTGTCGATATCTTCAAATTCTTCATAGTTTCTAACTTGTTGGAGTAATGAATTTTTTTCATTTTCTCTCCTGGCCATTTCTGCCATCTGCAAGCTTGAATGCTTGACTATGCAGCAAGCAAAACTGTTCTGAATCATCTCACTGCTTATTTCTCGCCAGCTATCAGTGACAAAAATTATTCCTTTTTGATGAGAAACACACTGAATTGACACTATTTAAAAACTGTTCGCTCTAAATATGGCATAATGTCTACGTAAGCATGTAAGGCTGACACCAGTTAGAAACAGTTTGGCAACAATCTCCTGTCCCAATTAAGTGGCATAGTATCCCAAAAATGAAGGGAATATTGGCTATTTTCTCAATTAGATTTTGTTCCTCAGGAATTGTCCCAAATAAGCGGCTTCCCCACTTAACCCATGGCCCAACTAACCAGAATCCACTGTATATACCAATTCCTTGAGAAGAAGGCTATAAGTTTGCTATATTATTTTAAATTCATCTATTTCATCTCGGAACTTGGACCCTGAATTATACTGCTCATTCACACATCATACTTTCACATCACATAAAAATGTTGTGACTGGCTTCAAAGTGACCCACTCTGCAATCTGTGAAAAAATATGTAGAATTTGACAGCTGCATTAATGCACAAAATTATGTTCTATCTTTTTACAGCTATCTGCAGTAGGAATTACTAAATAAAATTGTTTATCATTAATTGTTCTGTGAAGAAGATTACAACAACAGAAGCAGATCTGAGTGAAATGCATGGAATAGAATTAAGTTCACATTCAAGTTTAATTGTCACTCACCATACACATGTATACAGCTAAACGAAACCATGTTCTCCCAGGGCTAAGGTGCAAATCACAGCATATAGTACATATAGTTACTATATGGCATACTTGTAGCAGGCAGCTGTCGATCTCAGGGGATCATGGGTTTGTGCCTCTGGTGGACTGTGTCCTCTCCAGGGTGCAAGCCTGGGCAGGAAGATTTGATGAACCAGCTGTTGCCCATGCAGCGGGCTCCCCTTCTCCAAGTCACTGATGTAGTCTGAGGGAAGGGCAAGCGCCGATACAGCTTGGCACCAGTGCCATCACAGAGATATCAGAGTGAAGTTGTAAACAGCATCAAACTGCCTTAGAAATCCAACTCTGGATTTCTTCCTTGGGGTTTACTCCCGAAGCCTCTCCCATGGGTGAGTATGGCCACAAGACAGTGGAGGTTGATTCCTTCTCCTAGGAGAGCTGCCGTCCAAGGCTGACAAGCCCCACCTGTCCAAAGCAGGTTTGGAGGTGCCAGTGGTCTGTATTTTCCATTCTTTTGTCAATAGAGACAGTTCAGAAGGAGATGAGCTATTAACTTCAAACTTTCTGCATAATCACTCAAAGAGTTGAACTGCACGTGCATGTAACAAGAGTTGTATAACTCATCTCCTTCTACCTTAGGCCACAAACTTATTAATCACTCCTGCTGTGGACCGCTTCTGGAGGTCCAAGACACTGACTTCTACAAAGAAGGGATCTGTATGCTCCACGGCTGCTGGACTAAGTGTATGAATGTAGGAGGGGACTGCAGTCGGCCCTCCTTATCCGCGGGTTCCGCATGTGCGGATTCAACCAACCGCGGATCAGGAAAACTCGGAAGTTCTCTCTCCAGCACTTGTTATTTGAGCATGTACAGACTACTTTTTCTTATCATTATTCCCTAAACAATACAGTATAACAACTATTTACATAGCATTTACATTGTATTAGGTACTATAAGAAATCTAGAGACAATTTAAAAATACAGGCATTCCCCAGGTTATGAACGAGTTCTGTTCCTGAGTCCATCTTTAAGTCGGATTTGAAGTCGGAACAGGTATATCCGGTATTATTTAGTGTCAGTTAGTCAAACATTTGTCTTTGTATATAGTATACATTTTACCTTTCTATGCATATAAAACAGTTAAGAAACACATGTATTTCAATAATTAAACCACTGCATTGCTTAGTAATAATTATAACTTTCATCAGGGCAGGGCCTTTCACATGCTCCATTAAAATTGTTCCGATTGTTGACTGACTGTAGCCTAACGCTTTTCCGATGACAGATGGCATTTCACCTCTTTCCAATCACTTTATTACTTACACTTTATTTTCAATCGTGATTGTGATTATTTTCATGAACAAAAACACTGCGGATTCAGAACTACGCCGGGTCCTAAAGTCCACCGCACTTAGACAGGTTAAATAAGGTCCGGGGTTCCGCTGGGTCCTAAAGACCACCTCACTGGTCAGCTAAATAAGGGATTTGAACATCCGCGTTTTTTGGTATCTCTGGGGGGTCCCGGAACCAATCCCCTACGGATAGGGAGGGTCCACAGTATGTTGAAAAATAAGTGTGCTATGTTTTCTAAAATTGACTTCTTCTACCTTAGGCCACAAACTTATCAATCACCCCTTGTATACAGGCCTCTGAACAGTAACAAAGATGTGAAATACCAGTTACAACAGGAGATAGAAAAGGCATGTAAAATGAGCAATATTCAAATAGTCATGTGGGATTTCAAAATACAAGTTGGTACTGGATCCCATGAGAGGGAAGTTGTAGGATGTCTATGAGATGGCTTTTAAGAGCAGCTTGTGGTTGAGCCTACTAGGGAAAAGGCAGTTCTGGATTGGGAGTTGTGTTTTGAACCAGATTTGATTAGGGAGCTGAAGGTAATAGATCCCATAGGAGAGTGTGATCATACAGTAATATAATAGAATTCACCCTAAAGTTTGAGAGGGAGAAGATAAAATCAGATGTGTCAGTATTACAGTGGAGAAAAGGGAATTACACAGGCATGAGAGAGGAGCTGGCTAAAGTTAGTTGGAGGAAGATACTAATAGGAATGATGGCAGAACAGCAATGTCTGGTATTTCTGAAGGCAATTCAGAAAACTCAAAACAGATCCATCCCAAAGATGAAGAAATATTCTCAAGTGAGGATGAGGCAACCCTGGCTGACCAGTCAAGTCAAAGACAGCATTAAAAGAAAAGAGAGGGCATTTAATAGAACTAAAATTGGTGGGAAGTTAAAGGATTGGGAAGCTTTTAAAAACCACCAGAAGGCAAATAAAAAGACCACAGAGAGAGAAAAAAAATGAAATATGAATGTAAGCTAGCCAATGGTAGAAAAGAAATACCAACATTTCTTCAGATATATAAAGATTAAAATAGAGGTGAAAGTGGATATCTGATGGCTGGAAAATGACACAGGAGACACAGTAATGGAAGACAAAGTAACGGTGGGTGAACTTAATAAGTATATTGCATCAGTCTTCACAGTGGAAGACACAGACAGTATGCCAGAAATTCGAAGTGTTACAGGGCAGAAGTGAGTGTAATTGCTATTGCTAAGGAGAAGTTCTTTGGCAGCTGAAAGGTATGAAGGTAGTTGTTATCTGGACCAGATAGATGACAACTCACAATTCTGAAAGGGGGTAACTGAAGAGACCGGGGAGGCATTAGTAATGATCAGAATCAGAATCAGAATCAGGTTTATTATTATCACCGGAATGTGACATAAAATTTGTTAACTTAGCAGCAGCAGTTCAATGCAATACATAATCTAGCAGAGAGAGAGAAAGAATAAATAAAATAAAACATAATAATAAATAAACAAGTAAATCAATTACATGTACTGAATAGATTAAAAAATGTGTAAGAACAGAAATACTGTATATTAAAAAAAGTGAGATAGTGTCCAAAGCTTGAATGTCCATTTAGGAATCCGATGGCAGAGGGGAAGAACCTGTTCCTGATTTGCTGAGTGTGTGCCTTCAGGCTTCTGTACCTCCTACCTGATGGTAACAGTGAGGAAAGGGCATGCCCTCTGTGCTGAACATCCTTAATAATGGATACTGCCTTTCTGAGACACCGATTCCTAAAGATGTCCTTGGTACTTTGTAGGCTAAGATGGAAATGACTAGATTTACAACCTTCTGCAGTTTCTTTCAGTCCTGTGCAGTAGCCCCTCCATGCCAGACAGTGAAGCAACCTGTCAGAATGCTCTCCACAGTACAACTATAGAAGTTTTTGAGTGTCTTTGTTGACATGCCAAATCTCTTCAAACTCCTAATAAAGTATAGCCACTGTCTTGACTTATTTATAACTACATCGATATGTTGGGACCAGGTTAGATCATCAGAGGTCTTGACACCAAGGAACTTGAAGCTGCTCACTCTCTCCACTTCTGATCCCTCTATGAGGATGACATGTGCTCCTTTGTTTTACCCTTCCAGGAGTCCACAATCAGCTCTTTCATCTTCCTGACGTTGAGTGCCAGATTGTTGCAACGGCACAGTCTTTCATGAATCACTAGATTCTGGAATGGTTCTGGAGGACTGAAAAATTGCAAACATCACTTCACTCTTTAGGAAGGGAGGGAGGTGAAAGAAAGGAAATTATAGGACAGATTACCTAACTTCAGTAGCTGGAAAGATTTTGGAGTTCATTAATAAGGATGAAGTTTTGGGATCCATGTTATAATAGACCAATGTCGGGATGGTTTTCTTAAGGGGAACTCTTACCTGACTAACCTGTTGGAATTCTTTGAGGAAATATGTGGCCGAATACACAAAGGAGAGTCAGTGGATGCTGTTTATATGGATATTCAGAAGGTCTTTCACAAGATGCCTCACATGGGTCTGCTTAACAAGATAAGGACCAATGGTATTACAGGAAAGATACCAGCATCGATAAAAGGTTGGCTGACTGGCAGGAGGTAAAGAGAGGCAATAAAGGAAATGGCTGCCACTGACTAGCGGTGTTCTGCAGGGGCTGGTGTTGGGACTGCTTCTTGTCACATTATATGTCAATAGCTTGCATGACAGAATTGATCACTGTGTGTCCAAGTTTGCTTTAAGATATGAAGATGGGCAGGGCAGCTAATGTTGAGGAATCTGGGAGTTTACAAAAGAACTTAGACAGGCTGAGAGTATGGACAAAGAAGTGGCAGATGGAATATGGTGTAGGGAAATGTATGATCACACACTTTAGTAGAAGGAATAAGGGACTGGACTATTTTCTAAATGGGGACAAAATTCAAAACTGCTAGTAACAAAGAGACTTGGATGTCCTTGTGCAAGATTCCCTTAAAGTTATCTTGCAGGTTGAGTTGGTGGTGAGGAAGGCAAATGCCATGTTAGCATTCATTTCAGGAGGACTAGAATACAAGAGTAAGGGTGTAATTTTGAGTCTTTATAAGGCATTTTTCAGACCATACTTGGAGCATCGTGAGCAGCTTTGTGCCCCTTATCTAAGAAAAGATATGTCTGTAGATAGGGTCTAGAGGAGGGCCACATGAATGATTCTGTGTATAGAAGGATTAACATATGAGGAGCATTTGATGGCTCTGGGCCTCTACTCACTAGAATTTAGAAGAATGATGGGGGCTATCATTGAAACCTATCAAACTTGAAAGGCCTTGATAGAGTAGGTGTGGAGAAGATGTTTCCTACAGTACAGGAGTCTAGGACCATTGGACACATCCAAACAGGGGGAAGTATGTTTAAAAACAGAGATGACCAAGAATTTATTTAAGCAGAGAGTAGTGAATCTTTAGAATTAATTGCCACAGATGGCTGTGGAGGCCAAGTCATTGAGTATACTTATAGTGGAGGTTGATAGGTTCATGGTTAGTCAGGGCTTCAAAGGTTTCAGGGAGAAAGCAGGAGAATGGGATTGAGAGAGATAGTAAATCAGCCATGATGGAATGGCAGAGCAGACTCGATGGGCCGAATGGCCTAATTCTGCTCCAATGTTCTATGTTCAGTACGTCTGTTCTGCACACAGTTCTATCAAATTATTATAATATATCTGTCATTTTTATCCAGAATGTAAGTATTGGGGAAATATTGTCTTTGGCCATCAGTATTAAATGCCTTAGAAAGCATCAGCCTCAGTTATCATTGCCTCTGTATATTTGCTTCCATTTAATGATAAAATAACAAAATCCTTGCAGGTGAGTATGAGCTGTACTGAAACTCACAGGCTGACAGCCAACCTATCAAGTGTTTTGGCCTGTGTGTACATATGGATAAAGGTATTGTTCATAAGCCACAAGATAATGTTTTCCTTGAGCTGGTGCATGGAAAGCTGATGTTGTAACCTACTGACTTGATGGCATGTATTCTAATTAATAGACTGTTACCTTTAAAGAAAAGAACATTACAGGACATTGGTCTTGGATGTGTAGATATCACAATTTAATGAGCACCAAAGGTTCCAGAATTTTTAAACCGTATTGTCATTGAGGTACATTTTTGGACCACTGGAGATAAAGGATTCTGGGATTGGGCGATAAATATTGTCTTGATTTTAATGAAAGGTTTAGCAGACCTGAGGAGCCATACGGCTATTTCTCTACCAATTTATCTGCAATTATTCCTTCTCACTTCTCTTCATTGCAAGTATCCTTTTGGTGTTGTGTTGGGAATTGATACAACTCATTTTTAATATATTTAAACAAGCATCATTTCAACATGTCAACTACAAGCTTGACCTTTGATAAAATCTGATGCACTGTCTTTCATTACATTATGATCTTCCTTCAAGCCCTGTGCCTTTTATAAATTTATATGTTCTTTTGGTTTCTAAAAAAAATTACTTGTTGAAGGATTTAGGTAGTCTACATCTTTTCATATATATCTTTCTTCTTTCTGTGCTTCAGTTAGAGTATAAAACTGCATAAATCACTCTGCTGCTTCATTGTTATTAGATATATAGCTCTGTTTGTTATATCTCCCACCATTTCCTTTTGGCCTTGTGAAATTACATCAAAAAAAGCACAAACAAGAGAAAATCTGTAGATGCTGGAAATCCAAGCAACATACAGAAAATGCTGGAGGAACTCAGCAGGCCAGGCAGCATCTATGGAAAAGAGTGAACAGTCAACGTTTTGAGCCGAGGCCTTTTGTCAAGACAGAGCACAGTTAGTTATGGTTTCAAATGAACAAAGGCATTGGTGATACCCAACTCTCTTCTGCTATGATAGGAATTAGTGAAGTATTAGATTTGCATAGTAGCTCATCCTTTTGATTGAAATGTGCTTTAATTTAGAAATCACAATTGCATCATCAACAGCATTGGAGATAGCATACCCTTATTCATTTCAGAGCAAAGGAAATGAAATAACAGATGATCCCAATATCTGTCTTGGACCATCTCAGATATTTGTGGATTATGAAGAATTCATTACAATCTTTCTGTGCCAAACCATTGAAACAAGTACTCACTTTGACAATACGTTTTACAATGCTGAATGTCCTAGGTTAACAGTGCATTGCAAAGGGGAGATTGATATCTGAGACACTTCATTACTAATAAGAAGGGACTCGCTTTAATGCACATTTATCATTCTCATTAACTATACCAACTTGTCATAATTATAGATGTTCATAAGAGCTACTTCCATCTCCATGATGACACCACAATATATTCCATAAGCTACTTCATTCCTTTTCTTATCTGTATCAGCATCGTATGCTTTATAGTCTGTGATATGGTGACAAAAAGCTCTTGTATTTAACAGTACTTCTGGAAAGCTTTAAGTGGTTCTACTCACTCCAGTCATTTGCATTTATATCAGCCTCATTTGTCTTGGCACTCATCATATTGCCTCTCTTTAGGCTTCAATGGCTTTTAATATTAATTATAGTTAATAAACTAAAAATGATTGTATGGTTACGCCTGCACAGTTACGCCTGGCTTTTCTTTTCTTGAGTGCTTAGAAGCAAGTGTAGGGCAAGCATGTTACAAATGCAAAACAGTGCTAATTAGGTTTCAGTGTTTAGTTATGATTTGGATTTTTCAATATACAATAATAATCATTAGAACAGTCTAATGAAGGCATTTGCATCGCTAACAAACAGATAATAGCAAATGAAAAAGCAAGTCTTTTTTTCCAGACAGGATAATATTAGGATATTTCCATGTGGAAATAAAATAGTATGATATTAAGGCATAATGATGCTCCTCCAATTTAATCAATATATTTACAATGTCTGCATATCTTGCTGTTGGAATGTAAACAATGCAGATGTTAAAAATTAGCAGTGTCTCCGAAAGGCAGCGTCCATTATTAAAGACCTCCAGCACACATGGCATGTGCTTTTCTCACTGTTACCATCAGGTAGGAGGTACAGAAGCCTGAAGGTACACACTCAGCGATTCAGGAACAGCTTCTTCCCCTCTGCCATCTGATTCCTAAATGGACATTCAAGCTTTGAGCACTACCTCACTTTTTTAATATACAGTATTTCTGTTTTTGCACATTGTTTAATAATCTATTCAATATATGTAACTGACTTACTTGTTTATTTATTATAGTTTTATTTTATTAATTTTTTTTTCTCTCTCTGCTGGATTATGTATTACATTGAACTGCTGCTGCTAAGTGATCAAACTTCACGTCACATGCCAGTGATAATAAACCTGATTCTGATCCTGTTTCATTGGGGATTGACCATCGCACATTGGTATATATAATTCTAGCATTTCATATTGCTATGGAAAATCTCATGGAAAAGGTCCTAAACTTAGCAACTTTAAACATGAATGCATTGTGTTAAATGCACTGCCATTTTATAGAAAAAAAAACTTGGCAGTAACATGAATATTTTGTCTGAGGACTTGATGTATAAAAAGGTAAAATTGCATAGATCACATTTTTAAAAAATTATTCTGTTTGTTGAGAAATTGAATAACACTAGTAAAGACATGTTAAATGATTGGTGGGTGGGCTCTTACTTTCAAAGTGACATGTGAAGTCCAAGGAATCATGTATTTCTAAATAGCCCTGAGAATCAGAAATATCATTCCTCTGTGTGGTGTACACACAAAGGAAATCAGTCCAGAGCTGTGGTGTGGGATGCTGGACACAGTTCCAGGCTTTGCAGTGAGGGGAGAGTTCTGTTGGTGCATTCATCAGCTTTCAATAGCTGGAAATCAGAAAGTAAACTTAGTGCTTGCAGTTCAGAGTGGATATCAGAAACTGTCAAGGCTCTGGTGATCAAAACGCAGTACTGGGCTGTTGTTTGGCAGTTGAAGAGTGGAAGGGACATCATAAAGGTGTGGGAGTTAATAATTCTAAACTAGAAATGGGAGCATGGGCTGATAATTGTGATGGAGGCTCGACTGAGTTCAAAGGAGAAGGCACTGCTGAGTAACTAATCAGTTGGGGAAAACTGGTGACTGTGGAGAGTGGTTGCCATATGCCCGGAGTCAGGGCCATTTTCTCAGCAGCCAGGAGAGTTATTGAGAAACTGTCTTGAGCTAAGTTTGGTTAGGAATCATAATTAGGAAGGTGCAAGAGCCTGTGTAGCAGACTCAATTTCCTGAGATGGATTAGCAGCAGCTGACTCAAGCACTGTGTAAACGGAAATGAAATCCACCACTGTCCATTTCACAGTCCACATCATATCCACCCAATAAATCCAACTTTCTTAAGTGTCCACTTTTCTGATTTCCAGGGTCCTTTAATTTGAATTGTTCTTCTTTTTTTATATAAATTTTTGTTCGATTTTTTAAGATAATTACATGAAATAGAATAGTGAAATAATGATATATTTCAGCCCTCCCCCCTTAACATCCCTATCTAAAAAGAGGAAAAAAAAGAAAGAAAGAAAGAAAGAAAGAAAGAAAGATCGGAAGATCCCCACATGCTCCATGGAATTCAAAATAACTTTAATATATATATTTATTTTTCCCCAAATGACTAATAACTTTATCTTCAGAGCACCTATATATTTAATCCTATCTTTTGTAAATAAGGGCACCAAATTTTCAGAAATATGTCATATTTATTTCTTAAATTATAAGTAATTTTTTCAAGTGGAATGCAGCTAAAAATTTCATTATTCCAATGGTCCATAGTTAAGTATGAATCTGATTTCCAAGTAACAGCAATAGTCTTTTTGGCTACTGCCAAAGCAATTTTTATAAATTCTTTCTGATATTTGTTCAATTTGAGTTTTGATTTTATCTCTTCAATATCACCTAATAAAAATAATATTGGATTATGTGGAAGTTGTATTCCAATAATTTGTTCCAATAAAACTCTTAAATTTATCCAAAAAGGTTGAATTTTGGCACAGGACCAAGTAGAATGTTAAAAAGTACCAATATCTTGATTACATCGAAAACATCAATCAGATAAATTTGGATTTAATCTACCGGTATTTATTTTTTGTGGTGTAATATATAGTTGATGTAAACAATTATATTGTACTAATCTAAGTCAGACATTTATTGTATTTGTCATACATACTATCAAGACATAGTCTTGACCAATTTGTTTCATCAATTTTAATATTCAAATCAGTTTCCCATTTTTGTCTTGACATATGGATTCCTGGTTTTATTGTCTGTTTTTGAATCAAATTATACATACAAGATGTAAATTTTTTAATTTTTCCTTTTTGAATTAAAGTTTCTATTTCATTAGGTTTGTTCTTCAATTCAGTTGTTCTTCTGAAGGAATTACAATGCACATACAAAAAAAAATGTTTTTGGGGCTTAGTGATTTGCTAAGCAGTAACTTTGACCTTATAGAACACACAGCAAGATTTTTGGTGTTCTTTACAGCAGATTAGCTTGTAATTGCACAAAATGCATGTCAGTTCAAGTAATTGCTCCTTGAATCCTGCGGAGAAGGCTAAAAACAGCATACAGCAAGACCTGGTGAATTATTGACAGCAGCTTCGGGATTTCTGGCCGACACATGTTGAAATCCCTAAGTTGCTCTCAGAATAATGACAGTTAATGCTGCCTATTTAATGCAGTAATGACAGTGAATGCCAATAGTTTCAGCATTGTTACTATTGTAAGGTCCAGACCGGTCTGCTTTCCTGCTCCTTCGTTTGTTCTGAGTATCCTGAAACACAGAACATTTATGTTTCATATGTTCATTTACACAGTTGATCTTTCAGAGAATCCTCATTCCAAACTTCAGGTTCCATTTCAGACATGTTTTCAGATATGGCAATGTTCTTTACTCTTGCTAAGTAAACTGATATACATACTTCCAAAGTCCTATTTAACCCAATACAATAAAATGTATTAGAAGTATTTGTAATCTGAACTTGGAAGCTTTTTTATTTGTAAATCACACTGTATCAATTTTTAATAAATAGATTATAAAATGACTTGGTAAGGTAAATGCATGGACAAATCATTGATAGCAAATCACAAACACAAGAGATTCTACAGATGTTGGAAATCCAGATTAATACACACAAAATTCTGGAGGAACTCAGCACCCTAGTGGCATCTGTGGAGAGGAACAGTCAATGTTTTGGGCCATTACTTTTCAGCTTGGAAAGTCATATTGATCATTGAGCTGTTTTATTTCACAAAATTGTCAGAATGCTGGAGCAGGGATCCAATCACAGACGAGTACTGTGCACATGGTGATATTAATTGAGTAACAAATCCCAAGGTGTGAACAAAGTCAGCGTCAAAGTTCAGGCAGAGATCAAAACATCCAGAGAAATCCAAAAACCAGAATCGGGAAACAGGCAGAGTCAATATTCAGACAGACAGAGTACAGATACAAATACTGGAAAGGCTCAGGAAAATTCACTGGCACAATCTGGCAACAAACAGGTGAAAACACAGGACTGGAATACACTGAGCAATAAACAGAGAGGCAGATGATAGGTGGAGCACAATGAGACACATGTAGCAGCAATACAAGTAATAATGAGAAACATATGAGAGTCGGAGTACTTAGTAATACAGGGGTCAGAGTAGAGCAGGAGCAGGGACAGGAGCAGATGGCAATACAAAACCAGACTGACAGCTAGGGGAAACACACAAAAAGACAGTTCAACTGGAGGTACTGACAAAAATGTACATAAAGAAAATCATTTAATATCAAATTTATGAATGTAACCTGTTTATCTGTATAATAATATAAAAAAATGGTTGTAATTGGAAGAATAGCAAGTGGTCAAGGCCAATGAATGTTTGTCCAGTTCCCCTATCTTACCAGTTGCACCACCAGCTCAATTCACTTTCTCCCAATAACCAATGATCTCTATCAGTTAGGATTCAGAACCAGTGTCCCTATATACCACTGCACATAGCCTTCTTTGCTGCAAATTTCTCTGTTTCTCAGCCTATAGCCACTGTAGGCCATTTAACAATGGCAGACATATCAGTCACTCACTCACTTGTGTACTTTCATATCTTATAGAATAGGGTGGACGACAATTGGAGGCTACACGAACTAATCAAAATTCACATCCTAGTGCTTGTGGAAAAGGGGGAGCTAGTGGGCTGTGGGATTTTGTGAAGGACGTGACTACAAAATATTGTGCCTGAAAATATTAAACATGACAATTTCATTACACTCATATTTTTCACAACTCTTAATTCTGAAGCAACACCCTCTTCTGATTTAAAAGTGCTCTTTGATGTGAGGATCCATTCAGTTATCTGACTTCCAATACCATTGACCTTTAGCACATTTCATTCCAGATATTCAATCATCGGTAAAATTGCCAGATCGGTGTGCACTCCAAAGATACAGAAAAAGATCCAATGTCAAAGTTTCAAAGGGCTTGGTGTGGGGCTCAATATTTGTTCATGTTGTGTTGTAGCTTCCTTGCAAAACATGAAAGACCCACTCAGATACACAAAGCAGTAAGATCTCAATGCTGCTGCCATCGTAACATGAAAGCGACTTGTAGAGTATCATTGTATTCCATCAATCTGCCACCTAGCAATCATCAGGATAACTGAAGTGATGCTCTGCATAGAAACAGTGAATTCAAAGACCATCCGAATGTTGTCCGCTCTTCGGAAGACACATTTATCCTTCTCTCCTGGTGTGGTAAGAAGAAGCAGAAATAGTGATTTCCCTGTCACAGCAGCTATAAAGTGGTTGAATATGTTGACAAGATGACTGATTTAAGTTTTGTATTAGGCTCTGGTTTTGCAGATAGGCCTGTCTGAGGTGATTTATGGAAATCGTGTGGTAGCTTCCAGTAAATTGCACACCGGGGATCTTGTTATTCATTTGTGGGGGAGCTAAGGGAGACCCTGAACAGTCCAATAGCAAGGTTGCTTTAAGGGATACTTGGAGCTTCTCCGTGGGCTGGATCTTGATGCCCCTTTATGTCTCGTCAGTGATGGGATTCCCCAGCCCTTAAGGATTGAGTGGTTAAGAATATACAAGCAATGCTGCTCACAGTTAATTGTTGATAAGTATTACAATAAATTACATACAACCTTGAACTTGATTTATTAATGAAGGATCAAATAGACAAATCTGAGTATTGTTCTTTTAGTTGAATTACACTAAATTTGTCGTTATACTTAGAAGTTGAAAGAGTTGTAATTATGAATTAAACAAATTAATTCCTTTAATTAATTTTTAGTTAAGATTTAGATAAAATTACTCAATCAAACTACTTGTGGAGTTATGTCTTTCATTGCTGACTCTGTCACTTGAGAGGAATCGAAAGAAACCTGAACACACACAAAATGCTGGTGGAACACGGCAGGCCAGGCAGCATCTATAGGGAGAAGCACTGTCGACGTTTCGGGCCGAGACCCTTCATCAGGACGAACCGAAAGGAAAGATAGTATGAGATTTGAAAGTAGTAGGGGGAGGGGGAAATGCAAAATGATAGGAGAAGACCGGAGGGGGAGGGATGAAGCTAAGAGCTGGAAAGGTGATTGGCGAAAGAGATACAGAGCTGGAGAAGGGAAAGGATCATGGGACGGGAGGCCTCAGGAGAAAGAAAGGGAGGGGGGGGGGGGACACCAGAGGGAGATGGAGAACAGGCAAACAACTAAATATGTCAGGGATGGGGTAAGAAGGGGAGGAAGGGCATTAATGGAAGTTAGAGAAGTCAATGTTCATGCCATCAGGTTGGAGGCTACCCAGCTGGTATATAAGGTGTTGTTCCTCCAACCTGAGTTTGGATTCATTTTGACAGTAGAGGAGGCCATGGATAGACATATCAGAATGAGAATGGGACATAGAATTAAAATGTGTGGCCACTGAGAGATCCTGCTTTTTCTGGCAGACCGAGCGTAGGCGTTCAGCAAAACGGTCTCCCAGTCTGCGTCGGGTCTCACCAATATATAAAAGGCCACACTGGGAGCACTGGATGCAGTATACCACACCAGCCGACTCACAGGTGAAGTGTCGCCTCACCTAGAATGACTGTCTGGGGCCCTGAATGGTGGTGAGGGAGGAAGTGTAAGGGCAGGTGTAGCACTTGTTCCGTTTATAAGGATAAGTGCCAGGAGGGAGATCAGTGGTAAGAGATGGGGGGGGTGGGACGAGTGGACAAGGGAGTTGCGTAGCGAGCAATCCCTGCGAAAAGCAGAAAGGGGGGGAGGGAAAAATGCGCTTGGTACTGGGATCCCGTTGGAGGTGGCGGAAGTTACAGAGAATTATACGTTGGACCTGGAGGCTGGTGGGGTGGTAGGTAAGGACAAGGGGAACCCTATCCCGAGTGGGGTGGCGGGTGGATGGGGTGAGGGCAGATGTGCAGGAAATGGGAGAGATGCGTTTGAGAGCAGAGTTGATGGTGGATGAAGGGAAGCCCCTTTGTTTAAAAAAGGAAGACATCTCCTTCATCCTGGAATGAAAAGCCTCATCCTGAGAGCAGATGCGGTGGAGACGGAGGAATTGTGAGAAGGAGATAGCATTTTTGCAAGAGACAGGGTCGGAAGAGGAATAGTCCAGGTAGCTGTGAGAGTCTGTAGGCTTATAGTAGATATCAGTAGATAGGCCATCTCCAGAGATGGAGACAGAAAGATCAAGAAAGGGGAGGGAGGTGTCAGAAATGGACTAGGTAAATTTGAGGGCAGGTATGTCTATCCATGGCCTCCTGTACTGTCAAAATGAATCCAAACTCAGGTTGGAGGAACAACACCTTATATACCGGCTGGGTAGCCTCCAACCTGATGGCATGAACATTGACTTCTCTAACTTCTGTTAATGCCCCTCCTCCCCTTCTTACCCCATCCCTGACATATTTAGTTGTTTGCCTGTTCTCCATCTCGCTCTGGTGTTCCCCCCCCTCCCTTTCTTTCTCCCGAGGCCTCCCGTCCCATGATCCTTTCCCTTCTCCAGCTCTGTATCACTTTCGCCAATCACCTTTCCAGCTCTTAGCTTCATCCCAACCCTCCGGTCTTCTCCTATCATTTCACATTTCCCCTTCCCCCCACTACTTTCAAATCTCTTACTATCTTTCCTTTCGGTTAGTCCTGACGAAGGGTCTCGGCCCGAAACGTCGACAGCGCTTCTCCCTATAGATGCTGCCTGGCCTGCTGTGTTCCACCAGCATTTTGTGTGTGTTGTTGTTTGAATTTCCAGCATCTGCAGATTTCCTTGTGTTTGCTCGCTAAAAGAAACCTGAGCTCTCTTTTGAGATGCCTGGCCCTCTGCTAGTAATTTTACTGTTGCCTTTAAGTCAGCGACCCAACCTGGGCTAGTGTTAACCATAATGAGATGTTGCGGACTGCAGCCAGATATCTGGCTTGGACTGCTCAACATCATTCTCCAAAACCATATGTTATTTCTGCTACTACAGTTTAGGGACTTTCCTGTAAACACCAGAATCAGGTTTATTATCACCGGCATGTGGCATGTGGCAACAAAGAGGCTAACATTGTTCAGAGGCACTGGTGAAGGCAAAGCCACACTGAAAAGAGGCTTTCAGGGGATGTACAGTTGAAATAAAATCTCATTGATAAAATTGACTTGAAAAGTTTGTTTTGACATTGCTTTTAATCTTGCATTGTGGCTGAGCAACAGGAATGCAGGTACTCATGATCTGTGACTGAGGCATGAGTAAAGTGCTGAATTTGGAAAGTTCTTCACAAGAGCAAAAGAAGAAGGAATCTGATTGTAATGTATGGATATATTCCTTCTAGAGCAATGACCCCCCCCCACCATAACACTACATACTGATCTCTTGCCTGCACGTGTGCTGTTGTCTGTGCATGTGCATTGTTCTCTCGCTCTCACAGCATTGTGAACACACCAGTTAAAGCTAACTGCCGCGTGTGTGCTTTTAATTAATATATATGTAGTTGTGCACAGACACAACAAATTGGCGTTGAGTACGAGCCTGAATATCAGAGACTATTAGGGACTGGACTGGCAATTACAGGATGAAACAACGAGTTTAAACAGTATGAGAAAGCCGAGGGATGTGTGAGTAATACTGAAAGACACGCTGAATTTAAAGTGAAAGTAACGTACCGATGGCTACAGTTGGGAACATTGACAAATTTGATAGTGAAGGCTGGGAGTCGAGAGGGGGGAGCTGTATTGTAATATGAACAATGTGGAGTAGCTAAAGGAAGCCACTACACTTTTTAACCTAATGGGCCCAAGAACGTATAGTATTTTACGCAACCTAGTAACACCAGCAAACCTAGCAAGCAAAATAAAATTATTACAATTTTACAAAATCACTTGAGACCCAAACCACTGGTAATAGCTGAGGTATTTAGATTTTACAAAATGAGCCAATCAAAAGATGAAAGCCTTTCTGAATTGCACAACTTTTCCCAGTACTGTGACTTCAGAGATGGAGCTTCTGATACATTAAGGGACAGGCTTGTATGTGGCATACATAGTCAAAGCACTCAAAATAGGCTACTGTGCGAAAGAGACCTAAGCTTAGAATGGACATTGATCATTGCAGTATCATTAGAGACTACAGAAAAGGATGCAGGAGAACTACAGAAAAAGATATTAGAATGTGAAATGCACAAAATGTCACTGAATGGTGTAAAAAGCCAAAAATGTTATCGATGTGGCAAATCCTCCCATGATGCAAATGACTGTTGGTTGAAAGAAAAAGTCTGCAGAAAGTTTCACAGACAAGGTCACATAGAGAAAATATGCAAGGCAGACAAAAAGCACAACTGGGTGAAAAGTCTCAAATGCAAAACTAAGCAAATGCATAAAGTTACCAAATGTAAAACAGAATCAAACAACATAGAGTCTGACAAAGGTGAACTGTTATGCCTAGAACTGCATAGTATAACAGAAGCAGATCATAAAATCATCTTCATCACAATAGATGCAACTGGTGCAAAACTGAAAATGGAGCAGGGTACAGGGTCAGCTTTGTCCATAATTCCAGAGGCTGACTACAACACACTGATTTCTAAGATAACATTAGAGAAGACGTTAGTGATGTTAAAGACTTACACAGGTGAAAAAATGTCTCCCAAAGGCAAATTGAAAGTAAATGTGATGGAGGTCAAACATAACAGTTAGAGCTTTATGTATTGAAAAGTGAAGGGCAGCACTTTTTGGATGTAAATAGTTGAGAAAAATCCAATGAGACTGACACTCAGTCAAAGCTTAGTTTGGCATCCACAGGTAATAGCAGCCCAAATGGTAAACCTAACTAATGGCTGTCTCAGCCACTTAATGCTAATCAGAAGGTGTTTGAGAAGAGTATAGATAAACAGATTGAAAACTTGGCCAAAAGCAATATGGGACACCAAAAAGTTCAAAATACACCCCCACAGGCACCGTAACACCAATAGGAGTGGCCGTCATCACCATGGCAAAGAGTACATATTGACTTTGCTGGGCCATTCATGGACTCCATGTTTCTGATTGCTGGGGATGCTCATTTGAAGTGACTGGAAGTTATATCAATGAAATCAACCAACTCAGCAAAGACTGTCTCCACTCTGAGGACTATTTTCACCAGAAATGGCTTACCAGAACAAACTGTGAGTGAGAATGGACCACAATACATGTCAGAAGAATTCCAGCTGTTCATGAAAAAAAATAGCATCAGACATTTCAAATCTGATCCTCACCACCCAGCAATGAATTGGTTACCTGAAGGAAAGGTTTATCCAGACATTCAAGAAGTCCATTAAAGTGGTGGACAAGGAGGATATTTCTCTACAGCACATGGCCGAAAACTTCCTTTGTGTATCGGAACTCTGTTCATGTGACAACAAATCTAACACCTGTAATGCTGTTCATGGACAGGAATCTGAGATCCTGCATAAACCTCCTGAAACTTGACCTCTGGAGGGAAGTACAAAATAATCAATTCATCGATTTGCCAAGTGAAGCAGCAAGGAGCTTCGAGATTGGACAGGATGTCCTAGTGTGTGACTACTGTGAAGAGAAGTGAACACCCGGTAGGACCACTGATGTACACAGTGGATGTTGCAGATCAGACATGGAGATGTCATGTGGACCAGGTTCTGAATGCTCAACCGTAGAACACACCTGAGTTGAATGCATTCAACAAGATGAACACATTATAGCCTGTCAATCAGGTTGTCACAGACAATTACATGACACCAGTAACCAAAAACATCCTGCACAAGACACCTACCAAACCTGATGCCATTCCACAGGTCCAGAGGCGCTATCCTGAAAGAAGCAGAGCACCACCCAAAACACTGAACCTTTGGAATTGTGAAGTCAGTTATTGATTGTTATTGTGAAAGTATACTGATTTGTAATATGGGTTTATGAAAGGGACATTGAATGTTTTGTACATATACAGTCTGATGTTGCATCAATCTTAAGGGGGAGGTAGTGAAATAAGACCATAAAACACAGGAGCAGAATTAGGCCATTTGGCCCATCAGGTCTGCTCCACCATTCAACTATAGCTGATCTTTTTTTCCCCTCTTCAACCCCATTTCATGGCCTTCTCCTTGTAACTTTTGATGCCATGTCTAATCAAGAACCTATCAATCTCTGCCTTAAATGCACCCAATGACCTGGCCTTCACCACTGCCGGTGATGACAAATTACACAAATTCATCACCCTCTGGCTAAAGAGATTTCTCTGCATCTCTGTTTTAAATGGACATCCTCTATCCTGAGGCTGTCCCCTCTTGTCATAGACTCCCCCACCATGGGAAACATCTTTTCCACATCTACACTGTCTAGGCCTTTCAGCATTTGACAGATTTCAATGAGATCACCCTCATCCTTCTAAATTCCAGCGAGTACAGACCTAGAGCCGTCAAATGTTCCTTATATGATAACCCCTTCATTCCTGCACTCACCGTTGTGAACCTAGCCTGAACCCTCTCCAATGCCAGCACAGCTTTACTTAGATGAGGAGCCCAAAACTGTTCACAATACTCAAGGTGAGGCCTCACCAGTGCCTAATAAAGCCTCAGCCTCACAACCCTGCTCTTGTATTAAAGACCTCTTGAAATGAATGCTAACATTGCATCTGCCTTCCATAATGTATCTATTTATTTTAGAGCAATAACCCTACCCCCGACTTAGCACTACATAGTGACCTGTTGCCTGTGCATGTGTTGTTGTCTACACCTGTGCATTGTTCCCTCTCTCTCTCTCTGTCTCTCTTCCTCTCTCGCTGCAATGTAAATACACCAGTTTAAGCCATCTCCTGTATGTGTGCTTTTATTTAATTGATATGAGGTGTGTACGGGCACAACACAGATAAGGTGCTCCCTTTCTTCATCCTTCACTTTAGCTTGTTAATATAGAACTTATAACAAGAAGTTTGCCTTCATTGATGCAATGTTGAAAAACATGAAGTAAATCCTCACTTGCTTCAGCATCTTTTCTGTCATGTGCCACGAGGCTCTTTCTGGTAGAGGAAGCATTTCAGTGAGCCAGTGTACTCCTTAAACAGATTATGAGTTGCATCATGACCTCGTTGTACACATTCTGCCTGTGTGTGTGAGAGTCATGTATCAAAGGAATCAGTCATATCATCAATAGCTTCTGTTGTTCTGAAGTCACCCTTTGGTTTGTGTTGGTAGCCCAAAACCGGCACGGAAAACTGCAGCAGATTAAAAGCGTTGAGATGTTAGCTGTTATTCTGGATACTGATGTTCAGAAACAGCTGCTCATAGTTATGAATCAACTAGGCTTTGAGAACATTGAATCCATTTTAAAATTGATAGACAGATACTTTATTGATCCCAAAGGATATTACAGTGTCACAGTGCAGAGATATACAATTTTAGAAGACAAGTAAGAAGAATAAATTTAAAATAAGTTACCTTAAACAGTCTAACAGGAGGGGTCATCATTTCCCCGGCTATAGGTTGACTCATTATGGAGCCTAATGGCCGAGGGTAAGAATGACCACATTTAGTGCACTTTGGTGCAGCGCATTTGTCTTGGTCTATTACTGAAAGCGCTCCTCTCTTCAGCCAAAGTGGCAGCAGCTGGTGATGAACACCAAGTGCACAAACAAAAATCCACATGCAATTTTGGTGCCCCTGTAATCCTTACAAACTCTTGTGACCTCTTTCCCTCCTGGTATCCGGTAAGTGAGGTGAAAATGTATTGTGTTAGGAAAATTGAGTAATTAATCACATGTGGTAATGACCTGAACACTACAAAATGTTGTACATATCTCAAATTTGAGCCTAAAAAGGCCAGATGTATAAAAGTTGATTTGGCACAATCATTCTGACAGCCAGTTTCAGTGCATCTCCTCTCCTGCCCTGCTTTGACACTGCAGTTGCTGCTGGCAGCAAAACTGTTCCTTGCTGAAGTTCCAAAGGGAGAATTGATCCGTGAATAACTGGGCAGCCTGAGTACCCAGGTGGGATACTCTGCTCTCTTTCCTCCCATTCTAGCGGCTTCCCCTCATTGTCCTGAACGAGTCACTGAAAAGCAACAGGCAGGAAGTATGATATGTTGTCTTTTATTATAACGTTTAAATTCTGAAGGAAAAATATATTAGTAAAATTATGGAGAGCTTAAGTGAGTGTGCTCCTGGAGTCTTGTATGTATACCTACAAAGGGATAAGCTTGCAAAGCATAGAATGCAGTGAAGGTTTATCAGAATGGTTCTCATGATGGACAGCCTTCCATATGGGGAGTGACTGAGTAGTCCACAGTTTAGAAGAATAAAATGTGATCTAATTGAAGTATTTACAAAACATCTTAGAGGGTTTGACAAGGTAGATGTTTCCCCTGTCTGAGGTGTCTAAAAGTAGCTTGAGATAAAGACTGACAGAAGGTATTTAGGACTGAGAGAAGGAAAAACTTCTGCAGGGTTGGTCAATTTTAATAATTTTCAACCATGGAGGGCTATAAGGTTCAATGTCTAAGTCCATTCAAAACAGGTTGACAGATATTTTAATTGTAGGGGAGTCAAAGAACAGAGGGATAATGCAGAAAGAGTTGAGATGAGGTGGCAGATTATTCAAGTTCTTGATGATTGATGAATGATGCTCAGGCTCTAAGGTCTGGATTGCCTATTCCTGCTATTTTTTATGTTCTTGTCTTAATACTACACATGTGAAGGTGAACAAATAGCATATTCAGCACCACAAAAGCCAACAAGATATTTGGTATCCTATATCTTTTGTAGTCATTTTCTCACAGATTTCTTCAATTTGAGGCACCTATAGGAACAACAGAGTATTTACTGAGTAGTACCAATGGACAATTTTCAATCCCCAATTAACTTGCTCCCTCTTCTCAAAAATGCTAACTTGGAATTCTTAATGGTGCTGAATATTGCAGTTAGAATGTTGAACTCCAAAATTGCGATGCTGATTCAAGACATCTTGCAGGTTGTTACTCTTCTGCATGCTTCCAATGAGTAACCCGAATAGTCTTCGGCCGTCCATCGATTTCGATGTTGACAGTGCTGAGAGTTTAGTCTCTGCAGGCATGTTTATGGGCCACAAGATCAGCATTGGATTGGCACTGTCTCCCACAGCGGTTGCATTTGTGATTTGACTGGTCTAGCACTGAACGTCTGTGTTCATGATCTGCTTCATATTTCTTCTGCCTTTTCTCCTCGATAACTGGGATTGACTTCTTGACAATGCAGTGCCAACTTCTTCTGTCCAAAGCATCTTTCTCCCAGGTGTTGACATTCATGTCAGTGTTCTTCATATGGTGCTTGAGTACATCTTTGTAGCGCAGCTTCTGACCACCATGCTTCCTCTTTCCTTCATGTAGCTCGCCATAGAAAACAGATTTGGGTAAACGATCATCGCTCATTCTTATGACATGACCAGTCCAATGCAGCTGAGAAGCTGTGATGAGCGATTCTGCACTGACTGTCTCAGCACGTTTGAGCACCTCCACATCTGGTACCCTCTCTTGCCACTTGATGTGCAATATTTTGTGTAAATGTCTGAGTTGTGTCTTGGTCAATTTCTTGATGTGCTTCCGATACAATGTCATCGTTTCAGTTGAATAAAGCAGAGATGGTAAAACAGCTCTGTTATACACTTTGACCTTGGTTGCCAGTTTAATGTCGTGGCGAGACCAAAGTCTCTTCTGCAAAGCACCAAAGACTGTTGTAGCTGATAGAATTCTCCTCTCAACTTCCAGATCTGAAGAGTTGGTGTTGGTCACAGTGCTTCCTAAGTATGGGAAAGAGTCAGAACATTTCAGTGCTACCCCATTGACCGATATGACTGGTGGCTGGGTCTCACTGGAAGGAGGAGGCTGGTACAGAAGTTCGGTTTTGGAGACATTGATTCTTAGGCCAAAAAGAGTAGCAGCAATGAGAAGCGGTCTACAATTTCTTGAATCACATTTACTTCAGTAGCAACCAGGGCTGAGTCGTCTGCATACAGAAACTCTCTGACACATATCTTGCTAGATTTGGTTGAGGCTTTGGGTCTTGACAGTTTGAACAATTTTCCATCTGAGCGAGTCCTAATGTACACACCTTTGTCCAAATTATGGTCCATTATTTCTAAAACTACAGCAAGATATAGTGTGAACAAAGTTGGAGCAAGAATGCATCCTTGTTTTACCCCGTGGTTGGTGGTGAAGGCTTCGATGACATCTCCTCCGAAAGGTACTTTGCCAGATGTGTTCTCATGAAACAACTTGATCATTGTAACCAGCCTATCTGGACAGCCATAAGTTTTTCTTGCAGGTTGTTACCATTCTGCAACCTTCTAATAAGTAATCCGAACTCAACAATGTAGCTTTCACATGACATGTGTGTCTCTAAATGCTGTGGATACTCTGAATCAAAACAAAAATTAGCACAAGACTAGTTCCTACCGCAGTGACCCCTAAGTATCGTTGTATATTCTTGCCATAAATCAGGTGATTGTGGCATGTTCTGCCAAATTATTAATTATTCTGTCCATTTCTTTTTAGTCTGTATTCCTACGGCCCATAAATGATCACCTGCTTTTGGAAAGAAGCAGGCATTAATTGTTTTTGCTGAGTAACTGCAGCTCTGTCAATAGAAACTTGACATTTAGGTTTCTGCTTACATAAATATTGCTCATAGATATATTGTCTGCATCTCTAGACCTTTCTGCAGAATGTCAGCAGATAGAGCTTTTATTGTCTATTTATATAGAAGGAGTTGAATAGATTAGTGGCTTATGTTGATCCTTTGTTAACATGATATAATAGGACCATAGATCATTTGCAATAAAAACAATAAAAGAAGATTATTCAGTCCTTTATTAGCAAGGCTGCCAAAGGTTACAGGGAGAAGGCAGGAAAATGGGTTTCAGAAGGATAATAAATCAGCCATAATGAAATGGCAGAGCAGATTGATGGGCTGCATGGCCTAATGCTGCTTCTATGTCATATGGTCTTTTGGTCTCATGCCAGCTCCATTAATCGATAAGAAGAGTCCAGAGGAGGTTCACGAGAATGATACCAGAAATGAAAGGGTTAATATATGAGGAGCACTTGATGGCTCTGGGCCTTTACTCACCGGAGTTTAGAACAATGACAGGGGCTCTCATTGAAATGTATCAAATATTGAAAGGCCAAGATAGAGTGCATATGGAGAGGATGTTTCCTAGGACCAGAGGGCACAGCCTCATAATAGCGGGAAGTCCATTTAGAACAAAATGGAGGAGGAATTTCTTTAGCCAGAGGGTAGTGAATATGTGGAATTCATTACTCCGGACTGCAGTGGGGGTCAAGTTATTGGGTATATTTAAAGAGGAGGCTGATAGGTTCTAGATTAGTCAGGCTGCAAAGGTTATGAGGAGCAGGCAGGAGAATGGGGTTGAGAAGGATAATAAACTAGCTGTGATGGAATGGTGGAGCAGACTTTGATGGGCTGAATGGCCTAATTCTGTTCATATGTCTTAAGGTCTTATGAAATAAAATCAGTAAGAATATTGCTCTTTTCTTAAGCACCAGTGCCACTTCCTTGCACTATTCTCATATCCCTTAATATGTAAAACCTAGTGATTTAGTTTCTTTTAAAATGCATTTCATTTTAAAAAAATCAAATGCCATACTCAGTATAGAGCACTGACTTCCCATTGTTAGGTCTGCGCAAGATCATTAAAGTGGGAGCAGGGAGGTGGATCAAGCATTGCTACTAAAAAGAAGCCATAACATTTCTCTCAGCAGGAAATCTTTAAGTCCACTCCTTGTGCTGAAGAAATAGCACCTGAATAATGTATTGTTGGCTTGGGACACAACCTTGGATTCAATAGGATCAGTATTTAAACTGGCAAATTAACAACTGGTGGCTTCAGTTGTGAGGCTGTGGTTTTACTAAAGGTATACCGTCTGTCACTCCATTTGACCAGCACCTGTGTAGTTGGTGGTGACAAGGCACAGAGGACGTATTCAAGCTCAGGTGAAGCACCCTGACAGGTTGAACCACGGGAAATAGCTAGAAAATCTGAGGCCTTCTGGCACAGAAAACAACCGACTAAAATAGAATATTTTACAAGAGTCTGGCAAAGATTTTACAAGTAATTTCAAAGTAAATAATAATAGACTAAGGTTAAAAAAAACTTTAAGGCATTGGCACTAAAACTTAGTAGATGCTCAAACTAGATTACTTCTTGAGTCGTACTGGATAATTTAAGGGACTAGCAAGATATCCTCTTAGCTTTAGGTAATTGTAATCGTGTACTTCATCAAAGATAACATACAGCAGTGAATAGCTTTTGGTGAAACTTGCCTTCAGCAAGGTTAAAAGGTTAAATTTTAAGGGATTTCAGTAATGGAAATGAGCTGAAAGTACAATATTAGCACAAGCAATCGACTGCATCAGTGACAGTGCCCATTTCCTGGTAAAAATGACTTGTTACATGGCAAAAATGAGCTTCAGGCCGGTTAGACCAATTGGATTTCATATTGGATTCTCTGCCACTTCTGTTGCTTTGGTAAATAGGTTGTATTAAAAGCTATCAGAGACTCAATCAGAAACTGTAGACCTCAGGCTATCCTATTTTGCTGTACTCTGCAGAGCTATATCATTCTGTATTTGGAAACAACTATTGCGTAAAGTCTGTTAGCAGTTATATGTCAGATGTCTGATGGTTTTATAGTTACTCTTACTGCAGTACATGTTTTTATTCTGCACTCCTGACTCCTTCAATGATATTGGCATTTTTTTTGGAAGAGTCATTACTTTTGGTTGGTTTTATATGCACGATAATGCAGAATCATGTGATGCATATTAATTATAAGAAATATTTAATTAAAGATAAAACAGACAATATTGACTCAACTCTCACAGCTGTAGGTCAGTTAGAATGTTAAATTTACAAGTGTGTTTTGCTTATCCATTTAGTTAAATTCTGTCATTTTTATAGTGGTAACCATGTGTGCAGGTTTAAAGTCTGTGTTTTGTTACAGCGCATATTACCGGTACTTTTCCACTTACCCTTAACACGGCCTATGTACAATTTGACTGAAATGAAAGTGGAGGATAAATCTCTCAGCAGAGTTAAAACCGCACACTAGTGACTTCGAGTCAATTAATTCACCCAATAGCTCTTAATGCAGCAACATTTTGGGGGATCTTTGCTCCAAAAATCTGTTCACCATCTGGAGAAAAAGATCACCTCCTTCCTATTAAAAGCTTGGACTAGAGGCTAGTAATGCAATATCAGAAAATTCCCTTTGGATTCTGCAGCAATTCTCCTTGTTGGAATATCATGCGATTTATAAGCAGAAAGCACCTCCCAACCAGAAGATGCTGCTGTCTTCAAAGGGAATCATCCAAATCCCATTTCCCTCCATCTCCTGCCATTCCTGTAAATATAAAAAAAGCTGCAGAGGCGCAAAAATAGCAGGAGCAGAGTTTGCTGAACAAATTTATCATGACTACTGTAAGCACATGAATAGATGCATGCTGTGTGCTATTCCCTACATACCTATGTCTGAAGCAAAGAACTTGAAAGGTCATTCTTTTCCCAATTTTCTGAAGAATTGATCTCAGAATTTATGATGTGCTTTATGAGGATATTTCAAAAGTTAAATACTGTAGGTTCTGAAAATCTGAAATAAAGGTCACATGCTTGAAATTTTAACTCTTTTACTCCTCCTTGTTGCCAGCACTTTGTGTTTATTACATTGTGGGAGTACATTGAACTGCATTTATTCAGCATGCATACTGATCCTACCACTAAGCACATCTTTCCCTCCCTCCCACTTTCCGCAGGAATCACTTGTTACTCGACTCTCTTGTCCGTTCATCTCTCCCCACTAATCTCCCCCCCCCCCCCCGGCACTTATCCTTGCAAGCGGAACAAATGCTGCACCTCCTCCCTTACTATGTTCCAGGGCCCCAAGCAATCCTCCGAGGTGGGGCGACACTTCACCTGTGAGCCTGTTGTGCTCGTCTACTGTATCCGGTGCTCCCGGTGTGGCCTCCTGAATATCGGTGAGACCTGACACGGATTGGGAGACTGCTTCACTGAGCACCTTCATTCCATCTCCTAGTGGCCACCCATTTCAATTTTACTTCCCATTCTAATTCTGACATATCAGTCCATGTCCCCCTCTACTGTCGCCACGAGGCCACACTCAGCTTGGAGGAGCAATGCCATATTTTCCGTCTGGGGCCTGGCCTCCAGCCGGATGGCATGATCATTGATTTCTCAAACTTCCGGTAATGCCCCCACCCCCTTCACCATTCCCCATTCCCACTTCCCTCTCTCACCTTATCTCCTTACCTGCCCATCACCTCCCTCTGGCGCTCCCCCTCCTTCCCTTTCTTCCATGGCCTTCTGTACTGTCCTATCAGTTTGTCTAGCCCTTAATCTTTTTTACCAATTGACTTCCCAGCTCTTTACTTCACTTCCCCCTCCTCTTGATTTTCCCTATCACCTATTACCTCCTATTTCTTCCTCCTCTCCCTCTACCTTCTTTTTCTGACTTTTCCTCCTTTTCCTCCAGTCCTGATGAAGGGTCTTGGCCGAAAACATTGACCGTTTACTCTTTTCATTTTTGCTGCCCAGCATCTGCCGATATTCTCTTGTTTATCCAGTCCACGATACTGTATATCACAAGACATCACTGACTATCCATTCTACTAACACGATTATGTGTGATGGTTGGTATACTGTCAACTCTAATTTTGCAGTGTATGAGATGCATTAGTTATGCTTTTGGAATAACCAAAATTTCCTCACAAAATCATTTATATCAATATTCGAGGTAACATCTCGTGGTAAGGAACTGTAATGGCATTTGCTTGGGGATGGATGACTTCTTTTTTGGATGAACTAACCTCCAACAACATTATCCATGGTTGTTCAAAAAATGGGATCTAGGTGAAGAATGGAGTTCCAGATTAAAAATAAAGTGACAAATTGAAAGAGTAAACACATCATATTAAAATCTAGTCACAGAATATTCAAATAATGCTTTCATAAATAAAGAATGTGTAGGATATTCGGAGGAGCATAAATACGAGGGGTGATTGATAAGTTTGTGGCCTAAGGTAGAAGGATGTAAGTTATACAGCTCTCGTTACATGAACATGCAGTTCAACTCTTTGAGTGATTATGCAGAAAGTTTGAAGTTAATAACTCATCAGAAGTGATTGATAAGTTCGTGGCCTAGGTAGAAGGAGATGAGTTACTAACTTGGAACTTTCTGCATAATCACTCAAAGAGTTGACCTGCATGTGCATGTTTTTGTAGGCCTCCATTAGTCTTGATAGACCATGGATTTGCGCCTTGGACAGTTTCCAGGCCGCAGGCCTGGGCAGGGTTGTATGGGAGACCAGCAGTTGCCCATGTTGCAAGTCTCCCATCTCCACGCCACCGATGTTGTCTAAGGGAAGGGTATTAGGACCCATACAGCTTGGCACCGGTGACATCACAGAGCAATGTGTGGTTAAGTGCCTTGCTCAAGGACACACACACAGCCTCAGCCAAGGCTCGAACTAGCGACCTTCAGATCACTAGATGAACACCTTAGCCACTTGGCCACACCCAACACATGTTACGAGAGCTGTATAACTCATCTCCTTCTACCTTAGGCCACGAACTTATCAATCACCCATCTGTGGACACTTTCTGAAGGTCCAAGATCCGTATGCTCTACGACCGCTGGACTAAGTGTGTAAATGTAGGAAGGGACTATGTTGAAAAATAAATGTGCTAGGTTTTCTAAAATTGACTCCTTCTACCTTAGGCCACGTACATATCAATCACCCCTCATAGTTGATTTGATTAAACACTCTGATACAGTACTAATATTGAAGATGTGGTTAGTAGGTATGATTTGAGAGGGCATGCCTGCAGATTTCAAATCTATCATGAGTTTTAACATATAGTTGCTTTTTATGGTTTCTTAAGATTGGCTTAGGCTTGGGGGCGGTGGGTGGTGAGTAGTGAGGATGAGCTTTCACTACTAATTAAATGCTCCCAATAGTGTACATTTCAAATAGCCTCTGACACCTAAGTCCAATTCCTAGTCTTCACGTGTCGCTCAGCTACTTCGGCCAATGGAACTGTTTCTTCTGACAGGAAAAGGTACAAAGAATGGCATCTTAAAACCAGTCATTCTGGGCAGATGTGGCTAGTTTGCCACAGTTGGCTGTTCATCTAGGAGAAGGAAAACTCTGATCTGAAACCTCGCTCCACTAGGTTTATACCCACCCATGTGGACAAGGCTTTGGGAGTAAATTCAAATCCAAAGAAGGAGTCCCTAAGGCAGTTCTACATTGAGTTCAACACTGAATGGCAACTCCTGCAATGCCATTGGTGCCAAAATGTATCGATTTCTGCCGTTCCTTTGGATTCATCAGCTGTGTGGAGAGGGGGAGCTTGCCGCATGGGCAATGGCTTGCTCTCCATATCATAGTGGCCTGGCTTGCAAGTAAATTGCAAGTAGCCAGATATCACACAACATCCATGGTTTACCCAACTAATGAAGGGCCTATTTGCTTTTTATAGCTTTCAGGAGAAGTACTTTGTCAGCTTTTCCAGCTTTGTCATTTTACTAGCCATGTTGTCTCTGTGTAAAGAGGGTGTGGGTTCAAATCTGATATGGATAACGCTCATACCTAATGCATTTGCTCACATCCCACCTTCTCCTCAGCCCACACATTCTTCTCATTTGTAACCGTGATGATGTTCCCAACGCTCCACACTTGCCTCCTCCAGTAATCCAACTTTACCCTTGTTCCATTTTCAATGCAAACACTCAGGACTGCACCCTTGCCAGGCAGTGCAAGAATAGCAGGAATCCAGTGATGAATTATATTTTCAATCTACATACTAGTGAAGAGCTCTTACTAAACCATTCTGAATTTACTGAATGCTTGTTTAAACACTAAGATTATGCACAGCCTCTACTGCAGGAATTGCAACCACATTATAGTCTAACCTTCTTTCTGACTGATTGATTCTATCCTTTGAACTATGTCCTCAGTCACTTGAGTTTAATATTCAATGTAGAAACAAGTGCATATTGGCATTCTTTTGAATTGCCATTGACCTTACCAGGGACAAATTTCTGACCCATAATGTCTCCACTGATCACTTGTCTTTTATTATACAATCATTATCATTTAGTAGTTCCATTTTAAATTTCATTGCTAAATGGGAGAAATAACAGAGTACAATCCCGCTTATTGATTTTATGATTCAGACCAATTCACTTCCAAATTATAATTCAGTAATCAGTACCAAATTTCACTCAGACAGAATTTTTCCCATATCCTCCATGCTTTTGTAATAAAGAACACTTCAGCAATGCATAGTGACATGATCTACTGTCAGAATTTCTCACTTTCAATCACTTAAGGCATTCTAGATTCCTCTTAGTCTGGTGCACAATTTCCAATTATTCTAACTCTTGTTTTCAACATCTGTTTTTAAATTATGTATTCCAACTTTTCCACTGAGATTAATTTCCTTCTTTATTTATCACTTTTTTATGCTTATGACTGTCTTTTTCTGGTTGACCCTGGTAAATGTCTATGTCAGTGAAATGTTTTCCAATGGAATAGTTTACTTCTATCCCAGTTCCAGAACTGCCCCTCTGTGATATTAAAAGTTCAAAGGTTCAAAGGCTCATCATATTATCAAAGTGTACATGTACAGTATAACGCTGACATCTGTCTTCTCCAGATAGCCATGAAATATAGAAAAACATGGGATTTGCTGAAAGAAAAAGCATCAAACATCCCCAACACATAAAAAAGAAAAAGAAACAAAACTCACAAACCCCAAACGCCCACACCCTCCCTTGCACAAAAAACTAACAGATCACCCACATAGAAAATGGCAGCTGGGAACATCAAACCCCAAACCCACAACCCCCTCCCTCACCAAAAAATAGCGACAGTAATATCAAACCCACCACACTCCCTCCCTCGCAGAAAAGAATAATAACAATAGCATAAAATCTCAATTACCTTTCTCACATCTCACACACAAATTAACAGGTTGGCCACATAGAAAAACACCAAGAAGATCATCAGACCCCAAATCCCCAATGCCTTCCTCACATAAAAATAACATATCCCCACCTGCCAATAGGAAACAAGAAAGAAAACACCGAAAACTGAAGGAGACCTATATAAACTATAATCTAACAATCACATGAATCTAAGAATTTCCAAAACATCATCTTGTCAACGTTGAGGAAAGTGGCCGCACAAACTCAGTCTTTCCTTAAAAAGTGACCGCAATGCCAGACTGCAATGTCTGAATGCCAGCGACCCGGCCACCGTCCACCATCCATCCCATGGCTTCCATGGAGAATGGCTGATAAGCTTCTCTGCATTCACTGTGATGCTTCAGCCTTCCTCAACGCTTTGAAATGGAGTCATTCATGGCCCTGAGTCTTTGGTCTTCTCTACGAGGCAGCAGTATTACATGGAGTATTAACATCAGATCCTAATCCTTGGTAATCTCTGATCAGAATCTCTTGCTTATTCTTTCCTATGATGTCGCCCATAAAATGGACCAAAACAACAAAAGGTCTGGTGGGTTTCAGACCTGAAGTATTAACATTCTTCCTCTTTCCATAGACGCTGCCCAAATTGATGAGTGCTTCCCGAGTTTTCATTTTTTTATTATTCAATTGGACTCTTTCCTCCCTCTCCAATATAGCTGAGCCCCACTTGGGAACATTGGTTGAAAAGCAATATGGTTTAAAATTTAATGGCAATCATTCAGTGTCAGACTAGGAATACCAAAATGGATTAGGAGCCATTATGGAAAGATACTTATGTGGCAACTAATAAGTGGAAGGAAGCAGAGTTTCAAGCAATAACATAAATGGAATATTTTTAATAAGAGAGTGTAAAGGTACAACATGTAGCAGACAAAGTTTTTTTTCTTTAAAAAAAGGGGCTTCTCTTCTTCTACCATCAATGCTGTGCTCACTCGCATTACATCCACTTTACACATGTCTGCCCTCATCCCACCCTTGTGCCATCACATCAGGGATAGGGTTCCTCTTGTCCTCACCTACCATCCCTCTAGCCTTCACATCCAGCACATAATTCGCCATAACTTCCACCATTTCCAACAGATCCTACCACCAAGCAGATCTTTTCCTCCACCTTCAACTTTCTGCAGTGATCACTCCTTATGCGACTCCCTTGTCCACTCATCCCTCCCCACTGATCTCCCTCCTGGTACTTACCTTTAAACACAGAACAAATGCCACACCTGCTCCTACACCTTCTCCTCACTACCATTCAGGGCCCAAAACAGTCCTTACAAGTGAAGTGACAACTCACCTGTGAGTCTGTTGGGGTCATCTACTGTATCTGATGCTCCCAGTGTGGCCTTCTGTACATCGGTGAGACCCGAAGTAGATTGGGAGATCGGATCGCCAAGCACCTATGCTCTATTCACCAAAATAAGCGGGATCTCCCAGTAGCCAGTACCAATTTTAATTCCACTTCCCATTCCCATTCCGACATGTCACTCCATGGCATCCTCTACTGCCACAATGAGACCACTCTCAGGTTGGAGGAGCAATACCTTATATTCCATCTGGGTAGCCTCCAACCTGATGGCATGAACATCAATTTCTTGAACTCCTGGTAATTGTCCCCCCCCCCCCCACCTTCATCATTCCCCATTCATGTTACTCTCTCTCACTTTATATTCTTACCAGCCCATCACCACCCTCTGGTGCTCTTCCTTCTTCCTTTTCATCCATGGTCCTCTATCCTCTTCTATCAGATTCCCCCTTCTCCAGACCTTTATCTCTTCCACCAATCCACTTTCCAGCTTTTTGCTTCGTCCCCTCCCTCTCTCCTGGTTTCACCAAATACCTGGTACTGCCTACTCCCCTCCCCCCCCCCCCCACATTCTTGCTCTAACTTTTAATCTTTCTTTTCTCCCCAGTCCTGCTTGAAACGTCAACTGTTGACTCTTTTCCGTAGATGCTGCCTGGCCTGAGAAAACTCAACTGGTCAAGGTAAGGAAAACAAAATAATTCAGGGTGAAGACCCTTGGAATTGGCATGAGATTACTTGTACTGCAATGGATGGAAAGAAAATGCTGGCTACGTTGTTCTGAAGTTAAAAGACTTTGCTTGATTCAGTCCATCCATGATCTTGATGGAGTAGGCAAAGAAGTTATAACTGAGCATAGTTACATGCTGAATAACCACCTGCTAGTGAGATGATATCAACTTAGTGGACAGGCGGTTAAACTTTGAACTTAGGAATTAAATCTTGTGTACCTTCAGGTGTACTTTAAGTCAGAAATGAACATCAGTTCCCTGAACCCTTAAAAAAGTTGTGAAGAACGTTTACCTAAGTGGTTGAATTACTTGTGAAAATGCGAGCTATCTTTTTTTTAAAGTTGTTGAATTGAACTACTTATTTATCATTGACTGAAATATATTTATTAGCTTCCATTACTCTGCTCTTACCAAAAAATATATGTTGTTATTGTATACAGTAGCGGTTGGTACTGCAGTAATGTTCATTATCTCTTTCTGCAGCCATTAAGCAGTCAATGCTGCAGTATGAAAAGAAAAACAGCCTGCAGAAAAGATTAGCCTAATATAAATTGTTAAATGTCCTTTGTTATAACTAAATATGAATGCCAGCATTATGTCTATTTACTTCCATGCCAAAGGTCACCTTAAGACAGCCTGCAGAAAGGTTTTTAAATTAAAAATGAAATGGCAGCAGCTGTAGAAAAATAACCTCAAAATCCCATTGCTGCAGCAAAAGCTATTAACATTCATGGGCTGAATTGTGCTTTGTGTGGGCGTGAAGAGTGTTTTGACAGTAACTATGTGCACACCACATAGCTACTGCCAAGCTGAAGGAATTTTATCCTTCACATTATTGTATAGTTTCTTGTCAGTGACCAAATCATAACTTATTTAATCATGCAGCAAGTGATTCAATTTCTGCCTCACCCAAGCCTCTCCATCACCTGTGAGAGAGAAGTCAATAATGCAAGGTTACTCTTTGTTTTCCTGAATGAATACCCTCTCAACAGCAATCTTAGGACCATCCAGGGCAAAGCTACCCACATGATTTTGTGCTTATCCTCCAGCTTTACAATTCCCTAACTACAGTGCAGACAGGCTGCAAAGAGTACCATCCACAAAATTTGTAAAACTACCTTGTCACCTTTGAGCATTTCAGTTTATATGTCCGTGATTAATTATGCTGAGCAAGGATTTAACAATGGTGCCTTGAAATTGGGTTTCATCTGCTTGATGGGCTAAACTTACTGCCTTGAGAGCTCCCATCCATTTTGCTCCTTGGCCCTATGCCATGTTACATTTGACTCTAAAATGGAATCTGGGCAGCCCCCATTAGGAGTTGGATGAATGCCTCTAACCATTGCATTACTGTAACACTATAGCACTGGAAGTGAGATCTATCTAGCCACAGGCAAGGTGCCAAGATGACTAGATAAAAGTGTATGCTGTTCTTCTGTTTAAGAAGGGCAATAGGGATAAACTAGGAAACGACAAGCCATTGAGCCATTAGTAGTAGGGAAATTATTGGAGAAGATTCTCAGGGAAAGGATCAAATCTCATTTGGAAAAGCACAGACTTATTAGGGATAGACAGCATAGCCTTGTTTGGGAAGTAGTCATCTTTTACAAATTTGATTGAATTTTTTGAGTGAGGTTACAAGAATGATGAATGACAGTTGAGCAGTGCGTGTTATGGTAAAAAATTATGGAGTTGTGGCAAGTAAAAAAAATATGTCAAAGGACACAGCTGGATGTAGACAAGATGGAAATATGGCAGAAATAACAGGAGTTTAATTGGGACAAGAGTGAGGTTGCACCTTGGGAGGTCATATAGAAGCGGAAAGTGTACATTAAGTAGCAGGACTCTCAGGAACATTGATACTGTACACTGCACAGGGCATTGAGTATCAAAGTCAAGAAGTCATGCCCATGCTGTATAAAAATTTGGTTAGGTCACATTTGGAGCATTGTGTGCATTTGTGGAAGGATGTGGAAGCTCTGTAGAGTGTTCAGAAGAGGTTCACCAGGATTTTGCCTGGATTAGAGAATATTAGCTATAAAGGGATTTTGGACAAACTTGGGTTGTTCCCTTTGGAGCATTAGAGGCCGAGGGGTGATTCCATATAAGTATATAAAATTAGGAGACGTACAGATAGGGTAGATAGCTAACACACATAAAATACTGACAGAACTCAATAAATCAGGCTGCATATATGAAGGGAAATAAGTCAATGTTTTGGGCCAAAACCTTTCATCAGAACATTTTCACATCTAGAAAATTGTAGGCTTATTAGGAATAATCAGCATGGCTTTGTGTGGGGAGAAACCATGTCTTACAAATTTGATTGACTTTTTTGAGGGAGGTCATGAGGAAGGTTAATAGGTTAGTGGTGACAGCAGAATAACATTTTCACATCAGGATAGTCAAAGTCTTTTTCTCCCAAGATGAATGTGCCAAATGCTAGAGGACATAGCTTTAAGTTAATATGGGGGAAAGCTTAAAAGAGAGTTATGTAGAAAGTTCTGGTCCTGCCAAAGGGTTTCAGACCAAAACATCAACTGTACTCTTTTCCTAGATGCTGCCTGGCCTGCTGAGTTCCTCCAGCATTTTGGGTGTGTTGCTTGGATTTCCAGCATCTGCAGATTTTCTCTTATGTAGTAAGTTTTTGTTTGTTGCCTAGAACATTCTGCCAGAGGAGGTGATAATAATGATTAAGAGACATTTAGACAGGCAAGTGAACAGCCAAGAAATAGATGGTTAGAGATAATGTGAAGGCAGGTGTGTAGTTTAAATTGCTGTCATGGTTGGCACACACATCAAAAGGCCTCTTCCTATGCTATAATATGTTCAATGTTCTATGAACGAGAGTTAAGTTCTCTCCACATGCAGTCATAGAGCTACTGCAATAAAGGACAACATGCTGATAAGGGAGATCAGAATAGGGGATGCACTTTGACCTCTTGGGCATTTGGTAAACTCTATGTTTTACCTGGACCAATATAGTAATGGAGAGTGTTAATTGATCAGGGGCCCAGTATGCATCTCAGGTGTGGTTTGAACTAAAAGCGTTCTAATAGTGCAGGGAGCACTCTAAATGATTTTCCATAATCCCAAGCACTTAAAACTGAGGATACTGATGTTGTTTCCCCATTGATTTCATAATAGAGACCTCAAAAAAGATGAGATGTGATTTTCAGTTCCTGCATGGTAGGCTCCTAGATTTTTTTGAGCAATCCATGAAGCTCCTAGGTCACATGTTAATGCTCCAATATCTGTCAGCAATGGAGAAATGTTCAGTGCATGATCTGTGATATTGTTGGGTGTATGACGGATGCCAGAAAAACATCAGCCTTGCACAAATAAACTGTGCACAGTGCTGCTTGAGCAGTTTCTCAGCTGGATGCAGTTTCTGTAGGAAATGATCATCACTGTAATCCAGCTTGAGTAGTTGGGGTAAAGAAAAAAACAATATAACTGAAGAAGGAATAAGGGTTGAAGGGAAGTGAAGACAAAGTAAGGACAGAGAAAGACAAAGAAAGGAGATGAGTGATCAATTTACAAATTATTGAATTAATTTATTATATTTGAGAAGAATAACATTCCATGACTGAGACACAATGGTAAAGTATTGTTTGTTCTGAATCACCAAGATTTTTACTGTTGCCAATAAATCACTAGAATTATAAAACAAACAAATGGCTTACTGAATATCTTCTTACACGGTCCACTTTTTTCTCTAAGTATTAAAAGACTGACATACCGATAGGACTGTCTTCAAATTAAATAGACACTTCCCATTGTTAAAACAAAAGAGAAGTGAAGGTTCATCTATTGAAACAAGCAGGCTGGATTCTTGACATGTTATAACACTAGAACCAGTCTTGGTTGTAATAAAAACCAGAAAATCTCTGAAGTACTCTGTAAATCAAGCAAAACCTGTGCAGAGAGAAAAAAAACATTTCTGGTTGTTGACTTTTCATCCTCCACTGATGCTGCTTGACATCCTGAGCATTTCCAGGGTTATCCGTTTCTTTTCAGATTTCAAGCGCATTAAATATTTGGTTTTTGGATCATCCTTCATCAAGCTGGGCTGTCAAAAATGTTAAAGTGATAAACAAAAATTTAGAAACCAGGAATACTGTAAACCTGAGATTTGCTTTTAGGAATCAGGATTTTGTGCATGTTCAAAGACAAGTTTCTCTAGACTTGCTCGGGCCCTAGATTCATTAACTGCTAGCCTGGCATGGGCTTATTACATATCTAGGGTCAAGATTAGTGCCTGGTAACATTTCCACATCACAATTTGCCCATTGGCAAGAGTACCCCAACACCTTTACTTGTCTCTACCTTGAGTTTTATAGCTTGCTGGCATGGTAACTTAGTAGCCAGCTGTGGTGAACTACATCTACCTGTCTGGACACGCCCCCTGCTGACTGCTCCTGTGGCTCCTCCCACAGACCCCTGTATAAAGGTGATTGAGGTCTGAGCCCGGCCTCTCTGTCTCCAGGATGTAGTATGGTGGTCAATCACTGCTTGTTCCTTCTTCCAGTCAATAAAAGCCGATACCTCGCCTTTACGTCTCAGAGTGAGTTATTGATGGTGCATCAATTTTATTGACTGGAAGTTTTAAAACATGGAAACCGTTTTACGTCCGGAAAGATTGGATTTGGACCCCCAAGACCCTGAAGCAGCTCTTGCCTTTGAACTCTGGCTTGCATGCTTCCACTCATACTTGGAGGAGGTTCGTGCAACTGACCCTGCTGTTATGCACCGAATTCTCCTCTCGAGGGTCACCCCAAAAGTTTACTCATTTATCAGGGACCTGTCGACCTACGAAGGGGCACTGGATGCCCTCAAAAGACAGTACCTGCGGCCGGTGAACACCGTCTACGCAAGACATCGCTTAGCTACGCGACGACAGCGGCCTGCGGAGTCGAGTGCCCAATTTCTCCGAGCCCTACAGACACTCGTCAGGACTTGTGACTGCAAAACGCTCACGACAGAACAGCATGTGGAGCTGCTAGTACGAGACGCTTTTGTTACAGGAATTAGGTCAGTGTATGTGCGCCAGCGGCTGCTGAAAAATGCCGATCTTACCTTATGCTCGGCGATTGAGATGGCTGACATGCTGGAGGCTGCTCTGCACAACGCTGACGCTGTCCAGCTGCGCGATCCCCTGCCGGTTCTGTGGACACCTCAGACCCCGCCGCCGCCGGTTCCCGCGAGCGAATTCGCCAACACCGCTGCCAGTCGCGATTCCACAAACTCCCCGAACCCGACCACGGCTGCTGCCAGGCGAAAGTCCGAGCTGTGTTACTTCTGCGGACTCGAAAACCACCCCCGAAAACGCTGCCCGGCCCGAGAAGTGACCTGCTCCAGCTGCGGGAAGAAGGGCCATTTCGCCAAGGTCTGTAAGTCTAAACCACGAGTGGGGTCGGGCAGCGCTGCGTGTGAGACATGGGGGCCGCCATCTTGCATGCCCGGATGTAGGCGGCCATCTTTGTCGGCATCAACATGCCCCACCCCCGACCCACCGGTGTTTACCGGGCACCAAGACGGCTCAACTCTGGCCTCCGTAACCCTCGACCAAAGCGCCCCACACCAGCTTGCAAGGTCAATGATGGACATCCTGGTGGAGGGGCACAGGACTAGCTGCCTGTTTGACACAGGCAGCACTGAGAGTTTTGTGCAACGCTGTGGACTCGTGACACGGCCGGTAAGTCAGAGGGTCACCTTGGCTTCTGGGTCGCATTCCACAGACATCCAGGTGGGTTGTGTAGCGACATTGGTGGTGCAGGGCACAGAATATCGGAACTTTGCACTACTGGTCATGCCTCGACTGTGTGTGCCTGTGCTATTGGGACTGGACTTCCAGAGCCATCTCGAAAGTGTGACTATGGCATATGACGGGCCCCTCCCACCACTCACTGTCAGGAATCCTCAGTTTGGTGGGACTTCGTCACATACCCCGCTACTGACCACACACACACACCGACACGCACATCCCACCCTGCACCATGCTGACAGCTGCGCTACTGATACCACTTGCAGCCTCTCCACCCTCAAGATCCCTCCCCCACTGCTGTTCGCCAACCTGACCCCCGACTGTAAACCTGTGGCAACTAAAAGCAGGAGGTACAGCGCGGGGGACAGGGCCTTCATTCAGTCAGAGGTGCAGCGGCTGCTCAGGGAGGGGATCATTGAGCCAAGCACATGTCCTTGGAGGGCCCAGGTGGTTGTTGTTCGGACCAGGCAGAAAAATAGGATGGTCGTGGACTATAGTCAAACCATCAATAGGTTCACGCAGCTTGACGCGTACCCCCTACCCCGCATCGTGGATATGGTCAACCAGATAGCTCAGTACAAGGTGTACTCGACAATAGATCTGAAATCCGATTATCACCAGCTCCCCACCCGCCCAGAGGACCGCCCCTACATCGCCTTCGAGGCGGGCGGCAGGCTCTATTTCTTCCTGTGCATCCCATTTGGTGTCACAAATGGTGTCTCGGTCTTCCAAAGGGAAATGGACCGGATGGTGGACCAGTGCCAACTGAAGGCCACATTTCCCTATCTGGATAACATCACCATCTGTGGTCGCGACTGGCCGGATCACAACGCCAACCTCCAACGATTTTTCCAAGTGGCCGAAGCCCTGAACCTTACTTATAACAGGGACAAGTGTGTGTTCGGAACCACCCGACTCGCTATCCTTGGGTATGTCATGGAGAACGGGGTCATTGGCCCTGATCCCGACTGTATGCGCCCCCTGTTAGAACTCCCTCTTCCCACCACCCTCAAAGCCCTCAGACGGTGCCTGGACTTCTTTTCCTATTACGTCCAATGGGTCCCCCATTACGCAGACAAGGTCAAATCTACCACTTTTCCCCTCTCTGCTGAGGCCTGTGCGGCCTTCAGCCGCATTAAAGGGGACATTGCCAAAGCAACGATGCATGCGGTGGACGAGATCATTCCCTTCCAAGTAGAGAGTGACGCCTCCGATTTCGCGCTTGCTGCTACCCTCAATCAGGAAGGCAGGCCAGTAGCATTCTTTTCTCGTACCCTTCAAGGCCCTGAAATTCGGCACTCCGCGGTGGAGGAAGAAGCCCAGGACATAGTGGAAGCTGTTAGGCACTGGAGGCACTATCTCACCGGCAAAAAGTTCACCTTGCTGACCGACCAGCGCTTGGTTGCATTCATGTTCAGCAACCAACAGCGGGGCAAAATCAAAAATGATAAAATTTTGCGGTGGAGAATAGAACTCTCCACCTACAACTATGATATCCTATACCGGCCTGGTAGACTCAATGAGCCCCCTGATGCCCTATCCCGGGGAGCGTGTGCTAGCGCACAGCCCGACCAGCTATATGCCCTCCATGCACATCTTTGCCACCCGGGGGTCACCCGATTATACCATTTCGTGAAAGCCCGGAATCTGCCGTACTCCCTGGAGGAAATCAGGACGATGACCAGGGTCTGCCAAATCTGCGCCGAGTGCAAACCGCACGTCTACCGTCCTGACACGGCGCAACTTGTCAAGGCCACCCGCCCTTTTGAGCGACTGAGTGTTGACTTTAAGGGCCCCCTTCCCTCCACCGACCGCAATGTCTATTTTCTCAATATTATCGACGAGTACTCGCGGTTCCCTTTTGCCATCCCCTGCCCCGACACCACTACCGCGTCCGTCATAAAAGCCCTGCGCCAGCTCTTCACTCTGTTCGGATATCCCTGCTATATCCACAGTGATAGAGGGTCCTCCTTTATGAGTGACGAGCTGCACCGGTACCTGCTAGCTAGAGGCATTGCTACTAGTCGGACCACGAGTTATAATCCCCAGGGAAATGGACAGGTGGAGAGGGAGAATGCCACAGTGAGGAAGGCCACACTTTTAGCCCTTAAGTCAAAAGGGTTGCCGGTCTCTCGATGGCAGGAGGTCCTCCCTGAGGCACTCCACTTTATCCACTCCCTGTTATGTACGTCCACCAATGCCATCCCTCACGAGCGCCTATTCTCTTTTCCCAGGAAGTCTGCCACTGGGACCACCCTACCAGTTTGGCTGCCGTCCCCAGGGCCAGTGCTGCTCTGGAAACATGTGAGGAGTAATAAATACTCCCCGCTGGTTTAGAGGGTTCACCTTCTACATGCGAACCCCCAGTATGCCTACGTGGTCTTACCTGATGGGCGGGAGGACACGGTCTCCGTCCGCGACCTGGCGCCGCAGAGGCAGCAGACCACTACCCCGAACACTCCACGGTAACTATGAACCCTGTATCCAAGGTGACACCGCGCACACCAAGCCCTACACAGACTCCTCACGACACTCATATACCGGGCGTCTTGTACGCGTATATTCCAGGCGCCTCGCACACGCGTGAGGGATCACTGACGCCTCCAGTTAGGCCGGAACCAGCACAACCTCCGTCTCCGGTGCAAGTACCACCGGCACCTATGCAATCACAGCCAGTGCTACGTAGATCGCAGCGACAGATTCGACCACCTGATAGACTTAACCTGCAAATATACTTGTAAGAAACTTCGCCCCATGGGGACTCTTTTTAAAACAAAGGGAGGGTGAATGTGGTGAACTACATATACCTGTCTGGACATGCCCCCTGCTGACTGCTCCTGTGGCTCCTCCCACTGACCCCGGTATAAAGGTGATGGAGGTCTGAGCCCGGCCTCACTGTCTCCAGGATGTAGTATGGTGGTCAACTACTGCTTGTTCCTTCTTCCAGTCAATAAAAGCCGATACCTCGCCTTTACGTCTCAGAGTGAGTTATTGATGGTGCATCACCAGCGTAATGTTTTACAATGCCACAACTGGGGTTCTATTCCTCCCACTGTCTGTGAAGAGCTTTCACACCATGTTCAGGAACAGGTATTACCCCTCAAAGGGCATCAGGCTCTTGAACCAGAGGGGATAACTTCATTTGCCCCATCACTGAACTGGAGTCACTTTCAAGGACTCTTCATCTCAGTTTCTTGATATTTATTGTTTATATATTATTATTTGTTTTTTTCACTTTCATTTTGTATTTGCATAGTTTTTTGCCCATTGGCGGTTCTCTGCCTGTTGGGTGTCTTCTTTCATTGATTCTATTGTGTTTCTTGTATTTATTGTGATTGCCCACTTTATAGTGCTATATATACTGTATGTACTTTGAATATAAATCGATGTTAAACTTTCTCCCATTAATTATATGGACCTCCCCTGGGTGGTCTGGTCTCTTCCCATATTCCAAAAGCATACGCATTAGTAAATTGACTTGCAATGTTAGTGTTGGAAGCATGGCAACACTAACAAGCTGTTCCCAGCACATCCTTTGTCTGTGTTGCTCTTTGATGCAAAGCTATGCATTTCACTCTTACGTTTCAATGTACATGTGATAAATAAGGCAATCATTAAAAATCACTAAGTGGGAGCAAATTCAAGCTTTCCTTGTGAAAAAAATATTAACAACTCATAGCCTGAAACAGTAATTATCAAAGGAGAATCTCACCATTCTGAAGAGGTTTCAAAATATGACAATTTAAAGAAAATAATAGACATCCAACAGTTCTCTCTTTATTTACGTTTTACATAGTGACAAATGATATATTGTGCAATTTATGTTATGTAACACCCTGGGAAAGGTTTCACTGCTAATGGGATAGTCTTTCTGTAGAAGCAGTGTTTGGGTTATGGTTAGAGATAATGGGTGCTTTGGAATGCGAGCCATCCAATAACAGGAGGATGTTTTTGTGCTGTGTGCCTGACACCAGGGTGATCGGGTCCTTTGTTCGGTGGGAGATGAAGAGAGAAGACACCAGAGCGGAGCCATGACCCGACCAAGGCCGAGAGATCGAAGGAGGATCGGCGAAGGGAAACCATAAGCTCCAACTTGTGCACATTAGACTGTTTCATTAAAATGGCCCCTTTTCATTTTTGCTTTTCCTTGACTAACCCTGTAGTCAGATTAGGAACCATAAAGCTAAGTCATTTACTTGTATGCGGTGAGCTGTCTGTTATTTCGTTGTACTGATCTGTAATAGGGTAACACATCACACAGAATCCACACAAATGGGGGGGGGGGGGGGCGGTTTAGGGATGGACTCACATCTCAATCTCCCCCATTCAGCAGGGCCAGAGATTGTCTTCCCTCGACTTACCTAGCTGACAGAACCTGAGGCTTACAATTAAATAGCTATTCACTTTGAATTCGGACAGTTTAATCATTTTTGGCAATTATACTGAAAAAAATTTTTTTCCCCACAAGAGTAAATGTCCAACTATTTATCAATCTTACTTTACAGTGTTATGAATGTACCACAGCTCTGAGGGGCCGAAGGGTGCGGGACCAGCCCCCTCCTTCCGGAGAATCGCAAGATCGCTATTAATTCGGGTCTTGGACCCAGGAAATGAGAGACAATGCAACGGATTTGACCATTGTTCTTAGAGACACCTGTGTGAATTGCAACTTTATACTACGTGCCAGCTATCAGGGACATGGACACCCTCGGGCAATGTGGGGTGGGGATTGTATCACCCTACCTTGATTGACATCTACAAATCTGCCAGTCACGATAAAAAGGGGACTGCAGGAGGCAGTACCCCAGCGACGCACCAGAAGGAGACCATCGCTCATCGCTCCCGTGAGGACGGGAAGCTGTTCGGGAGCCACGTGTGATTTGGTTCCCCTAGCTTGGGGAATGAGTGGCTGATAACCCCAAAAAGGACTTCGAACTGACAACGGGGAACCCACGTTCCCGATTCAACGAGTTGAGTCCAAAAGGCTGGCAAGTTTATTTTCTCTCTCCAACACGTGAGACCCCAGCGGTCCCCGAAAGGCTAAAAGCCTGCATGAACTTCAGAGACTTTGATATTTCCATCGGACAATAGTTTTACCCCTAGACAAACGATAGAGCTACTTCTTAATGTTGATTATTACTATACCCGCGCTTTAGATTGAGTATTGACGACGTATATTATCTGAATGTTTGCATTAACCTTACTTTTGTGCTCCTTCATAAATAAAAATGTTTAAAAATAGTACCATCAGACTTCAGCGGACCTCTCTCTCTTTGCTGGTAAGTGACCCAGTTACGGGGTTCGTAACAACATTGGGGTACTCGTCTCAGGATTTGACACCAAATTGGAGGGCCAGTGAATCGGGCTTAAGTCAAAAATTTGGATCTGGTAACGGGTAGCCAGACGGGAAACCAGCAAAGATGGATTTGCAGCTGAGGATTTGGAAAATATCCCTGAAAAGGTACTAGCGAGTGGGACGGATCAGTTAGAGTTGGAGAAATGAAGGTTGGAACATGAATTTAAAGTAAAGCAGCTGGAAGCAGCTGAGAAGGAGAAGGAAAGGGCACAGGCATTCCAACTAAAGGAGTTAGAGGTGAAACGGGATTATGAGCTCCAGCTAAAGGGGCTGGAAGCAGCTGAGAAAGAGAAGGAGAGAGAGTATGAAGAGGCAGAGAAACAGAGGCAACATGACTTGGATATGGAGAAGTTAAGGCAAGAGCGAAGAGCTCAAGGGTCAGACCGAGAGGAGCAGTTTAATGTTAGTCGGGAGTTGAGGGTAGTACCTCCATTCGAAGAGACGGATGTTGATAGTTATTTCTTGCTTTTCGAAAAGGTGGCAGTGAATCAGAAGTGGCCCAAAGAGCAGTGGGTGGCGTTGTTACAAAGTGTGTTAAAAGGGAAGGCACAACGAGCATATGCGGCATTGTCCATGGAGGAGGGGGGAGCGAAGAATTATGCCAAAGTAAAGGAGGCCATTCTCCGGAGTTACAAGCTAGTACCTGAAGCCTATAGACAAAGGTTCAGAAATTTACGGAAAGGGTGGAATCAAACGTACACCGAGCTAGCCCATGAGAAGGGTGTGCTCTTGGACCGTTGGTGCACCGCGGAACAGGTGGACGAGGATTATGGGCGTATCAGGGAGTTATTTCTGATTGAGGAATTAAAAGGGTGTGTTCCGGAGGAGATCCGGATGTATTTGAATGAGAAGCCGAATAAGTCCATCTCAGAAATAGCTAGGTTCGCAGATGAATATGCCCTAACCCACAGGACAAAGTTTTCCTCGATAAAAAGTTACCCGAGAGACCGTCGGAACGGTAGGGAAAGCCCGCCGGCTAAGGGAGAAACTCCGCTGGGAGCTAGCAGAAAAAGTGAGGATAACAGGCCGGAAACCTGGAGATTTCCTGGTTTGACCTGTTTTAATTGTGGAAAGGTGGGACATATTGCATCAAAATGCCCCGCTCCGAGGAAGGAGCCAGAAAAAGGGAAAGCAGCTATCCCTATAGGCTGTATTGCGTCGATCAGAAAATCGACGAGAGGGCCCCAGGTAGATGGAATACAGGAGGGGCGGGAGACGTTTAGTTCCGAAGGAACCGTGTCTTTGAGGGGGGGACCCACCAATTCCCGTACGGAGTTGGAGAGACACGGGGGCGGAGCTATCATTGATTAGCAGTAACGTGTTAAAATTCGGACTTCAGACGGGAGAGGTAGCCCTGAGAGGCATAGGAAAACGGACCGAAGTGGTGCCTTTGCATAGGGTCCTTCTAGATTGCGAGTTGGTGTCGGGACCAGTGGAACTGGGGGTCCTGCCGGAGTTGCCAGGGGAAGGCATGGACGTCCTTCTGGGTAACGACCTAGCGGGTGGGAAGATGGGTGCAGCCGTGAAGCTGACAACCCAGCCTGCGAGGGTTGAGGCCCCTCCCTCAGATCCTAAGATCTATCCCGCATGCGCGGTCACTCGCAGCATGTCGAAAAAGGCAGCTGAGAATGAGAGCAGTTTAAATTTAGCCAGTTTTGATTTGGCCGAGACGTTTCTACCGACTCTGTACCAGAGGAAGAGGGTCAGAGGAAGGTAAACCGGAGAGTAGGGAGGGAGGAGAGAGAAAAGGGGGGGGGGGGAGGTAGACCTTCCCTTAGCAAGAAGAGAGTTTGTACGGGAACAGGGAGGTGACGAGGAGCTGACAGCCTTGAGGGAGTCGGTTCTTTCTGAGACCCAGATTGAGACAGAGCCCGAGGGTTACTACCTGAAGGAGGGTGTGTTGATGAGGAAATGGAGGCCCCCCGCGGTGCTGGTCGATGAGGACTGGGCGGTGGTACATCAGATAGTAGTTCCGAAAGTGTATCGGGATGAAATTTTGAACTTAGCTCATAAGGGACCTTTAGGGGGGCATTTGGGAATAACGAAGACAGTGGATCGGGTTCAGAGAGAGTTCTATTGGCCAAACCTGAGAAAAGATATTACTGAGTATTGTAAAAGGTGTCATACATGCCAAGTGGTGGGTAAGCCGAACCAAGTTATCCCTAAGGCACCCCTCCGACCCATCCCCGCATGCGAGGAGCCTTTCTCCCGAATCGTTGTGGATTTTGTGGGACCCTTACCTAAAACTGCGAGTGGGCGGCAGTATATCATGACCCTGATGTGTGCCGCTACACGATTTCCAGAGGCCGTGCCTCTGGGTAATATTAGGACCTCTGTGGTGGTGAAGGCCCTCATTAAATTCTTTACCACTGTGGGGCTGCCTAAGGAGATACAATCGGACCAGGGAAGTACATTCACGTCTAGCGCATTTCGGCAGCTGATGACCCAGTTAGGGGTAAAACAGATTCTGGCCTCTGTGTATCACCCGGAGTCCCAAGGAGCATTGGAAAGGTTCCACGCTACACTAAAGACCATGCTTAAAGCTTATTGTCAGGAGAACATTCGAGACTGGGATGAGGCTTTACCCCTTTTGTTATTTGCCGTAAGGGATACAGTCCAGTGCTCTCTGGGGTTCAGTCCGTTTGAGCTCGTTTTCGGTCACAGGCCCAGGGGACCCCTAACCCTACTGAAAGAAAAGTGGTCTAGCCCGACCGTCCAAGTCAGTGTGATCGACTATGTTCTGAAATTCTGGGAAAGGCTGCATAAAGTATGCGCCTTGGCCAAAGAAAACCTTAAAGACTTTCAGGAAAAAATGAGTCAGTGGTATAACCCAAGAGCGAGAGAACGAGAGTTTCACGTAGGCGACCAGGTCTTGGTCCTATTCCCGGTAGTTAATCACCCCCTTCAGGCGAGGTTTCAAGGACCATATACAGTGCGTAAGAAAATAGACTCGCTGAATTACGTGATCGAAACCCCCGACTGGCGAAAGCTGACCCAGTTAGTTCATGTGAACATGATGAAAAGGTACCATGAAACCACCCCCGCGGTGGTCGGGGCGGCCATGAAAGCCGATGAGGTAGAGGGGGATGGTAAGGAGGGACCAGAACGGTTTGAAAAGATAGGTATAGTCCCCACCAGATTGGAGAACTCTGTCGTATTGGCAAGCATTGCGGATAAAGTTAGCCACTTAAAGCCTGAACAGCTGGAGCAGGTAATACAGCTCATTAACCGGCATGCAGACTTATGTCCAGATGTTCCCCGAAGGTGTAGTGGGACGAAATATGATGTGATAGTTACCTCAACCCAACCTATAAAACAGGCCCCTTATCGGATGAATTCTGAAAAGAGCCAGCTAGTAGAAAAGGAGATTGAACATATGCTAGCTGCTGGGATAATCCGCGAATCCTCTTCCGCGTGGGCTTCTCCTTGCGTGGTTGTCCCAAAACCAGACGGTACCATAAGATTCTGTACCGATTACCGGAAGGTCAACGCGGTCACCCAGACCGATGCTTACCCTATCCCCCAGGTGGATGATTGCATTGATAAAGTGGGGAAGGCGAGGTACATCACAAAAATTGACTTGTTAAAGGGGTACTGGTGTGTTCCTTTAATGGACAGGGCTCGAGAGATTTCAGCCTTTGTCACCCCGTCTGGGTTGTACAAGTACAACGTTATGCCGTTTCGGATGAAAAATGCACCAGGGACATTTCAGCGGACGATAGACGCTGTGATAAAGGGGTTAACCCACACCAAGGCTTATCTTGACGATGTGGTAGTTTGGAATGACACCTGGGGGGAGCACTTGGAGGCTGTAGAAAATCTGTTTACCCAAATGTCGGCAGCCCACCTTACAGTAATCCTCGCAAAGAGTGAGTTTGGTCATGCCACGATCACCTATCTGGGGTATGTGGTGGGAGACGGGCAGTTGGCCCCTGTGCAGGCGAAGGTCCGGGCTATTTCTGAGGTCCCTGTACCCTACAATAAAAGGGCCCTGAGGAGGTTTTTGGGCATGGTGGGATACTATCGGAAATTCTGTAAAAATTTCGCGGACATTGCGCTCCCCCTTACAAAACTCCTACGGAAGGAGGAAAAATTTGAGTGGGGTCATTCTTGTCAGAATGCCTTTGAAAAGTTAAAAGCCATATTGTGCCATGACCCTGTGTTAAAAGCACCCGATTTGTTAGCCCCCTTCTCCTTGGCAACGGACGCCAGTGATGAGGCTGCAGGAGCAGTCCTCTTACAGCAAGCAGGGGATGGAGTGGAGCACCCGGTAGCATATTTCTCTCGGAAGTTCAATGTACACCAGAGGAATTACTCTACCGTGGAAAAGGAATTGTTGGCACTTGTGTTGGCGATACAACATTTCGAAGTGTACATTTGTCCAGCGCAAAAACCCCTAGTGGTCTATACCGATCACAACCCGTTGGTATTCTTGGCCAATATGAAAAATAAAAACAGGAGGTTATTGAGCTGGAGTCTGATGCTGCAAGAATTCGATATTAAGATACAGCACATTAAGGGGAGTGATAATGTGCTAGCGGATTGTTTATCTAGATGCTGAATTAAATGTATAACTGTATGGCTCTGTAGTTAGAAAAAAAAAGCTTGTGTATTGTGTTAGATTCTAAAATCCTGTAAGACTCTGTACTACTTCGTTTTCACCGCTGGTGAAAACGCTTTGAAGAAAGGGGGTGTTATGAATGTACCACAGCTCTGAGGGGCCGAAGGGTGCGGGACCAGCCCCCTCCTTCCGGAGAATCGCAAGATCGCTATTAATTTGGGTCTTGGACCCAGGAAGTGAGAGACAATGCAACGGATTTGACCATTGTTCTTAGAGACACCTGTGTGAATTGCGACTCTATAGTACGTGCCAGCTATCAGGGACATGGACACCCTCGGGCAATGTGGGGTGGGGATTGTATCACCCTACCTTGATTGACATCTACAAATCTGCCGGTCACGATAAAAAGGGGACTGCAGGAGGCAGTACCCCAGCGACGCACCAGAAGGAGACCATCGCTCATCGCTCCCGTGAGGACGGGAAGCTGTTCGGGAGCCATGTGTGATTTGGTTCCCCTAGCTTGGGGAACGAGTGGTTGATAACCCCGAAAAGGACTTCGAACTGACAACGGGGAACCCACGTTCCCGATTCAACGAGTTGAGTCCAAAAGGCTGGCAAGTTTATTTTCTCTCTCCAACACGTGAGACCCCAGCGGTCCCCGAAAGGCTAAAAGCCTGCATGAACTTCAGAGACTTTGATATTTCCATCGGACAATAGTTTTACCCCTAGACAAACGATAGAGCTACTTCTTAATGTTGATTATTACTATACCCGCGCTTTAGATTGAGTATTGATGACGTATATTATCTGAATGTTTGTATTAACCTTACTTTTGTGCCCCTTCATAAATAAAAACGTTTAAAAATAGTACCATCAGACTTCAGCGGACCTCTCTCTCTTTGCTGGTAAGTGACCCAGTTACGGGGTTCGTAACAACATATAACTCAAAATATTCACTGGCGCAAAGTCCCAACATGAATAAATCTCTCACAGCTGCCTCAGATCCATGTGTTTGATCGACCTAACCTCAGCTGCTTCATGACTTTTGCTCCACTATGTTGGAAATGGGCATCCTTGTTGATGAATGCTTATTACTATTCATAACTCATTAAACAAAGTGAGCTCCTCCTGCAAACAGCAAGATTTACTCAACATTCAAGCATGGGTAATTGAGTGAGGATTATCTTCAACAGGAGAGTATCTAGTTATCTTCCTTCAATATTCGTGGCATTGCAATCACTCATTCTCCCAGCATGACCACTGAGGAGTTTTTACTAAATAATGTTAAATGGACCAGCCATATTAAAATTGTGGTTACAGGAGCTGCTCAGAAGCTGGGTGTCCTCCAGCGAGCAATTCACATCCTGATATCTACAGCCCGAATAAGTGGACCTTCAACAATATTCAAACATCTTGACACCATCTACAACAAAGTACGTCTCTTTGTGGCATGCCGTCTATCATCCTAAATGTTTAAGGAGAATTTAAGGGAAAACTTCTTCACTCAGAGGGTGCTGAGAGTGTGGAATAAGCTGCCAGTGGAAATGTTACTTCCAGGTTTGATTCAACATTTAAGAGAAATGGGTGGGAGGGGTATGGAGGGCTATCGTCCAGATGCAGGCTAAGGGAACTAGGCAGAATAGTTTGGCATGGATTAGATAGGCTGAAAGGCTTGTTTCTACATAGGAAATCATTTTGCAGTTGTATAATACTTTGATTAGTCTACAGCAACACCCAGAAAATGCTGGAGGAACTCAATAGGCCAGGCAGCATCTATGGAAAATGGTTGTTACGGGCTGAGACCCTTCATTAGGAGTCTTTCCTCATGTTTTTGATTAGTCTGCATATGGATTACTGTGTGCAGCCTGGTCACCCTGTCATAGAAGGACATGGAACCTTTGAGAGTGCTCAGAAGCATTTTCCTAGTTTGCTTCCTGGATTAATTATTATGGACAAATTTAGAGTGTTTTCTCTAGAGTGTCAAGAGCTGAAGGGAAGACCTGATAGAAGTTTATAAAATTCTGAGAGGAATAGACAGTCAGAATCTTTTTTTTCCCATGGTAGAAATATCAACTACTGGAGGTTATAGTTCTAAGGTGAGAAAGGTCAGCTTGAAGAGAAAGATCACTAACTGGTAGGACCCCTAGAATGTGATCCTCTGCAATCAGGAGGGATTACTTTAGTATGGCATATTGCATGGCACAGTTATTTAGGGCTGAAGGGCCTGTTCCTGTGTTGCATTATTCAATGACTCCTTTGTATAAGGACCTCTCAGGCACTGATCCTCATAGAAGCTAAAGGACAGATGATGCTGAAAAGTACCACCACCTGCAGGCTCCTCTCCAAGTCACAGACCATCCAACCTGGATATATCTAATCATTGTTCTACTGATGCTGGAGTTAACTTCTGAATGTCCTTTCCACAAAACACTGCAGAATTAGCTCTACCACATGGCTGGCAGCATTTCACCACCATCTTCTTTGTAACTATTAGGCAGCCTTGCTAAATACCTTGCTAGCACTGCCCATCCTGCTTAGAACATTGAAGACGCTACGAAAATTATTTTGTTTTCATGACCCCAATTGGATTCTTTGACTTGCTGTTCAGGAAAGTACAGTACGCTTCACATTGTGCAAGTGATAAAAGTAATGAGCTCTATGCGGGTGAACTTCCTGCTGTGTTGTCCCACTGTGATGTGAGTACCTTGGCATACCCTGCAGGAAATGCTGATAAGCATTTTTTTGTAAAAAAAAAAGGAAACAGATTGATGTAGAAACATTTAGGATGATTGAAACAGATTACCAGAATCTTATTTTATTTGTGAACTTGTAACTTGGTTTGAAAATGTACATTAAAAACATTGATAGTAGTTGATCAGCCATGATCTCAGAATGGCGGTGCAGGCTCGAAGGGCCGAATGGTCTACTTCTGCACCTATTGTCTATTGTCAAGTGCAACTTATAAATAGGTTTCATGGAATTACTAAATTGTTGAAATTTACTACAGAGAAGGAGCAAGCTATTTAATCCTTCTCAGCCATGTTGACAAAGAATGACCTAGTCAGGCTAATCCCTCGTTTTCAAAATCAGTTTCTCTTTACATTTAGGTTTTTATTGTTATATAAAATAGCTGCTTTCCAGAAGGAACAGATGAATGTTACAAGAGGTATTGTGAAAAGCAAATAGCAAAGCCCACTAGAAGCATGCCTGACTGCAACCATCGACCCTCATTGACCTGTTTGAGAGAGGTCTTTGATTCAGACTCAGTTCAATGTTGTCTTGAAGTTGAAATCAGCTTTTCAGTCAGTCAGTGTCTGCACACGCGTCCAGATCAAGGTTGTGTTTTTGACAGGAGCTGAATGGATCCAGCAGAAAACAAAACAAAGAATGGGAGAGAATTATAGACAGCGAAGATCATTTTGTTGTGTTATTGTTGAATATTTGATGTTTTGGTATTATCAGTCCTTAGGAGGTGGATCATTAGATTAAGGTGGACGTTTTTCATAGGATGAAATTTCACCTTGACTGTTGGGTAGCTGCCAGAAGTTTAGAATTGCTCCCATAGAATGGGTTGCCTCAAGAAATGGCTCAATGATATGTCTTTATCACTGTCGTAAAGAATGTTTTTGGGCCCCATAGACTTTTACAAGTCTATGTTAAGGCCTGAGAAGCTAATGCTCATGTATTTTCTAGCCTCATTGTCCCCTAATTTAATTATATAATGTAGCATTTAAAGCAGTATGTTACAATATGTTATTAGAGGGAATTCCATAGATCATTTTCTTTGACTTGAAGCAAGATTTGACTGGAACTTTTGAGAGGATACAGAGCCGGAAAGATCACAAGAGGCATAGCATTGTAAGACTATGATGTAAATTGAAATAACTTCTACCAAAAAAAAGTTAGATCATGTACAATATGGATGTGCATAATAAGGAAAATAAAGCAATAACTTACCACAAAGATTACAATGGCCCTGATTTTTATTTTAGATTCCTCTATAAAACTGTGCATCATGCATGGAGGTATCCAGAAAGTAAAGTGCAGAAATCTCCATGTCTCAAGCCATGTATGGAATTCTCAGGGATAGATAGGTGGTGTGATCTACTTTTGAGGATCTGATCTTTCACTCATGCCGAATGTTATAAAATTAAACTTGTGCAGTGATTGTGTACAAACCATGAGTAGGAGGAAGTTGGAATTAACCCAAGGGATGTCTCCGCTAATCCCAAGCTGAGTTGAGGAGACAGGCACTCTCAGTACAAGATTTAAGTGATTCTCTAAAAGACAAAAAAAAAAATTATTAAGGGGTGTGTAAGGTTATACTTCCCAAAGCAAGACTTCTTTCACCCCATATGCCCACATGCTTTATCAATAATCAGCTAGGGGAGCCCAGATAAGTCAAAATTGCCTCACACTCTAATCATGTAGGTCCACCTGCATTTCACAATCCTGATTAAAATATTTCAATATCTTGATAAAATGGCTCTATATTACCATATAAATAACACCTCACTCCAGATAAAATACATCGTTCTGAGATGCGGAGATTTGGCTGATTCGCTTCCTTGTTTACTTCACGATGCAAAATTTGATTCTATCAAAATGTATACATTATTTGAGTACAAGTCATCTTAATGATATTTTATGTTGAATCTTACCCTATTTTATTTTTTTTAAATATATGGCCCTTTGGAGAATTGGAGTGAAGAACAATGTTATCGTAGGATGTGAAAACTAAGTTTTAGGCACAAAACTCTGTCATGATAATCTCACTCTCTGCCTAACACAAAAGGTTTAATTGTTACATGTGAGGAACATTGATTTGAGATGTAAGAGTTAGTAGATTATTCATTAATTTGGGGAATTATGCAACAAAGTTAAAATATCAGAGTTTATTTTGAAAGCACCTCTAGGTCCCACAGCATCTGCCTCAGGGTGATATGGTCAGAGCTTTTGAAAATCAGATTGTCAAATGGGCTGGCTGCCCAATTTTGCAGCTGATGGAGAAGCCAGCTTGTCCTTCGAATGTTAATGAAGTCTGGGAGTTAAAACAGATTTTGAGCCAATACTGTGGCTAAGATCTTCATTTGATCTTTATGCTTTACTGTTGTTTTCTTAGATACTGAACTTGAAAAAGATGTACATTAAGAGATGCTCCATAAGTTCCTGAGAGAGGCTATTGTGGAAAATATGGAGAACAAACATTTCCACCAGCTGGATAGAATAAATAGCCTGCACGATTTATGGTAATTGGCCATGATTCTTTGTCAAATTATATAAATGCATATTTTTATTTCTGCTACATGTAATATAGTGAATAATTTTTAAATAAGATTCTAGCTGGATAACAGTCAAGTGTGCCTGAGATGCTTGGCTGAGAATTTGCAATTTGAAGAAAATATTCCAGCAATTTCTCTTATATAATGCATCTATGCAAATGAGAAAACACTTCAATAAGAGTTTTACACTATATGTCATTTCCTTTTCATGGCCTGTTGATATCTTTTCCACTTTCTCATACTAAGACAATAACTGCATAATAACTCCATAAGTTCTTCAAGCAAATGCAATAGTCTGTTTCTTAATTTCCTAGTGAAATAAAATATATATTCCCCTTTGGCCTCGCGGTATTACTTTGGCAAAAAGTAATTGTCTAAGGAATATATCTGGCATATATCAAAAACTTGTATTTTAATAGCTTGGAAAACAAATTGCTTAATTTGCTTTTCTCATTATATTTGAAACATTAAGTGCATTTTTATACTCGTACAGAAATTATTCATTTTCTTCCATTCATGTTACATTGGAGATATGAACAAATTCACTGAGTAACTATTTGTATGTTGTCACAATTTTCCATAGATTTTGCTTTGTTTGCCAACCTGGATAAAGTTACATCTGTAAATAATGACTGCCTTTGAGGTATAAAGAAGTAATCACATAAAGAAAAACAGTAAATGCTGAAAACATTCAGCAGATTAGGCAAGTTCTGTGGAAAGGGAAATAGTTAATGTTTCATGTTCTGGATGGTTCACTATCATTTCAAAGGATATGTCCCAGGTCTAGCACGCAAATGCCACTATGACAACAGAAAGGTAGTGCCTCTACTTCCTTAGGAGTTTGCGAAGATTTGACATGTCATCTATACCTTTGACAGACTTCCATAATTGTGTGGTGGAGAATATACTGACAGGCTGCATCCCAGTCTGGCATGGAAACGCCAATGCCCTTAAATGGAAAGTCCTACAAAAACTAATGGATGCAGCCCTGTCCATCATGGGTAAAGCTTGACCCTCCATTGAGTACATCTACATGGACTGTTGTTGCAAGAAAGCAGCATGCATTTTCAAGGACCCCCATCATCCAGGTCATGCTCTCATCTCCCTGCTGACATCAGGAAGGAAGTATAGGAGCTTGAGAACTTGTACCACCAAGTTCAAGAACAGTTATTACTCCTCAACTATCAGGCTCTTGAACCAGAAGAGAAAACTTCACTCGCCTTATCACTAAACTGTTCTTACAACCTATAGATTCACTTTCAAGGACTGTCTCATGTTCTTGAGATTTATTGTCTATTTATTATTGTTATTTCTACTTTTTCCTTCTTTTTGTGTTTGCACAGATTGTCTTTTGCATATTGGTTGTCTGCCTGTCCTGTTGAGAATGTTTTTTTATTGATTCTATAGTGTTTCTTGTATTTACTATGAATGCTTTCAAGAAGATGAATTTCAGGTTTGCATATGGTGGCATTTACACTTTGATAATAAATTTACTTTGAACTTTACTAAGAAAATGAAACAAGATTGTCTAGGTAGCTGAGAAGATCAGAGAAGGCAATAGGTAAAATAATGGGGCAATTAAGATGAAATTAAATTTCTTTGGCAGTATAAGGTATTTTATAGTCAGGGGAGTGTTGTATTGTCTGAACTTTTAAAATAAATAAAATGCTAAGTGTAAGTGTAAGAAAGAGCAGGTTACCCAAGACTGGAGAACTTGCTGCAATAAAAAATCTGGTGGAGGAACTCAGCTAGTCAAACAGCACCTGTGACAGCAAAACAGTTGTTGATATTTTGTGATGAAACCCTGCATCAGGATAGAGAGTGAGTGAAAATGGACAGCATAAAGAAGAAAAAGAGAGTGGGGACACAGGAATCCAGCAGGTTGTTTCTTGCTTCAGATTCTAGTATCTTCAGACTCTCATGTCCCTATTGGACATCTGGAGAGTCCTGGTATGTGTATTTAGTCCCTTGAGAAAGTACTTAGCCCCTACAACAATTATTTTCACCTTTTACTGTCTCATTTTCTAAATTTGGAATATGTTGAAAAGGATTTGTCAAATCAAAAATTCCAAAATCTGTGAAGAATTTACTAAGAATTAAAAACCAAAATTGAGGCTGAAGAAGTATTTTCTCCCCTTTATAATTACTATGCTTACTTTCCCCAGGTGCAATACTGTATATTACCTTACTAACTCACCCAAGTTGTTGATGTAGAAAATTGGAGAATCACTTATTCTCAATGAATTCATAAGAATAAGTACTTCCCTTTCTGAAAGGTCCAACAGTATGGTAGATTTTCAACAAACCAAGCCAAAATGAAGACAAAAGAGCATTCAAAGCAAGTCAGGGGAATGACAATAGAGAAGCACAAATCTGCAAAAAGGTGTAAGACTTTCTCAAAGGCACTGAATATACTTCTCTTACAAGGGTCATTCTTCTCCAGTGATGAAAGGCAGCCTGATCTGAGGCAATGTGTCTGTGATTTCATATTTTTAATTCTCTGTCACGAACCACAGCCACATTGTCCCTCTAAGCTTAGTCACCAGAGAAGACCAACACTTGTAAAAGAGGCTACTGCGATGCCAACAGTCATTCTTAGTGAGCTGCAGAGTTCAATGGCTGCAACTGGAGATGAAGTTCGTGGGTCACAATCTGTAAGGCCTTGCACAAAAAGGGTATTTATGGAAGAGTGGCAAGGAAGAAGCCCATAAAGACTTTGCAAAGCATCATTTAGAATACACTGTAAACATGTAGAAGAAGGTCTTCTGGTCAGATGAGACTAAAGTGGAACACTAAAGCAGTACATATAGTGTAAACCTAATACTGCACATCCGCTAGGTAACACCATCCCTACTGTAAGATATAGTGGAGATAGCACTATATCACTATAGCACTATGGCACTATGGGAATTCTGTTCAGCGGTAGGGACTGGAAATCTGGTCAGGATTGATGGGAAGACAAATACAGCTAAATACAGAGAGATCCTACATAAAAACCTGCTAGCTTCTGCCACAAAGCTGAAAATGGGGAGGAAGTTTGACTTTCAGTAGCACAACGACCCAAAGCAAACTGCCAGAGCTACCACGGAGTGGCTTCAAATGAAGAAAATTGATGTCATTGAGTGTCCAAGTCAAAGTCATGATCTTAACCCGATCAAACATCTCTGGCATGACCTCAAGATTGTTCCCTAACTAACCTGGCACAGCTTGAGCAATTTTGCAAGGAAAATGGGCAAATCTTACTCCATCACATTGCTTTTCCAAAACGACTACTATCATTAATAGCTGCAAGTGGAGGTTCAACCAAGTACTGAGCAAAGGGCAGCGAATACTTTTGAACTGCTGACATATCAGTATTTCATGCTTTACAATAGTCCCTGTTTTTTTAGCTTTACTGTGAAAAAAAAAGCATGTGATTCACAAATTCTCAGTTAAATGGATCAAAATCCCTGGTAATAATGCTTATTTTTTTGAACAAAGTGTTGAGGGCTGAATACTTTTACAAGGCACTGTAAATGGATGATGAAGCGTAACAATGCAAAAGATCAAAGTAAGAATGGGATGATAAATAGAAAAACAGGAAACAAAAATGGCAGCTCAGGAGGCCACAAGTACAAACCTAAAGAACAATAAATATATTTGAAACTTCTTTAGATATTCAAAGACTACTGATAGCCCTAATAGAAAATTAAATAATGAGAGAAACTGCCTGGAAAATCAACTGCGTGATGCTCAAGTTCTCATTGTTAAACAATTTTTTTATATGAATAAATAAAACATTTTAACAGCCGCTTCATGGTTTTCTTCGCTCACTTCTAATGTTTAAAGGCAGTTTTGGGTGTAAGAGCGTTGTACTCAAATGCTGTTTCTGTGTTGGAACTCATGGGGTTTTGGACATTCCCAATACCTTCTCATCTAGGAGCATCTTTCATGTCCTTTGACTCTGGAGAACCTAACTGTGCAAACAACTGGATATGATCACTGCAGTGCCAGATTTGAATGCCTGTAAGCTACGTTATTCCATCAGCTCCATTCTAAAATCTCCAGCTAAATAGCAGGGAGTGGGCTCAATCTATTGGAAAAATATACATAAAGTAAAAGTAAAAGGGAAGGAGAAGGCAGGAGAGGTTATTGGATTCTCCAGACTAAAAAAATAGGCAAAGTTTAGGAAGGTTATAAACTTAATTTTGGGCAACAACAAAGTTGAGATGAGGAATGGCGAGTACAAGACTGGGCCTGTACTTGGCAGAGTTTAATAAGATGAGCAGGGATCTCATTGAAAACTACTGAAAGTCAAACGGCTGCATGGAGTGGACATGAGGAAGATATTTCAAACAGTAGGAGAGTCTAGGTTTTAGAGTAAAAGGTCGTTACTTTAGAACAGAGATGTGTAGGAATTTCTTTAGCCAGAGGGTGTGAATCTGTGGAATTCATTGCCACTAATCGCAATAGCAGCCAAGTCACTGGGTATAGCTGAAGCGGAGGTTTAAAGGTTCTTGGTTAGTAAGGTTGTCAAAGGATACAGGGAGAAGGCAGGACAATGCGGTTAAGAGCGAATAATGAATCAGCCATGATCAAACAGTGGAGCAAACTTCATGGGTCAAATGGCATAAGGTTGCTCCTATGTCTTTTGGTCTTAATTTCTTCAGCTCTTACTTTATGACTTTATGTTATGCTCACCAGGTAGGGAAAATACCTTTTGTCCCCAGCTACCTTATTAAAGCTTCTTGATCCTTAACCCTCGCAAGAAAGTAAAATCTCAAAAGTGTACAACGTACTGGTCAGAGAGGCTTTTCAGTGAACTTAATTTCATCTTTGCCATAGTGGGGCAAGGAAAGGAGAGGAGGGTCAATGATAAGCACAACCTTTCTGTGCTGTAATGTTCTGTGACTCTATAACCTATGAAACAGATGGTTTTACATAACGGAGTATAGCATAGTGGCTGATACAAGGCTATCAAGCCATTACAAGCCACTGTAAATTATGCCGAAATTTATTTGTTTCATTAACTTCCACACCAACAATATTTGTGTCAATACAGTTCCTAAACAAGAACAAAACACTCTAGAATCTCTAGGACATAAATAATGGACTACTGCGTGTGGTGCATTATAAAATACTTGTATATCTTACAACCCCATTATCTGGCTCTGCTCTGTTACAGGAGTCAAACTGGATACACTGGAGGCTGTAGCAGAACAATGGACCCTACAGAAAATCCTGGCAATGTTTGTCACCCTCTGCATGTGCACGCCATCTTAGCTAAACAGAGAAGCACTTTCATTAGTAGATTAAGACAACTGCACTGCTCCAAAGAGCGCTATATAAGGTAATTCTTACTCTTGGCTATTAGGCTCAGTGAATCAATGTATAGCCAAGGATGTGTTGACCCTCTCTTATTAGACTGTTTGAGGTAACTTATTTTTTATTTCTTTCTTGCTTCTCCTCTAATATTTGTACATTTGTATATCTGTGTACTTGTAATGCTACTGTGACACTGTAACTTCCTTTTGTATCAAAGTATCTATCTAATCTTCTCTTGTCAGAAGCCAGTTAGCAATATTCACCACTTAATGTACCAGCTAAACTCTACATATTATTGCAATGAACTTTCTGTTTCATGCATTATTTCTCTTCATTGTAATTGACTGACAAGCAGGAAGTAATATGATTATTATTTCCCTTAATTTTTCTCAACAAACATAAACTCAAGAGATTCTTCAGCTGATGGAATTCCAGATCAACACACAGAAAAAGCTGGAGGAACTCAGCAGGTCAGGCAGAATTCTATGGAAATTAATTAAGAGTTGAGTGTTGGCTGAGACCCTTCTTCAGAACTGGAAAAGAAGGGGGAAGGTGCTAGCATAAAAAGGAGTCGGGAGGGAATAGAGGATAATCTGGAAAGTGATAGGTGAAGTCAGGTGGTGGGAAAGGAAGAGGGCTGGAGAAGAAGGAATCTGATAGGAGAGGAAAGTGGATCATAGGAGAAAGGGAAGGAGGAGGGGACCCGGGGTAAGTGACAGGCAGGCAGGTGAGGTGAAGAGGTAAGAGGTCAGAGTGAGATTAGAAGAGGAGGAAAGGGAGAGGGGAAAAGAAAAAGGAAGGAAAAAATACCCAATGTTCAGGCCATCACGGTGCATACAAGCAAGATAATTGGAGTAAGCTACTTTTTAAAAATCATGAACAAACATCGGCTCAGAATCATTGATTCAGTACGTTGTGGGGTTTCAGAGTTTGGCAATGGCAGTTGTTGGAGGAAGCATGCACTCAGTGTTTTCCTTGAATAAAATAAACAAAATGCAGGGTAATGATCCTCTAGTGGGATAGTGCCTGTCTTTCTGTGGATTGTGGCCTCTATGGGACATTTTGGTGCTTTTTGTTCTCCTGTGTATCCATTAAATTTCTTGTTTCTCCTTCTGTTGAGCAGTACAGTTTCCCTGAGCTGCTTGAGTGCAGAAAAATAGACGGGAACCTTGTGGATTGATTTTATTAAGGCAGCACTTGAAGATGAGGGACTTTTTTGTACATGTTTTGATCTGAAATGTGATACATGAAAGAAAAATATTTCACAGTAACTTTGAAATGAGAATTAGATTACAAGGGGGTAAAACACAGCAACACTGATGAAGGGACTAAGACAGGGACTCATCAGAGAGCTCTGAAAAATGATGACATAGAACCAACTGGTTGAGCAGTTATGTGTTTATACTGTCTCGGATGTTCAACAGTCACCTGATTAGCATGTATTTAATGCTTGACCATAGATAGAGTCCCTGTTCTATTCCATTACTATTTTATTCTTTATAATGTATGTCCATTTATTAGTCAGACTGTATGTGTTCAATATACACCTTGTAGCCACTTTATTAGGTACACCTGCTCATTAATGAAAATACCTAATCAGCCAAATCACGTGACAGCAACTCAAAGGAAAGAAGCACGTGGACATGGTCAAGAGGTTCAGTTTTTGTTCAGGCCAAATATCAGAATGGGGAAGGAATGTGATCTAAGTGACTGATTCAGGAATGATTACTGGTGCCGGATGGGGTGGGTTGAGTGCCTCTGAAACTGCTGATCTCCGGGATTCTCACACAAAACAGACTCTACTGTCTACAGAGAACGGTGCAAAACATTGACCACAAGTTCTGTGGGCTAAATAGCCTTGTTAATGAGAGAGAGAGTGTGAGAGAGAGTGTGAGAGAGAGTGGGGGAGAGTGGGGGAGAGAGTGTGAGAGAGAGTGTGAGAGAGAGTGTGAGAGAGAGTGTGAGAGAGTGTGTGAGAGAGAGTGTGAGAGAGAGTGGGGGAGAGAGTGTGAGAGAGAGTGGGGGAGAGAGTGGGGGAGAGAGTGTGAGAGAGAGTGGGGGAGAGGGAGAGGGGGGAGGGGGGGAGGGGGAGAGGGGGAGGGGAGAGTGGGGGAGAGGGGGAGGGGGGAGTGGGAGAGGGGGAGTGGGGGAGAGGGAGTGAGAGAGTCGGGTGGGGAGAGGGAATGAGAGAGTCGGGTGGGGAGAGGGGGAATGGGAGAGGGAGAAAGAGAAGAATGGTCAGACTGGTTCAAGCTGACAGGAAGGCAACAGTAACTCAAATACCCACATGTTAGAATAGTGGTGTGCAGAAGAGCATCTCTAAATACACAATATTTTGAAACTTGCAGTGGATGAGTTATGGCTGCAGAAGACTACAAACATCAGGTTCAACTTCAGTTTATTGTCATTCAACCTCACTCACGTTTCCCACCAAACAACATTTCTCTGGACCAAGGTGTGCAACACAGTACATATAACTTACACACACACAACACAAGGTAATATTACCACAAATACATTAATAAAATAATCAGGTGTGTTTACGACTCAAATAAAATGTAAACAGTATACTGATACCATCACTTCATACTTGATGACACCTGTGTGGTGGCAGTGAATTCAGTAGTCTCATGACCTGGAGAACAGGCAGTACATAAAAACACCACTGAGTGTCTCGTTTCATATTTGGTCAGTCCAAACCTTAGGCGAGCCTTCTGCTAAACTTTGCATCAGAATCTTCAGTGTTTGCCCTCATTAACATCTTTAAATTATTTCCACTGGGGAGAGAGTTGGGTTAGTTGAGATTCCTTTGTGCTTTTCTAGTGATGGAAAGCCCACTTTATTAGTTTATTTATTTATTGACATAATAAGGCTGAGTAAGCCCTTCCGACCACACTGTCCAGTAATCCCCCATTTTAATCCTGGGCTAGTCACAGGAGAGGTTACAATGACCAATCAATCGGTACTTCTTTGGAATGTGGGAGAAAGCCACCTGGTCACAGGGACAACATAGAAACTACTTACAGGGAGTGGCAGGAATTGAACCCGTACCAGCTGTACTGTAGAGCATTGTGCTAACCACTACAGTACTGTGCTGCCTTGTCCTATCCAGCTTATTTATATTCAGACTAAGTAGATACCACCCCAATTTTTACACTTGTTCAGGCTTTGGCCTCCTGCTTCACCAACAACAAAGTTCAGACAGTGCTGTCCTGGGGAAAGAGAATGGGAGAGACCTAACTGTTGATCACTACTGTCCGACAGGATGCCTTTGGGCCTGAAAATACATTTACTAAAAACAGTTTCTGAAATTTGCAGTTAGTTAACAGTGTCGATTTAAATTGCAGTGGCTGCAGAAGTATTTCTGAAGAATTGTTTCATGGCATGTCTATAAAACTAATATCCTGAAAATTTATGAATGATTCTTATTATATATCCATAATGTTTAATACTACAGGATGCCTCAGAGGTAGTTGGTAAATTGTACATTATTAAAAAAACAGCTGTGTAAACACACAACTATTCCAAAACATATCCCACATCAATAACTCATTGTGCCTTTTATTTACATAATTATGAAGTCCTAATAGAGAACAGTTTTCAACTGTTATAATAGGACTGGGGAAGGAGGCTTATTAATAATTGATTTTTTCTATGAATTCTGCTTAATTTATTATCTAAATTTTTTACATCAAGCACATCCTTAACGAAGCTTTAGAAATGTTCTCCCGGGTGAAGCTGCACAAAGTCTTTGAGCATGGGCTGCAGACATTTGCAACATCTAATCTGTGCAGCCACGTAATTTGAAAAGTTAAAGAAGAATCACTTATCTTTTGAGGGATTTATTTTTTTCTTCTTTCTATGATGGACTTCAACAGACAGCACATTAAATTTTCAAAGCTTTGTTTCAGAAAGGCCTCATATGAAATATTAACATTTAGTAAAATAGATAAGCCTTTATATTCTTAATATTCTTCATGTTATAAATCATTTGCAGAATGTGCAATTGAATTTAGAGGGACTGATAACTAGAGGATTGATAATCGGTTTAATCATTTTAGGACACCTAGCATAACAATGGCGGTGGAGGATCAAGCTAGAGAAGCTAATGGTTATGGTGGAGGGTGAGTATTGTGAAGTCGTGATGGGAATTTAATTGTTGCAGGCACTCAAGGCTTGGCTGTGTTTGGCTTGGGAATTTGTGAGATGAGTTCAGTTTATGACGGGGCCCAAAAAGAGCAAGTATCTATCTACCTCAAACAGGACCTAACCAGGTCAACTTCTCAGCAAGAAATTAGGACTTAGCACAGGTCATACAGACACAGTTAAGGCATGAATGACTCAAAGTTAACAGGAGCTGCACACTCTGATGGAAAATTATGGACGGGGTCTAAACACGTGCATTGTATGAAGTTCATGAAAATAAAATCATTAACATTGTGAAATATGGATTATCTTATTAATTCCAATTTTCTTTGAATTGGATTGCAAAGCATCTAAAATGTGGTGCTGCATGCATTCAGCCAAAACCAATGATTAAGCATTAAGAGTGAAACAAAATGGGAATGTGTGAACAACTTTTTGCATGAATGATTAATTTCATTGATGTAGATGTATTTATCACATTGATGAGGATAGATTTCAACAGTTTAATAAGTGCATCATGACAAAAGATAACAGCTGAAATTGCCTCGAGGGAAAGCAGTGAAGTGACTAAATGGACAATAATAAAAAGTTTGAAGTAAATTTTATTATCAAAGTTCATAAATGTCTCCATATACAACTCTGAGATTCATTTTCTTGTGTGTATATCAATAAATCTATTGAATAATAACCATAACAAGGAGGGGCTCATGGATCTCTGGTTTCCTTCTCCTGCAGTCTATAATCAGCTCCTTGGTCTTGCTGACAATGAGTCAGAGGTTGTTGTTATGTCAACTCTCAGCCAGATTTTCAATTTCCCTCCTATATGCTGATTCATCACCACTTTTGATTTTGATTCAGCCTATGACAGTGGTGTCACCAGCAAGCTTGAATATGGCATTGGAGCTGTGCTTAGCCACAGTCATTAGTGTAAAGCAAATAGAACAGGGGACTAAACACACAGCCTTGTGGTGCAGCTGTGCTGATGGAGATCATGGAGGAGATGTTGTGCCAGTCCAGACTGACTGAGGTCTTTAATAGCCAACAGACAAGGATGCTGGGCGGAACTTCAGCCAACTTTGAGGTGTGATCCTGCTCACTGGGCCAATCAGAGTTTGTATGCTATTCTCCAAGCCATCTCTCACACCTCACCATTCCATCTGCTTGCATTGATCATATTGCCAGTGCTGTTGTGAAGAAGGCTCAAGAGATTTTGCAGGTGCTAGAGCAAAATACGCAAAATTCTGGAGAAACTCAGCAGCTCAGATAGCCTCTATGGAAGAAAATACACAGTCCATGTTTTGGGCCAAGAATCAGGGCTGGACTCCATAGATGCTGCCTGAAATGCTGAGTTCCTCCAGCATTTTGTTTGTGCTGCTGTTGAAGGAATATTTATGTTAAACTTGCATCCTGAATCTGGCATTTATGTGGGCACAGCCTCCCTCTTAATTATGCCTGTGATTAGAATAGCCACACAAAGAAAATTTCCTTTTTCCTGCAGTGGTATGTTTCTCAAATAAGTTGATTTATTCAGGTCCTGTTACAGTGTACACTGGGGAGCAATTCAAGTGAGACCACAAAGATAATCTAGTGGCCCAAAGCACTTGCAGCAATTTATAGTGTTCAGATCACAATAGCTACACGTGAATTCCACTGCTTCATCAATAACCCACCTTTCTTAGTAGTGGATCATTGTTTTAACTCTGCAAGGGTTGCCTCTAACTGCCTGACAAATGGGACTTGCTTCCTTTGTCAGACAAGAATTGCCCTCATTCTCCTTGCAACTGTGTCTCTGATCGATGGTCTTGTTCTTCTGTTGTGACTGGGTCCGCCTAACAGTCAGTTTTCCTCCAATTACTCGTATTTCACAACCTCCATTTTTGTTTCCCTTTGCTCGAGGTAGCTAAGCTCTGCAATCTAAACACTCCCATAATCTAAGCAGCCCTACATTCTTTCTAAGTGACCTTTAAGCCACCCGCAGTACTGGCCTATTTTCCCATGATCACTTTCTAATTTGTATGACAATTAAGCTAGCTACATTACAAACTTTCCCAACTTTCTTATAATTCCAGGAGATTCCTTTTTCATCAGCCATCCAAATATCTCATAAAACTCTGCCATTCCAATGCAATGGGAATTCAAATTCTTGAAGCATGGGTAATCCTTAAAAGTGAATTTTTTTAAAAAATGTCACCCAAGCATTGTCAGACTACTTCCAATTCTGACAAGATTTAGGTTTCAAAAATACAGAAATGTTTTACAACTGCAGATCAGGCAATCTTTAATAAAAACAGGTAATGTACAGACATTCAGCAAGCCAGACAGCATCAATGTAAAGAAGAATCATTAATCAGCAGTCCAGATATCACTCTATCCTCATGTGTTGTCTGACCTGCTGAGTGTTTATTCCTAATGCTGTTTCTTGCCAAGAAACTTTTATCACAAGGTTTAATCATAAAAACAAACATTTCATTTCATTTCATTATTGACTATCTGTCCAATCAATGAGATCAATGCAGAGTAAATCAACCAAATTAATATAGATGACAGTTCTCTCAATATTGTGTTCACCTCACAACAAGTAAGTCTATCACTAGATCAAGACTGCTTTGAGCACACTGACTGGCACATGTTCAGGGAGGCTGCAACCGATGGTGTCTCTACCAACTTAGAGGAGTACACAGCATCAGTGACCAGCTACATCAGCAAGCGCATTAATGATGTTACTCTGTCCAAGACCATCACTATACGTGCCAACCAGAAGCCATGGATGATAGCGGAGGAGCAAGCGCTGCTGAGGACCCGTGACTCCACCTTCAGAGCAGGCGACAAGGCAACCCTAACAACAGCAAGGGCTAAACTGTCCCGAGCCATCAGAGGGGCAAAGCGTGCACACGCCCAGTGAATCCACAGCCACTTCCAGGACAGCGACGACACGCGGCGCATGTGGAAGGGCATCCGGGACATCACCAACTACAGGACAACATCACCTGACTGTGCAGGTGATGCCACCCTCCCGGATGCACTGAATAACTTCTATGACTGTTTTGGGACAGAAAATGATGTGGCAGTAAGGAAGTCCACCCGTCCTACAAATGACCAGGTGCTGTGTCTTTCCGTGGCTGATGTGAGAAGAACCCTGTGCAGGGTCAACCCATGGAAGGCAGCTGGACCAGACAACATCCCTGGTAGAGTGCTCAGAGGATGTGCAGACCAGCTAGCAGATGTTCTCACTGACATCTTCAACATCTCCCTGAGCAGCGCCACCATTCCAACATGCTTCAAGGCTGCCACCATCGTCCCTGGGCCGAAGAAGTCTTCAGTGTCCTGCCTAAATGACTACTGCCCCGTTGCACTTACATCCATCATCATGAAGTGTTTTGAGAGGCTCGTCATGAGGCATATCAAGACACTGTTGCCCCCCTCACTGGACCCCCTGCAGTTTGCGTATCATACCGCCCCAACAGCTGACGCCATTGCCATCACCCTCCACCTGGCCCTAACCCACCTGGACAAAAAAGACACATTCATTTGAATGTTGTTCATAGACTTCAGTTCAGCATTCAACACAATCATCCCTCAGAAACTGATTGGAAAGCTGAGCCTACTGGGCCCGAACACCTCCCTCTGCAACTGGATCTCTAACTGGGAGACCTCAGTCAGTCCAGCGATGCACCATCAATAACTCTCAGAGACGTGAGGCGAAAGATACGCTTTTATTAGCTGGAAGAAAGCACTGTCAGCAGCAGGAGACCATCACACAACATCCTGGAGACGGAGGGAGGAGCAGTGCCTCCAATCGCCTTTATACAGGGGTCTGTAGGAGGAGCCACAGGAGCAGTCAGCAGGGGGGCGTGTCCAGACAGGTATATGTAGTTCACCACATCCAGATCGGGAGCAGCACCTCCAACACCATCACACTGAGCACGGGGGCCCCCCAGGGCTGTGTGCTCAGTCCACTGCTGTTCAGTCTGCTGAACCACGACTGTGCTGCAACACACAGCTCGAAGCACATCATCAAGTTCGCTGATGACACGACCATGGTTGGTCTCATCAGCAAGAACGACGAGTCAGCTTACAGAGAGGAGGTGCAGCAGCTAACGGACTGGTGCAGAGCCAACAACCTGTCTCTGAATGTGAACAAAACAAAAGAGATGGTTGTTGACTTCAGGAGGGCACAGAGTGACCACTCCCTGCTGAACATCGACAGCTCCTTGGTAGAGATCGTTAAAGAGCACCAAATTTCTTGGTGTTCACCTGGCGGAGAATCTCACCTGGTCCCTCAGCATCAGCTCCATAGCAAAGAAAGCCCAGCAGTGTCTCTACTTCCTGCAAAGGCTGAGCAAAGTCCATCTCCCACCCCCCATCCTCATCACATTCTACAGGGGTTGTATTGAGAGCATCCTGAGCAGCTGCATCACTGCCTGGTTCAGAAATTGCACCATCTCGGATCGCAAGATCCTGAAGCTGATAGTGAGGTCAGCTGAGAAGATCATCGGGGTCTCTCTTCCCGCCATTAGAGACATTTACACTACATGATGCATCTGCAAAGCAAACAGCATTATGAAGGACCCCACGCACCCCTCATACAAACTCTTCTCCCTCCTGCCGTCTGGGAAAAGGCACCGAAGCATTCGGGCTCTTACGATCAGACTATGTAACAGTTTCTTCCCCCAAGCTATCAGACTTCTCAATACCCAGAGCCTGGACTGACACCTTACTGCGCTATTGTCCTGTTTATTATGTATTGTAATGCCTGCACTGTTTTGTGGACTTTATGCAGTCCTGGGTAGGTCTGTAGTCTAGTGTAGTTTTTTTTTCTGCATTGTTTTTTTACATCGTTCAGTCTAGTCTTTGTACCGTGTCATGTAACACCATGGTCCTGAAAAAATGTTGTCTCATTTTTACTCTGTACTGTACCAGCAGTTATGGTCGAAATGACAATAAAAGTGACGACTTGACTTGAATTGTGAGTCTATAACACACAAAATATATTGTATTATCAAGGTAGATTGGCGTTCTATTCACTACCTTAAGCATTCACTCTATCTGTTATCAGGAAAGCATGGTTACAAAGTTCAATGGAATTGTAGGGAGTCCTTAATTTCATTTGGCAGAATTCACCCAGACTGTTAAGGGTTAAGTTCACCATGTCTGTTATGTGTTACGTTGTATGTTATTATGTATTTGGGGGCGGGGTTTTTTCTTATATATAACATCACCGTTTGTTTGCAGTTGGAGTAAAGTGTATGTTAGAAGTAATTACACTCATGTTGATTTTTGTTGACCCTCCTACAGAATGCATGGTCAAGGCTTCTTTACAGGAGTTCTAAATGACAATCATTAGAGGGTGCCTTCAGCATGACCGTCTCCTCCACATCATACACAATCCTCCTTTGCAAATACTCCTCTATTATTACTGACACAAAATTCTAGAACTCCTATCCTAACGACAACAAGGGAAGTACTTCTTTACCAACTTCCCTTGACCAGTACTAGAGCATAACAGTTCTATATTCCTCCACATTTTTATACCCTCACTGCTCAAGCTTCACACCTACAATTAGGGACGGGTTATAAATGGTGTCCTTGCTGGGACCCCTGAAAATAATTTTTTTAAAAATCACCCCTAATTCTAACATTATTTTAAAAATCTGTTAATATTATACCCTGTTCCACTTTTTAAGACTTACACAAACCATGGAAAAGATGAAGAGAAAATAAACTAGCAATCATTATACCAATTCTCAGTATGTCAATTAAATACTGTTACCACTCTTTCCAGTCACAACTAAGGCCACGTTCTGATGGAGATTAAACAAAGATTAAGCTGAATAGCCCAGAAATACTCATGAAAAATTTAGAGATCAACTTACAATCATAGTTTCTGATGCAGACAGCAAGCCAACCTTGTGCTGCCTATTCATTTGCACAATTTGCTATGCACTGCCTGAGCTAATCGTGCTATTCACTGGCTTATTATCTCGAGAGGGAGTCCAATTGTATGAATAGCTAGGACTGGTTAAATCTATCTGGCATTAGTTCAAGCCAACCTGCTCCCTTTTAAAGGGGCAATGCACCATAGTTTTGTCAATCATTTAGGAATTTATTCTGATTTGGAGATATTCAAGGATAGCATAGCAAGGGAGAAGTAGGCTATATGGATTTAAGATAATGCATAGAGACCTTGGTGGATAAAGTGTGAAGATTGATTATTATCCATCTCTCCAGTGGAACAGCCAGCCCTCCAGTGTTATGGTTCTAAAGCAGAGAGAAAAGGCAGTGATTTAAAGTTTAAAGATATTAAAACATTCAATGAACTCATATGCATTGCCAAAGTCAGTGAACATATCTTCAAATGCCAGAATCCCATGAAAAGAACTGCTACCTTAGACAGCGTCAAATGCATGACACCTCCTTCATTTATCTGTCATCACTGTTGAACAAACAGGGCTAGAATATAACATTCTTATGTTCCACCAGATCCTTGCATGTCAAGCCTCACACCTACCTACACATCTTATAATTTGTGAGATTAACTATTCAACAAGACATTCTAAATACATTATCAGATATTTAATGATGCATTTAGCAGCATGGAGGAAAATGTTTAGCATAACACTTTACAGTACCACCAACCCAGGTTCAATTCCCGCCGTTGTCCGTAAGGAGTTTGTACATTCTTCCTGTGACTGCGTGGGCTTCCTCGGAGTGCTTTGGTTTCCTCCTGCAGTCCAAAGACATACTGGTTAGTAGGTTAATTGGTCATTGTAAATTGTCCCATGATTAGGCTAGGGTTAAATCAGGAGTTGCTGTGTGGCGTAGCTCGAATTGCTGGAAGGACCTATTCCATGCTGTATTTCAATAAATGCATAAATTTCCCTCCTTTTTGCATAACAATATGACATATATTGCAGGAACAAACAGCTACAGTTGGTAACATCCATAATTATCTTCAAAGAGGGCACGATGCTTGTTATGACTGGAATGGCCGTTGCCGAGATCTTGACTAATGATGGTCTGAAAATATTTATTCCCAATCTCCACAATCGAGGCAAACGTTCTAAGCAAACTACTTACTTTGGGTCTTGGCAGCTATAGACAACACTAGTTACATTTATAATGGAGTTTCTCTTCAAGGAGGAAGATTCTTTCAAAAGATTGACATTATTATAATGGGGGTTACATTTTAGATGGGAAAATGAACATAGGACTTAGAACCTAGAGCACAGAACTATACAGCACTGTACAGGCCCTTCAGCCCATGATGTTAGACCAATTATTTAACCACTCCAAGATCGATCTCATGCTTTCCTCAAACATAGCCCTCCATATTTTCTTGCATCTTGAGCCTATCTTAGAATCTCTTAAATGACTCTAATGTATCTACCTCTATCAACACCTCAGTGCATTCCACACACCTACCTCTTTCTGTGTAAAAAGCTACCTCTGACACCCCCCCCCCACATACTTCCCTCCAAGTACTTTAAAATTATGCCCACTCATATTGGCCATTTCTGTCCTGGAAAAAAATGTGTAGGCTGTCCACTATTAATGCCTCTTATACTTTTATACATTTCTATCAAGCTAACTCTCATCCTCCTTCTCCAAAGAGAAAAGCCTCACTCAAGCTTCACTCATTAAACATGCTGTCCAATCTAGGCAGCATCCTGGTAAACCTCCTCAGCACCCACTATAAAGCTTCCACATCATTCCTATAATGAGGCAATCAGAATTGAACACAATATTCTAAGTGTGATCGAACCAGGGCTTTATAGAAATGCAAAAACTGCTGCTGTTTTTTTACAATATGAGCTTACAGCATATTGACATGAAATTACAATTGAATACCAACAATCGCTACAGAAACTCAACTGAATTCCAAACAGTACCTTTTCCTTTGTTTGGAGAACTGAAGTGTTCGTCTGACGTCTGTTTCAATCTCAATGCTTTCTGATTATAGAATTCAGACAAATGGAACCTATTTGTGTATGTACTGTGAATATCCCTGAGAAAAACACTAGGGGGTTAGAGAAGGAAAGATGTGATTATATATTAGCAAATACTTCTCACATCTTGAACATTCACAGAGCCCTCAGTTCTCTCATGGTATGCTGAGGTTTTTCTTTTGTTAAATTTATTGAGATTCAGCTTGGACCTTCAAGCCACACCACCTGCAATCCCCCATTTAATCTTACCCTAATCACAGGACAATTTATAATGACCAATTAACCTACCAACTGGTATGTCTTTGGACTGTGGGAGGAAACCAACATGATCATGGGGAAAATGTACCAACTCCTTACAGGCAACATTGGGAATTGAACCCGAGTTGCCTGAACTGCAAAGTGTTGTGCTAGTCGCTATGCTACTGTGCTGCCCGAGGGGTAATTTATGAATAAGTGGATGAAAAACTGCTTCTTCTGTATAATGGCCTAGGTCTGTAAGTGTAAGAACTACTCATTTTGAGCAATGATTCATACTACTGCAGCAGCATTAGGTCACAGTACTTGTGTAAAAGTGTTAGAAAGATTATTGAAGGCCAATATCACCATATACATAAGATTAGTTGCTGCCAAACTGGCATGTGTAACTCCATCATTGAGGTGAGGACAGCAGTCTGAGAGGCTTTAATGATGTTCATGTTATTTTAACTACAAACTTCACAAGAAAATATTGTTTGCCGGTTGTCCTGTTTTCAGTCTGCAGGCAGTTACTAAGAATACCTGGAGCAGCCTCGAGAATCAGAGGTTTCTAATTCAGTGAGTGAACAAGTGGGGATTTCATTTTAAAAGCTTATAATCAACTGTTAAATAACAGGTCATGACAATAGGACAACACTAGCAGTCTGCAGCATCGCTTGGTGTTGGATTATCCAGCGTTTGAAGGACACTCTGGAGTAGGTCACACCACAGTTTGTATGCTGACAGACAGGGAGGTTGAGAAGAGCAGCAGGAGGAGAGCGGAGGGAGTATGCCTCCATTTCTCATGCTATGACCACTGGATCCTTGAAAATGTGAGTGTAGGAGGTTATTTTGTTGTGGCAGTAGGGTGGGGAGATGATTACATGAGGTTAAATAGAATACACTAAAGATCTAGCCTAAGGCAGCAATTGAGCTAATCTTTCTAAGTGACTCAACTAGAACAGATGTTGGAAAGAATTTCATGATTTCACTGTGAAAATGACAAATTAGAATTTGGAAATTGGCCTTTGTGCTTTTCACAGATGCAGATAAACCAAACAAGACATATGGTGGATTGTTGCACTTCAGAATAATTTATCCCTTTTGTCTTCTAGGTTGGTGTGACAAGACACAGGTGATTGGCCCAGAAGACAGGGCGTTCCTTCATTCAGAGTTTAGCCAGGTCAGAAAGGAGAGTCTTTCTCCTGATGGGTACTGACACAATCCGAGTATAACCTAATGGTGATCCTGAGAAGGTGCTGTGAGCAACTGATAAATAGTGATCTATTAATACTTCATTCATTGATCCTCCCTGATGTCCACCTGGAACTGCTCCCCATCGGTATGTACATTTTGATGTCTTTATCACTGCACATTCTGCAAAGACACTACAGTCAGTAAAATCATGGACTCTGAATCAGCTGTTGGTCTCCAGAATATTGTGAAACAGACTGCAAGATTGTATGAAAGACATGAGTCACTCTTCAGATTACCTAACCTCACTATCGTTCTGCAGCGAGTGGCCATGAATGTTCCACACAACATGTATGTGATGTGTGCAAGTATTTTCTAGAACTGACACTGGCAGGTCTAATTTTCGATTTGGTAACTTTTGCTCGGATGAGTTGTGCCATTGCAATCCATTTCCGATTAACTAATCATATAATAATGAAAAAAGACATTGCTTTTCTATTAAAGAATTTCAATGCAACGAAGGATAGCTTACTATTTAAACTTATAAGCTAGGAATCAAAAAATTGCTAGTTTAAGTCAAAAATCACCATTCAGTGGTTAAGATGTACATTATTATTGGACCAGAAACCAATGCTGCAAACCTCACTGACCATAATATAACCTGAATATTCCAAATAATACTTTGCAAATGGACATTCAATTAATGATCCAGTGCAAATGTGCTCATTTTAGAACCTTTGAAAAACTATAGTTGACTAATTTTAAATTAAATTGTTCTATTTCTTGGTCATCTTTTGAAAACCAATTTGAAGTTTTAAGTCATTCTGTAAAGAATCGTCCTGCAACTTCACAGGTTAGAAAATTCAATAACAATAATGGCTATTAAGTCAACAAAATCCAGACAGAAATATTTATCAACTTTATATAAATGCTATAAATTACATAAGTTGTCAGAATTTCCTACTGCTAATGAAATAATTTTTAATAATTAATGTATGTACATTATATAAAACCTGTTGATACCATTACATTCAGGTGCATTTGATTGGAAAAATTGAAATTGATTAATTTAAGTCTCCAGGAAGTATTTTCCTAAAGCTTCCAGGTGACATTATTTTAATATTTGTGATCTCAGAGCTTTCTTTCATTTTTATTTGTATTTAAGTGTAGCACAGTATCATATTCTAAGGGAGGAGTAGAATCACACATTATAAAAACATGCCCTTTGACCCACTGAGTGTTAGTGTAAACAAGCATGTAATAGGTGACAGGTAAGCACCTGTTAATGCTAATCCTACACTGACATATTTTATTCTTCCTACAGCTCCTTCCAGATTTTACTTTCACTTACATATCAACAACAATTTTATAGTAGCATATTCAACCGCCAACCTGCACCTTTTTGGGATGTGGGAACAAACAAAAGCACAAAGAGTAAACACAAAGTGCACTGCAGATGCTGTGGTCAAAGCAACATGTACAACAAGCTGAAGGAACTCAGCAGGTAGGGCAGCATCCGTGGAAATGAACAGTCATCCTCTCTTACCACCATTCAGAGCCCCAGACAGTCCTTCCAGGTGAGGCAACACTTCACTTGTGAGTCCGTTGGGGTCATCTATTGCATGCGGTGCTCCCGGTGCGGCCTCCTCTACATTAGCGAGACCTGACGCAGATTGGGGGACCGCTTTGTCGAGAACCTCCGCTCTGTCCGCAGCAACAGACAGGATCTCCCGGTTGCCACCCACTTCAGCTCTGCTTCACATTCCCATTCGGATATGTCCATTCATAGCCTCCTCTAATGCCGTGATGAGGCCAAACTCAGGTTGGAGGAGCGACACCTCATATACCATCTGGGTACTCTACAGCCCCTTGGCATGAACACTGAATTCTCCAAATTCTGGTAATTCCCTCCCTCTCCCTTCACCCATCCCAGTTTCACTCTGCCTCCTCCTCCAGCTGCCTATCACCTCTCTCATGATTCTGCCTTCTTCTACTATATAGTGCTTTCACTTTACATTCCTTTTTCACCTTTCCTGCCAATCCCCTCCCCCACCCCTTGATCGTTCCTCTGATTAGTTTTTCACCTGGCACCTACCAGCCCTCTCCTTCCCACCTTCCCCCCACCTTCTTTATAGGGCCCCTGCCCCCTCCCTCTTCAGTCCTGACGAAGGGTCTTGGCCCGAAACGTTGACTGTTTATTTCCATGGATGCTGCCCGACCTGCTGAGTTCCTCCAGCTTGTTGTACGAAAAGCACAAGGAGGTAACCCATGCAGTTAGAGAGGGAATATGCCTATGCCACACAGACAACAGCAGAGGTCAGGACTGAACTCATTTCTCTGGAGCAATGAGGCACGGCCCTAATAACCACATCCCCAAGATCCCAAAGTGATGCCCCAAGATTTGAAGGAAAGATCTAAAAACTGATTTGGTATACCCAGTCTCTAAAACTAGTATTATGTCTTACTTTTCCATTTCTCTTTGTGAAAGCACATATATGAAGAAGTGATAGCTTTCATGTTTATCAGCATTTATATTCTCTTGAGATACTTGCATATTCTATACAAGTCCTTTCAAAAATCTTTAGCTAGAGATACAAATTAATCATGCCCAATTCATCTAAGGTTAAGGAATTACACATACTGCTTGTCATTTTGGAACATCCAGATCCCCTATTGACAGTGCCATTCAAATCAGGGCAGGTTTCAGTTAAAGCAGAATCTGATCCATTAGATTGTGCTGGATGTTGCTTAGTTGTGACCAGCAATTGCTCATAGTGCTGTTGGCTGCATCCTGTTTGCAGACCAGAATGTCAGTGACTTCTATGCCCAAGCATTATAGCACACAAGTCAAAGGAAATCTAGAAGTCAGAGGTGGGCATATCCAAACTCCCATTCTACCACTGGATTCAGGAGGTGTTTGTTGAGGTAGCTGGTTGCTTTACACACAGTCCCCTAATTCCAGCATTAAAAAGAGCAGCCTCATTCATTCAAACAAGGTTGGCATTCTCAAATAAAAAGTGAAAGTAAATCGATAACTATCATAGACATTGAAAAAATAATACAAACAAACTTTGCTATTGCCAGACCAAAGACAATTGGTTCTGTATTTTTCCTTCTCACTCTTCCCCTTTTCCCATGAAAGAAAGATTTAGCTCTACCTCTACTTATGGAGAATGGAGAGTAATAATAACAATGTCAAACAATGCCAAACATAGACACACGGAAAGCAGGTTGGTGAAGTTTTATTGTTAAGTGATAGTCACTCTCATTATTTCTATATATAATTTGAATGATTATTGAAGAATGAAGACAATGTCTTAAGCCTCCCTCGTACTTTGGTATAATTATATTGCTCTAAAGATTGTGGCACATGTGTATATTTGACAGGCAGCAACAGAGGGTACTTGCATTAAATATGGGGCAGAGGAGGCAAATGGGATTTTGATGATAAAGTGAGCTATCTAGCTTTCAAATGAATATTCTTCAGCTTGTTTTGCACTGCAGCATAATGAATTTGAATTAGATGAAATGAAAACTTGCTGTATGTCTTGTATGGCATGAACATTGACTTCTCTAACTTCCGTTAATGCCCCTCCTCCCCTTCTTACCCCATCCCTGACATATTTAGTTGTTTGCCTGTTCTCCATCTCCCTCTGGTGCTCCCCCCCCCCCCACTTTCTTTCTCCTGAAGCCTCCCGTCCCATGATCCTTTCCCTTCTCCAGCTCTGTATCACTTTCGCCATTCACCTTTCCAGCTCTTAGCTTCATCCCACCCCCTCCGGTCTTCTCCTATCATTTCGCATTTCCTGCTCCCCCCCACTACTTTCAAATCTCTTACTATCTTTCCTTTCGGTTAGTCCTGACGAAGGGTCTCGGCCCGAAACGTCGACAGTGCTTCTCCCTATAGATGCTGCCTGGCCTGCTGTGTTCCACCAGCATTTTGTGTGTGTGTTGCTTGAATTTCCAGCATCTGCAGATTTCCTCGTGTTTGTATGTCTTGTATGTGTCCTTATATTCCATTATGTTAATGTACAGTAAGTATAAGATATATTTTAACTTATGCTTATCCATGAAAAGTTACTTTTTCAGTCCAATGGATTAATCAGTCAGTTAAAGAATAAGGTAATAATAAACTGCACAAAACATTTCTTCAAGGTAAAGTACAAGTATTTCAGAAAAACCCTTTTCAATCAATAAGGTTCTCAGATACTAATCTCTCAGATAAAGTCACCTTGCTCCTTACAGCTCTTCACAGCTACAGAGTGAGGTGTCCTTTCTGTAGAATTCACTCGGGTTTGAAAAACACAATGCTCAGAAAGAAAAATCAACAAATCTTTTTTCAATTAATTTTTATCTTGTGTATACAGGAGAAATTGATTTCCTAATGATTTCATATATTTTTTTCCTAAGGAATATTTAGTAATCTGACCAACATGTCAATGTAGATCTAAATTAATGGGCTTAGGTTTACCACAAGCAATACTGTGAGTAATGATTTTATTGCTGAAGTGCATACAGTCATTTGCTAAGCTTTTAGATCTCGAGCAGCCTTGTCCACATTTCACTAAATTGCTAATTCAATGAAAAACAGTTGGATTTTAAAAGAACTCTAAACTCTTTGCAGCATTATTTGCCAAACATTTTTGAAAATGTTGTAAACATTCAGAAAGGGAAATATTGATTGGAATTGCCTTTAATGTTTTATGACATGCTGAATGCAAACACAATGCTGTTATATGTTTTAATGATGTTGTTTTGAAAGTGAGTGAACATTTTATTAATGCCTGAGTATTAAAAATCCTTCAGCACCTTTCAGAGAAATAGATGAAGAGCCAGTTCATATCAGCAAACCAATGTGTCCTATACTCACATTATGAGGGGAATATACAATAGAGGTAGATTTTATGAAGACAGAAATGACACAGAAAGACTATTGGATTTATGGAAAGAGATCTTTTTATTAAGCAATGTGCAAGGGGATCTGCTCTGATTCATAGTCAGTCCTCGTCACTGCAGACTTCTTCATTATCTCATATATAAATCACTTGTTTGGAAATAGATTTTTGTTAAATCATCTTGCATAGTTCCTTAGAAGTTAAGGCATTGGAATCAATTAAATTTTGAACATAATTCATAAGGCATTTCAATTCAAACTTATTCTCCACCTTTGCTAACAAATAAGAAGCTGAACATAAATTCCTAAAATGATCCCTTCTGAAGATAAAGTATTTTCAATGTCTAATTGTATTAAATGAGTAGAACTTAACACATTTACAGGTTGCTCTCATTCTTTCAAAAAGTATCACAAATTGGTGAACTTTACATCAGAAAAGATCTTCCAGATTGCAACCTGAGAAAACCTCAGCAGGCAAAATAAATTACAACCTTCCCACAGTCCCAGCATAACATGTAACTGCTTCTACCAGAGTGACCTTTTCAGCTGAAATGCATCCAAACTGCTAATGGATATTCTGATGGGGAGGACATTCAAAACACAGTGGAAGGCTTAGCAAATCAAAATGAACAGCCACATATGGACATTCAGAATGTCAAATATCATAAATTATGCTCAAATGGTACAATAGCAATTTTGATTATGAACCTGGCATTAAATGTATTTTTATTCCTGAGACACAGACAATGTCCAAAAAGAAATGACACAGAGGCATGTTCCAAGTATAACTGTTATTTTCTTCCCCTGTATAAGTGCCAGCAGATATGGGGTGACATTATTTTGTGTACTTGAACTTGAATAGTGTGAGCTTTCTGGCAGTTGCCTGCTACTAATTCAATGACTTAAAACTATATGCAACGGTTTGAAGCTAGTGAAGGGAGTTCTCCGCCATGTAGATCAATGAAAATTAATGGTGATAAGGGGTTAAATTATTAAGTTACCTTTATCTTTGTACCTTTACCTTTATTGCTTCATTGTTCAACAATTTTAGGTGTTTCAGATATTTTTGTATTTTTAAAAATATTTCCTTAACCCTTTTTGATTTTATGTCTTTCAATATTCCAGAATATTGAAACACACATTGTTTATGAAAGTTGATGAAGTCCGATCATGTCAGGCCAGGTATCAAGTTCTTCTTAGCTACATTGGGTTTCATTGATGAGAATCTGATTAGTATCTGTGGAGGATGGTGAATAAGACAGGTATGAATATATTCTAGTGGTCAAATCTACTCTAAAACTATTGAAAACTTCCTCTTATAAATAGAGTAGTTTGCATGTTAACAGACATTAGGCACTTTTACTTCATTTACTGTCTTAAAGAAATGGTATTTGAGATCACATGGGAAATGCAGCAGAAATAAGAGTATATCGGTACTTCACTTAACCTAAACAATGGTAGAGAAGACTTTAACTCGTTATGTCCCACCTCAGTTGTTGCTCTACTGTAGTGACATTCTGCCTTTGAGACCAGAAATATTGCTAAAAGAGGATATAACGCCAATGTTTTAGACATTTACTGTATTACATTATCTGTAACAGATAACATTCCATCATAGAGTATAATATTATAATTATAGAATGGTAGTAAGCAGAAGGACCTTATTTAGGCCTTTGATTTATAAAAGCTCTCTTCAGTCAGATAATCAATCCTCCCTATAGTTATTTCATGCTTTCTTCCCAGCTCGATTCCAATTCTTTTCTGAAAGCCAGGTCCAAATCTGATTACAGCTCTCTATAAGGTGATCTATAGAAAAGTGCTGTTAATATATATATTTTTTGGATATTGTATTTAGTCCTTTTGTCCTCCCCTATTTCCTCCTGCTTCTAATCCTTACACAAAATGGAGTGGTTTCTTGTGTCCCCTGTCTCAAATTTTCATTACTTTCAATACCATTAGAAGACCTGGGGGTGCACCTGGATGACAGACTTGAGCGGAGCACCAACACAGAGGCCGTGGACAAGAAGAGCCAGAGTCACCTCTACTTCCTGAAGAGACTGAGGTCCTTTGGAGTAGCAGGTATCTCCTTCATATACTCGACCAGTCTGTTGTCGCCAGTATAATCTTCTAAGCAGTGGATTGCCAGGGCAATGGCAATGGCATCAACACGGGTGATGCCAACAGGCTCAATAAATTGATTGGAAAGGCTGTCTCTGTTATAGGAGCTAAACTGGACACACTGTGTTAGAACAATTCTGGACAACGTTTCTCACCCTCTGCATATTACCTTTGCTGAACAGAGGAGCACAACTGCGCTGCTCCAAAAAGCGTGATATGAGATCATCCTTACCCTTGGCCATTAGGCTCCATAATGAGGCAAGCTATAGCCTATGATATCCTCCCGTTAGAATGTTGTGGTAACTTATTTTTCATTCTTTCTACTTCTCATCTAGTATTTATATCTATGCACTTGTAATACTACTGTGACACTGTAATTTCCTTTGGGATCACTAAACTACTTAACTATCTATCTATCTCTATCTATTATCACATCTCTCTCACCATTCACTGTTTGAAGGAGTACAATCTAAGCTTTATCGTTCTTGTGCATTTTGAATCTTTGAAGTAAATCTTGTGCATTCTCATCATCTCAATGCCTAGTTACTAGAATTGGGCAAAATACTCCACATGTGGCCAATCTAAAATTAATTAGAATATTCTATGTCTTCACGTGTTTGAGTCCTGAATTCCAACAGATTTTTAAAGCTAATTTTTCAATGAACCTTGCCACCTCCAAATATTTTTCCACATTTATACCCAAGTTTCCCTGTTTTTACAAACCTCTTTAGAATTGTACCCACTTATATTGCCTTTGGTTTTCCTACCAAAATATTGTGACGTTCTGAGGTGGTGCATGGTCAACAGCCCGCCCCTGCATTTCTAATAACAAGTACTGTTTATTGTTCTTGTGTTAAAATGCTTTTGTGGGACTATGGTGGGAAGTTCCAGTTCATTTATTGTTACATTTTAGCTTGGGTTATACAGTTATTTGCTTGTGTATTTGTGGGTCATCCTAACTGTAACCGGGGTGTGTGATGGTCACCTCCCTCCCTGTCGGTGTGACACTGGTTGGGTTCACTCTCTGGGTCATGGTGCCCAGTCTGTTTTGTGTTTATCCCAATAAAAACTGTTGTTGATTTAAAGAACTTCCTCGTCTGTCATTATGAACCAAATGCTTGCCACATTGGAGTCAGGAGTGGGATGCGAGATAGACGACAAGATTGAAGAGCTACGACGTTGGATAGAGTGCCTTAAGACACGGGAAATAAGATAGAAGACCAAGCAATATGCCTCCCCTGCACCCACGGGCAGGGCTCGTGCAGACAAGACTCAGAGGGAGGACCTGGGAACTGAACTTTGTACCTTCCCAGAGAGCCCTGACGGAGCAAGTGTACCCAGGCTCCCCAACTCGGGGGACAGAGCGGAGCGCATCACTCACCTCCGTAGCGACCAGCACTGGAGAACCCAAGATGCCATAACCATGGGAGGATGGGCACCATGGCAAATGCTGCTAGAGCAACAGGAAGATCAAAGGGCCTCGATGATTTGGGCATCAGGGTCAACCCTGAAGATCCCCAGATACAACGGTACCAGCCACTTGGAGCTACACCTGGCGTAAGTCAAATTTGCTGCACGGCACAACGGGTGGAGCCCCATCGAGATGGCGGTGCATCTTGCCCTGGCACTGGAAGGAGATGCCCTGTGTGCACTCCTTGACGTAATGCTGGCGTGGCTCATGTAGTGGCACTGGGGCAGCATATTGAGCAGAGGCTGTGGGCAGAAGCAATGATGGAAGAACTGTGCAGCAGAGGGCGCCGTATGGGAGATGTTGGCAGCTGATCTTCGCCACTGTGCTTGGCATGGCTATGCCCAGTTCCCTCCTGTGGCCCAGGAAGAGCTTACCCTTCACGCCTTTGTAAAGGCGCTGAAGCTGGTGCGCCATTGGCAGCACGTTTGCCTGACATCACCGTCGTTGCTGGACGAGGTGTTGGCCAAGATGGAGAGGGCAGAGGCAATTTTACCCCCACAAGCTGTTCCAGCTTCGCCCCACACGGCATGAGCCCGGGCTTGTGTCACTGAGGTGGAAGAGGAAACTGACAAGGAGGAGCCCGTGAGACAGTTCCGACCACCGCCACACTGGTCCCACTGCTGGCCACGAAGTGATCTCTGTCACCGGTGCAGTGAGGCAGGTCATTTGGCCAGGGACTGCCCCACACTGGCACCATGCCACAGCACAGAGCAGCCATTGGGAAATGCCAAGCGGGCAGTGCTGCCCAAATCCTCCAGCAAAACCAGTCTGTTATCACCCTCCGGGTGGGCCGTTTGGGTAAAGAGCGAGGCTTCTACGTGGAGGGCATCAGATGCCAGGTGATGGTGGATAGAGGGTCAACCATCACTATCATCCATCCTGGGGTTCTCCCCAACACGGACCAGCCAGCCCCGCCTGGGTGGATAACAATGGCGGTCCAACTGGTGACGGTGTGGCGATGCGAGGGAAGAGTGGCTGCACATCGCAGTGGGGGGAAACACAGTGGAGCTCGAGGTGTGGCTCGCTGACATCTGAGAGTCCTGCATCCTTGGCCTGGACCTGCTGTCCCACTGGAGGGCTCAAGGTCCCATGTGGGTGTGTGCGGGGCAACACTCCACCTCGGTGCTGAAGCCGTGGCTCTCTAGCAGGGCGGCTCCACGAAACAGTCCCAGTGAGAGCGGCAACCATCGCAGGTTTCACACTGGCAGCGGCCCAACGCAACGCAGCTGAACCACGGGCAAGCGACAACCTCCCCACGATGGACCACGAGCAGCTGAGCAGTGAAGAGGTGAGCGATCCTGTGTTGGCCCAGGTAGGGGGATGGCTGACTGTGGGACAATGGCCGGAGTGTGCAGAGGTCTCCGTCCTGGACCCAGAGACCAAAGCCCTGTACTCGCAGTGGGGAACGCTGAAGGTTCACGACGGGTTGCTGTTCAGGTGGTGGAAGTCGTCCGATGGTGACAGGTCCCCTGGGGGCTCCGCACCGCGCTGCTGCGGTTGGTGCACAGGCTGGTGGGGGCTGTTGGGGGCCGGCAATCTCGGAGTGGCAAATACGCTGGGCAGGCTGTGTGAACACTTCGACTGGCCTGGGTACAGGCAGGACGTGGAGATGTTCGTGCACTGCTGCCATGCTTGCACATCCCAGAAGGGGCTGGGCCAACAGTCTAGGGTACCAATGCAGCAGTGCATGGTGGGGGCCCCAGTATGGGTCTATTGCCCCTTCCGGGACTATCCTCCAGGCTTGGAAGTCGCTGGAAGGGGCCGAGAGAGGTGCTTGACCGCATCTCTGATGTGGTATATCGCGTGCGGTTGCCTGAGCAGTGGAAGGTAGTCGTGCTACACCGGGACCAACTGGCACCATGTCAGACCTTGGCCACCACTAACCCAGCGAGGCTGAAGGAAGGCAGTGACACTCCGGGTCCCCTGCCTCTTGCCTCACACAAACAGGTGACAGTGTAACTTTTGGACTTTGCTATGGACTCTGTGGTTGCTGGAGATGGCCGACCCCTCGGGTGGGGGCAGTATGATGTTTTGAGATGGGGGCGTGGTTGACAGCCCACCCCTGCATTTCTAATGACCAGCACTGTTTATTGTACTTGTGTTAAAGTGCTTTTGTGGGGTTATGGTGGGAAGTTCCAGTTCATTTATTGTTACACTTTAGCTTGGGTTATACAGTTATTTGTTTGTGTATCTGTGGGTCACCTGACTCTAACCGGGGTGTGTGACGGTCACCTCCCCCGTCTGTGTGAAACTGATTGGATTCTCTCTCCAGGTCATGGTGCCCGGTCTGTTTCGTGTTTATTATAATAAAAACTGTTGTTGAGTTAACAAGCTTCCTCGTCTGTCATTATGGACCAAATGCTCACGGCAATATGTTAGTTCAGACTTTGTCAGGCCTGTACATGCAGTCCGTCACCTCCCAGTTTCCACTCAGCTAACAGGAGCTAACTGCCACTCATTTTCAACTTATCACCTGCAGCCTCTCTCATCCACAGTCCTTTGTTCACACATTGAACCAGCCAGCCTCAACCAGTTGCTCCTAGTTGCCTTGTCATATTAAGTATCTGTTCTCTCTTGGTATATGGCCCCTCGTGGCTTTCTATTTTGCAATTTATTCATAAAATATTGTTACTTCTGAATCATCTCCACTGCTCTACTTTTCGGTCAAGCATCCTCTACCTCTCCTGACAGGACGAGTGAACCAATGATTGACCCAGCGGAGTATGCTTGTCTAAAGAACGTCATCTGTCGACAGGAGCACATGATCCTGAAGCAGCAGAAAATCATTGACCATCTGCTGACTACTCTCAACTAACTCTCTGTCTCGATACAGCAACCTCGTTCCTTCTGAGACCCAAGCCATGAATCACTACATCACCAGCAGGGCTTCATCCAAACATCCCAGCCCCCAGCTTGTGCAGGATTATTCTTTGTCAAAAAGAAAGATGGGGGTCTTTGTCACTGAATTGACTACTGTAGACTCAACAAAATCACCAGAATCAATGCTACCTTCTTTCCTTGATGGGGAGCACATACAAACCACTCTATGGGCCCAGATTTTCACCATACTGGATCTAAGCAGCATGTACAACTTGATCCATATCCTTCAGAGAGACACGTGAAGATGGAGTTCATTACACCATTGGCCACCATGATGCCTTTTGGACTTCCAGCAGTCCAACCATTTTCCAAGCCTTCTGCAACAAGCTCTTCCAAGGCATGCTACACAGGTATATATTTGTTTACCTTGACAACATCCTCACCTTCTCTAAGGACCCCCAAGATCAGTCTGTCACATCTATTCAGTCCTTCAGCGTCTCCTTGAAAAGCAACTATATGGCAAATTATGAAAGTGCCAGTTCTGCACTAGTCGTTTCCGTCCTGGATTATGTCCTTTCACCTCGGGGCATAACCACAAACCCAGAGAAACAGTATGCTGTCATTGAGTGGCCCCAACCATGCTCCCTCAACCAGCTACAGTGCTTCTTCGGCTTCTCCAACTTCTACCACCATTTCATCAGTAACTCCAGCCAAATCACCACTCCTCTCAACTCCCTCACCAAATCACCCACACTCGGTAAACCTGGTCTGCTGCTGCAGGAGCTCAAGAGATGTTTCACCACCGCTCCCATTCTCTACCAGTTGAACCCCTCAGGACATTTTGTGGCCGAGGTGGACGCATCTGAAGCGGGCACCAGGGCCTTCCTCTCCTGGCATGGACAGTACTGGAGGACACACCCTTGTACCTTTTTCAAGTGTAAGTTCAAATCTACAAAGCTCTGTTATGGAGTAGGAAACTACTTGCCATTAATGGGCCATTGGCTCATGAGAAACACTGAGCCTTACCTGATCTGGACTGGCCATCAGAACCTCACATCCATAAAACAGACCCGCCAACTCAACCCACATCAGGGTCGCTGAGCCCTCTTCTTTGAGTAATTCAACTTCACAGTCTCCTATCCACCCCGCTCCGTGAACACTTAGGCAGTTGCCCTGTAATGACAGTTCGACCATGTTGAAGCGGATATCAACCTTCAATCCATCATTCCATCCTCGCAGATCCTCACTCCGATCATCTGGGATGTTGAGAACCAGATCCGCCAGGTCCTACAGTAAGGGCTTGTTCCGGCTGACACACCTGACAGCTGCATGTACTTGCTGGTGGCTGTGTGCCATTAGGTACTCTAGTGGACCAGCTCTTCATCTCCCTCTGGTCACATCAGTTGCATGATGGAGTCTGGATTTACCGTAATGCTGGTTCTGATGGACCAACATGATTCCAGACGTAAATCAGTTTGTCGCTGCCTGTCCTCAATGTGCCCAGTCCAGTTCCTCCAACCAGTGGCCCTCTGGGATCCTGCGGCCAATACCAATCCCCCCAACAGGCACGGTCCCACATCGCCATTGATTTCATCATGGGTTTGACACCTCCCAACGGGGTCATGGTGATCATAACAAAGTGGACAACTCCATTGCACTTCCATCAGCTGCTGAGATGGTGGACCTGGTTGTCCAACATTTAGTTCACCTCAACTGTTTCTCTCAGGACATTGTTTCAGGCCATAGTCCACAAATTGTCTCCCACTTCTGATGAGCCGTCTCTGCACCTCAGTGAGTATGTCCTCTGGCCATCTTCTGCAGACCAACAGTCAATCAGAAAGAGCCAATCAGCAAGTGGAGAAGTTTCTGTGATGCTTTGCCATCTCCAACCCTTCCACATGGAAAAAGTATCTGCTCTTGGATGAACTGTCTCACAATCTACACACCTCCTCTGTCACAGATATGTCACTCTTTAAAGTGCTTAATGTCTACCAACTCCCATTGTCCCCCATGGAGGTCACTTCTGACAGGGCCTTGGTTCACTAACGCTAGAATACTTGGAAGAGAGCGTGCCAACCATCCCTATTGCCACCAGGCTAACTGTCGTTGATGCCCAGACAGTCTACACTGGCTTGGAGATCACGTCTGGTTGTCCACCCAAGATTTGCCCCTGTGCACCGAACACCACAAGCTCTCACCCTTGGTTCCTTCAAGATTACCCACTGCATCAACCCTATCATATACTGTCTCCAGCTACTACCATCCTTCAGGGTCACACCAACCTTCCATGTATCCTGCCTCAAGCCTGTCGTCCATGGATCACCTAACCCACCCTAGCCTGCACCTCCAGAACTCAGGATGGTGGCAGCTGGTCCAGTGTACAGGGTTTGATACTTGATGGATTCAGGTTGTTGTGGGCAGGCTATGCGGTACCTGGTCAACTGAAAAGGGTACAGTCCAGAGGAGAGATCTTGGGTGCCATTGAGTTTCATCTTTGATCCGTCACTGATCATGGAGTTCGTTGAATCCATCTGGCTTATCCTGGGCCATCGTGTAGTGGCTCTGGGAGGTGGTGGGTCCTGTCGAGCCTGAACAGGCAGGCACGTCCAAGTCTCAATCCAGCTAAGAGGAGTCACCTACCACTCACTTCCAACTCACAGTGACAAGAGACCAAGGCAGGGATGGTTAGGACCCAGGTGCTGGAGACTAGAATAGAGACACAGTACGAGACTGAAATGAAGACAGGGTTCTAAACTCAATTCTAGATGAGAATCCAAAGTAGAGCTGACGATTGGGCACTGAACCTCATTACAAGTGACGCTTTATGTTTTAAAATCCCGGCGCCAAAACATGGCCGCCTATTAGCAAGGCAGGTCTGAGCTTTTAAAGGAGCTCTGCCAGCTATCCATATTCCAGATAGTCAGAGTGTCTAAACCCTGGAAGCTGGCTCTGTCGGGTGCATAATTGTTTTTTTTATTAATTTTTTATGAGTTTAAACAATGTGACAAAACAAAAAAAGTAAAAAAAGAGGTTTATACAGTGCAGAACAAACATATCAAAGTAAAGTTCATAACAATTAAGAAAAGCCCCCACAGTAGAATCGTATAAAGTTAGTTACCACCCCAACCTCCCACTACCCAACTCTAAGCCATCCTTACGATATGTAAAAAAAGTGAATCAGAACTTTATGACCACAGAGCTGTATTTATAAAAAGGTATATTGCCTACTACCTAATCTATAATATGTTTACACATAAAAAAAACATAAATCTTAACCGTAAGAGGGTGGAAGTAAGGGATTTAAATGCAAAAGAAAAAAGGGAGGGATGCACCCTTAATCTAAACAGGAGTTATGAAAATATTCATGAAAAGGTCCCCACACCTTTTGGAACTTTATGTCCGAATTAAGAAGTGAATAATGAATCATTTCCAGGTCTAAGCAGGACATATCTCTGAGCCATTGAGCATGAGTGGGTGGGGCAGCATCTCTCCACCTAAGAAGGACTGCACGTCTGGCCAAAAGAGAGGCGAAAGATAATGTACGACTTTTAGTCGGAGTCAGATGCATGTCAACTTCCTCCGAAGTACCGAAAAGAGCAATCAGAGGGTTAGGTTCCAAATAGCAATTAAGTATATGAGATAAAGTTAAAAAAAATCTCTCTAGAATTTCTCCAAGCTAGGACAAGCCCAATATATATGAATAAGAGAGGCCTCGCCCCTTTACACTTATCGCAACAGGGACTAATATCGGGATAGAACAGAATCAATTTAGTTTTAGACATATGAGCCCTGTGTACCACCTTGAACTGTAAAAGGCAGTGGCGAGCACATAGAGAAGTTGAATTAGACTGGCACAGAAAGGGCATTAGGAGCTTTGAAGATCTTTTCATAGATAAGCGCTTTGCAACTTTTGAACAATTGTCTGTAAAGTTTGGTCTACCTAACACTTATTTCTTTAGATATTTCCACATTAGACATTTTATCAACCCATTAATACCAAACTTTCCTGAGGTACCCATTAAAAGTGTTGTGGATTTGTTTCTTCATGTGAATCCATTGGATAAATGTTTAATTTCTACTATTCAAGATATGTTAACAATGTTGAAGTGAGCCCCCTTCGACAAAATTAAAAATGCTTGGGAGCATCATTTAAATTTTTCTTTGTCTGATGAGGTGTGGGATTCAATTCTCAAGTCAGTTAATTCAACTTCTCTATGTGGGTGCATAATTGTAACACTTGTCGCCTGCAGTATACTTAAATCCAGCTCTCATCCACTGTCCTTTGTTCACCCATCGAACCAGCCAGCCTCAACCAGCTGCTCCTACCCTTCAGTTACCTTGTTGCCTTGTTGTGTTAAATATCTGTTCTCACTTGTTTTGTGGTCCCTCATGGCTTGTTATTTTGCAGTTTATTAGTAAAATATTGTTACTGCTGAATCATCTCCGCTGCTCTGTAGCCTCCTCTACATCTCCTGACAGATTATCAGGATTAAATTTCATGCATCAACACATTTCACCAGAGTATTTCAGTCCTCTTTGCGTCTGCCACTGTCAACTTTACTGTTCAACATATTTCCACTTTATGTAGCATTTTAAAATTCTCCCCAGTGTACTCAAATCCAAGTCTATCTTATTCCCTGAGCGATGCAACCATCTACCTGTGTCTATTTCATGAATCACCTGCTTACCACAACACTTAGCTGTCACTATGAAAAAGGATGGAAGTTAACATTATGAATAACTAATTCTGCTCATTTGGAACTAACATTTTTGCAGGGTTTCTGGGAGTTTTAGACTAGCCCGGGAAAATGAAACTCAATCTAGACATATGATTTTGCAACAGTAGGGGAACTGTACTAGATGTCGGAAAATAATTCAATTATATGATAAGGTGAGGAAAAAGCATTGAAGTGCTATTTTTCTTGGGAAATGGAGCTAGAATTATAAATTCAAACCAGTACTGAGTTGATCCCAAACAAATTGATGACTACAGTGAATTTTGCTGTTACAGTCTGAGCAAGAGTGTGTGGAGGAATAATTTAAATCTCCAAGTAGCTGACATTTTCCAGTGTCATCTTCCTGCTGAATCAATATCAGTAGGAATAATTCTTTGCACCTACATTTCCAGAGCAGTCCTTTGTTGGTTCAGATGAGTGTGCACTCATTTTCTCTAAGTTTTTTTTTACCTTTCTTCCAATAGAAACAATTTTCTGCCAACATGAATCACTGTTGCAATTTTTCTTAATAATATAAAACACAATGATATTTTTCTTTCTACTCATTCTTTATTTCCCCAAAGCTCAGTGAAAACTACTAAGAAATAGTTCCACATGGTCTAAGTACCCTTTTGTTCATAGTCCAAGTATGTTATTTATTTATCTGTCATCCATGGACAAAACTTTTGAGCCAAGTCTAATCCCTTCTTGATCAATATCCATTGTCTCCAATAAGGCAGAAGTTGAAGTTAACTAACTCGGTATTAAGTTTGCATAGTATTCCCATACATTTAATGAGCTTACTGAGCTACTGGTGCAAAGCCTCATTTCATTTTCATAATTTTTGTTTGAATAATGCTGGCATCTGTGTTCCTTTGTGTGGCGTGTGGCCAAGTAGTTAAGGCGCTGGACTAGCAATCTGAAGGTCATGAGTTCGAGGCCCAGCCGAGGCAGCATGTTGTGTCCTTGAGCAAGGCACTTAACCGCACATTGCTCCAGTCCACCCAGCTGGAGGTTAACCTCGTGATAGTCTGGTGTCGTATGGGGGGGGTGGGGGGGGGAAGTCTCGTACTCTCAGTCGCTTCATGCCACGGAAACCAGCATAAGTTCCAGGCTGATGAGCATATGAGGCTCGGGACAGACTTTAACTTTAACTGTGCTCCTTTGAGTTTTAAGGGTTACTTTAATTAGCATCACAGTTTAACATTTACAATAAATGAAAGATTTTCAATATCATATGCCAATGAATTGTTTTTGGATTTAACAACAGCCACAGAGAAAAGTATTTTGATCAGTATAAGTAAAGCCTTTAAACAGCAGTTCTGAAAGAATAAGCTGCATTTTTTGTATCAAAACTGTTCTGTGGTGTTTTATTTGTATGCTAATCACTGCATTTTTGGGTGAAAAATTGCTCTTCATTCAATCAAGGTTCATTTTCTCATCTGATGCTGTAGAAGATACAAAGCATAAATAAGAGGAAAAGAATGGGGACTTACCACGTATGGAAACACAATTCAGCAGAGTGCTCTCACGTTATTAGACACGTTGTGTATTCACCCACTGATTCATAGCCAGATGCAGATGGTGAGCACAGTTATTGGAGGGTTGCCATCACTCCAACCTTAGAAAAAGATGCTTGCAAAGAGATTTATGAGCTCACTATTTACATACTCTGGCAGTAGAAAAAGATATCGTGTCAGTAGGATTGTTTATTTACTTCATTATAGAGAGATCCCATATCTCTTCCTCTGTGAATGCAGTAAAGCAAGCAGACTTTCCAACACCACTCCCCTACCCCTGAGTCTGATGTCATAGTTTTATTTTGTTATAAATAAAATTCAATTCCCCATTGTAACAATCCTTATAACCTATTATTATGGAGGAAACACTAGCTTTCAGAATTCCAAGCGCATCGTTATGGGAATCATATGTGGGCCGCCAAACAGTAGCCAAGATTTGGGGTTGAGATTGCAAAGGGATTGGGAAAAGGCGTGGAATAAGGGTAATGTCACAATTGTAATGGGGGAACTTTAGTATGCAAGAGGATTGGGAAAATCAGGTTGGTGTCAGATCGCGAGCGAGGGAATTTGTTGAATCTCTGCAAGATGGCTTTTTAGAGCAGTTTGTGCTGGAGCCTTTTCGGGGAAAGGTTATCTTAGATTGTGTGTTGCATAATAACCCAAATTTTATTAGGAAGCTTAATGGAAAGGAACCCTTAGGAGGCAGTGACCATAATATGATTGAATTCATGCTGCAATTTGAGAGGCAGAGCATAAGTCACATGTGGAATAAAGGGAATTACAGTGGCAGGAGAGAGGAGCTTGCACAGGTGGATTGCTAGAGAGTACTGGCAGGGATGCTGGCAGACCAGAAGTGGCTGAAGTTTCTGGGAATAGTTCACATGGTGCACGATAGATATGTCCCACAGAAGAAGTTCTCAAATAGCAGGGCTAGGCAACTGTGACTGACAAGGTAAGTTAAGGATTGCATAAAAGCCAATGAAAGGGCATAGAACGTAGCAAAAGTGAGTGGGAAGTTGGACAATTGCGAAGCTTTTTAAAATCCAACAAAAGGCAACAAAAAAGCTGTAAGAAGGGAAAAGAGGAATTATGAGTGCAAACAGGATAATAAAAGTTTTTTTTCCAGTTATATAAAGAGTAAAGGAAAGGTGAGAGTTGATATTGAACCACTGGAAAATGATGCAGGTGAGGTAGTAATGGGGGACAAAGAAATGGCAGATGAACTTAATGAGTACTTTGCATCATTCTTCACTGTGGAAGATATTAGTGGTGTGCCAGAGGTCTGTGAGTGTCAGAGAGTAGGAGTTGCTATTACAAAGGAAAAAGTGCTAGGCAAACTGGAAGGTCTTAAGGTGGATAAGTCACCTGGACCAAAGGGATTACATCCCAGAGTCCTGAGAGAGGTTGCTGGAGAGATAATGGATGCATTGGTCATGATCTTTCAAGAAACTCTTGATTCTGCAATTGTCTCGGAGTACTGGAAGATTGCAAATGTCACTTCACTCTTTAAGAAAGGAAAAAGGCAAAAGAAAGGAAATTCTAGGCCAGTTAGCCGAACCTCAGTGGTTGTGAACGTGTTGGAGTCTGTTATTAAGGATGAGATTTTGGGTTACTTGAACACTAATGATAAAATAAATCAAAGTCAGCATGGGCTCTATAAAGGGAAACCTTGCCTGACAAATCTGTTTGAGTTCTTCGACGAAGTAATAAGCAGGGAAGACCAAGGTGAGACAGTGGATACCATTTACTTGGATTTTCAGAAGGCATTTGAGAAGGTGTCACACATGAGGCTGTTTAACAAGATAAAATCCTATGGTGTTGCAGGAAAGATACTAACATAGATAGAGGAATGGCTGACTGGCAGGAGGTAGCGAGTGAGAATAAAGGGGGCCTTCTCTGGTCGGTTGCCAGTGACTCGAGGTGTTCCTCAGGTTTCAGTATTGAGACTGCTACTTTTCACACTGTTTGACAATAATTTGGATAATGGAATTGTTGGCTTTGTTGCAAAGTTTGTGGATGATATGAAGATAGGTAGAGTGGTAGGTAGTACTGAGGAAGCAATGTGATTGCAGCAGGACTTAGACAGATTGAAAGAATGGGCAAAAAAATGGCAGATGGAATGCAGTTTTGGGAAATGTATGATGATGCATTTTGTTAAAAGAACAATAGTGCAGTCTATTATCTAAATGAGGAGAAAATTCAAGCATCAAAAGGTGCAGAGGGACTTGGGAGATGTTCTGCAGGACTCCCACAAAGTCAATTTACAGGTTGAGACTATGGTAAAGAAGGCAAATACAATGTTAGCATTTATTTCAAGGGGTATGGAATATAAAAGCAAGGAGATAATGCTTAGGATTTATAAGACACTTGTCAGGCTGCACTTGGAGTTATTGTCAACAGTTTTGGGCCCCATCTCTCAGAAAGTATGTGATGTCTTTGGACAGAGTCCAGAGGAGGTTTATGAGGATGATTCCAGGAATGAAGGGGTTAACTTATGAAGCGTGATTGGCAGCTTTGGGTAGGTACTCACTGGAATTTAGAAGAATGTGAGGAGATCTCATTGAAACCTAGTGAATGTTGAAAGGACTCTATAAGGAGGATGTGGAGATGATGTTTCCTATGTGGGGGTATCCAGAACTAGAGGATACATCCGCAACCTTTTAGAACAGAGGTAAGCAGGAATATTTTTAGCCAGAGAGTAGTGAATCTGTGGAATGCTCTGCCACAGACTGTGGCAGGGTCCAAGTCTGTGTGTATATTTAAAGTGGAAGTTGATATTTTCCTGATTGGTCAGGGCATCAAAGGATATGGTGAGAAGACAGGCGTATGGAGTTGAGTGGAATCATGGATCAGCCATGACGGAATGGCAGAGCAGACTCAATGGACTGAATGGCCTAATTCTGCTCCTATATCTTATGGTCTTACGATCTGTCTTTGGGATTGGACTACTAGAAGGTTGAGTTACGGAAGATAGCTATAATGGTAGAATGTTTGGAGATATTTCATTAGAATAGTAGTGTGTTGGCAAGGTTGCCTCCATCCTGTTGAGGGAGCTGCTGTTTCAATGGAGCTTCAATCTCTTCTTCTAAATGCCCACGGTTCAAAGGAATTACAGATGCAAAAATGTGGTCTTTGACGGGATGGCATCTTATTTGAAGCTTTACAAATTATTATCGACATTCACCTTCAAAATAGTTTGCAGCAGCAAGGTGTCGGGAGTGATGTTGCTTGGCTCAGAGGGATGATGGCAAGGGAAGTGTGTGAAATTAAACAATTTTCCATCTCAGCCATTAAATCTTTCCTTTCCCTATCCATTCCATCCCTCCCCTTTCTAGCTCCTGACCAGTAACATTCTACCAAATTAATAAAATGATTGTGTCACTTTTAACTGCTGGCATGATGTCATGGTAATTCAATTACAATTCACTAACAAGTACTTCGATGATTTGGGACATGTTTGCAATTTATTTGGGTTGATTTCTTTTCAATCATCCTCTTTTCTTCTGCTAAAATGCACAGAAAAGCTGGATTGAAGATGTGAGTCATCCTGCTAACTTCTGTAATAGGAGAGGGAGAAGCAACAGGGATTGCAGCAATTTGCAGAGTCAAAGGCAGCTGCATTGCATAAAAAATACACTAGGAAGGCAGCATCCAGGCATCTTTACTTACCTTATGCTGGGCGAGATTATATTATTTTTTTGTGGATCATTGCTTCAGGAAGTAAAATTTTTCAGAGAGCCAAACACAGACTACAGCCTCTTGCAACAAGACAAGCAGACAACTCTTGCAAGTGTCCAAATATCACCTTTGCAATTTTTTTTTGCCTTAGGCTCTCACATTTCTCTAATCAATTGCATCAGGATAGCAATAAGAGGTGCTTCACTTCACACATGCTTTTGCTCTGAAGTGGCATTTGCCTTTAATAAATATAAGTAAAATAGAGAACAAACTGAAATAAAGACCTCCAGAACCCAATCCTCAGTTTGTCTTTTGCAAAGGCTTGTAAATCTTCACAACATATATGTCAAACTTTCATGTTGCACAGATTGCATAGTGGGAAACGTTTGTCAGAGCTCTGTTTTTTCCCCAAAAGGTAGTTAATTTTCTCCGCAGGGAGCAAGTAAATTCGAGACTTGTAGAGATGAATTTCACGGCAGTGAAGGATCATGCAGCTGGAAGCTTAAATTTTTAGAATAGTTATTGAAGCTGCAGAAATAAAAGGATTGAGCATCCAGATATCAGAAATGTTCAATATTTTAATATTGGAGATAGTCTATAATCAAAAGGCTGGTCATACAATAGCTGTTCACTTTTTTTCCTGGCTCTATGCAAATAAACAAAATTTAGCCGTATTTTTGTACAAAGGAGGGAAAGTGACCTGAACAATAGATCCAAAGATTTTTTTTTCATATTGTAGTGATTCTTGTATTATTTTGAGGGGACTACGTGCAACTTGAAGCTACTTGCTTCAGCTGGCTAATAGGGACAGCCTGTCTCTGTTCAAATTCAAGTCAGTCAGCAGTTTCTGGAAATGGCTCATAAATCTGTGTCCCTACCATAAATTGTGGACTGTGGGGAAAAATATAATTGCAAAGGCCAATGTGATGGGTAATAAAAAAAATCTGAGAAGAAATTTGTGTGACACTTAATTTTTTAGGTTAGTCTACAGCTTTATTGTCTCATAGAAATAATTGACTAGGTATAGCTTGGCTTCAGAATCATAGTTATAGTTAGCTGTATAAATGATAAAAGGATACTACATCCTGGAAGCTCTTTGGATTAATGCCAGGAATAGATGAATTGACCAAAGAGAAAGTGGTGCTCTGGTTAGGGTTGTTTCTGCATGTGATTTGAGAAGTCAGAGCTATCCAGATTGCAGTAGACTGTATAAGAAGTGGATTCTTAATAGGGTGGACGTGATGATGTTTTGGTTTCATAGGAAGATCAGGCATGATTTTACTATACTGTTGGTATAGGTTTGAGGGACTAATTCATATATTTATAAAGGAAAATACTTAGAGGGTACATACCTAACAAAAGTATCTATTACACACTTTACGCTTACTGCATGACACTATAGTTACCCTACTTAGATTTCCTCATCTATTATGACAATGATACCTAAAAGCCAAGACCTGATATTATGCAGACTAATTCACAAAATCCTGCAAAATTCAATGAGGTAAAATGGACCTAATTTTGTTTTTAATTCAGAGAAAACGTTGGTTGAGATAGTGAAAGAGTATTTTCAAACAACTGAAGGGATCTCACCAGCTCATAGACAAAGGCACTTTTTAAAATTAAAAGAAAAAACTGCAAAAGGTGAACACTCTTAATATTGCACTGCAATATTAACCTAGTTTCTGAACATTTGTAACAGAGGCTTTAATCCGTTACCTGCCGACTCAAAGTTACAAGTGCAATATCTAAGTTAAATTGGCACAAAAAACACAACGAGGAAAGAGGTAGGGTGGCAGAGCAGAGAATTATAAGTATAACTTAATTATCATTAAAAATTAAAAGAATTTAGTACGGGAAAATTGGAAAATAGGTTAACAGCAAAATAGCGTCAGGATTTGCTGGATTAGTTAGGAGACAGCTGCAGAGTGGTTTTACATTGTCTGGCAGGTGCAGTTACAATGGAAGTTGCTGACCTACTAGCCCTTACTGCAATGAACTCACAGTGGGCCATTCTTACTGGCAATCAAATTGGGATGAACTGATGGAACTTGCAACAGTGCAGCAAGAAGGTCCCAAAAGGTTTTAACAGATGACAAATCCCCTTCCCAAAGCTTGATTGATGCTGAAAACTGCAAATGATTTAAAGACTTTGGTCTCTGACATTCAAAGACATTTCAAAAGTATTAAAATCAATTCAAAATTTAACGCATAAAGAACTAACATGTGTTTTATAAATAAAATTATAGTGACTGAAAATGCTGTAAGTTCAACAAAATATTTACAAACAGCAACTTACCACTGCCTCCTAAGCTCGTTGCCGTGTATTTCCTTTTAAAGTTAATCTGATCTCAGACTCTGTAGCCCAGGGACAGCTTTCTTCTCCCAGATGCTTTTTGATAACTTAGCTACAAATGTACTGAAGCTCATAACTCCTTGTTGTTGAAGTGGATCAATGCTATGGCCCTTTTGGATAAGATCATGAGCATAAAATTGTTCACATAGAATGATTACTGGAATTGAGCACGTCAACGTGTTCAGTTGTAAATTGTTAATTTAACAGGATTATCCCAAGAAAATATGCAAATGAAATTGCAGTGTTACAGATGCTAATGGATCTTCCAATATTACTTAAAGTAAAGCTGAAGAACCTCTGCAAAAGAATTTTGTAACATATAGTTCTCTGTGCTAAGTAAACAGGAATATGATTACCAGTAATATTGATTTATTAGATCAAAATGAACAAACTTAATATTATGTGATAGGTAATTTTACCAGTTTTTTAAATTTAAATTCTGTAACTGTAAAACTCTCCATTTAGAAATGTTAATTACTAATTTCTTTGTAATTTTTTAATGTTCACTCTTCATTAAAATTTGAAACATATTTTAAGATGTTTGATGAAATCTACCAGATTGTAAGGAAATGAGTAAGGAAGAAAAGGAGAGGCTTGGAATTTGGAACTTGGAACACTTGCAATTAAAGGAGAAGTGTAGGTCTGATAATTCAACCTAGGAGTGGCTGGTTGAAAACGGGATATAGGCAGGAGTTACTAATCTGGGAAATTGGAAATAGACAGGAGTAGAGAAATCATAAACATGAGATATTCTGCAGATGCTGGCAATTCAAAGCAACACACTCAAAATGATGGAAGAACTCAGCAGGTCAGATTTCCGGCAAGATTGAAAATTATTCCCTTGTGATTTAATTGGTTCACTTCCTATGTTGGCGTATCTTCTATAATCAAAGGACAGAACTTGGTGTTGCAAGTGGTACAACTCCAGTGATGTAGATTGATTCTGACTTTTGTTTTTCTGCTAGCACGTCCTCCATGTGACCTTGTGAGCTTCTCTGGGCTCTGGTGCCCTCCCATATTCCAAAAACAAGTGGGACTTAGGGTCAATTAACTCCTAACATAATACCCAGGATTTAGTGTAGTGGTGTGCTGGGAGGAGGTTGGAGGTTAGTCAGGAATAGAGGTAGGGGTTGTCCAGAAGCACAGTGTTAGTGAAGCAAGGGTAAATGAGAAAGAATGGATTAATGGCAAATAAATGGTTAATGGGATTGCTGAGAACCAGCATTGGCTTGAGGGGCTGAATGGCTTCCTGTTTCGGAAGGAAATATACACTCAGTGGCTACTTCATTAAGTACCTAATGAAGTGGCCACAGAAGTGGAATCCATTGATGCCTTCAGCTGCTGTAGCCCATCCACTTCTAGGTTTTGTATTTTGTGCACTCAGAGATGCAGCTCTGCACGCTACTGGTGTAGTGCATGGTTGTTTTGAGTTATTTATTTTGTGATACAAACAGAGTCAGCTCTTCTGGCGATTTGAGCCACACCACCCCAGCAACCCCCGACAAATGAGATTAACCCTAACCCTAGCCTACCCACAGGACAATTTACAATGATCAGCTTACCTTCCTGGTACGCCATTTGTTCTTTGAGAAGAATCTGGAGGACCCATAGAAAACCCTTGCATTCCACAGGGAGGATGTGCAGAGGGAGAGTCCTTTGGAATTGAACTCCAAACTCTGGAACACTCCAAGCTTTTATAGCATCCAGCTAACAGCTATGATATCATGGCACCCCAACTGTTGCCTTCCTCTCTGCTTCAACTAGTCTGGCCATATAAATAAATATTTTAATTATTTATTTATTGGGAATAATGGTTGGCAGAATATGAACAGGTACATTGTTTCACAGAGAATCCAGAAAGCTAAAACTTGATGTGACTATTTCTCTGCTGAACTGCGTGAGTTTCTCCCTTCAAGGTAACATTGTATAATTAACGTTTCGTCTGAAATTAGCCTGAAGGTGCCACTGACAACATTTGACTGGAACTTACTTTTGAACTCTGGAAAATGTGCAAGACCTTTCAATAAAAATACACCCTCAGATATTACTGTCTGTGGGCAAATTGATGTCCAGTTTCTGAACTAAATGAATAATAGTCGATGATCGGTCCAAGTTCCATGATCGGTTTATCAGAGAAGACCATTGTAGTTCAGTGAGGTATGTTACTGACTTCCAAAAATATAGTATTTAGAACATAGAAAAACTACAGCACAATACAGGCCCTTTGGCCCACAACGCTGTGCTGCACATGTACTTACTTTAGAAATTACCTAGGGTATAGAACAAATATTTGTTGCACATAAATTTGAAACTAATACAAACATCACAAAAACACCAGTGAGATGATGTCTTTGGTCAGATTGATGTTGATGTTATTTAACAACGTTGAACAGGGAAGAAGATTGTCAGATGTTTATTTATTCCTTATTCTGATGCCAACAAAATTTTCTGCAAATTTCCACGTGACATTAAAAGAAGCCATTTAGCCTCTGGAGTCTTTAATGGCTCTTGGAGAAATGCAATCAATACGACTTTTCCAAATATTCTCATGTTCAAAAGTAAATGTAAAAATGTAAGTATATTATCAAAGAAACTACATACTACCTTGAGATTAATTTTCTTGTAGGCATTTGCAGTGAGAAAAATAAATACAATGGATTTAATGAAAAATTATACATAAAAAAAGACTGACAAAAAATGAATATGCAGAAGAAGACAAAATGCCAAAAAAAAAAGAAAATATTGAGAACAAGAGTTGTAAAGAGTCGTTGAAAGTCAATGCCTGAGTCACAGGATCAGTTCGAAGTAGTGGCGATTGAAATTATCCATGCTGGTTCTGTAGCCAAATAACATGTTTGTATAATACACCACTGATTTCCATATCAGTCACCTACACTACAGATAATTTATTGCAGCCAATTAATCTACAAATCAGAGCCCCTAAAGGAAACCCATATTGCCACAGGGTGAACAGACAAACTCCACGCTGATAGCTCAGGATCGAGCAGGGTCAATAACATTGTCAGAGATCTGTAGCACTTGCCTTTGGTTCAGTTTTCTTAACTGAATGCTGAATAAAAGAGGAAAAGTAATAATCAGGAAGGTAATGAAAATTTACTACATAATTATAAATTTTGTAGCCTGGGGAAAAGTACACACTCAGGACAACAAATACTTTTTTTCGGGTTCCTTTATCTGTTTTAGATGTTTTATAGACAACAAACAATAGACAATAGGTGCAGAAGTAGACCATTCGGCCCTTCGAGCCTGCACCACCATTTTGAGATCATGGCTGATCAACTACTATCAATACCCGGTTCCTGCCTTGTCCCCATATCCCTTGATTCCCCTATCCATAAGATACCTAACTAGCTCCTTCTTGAAAGCATCCAGAGAATTGGCCTCCACTACCTTCCGAGGCAGTGCATTCCAGACCCCCACAACTCTCTGGGAGAAGAAGTTTTTCCTTAACTCTGTCCTAAATGACCTACCCCTTATTCTCAAACCATGCCCTCTGGTACTGGACTCTCCCAGCATCTGGAACATATTTCCTGCCTCTATCTTGTCCAATCCCTTAATAATCTTATATGTTTCAATCAGATCCCTTCTCAATCTCCTTAATTCCAGCGTGTACAAGCCCAGTCTCTCTAACCTCTCTGCGTAAGACAGTCCAGACATCCCAGGAATTAACCTCGTGAATCTACGCTGCACTTCCTCTACAGCCAGGATGTCCTTCCTTAACCCTGGAGACCAAAACTGTACACGATACTCCAGGTGTGGTCTCACCAGGGCTCTGTACAAATGCAAGAGGATTTTAGTGCTGGAAGAGGGTCTTAAAACAAACAAACAAATTTACAATCAGTCCTTGCCGTTACAATCTCAGTTTAACCTCCAATCCACACCCTTGTCTATCGATGGATTGCATATGCAGTATAAAAATACATAAAGCCAACCACACAAAACGAATACATTCTGAAGGTAAACAATACAAACAACATTAGAATCCCACCAGCCCTGTACCTTATACATAGCAGCGAAAATGGGAGTGAATACATCTCATCTAAGACGTCTACTCCCTTTCAGTACATATGTGCTTAACTTCCAAACAGAGACTAAACATTCACATTATGCTGTTACATTCACAATCAGTCATGATGCAATAAAGTTAGACAAAAGGTACACATTGGCACAACTTTTACAAGATATTGCCTGGTAGTTAAATTATAGGAAGACTGACCTACTTGGCCGGTGAGGAACTTGGCACAAGCCATGCCATCCAGTGCCCGATGCCTTCACTCGTGAAATTCTAAAACATCCACATGTAAAACATGTCAAATTACTGATATTCTTGATTCACCAACAAGCATAAACAAATTCACATGGATATCATCAATTAATACTCACTTTTCCTCACCATGCCCAGTATCTCTGGGAGGAAATTAATCCCAAAGCCCCACCAGCTGCTTCTGCAGAAAACAAAATGGTCTCCCGACTATCCCACGCGTGCGAAATGACATCATCGTCTCCACTTAAAGGCACAGACAACTATTCTAGCATTACCCAGCTGAATGCCTAAGTACACTTTTAACGAAAATGACTAGATTCAACTGTCACCCGGTTACATAAGGTTGACATAGGTATCATAAGAAAAGATCACATTTGTACTTCAAGTTTATGAATTTTGGTGAAGATCAGTTACATGGTAGACATGACATAATTAAGTTTCAGAAATCTTTTGATAACATTCTGCATATTTTCCTGTCTAAGACTGGAAAAAGCTGAATCTAGAAGCAAAATCTAGAACATATGTAAGGTCATACCAAACAGCAAACATTTCAGTGGAAGTTAAAACATTCGTCCTTAATTTCTTGAACAGCCAAGCAGGTATAACGGGATGAGTGGCCTACTCCTCTTTTGTGTTTTAATTTTTTTTCCAATTTAAAGCTTAAACATTAGAATGAAATAACTATGCCAAATGCAATATTTCTGTACCGTACACATGGTAGAAACCTGCAGATACAAAAGGGAAAAAGCTTGAACCAATCCATATAAACATTTTACCTCATAACATTATATCACTTAAAAAATGTTGGTGTGATTCCTAATTTTATAATAGATTTATACCAATATACAGTAATTGCAGAGTAGATGATGAATAAAACATTGGGCCCTGTTTGATCTAAAGCTGTTAAACAATAGATATGCATGCATGATTGTTGCAGTTGCTGTACTAAACTGAACAAGAGACTATTGTCTGGACTAGTATGATCATTTCTTCCTCAGTGCATTAACCTTGTTACACCTCTAACAATTGCTAATTCTCATTGCTTAATAAGCATTAAAAATTGAATTTCCCCATGGGGATGAATAAAGTATCTATCTATCTATCTATCTATCTATCTACATTAAAGCTCATTACATTAATTCAAATAGATTCTTCCTTGGATTGTTATAGATTTTTTCAAACCAATGTATTCAAATATCAGAAAAGTTTAGAAGTGACCAAGACTTATAAATAGCCAACAAAATGAAACAAAAAAAAAAGGAAGAGAAGAATAATTGTCCAAGGAGACTTTTGGAACTTTCTGAAACATAAAGAGAACTTTAGTTAGCAAGTCAAAATCAGAATCATGTTTATTATTACTGACTTAGAGGATGAAAAGTTTGTTGTTCTGCAGCAGCAGTACAGTGTAAAGACATTTAAAAAGTACAAAATGACATTGCATTTTGAAATGTGCAATTATACTTTGCGTATTGATTGCAGGTCAGTCATCCATTGCCAACAAGAGTGAATTACACTCATGCTCCAAATTTAGTGGCAAAACAGCTATCACACGCATGTTTAAAGAACTATTTTTAGCTGAATATGTTTGCTGAATATTTTGTTCCTTCCTTAGCAGATAAAGTCCAGGAGATCTAATTGATTAAGGATTATCTACAGGAACTGTTAACATTAATTGTAGCCTACTCATGAACCAAATTGCCTCCCTTGCAACATATGCTGCTAATCTATTTATTGTATATAATAAAAACAAAAAAAAACAATTGCACCCTTACGCTTTTGATTTGCAAATTAAAAATCCATGATGTGATCAGACAAGATTATCTGCTGAAGACAATTGTTTAAATTCTTAAAAATAACAATTCTGACTGCAAAAGTGTCATAAGTAAACAAGTGAAATAAAATAATTGGTTGAGATTTATTTACCCTATGTCCCATTATATTGTATGCATTCCAGTATACTACTATTAAAAAATAGCCTTCCATTTTAATCCAAGGTATAAAGGTAAATGACTTCAAGAATTGAAAGGACTCAAGAATAATAATAATCCAATATTTTATTTGAGTTGAAAATTGTGCTTGCAAATATCTGAAAGGGGTCAAACGTTAATTTATAAAGCATTATTTTCTAAGTACAGTAGATCTCTGGAATTTGGTGGTATTGGACTAACGGATTTTCCAGACTTTTGAGGTTAGTCATTACTCCATATACTTTCATTTCATTTAAAAAAAACATGTTACACAATTGTATAATAAATTCCCCATTGAACCCAATAGGTCGAAAGGGAATGTGGAAACAAAACCTGGTGAGCTTAAGCTTGCAAGTTTCAGCTTGTCAAATTAATTTTAACACACAAACACTCCAGATCCTAGTTCTGGCTGCACAACTGGCCTAGGTTTGTGATTGTCAATGTTCCAACTTTGGCTCTGTCCATGCACACAACTCACACATGTTCCTTAGGGCACAGCTGCGTTTACAAGAATACATATAGTAAGTCTACAGGTAATGAGGACTTAGTTTGCTAATGGATGAGCAAGGTGTGGAATTATCAGGAATTTCCAATGATCAGATAACTGCTTTTCTGAGCTTTACTGTATGTCAAGCAGAGCATCGGCTACAAAATAATGGGACACCATTTGATATGAAATTTAAAAAACAATACAGATTCAAATGTTAATGGAACATAATCTAAATGTTTGCTGATTTTGATTGCAACTTAAAGAAAAGATATGCAGTTAAACTGAAGTAATTGCTCCACTATAGTAAATATTATGAATATATTTTGATATATAATGTAATTTTTGAAGCTAGGGTGTTGGCAGATTTCCTGTGGTATACAATACATCTGACAGTAGAATAGCATAATAACTCAAAACACTAAAAGCAACTGCAACATAAAAATATTAATTGTTCTCCAATAATGAAATCATTTAGAAATGAAATCACATCCTTTTTACAAAAACAAACTGTAAAGTTAGATTAATAAAATATGGTTGAATTGTATAACATTCTGATAAAAACAAGCACTTTCCACACATAAAAATTTTCCAAGTACGCTCTTACAGTAATGCTTTCCTCTCGTTATTAATAGTCGTGCCATGTACTTGTTGTTTATTGTGTGCATGTGCTCAGAATTTCTATTTCTTGTGAGCAATTAATCTGCATCTCACATGAAGGATAAAGTACATTTATGGATAAAAATACATACTAGCTTGGCAGATGTCTAAACATAGTGGCATTTCCACAATAATCTATGTTCTCAAAGTCTTTTAGTCATGAGTATAAAAATTTACATATTCTTATGTGATCTGTCAGCAGTTGATTACATAACATTTCATTCTTTATGAAATGTTTGTTTCCCCCCCACTCATTTGCTGTTTTACATTCAAATATTTCCACTGTTTCCTTTATAACCAATGCAAAATGCTTTTACTTGTGAATTTACTCTTTGGTGCCAGAACTTTCTAAAGCAATACAATAATTCTTTCCATTTATGCAACACCAATTGCATAACATATTTATCCAAAGATGGTTCATGGAATGTTGATAGACCAAAATCACTTCTGGGACACATGAGGAATTTTAAAGAAAATCTAAAAGTACTGGAAATATCCTGCAAGGCAAGCAGCATCTGTGGAAGATGAAATTGAGTTAAAGTTTCAGGTTGAAGACGTTAATCATTGTTGAAAAAGGAAAAATGAATTAAGAGAGAGAGGGAACCGTGAGCTTAGGGGCAGGGTAGCTGACCAGGTTGCTCCCAAATAAAATCAGTGTGATGCTCCAACGAACAGGATTGGTTAAACACTTGTCTAAATGTTAAAAGACTAGGGGAGATTTTAAAGTAATGGCAGGAATGAAGAATGATTGGAAAACAAGATGGAATGAAATTGAATGGGTTATGTTGCAAATTAAGACATGAGCAGATTTCTTGAAAACCTGAAATTGATGATGATTAAAATGTTGGATGTCAGCTAGGTATGGTTTGAAATATTTAGGTTCAAGGCATCAAAGCTATGGGAACTATTCAACTGAGGCAAAGATGGTGTCAGAGAATGCTACAAATAGAGAAGGTTTGCAACCTAAGCAACAGAATTGGGAAATAAAGACTAATGCTTCAGCCACTGTTAAACATGACAATCTGGATCATTTTCAGTTGCCAAGAAACAGTTAGTGGCTAGGGAATGGAGTTTGTAACAGTAATGTAAGATGATAACTTTCTAATATTTGAGTGGCTGAAATTTCTCCTCTAAAGATAGCACTGGTTTGTAGGTTTTCACACATGTAATGAAAACAAGTCACAAAAATTTGTTTGGCAATTATCTGCAAGCATCACATGTGCCTCTGTGTGAACACAACAAATCAGCAACTTGTAACGACATATGCTTTGAATGTGTAGAATGTGAAGATTTACAAATAGTATACATTCACTATTAAATGATATGAATTGGAGTGAATGACCCAATCCATACACACAGAGATGGATTTTCCACAGAAAGATCAGTTGATGCCAAATTCCAGAAATAGAATTCCAACTTGATTGGGAAAAAATGTATTCATGTTTAAATCATGTTTTTAGGTTTGTTTTCAAGTGCTCATATCCAATGTTAATTAAGTTACGTGTTAGGAGATTGGACTGAGCACTTCCCGTACATGCTGATTTTACTTCTACAGTGCATTTTGTGCATGTCCTGTTCATTACCCACTGACAACAACTGGATCACAATAAGATCCAGTTGACTTAAGATCACTGTTAACCTCACAGTTTAGTGAAGAAATTAGTAAACTATGTAAGATGTCAAATTACCCTCCTGTGTGTGTTAACCTCCAAGGGGACCATAATTCAATCACAGGTTTAGAGGCTTGTATGCCTCAGTAACCCAGAGAAGTATGCTGATGGAGTCAGGATTTAATATTTTGGCTCTTGGTAGTGTCACCCATGCCAAACAGGTCAAACAGGTCCACCAGGTTCAGTGGTTTAGCTCAGGGCTAACAACCCTGACTGGTAAAACAAAACTGTTACGGAAACAGCAATCCTTCTACATCTGGTATTCCTGAGATTCCACACAGGAGTTGCATGACTGACAGTAATAAAAACTGAGAAATGTGGAAGCTACTGACGCGATGAAGGAATCCCTGAACACCACCAGAGATGGAGAACCTTCATTGCTGCCCTAAACACCAGCAGTGTAATGGGCAGAAAGTAGTAAGCTTGTGTAAAAAAATCATACCCTGCAATTTTAATGTAATAACCACTTCTTGCCAGTCAGGTTCAGTATAGATTAATGTTTCTGCAAACTAATAACGCTTTCTCATAGATCTTTCACCTGCAATCCGACCTTGCTGTTGAATGCAGGAACTTGGGATCATTCACAAGGCACCATCGTCTCACTTCATGTTCTGGGAAATTAGGTCTGTTAGTGTTTTTTTTCTCTGTTATTAATTCTTATGCCATGTGATAATTTCAACTCTTAAAGGTTCACGAAAGGGTATGGGTTTGTACTTCAATCTTCTACTTCTGAGCAACATGCAAAATTCTGGAGGAACTCAGTAGATCAGGTCCAAAATGTTGAATATTTATCCCCCCTCCATCATGCTGCCTGACCTGCTGAGTTCTTCCAGCACTTTTCATATGCCCTAGATTTCCAGCATCTGCAAAACCTCTTGTGTTTTCAATCTTCTACTTTCCCCTCCTATCTTAAAGATTTAAAAAAATCCTTCTCCATCATTTGACCTCATCTCTATGGCAACCCCCTTGCAATTATGGCTTTATAAACAAAGATGTTTTCCCCGTGGATCTGTCTGTGAACAATGTTCCTATTGCTATGTGCAACATGTGGAGCATAGGCCCTATTTAACATCTCTTAAAGGGAGTAAAATAGGATAAAGCAAGTATTTTGCACATTTCATAATTATTTTGGTGACTTTCAAACTAATACTGGCACAGTACCTAGTGCTGTTAAGCATTGCATATGTGGGAGGAGATGAACAGTCAACACTTAAGATCAAAACTCTTCATTGATTTCCTAATAAAGGGTCTCAACCCTAAATATTGACTGTTTATTTCCCTCCATGGATGCTGACTGACTTGTTGAGTTCCTCCAGTAGTTTGGATGTACGGCTCAGGATTTCCAGCATCTGCAGAATCTCTACATCTGTGTGGAAGAACGTATTCTGTTTCTTGGCTATTGTGAGGTCAAATGAATACAGATAATGGATAGAAAAGTACAGCAGCAATAGAAGAAATCATGACAAATATCCAAAGCCAGAAAGAGCAGGGTGTAAGGGACTTGAATAATCAGTCCCAAACTATGCGAGTGACCAGGAGATGTGGTAATAAGTCAATGAGCACAACAAAGTAAATTTATTATCAAAGTAGAAAGCACAAGTAAACCACACAGACTACTATGTAGTAAGTCACAAAGATTTCAGGACTCATGATTCTTTGTCACCACGTGTTGCTGTTGTCAGGGGAATTCGAATTCTGACTCACTTGTGAAACTGCCCCTAGGCCCCAGGCATCAATTGCAATTTCCAGCCATTGGTTGAAATTCACCGAAACTATGAAAGGCAACTCAATAAATAAGAATTTTTCAAGCACGGATTCAGACAAACTTTGCGAACATGAAACCCTTTTGGATTAACATTACATTCAGGAAGAGCAACCAATCCCTTTGTCTGGGCTATTAAATGCAACCCACCTAGGTCATAATGCTCACAGTATAGCACATAAAGAACGCCAGTAGGTAAACTGTCAATTTTTTTGCTTATCCAGCCCTGCCTTCAGGAAGGACAGAAACATTTCCTTTCTACTATGACAGGAAGAGGGGCTCATTGATTCTGACTGTTAAGGCACAGTCGTTGATGCTTTGGGCCATTTCTAGTTTCCATTCATCATGTGCCCAGATTGCCCCTGCTGCTGTTGGGATTTAAAATCAGCCTTAAACTGCACCCATTCCCAATCTATATCTGACCCTTCAAGTTGGGCCAATACACTGCTAGTCTCTGCAGCAGTCAGACCCTCAGCTGGCCCCCATTCCAACATTAGGGCATGCATACCAAGTGAAAAGGGGACGGGAGAAGGCCATTAAAGGCAGTATTATTATAAATGGCAGATTGTGTTGCCATATCATGAAGACATGACATAGCCTCCAGAAAGGTTTTCCAGGGTGAAGAGATGCATCCCAATCCAAAGGGGCAGGGTAGCAAGCATGGAGAGCTCGTGTGATCGCTACTCACAGGGAGCGTTCAGCTCCTTCAGTCCTTCAGTCTACCCAGGACTAATGGGTCTGTGGTTAATGACCCTAACTGAATAAATTCATGCACATTAAAAGAAAACATTTGGGAAGCTTATAATTCCCATAGGTGAGTAAGCCAGCTAAGCAACAAGTCCCGTGGCCACTGACATGGCTTTTCAGCTAAATCCTATAACTCGGTGGTAGTGTAGTTACGGATAGTTTTCTCAGTGGTGGAAGGGAGAGCTACTGCAGCTTGATTTTGTACATCAGCATTCCGGCATTCCTCTTTAACTTTTACATGTCTGAGGGGGCAACAGTTCAATTACATTATATTTGTCCCCATTTGAGTGATCATATCAGATATCCCCATTAGCCAGAGCAATTTGTTCAGTCTCAGAGCTCTCAGTGCAATCCGGCCCATCTCGCACTGTCACTTAAAATAATGTAAACGAGGCCAGGTCGCACTGCAAGTCACTTGTTTTCCTCGGAGAGTTCAGCTGTTTCGATACTCAGCTGCCACAGTGCAGTCATAAAAATCCTCCTTACATGAGGCAGACAAACCCTCTTGGAGGGAAAAGCTATTTACTTAAGGCATAGCGATGCTACACATGGAAGCTTAATATTGGATAATTCAGCAAGTACCTTCCTCCAGCATCTGGGAAGATTCCATTTACTTAGAACATTAGCCAGTGATCTAAAACCCTCTGAGTCATCTGGCCATGTGGGAACCTGGTAATCCTTTGGTATGGTATCGCTCGACTTGTTTGACCATCTCCACACTTTCCTGTACCCTGCTCACAGTGCCAAAGTATAGTGGGCTGGATTAATCAGTCCCAAATGATTTGAGTGTCCAGGAGATGTGGTAATAAGTGTACAAGCACAACAAAGTAACTTAAGCTTAATTTAATATCATAAAATAGAAAGCACAAATAAACCACACAAAATAGTACATAGCAAGTCAGAAAGATTCCCACAAAGATTTTTGTGCTCTAGATTTTTGGTCATCACTTGATTGTTGCTGTTGTCAGGGATCTCCAAATTCAAACTCACTTGTGAAACCATTTCCAGCCATTGGGAATGAAACACTAAAAATATGAATTTCACAAGCACAGAAACACAGAGACAGACAAACTCTTTGTTCTTACATTAACTCAGCCTGCTTTTTCCATTCAAGCAACACCCGTGTCTATTAACACAGTGCTCATAAATCAGTTAGTCACTTTAATGGTCACTCCCTATTATCTCATACCATACAACATTCCTTGGATTTACAATAGGGGATTAAGGTTTACACACACAAACAACAAGCCCAAATGCATACAGTAAGAAAGAATCCACCAATCTAGCTCTTAAAGTGACCAACAGACAATTAATCATCCTCATGCTAACGGCACCTGACCTTAAGAAATAACCTAGCTACTATAAACAAGCATTCTACAGACATTAAAACACTTCACATGTTACAAGATCAGAAAAAGCTAAGCTATCGTTTTGACCTCCAGACATTCATTCAAAGTTTTAAAAAATTAATATGACACACAGGGAGGATTGTTGGAGGTTACAAACATAGAAAACCCAAAGCAAGAATATGATTCGTAAATGGGTAAAGAGGTTATACTAGTGAAATGGGAGCCAATAGAGGCTGAAGAGCTCAGAATTATAGGAGAGAAAAACTAAGAGTTAGGGGTCAAAGGACAGATGAGTTCTGAAAATGTGGACTGTAGATTTCAGTGATAAAATTGTATATGTCTGTGAAATGAGTAGAATCTTCCATCAGATTTCAATCCAGTAACCAGAATGTGGGGTCAAGGACCTTTAAGGGATTTAGACATATGTAGACGCCTAGTAAAATTGGTGGAAGGAGATTGGGGAGTAGGGATTTTCAAGGCAGATTGTTCAAATGAGGTGTTGGGATGAGGCACAGTATCTGAGGTGTATAATAAATGATTGGGGTATTGGATTAAAACATAAGAAAAAAAGCATTGGGGTGAGTTCATTCAGATCCTTGTGCTTGTTCAGTTAATCAACAAGATCATGGTCAATATTTTATTTCAGTGCTTCTCTCCTGCAGTAACCAATATCTCTTTATTCTCAAAATATCTAAAGCTTTTGTTGCACTCTTTTTTGTAAATATATTCTTCTGTTAGTCAAGAAACCATGCAGTGTGGCAATAATAATTCTTGTGGAGGTTGGGGAAGGGAGGGGAAGCTCAAAGCAGAGTTAAGTAAGTAACTTCATGGGGAACTATATCATTTATGTTCCTAACTCCAGATGCAAGATGCTCAGGCAGACCCATTTAAACTTGAGTTTAAGCATGGCTCATTAACACTCTGAAAGATTTGTTTTTCACAAGAGATCATAAAGCATTACTAAAAGGTAAATGAGGAAGCATGTTGAGTAAGTGACTCTGAATCTGCGTTCAGTCTTTCTATCGAAAAAGTCTCCAATAGATAATGGGCATTTTGCCTGGACACCTGGACACTGCTTTCTGTTCTTCTGCCTTCATGAAAGTTGTGCAATATCTTTAAGCAGAAAAACAGTACCATATTTCTTAGAGCCAATATGAATATGCAAGCAATTTCCATTTGTTTTATACAGTGAATAAAATGTAACTGCCCAGACTGGGAATAGTTCCATGTTAGATTTCTTGTCATTCTTGGATCTTTACCTTTGGTTGTTGGAGGGCGCACTTCTGTGTCAAGGCAATTCCACTTTCCTTTGGTGCAGACGAGCCCTTGGGTTACTATGTTTCAAAGGAACAGTGCTGTTCTGTTGTGCCATTAGGTATATTTTTCCACCTTTTTTTTTGTTCATATGCTGCTTCACCCTATTATTTTTAAGCATCCAGGCTTTAGCCTATTTCCCTCCTTTGATGTTGACAGTTGAGATTTTCTACAAATGTACTCTATTTAGCAAGCCTGCTTTGTTCCAATAACCTTGTATGATGTAAGGTTCAGCTAGCTTCTAAAGAAACATGGTTATAAGAGAAGTTTGACACAGCTGTGATTATACACAGTGTTGTTGTCATTCATCAATTATGTTGACAAAGCCTGTTCAATATACTGTTAATCTGTTATGTAGCTCCAGCTTTTTCTGCTTCAGCTTCTCAACATCATTAATGTTATTTATAATCTTCATCACAATTACCCACTGCTGATTATTAACCTTGCTAGTAGAAGGTAACAGAAGTTGAATTTATATAGCACCTTGCACAAGCTTCAAGATGTTTCAAAGTGCTCTACAAGTGAGATGGTAGCGTAACACTACCACAGCACCAGCAACTTGAATTCATTTCAGCTGCTGTTTGTCAGGAGTTTCTACGTTCTCCCCGTGACCATGTGTGTTTCCACTGGGTGCTTCAATTCCCTCCCACATTCCAAACACATCTAGATTAGTAGGTTAATTGGTCACATGGGTATAATTGGTTAGCACAGGGGTATTGGGCAGAAGGGCCTGTTACTGTGCTGTATCTATAAACAAAATGAAACATGAATAGCTTTTGAGTGTAGCACTCTGAGAGATTGGGCTGGATTGTGGCTTTGGTTACTATTGGAACGACTGCTGGTCAGCTGTTTAAGTACAAATATGTAGACATTTTACAGCACAAAGTTCTGTGAATTACTGAAGGTTTCCAAAGGCCAAATCTGCCACTAGCTTCCCACTGGATTTCCCAAGCTGGGCCCCATTTTTTTTTTTGAAGGACCCAAATATCATGGTGTTGAATTGCTATTTGGATCTTGTGCCAAGTGATGCATCTGAAGCCTGTTGATTTCAATGGAGATAGCAGGGCAAATTTTCAGAAATGTAAGGGAATGTTATTTTTTAAGTCTGCTTCAGCATGTTTTTTTATTATTTATGGGTTAATCATTTATGTTCCACAGTTAATAATGTTCAAATATTTTACTATCTTGGTATGAGAACTTTTGAAGTCAATGCTGTCAATAAGTTTGGTTAAGTTTAAGGGTTCTATAATTTTAATTAGTAAGAGTATTAGATTAAAGTATTTTTAATTATTTTTAAATGTTTAAATCAGTTTTAACTGGTTAGGTTTCTCTGATTATCAGAAAGATTTAAAAACAACTCGGGAGATGTATGATATCACAATATGTGATAAAAGGCCAGATCACCACTTATGTCCTGCTTTCAGGATGCTGGAGAAATAACCACAAACAAGAGAAAATCTGCAGATACTGGAAATCCAAGCAACTCACACAAAATGCTGGAGGAATTCAGCAGGACAGGTATTTTGTGTGTGTTGCTGGGGAACTAGGACCGATTGAGCGAGCTTATTAGCAGATAAATACATGTCTGTCTTTTAAAAGAAGATAAGGGAGAATTCAGAGCCAACATTTACCTCTTAGAATGAAAAGCAAATCTGTCAGGTTTAAGGGACTGTGGTTGATGAGGGATATTGAAACACCAGTCAGGAAAAAGGAGACATATGACAGTTGTAGGCATATGTCACAATGAAATCAATCTTGAGTATAATTGATGTCAGCGAACACATAAGAAAGAAATCAAGAGGACAAAGGGGGATGTGAAATATCCTTGGTAGATAAGGTACAGTAGAATCCTACTAGTATACTATGAGCAAAAGGGTAACCAGTGAGAAAATAGATCCTGCTAAGGATCAGTGTGGTCATTTACAGGTATGTGCAGAGACTTAGAAGATGACAGAAGTCGTAAATGGATACCTCTGTTTTGTATTTGCGGTGGAGAATTTCATGTAAGCTAGTGAGACAACATATTGACATTAATGAAGAGGAGGTGGTGATGGTCTTGAATTGCATAAAGCTAGAGGAAACCCTGAGACCTGACCAACTATATTCTGGGATGCTGTGGAAAAAAGAGGAAAGAAATTGTTAGGGACTTGGCAGAGAACTTTGTATCTTCCTTAGCTGCGAACGAGGTGCGGATAAACTGGAGATAGCTAATATGCATTTATTTAAGTCTGCAAGGGCAGACCATGACAATACAAACATACCATCAGTAGTGAGGATATTACTGGAGCAGATTCCTGAGATAGGCGCTATCTGCATTTTGAAAGCTCAGCACTGATTAGGTAAAGTCAGCATGGCTTCGTGTATGAGAAATCATGTCTTATAAATCTGACTGAGTTTGTTGAAGAGATGAGCAAAGGGATTGACGAGGGTAGGGCAATGAACATCATCTACACTGCTTCAACAAGGCTTTTGAAAAACTTTCACATAGTTGGCTGATCAAGAAGGTTAGCTCACACAGGGTCCAGGATAAACAAAACAATTTGCTTGGTGGTAGGAGTCAGAGGTTGGTAAGAGGGTCGTTTTCAGAGTGGAAGCCTGTGACCAGTGATGTACAACAGGCAGAGGTTACACAAATAAAATGGTATGAGGTGTTTTATGTTTAAGAAACACCGTAGTAACTCATTTATTGTACTACAAACACTGAACACAAACAGAACTTCACATAATATGTCATCAAGTGAGACCAGCCTCTAAAAGTGAACCCCAAGTCAATGCCAGTGGTTGTAACTTATGTAGGTTTTCATGAATTACATTACCCTACACAGCCCCCTGTTCCCCAATTCACTAAAGCAGGCTTTGGGAGCCTGTCTAGAGCTCGGACAAACCGCCCGACTCGGACCCTGTGATCTATGGGAGGAGGAGCAGCAGGTGCCTCTGGCTTGTCCAGAGGTGTGTTGTCACATTTATGGTCATGCCATGACAGCAGGGGCATAGTAGCAGAATCCTCCAAATTTGATGGGCCGGTTTAAGGTGATCTATCAAAATACATTTGAGTGTACCCCACTTATTGATTTAAAAAAGTTGTTGAGAGGCCAGCCAGGCAGTCATGGCATCAGGAATAAAGTCAGCTGGCACTCGTAACAACTGCATATACTGACTCAGCCGCAGATAACTGCAGGCCCTCCTATGGAGCTGTTCTGAGCCCCAGCAGGACTGACAGGAGATGATCGCGTCAACACTTGTCTTGTCAGGGAAGCTCTCAGAGTAGCCTTAAGAACCGCTCGTATAGGCCATTGGACTGCGGGTGACATGCTGTGGTGTGATGTAGCCCAACACTGAAGTTCTGGGCCATCGCAGTCCAGAGGTCTGATATGAATTGGGATCATGGTCAGAGGAAATATCAGATGGGGTGCCAAACCGAACAAACCAGGTGCTGATGAATGCCTGAGCCACGTCTGTGGCCATTATCGATGCTACAGGGACCATCTCTGGCCATCTGCTGGTTTAGTCCACTGTGGTAAGGAGGTGTGTGAAACCACGGGAGGGAAGAAAGAGGACCAACAAGGTCCACATTGACATGGCCAAACCATTGCTCAGGGACCTCAAAATATGCCAATAACATCTGAACATGACGGTTAAAGTTTGCCCACTTGCATGCTATATACATTAGGCTGCAGTCCAATCACGCATGTCCTTTCACAGACTTTAGTGCAAGCAGTTTCCGTCAGCCTTCCAGCCTGGATGTCAGAGGCCATGTACGGAGTCAAAAACAGTCAGCCTCCAGTTTGCAGGCACTATAGGGTGAGGGCGACTGGCTGAGACATCGCACAGGAAAGAAACCCCAGCTTCCCCGAACTTAACGCCAAGCAACTGCAGGCCCATGACTGCTGCTCAGTAAGCCTGGACCTTTGGGTGAGTAGCTTGGCTGGTTGCCGTAGACAACCTCTACGTGTACGGCCTCAGCAGCCGAGCTTGAGAGGCAATCAGCCATGGCAATATTTTTCCTTTGATATGTTGTATTTCAGTTGTAAACTCTGAAATGTAGGCCGGGTAGTGTTGCTGCCGTGCAGACCAAGGGTCTTAGATTTGGGCCATCATGTACGTGAGGGGTTTGTGGTCAATGAACGCTGTGAAATGGCATGGAAAAGAGGCCAAACATGGTTATCACAGCCATTTTTTGAATGTCCTCCAAGCACACAAGCACCTGATGGTAGCTCCTAAGTCGACTTTGGAAAAAGTTAACTTTCTGATTAAATGTCCCAAAGAGTCTTGGATGGGTGTGATCGGGGAACAATCAGGGGTGGTGACCTCATTAAGACACTGGTAATCGCCACAGGGTGGCAACGATCATCAGACTTAGGGACTATATGGAGGGGTAAATCTCAGGAGCGATTCGACCAGCACGCAGTGCCAAGTCTTTCCATACTGGCAAGCTCAGCCTTTGCAGTTGCCGGCTTTTCTGGATCCAGTCTACACAGGCAGGCATGGACTGGCTGGCCAATTATGGCAGGGTGTTGTTCAACCCCACATTTCTTTAAAGTGAAGAATGTTTAAGGTGTCATTACAGAGGTTTATAAAATCATGAGCGACATAGATAGGGTGAATGATTACAATCTTTTTCCTTAATGTGGAGGAATCCAAGTCTAGGGGGCAAATGTATAAGGTGATAGGTGAAAGATTTAAAATGGATATGAGGGATGTGTTTTTCCTTACAGACTGAATGAGCAGTCAGAAGTAATTCCAGAGGCTGGTGCATTTGCAGTGTTTAAAATAAAATTGGATGGATGCATGGATTGAAATTGTCTAATGGATAAAGGCCAAACTTCGGCAAATGTAGTTATGTCAGGTAGACATGAATGAATTGAGTTGATGGGCGTGCTTCCTTGCTGTATACCTCTATAACTCTATGAGCCCTTGTGGTCGGTGGGAGCCACTGACTGCAAAATGTTAAGTGCTGGCAATGGAAGGGATCGAGGGCTATATCACTCATTATTTTAGAAAGACATGGTATTTGCAGAATTTTTGTTGAGAAATGAAAGATCCCTATTTGATGTGGGGTTTCTTAGGAACTAATCATTTTTCTGCAATTACAAACAATTCCACCACATTTTTATTCAGTATACAATCTGAAATTCTTACTCTTCACAGACTTGATTTATCTTTCTATTTCTATTTCTTATGTTTCAATTTTTGTGTGGATCATGCTTTTCCAATCATAATTAATAAAATAACTGTTGGCTTGACAGCTTTAATCTGCACTCATTACAGACCTTATCTTTGTTCTTTCCACCTTACCTCCCAGTGCTGCTTAAGAACATTTGCTCTAATGATCTTCCCATTTTGATGAAAGGACTTTGCCCAAAACTTTCAGTTTCTCACCTCAGAATCAGGTTTGTTATCATTGACATATGTCATGAAATTTGTTGTTTTGTGGCCACAGTTCAGTACAAGACATACCAAGTTACAACAAAAATTAGAATAAATAAATTGTTCAAAAGAGATAGCATTCATGACCTGTTCAGGAATCTGATGGCAGAGGAGAAGAAGAAGCTATTCCTAAAACATGCATCTTCAAGCTTGTGTACATCCTCCCTGATAGCAGTAATGAGAAGTGAGCACATCCCAGAGGGCAATTGTCCTTAATGATGAAAATTGCCTTTTTAAAGCACCAGTGTTTGAAGATATCCTCATTAGTTTCAAGGGTTGTGTCCATGATGGTGCAACAGTCAAAGATATACAGTAGATTACTGGATTATAAAACATTTTGTATTTTAAAACCAACCTTAATTTGGTAAATTATTAATTAGAGAATGAAATAGGTTCATTCTTGGTAAAACATCATGATTTTTTGAATTGTTGTGTTTTTATTTAAATGTTTCATTTTGAAGATGTTTCATGCAATTGGTTAAACCACACGGAATTTTACGTCTGGCAAAATGTGTCTAATTAGTTAATTGAAGAGAACTATAATAAAACATGCTAAAGTGACAGGCCCAAGTTATATTAATGCCTTCAGTTATGGTTTAGATTTTAGATTTTTAATTCTGTGGTCATGGATTTTGGAACAGAATAGTTGAACTTCTGGTACATAATCAGCTTATTTTTGGTAATGCTAGATATGAAGCATAACTATAAGATAACATGGTAATCAGAGTTATTGCAGCCTGAGAATAGAATAGAGTAGGTCACTGATTGAGTAAATTAAAAAATCCTCATGGGAAACTAAGAATAAAGAGAAAGAACACAGGGTTATATCCAAATTTTTTTTTTGTAGAACAGTGCAGCTGTTAATAGAGGGTTAGTTATTAACCATAAGAATCTTTCAAAAGTTTCTGAAGACATTGTTCTGAAGTTCTGCTTACAAGACGTGTCTTGTGGGATAGGAAATTTACAATAACTGTTGAAATGCAGAAACAGCAATTGCTAAAGGAAGCATGTAGAAAGTATTTAGTTTATCCAGGATGCATTTAACTTAAGGATAATAATTTGAAGAGAAGATAGAGGATTCTGAGAATAATTATAACAATACAAACAGGATAGTTGCTTGCTGTAAAACATGGAGAATTATGGTCAAAACTGCCTTTAAAACATCACTGGGAAAATAGTAAAACAAAATCACTAGAAAAGCTGGATCTTGAGGAGAACATAAAAGGCCTTGACTGAAATATCAACTGTTTATTCCCCTCTTTAGATGGTGCCTGAACTGCTGAGTTCTTTCAGCATTTTGTATGGGTTGCCAGCTTCAGTTCAGTACTCTTGTTAGTCCTGGGAGGGGGAGTGGAAGGTGGGAAGAACTCAAGATAACAGATCAATAATCCCACCAACTCTCTGTTTGCTATACTTACACTTGCTTTGATTATGGCTGCACAATTGGGAGTCTGCAGCTGATTGCAGCATGAAGGTTTTTTGGAGGATTTCTTTTGTTATATTGTATATCTTTGAACGTTCCAGTAAATAATATTTAGCCTATTTTCTTTATTCTGGATGAGGAGGAGTAAAGACAGAAAGTGGTTCCCCTTCACATGCTCTGCCAGTCTGCTGTCGCCAGTGCAATCTTCTATGTGGTGGTGTGCCAGGGCAATGGCATCAATACGGGTGATGCCAACAGGCTCAATAAACTGATTAGAAAGGCTGGTTCTGTTATAGGAGTCAAACTGGATACACTGGAGGCTGTAGTAGGACAGATTTTCCCTCTGGAAAATCCTGAAAATTCTGGACAATATTTTGCACCCTTTGCATTCCACCTTGGTTGAACAAAGGAGCACTTTCAGTTATGGACTAAGACAACTGTGCCACTCCAAGGAGCGCTATATGAGGTCATTCTTACCCTTGGCCATTAGACTCTATAATGAGTCAAACTACAGCCGGGGAAGTGACAACCCCTTCCTGTTAGACTATTAACCTCAGTTTACCAGAACTCTGTTTTAAGCTTGGTTTAGCTCTGTTTACTACACTCAGCTATCACGGGCACCCTCAACAATACTGTGAAATACTACCATTACTTCTTATTTGGACGATGTGAATGTGCACCCATTATTGCAGAATATTATGGTAATTATTGCACTACCCATCTTATCAGTGTGAACTTAGAAATCTTGTAATCTTTGACTTGTAAATCTTGTAATTCTTATTTCTGAGGTAATTTATTTTTTATTTTTCCTTACTACTCTTCTAATATTTGTATATCTGTGCACCTGTAATGTTATGGTAACACTGTAATTTCCTTTAGGATCAATAAAGTAACTATCTCTCCATTAAATTTCTGGAGTTTAGGCCTCCTTGTAGATGGTTGGTGCCAGCACAGTAACTAAGTAGTGAAGGATATATAAAATAAAAAGCCCTAAACAGTCCTATAGACAAAATTAAAAATTTTTGGGAACAAGATTTCCTCAATTTTTGAGGAAACTTGGAATTAAATTCTAAAATTGGTTATGTGACCGCCATTCCCTCTTACAATTTAAAGTGGTTCATAGGGCCCACATGTCTAAACATAAGCTATCTTGTTTTTATTCGGATATATCTCCTTTCTGTGATAGATGTAATAAAGGAGAAGCTTCATTAATTCACATGTTTTGGGCAGATCCGAGCCTTGAAAGATACTGGAAGGAAGTATTCCAAACTTTTTCAGTACCTTTCAAGGTAAATTTTATGCCTAACCCTTTGACCACATTATTTGGTATTGTTGGAGGAAAATACTTTATTTTGGAGACACCTGATTTGCATATTTTGGCTTTTACTTCTCTTATAGCTAGGAGGGCGTTCTTGCTTAAATGGAAGGATGCTGTTCCGCCTACTCACACTCAATGGTTATGGGATGTTATGTCATGCTTAAATTTAGAGAAGATCCGTTGTTCAGTTTTTGAATCTAGCCAAGACTTCTATACATTGTGGGGACCATTTTAGAGTTATTTTCAAAACCTTTGATTTATTGTAAAAATACAGATTGTTGCTAATAATATATTTTATTATATGATAAGGGTTTTTTCCCCTTTTTTTCTTGCTTTTCCTAACATCTCTGACTTTGGTAGTGAGTTTAGATTTTTTTCTGTATAACAAAATTATTATATTTCAATATTATGATTTAATTTAATTTTTATAAATACAGGGTTTTGTGATTGTAATTGTATTTTTAATACAATGTATTTGGTACTATTTTATTTTTTTCTTTTGACTTCTCATGTATATCTTCTTGTACTCTGTATTCCTGTATGCAGAAACTAATAAAAATATTGAAAGAGAAAGAGAAAAGGTCCTTGGAGGGTACGAGACATTATCACCTCGCTTGTTGCTGAAACTGCGAGGAAAATAAAGACAGATTATTCAATGAACCATGTAGGAATCCAGTAGCAAAGTTAATTAATGATCATGGGAAGGGTTAAGTTCTGACAACAGAAGTGTTCCGGGTTATAGATAGATAGATAGATAGATAGATACTTTATTCATCCCCATGGGGAAATTCAACATTTTTTCCAATGTCCCATACACTTGTTGTAGCAAAAACTCATTACATACAATACTTAACTCAGTAATAATATGATATGCATCTAAATCACTAACTCAAAAAGCATTAATAATAGCTTTAAAAAAAAGTTCTTAAGTCATCATAGTCATCATCATAGTTCCTCTACCTGCAAAAGGTGAAAATGTTGTCAAGTAATTCAGCCAGAGGAGCTGCTGCTTCACATCTCCAGTGGCACTAGTTTAGTCATGACTGTGGGTGCTGTTTAAATACCACATTCTCCCTGAGTTTTCCCCGATGCTCCTTTTTTGCTCCCACATCCCAAAGACACTTTGGTAGGTATGTTAACTGTAAATTGCTCTTGGTCTGTAAGCAAATGGTAGATGCTGGGGCATGGTTGGGGGGGGGAGGGGGAGCAGGGTTGGTAGTTGATGGAAAAGTGGGGAGAATAAAATGAGATTTGTAATAAATAGGTGCTTGATGTTTGCTGCAGACTGCGCCAAAAGGCCGTTATCTCTGCTGTATGACTCTGTGACCCAAAATCCAATAAAGTTTCATAAAATGTTATAATACAATAGACTTGAAAGAAAAAGATAAAATCATTATTTCTTTGCTTATGGCTTAAGCAGTTCCAGCTTGTTTTGATCTTTTCCCTTTGCTGCTTAATTATCTTTTCTCAGTAAATGAAAACTTCTTTTTAAATAGTGTTACAGAAAGGATTTTTAAAATCTGGGTTTTCAGATAAATCTGGGCAGTCGCCAACTTGGATTACCTTTGTTTTCTAATGCGACAACATGCCAAAATAAAACTATCACAAGAGAGGAATGATCTGACTTTCACATAACCTCCAGTAATCCCAAAGGATGCTTATTCATTCAATCTCATTTTGATGGAAAAACCATCAAACAGACTGAAGCATTCTGTAAAGCAAATGCTTAAATTGTTTTCAATCCAACACATGGGAGAGAGATGCTGTAAATGACAGCTTCAAATAGATTTGAAAACTGAGAAGTTTTCTGAGATTGCATTAACATTTAGAATACTGAAAGATTTGGATTGAGGAAAGCTAAAAACAAAATTAGGATTCAGCTGGTGTCTTGAATCAAGGGATGTGTGCAAGTTAATAATTCTTAAAAGTCACTGCCAACACCTAATTAGGACCTCAGTACGAACGTTGGGCCTCCTGCTGATAGATAATAGAAACAAATGACAATTGAATAGAATAAATTAGCTCCAGTGCAAGCGGAACTAGATAGTCCCAGAAAACAATAGTGGGGACTGCAATGCATGATTAACTCTTGCATCCATTGCTTTCAATGCAGACAGCATACAAACTCTGCTCTGCTATTATACATGATTGTTCCATGTAGCTGTTCTCCACTTTGCCTACTCTCTTTTTCCTAGTACTCTAAGTGTGCAATTGAGTGATTGCACACCTCAAAAGGGGCCATTGATTCAGTGGTTAGTACTTCATAAAGATAGTCTGCGCTGTTCAATTGCACCCTGCATATGCACGTGTAGAGCATTTTGACTGGACAAAGTGATGGAAGTCACTGTAAAAGTTATTTAAATTAGAAGGTAATGGAACAAGGAAGAAGTGGGCTCAAAGATGTTTCAAAACTGTATTGAAGGTCTTGTCAGAAAAGAGATGAAGTGTACCAAGAGAATCATCCCTTTTCAGTATAATAGAACAGATCGAATTCAAAGAATTACTACCCAATTTACCTCTGAGCCAGCAAAGTGACAAAACTATCTAATTGATGCCAGATTTGGCTCTTCCCTGGACAGTTCAACTCCGCATATCTTCATAGCACAGATCTATACATTGGACAAAGAGCTGATTTCGAGGAATGAGGTGATAGCTACTGGCTTTATATAAAGACAGCATTTGATTAGGTGTAACATTAAGGAATCTCAGTAAAATTGAAGTCAATGAGCACAAAAGGGAGGCACTTCATATTTAGAGTCATACACTGCAATGGGAGAGGATTGCAGTTGTTGAAGATCAGTCATTACACCTATTGGATTTTACTACAGGAGCTGTTCAGAACTGTGTCCTAGATCCAGCTGTCTTTACACACAAGAAATAATGGAAATCTTGAGCAACACACAGAAAATTTGAGACCCCCCCCCCCCCACACACACCAAAATACTGCCTGAATTGCTCAGTTCCTCCATCTTTCTTCAGCTGGTTCATTAATCGTAAGATTTGAGGTGGGGCTGTTTGATTGGGGAAGTCATTTTTGAGCCAAGCTCAACAGGAATAGCTACCAAAGTACTGTGGTAACTAAAGCCTGACAGCATCCTGGACAAACCTGCCCACTTGTCTGACAGCTCATCCACTTCCCTCCATGACTAGCACATTGTGTTGACAGCTTGTATCATCTATAAAATAGGCTTAATTACTACTCAAGCTCTACTTCCAAAGCTTGTGACCTTTAACACCAAGGACAAGGAGAGCAGGCATCTGGGAAAACTACAACCGGTTGTTCTTCTCCAACCTGAGCTTGCAAATATTTCAAATTCCCTTATCACTACCGGATTGAAATCCTGAAGAGTCTTCATCTGAGCATTGCAGTGATTGAAGATGGCTTATCACCGTCATCGCAAGGGCCATTAATGATGAACAATAAATGTTATCCTCACCAATGAGACCTACATCCCACAAAATGAATAAATCAATGTAGACCCGTATGTACCACTCCTTAAACTTGTGAATTAAACTATCCCTTCAAATTTCAAAGCATTGACTTCAATCAGTTGCAGATGATCTTTTTTTTTGACAGTGATCTATGCTCAAAGGCCCAGATGCCCTTAAGAGAAGCTCTGCAGTGGTTTCTCCATTCTGTGCCAGGACCCCAAATGCACTTCCAGTCAAAGCTTAATGGGCACATGGGATTGCTGAATGTGACTCAAAATGCACAATTGGCTCATTGCACCACACATTCATCTTCACCAGCAGTTCTTATTAGTCAAGGAGGATTCATACTTACATTTATTAATGCATCTATTAATTTTCCTGAATGTTTACTACTGTTACTACCTTGACTATGGACAGCTGTAGCCAAAGGGACTCCCACATTATCATAGCCATCCAGAGCTGAAAAAAACGGATGGCATTGTGCCTGTTTTATTTGGCATGAATTGCTCATAATTCCCAGACTAAGTCACCTTAGAGGTACTTTCAGGTAAATTCTCTGGAGAACTAACTAGTCAGATCCGAAGCTGACTGCAGGATATTCAGAAATCCAATGTCTCCAGAGTGCACTTAATCTAGCAGTGAATATGTTCTCCTTTTCTTAGGCTCGTCAATGATGACAGTGTCAGCAGCACTCCATTACTTCAGTGTTGATTGACATATACCTGTCTTCTCTGGATTACCCAGGAACCTTAAGGCTCAAGCTGAGGCGATTCCCATTAGGACTGATCCATTCTCAGAGATCAGAGACACCACATTGGAGCTGCGACGCTGGTGAACAGTGCAGTTGTCTTCCAAAGCTACTATCACAGAGTTTATGATATTCTGAGGGAAGACGTAGTCACAAACTCGTGCATGGATTACTGTCTCAGTGAAAGCAGAGTTCACATGCACTGTCAAACTTGTCATCACAGGATCATTCCAAGCGACTGCAGCTGATTTTTATGATTTGTTGCTTACTTTCAAATCAGACAGACTATTCAGCTCTATAATTGCCATGTTTCTGAAAAGCACATGACTTGTTCTACCTGAGAATGTAGCCAGGGTACTTAGAGAGTCTCTGGCACAGAAATTTACTTCTACAATCAATATGGTGAATGACTGTCCTGACTGCTGGTGCTCCAAACTACACTCTGCACTCAGTCAATATTACACATTTATTACCATCACCATTAATTTATTCTGAACACCTCTGACAGGTAGGTGTTTGTGTAGGTTAAAGTCTTTACCAAAGTTGTATCCAAAACAACTGTCTGGACAAATATGTGGATGCACATTGCATACATGATCATCTATTATAACAGTTTGAGCTATGGTACAGAATCTGAACCATAGAATTTCACAAGCAAAGTAATATTGCTGTAGTGAAGCTGTATGTCATTTTTTTCTAGTGAGTTTTTCATTTCTAGTTACTGATCAAGTGCGATAATGGAAACCACTACTGACATTTGTCAAAGACTTCACAGCTACAATCATTGGTATATAAAATTCTAAATAAATACCAGAACAGATTTATTCCTGTACATTTAGTTTCCTTCAGTTGTTTGATCAGATTTATCTGTTCCCTTTCATACAGTAGAGGCTGTCACATTTCAGTTTGATTCCATTCTGGTTTGTGACAATTATCATAGTTAAATGAAGTGCCAAGATCTTAAGATAACCTGCTTAATGGCTTTGTGAATTCAGCGGTAGTTCCTAATAGAAACCTTATATGAGGAAGAATGAAGTTGAGTTTGCACAGAATCTTATTATGTCTTCAGTACATCTTAATATATTTGACAATGAAAGAATTACTTCTGAGATGAAATCTGAAGATTTGTACATTACATTTTAGAAGAGTGCAGAGGAATTATCCTAGACTCCACAGCATGGACATGTATCTTATTGCTGGACTCTGATTTGTTCCTGACATCCCAAAGTTTGCACATTAGGTAAAGCAACAATACTGCAGGGGTGAACTTATAATCGAAAAATGAAAGTACCATCATCCTTGGTGAGTGGGGAAAAAATGGTTGTCCTTGGTGAATATTCTCCAAGTACTCTGTCCATTTGAGAGAACTTTCACAACTAATGGGTGCTTAGCAATTATCTGGGATTTAAATTTGGATATAACATATGCAATATTAAATGCTCTTGCTGAAATATTCATTCCATGCATGCCTCATTATTATTTATCAGCCAGGTAATGAAAGGTATTACAGTGCTATTAAGTGATATCTACTCACCAATAACCTGTTTACCAATACCTTCTTTTGATTCAGTTAATGCTTTGTGACTCAGCACAGCCTTAGTTCAAACATAGAGCAAAGAACTAAAATTCAGTGACAGTACTTGACATCAAGGCAGTGTTTGAACAAGTATGGCATCAAGGGGCCAGAGTAAATTTTAAAGTCAACAGGCGTCAGAGAGAACACTTTGATGGAGTGTTGGAGTCACAGGTGGCAAGAAGAAAGACAGTTGCACTTGTTGGAGAACAAATCATCCCAGGCCCAAGGGATGATTTGATCTCCAGTAAACGTTGGAGCTCTTCATGGCAGTGTCCTGGGCTAAACCATTTTTGACTGATTCATTAATAAGTCTTTTTCCAAAATATTTTCAGAAGTGAGGATGTTTGCACAGTAGAGTCAACAGAGTCATACAACATAGAAACAGGCCCTTTGGCTGAGCTGGACCATTCCAACCAAGATGCCCCTCTAAGCCAGTCCACTTTCACAATGTTCAATTTCATTCCCAACTCCTCAGCAAGTGCAACAGCTATGCCTGTATTGAGATCTAGAGAACACGCAAACATTGGATGGTAAGTGGCAAGTAATATATGCACTTCAAAAGTGCAAGGCAGGCACCACAACAAAGAAAAATGTCTAACCATCTACCTTTCACAACCAATGGCTTTATTGTTTATGACTTTTACCACACCAATGTCATTGCCTTGAGACTCAACTGGACCATCCACCTGAATATCATGACTGCAGGTGAGCTTGAGGTTGGATGTCATGTAATGAGTGATTCATTCTCTAACATCCCAGATCCCTTGTATAATCTGTGAAGTATAAATCTGGAATAGGTGGAATTTTCTTCACGTTCTTGCATCATGAATAGAATTTGCATAACTCTCAAGTTGAACGCCACTCAGAACAAAGCACTTGACAGGCACCGATCAACTACCCTAAACGTTCCTTCCCTCCATAGTCACAGCAATGCGTTCCCTACGTATAATCGATGGCTGGTACTCACTTAGGCTAATCCAACAGTACCTTCCAAACGGGTTCTTTATCACCAAGAAAGACAAGGCCAGTAGTCAAATAGAACACCCCTACACCCCCCACATACTATTCCGATTTGAATTGATACCTCTGATCTTTTGTCATCATTAGATCTTATCCTCTGGAAGCCCTATTCAACAGCACTGTGATAGTTACAATTTACTGGAAAAATGCAGCTATTCATAGTGTTGATGCCCTAATCTTGAAGGGCAACTAGGTTTGGTTGATAAAAGTTTGTCTTTCTTGTGATGGCCAGATTACAACTGGTAGTGAACCCATACCCAAAGGCATGAAACAAAAGGCTCCCATGAAATACCTGTCCTTTCCATTAGCAACAATCTTGTGCACTTTGCTGTGGATCAGGAGGTGGATGAAGTTCCACGTGATCAATGGGATGCTCGGCTGACTTTAGGGAGCCTGCTCTGCCTGATATATTTAGTGCTTGATGGAAGGTAGTAGCAATCAGGGGGACATCCCTGCTCAGCATTCACTGTACTGTCTTCTATTTAAGCCAAGAAGGGAAGTATTGGCAATACAGGCTGCAGGACACTTCTCGACAGAGACCTGCACCATCATGGTTTCTGTGTGCCAGCTTTATGCAACCTGCTTTGTGGCTATCACAGGGAACGTGACTTAAAGCAATAATGCAATTGCTAAAATCTATGCAGCGCAGTGCCAGGAATAATCTACAAATTTCTCAGGTCCACCTTTTGTGCTTGTCCCTGAGTACAAATAACACTATTCTACACTAGATTTTGGGCATTTTTTTTATGAGGAGAATACAATTTAGCACATCAAAAGCAAATGAAGTTGAATTTCTCAGTGTACATACATGGAAACAATCCAACTATCCAAACAAAATCCATGAATCTAATTATTAGTTTCCAATAGCTTACTGTCGAATAAACTGCACCAACAAATCGATTCTGCCTTCAGAAAAGGAAACGGCAGGGCACCGTGCTAATGAGCCACACTCAGACTGTAAAGTGCATCTGAATAGGTTACAAACTGAGAACTGGGAAGTGGGATACATAAATAGTCAATTACTCTTCTGAGCTGCCATGATTTTGTAAAAGCAACCGTTACTCTGAACCCAGTTACAGTATTTCTTTTATTTGAAACATGTGTTGCTTGTATTGTCAATTCATAAACATTTTTAACAGAGTGTCATGATAGCATAGCAGTCAGCATATCGCTTTACAGCGCCAGCAGTAAGATCAGAGTTTGACTCCCACCACTGTGAAGAATTTGTACACTCTTCCTGTGACTGGGTGGATTTCCTCTTGGTGTACTGGCTTCAGCTCACATTCCAAAGATGTATGGTTTAAGGTTAGTGAGTTGGAGGCAGGCTATGTTGGCACTGGAAATGTGGTAAATGTGGTTCAGGACAATTCTGTCTGATTTGCTTTGATGCAAATTGTGCATTTCACTGTATGTTTCAATGTACATTTGACAAATAAAGCTAATATCTCTTTATTTCTTTCTTTGTGCCCTTAATGTAGTCATATCTTTAAAGATTCTTTCATGTGGGTAACATTTCTACTATTGCAATAGTACATAAAGTCCAAGAACAGATTGCAGGCAAGAACAGAACTAGGGATTACAACTGGCTAAATGAATATTGTTAATGGTCTAAATTAATCACTGTTTTCAGTATCTTAGAAAGTAAATAGGGAAGATATAGTGTTAGAGCTGATAGGTGATGAAATTTACTCATGCTAGCATCATAATTCTGAATGCTAGGCATAATCCCTTCCAATTGAGATAATACAGGACTGGTACTGAGAGACAGCAAGCTGTCTGATTCAAGTGAGAGCACATGATGGAACAAATGAGGCTAGCAGTCTAACTACTGAATTTTCAGGCAAGTAACCTCTCTAAAGAATGCAGAGGGTGGAAAGAAAAGATTTACACTATCTTTTGAGCTAACAATAGTAGATAAAACAGAGCAGACAAAGGTAATAGAGTTTTTGTACATCACTGCTCGCCAAAGGGAGAAAATAGCACCACATCATTAAATCCTTATTGACCCTCGAGAATGCAGTAAACACACATTACAACCTGCTTAGAACTGAAATAGTTGACCATTGCTGGTTCATTGTACACAACTGAAAACAGAGGGATTTAAAAAGGTGGACACAATGTTGCATGAGATATGAAAAAAGATGACATTACAAAGGAAATCATGCAGGAGTGTTATCTTTAGCATTACAAGTAGAGCTCCGACAAAATCATAGGTGCATTGAGAGAAGTTACTAGCTGTGCTCTTTGGATTGGAAAAGGAAGATGTACATGGACATAGTGATCGGAAACCATTGAAGGTTTTACATTAAGTGCCAAATAGTTTGCAGAAAAATCCCTTGCTTCTGAATGCTCACAAGCTGAGAATTCACAATGCCCTATCAAAGAAGCACACATGGATCACATGCTCAACAAAGAAATACTCTGGATAACAAAGGTGAGAAATTAACACAGCTGTCCATTCTTGCAGCCATGCAAGAACTTAGAAGCTACCAATCCAGGTGATAAATACATTGCTCGATTAAACTGATTTGAACAGGATGGAAAGAGACATAATAGGCTGAGGCTTTTTATCAAATTCCAGTTCCTTGTGAGAAATGAGGTAAATGGGTAATTGGTCTAAGCTGCTAATTAACATGATCAGGTTCACTCATTGTTCATAAGTGAGACTGAAAGATTACCTTCACGGGGAGCCAGGCAGATAGATCTGGAGACAATGGCATCTCTGCTGACAATAGATGGAGAGAAAGATCAAAACTATGTGTAGACATGTAAGATCTGCAGATCTTCAGAAAATAATCAACCAAAGGCTTTGTTTCAATTTTCTAGCAACCCTTAGGAGACCCTGGACAAAAGATGGGTCTGATGTTTTTCACCTGAAGGTGAAAAATGCTTTAACATTTCAGAGAAATCGACTTCTTAGCAAATACCTTCTCTCTGACAATTCCATATATTGAACATCTTGCATATATTGTATTCCTGAGATGCAGCCTAAGAATAAGGAGCACAGCTCACAATTGACAATGTTGTGAGGTTCTCTCCTGATTGGCAGTTTGGTCATGGGATGATATCAGCTCACTTTCCACAGAGTGATGGAAAGGCAGGTTAGGGTGGGTCAATCATCACAGTTAGTCTCCAGTTTGAGCATCCTAACTTTATGAAATCTTCCAACCCATGCGAAGACATGCTGTCCAATGCAGAGACGTGAATAAACAGACTGGAATTCAATTCTGAATATTAGAAGGAATGTGAGTGACATAACTGTGCAGCAGTTCATCTTGCCTTAAAAGTGCAGGATCCCAGATTTGGTCCTGACCTCCGGTGCTATCTGTGTGGAGTTTACACGTTCTCACTGTGACTGTTGGTTTCTGTTGTGTACTCGATTTCCACCCGCATCCCAAAAAGTGTTGGTTGGGTAATTGGCATCAGCAAGTTAGGTCCTATGTAGATCAGAGGCAAAACAAGAATGAAAACATTAGTAAGCATATGAGACAGACTACATTTCATGTCTATAAAGGAATAAGGAAGGGTGTACACTACTAATGGGATAGCTCTGCTGGGAGAAAGCTTTAACCTTATGGCCTAAATTGTTTTAGCACTGAAGAAAACAATTTCAGCAGAAGGAAGTCAAAAAAGAAGATACACCACTGCAACAGAGCCTCTCAAGAGTGAGAGCCATGGTGAGGGTGAATCCTCTATCAGATAGCATAGGCATGGTTTAATGCACACCAAGAAATAGGCACCATTTCAGGAAAATCACTGAGGACGCTGGTTTGACTGAAACAGATGTGGAGATAGTAGGAGAGGCATTGCAAATAGTGCACACTGAGAACATCACAGTCTGATATTTGACTTCAGAACTGCAATCACTTTGGGCTAGATGAGGAAGCAAAGCCTGTTGAAGGAAATATTGAGGAGTTTGAAATAAATGTTAGCATTACAGGTGTTCAGATATTTTATATATACTATTATTTCCTTTTGTGATTAAAGGAAGCATGCAGCCTAAGAATCAAACATAATATTGGTTTATCGAAACCTCATGGACTACGCATCTAGCTACCTAGCCTGTCTTCTCTGAGGAGAACGTGCAGTACACAACATTTTCTTTGTTTATCATCTTAGAGCCCACAAAATCAGAGTGGAATTAAGTCATCCACATTTCCCAATGATCCGCCCAAGAAGTTTGATCTGTGGACAGTCACTGCTGTTTCACATTTGTAGGGATTTCTTCTTGTGATTAACAACTTGCAATGTTGCAACAGAAGCAGCTTTCTGAAAGGGAAGCAGCTGTAAAGATGGCTGCTGAAACTGTTTCATGAACAAAGTACAAAAGTTCACTGATCTAAAATATGAACTTTACTTCCTTCTTCACAGTTGCTTCCTGATCTACTGAGTATCCCGGCAATTTTTATGAACCTGGAAGTACTGTATAAGCTTTCATTGTGCAACTGCTGAAATCTGTAACTTCTCTGAAAAGCTAAAATGATGATTTTTTTTTTCAATTTGAAACATTTCTCTTGTATCTTTATTAAATACAGAATTGAAAATAGAGTTTCAATATTTATCATGACAGATGTTTTGTCACCATATTTAATATAATCCTCCATGTTCCAAATAGGGTATGGTACTCTTTGTTTATTTTTAAATAAAATCTAAAATATACTAGAGGTTACGTGCAGCAATACAATTTATTTTCTTAATAAAGTAATATTGAGCTTTAGAATTGAATTTGGAGTTTGGCGAACATTGATCTAGGTAGGCACATAAAGAGTTTAACTAATCCAATAGGAGGTGTTACCACGATATCATTGAGATCTCCAATGTGCCTTTCAAAAATTTTAAGCTATTTAATAAAGCAAATAATTATTCATCTAAACATCAAATTCCAAGTAGTCTTTTTAGAGTCTTTCCTTGATGTATTGCTTTCTTTTGACCTCCTATTCCCCTAGCCTTGCATATTTACACCTCGGCTATGGTGCTATCGAATACTTTAATTCTGATTCTCCATCAGGGCTTTTACAAAGGGAATTCTTGAGGACCATGTGCAGAAGCAGCCTAGGGATGGCCTAGTTACTTGAAACAGTACATCTGCTCTGAAATATTTACCTCTATAAGTATAGGGCATTAACATTAATGAGAGCAGCTACATCCACTGCTAAATAGTTGTAGCAATTTGAAGTTAATTTTCTAGATAAGAAACTCTACATCAATTCAAATGACAACACAAAAAAAAAGTAGACCTTACTCCCCCTGAGCAAAAAAAAAACAACTGAAGGAATTCAGTGACTCAAGCAGCAACTGTGGATACATTGGTCAAGACCTTGAATAGAAGACAAATAGCTGGGGTGAGTTTGAACACAGTAGCTGGTGGCTGATAGATGGAAAAAAATGAGGAATGAAAAATAGGTAGGTGTGTTCAGGTGCAAGGAGAGACAGAGACAAATGCTAGAAGGTGATAAGTAGAAACCCGATAAGGGAGGAATGACAAGCAGACGAAACCAAGTGAGGGAAGGGATAAGGAAAGTGGCAAAGGGAGAAGGAATCCAGATGAATAGGGGAAAACATAGAAACATAAAAAACCTACAGCAGAATACAGGTCTTTCAACCCACAAAGGCAGGATCATGGCACCATGGGTGGCTCTGCTGCGCATGTGGGCAAGAAAAAGAGTGGTGGAGCTGTTGTGGTAGGGGATTCCATGCTAAAGGGAATAGAGAGGAGCTTCTGTGGCTGCAAACGGACTCCTGTATGGTGTGTTGCCTCCTGGGTGCAAGGGTCAGAGATGTCTCGGAGAGGCTGCAGGAATTCTGAAAGGGGAGGGTGAGCAGCCAGCATTTAGGTACTAATGATATAGGAAGAAAGTGGCATGAGGGCCCACAAGCTGCTGAATTTAGGGATCTAGGAGATTAATTAAAGAGTAGGACCTCAAAGGTAATCACTTCAGGATTATTATTGGTGCCACGTGCTAGCCAGAGTTGGAATAGCAGGATAGCTAGAATGAATACGTGGCTTGAGCGGTGGTGCAGGAGGGACGGTTTCAGATTCTTGGGGCATTGGAACCACTTCTGGGGAGGTGGGTCAGTACCGTCAGGACGGTCTACATCTGGGCAGGGCCGGGATCAATGTCCTAAGGAGATTGTTTGCTAGTGCCGTTGGAGAGGCTTTAAACTAATATGGCAGGGGGATGGGAACCCACACAGAAAAGAAGAGGGAAGTGATGCAGAGAACAAAGCCAGAGTTAGTGAAGAAAAAAGTAAGAGTAGAGTGCATAAAAGTAAGAAGCAAAAATCGCATAGGTCACTAGATTCTAAAAGGACAATGAGTATAAGGGCACTTTATCTAAATGCCCATAATATTAGAAACAAGGTTAGTGAACTTGTGGCACAGATCAGAACCAAGGCATATGATTTAGTGGCCATTACAGAAACCTGGTTGCAAGGTGGAGATGACTGGAATATCTTGGATTAAATATCAGGTAATACAGAAAGATAGGCAGGAAGGCAGAGGAGGTGGAGTGGCGCTCTTGAGGATCTTTAGGAGATCTAGGCCTCATATGGAGCCAGTGATCATTAATGGAGAATGTGTGGAGCAGGTTAAGACCTACAAGTATCTGGGAGTACAGTTGGACGAGAAGCTAGACTGGACTGCCAACACAGATGCCTTGTGCAGGAAGGCACAGAGTCGACTGTACTTCCTTAGAAGGTTGGCGTCATTCAATGTCTGCAGTGAGATGCTGATGATGTTCTATAGGTCAGTTGTTGAGAGCGCCCTCTTCTTTGTGGTGGCGTGTTGGGGAGGAAGCATTAAGAAGAAGGACGCCTCACGTCTTAATAAGCTGATAAGGAAGGCGGGCTCTGTCGTGGGCAAAGTACTGGAGAGTTTAACATCGGTAGCTGAGCGAAGGGCGCTGAGTAGGCTACGATCAATTATGGAAAACCCTGAACATCCTCTACATAGCACCATCCAGAGACAGAGAAGCAGTTTCAGCGACAGGTTACTGTCGATGCAATGCTCCTCAGACAGGATGAAGAGGTCAATACTCCCCAATGCCATTAGGCTTTACAATTCAACTGCCAGGACTTAAGAACTTTTTTTTTAAAGCTATTATTAATGCTTTTTGAGTTAGTGATTTAGATGCATATCATATTATTACTGAGTTAAGTATTGTATGTAATGAGTTTTTGCTACAACAAGTGTATGGGACATTGGAAAAAATGTTGAATTTCCCCATGGGGATGAATAAAGTATCTATCTATCTATCTATCTATCTATCTTGATTAGGGATGAGATCAGGGTGATTGTGAGAGATGGTATAAGATCTACTGAACAGAATGTTGAGTCCATCTGGGTAGAGATTAAGAATAGTAAAGGGAAAAAAAATCACTGGTGGGTGTTGTCTATAGGCCACCTAATAAAAATATTGCAGTGTTAGAGGCGATTAACCAAGAAATAACTGAGGCTTGTAAGAACGGAACGGTAGTTGTCACGGGGTTTTAACTTCTACATAGATTGGTTGAATCAGGATGCTCAGGGAAGACTTGAGGAGGACTTCATAGAACGCATCGTGATGGCTTTCTTGAACAGATGATCGTGAAACTACAAGGGAAAACGCTATCTTAGATCTAGTCTTGTGCAATGAGACAGGTAAGATTAACAATCTTGTAGTCAGGGATCCTCTTGGAAAGAGTGATCATAGTATGACTGAATTTGGCATATAGATCGAGGATGAAATAGTTAGATCTAAAACTAGTGTGTTTTGCTTGAACAAGAGAGACTACAACGTGATGAAGGAGAAGTTGGCTAATGTGGATTGGGAGCACAGGCTATTCAGTAGGACAATTGAGGAACAGTGGAATACTTTCAAAGAGATTTTTCACAGTGCTCAGCAAAAGTATATTCCAGTCAAAAGTAAGGACAGTAAGTGTGGGGAGAGCCAGCCTTGGATAACTAAGGAAATAAAAGATAGAATCAAATTAAAAGCTCATGGGTACAAAATCACAAAGAGTAGTGGGAGACTGGAGGATTGGGAAAACTTCACAAAGCAACAGAGAACAACTAAACAAGAAATAAGGAAAGGAAAGACAGAGTATGAAAGTAAGTTAGTGCAAAATATAAAAACAGATAACAAAAGTTTTTATAAATATATAAAGCAGAAGAGGGCGGCTAAAGTCAACGTAGATCCCTTGGAGGACGATAAAGGGAAATTGATATTGGGTGATAAGGAAATTGCTGAGGCATTGAACGACTATTTTGTGTCGGTCTTCATGGTGGAGGACATGTCTAATATGCCAAAGAAGGATGTTATGGACGAAATGGGAGGTGAGGACCTTAATAAAATCACTGTCACTAAAGAGATAATGATGAGCAAGCTAGAGGGCCTGATGGTAGTTAAGCCCCCTGGCCCTGATGGAATGAATCCCATGGTGCTGAGGAAATAGGCGGAGGTTATAGTGGACATGTTGGTAATCATTTATCAAAACTCTCTAGACTCTGGGCAGGTCCTAGTGGATTGGAAGATAGCAAATGTCAAGCCACTTTTTAAAAAAAGGATGTGGGCAAAATATGGGCAACTACAGGCTAGTTAGCTTAACATCTGTAGTCGGGAAAATGCTTGAAGCTGTCATTAAGCAAGAAATAACAAAACTTTTAGAAATGAGGGGTTCCATTAGACAGATGCAGCATGGATTCAGAAAGGGCAGGACCTGTTTGACAAACTTACTGGAATTCTTTGAGGACATAATGAGGGCATAGAGGGGAACAGGTAGATGTTGTATACTTGGATTTCCAGAAGGCATTCGATAAGGTGCCGCGCAGGAGACCTATAAATAAGATACAGATGCATGGAGTCAGAGGAAGTGTATTGGCATGGATAGTGGATTGGTTAACCAATAGAAGGCAGAGAGTTGGTATAAATGGGTGTTATTCCGGTTGGCAGTCTGTGGTGGGTGGGGTGCTGCAGGGGTTGGTGCCAGGCCCACAGCTGTTTACCATTTACATTGATGATTTGGAAGAGGGGACTGAGTGTAGCGTAGCAAAATTTGCTGATGACACTAAACTGAGTGGAAAAGCAAATTGTACAGAGGATGTGGAGAGTCTGCAGAGGGATATAGATAGGTTAAGTGAGTGGGCCAAGGTCTGACAGATGGAATACAACATTGGTAAGTGCAAGATCATCCACTGTGGAAGGAATAAGAGAAGAACAGATTATTATTTAAATGGTGAAAGATTGCAGCATGCTGTTGTGCAGAGGGACTTGGAAGTGCTTGGGAATGAATTGCAAAATGTTGGCTTGCAGGTATTAAGAAGGCAAACAGACTGTCGGCCTTCATTGCTAGAGGGATTGAATTCAAGAGCAAGGAGGTCATGCTGCAAATATACAGGGTACTGATGAGGCCACACCTGGAATACTATGTGCAGTTCTGGTCTCCAAACTTGAGGAAGGGTATATTGGCTTTGGAGGCAATGCAGAGGAGGTTCACCAGGTTGATTCCAGGGATGAAGCGGTTAAGCTTTGAGGAGAGGTTGAGTTGCCTGGGACTGTACTCTCTGGAGTTCAGAAGAATGAAAGGGGATCTTATGGAAACATACAAAATTTTGAAAGGGATAGATAAGATAGAAATAGGAAAGTTGTTTCCATTGGTATGTGAGACTAGAACTAGGGGACATTGCCTCAAGATTCAGGGGAGAAGAATTAGGACGGAGATGAGGAGAAACTGCTTTTCCCAGAGAGTGGTGAATCTGTGGGATTTTCTGCCCAGGGAAACTGTTGTGGCTTCTTCACTAAATATATTTAAGAAAAAGTTGGATAGGTTTTTACATAATCAGGGAATTAAGGGTTATCGGTAAAAGGCAGGTAGATGGAACTGAGTTTCGGGACAGTTCAGCCATGATCTTATTGAATGGCGGGGCAGGCTCGTTGGGCCGGATGGCCTATTCCTGCTCCTATTTTTTATGTTTTTGTATAAAGCTGTGCTGAACATGTCCTTACCTGAGAGATTACCAAAGGTTACTCATAGCCCTCTATTTTTCTGAGCTGCATATACTTGTCCAAGTGTCTCTTAAAAGATCCTATCGTATCTGCCTCCACCACTGCTGCTGGCAGCCCATTCCACGAACTCACCACTGTCTACGTAAAAAGCTTGCCCCTGTTATCTCCTCTGTACCTACTTTCAGGTACCTTTAAACTGTGCCTTCTTGTGCTAGCCATTTCAGCCCTGGGAAAAAGCCTCTGACTATCCACAAGATCAATGCCTCTCATCATCTTGTACATCTCTATCAGGTCACCTCTCATCCTCCGTCACTCCAAGGAAAAAAGGCCAAATTCACTCAAGCTATTCTCATAAAGCATGCTCCACAATCCAGGCAACATCCTTGTAAATCTCCTCTGCACCCTTTCTATGGTTTCCACATCCTTCCTATAGTGAGGCAACCAGAACTGAGCACAGTCCTCCAAGTGGGGTCTGACCAGGGTCCTATATAGCTGCAACATTACCTCTCAGCTTGTAAATTCAATTCCATGATTGATGAAGGCCAATAAACCACATGCTTTCTTAACCACAGAATCAACCTGCACTGCAGCCTTGAGTGTCCTATGGACTCAGACCCCTAGTTCCCTCTGATCCTGCACACTACCAAGCGTCTTACCATTAATACTATATTCTGTCATCATATTTGACCTATCAAAATGAATTACCTCACACTTATCTGGGTTGAACTCCATCTGCCACTTCTCAGCCCTGTTTTGCATCCTATCAATGTAACCTCTGACAGCCCTCCATACTATCCACAACACCTCCAATCTTTGTGTCATCAGCAAATTTACTAACCCATCCCTCCACTTTTTCATCCAGGTCATTTATAAAAAATCACGAAGAGTAGGAGTCCCAAAACAGATCCGAGGTACACCACTGGTGACTGACCTCCATGCAGAATATGACCCATCTACAGCCACTCTTTGCCGTCTCTGGGCAAGCTGATTCTGGATCCACGAAGTAATTTCCCCTTGGATCCTATGTCTTCTTACTTTCTCAATAAGCCTTGAATGGGATACCTTGTCAAATGCCTTGCTGAAATCCATATACACTACATCTACTACTCTACCACATTCTCAAAAAATTCAGTCAGGCTCGTAAGGCAATACCTGCCTTTCACAAAGCCATGCTGACTATTCCTAATCATATTATGCCTCTCCAAATGTTCATAAATCCTGTCTCTCAGGATCTTCTCCATCAACTTACCAACCACTGAATTAAGACTCACTGGTCTATAATTTCCTGGGCTATCTCTACTCCCTTTCTTGAATAATGGAACAACATCTGCAACCCTCCAATACTCTGGAACCTCTCCCATCCCCATTGATGATGCAAAGATCATCACCAGAGGCTCAGCAATCTCCTCCCTTGCCTCCAACTGTAGCCTGGGATACATTTCATCCGGCCCCGGTGCCTTATCCAACTTGATGCTTTCTAAAAGCTCCTGCACATCCTCTTTCTTAATATCTACATGCTCAAGCTTTTCAGTCCACTGTAAGTCATCTCTACAATCACCAAGATCCTTTTCCATAGTGAATACTAAAGCAAAGTACTCATTAAGTAACTCTGCTATCTCCTCTGGTTCCATACACATTTTTCCACTGACGCACCTGATTGGTCCTATTCTATCACGTCTTATCCTCTCACTCTTCACATCCTTGTAGAATGCCTTGGGGTTTTCCTTAATCCTGTACACCAAGGCCTTCTTATGTCCCCTTCTGGCTCTCCTAATTTCTTTGTTGAGCTCCCACCTGTTAGCCTTATAATCTTTTAGCTCTCTGTCATTATCTAGCTTTTTGAACCTTTCGTAAGCTCTTCTTTTCTTCTTGACTACATTTACAACAGCCTTTGCACCACAGTTCCTGTACCCTAACATCCTTTCCCTGTGTAACCCCCTGAGTCGCCTCAGGCTCACTCAACTCGTTCTCGTCTAGGGGGAGCAGCCTTCGGCCCTGCCAAACTGGGTAATCAGCTGGTGTGGATGCTGTGTGATGTCCCCGCCTCGCCCAAAAAACAGACAGTACACCACATGCGATTAAATGATTACAATTTATAAAGATTACTATAACTAAGTGATTAATAACGATACAGTATATATGAAGGAAAAGAAAATAAAGAAAAGACGCCAAACTTATCAAAGTCCAAACCACTTCATGCACAACCGTTGGAGCTCAATTACCGAAGTCTTCTGGCCACCATTCGATCCCCTCAGACCTCCTCGACTCGCAGCTCAGGACCACCCGAAGTGGTCAAACAAGCACATCTATCTTCGTCTCCTCTCCTCGGGGTACCTCCTGGCCTTGACCCCCATTTGGGGTCCGTTCCTCGCCCAGTTTACAGCATTGCTTCCTCTCTCTCCCACCCCCTTGCGCCGATCTCCCCAAAAGCCCGCCGACACTAGCTTACAGACTCAGAAGAAAGAACAACATTAATCCCAATAGGTTTACACAGGAATACAATTCTCCTTATCAGTAAATTTTAACCTAAACAAGCTTCCAGCACTCTCTCGCAACAAAGAAGCATTCCTACTTTTAACAAAACAAAGAAGCCATTTTGATTAACATACGCAGTAACAAAGAAAAAGAAGAAACCCCCTTTACACCTGCCTTATTGGAATGTACCTATGCAGAACTCCATGCAAATATCCCCTGAACATTTCCCTTTAAGACACTTGTTTCCAATTTATGCTTCCAACTTCCTACCTGATAGCCTCATATTTCTCCTTACTCCAATTAAACATTTTGCTAGCTTGTCTGTTCCCATCCCTCTCCAATGCTATGGTAAAGGAGATAGAGTTGTGATCACTATCTCCAAAATGGTCTCCCACTGAGAGATCTGACACCTGACCAGGTTCATTTCCCAATACCAGATCAAGTACAGCCTTTCCTCTTGTAGGCTTATCTACATACTGTGTCAAGAAATTTTCTTGAGCACACCTAACAAACTCTACCCCATCTAAACCCCTCGCTCTAGGGACATGCCAATTGATATTTGGGAAGTTAAAATCTCCCACTATGACAACCCTGTTATTATTACACATTTCCAGAATCTGTCTCCCTATCTGCTCCTGGATATCCCTGTTACTATTGAGTGTTCTATAACAAATACCCAGTAGAGTTATGGGAACCCTTCCTGTTCCTAACTTCCACCCACAGAAACTCCATAGACAATCCCCCATGTCTTCCTCCTTTTCTACGGCTGTGACACTATCTCTGATCAACAGTGCCACACCCCCACCGCTTTTGCCTCCATCCCTGTCCTTTCTGAAACATCTAAAGCCTGGAACTGGAAGTAACCATTCCTGCCCAGAGCCATCCTAGACTCTGTAATGGCCACAACATCATAGCTCCAAGTTCTGATCCATGCTCTAAGCTCATCCGCTTTGTTCATAATACTCTTTGCATTAAAATAGACACATCTCAATCCATTGGTCTGAGCACATCCCTTCTCAATTACCTGTCTATCATCCCTCTCACACTGTCTCCAAGCTTTCTCTATTTGTGAGCCAACCGTCTCTTCCTTCACCCCTTCAGTTCGGTTCCCACTCCCCCCCAGCAATCCTAGTTTAAACTCTCCCCAAAAGCCTTAGCAAACCTCCCCTCCAGGATATTGGTCACCCTAGGATTCAAGTGCAACCTGTCCTTTTTGTACAGGTCACTCCTACCCCAAAAGATGTCCCAATGATCCAGAAATCTGAATCCCTGCCCCCTACTCCAATCCCTCAGACATGCATTTATCCTTCACCTCACTCTATTCCTATACTCACTGTCACGTGGCACAGGCAGTAATCCCGAGATGACTACCTTTGTGGTCCTGCTTCTCAATTTCCTTCGTAGTTCCCGGTAGTCTGCTTTCAGGACCTCCTCCATTTTCCTGCCTATGTCGTTGGTACCAATATGTACCACAACCTCAGGCTGTTCTCCTTCCCACTTCAGGATATTGTGTACGTGATCAGAAACATCCCAGACCCTGGCACCTGGGAGGCAAACTACTATCCGTGCTTATTTCCTGCATCCACAGAATCGCCCGTCTGACCCCCTAACTATAGATATCCCTATCACTGCTGCCATCCTCTTCCTTTCCCTGCCCTACTGAGGGGAGTGAGTAAATGGATAATGAAACCAGGCAGGGGAGTGTAATCATAAAGGTGATCAAAGGGAGAGAGAGGCTAGTTGCATTGATGGGAGAGGGAACGGAAAACATGAGGTGAGGGTTCACTGAAAACTCAATCTTCATATCATTCAGTTATAGGTAGCCAACTGGAAGAGGATTTGTTATTTTTTTAATTTCCATTAGACCAAGGGCAGAGAGATTGGTGCACAAATGAGAAATTTGAAATGATGCACAACCAGAAGGTCAAAGTGGCTGTTGTGGAAAGAGAACAGGTGCTCTGCAAAACATTCACCTCTCTGCACTTGGTCCTGTCATTGTTAAGGCCACATTGAGAGCACTGAATGCAATGCAGAGAGTTTGGAGGAATGCATGTGAATCTGTGCCTCTCCTGGAAGCGCTGTTTAGCTCATAGATGGTGGTGAGAGAGAAGGTGAAAGATCAAGTGTTGCACCTCTGAGAGTTGCAGCAGAAAGTGCCAGGGATGGGATGGACTTGGAGGGGAATGGTGAACAGACAGGACAATCACAGAGAGACATTGTTATTATACCCACTTATACTTGCTTTCCCATTCAATAAGATTATGACTGGTTGCATGATCCAATCTGCATCACACTTCATTTTCCCTGAATTCCATTACTCTCCTCAGCTTTAATATGATCAAAGACTCAGAATTCTCAGCCTTTTGGGTTGCAAATTCCAAAACCTCGCACATTTATTAGAAAAAAATATTCATTATCTCAGCCTTAAATGGGCATCCTATTATTCTGAGACAATGCCTCCAAGTCCAAAGTGGCCCACTTAGGTACTTTCTCACTACTTCCGACTTGTCAAGTGCGCCCATAATTTTCAATGTTTCAATAAGGTCATCTCTCATTTCCCTAAACTTTATAACATAAATCCTTTCTGCTCAATTTTTCCTCATTAGACATTCCCTTCATCTTAGGAAATTAAGTAATTAATCATTTTTGTATTGTCTCCAAGTCAAATATCCCTTCTTAAACTAAGACAAAATCTGTCTGCCTTACTTCAAGCATGATCTGAGCAAAGTCCATGCAGTTACACAAGAATTTCCTATTTTTATACTTGCCCTCATTTCAATTGGACTAACAGGATGCCCTATTATCAAATTCTCTTTTGTGTCTATTGAATCAATGTATCCCCACTTTAATTGGTCCTGGTTGTGTTCTAGTCACATCAGCAGTACTATATTTTCCTCTCCCAATCTACCCCACAGTTACATACTATGTCCACATTAAAAGAATTTTGCAGCATCTAAGACATGCCTGTTTTTCAGGTGCAATCAGCCTTCCAGACAGGCTCTTAGTTCATCTGGGCTTGAATTAATAATAACCCCCAGAACTTTAATATTTTTGACTGAAGTCAAGGAGAAAAATTCCTAAGCAGTTGATTAGCAGTTGACCTACAAATGTAGGTCCTTTACAGTCAGAAACAGGTGAATTGATCATAGGGAACAAAGACATGGCAGACCAATTGAATAACTACTTTGGTTCTGTCTTCACTAAGGAGGACATAAATAATCTTCCAGAAATAGTAAGGGACCGAGGGTCTAGTGCAGGGGTGTCAAACTCATTTTAGGTCACGGGCCAGATTGAGCAAAATGCAGCTTAATGCGGGCCGGATCAGTCGGACGCGTGTGAACGCAGCTTTCGTTGCCTCCGTTTTTTCAGCCTGCTCTCATGTGTCTCAGTCTCTGCTATAACTACAAAGTGTTTCACTTTACAAATTCCGTTTCTTATGAAGAAGACTGCCGAGCAAGACTGCCGAATAAACACTAAAAACCCTGAAAACCTGGTACCTGAATAAACTCAGCATTAGCCATATCATACGACATAGGCGCTTCGATTACTGGGGCCAGCTTTAATAGTAATTAGATATTATCTCGCGGGCCAAAGATAATTCCACCGCGGGCCTTGAGTTTGACATATATGGTCTAGTGAGATGGAGGAACTGAGGGAAATACATGTTAGTAGGGAAGTGTTGTTAGGTAAATTGAAGGGATTAAAGGCAGATAAATCCCCAGGGCCAGATGGTCTGCATCCCAGTGTACGTAAGGAAGTAGACCAAGAAATAGTGAATGCATTGGTGATAATTTTTCAAAACTCCTTAGATTCTGGATTAGTTGCTGAGGATTGGAGGGTGGCTAATGTAACCCCACTTTTTAAAAAAGGATGGAGAGAGAAACCGGGGAATTAGTCTGACATCGGTGGTGGGGAAAATGCTAGAGTCGGTTATCAAAGTTGTGATAACAGCACATTTGGAAAGAGGTGAAATCATCGGACAAAGTCAGCATGGATTTGTGAAAGGAAGATCATGTCTGACGAATCTTAGAGAATTTTTTGAAGATGTAACTAGTAGAGTGGATAGGGGAGAGCCAGCGGATGTGGTATATTTAGATTTTCAAAAGGCTTTTGACAAGGTCCCACACAGGAGATTAGTGTGCAAACTTAAAGCACACGGTATTGGGGGTATGGTATTGATGTGGGTAGAGAATTGGTTGGCAGACAGGAAGCAAAGAGTGGGAGTAAACGGGACCTTTTCAGAATGGCAGGCAGTGACTAGTGGGGTACCGCAAGGCTCAGTGCTGGAACCCCAGTTGTTTACAATATATATTAATGATTTAGATGAGGGAATTAAATTCAGCATCTCCAAGTTTGCGGATGACATGAAGCTGGGCGGCGGTGTTAGCTGTGAGGAGGATGCTAAGAGGATGCAGGGTGACTTGGACAGGTTAGGTGAGTGGGCAAATTCATGGCAGATGCAATTTAATGTGGATAAATGTGAGGTTATCCACTTTGGTTGCAAGAACAGGAAAACATTATTATCTGAACGGTGGCCAATTAGGAAAAGGGGAGATGCAACGAGACCTGGGTGTCATTGTACACCAGTCATCGAAGGTGGGCATGCAGGTACAGCAGGTGGTGAAAAAGGCAAATGGTATGTTGGCATTCATAGCAAAAGGATTTGAGTACAGGAGCAGGGAGGTTCTACTGCAGTTGTACAAGGCCTTGGTGAGATTGCACCTAGAATATTGTGTGCAGTTTTGGTCCCCTAATCTGAGGAAAGACATTCTTGCCATAGAGGGAGTACAGAGAAGGTTCACCAGATTGATTCCTGGGATGGCAGGACTTTCATATGAAGAAAGACTGGATCGACTAGGTTTATACTCACTGGAATTTAGAAGACTGAGGGGGGATCTTATTGAAACGTATAAAATTCTAAAGGGATTGGACAGGCTAGATGCCGGAAGGTTGTTTCCAATGTTGGGGAAGTCCAGAACGAGGGGTCACAGTTTAAGGGGAAGCCTTTTAGGACCGAAATGAGGAAAAACTTCTTCACACAGAGAGTGGTGAATCTGTGGAATTCTCTGCCACAGGAAACAGTTGAGGCCGGTTCATTGGCTATATTTAAGAGGAAGTTAGATATGGCCCTTGTGGCTAAAGGGATCAGGGGGTATGGAGAGAAAGCAGGTATAGGGTTCTGAGTTGGATGATCAGCCATGATCATACTGAATGGTGGTGCAGGCTCGAAGGGCCGAATGGCCTACTCCTGCACCTATTTTCTATGTTTCTATGTTTCTATTTGACTGAGGTCTACAATAATGCATTGAAGGACAATCACAGGCATTGGTTACTGGCTCTAAATCCATTACAACACAAGCAGCATATTGATTGCAATATAACCAAACATTGGAGAGGGAGTTCAATAAGTATTATGGCCTAGTGGCTGAAAGGGATTTCTTCCAATTTTGACTTGAACCTATAATTTTATACATGTTGATGTTCTGTTTGAAGCCTTTTTGCATTTCAACTTTGAATCAGAGGAAGTGCAGCTTTTGGAAGAATCAGTTGTGCTCAGTGTGAAACTTTCAAATGATGTGATTCAAATTGGTCCTGGAGTAAAGTATTTATTCAAAGGAAGAATTTATAAATTGTCTGAATGCACTTTGTATATATAATTAAATATCCCCTCACAGCCACCATTTTTCAATATATTGACACTTAAAAGTATTCTGTCTTACAATTGTGCTCAACAAGCAGTCAGTATGTCACTGAATTTGTATTTCAGGATAGCCACAATGATATTTATTGCATCACACTGGAGACAATAACATTTTAATTTGCCAAACATGTACATCAATTGTGATGGATATTCTTGCTAACCTCAGCTTTCTAGCATGATGCTTCCAAATGGTTAGAGTTGTTTTTGACATATTTAAACTTCCAACCAATATTCCTTGTTCAGCTTCCTGTTGTAAACAAGTAAACAGTGTTGTAGGCCAATGTTATGTTGAATCAGCATAAGACAAAGTTAATTGGCATGCATCAAACTAGACAACCCTGGCTAAGTTATTTGCATCATTGTGTTTGAGTTCAAGGAAGTTTGCAGCCCAAACTGATTTTGTCACTAAGCACATCAAACATAGTCACAGGTATAGTTGATCAATCAATATTTGGGGTATCTGTGTACTCAGTCAGCCCTCACACCATTAATTTTGTGTGTTTGGGACCAGAAGTTTTTAGACACTACTGTCTCCAGAAGTTTTTAAACCATCCGTATGAATTACTTTGTCCCAGTAAAGGTATCTGAAAAACATCACATGTAGAGAATGTCGAGTAGTAACAAAACAGCATAAATGTTCAAAAGCATTGTGGGCTTTTAGAAATGACAAGGAGAATGACAGAAAGATGGGGCAACAGAAAGAAAAACTGTAATTTATTCTTTAACCTCGGTTTCTGCAACGAGCAGTTTGTTTGTTTGCAAGTCATTTATATGTTCTTCTAGTTTATAAGCATGGAACTGAACTGTTTTGCATTTAATATTTCAGTAATATTTGAGTAATCATGTATGTGTGTGTGTATATATATATAATATTTTTTAAAATCTGAATTACATATGTTATGACGCTACCACATGATATGTGTGTGCTTTGCTTAAAATAAACATGAAGTTAAACTAAAATTTTGGACTGCCATGCCTTCCTTTGAATCAGTTTAATGTTTTGAAGTAGTTGCAAAACGTAACATTGGCAGCAAGGCATTTTTTAAAATGAATTCAAGATGGCTACTGACCTACAGAAGTGTAGCCAGACACTCAAATTAGAAAGAAAGCAGTGTAGAATATGTTCTTCAGAAGGGAAGGCATGGTCAAGTTTAAAAAAAAAATGTCAGAAAAGGGAAGATTCAGGATTCATAAAGAGTGAGTACCAGATGATAACAAACATACAAAAGTGGCTGGCTATGTCAGAAAAGTTTACCAGTCTGACTGCTCAATGGGTAACTGGCTCATGAATATTGTTAATTCAACAGTGTTTTGAAGTGAAATGGAATAGCTAATGAAAAATGAGTACCAATTTTGCTAAGTGCATTGGGTTTAAATTTGCTTTGAAGCTTAACTGCTCCAAACAAGCCAGCAGAAATGTGAATTGCTAATATTGTCAATGTAATGCAAGAACATTAAGAACCAAAATCATTGTTGATTGCAGAACATTTTAAGCTTCAAAAGTGGAATCAGAAGGAAGGGGAGCCCATTTCAACACACGTGGTTGAATTGTTTGAGCATTTTCAGTTAAATGATGGGCCTTATGATGCACTGAGAGGTAATTTATTTTGTGAAATCCTCAGGAAAGCATTCAAAATGGTTTCTAACTGAAGAATAGCTTACATTTAAAAGAGCAGTTGAAATTGCTGTAACAATGGAAACCACAGACAGAGACACAATAGAATTCCGGTCATGAATGAAAGTGAGCATGAACAAAATTGCCTTATCTAAACAGAAACCGGGCCGGTCAAACAAATTGTGTTACTTGTGGCAGTGAGGGTCACATACAGCAGACCAATACAGGTTTAAAGGCAAAACTTGCAGAAAAAGTGACAAAGTAGGACACATACAAAGCGAGTGTCAGGCAGACAAAATAAGTGGTCTGCTAGAGAAGAGAAAATGATAAAAGTCAAGTTGCAATGTCAAAAAAACACGAATCTGCATGCTGTTGTTGAAAAATCTGATAATGATGTAAGTGACACAGGACTGTGAGGCTTTGAAATTTACAATATAAAGCCCAACAATAAACAAGCAATATGGCTTACACCAAAAGTGAATGGCAAATTAATTAAAATGGCACTGGACCCTTGTTCAGCTGTTTCAGTCATCCCACAAGGGTGCATGGTAGAGTAGTAGTTAGCACAACGCTTTGCAATGAAGATGACTTGGGTTCAATTCCTGCTAGTGGCTGTAAGGAGTTTGTACTTTCTCCCCAAGACCATGTGATTCCCCCTTTTCAGGAAAGGCATTATCCCACAACAGTAAGAAGTCCTCCACAACGATTGAATCTTTAAGCCTGAATGGATCAATTAAAAAACTTTACTATGCTGGGAATGTCTGCATAGTAGTTGCATTAAATAATATACTGTATATATTGATAAAGATGTATTCTTTAGTGAGTTGTTTATAGCTAAGCAGGTGGGAGCATTGTGTATTTAATATTTCAGTAATATTTGATTAATCTTGTATATAAATGCTTGTTCATTTAAATAATTCATTACAATTAACATCTATAAATATGTGAATTGTATATGTCATCACACTAGCACTTGATACATGTGCACCTCGTTTAAAGTAAATATACCGGGCCAGATTGAAAAGGTCAGGGTGTTGGGGCTGGAGGTGAGGGACGGATCAGTTTAGCTGGCTGCTCCTTGAGGTTTACTCGTCTCAGTGCCGAACTGAGGCTGTGGCCTGTAACTAACAGGCTACTGGAATGGCGGCAATGATAGACTCACTTTTGTAAACTTCAGTTGTTCACTTGTTTTTGTTGTTTGCATGATTTGTTTCTTTTTCTGCACATTGGGTGCTTGATGGTCTTTTTTTAAAATGGGTTTTATTGGGTTTCTTTGCTTTGTGGCTGTCTGAAGGAGACAATTCTCAAGGTTGCATATAGTATACATACTTCAATAAATATACTTTGACTTTGTAACTGAGTTTGGAAATCCTTTGTAGTTTGTTAACATTTTGTAACTAGGAAATCTCTTATAAATCAGAAATGCTCTGTGAGTTTTAAATGTGTGTAAGAACTACTTAGCTAAATTTAAGCATGTATCATTAAAAATAAAATAAGCTGCACTTAAACTACTTTGCTAATTAGAAGTATCTCCTCCTTGGTAGGGAGGAGGAGTCCACCACTCAAGTAGTGGGTACGGACAGCTTGGGTGTGCTGCAGAGACTAGACATGGAAAGAAGCTACTCTTTGAACGTAGGTTTATAGCATATAAACTCCCAAAAGTGAGGGCGCCCATCAATGCCTACAAAGAGTCTGTGAACCCTTTGCAATTACCTAGTTTTCTGCATTAATAACTCATAAAATGTAGAGAAATCTCCATTTAAGTCACAATAATAGACAATCTGTCTAAAGTAATAACACACAAACAATTGTACTTTGCATTTCTTTATTGAACACATTGTTTAATCATTCACAGTCCAGACTGGAAAAAGTTTGTGAACCCTTGTATTTAATAACTGATAGAACCTTCCTTGGCAGCAATAATCTCCACCAAACATTTTCTGTAGTTGCTGATCAGACTTGCACAATGGTGAGGAGGAACTTTAGACCATTCCTCCATACAAAGCTGTTTCAGTTCACAATATTTCTGGGACAACTTGCATAAACAATCCTCTTCAGGTCATGCCACAGCATCTCAATCAGGTTAAGGTCTGGACTCTGAGTTGGCCATTCCAAAATGCATATTTTCTTTTTAAACTATTTTGTTGTTGGTTTACTCTTGTGTTTGGGTCATTGTCTTGTTGAATTATTTAACTTTTAAACTTCAGGTGAAGGACTGCTACCCTGACATTCTCCAGTAAATTGTCTTGATAGAATTTTGAATTGATTGTCCATTCAATGATTGCAAGCTGTCCAGGTCCTGTGGCAGTGAAGCAGTCCCAGACCATGATGCTCCTTCCACCATGTTTCAGAGTTGGGATGAGGTTTTGGTGTTGGTGTACCGTGCCCTTTTTCCTCCATACATAGTGGTGAGCATTTCCACCAAGAAGTTCAACTTTTGTTTCATCTGTCCACAGAACATTGTCCCAGAAGTGATGTGGAACATCCAGGTTAAAAACATGCAGCAATGTTTTTTTTGGAGAGCAGTGATTTCCTCCATGGTGTCCTTCCGTGAGCACCATTGTTGTTCGGTATTTTTCTTATAGTGGACAAAAGAATAGAGACTTCTGCAAGTTCTAAAGATTTCTGCAGGTTTTTTCTGTTACCTTTGGGTTGTTTTTCACTTCCTTCAGCATTGCATGTTGCGCTCTTGGTGTGATCTTTGCAGGAGCCCACTCCTAGGGAGAGTAGTAACTGTACAGAATTTCCTCCATTTGTAGAATATTTCTCTTACTGTGGACTGGTGAACACTCAGGTCTTTAGAAATGTACTTTTAACTTTTTCCAGCTTCATGCATCTCCACAATTCTTTTTCTAAGATCCTCTGAAATTTGTTTTGATGAAGGCATGGTGCAAATAAACAGATCTTTCTTGAGACGAGCAGACTCTGTCAGTAACCTGACTTAGTGTGTCTTTTTTATATGCCAGGGCACCTCTACAACCCACATCTCCAACTTCATCTCATTGATTGAGACACCTGACTCCAAATAGCTTTTGTAGAAGGCATTATCCCAGAAGATCACATACTTTTTTGAACCTAGACTGTGATTGTTTAAATGGTGTACTCAGTATTGGCGAGAAGAATAACAATTGTTTGTGTGTTATTAGGTTAGGCAGATTGTGTTTGTCTATTATGGTGACTTAGATGAAGGTCAGACCAGAGTAACTAATGTAGAAAACTGGGTAATTGCAAAGAGTTCACAAACTTTTTCTTGCAACTGTATATTGAATAATATGCAGGCTTAAAAATTCTTTTTGAGTTTTGGGCTTTACAGACAGGGCATCCTATATCATTACACAATCAGTTCAATAACTCAGCAGTAAATAATATGCCCTTTAATTAGGAACTCCTGAATAAAAGGAAAAAGAACAAGTAAGTTGAAGCTTTCTGTTTGGTAGTCAAATGGTAATAACAACATATGACCCTCACCATACAGGACCCTCCTCAGGTGAGTCCTTGAACATGGTTCAGTCCACCAACTCTGCCATCTGTGACCACCTGTTTGTTGTCCCAATCCCTGGAGCTTTGCTCTTTAGCCTTTATGGGAACTGAAGCCCTTGAACTGAAAATCCTACAAAAAGTAATGGATATGGCCCAGTTCATCATGGGTACTCACAGACAGATGTTAATTGGCACAGGGCAAATATTATTAGAGAAATGAATGCCAGGCTCAAAGATTGATGTGATTGATAAAGGTTCAGACTCATGAGGACTGGCACCAGTACCTCAATCTTTTTGAAGCCAGTGTATGTTATGCATAAATATTTCTTTCGCCATTATGAAAGTGCAGAAGTTACCGTACATATTTTGGTTTAGTGCTAGAGATGATTAACATCCTTTTCAGGATCTGTTTAGACTTGTGCCTGTGCAGAAGTATTTCTATTGAATGGATCATCTGACAGGTGAATTACTTGACATACCCATTGATTTTACATTGGACAAATGATCAGCTTTCTACTGATACTATGCAGTCATATATCAATTGCAGACAGAAAATAGTATTAATTATTCCATGGCGATAAACATTGGACCATTACACAGCATCATTTAGAGAATTTGCATTGTTAATTTTTCTTTTGGTAATGATTTCTGGAAAATCCACTTTCAAATGTTAAAAGCCCTTATAGCAAGAATTATCAACTTATTTCTATACTTGTAATTTTAATCATTTTTATTCAGTTAAAGGTTAGAGAGGTGTGTTCATAAACAGGAATGATAAATTACAGCATGCTTGAAAAGCATCTTATCCACACAATATCGAAACATACGAAGCAAAATTCTCAAAATGGAAGTGATTAATGAGAATGAATATAATTTATCATATAATTCTAAACTACTAAGAGGGCAAATTTCCATTGTGCACCAGGGCAAAAAAAATATTCTCCATGTGCCTATTTAGCAGCATTCAAATGCAAATCACATGGTAATGATGGGGTGATGTCATATTAAAATAACCATTATTACCTCTCCCACTGCAATGTGTGATTTATGACTGAAACTAAAATGTTGGCATCATTGAAATGACACATTTATAGCACGAGGAAGCCAATAATAGCCTGCACCAAAGTATTCCAAAACTTATATAAATATGCTAATGATATAAATTTGTACATTATTGTATGTATTAACTTAAATTTTATGATTTTGAATCCATAATCAACGTTTCAAATTTAATATAAAGATATTGAGTTTAATCATTCTGGCAATATTTCTTTCAATTTTGGCTTTCCAACTTTATCAAACTTTTCTTTTAAAGATGCAAAGCTTTTATCTCAGCAACCCACCTCTGTCAAAATAACCCACACTCCTCCAACAATCTACATATCAAAAAAAAACTTATATGTATTTCCTCTTTCTCTCAGAAGCAAACCTGGTAAAGTAGAATGCAAGTCTGACCACAAGCAATGGATGTGGCCTTCTTCTAATTTTTTTGTGACAAAATACTTCATGCAAATAATGAATATTAATTTACAGTAAATCTTTAATATGAAATAGGGCAAAAAGGCATTTTACAGAAGTGGAATGAGTTGAAAAGTTTGGATACAGATGGGATTAAAGTTTATAGTCACTGTATATATTTAATACAGTATGCTTTAGTAACCAGATTGAATAAAGAGAACCAATTGCAGCTATTGATTTGAACTAATTAGAGAAATATGATAGCTGTGACTGACAGGGTGATAGTTAACTAAGTTAAGTGTTATATGTTTGATCTGAAAATAACGCTTAAAGGCATGTACTATCTCTGTGAAAGTCTAACACAGGTGGCCCCCATTTTTCGAACGTTTGCTTTACGACAGCTCGCTGTTACAAAAGACCTACATTAGTACCTGTTTTCACTAACCAGAGGATTTTCGCTTTTACGAAAGAAAGACGCCCACTTTATATGCATGTTTACCCTGAGAAAGACTACCATGATCGTGAAGCCTTTTGCGGGCAGTTGTGTGTGCATGCGTGTACATGCCGATTTTTTTTTCTCCAAATCGATTTTCGCTCGCTGTCTTCCCGATTCTGATAAGTGAAACTACACCATACATACAATATTTCTACTTTATATAGGCTATATATTTATCATATCATTCCTGCTTTTACTATGTTCGCGTTATTTTAGGTTTTATGCGTTATTTGGTATGATTTGGTAGGTTATTTTTTGGGTCGGGAATGCTCAAAAATTTTTTCCATATAAACTAATGGTAATTGCTTCTTCGCTTTACAACATCTCAGCTTACAAATGGTTCCATAGGAACGCTCTACCTTCGGATAGCGGGGGAAAGCTGCATTCAACATGTCACCAAATAAGTGAAACCCAAAGAGCTCAAAATAAGTTATGTCCTCCTTTTTGCAGAGCTTCTCAAAACCAACTGTCACAACCATTCTATAAACGTTTTTGCAACCAAAGAGTGCTTAAGAATGTGACAGACTTAAAACTGTATCAACCTTGAAAAAAATGTTGTTCATAACCATTATTTCATCTGCTAAAAGTTGATACAAGATTCTTATTTATTACCTCAGCCAATGCTTTTAAGTCCCTTCATTAAATTATTTTTAAACACTGAGCAGGCCAATGTTCTCATTTCATTTCACCTTTTATAAGTTACGGTGCCCTTATATATATTACCTGCTAGCTTTTTTTCTTTTAACTTCCCTTTTCAGGTTGTGTTTCCTGTTGTTCTCCTGAATTTCTGTTCTAACTATAACAGATGCATGCAATTTATATTGGATTTTGTTTTAGTCTACTTACCTATGAAGCTATTTGTTCAATATATCCTGTATTGCCACATGCTTGATTTGTATTTTATCTAACCCATTTAAAAACTCCCCAGTGATTTACTAGGCAATTTTCCTCACTTTCACTTAAATTGTCCTTGCTTCTTTAGAATCTCCAAAATTCCCTTCTATTCCTTTGTTTAACCTAATCAAATTCATCTTACTTATCCCAGTTATTTAACTCTATGGCTGTTTCAATTACTTCACTGAGTTAAGCAGTGTTGCCTTTTCTTATAAAAAATATTGTTATAAAGAGTCTACTGCTACTTTAATGGTTTTAGCTAACATGCTTATTTTAAGTAGATATATTTCTTTAGTTAACAAACAAAGCTGGACTTCCCTTTAAAAATTAAGAAGCCCCATCCATTACTATTGATAGCAATAATTTCTAGATACAGTATGCCTCTTTGGTTCTAAGATTGTCAGAACAATCCGCTTTCAACTAGAATGTTTCAATTCTTGCACATTGAAGGACAATTTGTGTCTCAACTGGCAACTTATTTGAAAGCAAGACTGCTTTCAACTTAAACCCAGAAAGTATTAACAGATAATATTTATAGAAGAGTCAGAGACATAAGCCACAAAACAAACCCTTACAGTGACCCAGCTCCCTATCATGCACCCACCTGGACTAATCACATTTATCAGCACTTGGTCTATAGGCGTATGCTTACAATTCAAATGTATCTCTAAATCGCAAACCTAAAATGCTGGCGGAGCTCAGCAGCTCCTCCTGCATCAATGGAGACAGCTGAAGTTTGGCCCGAGGCACTTCATTAGGACTGGAAAGGAACGGGGAAGAAGTACAAGCTGGCAAGTGATGGGTGAAACTGGGTGAGGAGGAAGGTGTGTGTGTGGGGGAGGGGTATGAAGTGAGAACTGGGAGGAGATAGGTGGAAGAAGTAAAGGGCTGAAGAAGAAGGAATCTGATAGGAGAGCAGAGTGGACCATGAGAGAAGCGGAAGGATGAGAGGTACCAGAGGGAAGTGATAGGCAGGTGAGGAGAAGAGAAGGTGTAAGAGGGGAGCCAGAAAGAGGAATGAGAAAAAGAGAGAAGGAGGAGGATGAGAGAAACTACCAGATGTTAGAGAAATTGATGTTCATGTCATCAGGTTGGAGTCTACTCAGATGGAGTATTGGTTGAGAGAGGTGTTGCTCCTCCAACTTGAAGGCGTCCTTATCATGGCAGTACAAGGAGCCATAAACTGACATGTTGGAATGTGAATGCGAATTAAAATTAAAATAGGTGGCCACGGAGAAAAGTTACCTTTTGTGGTGGACTGAGCGAAGTTTCTTGACAAAGTGGTTTCCTAATCTGTATCCGATCTCACTGATGTAAAGAAGACTGCACAGGAAACACCGGACGCACTGACAGACTCACAGCTGAAGCGTCACCTCATCCAGCAGGACTGTTTAAGGTACTGAATGGTGGTGTGGGAGGTGCAGGAGCTGGTGTAACACACCCCGTTGGCAAGGGTAATTGCCATAAGGGAGATCAGTGCAGTGGGATGAATGGACAAGGGAGCCATGATACCTCTAGTCTATATCTCGATACTTCTGAAATATTGTTAGATTATGCATCTCCACTGCCCACTCAGGAAGAGTCTTCCACATTGTAAATACCCTCTGGGTAAAACAAAAAAACAAAAAAAAAATTCATCCTTTGGAGCCCTTCTGAACTTTCAGCCCTCATCTCAAGCCTATCTGCTATGACCCTCTGTGGATCATATGAATCTTTCACTCAGATCCATGTACAATATGCCTTCTTCCTCAGCTACTGACAAAAAATGGCCCAGCCAGTTAATTCTCTCCATTTTACTGAAACACTCCATTGCAAGCAAAGTCCCGGTGAATCTTTTCCTTTTCTTCTGCCTTTATGTTTGCCCTCAACTATCATTCAACTGGCACTGTCTCCCAAATCCACCCCTCTCTCCTGGCCTACGTGTCACAAGCTACATGTTATCTTACACCCCCTCGTCAACCCACCAGTCTCCTTGGAATCCTTTATTACCACTCCCCTTTTCTTTATATTTGCCATCTCACCTCTTCATACTCAGTTCTGATGCACGGTTTCAACCTGAAACATGAACGGTATCTGCGCAACACCCCCCCAACCCCCCTGCTCCTCAGCAGATGCTACTTGTTCTGCTGAGTTCCTTTAGCAGTCTGTTCGTTGCTCCAAATTTCAGCATCTGCAGTCTCTTGTGTGTTCCATCTTGGCGAATCTTCACAGCTCTCTTTGGTTCAAAAATTGGAAAATTCAAATCTTGTTAATCCCATGTTTACAAAACCGGGAATGATCCCACAACACATTTAAAAATCTTTTCATAAGCAACAATGTTTTTTTTAATTTGTTCATTTGCTTGCAAAATAAATATTCCTGCTTTTTAACTAAAATATATATTGTGATCACAAATGATTCTTTTCTTTCATTAGACATCAGGGCTAAATTGGATGGTTACCAAGCATTTTAGTTCAAAATCAGTTTCTGTGTTTGGTAACTTACACTGCTCAGTTAACCTCAGAGAGACAGTGACTTGCAACTGGAGCAAACTCTGGCACAAAAATATGCTGTGAATAATTATAGAGCAAATAAGGGCTGATATGTGTTAAGCTTTGCTCTGAAGTCTTTTGTGAAAAATGTAGGCAAAGGTCTTGCAGACACTTGTATTAGAAATAGCTGTGAAGGTCACTTCACTATTAGTTGGTATGGGCAAACTGAAAACACACACACACACACACACACACACACACACACACACACACACACACACACACACACACACACACACACACACACACACACACACACACACACACACACACACACACTTCTACAAGAGAAAAGAAGTCAGGAGTACAAAATAGAGAACTAGAAGCTAAAAGGTGTAGCAGCTCAGTGAAAGGACAGGCATTGTCTACATATCCTAACACCCAGGCAGATATATTGTTGCCTATTGTCTGTTTTTGAGTGTTGTGTGCCTGGAATGCATTGCCATGGATAGTAGTGGTGGCATATTTAGCAGAAACATTTAAGAGGCTCTAGGTAAGCACCTGAATGTGTAGAGAATGAGTGGTACATGGCAGAAGGGATTAGTTTAGTTAGACATTTAATTATTACGGTAGTTTAATTCTTTTACCACAACATTATAGGCTGAAAGGCCTGTTCCCTCTTGTTCTTGTATGTTCTATCAGATGGCAGTTATTATGACTGTGAGTACCAGTATTCAAAGTTCAAAGTACATTTATTAACAAGTTATGTATACTATATAAGCCACAAAACAAAAGAAAACCCAATAAAAGCCATTAAAGAAGATGACTGTCAAAACCCAATGTGCAGAACAAAAACAAATCACGTGAATAACAAAAGCAAGCGAACAACTGAAGTACACGAAAGTGAGTCCATGGCCACAAAGCCAGTCATCGCTAAAGCTTCAAAAGAGCTTGTAGGGCTTCACAGCCATCTGGCAAGATGCTCACCAATAGATTTCCAACACTGCTGAACCACCATTCTAGGAAAGCGACAGCAACTTTGTAGAGCCAAAATTTGCCATCCATTTGCACTCTAATAAAATCAACTACTCACTTCTGCCAAGGCACATCCCCTTCTTGTTGCCTCATAGCTTTACAGCTCAGACTACTGTCACCAGTGCTAAGATTGCAACAAACAGAAAGCTGCAACCTGAAGATATTACGATTAATACTAGAGTACCAACTATTGAATTATAAGGTTTACCATGATCCTACATCACCTAGATGTTGAGAAGATGGAATCCCTTTCAGTTAATTTTTGGGACAAAATTGACACCACATACTCTGAAACTGACACACATATAGTCAATAAAGCCCTGCAACTAGGAAACACATGGAATCTCTACTAAGTGTTGTTTTCTTTCTGCCTAATTTTCTCTGGCAAATGAAATGAAATGTAACTAGCACTCTTATAAAACTGAATGATAAACTTGAGATGTTACAAATATAGTCACTTTCTCTCTGGAAGCCACTTTGAAGTCCAAAGTAAATTTATTATCTAAGTCTATATATGTTGCCATATACAACCTTGAGAAAAATGTTTAGAAAAAATACAATAGCATTTATGAAAATCTATATATCAACAGACAAAGACTAAAGCAACCAATGTGCAAAAGAAGATGAATTGGGCAAATAAAAAAAGAACATAATATTGAAAATATTAGTTGTAAAGAGTCCTTAAGAGTGAGACTGCAGATCACAGAATCAATTCAGATTAGTGATGATAGAAGTTAACCATGACATTCAGGTGTTTGGTGATTGTTATGTAATAACTGTACCTGAACCTGATTTTGTGGGACCTAAGAGGGTATAGATTGGAGAGTGAGTCTCTTTGATGATTTTCTTGTGACTGCTTTCTTGTGACAGTGCCCCATGTAAATGTCTTTAATGGTGGGGAAGGATTCACCTGTGATGGACTGGGCTGTATACAACATGTTCTGTAGCCTTTTCCATTCCTGAGCATTGGTGTTTCCATGCCAGGCTCTGATGCAACCCTAATACTCTCCATTGTGCAAATATAAAATATTTTTGTAACATGCTGAATGTTCACAAATTTCTAAGGAAGTAAAGGTTCTTACGCACCTTCTTTGAGATGACGCTTATGTGCTGGTCCGAGGGCATATCCCCTAATATGATAACACTAAGGAATTTAAAGCTTCTGACCCTCTCCACCTTGATGCTCCATATGAGAACTGTCTCATGGACCACCGACATCTTTCTCCGGTAGTCAATACTTAGTTGTTTGTTTTTGTTGACATTCAGTGAGAGGTCATTTTTGTGGCACTGCTCAACCAGATTTTTAATCTCCTTCCTTGTACAAAGGTTCATCTTGCACTTACATTGACAGCAGCGGGCAGTGCAATCCTTGTCCCATTTGAAGTTAAATTGCGGTGGACAATCTCAGTGGTGATGTCTTTATTACAGTTTTAACCTCTCGCATTTTGTTTGTTTCTCTGGAATTACTCCTTGAACATGCTGAAGAGACAGAGTTACTTCCTGAAGGTCCTTACTCCCCTCCTCTTCCTCCTAATTTCAGCAGATTGATCAACAATTTCAGTTATTGTGTAAGCCAAGGGGAATGTCTACTCAATTATTTGTGTCTTAGAGTAACTTATTGATTCAAGATGCTTGAAGCTAAGAAAGCTATTCACCATCTCCTGCTGCACTTCCTGTAGACCCTGACAATTTAAAAACAATCTAGAAAGTTTGAATAAAATGTCACAATGTCCAAAAATTTATCAATGTGTAACTAATCCGAAGAAGTTAATGAGATCTAGGTGTTCTTGTACATCAGTCAATGAAAGCAAGCATGCAGGTACAGCAGGCAGTGAAGAAAGCTACTGGCATGCTGGCTTTTATAACAAGAGGAATTGAGTATAGGAGTAAAGAGGTCCTTCTGCAGCTGGACAGGGCCCTGGTGAGACCCCACCTGGAGTATTGTGTGCAGTTTTGGTCTCCAAATTTGAGGAAGGACATTCTTGCTATTGAGGGAGTGCAGCGTAGGTTCACAAGGTTAATTCCCGGAATGGCAGGACTGTCATATGTTGAAAGATTGGAGCGACAGGGCTTGTATACACTGGAATTTAGAAGGATGAGAGGGGATCTAATTGAAACATATAAGATTATGAAGGGATTGGACACACTGGAGGCAGGAAGCATGTTCCCACTGATGGGTGAGTCCAGAACTAGAGGCCACAGTTTAAGAATAAGGGGTAGGCCATTTAGAACAGAGATGCGGAAAAACTTTTTCACCCAGAGAGTGGTGGATATGTGGAATGCTCTGCCCCAGAAGGCAGTGGAGGCCAAGTCTCTGGATGCATTCAAGAGAGAGTTAGATAGAGCTCTTATAGATAGCGGGGTCAAGAGATATGGTGAGAGGGCAGGAACGGGGTACTGATTGTGTATGATCAGCCATGATCACAGTGAATGGCAGTGCTGGCTAGAAGGGCCGAATGGCCAACTCCTGCACCTACTGTCTATTGTCTAATGATCTTTTTAAATAATGTCAGTGTTAGGACCTATCTGCTTCCAAAATAAAACATTCTCATTTGTGAGGCTAGGAAAAAATACAGGGTGCTCCATTAAACTTAAAAATAATCAAGTTCTGGCATCAAATCATCATTGCACACTTTATGCTCTGCTTACTTCTGGTGGATGTTTATTGCATGCACACAAATATACTCATCATTGCAGAACCTGGCACAGTTTGTTCCACAGACGTCTTCTTTCAAGCCCCAGGGTACCTCTGGAATCCAAAAGCAAGCACGAAATATCCCAAGTTTTCAACAATTTGGTCTTGTGACAAGATTTCATCATTAATACTTAACAATTCTTTACAACTACCAAAGAAGTTAAAGAATCATGCAGCAATTATTATTAGCTACAGTATATTTAACTTCCATTCATGCATTCAACAGAAAAGAAAATTTAGAAAGAAAGAAATGTCAGGCAGTTATCCTGTTTTAAAGTAATAGCTTTTGAATTTGCTTAATTTCTCAGCAGCATCGATGATTTGTAGTAGAACATTTAAAAAAATGTTATTTTCTTTTCATCACTCAACATTGCAATGTGCATTTTAGTTTGCCATTGTTTTAGAATATCTGATTAGAAAGAATATGCAAACTCTTCATTATATACAGCATTTTCAGCAATGCAGCAATTCTTTAGTTTTCATTTAAACACTTTCTCAATATTGAATTTAAATTTAAAATAGTTATGCATGTAACTTGTCCACTTCAGGTTATGTTGTCTGCATGGTAATGTTCTGTCCCAATTCTATCATGTTCTATCTATTTCATCTGCTGTCATTCCATTGTCCTACTTCCAGCTGATCACTTTAAATCTGTATCACTGCACCCCCCCCCCCCCCCCCACCAAACTTGGCTTGCATGACTTGTAAAAATGTCTGAAGCTAACCAAATTTAAATAGCAGTTTTGAGGTCCAGGATCCATTAATATCATGCCTGAGATTTAACATCTTAAGGAATATTGTGTCGATGACTGGTAGGAATTCAGGGTATGTGAGAGGGGTAGAAATAGTCAAAGGCAGCAGACATAATTTCTGCTACTTGTACTCAGTGTTGAATATCTGGATTTCATTCATGACCTTCAATGACCTCTTTTCCTGGCAGTAACAAGGGCTTTGGTAGCCGTTCTGCTCTGATGCTGCAAAAAGTGGAGGAAGAAAGGGTACGAGGAAACGTGTGATTCCAGGTGAAGCAGAAGAGAACAGCAAGAGCTCAAGTCTGAGGGAACAAGTTACAGTATACATTTGCCTCTCTGTAGAAGAGTGAAATCAGAGATTTACTTTTTTCAAGAAACTGGTGATCATGCCCGACTGCCTGCTGCATGCAATTTGCAGAGACTTGCCGAGCCATTCTCTTTGCATTAGTTATACAAATGTGGATCAAAAAGAAAAAAGAATCCCAGGTATCTTGAAGCAAGGACATCAACTCCTGACTCCATCAAATATCTCATAATCTTTAAGACACAAGTAAGAATGGGATGAAATATTTTCCCATTTCTCAGATGAATGCATCAGCATTGAGGAAACTTGATATTACCTGAGACAAAGTGCCCACCTGACTGTCTCCCTATTTAGCACTATAAACATTTCCTCGTCAAGATTCCTGTGAACATCATTTACAAAGTGTACTGTGGCAATGCGCTAAATTGTCCAACTGCACCTTGCAAAGCCAACACTTCAAGCTATCTATTTAATGCAAGCATATGGAATGTATGCATAGGTACTGATGGTCAGCATAAACAAGGTGGGCTGAACATCTTTTACTGTGTTGTACAACTCTATGACTTTCCTTACTCAGCCTATGCTTTTTTTTAAATGCAAGTAATCCTGTCTCTAATAACCTTTACCCATAATTCCCCTCCCACTAATGCAAGGCTGACTGGTATATAATTCCCTGGTTTGTTGCTGTCGCCCTTCTTAAACAAAGGAACGTCATTGCTATTCTCTAGTCTTCTGCGTCGCCCCTGTGGTTGAGGAGGATACAGAGATTTGCCAAGATCCCAGCACTCTCCTCCACTGCTTCCCTCTGTATTTTGGAATAGATCCAACATAATATTGTTCAAGACACCCCAAACCATTTCCTTAATACCAACATGGCCTAAATTGTTGACATAGCCGTTAATCTCACCAATATTCTTGGCCTTCAACTTGGTGAACACCAATACAAAGTACTCATTAAGGACTTCACCCACTTACTCTGGCTCCACACATACATTCCTTCCTTTGTTCTAGACTGTCACCACCCTTTCCCTAGCTACCCACTTGCTCCTAATATACATAAAAAATGTTCTAGGAATCTTGTATTTAAATCTGAGGAAAGAACAATAATTAATTTATAAGTGTTGATGGATGAAATGTCCTTCAGACAGAATTTGAACAGCTGAGTCCCATAAGACTATAAGATATCAGAGGAGAATTAAGCCATTTGCCCCATCAAGTCTACTCTGCCATTTTATCATGGCTGATCCATTTCCCTCTGAGCTCTTTTCAGTTTCTCTGTGCAGGTTTGAACCCTGCTTGCAGCACCAAATGTTGTGATGGAAATGAGACAGATTCTTTGGGTCTCAAAGGCAATGGCTCTGGACACACAGTTTTAATAATAAGGAGTTTATTTACAAGGGGAGAAGAGCTTGGGAACAACACAAGCAGCTACAATATTCGTACAAACACGCTTAGAATAGAGGAATGTGGGAAAAGTCGGGTCGGCAGTATAATACATGGGAAAACAGTGCGGGGACAGAGTACAGGTACACGTACAAGGAAGTGGAAAGTAGCTACGATACCCACCACCCCTTGACCAAGGACACCCACAGCTCTCTGCTACAGGGACAACAATAAACGCTCCCACAACCCTATTCAATGCACATCTCACCACGTGTCTCCAGTGCTGTATTGCAGTCTTCAGCCTAGAGTGAAGCAGGGTGGTCCCTCGAGGATTGCAAAAAGAAAGTGAACCAAGCACATGTAGCACCCTTTATAACTCAAGGGGCTGGAAGGTCCAGCCCAGGTGATTCACCAGGGGGCCAACGGCTTGGTGCTAGACAGGTTAATCCAATTAAGGTGGCCAGTGGTTAAGTGTGCATTGATTAGTTGGGAGGGGTGAAATGTTGACTGGCAGGTGGTGTGACCTCCGACCAGGTGAGGGCAGTGCTGTCACGTGACAGGCACGGATCTCCGGATACACCCGTAACCCTTCAGGCCCTGACTAATCAAGGATCCATCAACCTCTGCCTCAAATATACCCAATTACTTGGCCTCCACAGCCACCCGTGGCAACGAATTCCACAGTTTCACAATTTCTGCCTAAAGCAATTCCTCCTCATCTCCGCTCTAAATGGACATCACTCTACTCTGAGGCTGTGTCTTCTGGTCCTAGTCTCTCCATCATAAGAAACATCCTCTCCACATTCACTCTGTCGAGGCTTTTCAATATTTGATAGGTTTCAAGGAGATCCCTCCCCATCCTGTAGGCATTCTACAAGTTCCCCTTCTAGGGATCCATCACCAACCTGATTTTCCCAATCTACCTGCATGTTAAAATCCCCGCTATCGCAACATTGCCCTTTTGGCATTTTCTAATTTGTAGCCCATGTCTTAGCTACTGTCCAGAGGCCTGTGTATAACTCTGATCAAGGCCTTTTTACCTTGCAGTTCCTTAGCTCTATTCACAATGATCCTACCCCTGCTGATCCTATGTCACCTTTTTCAAAGGATTTGATTTTATCTTTTACCAACAAAACCACCCAGCCCCCCTCCCTTTCTGCTTGTCCATTCGATACACTGTGTATCCTTGGCTGTTAAGCTCCCAGCTATAATCATCTTTCAGCCATGATTCAGTGATGCTCACAACATCATACATGCTAATCTGCAACTGTACTGCAAGTTCAACTACCTTATTCCACATACTGCACATTTTCAAATATAACACCTTCAGTCCTGTATTCACCATTTTTTGATTTTTTTCCCCACCTATTACATTGCAACTCATCCTGTTGACTGCGGTTTTGCCCTGTCAGCAGCCAATCCTTGCTAGCAGCCTCACTGCACTCTGTCTCTGTTTGTAAACCGACCACCTCATTCTCAGCCCTACCACTCCAATTCCCATCATGAGTTTAAACCCACCTGAACACCTCTAGCAAATCTGCCTGCAAAGATACTGGCCCCCCTCAGGTTCAGATGTAACCCAGCACTTTTGTACAGGTTGCACGTTCCCCAGAAGAGATTCCAATGATCCAGAAATATGAACCCCTGCACCCTGGACCAGTTCCTCAGCCACACATTTATCTGCCAAATTCTCCTAGTCTTACCATTACTTGTGCATGGCACAGACAGCAATCCAGAGATTACTATCCTAGAGGTCTTACTTTCAGCTTTCCACCTAGCTCCCTAAAACCTCTCTTCAGGACCTCCTTGCCTTTCCTACCTATGTTATTGGTGCCAATATGGACCAAAGCTTCTAGCAGCTCATCCTCCCCTTTAAGAATGTTGTGGACCTGATCTGAGACATCCCTGATCCTGGCACCTGGGAGGCAACATACCATCTGTGTATCTCTATTGCATCCAAAGAAACTTGTCCCTATTCCTCTAACTGACTCCTGTCACTACTGCAGTCCTCTTCACCCCTCTTCTCTTCTAAGCTATAGTATTAGGCTTAGTGCCAGAGACCCAGTCACTAGTAGGTCATCCTCCTACTATTGAGAGGAACGGCCACAGGAGTACCCTGCACTGGCAGCGCACGTCCCTTCCTTCTCCTGACAGTCACCTAGTTACCTGCGCCCTGTAACCTAGGGGTGACTACCTCCCTGTAGTTCTTATCTATCATTTTCTCAGTCTCTAGCATGAGTCGAAGGCCATCGAGCTGCAGTTCCAGTTCCTTAACACATTCTCTGATGAGCTGCAGCTCAGTGCACCTGATGCAGATGTGGTTACCCAGGAGGCTGGAGGTCGCCCAAACTTTCTACATCTCAAACGTTGTCCATTGTTAAAAGTTTCCAGAAAGAGTTCATTTCTTTGCCTTGTGTATTTTTTTTTTGTTGAAGTCTGGACCAGTCTCAGCAAATCTTGAGTTCCAGCTGTGAAAATGAGGCAGCCCCTAGAGCTTTGAGAAGAACAGGAAAATGTCAGCTGCAATGGGGCTGTGGTTTCACTAGGTTCTGAAAGGTGACATTTGCTGAATGACAAACCACAGCGGGATACAGCATTTATTATTTTTCACAGAATGAATAGAAAGAGCAAAAATTCAGCTTTTCATCTAGTGGCTGCTGAAAAGCACTCGACACCTGGAAAATAAACTGCTAAGCTCAGGCCATCTTCTGTGCCATTTGCAGAGAACTCAATATGGCTTATAGCAAACTCCAGTTATATTGTATTCAGATCATGAAATAAGTAAACAAAATACTCTAACTTTTTCAAATCTATAAAATGTTTATGGTGTTTAATATTTCAACCAGTCCCTTCTGAAAGCACAGAGTTTCAAAAGATTTTTAAACAATTTGTTCTTATCCAACATAAAATTAGAAAGGCTAACAATATAATTAGTTTTTTATTGACATACAATATTCTGTTGACACTTTTACTGCAAAAATTATGAAGAGTATTTTCCCAACATCATGATCCTGCATTGCTGTCTCTGAAGAGTGCAAAATGAATTTGTACCACAAATGATATTTCTAATCTATGTGATGTTCTCTGACATTTAAAGTAAATGAGAAACAAATCAATTTTAATCATAAGATTGTCAGTAGCTATGAGGTTGTCCATGTATTATCACAGTCATCCCTTCGAGAATAGTGTGAAATGGAGGAAAAATGGAGGAAATGGATTAACAATCCGACCAGCTGTGCAAAGGAGGATGCTCATACCAAAAGAGGGTGTTAGCACGATATTGGACAGACTTCTACATTCCATGTAATATGCGGAGACCCATCAACAAAGCAAACCTACGTATGATGATAGCTCCCAGTATACAAAACCATATGGTCCATTTTTGACACTTCACTTTCTCCATCTCTCTGTCTCCATATCTAGAGACAGCCCAACTACTCATTTCTTTTATGAGCCCACTGACTCTCAAGGCAATCTGGATTATACCTATTCCTACCCTGTCACTTGTAAAACAGCCATCCCCCTTCTCCAATTCCTCCACCTCCACTGTATCTGCTCTCACTATGCGGCTTTTCATTCCAGAACAACTGAGATAGATGTCCTTCTTCTTCAAACAAAGGGACTTTGCTTGTCCTCCACCATCAATGCTGCATCTCTTCCATTTTGCTCACATCGACCGTCACCCTATCCTCTTGCCACCCCACAGGGATATGGTTCCTCTTATTCTCACCTACCACCCCTCTAGCCTTCGTGTCCAGCACATAGTTTTCTGTAACTTCTGCCATCTCCAACGGGGTCCCACTGCCAGGCACATTTTTCCCTCCTCCCTTCTTTCTGCTTTCCATGGAGATCGCTCCCAATGTGACTCCCTTGCACACACATCCCTCCCCACTGTCAAGTCAAGTCAAGTCACTTTTTATTGTCATTTCAACCATAACTGCTGGTACAGTACACAGTAAAAATGAGACAATCTCTTTCAGGACCATAGTGCTACATGAAATAACACAATAACTACACTAGACTACAGACCTACCCAGAACTGCATAAAGTGCACAAAACAGTGCAGGCATTACAATAAATAATAAACACGACAATAGGCACAGTACAGTTGGTGATAGTCCAGACTCTGGGTATTGAGGAGTCTGATAGCTTGGGGGAAGAAACTGTTACATAGTCTGGTCGTGAGAGCCCAAATGCTTTGGTGCCTTTTCCCAGATGGTAGGAGTGATAAGAGTTTGTATGAGGGGTGCATAGGGTCCTTCATAATGCTGTTTGCTTTGTGGATGCAGCGTGTGGTGTTAATGTCTGTAATGGCGGGAGGAGAGACCCCAATGATCTTCTCAGCTGACCTCACTATCCGTTGCAGGGTCTTGTGATCCGAGATGGTGCAATTTCCAAACTGGGCAGTGATGCAGCTGCTCAGGATGCTCTCAATACAACCTCTGTAGAATGTGGTGAGGATGAAGGTTGGGAGATGGACTTTTCTCAGCCTTCTTAGAAAGTAGAGACGTTGCTGGGTTTTCTTTGCTATGGAGCAGGTGTTGAGGGACCAGGTGAGATTCTCCGCCAGATGAACACCAAGAAATTTGGTGCTCTTAATGATCTCTACCGAGGAGCCGTCGATGTTCAGCGGAGAATGGTTGCTCCATGCCCTCCTGAAATTAACAACCATCTCTTTTGTTTTGTTCACACTTAGAGACAGGTTGTTGGCTCTGCACCAGTCTGTTAGCCGTTGCACCTCCTCTCTGTAAGCTGACTCGTCGTTCTTGCTGATGAGACCCACCACGGTCGTGTCATCGACGAACTTGATGATATGGTTTGAGCTGTGTGTTGCAGCACAATCGTGGGTCAGCAGAGTGAACAGCAGTGGACTGAGCACACAGCCCTGGGGAGCCCCCGTGCTCAGTGTGATGGTGTTGGAAATGCTGCCTTCGATCTGTACTGACTGAGGTCTCCCAGTCAGGAAGTCTAGGATCCAGTTGCAGAGGGAGGTGTTCAGGCCCAGTAGGCTCAGCTTTCCAATCAGTTCCTGAGGAATGATTGTGTTGAATGCTGAACTGAAGTCTATGAACAGCATTCGAACATACGTGTCTTTTTGTCCAGGTGGGTTAGGACCAATTGGAGGGTAATGGCAATTGGGGTTGTCTGTTGAATGGCTGGGATGGTACATGAACTGCAGGGGGTCCTGTGAGGGGGGCAGCAGGGTCTTGATATGCCTCATGACGAGCCTTTCGAAACACTTCATGATGATGGATGTGAGTGCAACAACACTGAAAACTTCTTCGGCATGGGGACGATAGTGGTGGCCTTGAAGCACGTTGGAACGATGGCGCTGCTCAGGGAGATGTTGAAGATGTCAATAAGAAGATCTGCTAGCTGGTCTGCACATCCTCTAAGCTCTCTGCCAGGAATATTGTCTGATCTCCCTTCTGGCACTTATCCTTGCAAGCAGAATAAATGCCCCTTCACCTCCTGTCTATTTACTATGCTGGGCCCTAAACAGTGCTTTGTGGTGATGCCACACTTCACCTGTGAGTCTATTGGAATCATTTGCTGTATCTGGTGCATCTGCTGCTCCGAGTGTGGCTTTCTATATATTGATGAAACCTGATGTAGATTGGAAGATGGCTTTGCTGAGCACCTTGGCTCCATCCAACACAAAAACAGATCTCCCAGTGACCACTCATTTCAATTCTACTTCTCATTCCCTTTCTGACATGTCAGTCCATGGCCTCCTCTACTGCAAGGATGAAGCCACACACAGGTTGGAGGAGCAACACCTTATATTCCGTCTGGGTAGCCACCAACCTAATGGCATGAACATCCATTTCTCAAACTTCTGAACTGCCACCCTTCTCTCCCTCGCCATGCCTATTTCCCTCTCTTACTTTATCTCCTTACCTGCCCATCACCTCCTTCTGGTGCTCCTTCCCTTCTCCTTACTCTGTGGTTTACTGTCCTCTCCTATCAAATTCCCCTTTCTCCAGCCCTATATCAATTTCACCAATCAATTTCCCAACTTTTTACTTCACACCCTTCCCCCTTTCCAGTTTCACCTATCACCTACCGCCTTGTACTTCTTCCTCCCCTCCCTCACCTTCTTACTCTGACTTCTTCCCTTCCTTCCCAGTCCTGAAGAAGGGTCTCAGCCCAAAATGTCGACTGTTTACTCTTTTCCATAGGTGCTGCCTGATCTGAGTTTTTCATACATTTTGTGTGTGTTGCTCTGGATTTCCAACATCTGCAGATTTTCTCGTTTGCTAAGCTCTTGCCCATGTATCAAGATGTCTCAAGCATGCTCCAAGTCTGTCAAATGAACACCACGCAAGAACAAGGTCATGCTTCCTTATTTATTGGTAAAAGTACTGAGCAAATTCAAATTCAAATTGAATGTTCTAATTTACTTGTATGGAAGTACCAAAATAAAATCAACCAATTAATTTTCTCATGCGTCAGTGTCGGGAACTTAGCACCTTTGCCTGACCATCGTGATTCAAAAGTTTCACATTATTTTGTTTACTTTAATATTAATACTTGGGCAATGAATAGTTCCTTGCCAGAATAATTCTGAAAGCAAACCAAGATCTTTTCTTCTTAGCGCTTTATTCTTCCACCTCTCACTTCTAGCCTTTTACTTCATCTCTCCTCTGCCCCTACCCAGCCACCTTCGCAATCACTTAGTCTCACCTAGCACCTGTCAGTTTGTCCTCCTTCCCCTCTCCTTCTGCCCCCTGTCTTTCCAGTCCTAATGAAGGGTCGCAGCTGAAAACTTCAACGGGTTATTCCCTTTATAGGTGCTACCTGACTTGCTGATAGCCTCCAGCATTTTGTGTGTGTCACTCGAGATTTACAGCAACTGCAAAATCTCTTTGTGTTTTTACTGAGAGACTATGCTTCTATGCTCATTGTTTATACATATGGTGGAGGAGGTGGGGTGGTTGATTGCTATTTATTTGCTTCATGTTTTCCTATGAAATCCTGGCAGCCTTGCTTAATATCTATGTTGATAATCTAAGCTCTTAATTTATACCCAAAGAAATTTATTACTCCAGAGCATAAAAAGATCTTTCCCTGTATCAAACTGCTTCCTGTTACTTTCTTCCATTAGACCCTCCACTGTCATGGATTTTGAAATCAGAAACTATGATATCTACTTTGCTAGTTCGGTTTTTTTATATCCTGTATTAATTATCCTTCTGTCTCCTTTTTGCACTAGTTTCACCCATTTCTAAATTGATCCATTATCCTAGGCTTTGTTCAAAAGCAGCATCATTATGCCATATCTGTTTGACTTGCAGTTCAGAGTTTTAACTTGCCCTTTTGCTTGGTTTCTGTTCTGTTAATCTTCCTGAATAATATAGTGGCTGGACAACTTTTCAAACATCAGAATCACCTGTGCCACCCTAGCCTCTCACTTTTTGAGATATTATAGCGATATCAAAGGGAATATCCCACAGAAAAACAAATCTCAGAATTGTATATTGTGAAACACACACACACACACACACACACACACACACACACACACACACACACACACACACACACACACACACACACACACACACACACACACACACACACACACACACACACACACACACACACACACACACACACACACACTTTGAAATTTGAATGCAATACCCCTAAAAGTGAGGGACCAGCTAGTCACATCCTCATCTTCTGTGCAACTTAGAACTAACTTTTCCCTTTCTCCACTTGTGATGAAGTTTCACTCAGAAACTTTTCTCTTTCCACAGATATTGTCTGCCCTGCTGAGTGTTTACAGCATTCTTTTTTGTTCTTATTTTGGGTTGTATATTTTGTGAAAAGAATTGAAGGAACAGAATCACAAGTATGCAATGGCTTCTGTGTTGCCTAACTTAGTGAAGCAGGCACAAAATTTAAAACCACCATGAAAACAAAATCATCTTGTTAATTTAGGGAATTGCACTCTAGCATCACTGTACAATCCATCTACAAATACTTTTCATTGAGTGTGATTTCACGCATTTTGAAAGTTAGACATGGCAATAGGCACAGCGGCGCGATTTAATTGAAATAAAATTTGGGCATTTTAAAACTTATCTGTGATTTCTTTTTTTTTGCATTGCTGTGAAAACACTCCATTGATTTTGGGCTAATTAGTTGCCAGTAGAATAAAAATGTGAAATCAATAATGTGAAGAATGATAATTTCAGTGAACAGATTGCAATCTCAACTCACAAAACTAGATGACTTTCAAATGTCAGTTTCGTGATTCTTATCTCTGATAACCCGCTGCTACAATTCACTTAAGTTGTACAAGATGAAAAATTATCCTCATCATTCAGCTATGGCTGGCAAGGTATTATTTTTCTTGCAGATTTTACCACAGAGACAATCATTTCAGGGACCTATTTTGATAGTCTTGCCAACCATATTAAGTGCATGACTTCATTTCATGCATTTACCAACATCATACTTCTCATGAGCTTTTACTGCTAAATGCAAGAAACATGGAAACTGCTCCATTGACCAGATTTCAGTATTAAGTAGTGTAAGAAATGCCATTAAATCTATTTTTTTTTGTAAAACAGAGAAAAATTAACTATAGAAAACAAATGGAAACATCCAGCTGGAAGCAATAGAATCTATAATCACGTGCATGAATTAATAAAATCTTCTGACCCAAGATAAAAGATCACTTTTGTCTAACTGAAGAATGATATGCAAAGTATACCCTGTAATGTTCAAACGATCTTGTGAATATTCCTCACATTGTAGCATCAGAATATGTAGTGTATTTAGCTGCCCAGTAAAGTGTGACTGTATCTTTGAGATTACCATCTCATTAGGTTCAGTGTCATTGTGATGGAGTACTCTCTCAGTTACAGCAATCGTCTATAGATATTTGGCAAAGGAAGGACCTTTGAAATGAAGAGTCAAGCTGAACTGGCGACCTGTGTCTGCTCAATTCCAAGCCTGCAAGGTTACAAAATAAAAGAACTCAGACTGAAAGATATAAGAATATTAATGTGTGGCGACCCCATACAGCAAGTTCAATGCAATTATGCACAGGGGAAAGCTAAAGCTAATGCAACTGAGCTGATGCCAGGATGATTTCATGCTTAACCTATTGGTGCTTTCGAAAGGCTGAGCACGTAAATGACACCGCTGCACAAAAGTCTAAGACAGGTAAATCACTGGGATTTTGCAAATTTCTCAGAAGCAAAATCATTACTACAGATATCACAAATATTAAGTCTGTAACAGTCTCCAAATTGCATTGAAAGGCTTAAGCTTTGATCCCATGATTTCATAGAACTTAAACGTTCCTGAATTCCTATAGCATAACTGGCAGGATTTACAGCTGTAAATGGCTGTATGCATTGCAAATTGGAATCTGAACACTTGCTGTCAAACACATTGAAAAATAAAGTAGAAATACTGCCCTATTTCAGGTCACCATATTGCTGGTGTTCAGAAGTCTTTTACACATCTGACCTTCTGGAGTGGAACATATAAAATAATTGTCCTTAAGTCAATCTACCTCAGAAACCACAATTATAATTGAGCCCTCGAAGATAGTTTTCAAAGTACTCAAAATCAGAACTTAAAGTTCAAGAAGTTAATCTATTAGTCATTAGTCTATTTTTTGTTGCTACTGGTACTGATGTGCTACTTATACGCTATTTGAAATATCACAGGCACATATTTTTAGTGGGATTAATCTGTGCATCACATAGACAGTACATCAAAAGCAACTTACACATCAGACAGTTGGTGAGATCAACACTTCAACAATGTTAATTTAACAGCACCACCAAAATGAGCCAGAGAAATTTGCCATTTGACAACTGTGTTTTATCAGAAGATAACTAAGCCCTCCATACCAGAACTATTTAAAGGGATACTCCATGAACGGCTGCTTTGTAGTTGTGTAGAAACTTGATATTTGGCAGAAATACTTTGCGGTGAATAATTGGAGGTGGCAATTATTTGGAAATTCAATCACATAGAGATGTCTTTTTCACCACTATGGAAATGATCCGTTGATTCTTCAGTTTGTTTACAGCTGAATTTCCCGAGTTTAGCTGCAGGTCTCCAGGAATCCAATAGGGAACTTCCAGTGGTGAAATGCATTCACACTGTTGATGGGTTTTCCATATTTATCATGTTTATGGTTACATCATTTCCTATGTTGCACACATTACGTGCATTACTGTGAGAAATTAGACTTCTGATTCTGGAGGATGTCTCAGAAGTCTGATTGGATATTGTCCTCTCAGCTCAGGATCTTATTCTGTTGCTTCCCATCCCAGAACTGACAATCTGACTCATCACGCTGCCTGACTTACCTCTTCTTTCTCCGGGCATTAAGAAACGGCTTCTGACCATCACTTCCACTTTGTCCATTGATATAGACAAATGGCTGACACATTCACATAATTCACCCATATTTAGTGAAGGGGATAAAAACTGAAAAGTTACCCTACCCCTGCACAGCTGAACTGATTAATTTTGATACAAAACAAGAAAGGTTATCTAAATTGTTAAGTTCAACATGGTGTCTGAAAGACTGCAATATACCCTGATGGAAAGTAAGGAGCAGATCCCCTAACATAAATCAGCCATGATCGAATGGTGGAGCAGTTTTGATGGACCGAATGGCCTAATTCTTATTGTCTGTGAGAAAAGAAACCTTTACTGAAATAATTACTCCCTCTCCACAGATATTGTAATTTTCAAGTTCAAGAACCAGCAAAGCATCTTCAAACCCATAGTTATGCATTCACTTAGACCAAATCTATACAGAGAATTACTAATCCTCTCTATCTGAAACTTGTTGCCCACCCTTTACTTGTTTTTGCTACCCTATCACTCCCAAGCTATATTCCAAAATAGCTGGCTGGTGACCGAGAGCTAGGGAGAGCTGGGTTGAAAGTCCAACTCACTTGCTGTAGAATAAGCTACAAAGACACTCAAAGAGGCTCTGGAGCAGGTGTACATTGAGGTGGCCTAACCTCTGAATGGAAATGAGAAGAGGGTATGTCACAGATGATGATAGTCATTAATGATGGATACCACCTTCTTGAGGCACCAAGGGAAGGGTAATATTGAAGAGAGTATGGATAGTGTTATGATTTGTAACTTCAAAGCACAAAACTAATTGCATGAAAAAGATGGAAGCCCAAATGAATGGCATTAGTTTCGTTCTTACTTTAAGCAAGGTGTGCATATGACATGGTGCTGTAATGACTTATGCCATTCACCTACTTCGTACATACCATGATGAATTATTTAAACAATGAATGTTTAACCAAACAATATATTTTTAATATTACTTCAATACAATTGAAATATTAAATACACATCAGGTAGGAGGTGTGAAGATGGGTGGGGGGCTAGTACGTGGCAAATCCTTCTAATGGCTGCAGCTTGTGAATCAGAAGTTGAAGAATGAAGAACAAGTAGGACAAGAAACAAATTTGATATCAACACTATCATTATCTTCATTTATCTTTATGCACTCATTTACCGCATGTCTTGCTATCCTTGCTACTTCAGGAAGGTCAGACATTTTGTTTGCTGTCCAACTGTCTTTGTGTGGCACCAACAACAACAGTGTGTAGGTAGATGTGTTATTGAATATCTGGGAGATGTGTCTTCCGTGGTTCAATAAATAGAGTGTGTGGGGGTTGAGAGATAAGCTGCAAAGCATGCATTTATGTAATTGGTGATATAAATTGGTCACTTACTTAAGATTGATTGCTGTTTGCTGTGTATTGAGAGACTTTCCAATTTCTTCTTTACTCTTGAATGTAGTCTTCTGTCTGTACCGCATTCTGCCCCACATTGCCACAGGTACAATAATAGTTATAGTGCCTATTTTACATATTGCCATATGTGTCTAGGCCTCCATTAGTCTCATGAGACCATGGATTTGCACCTTTGGAAAGTTTCCAGGGCGCAAGCCTAGGCAAGGTTGTATGGAAGACCGGCAGTTGTCCTCTCCACACCACCGATGTTGTCCAAGGGAAGGACATTAGGACCCATACAGCTTGGCACCAATGTCGTCGCAGAGCAATGTGTGGTTAAGTGCCTTGCTCAAGCCCCAGCCAAGGCTCAAACTAGTGACCTTCAGATCACTAGACGAATGCCTTAGCCACTTGGCCACGCGTCAACACATATAATTATTAATATATAATTATTTCAATAGACAATGGCACGAAGACTATGCATATCCACAAGACAATGGTAATCATTTTCCTTTAGAATAAATCCACTACATAAGCAAATAATGTATAAATTTCTCAGGGGTTGCACAATTTATCTATTTTGTATTTCTTGAGATTTCAATTTACTTTATTATCAGTCTGAAATGCAACCTGATGCAGGATTTTGGCCATCACAAACTGTCTATACTGATACATACATATTTCTATATAAAATGCTGATTGAAAAGGGAGTTGAAAGAAATGTTTGAATTATTTTGACTCGGAGCTTTAAAATGGTGAATATGAATGTTAAGGGAAGTGAAAACAAAGGAGATGTATTGATCAGGTGCTGCATTGCCAGCTGCTCAAGTTTACTCCCCTCATCCAATAAAGCAAAATCTGACACATGGCACAGTAAATAGCAAATTGCTTGCTAACTGCATACCATTGTGATTACAATATTTCTTCTCTCAATATACATTTTCATTTAATTTAGCATTGTCGCATGCTATTCCTTTGTACAGAATTGTTGTTCCAATTCATAAGTTGAGATCACATTAAAGAAGTTGTCATTTTGATGCAATCAATATCACTTAATACCATTGCTGTAGTTGTTGGATTAAAAAGTTTGAATCAGGGGTTTCTTTCCTGTAACAGGAATAAAGGATCATAACAATGAATGGGGATAAATGTTAACAAGCAATTAGATATATTTTGTCACAGTCTAGTTATTTCAGACCTTAACATCCAATTAGAACTTCAGCGCAAGCAATATTTGAGCCCGTCTTTCTTGGTCTTCACCGATTATATTTCACATTTTAACTGTTCTCTCTTACCTCTCCCCCCCCCCCCCACTTTGTTTGCAGCTTTAATTTACATCACCATGTTTCATTTCTGAGTTTTTTTAGTATATGAAAGCTCATTGGCTTGACAAATAAATTCTGATTCTCCCTTAACACCCTGCGCCAGGTCAACTTTTTCCCACATTTTTCAGTATTTGCAGATGTTTACTTTTCTAACGATAGCCGGAGTATGTTTTGAAAGCCCTGGTGTGGATTCCTTACTCCTCTTAGTTCATAAAAATATTCTATAAGGAGGAATTTCTTCAGTCAGAGGGTGACGAATCTGCGTGATTCATTGCCACAGATGGAGGCCTAGTTATCGAGTATATTTAAAGCAGAGGTTGACTGATGCTTCATTAGCCAGTATGTCAAAAGTTTCAGGGGGAAGGCAGGAGAATGGGGTTGAGTGGGATAATAAATTAGCCATGGTATAATGTTGAGGCAGACTCGATGGCCCAAGTGGCCTAAATCTGCTCCTATGTCTTATGGTCTTATTTCCTAGATATGCACTGAAGAAGAAAAATATAATTTGACTCAGAGATGACAGCTTAGGGAAAAGTGCTTGTGTGAAGCCTAAATGCAGACGCAGATTAGTTGAACAGTTTCTTTCTGTTTTAAGTTATTTCTATGAATTACTTACACCCAGTTAAAAGTAGACTCCTTCTTCTTCTGTTTGATTAACAGATGGCCTTCCAACTTAAAGCACCATATTGGTTTCTCTCACTTCTACAATCATGACTTCTATGGGTGTTACTTGCCCCTGAAAAGCAATTCAAAATTCTGAACCAGCTGGTTCTCCACTGTCTGCTTTTCTCTGCTTGGCTGGAGCTCCATATGGGAGCAGATTACTCTGCAGCTGTACTAGTTAAAGCCCTGTATTGAAAATGTCTCAACTTAATTCATCAAAAGGGAGAACTCGGATAAGATGGCATTTTACTACATAGAGCCCAAAGATCTAGAAACCCAGGTAAAGCACTGATTACAAGTGGTAGATTAGAAACCTGTTCCTACAAGCACAAAAAATATGGTGGTGTGGTGCTAAAAATAAGCTTAACTCAAAGTGGTGCAAATTTGTACAGTTTCTGGGAATCTTAAAACCTGACAGGAAGAACTTCTCATTTTTCTGTGGAATTTTGCTCTGACTCGCACTATTTTTCTAGTATTCCCACTCCCAAATGATGTCTAAAACAACCTACATGCAAAATGCATCTGGAGTGAGATTTTTCAATCTCACAGATCTGAAAAACGACAAGTCTTATTTATTCAGAGAACAGTCAGGAGATAGTAACATGATTTCCCCCCAGAGCCACAGTATTTAATGAGCCAATACTCAAGCCACACTCTTTTTTTTTTGATTGGGGATTGTCAGGAATTTTTTGCCTGTGGAGGTCAAACTCAAGTCTGTAGTCAATGTCAGCTTCTTAGACTAAAGGGTTTTTAAATCGATTGCTGCTGACCCCTCACACTTTCATAGTTTTATTGATTTAGTAACAAGTCCTCCAAATTCCATCTTCAAAGAAAGGAGATTCTACCTGCTTTTCTTGTAGCCTACATATGACTGCAGAACTGCAAAGGTATTTGCTTACATTGGGGATGTTCCCAAAGTGCAAGAATGCTGTTGTCATGAGCTTCGATAACATCTCCCTGGCCGCCTCCTGTCATGTCATAGCCATGGAGCTTTGCTGTGGCTGCCCTACATATAGATTATGCCTCAGAAGGATTCTATTACTCACCAGTCTATGTAAGTCACTTGACTTTTTGGAAGAACTCCCTTGCCCTCCTACATCATTCATTCTGCAGAAAAATGTACTCCTCAGTATCTCCCCTGGTATGTATCTTTAAGACTTGGCTGCAAATATCACATCTGCTGGACCACATGGCGACAGCTGTACAAGTTTACAATACATCAATAGGGAACATTACAATGTCAGTTTCGGCACATTGTTACACGGGAAACATGGGCAGATGCTATGATATGAACCTTGCCCTATGTCATTTTCATAAACATTTAGATGATCTGTCTTAATATGTCAAAAATGTTATGATGTCATTTCCAGGCTTCTATAGTCATTTAGCATCCAGGATAAGGACTAAAGTAACCTTCTGCTCTTTTATATCCAGTTTGGCCAAGCCGTCATGCAGCACAATATCCGTCAATTGCTCGGAAGATGTCTCACTTTCTTCAAAATGCTTGACATATAACCATGTAGCACTTAGATATCCAGTGATACTAATAAGCAAATCTCATGAGATACTGTAGGAGCCATTAGTTTTAGCAAATAAAGGTACCCTTGAGCTGACCCTTTGGCCAACAGGCTGTGGAAACCTAAATTAACTGCTGCTTCTTTTAAGCAGATCCTCTGAATGGACGTATCAATCTCGAATGGGTGCATCTTGAGTAATTTTGTTCACGTATTGGATCTACATTTCTATACAAACACCAGCTTCTTGTATTAACATAGAATTTTTAATGTGGCAAAGTACTCGAAATGACCTCAGGGAAGCAATATCAAACAGAATTTGACACAAAGCTGCAGGAAGGTTTGGGCGGAAATAACCAAAATTTACCCAACAAAGTAGGCACTAAGAAGCATCAATAAATCCTATAAAGGCAGTGATGCACCATCAATAACTCTGAGACGTGAGTTAAGGTAGGCTTTTATTGGCTGGAAGAAAGCACAAGCAGCAAGTGACCACCACACAACATCCTGGAGACTGAGGAAGGGTCTGTGCCTCCAATCGCCTTTATACCGGGGTCTGTGGGAGGAGCCACAGCAGCAGTCAGCGGGGGGGGGGGGGGGGGGGGCGTGTCCAGACAGGTATATGTAGTTCACCACTGGCAGAAAATTCTAAGGAGGGACTTTTAGAGGCAAGAACCTGGGCACCTTGGCAATTGTACATAAGATTGATCTAAAGGCCATTAATGGATGAGAAAAGCAGCAGATGCAATAAATAATTACTCCTGTCTCAGCAAGGACCTGGACACACTGTAATTTGCCTGTCGCCGCAATAGTTTAATGGTGGATGTGATCCCATTGGCTCTTCATGCGACCTTGAATCATCTGGAGAACACAATTACCTATGTCAGGATGCCTTTTATTGACTATAGCTCAGCATTTAACACAACCATTCTACAGTTCTGATCAAAAAGCTCCAGAACCTGGGCCTCTGTACCTCCCTCTGCAACTGGATCCTTGATTTCCTCACCGGAAGACTGCAGTCTAGTATGGATCAGAAATAATATCTCATTCACTGACAATCAATACTGGCACACCTCAGAGATGTGTGCTTAGACTCTACTCTCCCTACATCCATGACTGTGCTCAAATGCCATCAATAAACTTGCTGATGATGCAGCCATTGTTGGCAGAATTTCAGATTGTGATGTGAGGGCATACAGGAGGAAGATGTACCAACTAGTTGAGTGTTGTCACAGCAACAACCCTGCACTCAACATCAGTAAGACCAAAGAACTGATTGTGGACTTCAAAATGGGTAACACAAGGGAACACACGCTAGCCCTCATAGAGGGATCAGAATTGGAAAGAGTGAGCAGTTTCAAGTTCCTGGGTGTCAATGACTCTGAGGCTATATCCTGTGCCCAACTTATCAATGCAGCTAAACAGAAGGCATGGCTGGAGCTATATCTCATTAGAAGTTTGAGGAGATCTGGTATGTCACCAAAGACACTCACAAATTTCTACAGATGTAGTGTTGAGAGCATCCTAACTGGTTGCATCACCATCTGGTATGCAGGTGCTACTGCACAAGATCGGAATAAGCTGCAGAAAGTTGTAAACTTAGTCAGGCTCCATCATGGACATTAGCTTCTGTAGTATCCAGAACATCTTCAAGGAGGGATACCTCAGAAAGGCAGCAACCATCATTAAGCCTCCCCGTTATCCAGGACATGCCCTCTTCTCATTGCTACCATCCAGGAGGAGGTACAGGAGCATGAAGACACACATTCAGTAATTCAGGAACACCTTTTTCCCCTCTGCCAAAATGATTTCTGAATGGATATTGAACCCATGAACACCACCTCACTACTATTCTATATTTATTTTCGCACTGCTTATTTAACTATTTAATATATCTAAATACTACAGTAATTCATGTTTTTCTGTTATTATATATTGCATTTGCTGCTGCCACAAAGACAACAAATTTCACAACATATGCCGGAGATATTAAATCTGTTTCTAACTGACTCACCGGTGACCTGCCTGCTGCTCCTTTACAGAAAATGGCTCCATTTACATCAAACTGTTTCTCTCAGCACGGTCTTACTATGAGAAACATGTAAGATTCTCAATTGCCAGCTAATAATCTGACAATGATTAAAGAGCATAGATTTAACCGGTTAAGCAATAGAAACAGGTGGGATATGAAGACATTTTGTTCTAAACAGTGAACACAATTAATCTGGAAGCTGTTGCTTATGAGTTTGATGGGATCAAAAGCAATTGGAAAGGCGCCTGTGAGAATTGAACCTGTAGGACTGCAGAAACATATTGGGCTAATGTTACTGACTAGATTATTCTTCACAGCCCTGGTATAAACTTAATGGGCCAACGAGATTTCAAGATTTATACCATGCAAAAGTTTAGAAAAAAAAACTATTGGAACAAAAATAAGCATGTTGAAACCTCTAAAATCTTCTGACATTGAGAATTTTTAAAATAATTCGATACTATAAAGATCTTCTTTCAAAAATAGAGCTAAAACCCTTAAAGTATTTACAATACCAAATGAAGCCTCAGATATAAGATTCAAGTACATTTATTATCAAACAACTTATAAATTATACAACCTTGAGATTTGCTTGCTCACAGGTAGCCACAAAGCAAGAAGCAAGAAACATAAAAGAATCCAATTTAAAGGGAAAGAATAACAAAAATAAAAATAAAAGACCAACACTTGATGCACAAGAGTAAGAAAAAAATACAAGCCAGGCAAACAATTGAAGTGAACAGCAGCATTCCGAACCAAAACTGAGTTGTTAGATCCGAGCCCCGGAGCAGCCCAGAGTAGGCCTAAAGCCTCGCTGATCAGTTCATCATATTAGTGGGCACAGAGCACAGCAACCAGGGCAAGCTTCATATTCTCAGTGCCATGGAGATGACCATCACAGAACTGGCTCTCCACCTGACCAACATTTTGTCTTTTCAGTCTTTCTGGGCTGGCGTTTAAGTTGACCAAACAGTGGGCTGCGAAAGTGTCCAGCACACTGGAGAGAGGAGTGAAGTGTGAAGTGAGCAAACTCAGCTCATGCCTCCAATCTGGGGTAGCTTTTAAATGATCTAAACGGCGCATTGTACCCCACACTCGGACCCAAGCACCACTGCTGTGAAAGGCCCTAGGCCAAGATCACGATGCCCAGCAACTCACTCCAGGCCCTGATTTCATCGCCCAGCCTGAAGTCGCTCTCAAGCTCTTCAAACCAGCTCGATACCCGGAGTGATCCAACCTTGTTCCCGGGCCAGATATATGGGTATCAGAACTCAATTTCCATCAACTCGTCCCCCAAACTTGACTTGCCTTCGCTCGCTCCTTCACTGTCTGTGGCAATAATTTAACATAATTTACCTCAGTAAAGGTATTTTTAATGATGTTTTTAGTTGGGTTTCTTAGCTTTTTGACTAACAGGAAGCTGTCGCATATGTTTGGTAGTGCCATCTTAACTGGAAAACTTATCCATCTAATAATTAAAATGAAAGTAAATATTCCGATATTCCAACAGCTGCCTTTCTGGTGAAGTGGAAATCTCAGTGCCAGAAGTAATCTAATGGGTTCTTTAAAGTGATATCAGAATCAGACTTGTTATTGCTGGTATACCATTTCAAATTTGTTTTACAGCAGCAGTTCAGTGCAAAGGCAAGAAGTTACTGTAAGTTAGAACAATCAATAAATAAAGCAAAAACATAATAATGGGGTAGTGTTTCTGGTTTCATGGAACACGATACAAGAACAGTTTATTCCTATCTGCTATCAGATTTCCAAATGTAGGCAGGACTGTAGGCAGGAGATAGAGGAGCTTGCAAACTCACACTACCATAACAAGAAGAGGGCATGTCCCAGATGGATAGGATCCTTAATGATAGATGCTGCATTCTTGAGGCACCGGTTCTTGAGATATCATTAATGGTGGGGAGGGTTTTGTATGTGATGGAGCTGATTGAGGCTACAAAACTCTGCAGTCATTTGCGATCCTCTGTACACACCAAGCTGTGCTGCAACCAGTCAGCATGCTCCCCAACGAGCTGCTAAAGAAATTTGTAAAAGCCATTGGTGACATTCCAGATCTCCTCAAACTCCTAATGAATGAAGTAGAGCTGCTGCATGCCTTCTTTGTAATTGTAAAAAACTTGATGGGCCCAGGATAAATCCTCGGGGATATTGACACCCAGGATCTTGAAGCTGTCCACCCTTTTCACTGATGACCCCTCAATGACCCAACTTCTGTTCCTGAAATCCACATCAGTTCCTTGGTCTTGCTGATGCTGAGTGCAAGGTTGTTGTTACAATGTTGCTCAAACATCTGCCCTCTTTGCCATCTGAGGCTACGTCTATTTGGAACAATTCGGATTCGGAACAAGAAGGGAGAGCACCTAAGGATTTCCAGCGGGAAGACATTTTGAGTTCATGGGGGAAGAGAGAGGCCAGACTGCGCAGGTGCGTGACATCAGCCAGTTGAGCGCGAACAGTTTAAAAAGAAGGCAGCCATATCCAGCGGGCAGCGGAGTGAGAGGCAGCAGAGTGAAAGGGTTTTTGCTCAACGGGCTTCGGCGGTAACGGGACGAGGTGAGGCAGTTGTTGATTGCAAAAGGAGTTAGTATGTGTGTGAGGCTAGTTTTCTGTGGTCGGTGTCAGATGTGGGAGATCCTGGAGTCTCCCAGCATCCCAGACAGCCACATCTGCACCCGGTGCATCAAAACACAACTCCTAAGGGACTGTGTTAGGTAACTGGAGCTGCAGCTCGATGACCTTCATCTGATCAGAGAGAGTGAGGAGGTGATAGAAAGGAGTTACAGGCAGGTGGTCACTCCAGAGCCACGGGGGATAGAGAAATGGGTCACAATCAGGAGAGGGAAGGGGAAGAGTCAGGTACTGGAGAATACCCCTGTGGCTGTACCCCTTGACAATAAGTACTCCTGTTTGAGTACTGTTGGGGGGGGACAGCCTACCTGGGGCAAGTGACAGTGACTGTGCCTCTGACACACAGTCTGGCCCTGTGGCTCAGAAGGGTAGGGAAAGGAAGAAAAAGGCAGTAGTGATAGGGGACTCTATAGTCAGGGGTTCAGACAGGCAATTCTGTGGACGCAGGAAAGAAACTCGGTTGCTAGTTTGCCTCCCAGGTGCCAGGGTCCGGGATGTTTCTGATCGTGTCCACAATATCCTGCGGTGGGAGGGAGAACAGCCAGAGTCGTGGTACATATTGGTACCAAAGACAGAGATAGGAAAAAGGAAGAGATCCTGAAAGAAGACTACAAGGAGTTAGGAAGGAAGTTGAAATTCAGGACCTCAAAGGTAGTAATCTCGAGATTACTGCCTGTGCCATGCGACAGTGAGAATAGGAATAGAATGAGGTGGAGGATAAATGCGTGGCTGAGGGAATGGAGCGGGGGCAGGGATTCAGATCTCTGGATCACTGGGGGGGGGGGGGGGGGCGGGTTTGACCTGTACAAAAAGGACGGGTTGCACTTGAATCCCAGGGGGACCAATATCCTGGTGGGCAGGTTTGATAGAGCTGGTGGGGAGGGTTTAAACTAGTTCAGCAGGGAGGTGGGAATCAGAATGTGAGTGCAGGGGTTAAAGTAGAAGGTCAAGGGCATGATGCTAAGAGTTCTGAGTTGATGAGGAAGGACAGGCAGGGGACAGAACATAATTGTAGCCAGTTAAAGGGGTTGAAATGTGTCTATTTCAATGCTAGGAGTATTAGGAACAAGGAGGATGAACTTAGAGCATGGATTAGTACGTGGAACTACGATGTTGTGGCCGTTACTGAAACTTGGTTGGAGGAAGGGCAGGATTGGATGATGCAGGTCTTGGGGTTCAGGTGCTTTAAAAGGAATAGGATGGGAGGTAGAAAAGGGGGGGAGTGGCATTGCTGGTCAGGGATAGTATCACGGCTACAGAAAGGGAGGACACTGCAGAAGGAGTGTCCATGGAGTCAGTCTGGGTGGAAGTCACAAATAGGAAGGGATCAATCACTGTGCTGGGAGTAGTCTATAGGCCCCCAAATAGCCCTCAGGACACCGAGGAGCAGATAAGCAGGCAGAGTTTAGAATTGAGCAGTAAATACAGGGTAGTAGTTATGGGTGATTTCAACTTCCCTCATATTGACTGGCACCTCCTGAGTGCAAGGGGGATAGATGGGGCTGAATTTGTCAGGTGTGTTCAAGAAGGATTCCTGACACAGTATGTGGACCGGCCGACGAGAGGAGAGGCTATACTGGATCTAGTTCTGGGTAATGAACCTGGCCAAGTGACAGACCTCTTGGTGGGGGAGCATTTTGGTGAGAGTGACCACAATTCCCTTAGCTTCAGCATAGCTATGGAAAGGGATAAAATCAGATGAAATGGTAAAGTGCTTAACTGGGGAAGGGCTAACTTTGAAGGGATGAGGCATGAACTAGCGAGAGTAAATTGGAAACAGATGTTCAAAGGGGCAAGCAAAGAAGTAATGTGGAGGAAGTTTAGGGACCACTTGAGCTGGGTTCAGGATAGGTTTGTCCCACTGAGGCAAGGAAAAAATGGTAGGAAAAGGGAACCGAGGCAGACGAAACATGTGAGGCAATTAGTCAAGAGGAAAAAGGAAGCATATGTTAGATATAAGAAGCATGAAGTAGGAGGGGTTTATGAGAAATATAGGGTAGCCAGGAAGGAGCTAAAGAAAGGACTTAGGAGAGCTCGAAGGGGGCATGAGAAGGCCTTGGCATGTAGGATTAAGGAGAACCCCAAGGCGTTCTGTGCGTATGTGAAGAATAGGAGGATGACGAGAATGAAGGTGGAACCGCTAAAGGATAAAGAGGACAACATGTGCCTGGAGGCGGAGGAGGTTAGGGAGGTCCTAAATGAATACTTTGCTTCAGTATTCACAAGTGAAAAGGATCTTGATCAGGATGAGGTTGAAGTAGAGCAGGCCTGTGTGCTGGACAGTGTGCAGATTAAGGAAGAAGTGCTGGATCTTCTTAAAAACATTAAAATTGATAAGTCCCCAGGGCCGGATATGATACCCCCCAGGTTGTTGTGGGAATTGAGAGAAGAGATCGCAGAAGCATTAGCCATGATCTTTGAATCCTCTTTGGATGCAGGGGAAGTGCCGGAGGACTGGAGAATGGCAAATGTAGTTCCCTTGTTTAAAAAAGGTAATAGGGAGAAACCTGGAACTATAGACCGGTGAGTCTTATGTCAGTGGTATGCAAACTACTGGAAAGGATTCTTAAGGATAGGATCCATGAGCATTTAGAAATACAGTCTACTCATGGATAGTCAACATGGCTTTGTGAAGGAAAGATCGTGCCTCATGAGCCTGATTGAGTTTTTTGAAGAGGTAACAAAAGAAATTGATGAGGGTAGGGCAGTGGATGTGGTCTACATGGACTTTAGCAAAGCATTTGACAAGATCCCTCATGAGAGACTCATCCAGAAAGTCATGAGGCATGGGATAAGTGGAACCTCGGCTGTTTGGATAAAAAATTGACTTAAAGGAGGAAAGCAGAGGGTAGTTGTGGAAGGAAAGTATTCTGCCTGGAGGTCGGTGACTAGTGGGGTGCCGCAGGGATCTATCCTGGGACCCCTGCTATTTGTGATTTTTATAAATGACCTGGATGTAGAGGTTGAAGGATGGGTGAGTAAGTTTGTGAATGACACGGAGATTGGAGGAGTTGTGGATGGAGCTGTAGGTGGTCGAAGGTGACAAAAGGATATAGACAGGCTGCAGAGTTGGGCAGAAAAATGGCAGATGGAGTTCAATGCGGAGAAGTGTGAGGAGATGCATTTTGGAAGGACAAACCAGAAGACTGAGTACAGGATTAATGGTCAATTATTTAAGAGTGTGGATGAACAAAGGGACCTTGGGGTTCAAATCCATACATCCCTCAAGGTCGCGGCACAGGTTGATAGGGTAGTTAAGAAGGCCTATGGGATGCTAGGCTTCATTAACAGGGGGACTGAGTTCAAGAGTAGAGAGGTCATGTTGCAACTCTACAAATCTCTGGTAAGACCGCACTTACAGTATTGTGTTCAATTCTGGTCACCTCATTATAAGAAGGATGTGGAAGCTATGGAGAGGGTGCAGAGGAGATTTACCAGGATGTTGCCTGGATTGGAGAACAAATCATATGAAGCAAGGTTAGCAGAGCTGGGACTTTTCTCTTTGGAGTCTAGAAGAATGAGAGGGGACTTGATAGAGGTCTACAAGATTATGAGAGGCATAGATAGGGTGAATAGTCAGTACCTGTTTCCCAATAGCAAACACCAGAGGGCATATGTACAAAATTAAGGGAGGGAAGTTTAGGGGAGACATCAGGGGTAAGTTTTTTACACAGAGGGTTGTGAGTGTCTGGAATGACTTGCCAGGGATGGTGGTGGAGGCTAAAACATTAGGGGTATTTAAGAGCTTCTTGGACAGGCACATGCATGAAAGACAAATGGAAGGTTATGGGGTAGTGTGGGTCTAGTACTTTTTTAAAGGATTATATGGGTCGGCACAACATGGAGGGCTGAAGGGCCTGTACTGTGCCGTAGTGTTCTATGGTTCCATGGTCCACGCCACACCGGATAAATCCATAACCAAAGCTTTTTCTCTTCGTTTTGACCCTCCGTCCACACTGAAATGGCGTTTTCTTCTCCTGAAAGCGGTGCTTTTCTAAAACACCCTCCAGAGTGTGTAAATTTGAAAACACCGCTTGGGCAAGAGTAGTGTGGATGGGGTAAGCAGAGATATCTAGAAATGCTGTCTTGACGTGCCGGAACAGATGGCGGCATTTCATTATGTTCTTGAACGCAACCCCCCCACACAACCTAACAATTTCAGAACAGACGGCAACGAGACTGAAGCCAGAAGAGTTAGAAATGTACTTACCAAATACTTTGACCCATAACTTACTGAATAAATAAGTATACTCACTTTGCCCTGTTTTCTGTCCTTGTTTGTATGAAGGTGGTTTACCTATTTATGCAAGTACTTCTCTGACAATAGATGTGTAACAGCCTAATGTAACATTGTATGGAAATACAAGATAACACTGATGCAGATATGTTTTATACATTTAACAAGGGGCTTTATCAATGCAACAGAGTTAGTCAGTTTTTCAGTGTTTGTCATCAGTCGGGTCATACTGTCTGTGAACTCCCTGTCGGTTGCTCCATACACTCCAGTATTTGTTTTTTTCAGTTTTAAGTCCTCCTGCGTGAGAGCCAACAGCTGTCTGTCGTTCGACAATTCCCTTTTAAGTTTTTCTAGTCTGTAACTGGACAAAAGTCTTTCACAGTGAGATTCGATACCAAACATGTCAATTGTTTTCTGTAGATGTGTCCTGAGCATACCCAGTAAGAGGAGATTCGCCCAAGTACCCGTTTTTATGTGGATGGAGGTATTTTCAAAAACACTTTGTCTGGACACCTATTGTTTTTACGCGAAATGGGCATTTTCAAAATTATCTGGTCTAGTGTGGACGTAGCATAAGATTCTAATAAAAAGAGTAGGAAACATTTGGCCCACCTTGCAGACGTCATCTCTCTAGAAGAGCTAACCAATATTCCCAATCTTCTGTTTTTTTCCTCATCTCCCTGTATTTTCTTTTCCAGATTTCACCAAATTCTGTTTCGATAATCATTCTTTAATCGTGTGTTCACTATTCTTTCAAGCAGTGATTTCCAGATCACAATAATGCATAACGTAAGTAAAATATTTAACTATGTAACTTATAGTTCTCTTGCTAATTAATTTAGCAAAGTACGATGCTTTTGCAATTGACATCACTGTCAAGTTCGATCCTGTTTTTAAGAAGGTTTGCAATCCAGAGTCATCAGTAAATTTGTACATACCTTGATTATTCTGGAGACAATGTTGCAACTGAAAATTATACGAAAGTTAATATCTGAGGCTTGCTGCTGCAGGAATGTGTTTTAGAAAGTCCTTTAGGTTCCTGTTTTATTTGCCTTGAATCTCTCAGATTCTAGTGAGCAGATGAGCTATAACATTAATGGAATAGTCTGGCAAACTGCTTGCTGTTTATATTTTGTCATTGAATCAGCTTGTTCTCCAGTGAGTTCTTTCCAGTCATTTAAAATCTTACCAGCAGTCAGTGTGGATGATGGGGTTCTGTTTCTCTTAATAACTATAGCATGTTCTGGCAAAGCAAGCACGGCTACTCTTCTGAAAGAAGAGCTGATACTAACCAACCGTTTGTGGACCGTTAAGTGCACAGAAGTAAGACAAGCATGATGTGGATGTGTATTGGAAGCAATTGTATGTAGTAGGGCATTAAGATATCAAGGCTAATAATGAACTATGTACACTATATAGGTCTAAAATGTATACTGATATTGCACACTGGGCAGAAAAATAACTATTAAGTACAATGCAACAGCATGATGAAACCAATAACTCCAGCCGGTGGTAAGCTGCAAAAATGCAACAGATTTTAGTCTCAAGAGTTGCTAAAAATAGCACTTTCCTCTTTATTAGCCATCCCTCTTCTGTTCCTGAAGACCTTCCTATTAAAATAAAGCATGGTCTTCATCATGCAAAATCATTTATGAAATATGTGTGCACATCACTGAATGCAGTAACATCTGAAATCACTGGGAAAGCGAGCTCAATATCAGATTATTTCAAAGCCTACACTTCATAACTCAGAGGAATCAGCTTCATTCTAGGTGCAGCAAAAGCATACTGTATAACTGAACAACTGGACACAAAGTGGATTGCATTGTAAGAGAAAAAGAACACCGTATTCAGGAGAAGCTGCTAGAATAAATCTGGTGTGTCTACATATCATCAAATGAGTAACAGGTCAACTACTGCCTTCATGTTCATCCTTTTCTCCCAGTTTAAAACTACAGCAAAACCCCATTAATAACAGTTCGACAGAGCAGCATGCAGTTTGACTTATTGAGGCAGAAACAGTGAGCAAGTTTCCAGGCATCAACAGACTGATGCAATCATGAGTAAGTCGTGCCAGTGGCTATACTTCATCTGAGACCCGGTGAAGTCTTTCAGCCCGAAATATCGACTGTTTATTCCTGGCCATAGATTCTCCCTGACTTGCTGAGTTCCTCCAGCACTTTCTGTGTTTTGCTCAAGATTTACGGCAGCTATAGAATCTCTTGTGTTTGAGCTTGTTAGGATATTAAAGAGATTTGGTATGTCACCAAAGACACTTATAAATTTCTATAGATGCATGGTGGAGAACATTCCAAATGGTTGTGTAAAAGTCTGCTGTGAAGGCTCCAATCCAGAGGATCGCAAGAGGCTGCAGAGAGTTGTGGACTCTGCCAGTTCTATCATGGGCACCATCAAGGACATCTTCAAGAGGCCATACCCCAAGAAGGCAGCACCTCAAGGAGGTGGCATTATTTACTGAGGATCTTCACTATGCAGGACATGCCCTCTTCTCTATAGAACCTTCAGGGAGGAGATACAGGAGCATGAAGATCCACAATGCATGATTTAGGAACAACTTTTTCCCCTCTGCTATCATATTTTTGAATGATCCATGAATAATGATCCATTATCCCCCTTTTGTCACTAATTACTTTGTTCATTGGTTTCTTATTGTCACATGTACTGAGATACAGTGAAAAGCTTGCCTTGTATTCTGCTCATACAGATCAGATCATTACACAGAGCATTGAAGTCAAACAAGATAAAACAATACCAATGAAGACTAACTGCAATGGTCTCACTTTAAAAACTCTTTAATCATTATTTCATCCTCGATATTTATTGCTATTTACTTATATTTGTATTTGCACAGTTTGTTGTCCATTGATCCTGTTTACAGTTACTGTTCTATAGATTTGCCAAGTATGCCCACAGGCAAAAGAATCTTAGGGTTGTTTATGGTGACATGTATGTAGTCTGAAAATAAATTTTACTTTGAACTTCGAGTGCAACAGTTACAGACCAAGTGCAATGCAGAAAAACAATAAGGTGTAAGATCAAAACAAAGTAGATTGAGAGGTCAGGAGTCCTAATACTGTACGAGGGAACTGTTTAATAGTATCACAGCAGTGGGGTATTCAGTAAGCTATCTTTGAGCCTGGTCAGTACGTTTTCAGACTGCTATCTTCTGCTTGATGGAAGAGGGAGAAGAGAGAATGCTCAGGGAGGATAATGCCATTGATTGTACTGGCTGCTTTACTGATGCAGCAAGACATATACACATACGGTAATCCATAGAGGAGAGGCTGGTTTCTGTGTTGTGTTGAAGTGTGTCTACAACTCTCTACTGTTTCTTGTGGTCATGTACCAACCATGATGCATGCAGATAGGATGCTTTCTATTGTGCACCAACAAAAATTGGTAAGGATCGATGTCTTTGCATCGTACAAAACAGCAAAACAATTTAATCCAATCCAACTTTAATTGTCATTCAACCATAAACAAATACCAAACCAGACAGCATTACTCCTGGGCCACGGTTCAGAACACAGTGCCAACAGTCAGACAGCACAAAGCACACATAGCACATATTAGATAGCAAGCACGTAGCGATATCAGTAAGTTAAGTCCAGTCCTGGGCCATGAATGCCACAGAGATCTCCAGTAGACCATAATACAGCTTGTATCCTGCCAAGCGAACTCTGGAGAGGCAGCAACGACCCCAGTCAGGATGCCACGCCACCTCCCCCCCCACCCCGTGGAGCACACCAGCTCTGACACATCTCTCCTGGTGGCTGTAAAAAGACAACACCAAGGCTTAAGGCCTAGTTCTTGCTACCACCAAAGCTCTTCTGCTGACTGACCCTGCTCTCCCCCAATAAATCCGTGGATCAAACTGCCAGCATTCCCCATTAATAAAAGGGTCTTGCAATCACAAGAAATGAATGGTTGTCATATTTAAGTTTGCTGATGATGCCACTGTCTTTGGCGAATCAAAGGTGGTAATGAATCAGCATATAGGAGGGAGATTGAAAATCTGTCTGAGTGGTACCACAACAACCTCTCACTCATTGTCAGCAAGACCAAGGAGCTAATTATTGATTTCAGGAGAGGAAACTGTAAGTCTATGAGCCAGACTTCATCAGGGAATCAGAGGATGAGAAGGTCAGCAACTTTTAGCTCTGTGGAACAAGCTTCCAGTAGAAGTGGTAGAGGCAGGTTCAATATTGTCATTTAAAAAAAAAATTGGATAGGTATATGGACAGGAAAGGAATGGAGGGTAATGGACTGTGTGCAGGTCGGTGGGACTAGGTGAGAGTAAGCGCTCGGCACGGACTAGAAAGGCCGAGATGGCCTGTTTCCCTGCTGTAATTGTTATATGGTTATACAAATATGACCAAGACAGTCACTCGCTATTAGGCTATATGCTTCCTTCGACATAGGCAACAGCACAATGTGCAGCTCCTTCAGTTTCTCCGCCAACGAGAAACTTGCTGATGGGGTAGACTTGCAGTACTTCATGCTCTTCATGTCTTGCGATCATAAAAAGTAGATTCTAAAAGGACAATAGAATCTTTTGTTAACCCCTCAGAAGCTGCTGAGATCGAACGTGCCACGATCTTACATAACCGGAACAGCATATAAGTCAGTGATAATAAATGTGATTTTTGTTGTTTTTTTTAAGTTGTAATGTGGTCAGAGTAGCTAGAAAGATTCTGAGTAGTTAGTCATTTTTAAGTATGTCTTGAGTTTTTAAGCACTGATGAGGAGGAACTTAGGAGGAGACAATGGTGCCTAATGGCGACTCCTTTGCTAGTATCTTCGGAAACAGCTCTATTTCCATCCTTGATATCTTTATTTTTCCCTTTCAGGGTATTTTTGAAGAGCCTGACCTGGAGTTACACACTGACTATGGTTCTTTGCGGGAATGGGACCCGCTTTCGGGGTTTCATGACTGGCCGTTATTCGGCACGCCAAGGGCGCAGCTTGCCTTCGGAGCTGTGAGATTTTGTGGCTCTAGAGACGGGCGGTTCAAAGGTTGGTGTCTGGGTAGGAGATCGGTGTGTCGTGGGAAATGGAAGATCTAAGCTGTGGGCCCAGAGACCCGAGATCTTTGGACACAGAGCTCGGAAAAAGTGATGCAATGGACTTTTAACATTATAAGCAAGAGAATTGTTTGTTATGTCTCCCCTCTCACTGTGAAACGGAGAAATCTCTTTCTCCTGTGGTATGTTGAATGCTGGGTGAACAAGTAGTTTTTGGGGTACTGCAATTCTGTATCTTTTTTGTTGCTTTGCTGCACGCTTGAGTGCTCGGTGGCGGGTGCTGATGCTTTTTTTCTGGTGGGGGGAGGGGGGATCATTGCTTGGTGCCGCTTATGTGTGGGAGGGAGGGGAGCTGATGGGGAACTTTGGGGTTCTAACATTTAACTGTCATTCATTCTTTGGGGCACTCCTCTGTTTTCATAGATGGTTGCGAAGAAAAAGCATTTCAGGATGTATATTGTATACATTGCTCTGACATTAAATGAACATTTGAAACCTTTATAAACCTTTGAAAAACATTTATAAAAAAACATCCCTGTCATAGTCATATATGTAAACACTTTAGAGTTTTAACAACAAATTCTTTACACGAGAGATTCACTTACATTCTTAATTAATATATTGATGTGATCTTTGCTGGGATGACCAGAATTTATTGCCCATCTTCAAACTCCCTTAAGAAGATGGTGATGAGGCGGACTTGTTTACAGCAATGGTGCTTCCAAGGTGCAGTTAATTTGGAATTTCCAGAGTTTAAATCCATCATGACAGAGCAACAGTGAAATGCATGTTTCCAAGCCAACTTTCTTTGTGTCTTGGATTGCAATTTTCCAGTCTTCCCATGTGTCATTTGTTCTTGGTAGTAGAAAGGCCAGGGGCGTTTTGTTGGTGTAACCAAGTTAGATAAAAGTACATGTATTGTTGGTGTTACACACTGCGACAGCAAGTGTGCCAGTGAAGAGATATACAGAGCATTTCATTACACTCCTGATTTCTCTTTGTAGATTAATAGAAAGGCTTGGGAGTTTGGTGGTGAGTTATCTACTGCAAAACACCCAGCTTCTATCCTGCTCCTGTACCAACAGTGTTTGTCAAGTTGAGTTTCTGCTCAATGCCAACATGCAAAATGTTGGCTCTTTGGACAACTTTAGGCTATTGAGTTTATTAGCCATGACATTTACCATCATATCAATAATAAATTCATTAAAATGTTTCTTACACCACATATTCTAATAAAGTCTGCAATTCTCTTTTTGAAGCATGTGAGTTAAAGAGGACAATTGTTTCTGAATGGAAAGATCTGGGTGACATCCCACAAATTAAATTCCATTAAAATAACATTCCATAAAATAGCATTAAATTCCAGAGTTTCCAGATGAAGGAAGCCAGGAGGCTCTGTATATGTCCCATTGTGTACACTTGCTCAAGGAATGTGGGCATCCTTTTGCTTGAATCATAGTTAGCAGGCAGGAACACCAGGTGGTTAAGAAGGTCAATGGCATATTACTACTTATTACAAGGAATTGGAGTTTAGAAGGAAGTATTGTTACAATTATATAGGATATTAAGGAATGCTGTGTATATTTTCAGTGCCTTTTCTTAAAAAAAAAGTACTAGAGATCTAGAGATTGAAGCTGGTCAAAAAGATTCACTAGACTAATTCAAGGATGGAAATATCATCCTATTGTGCACAATTGAAGAGTTTCAATCTGTAGTCTTTGGAGTTTAGAAGAATGAGAGGTGATCTTACTGAATCTTAAGGGGCATGATGAGATTTATGTGGAGTTGTTTGACCAGTGGGAAAGTCTGAAACAATGAAACCTTGTTACAGGATAAGGAGGTGGACAAGTATGTAAGAATTGATTTTCACAGAGGTAAAGATAACTGGAAATATACAAGGAGGAAGATGTTAGGTTTTTAAGAGATTATGGAATTGAAGGATAAGGGAGACTGTCACAGATGTTTGGGACAGGTCAGTCATGATTGTTTTGAAAGGTTTGAGGAGCTAGTTGTATACACTATTTCCTTCTCCTATTTTCTTGTGCCCTTCTGATCTTTTACTTGAATATCTCCTAATGCCTCATCCAGCTCCACTGAACATGATTCAAGCATAACTGTTAGGATCACATCCTCAAGAATTTTGTCCTGTTTATTATTATTGCATAGATTCACACATCTTGTATACGTTAATTGTTAGTACATGAGTATTAAATTAAAACATGGTAAATAACTGCCTTAATTGATTCAATAGCCTCTCATCCTTTCTCAGGGGATTAGAACAATTCAGCTTGCACGGTTTCTGACATTGAAATAAAACATTACTTCTGGCTTTCTTCTTCTGTTATTTTCAGCTTCTGATAACACCAATAATTTTGCATTGCTCTGCATAAAATGTCATTTCCATATCAGTTTTGTGAAATTGAAAGTGATTGGCATTTTCCTAATTTTAAAGGTAAATGTTATGATTTTAGTGCAAAAAGGGAATATAACTTGCAAGAACTGAACTTCATGAAAATTTATGGCAATTTCAATCCATAACCTGTGATGCACCATCAATAACTCACGCTGAGACTTAGGAAGCGAGTTATCGGCTTTTATTGACTGGAAGAATGAACAACAATACATCCTGGAGAATGAGGCCGGGCATCAGGCCTCAATCGCCTTTATACAGGGGTCTGTGGGAGGAGCCACAGGAGCAGTCAGCAGGGGTCTGTGGGAGGAGCCACAGGAGCAGTCAGCAGGGGTCTGTGGGAGGAGCCACAGGAGCAGTCAGCAGGGGTCTAGTTCACCACATTCACCCCCCCTTTGTTTAAAAAAAAGTCCCCAAGTATATTTACAGGTTAAGTCTATCAGGTGGTCGAATCGTTCGCTGCGATCTATGTAGCTCCGGCTGCAATTGCACAGGTGCTGGAGGTGGTAATGGCACAGGTGCCGGAGGTGGTGTTTGCACCGGAGGCGGAGAGTGGGTTGGTTCTGTCCCAACTGGAGGTGTCAGGGATCCCTCGCGTGTGTGCGAGGTCCCCGGAATAGACGCGTACGAGATGCCCGGTACATGAGCGTCGTGAGGAGTCTGGGTGTGGCACAGTGTGTGCGGTGTCACCTCGGGTACAGGGTTCATAGTTACCGTGGAATGTTCGGGGTAGTGGTCTGCTGCTCCGGCGGGCGCCAGGTCGCGGACAGAGACCGTGTCCTCCCGCCCATCAGGCAAGACCACGTAGGCATACTGGGGATTAGCATGCAGGAGGTGAACCCTCTCGACCAGCGGGGAGTACTTATTACTCCTCGCATGTTTACGTAGCAGCACTGGCCCCGGGGACGTCAGCCAAACTGGTAGGGTGGTCCCAGTGACAGACTTCCTGGGAAAAGAGAACAGGCGTTCGTGAGGGGTGGCATTAGTGGACGTACACAACAGGGAGCGGATAGAGTGGAGTGCCTCAGGGAGGACCTCCTGCCATCGGGAGACCGCAACCCTTTTGACTTAAGGGCTAAAAGTGTGGCCTTCCACACTGTGGCATTCTCCCTCTCCACCTGGCCATTCCCCCGGGGATTATAACTCGTGGTTCGACTAGTAGCAATGCCCCTAGCCAGCAGGAACCGGCGCAACTCGTCACTCATAAAGGAGGACCCTCTATCACTGTGGACATAGCAGGGATATCCGAACAGAGTGAAGAGCTGGCGCAGGGCTTTTATGACCGACGTGGTAGTAGTGTCGGGGCAGGGAACGGCAAAGGGGAATCGCGAGTACTCGTCAATAATACTGAGAAAATAGACATTGCAATCGGTGGAGGGAAGGGGGCCCTTAAAGTCAACACTCAGTCGCTCAAAAGGGTGGGTGGCCTTGACAAGCTGCGCAGTGTCAGGACGGTAGAAGTGCGGTTTGCACTCAGCGCAGATCTGGCAGTCCCTGGTCATCATCCTGATGTCCTCCAGGGAGTACGGCAGGTTCCGGGCTTTAATGAAATGGTAAAATCGGGTGACCCCTGGATGGCAAAGATGGGCATGAAGGGCATACAGCTGGTCGAGCTGTGCACTAGCACACGTTCCCTGGGATAGGGCATCAGAGGGTTCATTGAGCCTGCCAGGCCGGTACAGGATATCATAATTGTAGGTGGAGAGTTCTATTCTCCATAGCAAAATTTTATCATTTTTGATTTTGCCCCGCTGTTGGTTGCTGAACATGAACGCAACCGAGCGCTGGTCGGTCAGCAAGGTGAACCTTTTGCCGGCGAGATAGTGCCTCCAGTGCCTAATAGCTTCCACTATGGCCTGGGCTTCTTTCTCCACCGCGGAGTGCCGAAGTTCAGAGCCTTGAAGGGTACGAGAAAAAAACGCCACTGGTCTGCCTTCCTGATTGAGGGTAGCAGCCAGCGCGACGTCAGAGGCGTCACTCTCTACTTGGAAGGGAATGGTCTCGTCCACCGCATGCATCGTTGCTTTGGCAATGTCCCCTTTAATGCAGCTGAAGGCCGCGCAGGCCTCGGCAAAGAGGGGAAAAGTGGTAGACCTGACCAGGGGGCGGGCCTTGTCTGCGTAATGGGGGACCCATTGGGCGTAATAGGAAAAAAAAACCCAGGCACCGCCGGAGGGCCTTGAGAGTGGTGGGAAGAGGGAGTTCTAACAGGGGGCACATACGGTCGGGGTCAGGGCCAATGACCCCGTTCTCCACGACATACCCAAGGATAGCGAGTCGTGTGGTTCTGAACACACACTTGTCCTTGTTATAAGTGAGGTTCAAAGCTTCGGCCACTTGGAAAAATCGTTGGAGGTTGGCGTCGTGATCCGACCAGTCGCGACCACAGATGGTGATGTTATCTAGATAGGGAAATGTGGCTTTCAGTTTGTACTGGTCCACCATCCGGTCCATCTCCCTCTGGAAGACTGAGACCCCATTTGTGACACCAAATGGGACGCGCAGGAAGTGATAGAGCCTGCCACCCGCCTCGAAGGCGGTGTAGGGGCGGTCCTCTGGGCGGATGGGGAGCTGGTGATAAGCGGATTTCAGATCTATTGTCGAGTACACCTTGTACTGAGCTATCTGGTTGACCATATCCACGATGCGGGGTAGGGGGTACGCGTCAAGCTGCGTGAACCTATTGATGGTCTGGCTATAGTCCACAACCATCCTATTTTTCTGCCCAGTCCGAACAACGACCACCTGGGACCGCCATGGGCTTGTGCTCGGCTCAATGATCCCCTCCCCGAGCAGCCGCTGCACCTCTGACTGAATGAAGGCCCTGTCCCCTGCGCTGTACCTCCTGCTTTTAGTCGCCACCGGTTTACAGTCGGGGGTCAGGTTGGTGAACAGCGATGGGGGAGGGATCTTGAGGGTGGAGAGGCTGCAAGTAGTGTCAGTAGCACAGCTATCGGCATGGTGCTGGGCGGGATGTGTGGTTCGGTGTGTATGTGCGTGTGGTAACGGAGTATATGGCGAAGTCCCACCAAACTGAGGATTCCTGACAGTGAGTGGTGGGAGGGGCCCGTCATATGCCATAGTCACACTTTTGAGATGGCTCTGGAAGTCGAGCCCCAACAGCACAGGTGTGGCTCCTCCCACAGACCCCTGCTGACTGCTCCTGTGGCTCCTCCCCCACCCCCCCCCCCGCTGACTGCTCCTGTGGCTCCTCCCACAGACCCCTGTATAAAGGCGATTGAGGCCTGATGCCCGGCCTCATTCTCCAGGATGTAGTGTTGTTCATTCTTCCAGTCAATAAAAGCCGATAACTCGCTTCCTAAGTCTCAGCGTGAGTTATTGATGGTGCATCAATTTTATTGACTGGAAGAATGAACAACACTACATCCTGGAGAATGAGGCCGGGCATCAGGCCTCAATCGCCTTTATACAGGGGTCTGTGGGAGGAGCCACAGGAGCAGTCAGCAGGGGTCTAGTTCACCACAACCTGTATACAGCAATTTGGTGGTTAGTATCAGCTTGAATATTTATGTAGGGAAATAACTTTTTGCTCCATACTCTATCCATATCATTAAAAGCCTGAAAAATGTCATCACTTCCTATAATTTTGACATGACCGATTTATTATCATGACTAGTCACTCAGATATTCCCATTTCTGTTTCTTGGTAATCTCATGGTATCCAGTGAGTAGCATTCATGTTGGCCTGAATTTCTAGGAGGAAGAAGATCAATATAATCGTGTCCTAGTACAGTGTTTGTGGACTGACTAATCATGGCAATTGATCTCCTTTTGTTGCTTTACATGAGTGATAAACCTCAAGCTGAAGAGCTTAGCAAGTCATTGTCACTTTTTCCTTCAGAGCATGGTGTACTAACTACATATGTGAAGTAATGTGTATGCGAAATTCCAATATATTCATTTCCTGGCACTAGTTTTATCTTAAGCTTTAACACAGTGGTCCAACATGGTAAAAACAATGCCAGTATAAAGAACAATCTGTTGCATTTTACAGTGGCTAATGAAACTAATTAGAAAGTTGTCTTTCATTCAGTTTTCTCTCCAGATTAATTGTGCCAGACGATGATTAACAATTATTTATTTTGCCACTTTGTTGTGTCTTGGATCAGAAGGCAAATCCCTATATGTACAAATAAACTCTTCTCGAGCTTTGAGCTGGGTACAGGTATTGATTTTAAGCGATGTTACAATGACAGACTCTACCACCTTGTTCAGGAATGATGTTTGGGCAAGTCTAATCTGGTGGTATTTATACCCCCATCATCCGACCCTCCTGATTGGTTAGTTCTCATCATAACAGGTTTCCACTGTCCTACCTTGTTTACAATTGAATTCCAGTTCTTACTTAGAGCAAGACCTTTGTCTTTGCTAAAATTTGTTTCCTATAGTTTTATTTCAATGGCTTCCTTCACCGGGCAATACCAAGAGCCATTGATGCAGCACAGTAATTCTGTGCTGCCAAAGTCAATCCTATGGCCATTGTGAATACAATTTTCTGCTACTAATTCTTCTGCGTAACCCAAACAAATACACCTCAGAATAGAGGGGGGTGTCCTTTTAGAATGGAGATGGGGAGGAATTTCTTTAGCCAGATTGTGGTGAATCTGTGGAATTCATTGGCACAGGTGGTTGTGGAGGCCAAGAGTTTACGTATGTTTAAGGCAGAGGCTGATGGATTCTTGATTGGTCAGGCCATGAAGGCATACGGGAAGAAGACAGGCGATTGTGTCTGAGAGGGAAAATGGATCAGCCATGATGAAATGGCAGAGCATACTGCATGGCCAAATGGCATAATTCTGTTCATGCATTTTATGGTCTTATGGTCTTACGGTCTTATATGCAAGAAGTATGTGAATGATGTATGTCATATGTGCGTGCCTCACTAAAGAAAATAAATTAAGTTGACATGTTTCCCATCTCCCTTGTTTTTCTTTTGATTAATTTTTGGAGTTACAATACATAACAGTAATGCTCTAATTTAATTTTATCAGTCTGGCTACTAATGGAGAAATTGTTCTCTCCATCATATTCCAATATAACCTGGGGCCATTCCTGCTGTTAGCATCAAAATCATAAACATGCATAAATTGTGCTTATTTAAAAGTGGAAAAGGAAACATGCAGTACATTTGAATATAGGAAGAAGCAGTGGAATAAAGTAAGGAGGAAGATGGCTTGGAACTAAATCAGACATTCTATTCACTGTTCTCATACAATCTCAAAGTTCAAAGGACATTTATTATCAAGGGACATATATGTAACATATACTACCTTGAGATTCTTGCAACCATTTACTAGGGAAAAAAATAAAAATAGCAATAGATAAATTGACAAATGACTAACAATGTGCAACAGAAGACAAACTGCAAATAAATATATTACCGAGATTATGAGTTGTAAAGAGTCTTTGAAAGTGAGTTTGTTGGTCATAGAATCAGTTCAGAATAGTGGTGAGTGAAGTTATCCACACTGATTCAGGAGCCTGATAATTGTATGTTAATAACAGTCCCTGAAGCTGGCGGTGTGGGGCCTAATGTGTTTTATTAATGACATTTCACTCCTTTGTATCATTTCTAACATAATTCTAAACATCAGAGAGAAGAGATTGGAAGAGGTGACTGAGAGAAAGGTTAAAAAAATAAATATTCATAAATTTTAAGTGAGCTTCTGTTGGATAGTACTTTGGGTGTATTTCTAACTGAACCACCATATGTGAGATGGAGTTCCTAAAAGTAATGGAGTGCACAACACAATGATGAAGATGTACTATTACATTGATTAGGAGTATGCATTGAAAGGAGAAAGATTATGTAAGAATTTACAGATTAAAATAAAGACCATTGAAATGAAAATACTGAGGGATGGGGTACTACTGAAAATTATCAACAATAGAAAAATACAGGATTATGATAATCTTGATGATAAATCATTTAATAATCAATAATTATTACACTGGACAACAAGGATTTTGCTTCCTGAATACTTTTGTGTGTATTTTATAGCTTATGCGCTGCTGATCATGAAAATCACCAGGAAATTTCCCCATCATGTACAATTTTTTTAAATCACCTATATTTATTATTTCAATTCATAATTCAAGTCAGAACAATTGCCAGGAAGGCATTGTTGTTGGTCCACAAATCAAACTGATCATCAATGACAGACAATTCAAAGAACTTCAAGTGGGACTGGAGAAAATCACATGGAAGGCATTCAAGGATGTTGTTGAACATTTTCTTGGCAACTACAGAGCTCTAAACTACATGCAGCTGGTTGACAAATTTCTTCAAAGCCATAAAGTTCAACATGTCACTATGATTCATTTTCTGCATTCCCATTTAGACTTCTTCCCCTGCAAATCTTGGCGCTGTCAGTGATGAGCACGATGAAAGGTTTCAAAAGGATGCCGCAGCTACGGAGAAATGTCATCAGGGCAACTGGAATCCATCAATGCTGGCTGATTATTGTTGGACACTCAAGTGGGAAATCTCAGGCACTGAATACAAATGAAACATTTTTAGCTTAATTAAACTATTGTAAAGCATCAGCACCATTATGCATTTAAACACATTATATTCAAAAATAAGTCATATTTTAGTTTTTCCACATTCCTACATGACACAAGTACTCTGAAATTATATTTGTCTTCAGTCAGCTTCAAGTGGTATATCAAAAATAAAGAAAACATTCTGAGGATGCAATACTTTCAGAAAAATATGATGTCCCACATTATGTTTCATATATATTTTTAAAAACTGCTCAACATATATTTGAATTAAGTTTGGGTGGCTTGTGGACGAAACCCCCCCAAAAAAAGGACATTTTGGCGTATGTTCAATAATTTGCAAATATAGTTGTGTACAGGCTCATGAAGGCATGATCCCCATTGCAGTAATGATACCAGCAACATACACTTGGTCTGACATGGAGGAGGCAGAGTCCACAAGGGAAAGGAAGATAACTCCCACATTTGTTCAAAGGATGTGGAACTCCTGTTCCAGGAGATCCTTACAGAAAAAATGTCATATGGTCCAGAGAGGTCTATCTACTTACCTGGCTCTTTATGAATAGTCTGGCAGAAGATTAATGAAATAGTGATGTCCTGCAAAATAGAACATAAAACATAGAAATCTACAGCACATTACAAGCCCTTCAGCCCACAATGTTGTGCCAATCATGTAACCTACTCAAGAAACTGCCTAGAATTTCCCTAGCAGATAACTCTCTATTTTTCTAAGCTCCATGTACCTATCTAAGAGGCTCTTAAAAGTCCCTATTGTTACCGCTTCCACCACCGCTGCAGACAGTGCAATCCACACACCCACCACTTTCTGTGTGAAAAACCTACTCCTGACATTCACTCGGTACCTATTTCCAAGTACCTTAAAACTATGCTCCCTCATGTTAGCCATTTCAGCCCTGGGAAAAATCCTCTGACTATCCATTCAATCAACACCTCTCATCATCTTATACACCTCTATCAGGTCACCTCTCATCCTCCGTTGTTCCAAGGAGAAATGTTTAAATATTTAAATCATTACAACAATGTTGGAAGAATTTTCATTTTCTCCCAAGATACATTAAGTTGCTTAATCCACAAGATGATGATCCTCACATTAAAATGTATTCCTATTCAGGCTGCATTCTTTCAGCAAAGAGACACCCATTCAAAAACACAGATATTTTATAGTAAGTTGCTAAGTAATAGTGGCAAAAATGTATTCATCCATGTATTAAATAGTTCACATGGAGGAGCAAAGCAGGGTGTGTGATATTTTTATTCAACTCTGGGCTTCCCTACTTGATTATGTTTTGCAGACTAAAGAGAGACATCACTCTTACTGAACTCCTGTCAATAATGTTTTAAATGGAAGGCAAAGTTTTGGATGAGGAGCATGTAAATCATCAGGGTGGCCTCTTCTCCCTCAAGTTTGCACCATCAATAACTCTCGGAGACGGGAGGTGAACGATAGGCTTTTATTAGCTGCAAAAGGGAGCACGGCATCTCGGAAACTGAGGGGGGGGGGGGGGCAGTGCCTCCAATCGCCTTTATACAGGGGTCTGTGGGAGGAGCCACAGGAGCAGTCAGCAGAGGGGCATGTCCGGACAGGTATACATAGTTTACCACACTACTGTGGCTGTTCAGGTTGTGCACATGAACCACAGGTCAGGTCTCCTCTCTGGCATCACTTTGATGAGTCAATATAGCCTGTCATATATAGCAATGAATTCTCTACATTTGTTTGGTAAGTACTGCAGGGCAACCCTGAACTGAAGAAGGTGCTGAGATCTAAAATGAACTCCTTGTATACAAGTACACTTGTTTAATTGTTTATGATGCTGTAAGCGAAGATACATAAGTATATTGATATTCTATATTTTACACATATTGCAACACTTTAATTCCTCAAAATATGATTTCTTGTATTTGGAGAGTCATGATACAAGATAGTATGAAATATACAAATTTCCTTTAGAATGGGAAACTCTTCTTCACAAGATTACAGAATACAAAACAGGGTGTCATCATAGTATAGGAGACCAGTAAACTCATCAAGTCCATGCCAGCTTTTTGCAAAGGCATGTATGTGGTTTCGTTTCCCTGTAACTCAGAAAGAAAATATCAATGAAACAGTCATGAATTACAGTGAAATAGTTCAGTTTAAGTGAACTCTGGAGATTTTTAAAATCCCACTTAGAGGATTTAAACATAGAATTGTGGAAATACAAAGAGATTTTACTTTAAATGGGGCAAATGTATTAACATCAGCTAGAATTTCATACATTAGTTACAAATTTGTCATTTTCAATATACTTGTACAAAGTTAACTTTGAAAATGAACATTTAGGATATGCACAATTTCAGTTTCTCATATTATATTTTCTTACAACACGGAAAGAGGGCATTCGAATTATTGAGTCCATGATGGCTCTCAGAACAATTCCATCAATTCCATTCCCCCATTAATTTTCCTGTAACATATCCTCTCATCAATTTTCTCATCAGCAACCCCATTAACTTATGACAACTAATTCACATAAAACCATATACACAAACCCTTACACCATAAATCTAAATCTTCACTAATAAACTGGAATGCCCCACTCTGAACTGATACAAGCCACAGTACATCTGCATAGCTAAGTGCCAGTCTATTACAATCCAGAATGAATTAATATATTCAAATACAAAATTGCATGCCTGTAATTTACAGTATTATCAGAATATAAATCAAGATATGTGAGAATGGCACTGTAAGGAGAACAAAGTGATCTGAAATCCTTCATGGCTACTCATTCAAATAAAAGGTTAAGCTAGCATAAAGATTTACCTTATGAAATATTGCTATCGCCAAGTTGAAAATTTTTGAACCTGACCAATTGAGCATTGTAAGCATTAGAAAAAGAGTCATGTCAAATAAAAGAAAATGTTGGAATTTAAGGACAGAACTGTTCTCAATAATGTGACCTCACTTCTTTAGCAACAGTATCTCCAAAGTAACTAATATTTTTCATAAATTCTAAGAGGAGGATGATGTGATTGTCAGGAAATAAAACATGATTATTAATTCCATGTTTACCATTTTATATAAATATCAGCATGCAATATCTGCAATTTCCATTTTAAGAAAATAGGAAAACAGGCAAGAAAGCAAGATTTATTTCTACAGAAGAAGAAAACCCTCTCTAGTTCCTCTTTCAATTTCTAAGTTTATATATTATTTAGAAAAAATGAGCATGCTGAAATATTATAATATCTTAATGTATTTTAAATGATTGATAAATAGAATATGACTATGAGTGGCTAGTCCACAATTCTAACAGCCAACCATCACTTGACAATTTAAGTAATATTATTGGCTGAACTTCACTACTCCTGCCAAACCCTTTCAAGTACTTTCAAATAAATGGGTTGTCATTCGCAATTTGGATTTATTGTTTGCACCCAGTGGGAAATGTTGTTGTTATGATGTTTGTTAACAGCTGTTTGGGAATGAAGATAACAATAAGTAGAGTTTCCTCCAATAAAAATGAGCTTTGATTTTCTTTCAGGCCTCAGGATCTTCTACAAGTTTTCCACTCAAAACAGATATTGGGATGCTTCAATTTAGTAGAGCTCTGCTGCTTCAGTTGTGGAAAAAATGCTGGTTAGGGGATTGGGAAAAGCTTTGTTTCAATTATATCATGAATCCTTCATGTCCACTGATAGAGAGAAGGCCTTGATTTAATGTGTTATTTACAGAAAACAATAAGAAAAAAAAAGACTTTGATTTATTGTTTTGTCTTTCCTGACTTCGTTACATCTCGAAGTGTTTTAAAACCAATGTTTAAAGAAGTGCTTAAAACCTTTGAAGAATAGTCACTGTTTTGAGGATAGAAATGCAATAGTGAAAACATGCACATCAAATGAAAGAAAGAGAAATGTATTTTTAAAAAGGTTAATGTGAGAGAGCATATAAAATCACAGTAATCCTTAGGTTCTGCTGTGAAGCGTACAAGCTTGTCTTCAGAATATGGCTGATTTTAAAATGATATGGTTCCATATAGGTAATACTGGCATCTTGAATAAAATATTTTTTACACAGATCTTAACCAAGATGATGCATATCGCCATGTAAGTACTAACTGCAGTCCTAATATGTGGAGCACTGAAGAGAAAGAACATATTTATTGGAGGTATTTAACTCATTCTGGAAGTTTCAAAAGCATGTTGATTGCAACTACCTTGTTATTTGTCTAGAATAGCCTGCAAATGATTGCTTTTTCTGTTTATTTCAAGGTATATTTCGCATGATACCGCAGCTTACACATTCAATGGTTTCCCAAGTAGGAACACTTCCATTTCCAGAAGTAGATTGAAGGATACAGCATTTTTGCATTATCCTTGATATGTTTCTTGCGGTAAAAACTATGCAAAATTAACTCTGCTTAGTGTAGCAGATGTATTCCAAATTGCTGATTGATGATATTACTTTTGAAGCTTCATTGCTGTAAGTATCTTCTGGGTTTCCTCCAGGTGCTCTGTTTTCCTCTTACATTCCAACGATGTACAGGTTACTAAATTGTAGGCACACTCTGTCGGTGTCACTTGTGGGCTGCCCGTAGCATATCCTAGGGCTGTGTTGGTCACGGACACAAATGAGGCCTTTCTATGTACAGTACTGTGCAAAAGTCTCAGGTACGTGCGTGTATGTGTATGTATGTATGTGTGTATATATGTATATATATATATATATATATATATATATATATATAGAGCATGTAAGACTTTTGCATGATACTGTCTTTGTCAACATGGAGTGGAGAACAAGTTTGTAAATCTGGTGGGAACAAAGGATGTTGGGAATGGTGAGAGTGGAGCTCCACAGGATAGGTGGCTGTGAACGAATGTCAGGAGTTGGGGATAGCACAGGTGTAGACAGTCAGCCCTGAGACACCAGGGCATGTCATTTGATTCCAAACAATTGGTTTACTGATCATTACAGAAAGTCTCCCTGGGGCTTCTTGCTCCCTTCTCTCTTCCTTTCCCTTTTCCCAACCATGATTCCCCTCTCCCTGCTCCCTTCCCACTCTCAGTCCACAATAGAAACCCATATCAAAATCAGGTTTATCATCGCTCACATATGACATGAAGTTAGTTCTTTTTCACAACAGAAAAAGAAATAAATAAAATTACTACAGTACTGTGCAAAAGTCTAGAGCACTCTAGATGCTTAAGACTTTTACCCAGTATGGTACAGATGATAAATAAAGCAAATCTTTAAATCTTAAAATTTTGAGTGCTTTCATAATTGTGTAAGATATTTAATAAAAATGTTTATAGCTACAGTGTAACATTTACACATACTGTATCTTAATTTTCTATGAAATAATATAAATAAAAAAGATTTCTGCAGATGCTGGAAATCCAGAGCAACACACACAAAATGCTGGAGGAACTCAGCAAGTAAGGCAGCATCTCGGGAAATGGATAAACAATCACCGTTTAGGGCTGAGATCCTTCTTTAGTATTAGAAAGGCAAGAGGAAGATGTCAGAATAAAAATAATTAACATTTTCTTCCTATTATTAAAACCTTTGTTTTTGCTAGTTGTATGTTTTTTTTTTGCTCTCACTATATATGTAATATATTTTTAAAAGATTTGATATGGAATGCCAAATTGAAAGTGCCCTGCTTCGTCATGCATTAACACAAAATATATCAGTAATGATTTGAATGATACATATCCCAATACTAATACTTGTTGACTGGAAATAAAATCTAAGTGATGCCTCCTTTTTAAAGAATGTAGACCATGGCTAAATCTTGAATGAGACAAAGATCTATTTAATTTATTGCTTTCCATAGTTTAACAATGGTGAGCTGGACTGCTGTTATGTCAGCTAGAAGGGCCAGCTCTGTTAAGTATTTGTCATTCTATTATTCTGTTGAGATTAATAAGATGCTGTATATAAGATGAAAAAGGATCTAATGCTTTCTCAGTGGATATGACGAATGACCTTCTCAGGCTTCCAGCTGGGTACAGTTATCAATTTTAACCAATGTTTTGATGACTAACGCTGCCATGCTCGTCAGGGTTTATGCCTGGGCATGTCTAGTCCAGTGATGTGTGTATATATTATATATGTATATGTGTGTGTGTGTGTGTGTGTGTGTGTGTGTATATATAGATATAGATGTGTGTGTGTGTGTGTGTGTGTGTGTGTGTGTGTGATATATACCCTCGTCATCCATCTTTTCTGACTGGTTAGTCCTCATCTAGGTCACCCCTCATACTTCTGAATTCCAGTGAATATAGGCCCAGAGCCATCAAACACTCGTCATATGATAAGCTGTTTAATCTTGGAATCATTCTTGTGAACCTCCTTTGAACCCTCTCCAGTATCAGCACATCCTTTCTAAGATAAGGGGCCCAAAACTGCTCACAATACTCCAAGTGAGGCCTCACCAGTGCTTTATTAAGCCTCAATATTACATCCTTGCTTTTATATTCTAGTCATCTTGAAATTCAAACGATTCAAAGATTCAAAGCACATTTGAATCTTGTATAATGTATAAATTATACATTATATACAAATATAATTTATATATACAAATTTATACAATAATCTATAAATTATACACCTTAAAGTGTGTCTGCTCCCAGACAGCTACAAAGCAAGAGACTCGAATACCCAATAAAAAAAGATCAAAAGCCACTGCGCAGAGAAAAAGAGAGAGAACAGAAACACACACTCGTCATCCAAACCATAGAAGCAACCCAACAACATCCCAAACCAGACTGAGTCCCAACTCTGCCCCCAGAGTAGCTGGAGTAGGCCCAAAGCCTAGGTCCCCAGTTCCTCACACCAGCGGGGCAGAAATATCTCGGTGCAGTGGGGAAAGGAATAAATATTAATGGGAGAGTGAGAGACATCAGCCGAACCCTTATCCCAGTACCTGACACTAAGTTTCCCAGTCTATCTGGGCTGACATTTAAATTATCCAGGCACCGAGTAGTGCCAGGTTCTAGGACCAGGACCTGACGCCCTGTAACACCTGCGCCGTCAAGCCCAAAGCGTCGCCTCCACCTGCCTCCTCACTGTCTGCAGTGATAGCTTACCACTATTTTCTTTTGAAATGATGCTATAAGTAGCATTTTTATTTGAATCTCTTAGCTTATGATCTACCAGTAAGCCGTCACACATCTTCAGTAGCAGAACCATCTAAACCAGAAACTGCAGCCGATTAATGCTAACATTGCATTTCCCTTCCTTGCCACTGACTCAACATGCAAATTAACATTTCGAGAATCCTGCACGTGGACTTCCAAATCCTTTTACACCTCAGATTTTTGAATTTTCTCTCCATTTAGAAAGTCATCTACCCTTTTATTTCTTCAACCAAAGTTCATGACCATACACTTACCAACATTGTATTCCGTCTTCCACTTCTTTGTCCACCCTCCTAAATTAAGTCCTTCTGTGGCCTCTCTACTTCCTCAAAATCATCTGCCCTTCCACCCATCTTCATATCACCTGCAAACTTTACAACAAAGCTATCAATTCTATCATCCAAGTCATTGGCATATACTGTCAAACAAAATGATGCCAACTGAGATCCCTATGGAATACCGCTAGTCACTGGCAGCCAACCAGAAGAGGCTCCCTTTATTCCAATTCTTTGCCTCCTGCCAACCACCCACTGCTTTGTCCATGTTAGTATCTTTCCTGTAATACCATGGGCTCTTAACTTGTTAAGCAGCTTCATGTGTGACACCTTGTCAAAGGCCTTCTGAAAATGCAAGGACACAACATCCACTGATCTTTCTTTGCCTACCCTGTTTGTTATTTTCTCAAAAGAATTTCAACAGATTTATCAGGGAAGATTTTCCCTTGAGGAAACCATGCTGACTGTGGCCTATTTTGTCATGTGCCTTTGAGTACCCTGAAACCACATCCTTAACAATTGACTCCAACATCTTCCAACCACTGAGGTCAGACTAACTGGCCTATAATTTCCTTTCTTCTACCTCTCTCCCTTCTTGAAGAATGGAGTGGCATTTGTAATTTTCCAGTCTTCTGGAACCATTCCAGAATTTAGTGATTCTTGAAAGATCAATATTAATGCCTCTATAGTCCCTTCAGCCACCTCTTTCAGAACCCTGAGGTGTACACTATCTGGTCCAGTTGACTTAACTACCTTCAGACTTTTCAGTTTCCTACAAAACTTCTCCCTATTAATGGCAACTTCACACACTTTTGACCCCTGACACTTTCCAGCATACAGCTAATGTCTTCTACAGTGAAGTTTGATGTAAAGTACTTATTCAGTTCTTTTGCCATTTCTTTGTCCCCCATTACTAACTCTCCACCATCATTTTCCAGTGGTCCAATATCCGCTCATGCCTCTCTTTTACACTTTATGAATCTGAAGAAATTTGTATTCCCCTCTCTTTGTCTTTTATGTTGGCTTTTCCTTCTCCTATTAGCCACAGTTGTGTCAGCTTGCCTTTAGAATACTTATTACTCTTGTGATATACATATGTCCTGTGTCTTCCGAATTGTTTCCAGAAGATTCAATCATTGCAGCTCTGCCATCATCCCTGCCAGTGTTCTTTTACAATCCATTTTGACCATCTCCTCTCTCATGCCTCTGTAATTCACGTTACTCCACTGTAATACTGATACATGTGACATTAGCTAACCTGCAATGAATTATGTAAGACAGGTTAATCAAACAATATATTTACAATATTACTGAAATATTAAATATGCTACTTAACTCCCTGGTTAGCTCTGAACTCCAAATCAATATAGAAGGCATTTCAACTCAGACCTCTAACGTATTGCTCTCTAGACATCATGTGCACGAGAGAGAGAGAGAGATACAGTATCCGGTATACTATATAATACAACTACAATATACAGGTATCCACAGCATAGTAAATTTTAAATTGTCCAATTCAGGCTTAAAGATTTACTGTTGTGGGATAATGTCTTTCTTGATAATAGGGATATGGGGGAGGGGGTCACTCTGATTGGCAGGTGAGACTTGTGGCTGTCAGACAATCTTGGGTTTAGGGCCTCCCTATGCTGTTGACAGTGGGATTGCAGGAAGTGGCTCTGACATCTCTGGAGTTCACTCTGGACATGACTGAATGCTTTTTTTTGGTGACAAACTCTGGCCCATTGTTATTGACGCAATGTTCTGAAACACCAGTTCTTGAGAAGAGGCTTCTCAACACATCAACAGTGTGTGAGTCTGTAGTGGAGGCTATTGGGAACATTTCTGGCCACTTAGTAGCTGCATCCACTACTACCAAGAAATTTGTGCGTTTGAATGATTGGGCAACATCCACATGAATCCTCTGCCAGGTCAATGCAAGCCATTCCCAAGGATTCAGATGTGCTGTTCTTGACACCTTCTGGATGTATTGGCAATCTGAACAGAGTATAGCAACCTGGTTGATCTGTTGGTCTAACCCAGGCCACCAGACAAAGCTTCCAGCCAATGCTTTCATTTTCACCATGCCTAGATGACCGGCACGTAGCTCCTCCAACACTTTAGGTCTCAGCTTGAATGGTACAACAGCTCTCGATCACTACATAAGGCAGCCCCCATCAAGGGCAAATTCATCCTGGCACAAATATAAATGGGAAAACTAGAATTTCTGCTGTACATTCCAGCCATTTTGGGTTGCAATGTAGACCTGTAACAGCGTGGATCTAAACCGTTTTCCCTTTGAATCATTTCTGCTGTAATAGGGAGACTTTTGATTTGCATTACAGAGAATACGTCAAGCATAGCGTCCACTTTTGTAAATTCTTCAGGCAATTCCTTTTTCAAGGGCAGTTGTTACAATCCACCAGCATTTACATGAGTACTTGTCCTCTTGGATTAAATCTTGTAATTTTGTCCTCCAAGAAACAGAACCCATCTCTGCATTCATGTTGCTGCTGGTACTGGAACATCCTTCTGTGGATAGAAAATTGACCCAAGTGGTTAATGATCAGTAATGAGGGCCCCTGCCACAACACTAATACAATTGGTTCGGCAAGGCAGGTTTCTGTTGAGGTGTTGCAATTTTATTCACACTCACTGTAATTCCCGACTGCAACTCAATTGTGCCTCTGGCTGCAGTTTCCGTTGATGCATCAATTTCAACTGCTCTTTTAAATGTGAATTGCGCTTCAAAGAGGAGCCATTTTTGAATGCTTTCTTGTACAATTCCACTAACTAAACTATCTATCAGTGCATCATTACACCTATCACTGAACTCACAATGCTTAGCCAATCTCTTCAATTCAGCTGTATAAGCTGAAGTGGACTCCCTTCCTTTTGATTTCACTTATGAAGCCTAAAGTGCTTTGCAATTAACATTAGTTTCAGTTCTAAATGTTCTTGCATTACATTCACAATATCAGCAAACTCATTTTGGCTGGTTTGGATGGAGCTCTTAAACTTCTAAGCAAGTTATAAGTTTTCCCACATATTGCACTCAACAAAACTGGCATTACCACTGTTATGTTTGTAAATCTAAAAACTAATCAAAAGAAAAAACTGGAGCCAGGAAATGTGTCTACTTATGTTCTTTTCTTCAATGAAGTGTGCACATATAATGTGATGGTGTAAAGACGTACACCATATATGTACTTCTTACATATCACCTGCAATGAATTATGTAGAGAAACAAAGACTGCTTAATCATACAAAATATTAATAATATTACTCAAATATTACTGAGATATTAAATACTCCACAATTTCTGATATAATGCTGTTGTACAAACTGTGGAGCTTAAATGACGCCTCACGTGCCTAATTAAGAATGAGGCAGGTTTACAAACCATTTAAATGTGGTGTTTACTTTATTACATACACAAAATTCTTGAGGAGCTCAGCAAGCGTCTATGGAAAAGAATAATCGATGTTTCCAGCCGAGACCATTCATCAGTACTGGAAAAGAAGGCAGAAGAGGCAGAATAAGAAGGTGGGGAACATGGAAGGAGGACAAGCTAGAAGGTGATAAGTGAAGCTAGGTGAGTGGGAAGGTAGGTCGGTGGAGGAGGGAGTTGAAGTGACAAGTTGGGATGTGATGGGTGGAAATGTAAGGGCTGAAAAAGAAAGAATATGATGGGAGAGGAGCATGGATTATGGGAGAAAGGGGAGGAGGAGGGCACCAGAGGGAGGAGATAGGTGGATAAAGAGAAATTAAAGGGTAATAGGGGATCCAGAATGGGGACTCAAAAAGAGAGGTGGGAAGAGGGAAAAAAGGGAAAAATTACTAGAAGTCAAAGAAATTAATGTACATGCTGTCAGGTTGAAGAAGCTACCCAGATGGGAGATGAGATTTTTCCAACCAGTACAGAATCTCTTGTGTTTTTGTTTTGTTACTCCCTCTGTCTCCCCCACCTCTCTCTCTCACACACTCTCTCTGCCCCCCCTCTCTCTCTCTCTCTCTCTCTCTCTCTCTCTCTCTCTCTCTCTCTCTCTCTCTGTCTTTTCCTCTAGCTCTCACACTTTCTTCACAGATACATTACACATTTAGTTTTTTAGAAAATATAGATACAGTATACATTTACAATGTCATTGGAGAATACGGACAGGAAAGGGACAGAGAGAAAGTCGTCAGTGCTAATAATCAAGATGCATGTCATCCAGTTGGTAGGGGAGTAGCGCTGCCATGGCTCATCCATCAAAGGCAGAATCGGATGTCAACTAGAATTCATTTTCTAGATATAAAATTATCCACCACTGCCAAGAATTAATATCAGATAATTCCAAGATTGGCTCCTCAGTGACGGGCCACATGAATAATTCATTTTAGTAGAAATATTATACCAATGAATATGCTGTGCAATTCATGGTGAGAAATTGGATTATTTACTAGGTTTTCAGTAAAAATAATTATGCTAGTTTAATTGTTGCACAGCAGTAAAGAACAAAATTTTATTACAGAGAGGAGTCATGCTTCCTATGTACCCTTTCTTCCTGCCCTGACTGCATGTAGGCTGTTCATGCCAGAGACATTCTTTGCATCTCCCAGCTCTAAGTTAACCTTGACAGCAAGGGATGTGTCAGCTGCGGGCATCAGATGAAGTGGCAGTGCACTTTCATCATTTCCTTCATTCCAGTCAGACCCTGCTGGCTGGCCAGATGGGAGGCTTTGACAAGAACAGAGACAGGGAGAGGGGAAGAGGCTGAAATAGCTGCTGTATGCTAATATCATTCTGAGTTTGTAAATCAAAAGAGGTTGGAGTCATCAAAAGATACAGCACAGAAGCAGACTGAGTCCACACCAACAATCAACAACACTTTATACTAATCGGACATTAATCCAATTTTCATTTATTTTTATCATTTCTTTCTAGCTTCTACCATTCACCTACACATTGAGGGGAATTTACACTAGCTATTGAATCTACCTACAGTACTGTGCAAAAGTCTTAGGCACCCTAGATTTTTTAAAATATGATTTCAGATGGTATGGCCTCCACAAAACCTTGATCTTAACATCATCTTGAGGGTGTCTGGCATTACCTGGAAAGGTAGAAGCAAGTGAGACAGGCAGAATCCGCAGAAGAACTGTGGCAAGTTCTCAAAGATGGGTGGTACGACCTACCATCTGATTTTCTTATAAAACTGCAGGACTGTGTACCTAAGAGAATTGGTACAGTTTTAAAGGCAAAAGGTAGTTACACCAAATATTGATTTGATTTAATGTTTACTGTTTACTGCTCTTTATAGTATTTTTTTATATTTAGAAACTTCTCATTTTATTATTTTTGATAGTATCTTAGCTTCACAGATTTTTTGTTACACGTGCCAAAGACTTTTGCACAGTACTGTATATAAACACGTGTAGATCTGGGACGAACCTAAAATATCTGGAGGAAACTTTAGAACAGTCTGCAGCTCCCACGCAGACAGCACTTGAGGCCAAATTTCAGCCCAAGTCTCTGGCATTGTATCACAGATGCTCTACTCTTCGAAAAGCAAAAAATGTGAGAAGGACAATTAAGGTTGATTTCATGGTCGTACTTCATTGGCCATAGCGACTGCTGCAACAGTTGTTCCCAGCACTCTCATGTGGGGATGGGGGGTTAAAACCAAACGTCACCAGTTACTCTGCTACGTCATTAAAGAAAATGATTATCTACTTTGTACTTTGAGAGAGAGGGGAGTGAAGCTTGGGTTATGGTAAGCATGTGAGGATGAGATGGGGTGATATGAAAACGAGGTTTCGATGCTGGTGACGAGAGGTCATTGATTGATCTTTTCATTGCTAACTGCCGATAAGTCATCAACCATTTCGGCTTTACCGTTCTTCTCTCCAATTCTAACCTCACTCCTTCCGAATGTACTGCTCTCCACTCTCTCTGCACTAGTCCTAACCTCACCATCAAACCTGCAGGTAAGGGGGGTGCTGTAGTGGTTCAGTGGACTGAATTCTACCTTGCTGAGACAACTGTCAGACACTTTCTCTTACTTATCCTTTGAACAGGATTCCACTAAGGAGCACTATGCCATTGTCACCCGTACCATCACTGATCCTATTAACTCTGGTATCTCCCATACACTGCCATCAAACCCATAGTTCCCTTACCCCACACCTCCCATTTTTACCTCCTTTCAAAGATCCATAAGCCTGCCTGTCTAGGTAGACCCATTTTTTCTGCTTGTTCCTGCCTCACCAAACTTATATCTGCATACCTCAACTCTGTTTTATCCCCTGGGTTCAGTCCATTCCTGCCTATATCTGTGATATTTCACATGCTCTGGATCTTTTCAATGACTTCAAATTCTTTGGCCCCAATCGTCCCATTTTCTCCATGGACGTCCAGTCTCTATAAACCTCTGCTTTTGTGTGAATGGAATCGCTGGAGAGAATTACTGGTAGATACAAAAGTTTCTTTAATCAACAAAATGAGGTACAGCAGACATCATAAGGAGATGCTTTCAGTGGATAGGTCTGCTGGCCCAGCATGGAACTTGATATTTTATGTGCTAAACACAAAGGACAATTCCATATTTACAAAGTAGAGAAAATGCTTTCTTTTGAAACTACATACAAACTTCACACCTCCTGATTCACATCCATACTACAGACACCATCATCATCTGGACTGGGATTCACAGCTTTTAGGAATGCATTGTTCCAAATTAAACCCATAATACATTTTCTGGGAGCAGAAGGCTGGTAGCCAAAGCCATTTGTTAAATGTAAATAACCTAAACCCAAAAATCACTCTACCAACCTCCAACCCTCATCAGCAGGACCTTCAAGCTCGCTGCTTCTTTCTAGATAACAGATCCAACCTGTACCTCTCCACCACCACTCTCCTCCGTCTGGCGGAACTGGTCCTCACTCTCAATAATTTCTCTTTTGGCTCCTCCCACTTCCTCGAAACCAAATGTGCAGTCATGGGCACATGCATAGGTCCCAGTTACCCTTCCCTTTTGTCAGCTATGTGGAACAATCTATGCTCCAAGCCTACACCGGTATTGCTCGCCAACTTCTCCCACTCTACATTGACGACTGCACTGGGGCTGCTTCCTGTACTCGTGCTGAGCTCATCGATTTATCAACTTTCCTTCCAACTTTCACCCTGCCCTCAAGTTTACCTTGTCCATTTCAGACACATCCCTCCCCTTTCTCAATCTCTGATATCTTTTATAAGATTCTCACTGCTACCTGGACTATACCTCTTCCCACCCTGACACATGTAAAAATGCCATCTCATTCTCTCAATTTCTCTGTCTCTGCCACATCTGCTTTTAGAATGTGGCTTTTCATTCCAGAACTAGTGAAGTGTCCTTCTTCAAAGAAAGGGGCTTTCTCCACCTCCCGCCACCCCACCAAGGATAGGGTTTCCTTTGTCTTCACCTACTCTCCCAGTAGCTTCCATGTCCAGCACAAGATGCTGTGGTGAACTACATATACCTGTCTGGACACGCCCCCTGATGACTGCTCCTGTGGCTCCTCCCACAGACCCCTGGATAAAGGTGATGGAGGTCTGAGCCCGGCCTCTCAGTCTCCAGGATGTAGTATGGTGGTCACTCACTGCTTGTTCCTTCTTCCAGTCAATAAAAGCCGATACCTCGCTTTTACGTCTCAGAGTGAGTTATTGATGGTGCATCAGATGCTCTGTAACAGGATCCCACCACCAAGCATATCTTTCCCTCCCCCACTCTCTGCTTTCTGCGGAGATTGCTCCCTAAGTTACTCCCTTGACTATTCAGCCCTCCCCACTAATCTCCCTTCTGTTACTTATCCTTGCAAGTGGAAAAAGTGCCTCATCTGACCCTACACCTCCTCCCTGTTATGTACCCGTGGGTATCTTGTACCTGTCATGTGACCATGATGTAATTGAAGCTATGCTGGAGATGAGGTAATTGTCTTGTGATGGAGGAGTGACGTCATTTTCCTGCCAGCGAGAGGTCATATGATAGTTTTTTTCAACCGGGTATAAAAGGAGAACCCCACCCTGTGACATGGGCAGTTCGTGGCTGAATTCGCCACTGAATCCTTGTTGCTGTGTATTTCGATGTATGACGCAGTTTTATTTTAAAGTGGAGTTTTATTTTCTGCCTTAAGTCTCAAAGGTTATTGCCGGCAGTTCCGCTCCAATACTGCCAGTCCAGTCTGTGGAGAGTGAAGATTTTAAAGGAGTTCGGAAATCCCAAAGGATTAGGAAAGTTAATGTCGACGGTGAAACGGATTCGACCTTTGTTTAATCTTTGCACGAGGAATTAGTAATGAGTATCCATGATAACCCCTGTTCTGCCAGAAGAGTAGAGGGTTGGATACAAAGTTTCGTCAAAGAAAGGTCAGTTCCTTTAAGCCATTTTATTTTCCTTCGATCATAAATCCTCCGGGGAATAACATACTTTGACTGGGATCAGCAGTAACGCCATGAAAGAGAATTTATTCTTTCAAGGAAAACCTCTCCTTTAACTGACTGTAAATCATTTTGGACTTCTGCATTACTACTTCTAGGAACTGTTTTCACATTCTCGCTTTAAGAACTGTTCGAGCTGCCGTATCGCAGCTGACTTCCGGTTAAGTTAGTTGATTGTTTACTTTTTGGGTTTTTTTTTTAGCAATGTTTAATAAATGTTTTATTTGTTATAAAACCCCTGTCTCAATCATATATTCATTGTTGCTGATTTGTAACACTCCCTCACTCCTATTCAGGGTTCCAAACAGTCTTTCCAGTTGAGGCGACCCCTCACCTATGACACTGTTGGGGTCATTGACTGTATCTGGTGCTCCCAGTGTGGCCTCCTGTATATCGGTGAGACCGACATAGATTGTGAGACTGCTTCTCTGAGTACCCATGGTTCATCAGCGAAAAACGGATCTCCCAGTGGCCATCCATTTCGATTCTACTTCCTATTCCCATCCTGACGTGTCAATTCATGGCCTCGTCTACTGCCACAATGAGGCCACATTCAGGTTGGAGGAGCAACACTTTATATTCTGTCTGGGTAGCCTTCAACCTGATGGCATGAACATCGATTTCTCAAACTGTCAGTAACTGTTCCCTTCACTATTCCCGTTTCCCCTCCCACCATATCTCCTTACCTGCTGATCACCTCCCTCTGGTGCTCCTCCTCTTCCCTTTTTTCCATGGTCTTTTACGCTCTGCTAGCAGATTCCTACTTCTCCAGCCCTTTATCTATTTCACCTATCAACTTCCCAGTTCTTTACTTCACCTCTCTTCCTCTACCGAGTTCACTTATCACCTGCCACCTTATACATCTTCCTCCCCTCTTGTTCCAACTTCTCATCTTTTTTCCAGTCCTGATGAAGGGTCTCAGCCCAAAATGTCAACTGCCAGCTCTTTTTCCATAGATGCAGCCTGACTTGCTGAGGTCCTCCAGCATTTTGTGTGTGTTGCTTGGATTTCTAGCATTTGCAGAGTTTCTCGTCATTCATTGACAGGTGATGATGAGTATAGTTGCATTTAAAATGTGAACTAATTGTGGCTAATGGTAGATTTAGATGCAAAGAGTTATAAAATTGTTCCATTCTTATTTTAACCCCTCGTGCTGAGATGAAATATCTTTCAGTATTATATTCAAAATACTAATTATTTTTTAACCACACAATACTTGACCTCTTAAATCTACCTTGTTATGACTTTGCTCCTTATTCTCTACCTGCACTGCAGTTTCTCTATATCTGTTGAACTTAATGCTACATCTGTTGTCATTGTACCATGCAATACTTCAATATACTGCAGAATGATTTGATCTGCATGAGCAGTAATGGAAGACAAGCTTTTCACTGTGCATGTAGTAATAATAAACCAATTCTATTTCCAGTTCCACATCCCTGGAGACTTGGCTTCTGCTCAATGTGTCTGTGTCACATGGGGACAGGAGGCTGGACCCAAGTGCAGGACACAGGCACTGAAGTACTAGGGGCAGGACAGGAATAGAATATAAAGGATGTAATAGAATATAAAGGATAGAACCAGATGGGGAGACCAGGGCATACAAAAGAGGCAGGGTGTGCTAGGTAATCCTGGGGTTCAGAGAGAGTTCATGGCTAGGCAGGAGAGCCCCCTGGGTGGCCACATAACTCCTGGGCAGGGCCACCTCCCAGGCAGGAATATGGAGGCCCAGGCAAAACACAGGACACCTGGGCAGGTAGCAGGCACAACCCATCAGAGGTGAGGGGTAGAAAGTGGACAGAGTCCCCCCACTGGGCAACAGCATTCCAGCCTGCTACCCAACAGGGGCAAGGGATCAGAAGGGAACTTGTCCTGGGTAACTCCAAGGCTGACTCACAGAACTTGAGGATGAAACCATGAGCCCTCCAAGCCAGGACAACCAGAGCCAATTGGACAAAACACCTCAGAACATGGAGAGCAGCTCATACAAGGCAAACAAAACAAAACATATTCAAAACAACCCCCAACTAGGCTCAGTCCCAGAGTCCCTTATATCCACCTGTCAGCTGATAGGCAACAGGTGCACCTTCTTAAGCCAAGATGATCCTATTTGGCTTAAGGGTGACGGGAGGGGCGGCTGCAAGACCCGGAGTCCAGAATCCGCGGACTGGATCAAGACCCGGAATGCGGGCTCCGGACCGGACCATAACAGTCTGCTGCCTCCTCCCTCAATGGGGCCTTAGCATATATTACCAATGCAACATCACACTGTGGGCAGGCAACCTTTCTTCTCCTCATGCACTGACAAAGGAAAATCACTCATATCCTACTGTGGTTCTACACCTGTTACTACTACATGCCACCTGTTGTGGTTTGACTTCCTCAGCTGGAAGGACAAAGCATCCACTACAGATTTAATTGTAATTATTGCTGACTAACCTGCACTGGTGTCATTAATCTCAAAACAAAGATCAGAGGTTTGTAAAAAAACAAAAATATACAGCATTATCTCTTGTTAATTGCCTCTGACATTCTCATAAGATATTGAGATGAATCTTCTGTCAATTCTGACTGTGTCAGTCCTACTCAAATCCTCACTCAAGTGCCAGAGGTATCCAGATTAGTTGCACATATGTTTTGATTGAGTCACTTCGACAGAGCAAGTCTGATAAGTCTCTCCTCATATGGCAATTTCCCCATCCCAGGAATCACACTAGTGAGTCTTTCTTATACTTCTCCTAGGCAAAGTATTCTTTCTTAGGTAAGGAGACCAAAACAACACACAGTATTTCCTTAATCCTATCCACCAATCTTCCTGTAGTTAAAAACTATCACATCATTTTTGTCTAATTGCTCAGCTTCTGGATACTGTACAATAAATGTATCTCATATTCCAGGAGATGAACTTTGGCCTGTCAATTCTGGGCTGATATTCCTTGAGAAATTATCCCTACTTCTGGTGTAGTTGCTTGGGTGATTGACCTATCAAGCTTTGCATAAACTTACGGCAAATCACTTGTATTCCTATCCTTATTTAGTCTCATGTAATTAATGTAATTAATTAAAGTCAATTGTTTGGAGATTTTATCTGTGGTGTTAGTTTTATATCTATCATTAAACAGATTCAATCCTTCAATATGATTGCTACTCCTGTGTGTACATAGCAAGTGATGGGAAATTATGTAGTGGCTCACTAGATGCAGGATGTGCTGGCATATTGAAATGAAAGAGTGTGCAACACCAACATCAATCTGTGTGTTACCTTTTCAACTCCATACGCACTTTAGAAACTTTAAGAGCAGGAAGAAAATCCACTTAAGATTAAAGTAAGGTGCAGGTCTCTGCATGAACCACAGCAGTAATGATTACCAGTCAGAAGTTGGAGGAGGTAGGGGTTGATTCTCCTGGTTGTTATGTTGTCCCGTTACCTGTCAGTAAATCATGTTATAATTGTAGGGAAAAAGCAATATCTAATCTGCTTTACTGTTTCACACAGTGGTTCCTAAATCCACGATTTTTGAAGTTTTGAATCTCTCTCACCTTAAAACTCAGACACATATATATAGCTAACATGCCTAAGACTTTTGTACAGTACTGTAGTAATTTTATGTATAGCTTCTGCAATTTAAAAAAAATCATGACATACAATTGATGAATAACCTGATTCTGATATGGGTCTCTATTGTGGACTGAGAGTGGGAAGGGGGCATAGTAAGGGGAATAAAGGTTAGGAAAAGAGGAAGGGAGAGGCGAGGGAGCAGGGAAAAACTGAGAGACATTCTGCAATGATCAAAACACCAATAATCTGAAATCAAATGACCTTGCCTGGTGTCTCAGGGCTGGGTGTGTCTGCATCCATGCCATACCCTATCCCTGGCATTCTCTGCCACCTGCCCCACACCCCTTTGCTCCTGCCAGATTTACACCTCACTCTCCACTCCATGTTGGCAAACTCTCTATATATGTGTACCTAAGATGTTTGCTCAATACTGAATACACTCTAGTTTTACACTCTTCCATGTCATGTCTATACTCCTAGTGATTTTAGAAACCTTTGTAGGGTCACCCCTATATATTTCAGTGACAATAACCTTAGCTTATCCAATCTCTCTTTTGGATAAGCCCTCCAGTCCATGCAATTTTCTGGTGTATGTGATGCACATTTTTTCAAATACTTCCACATCCTTCCTGTAGTGTGGTGACCAAAACTGTACACAATACTCCAGCTACATTCCAGCCAGTGTTTTGTACAGGTGCAACATGTTTCAATTCTTTAACTAGTCCTATTTAAGCAAACATGTCGAATGCCTTCTTCACTATACTACACTAATAACCTCTGTTGCTATTCTCAGGGAGCTATGAACTTCTACCAAAAGGCCCCTGTGTGCAGTAAAACTTGCATTTTCTGTATATGCCCTGTGAATGTTAGAAATGAACTCAATTGCCTTCTCAAAAAACACAATCAGATTGAATACAGCTCATCTCCAGCATAAATCCATGCTGATTCCTTCTAATCAGTCTCTGTCTTTCCAAGTGAACATAAGTTCCATCCCTTGGAATATTTTTCCAACTCACTTCCTTATTATTGACATATGGCTCACCATCCTGTAGTTTCTTGGCTTATCCCAACAGTCCTTTTTGAAGTGAAGAACATTAGCTATCCTCCAATCTTCTGTACCTTTGTTATATTACATTTTGTAAATCATTGGATGGATTTCTGGAGGGTAGAATGACAATTTAACTCTTTCTGAACTCTTAGTATGTGGGGTCTGAACTGTATCTCTTAGTGAGTAATGTTTGCAGAGTGTTTGTACAGAGTAAGCACTATTAATGTCTCTAGAATATCTGTGGATAGCTGGATTCTTAGCTGCATTCTTCTGTAGTCTCAGACACTATTAAAATGAATGTCTGTCAAGTTGGCTTGATGGATTTTTTTAAGATTTGGGCTTATCATGAGTTGAGAGTTAGGGGGCAAAAGTTTAAGGGTAAGACGAAGGGGAATTTCTTTACTCAGAGAGTGGTAGCTGTGTGGAATGAGCTTCCAGTAGAAGTGGTAGAGGCAGGTTCGGTATTGTCATTTACAGTAAAATTGGATAGGTATATGGACAGGAAAGGAATGGAGGGTTATGGGCTGAGTGCAGGTAGGTGGGACTAGGTGAGAGTAAGCGTTCGGCATGGACTAGAAGGGCCAACATGGCCTGTTTCCGTGCTGTAATTGTTATATGGTTAACATGTAATACTGGGTGGATCTTCAGTGCTGCTGGTAGACGCAATCTATAGGACACCTTGTTGACAACCTTCTTCACTACAAACGGTCCCACATAGCGTGGTGCCAGTTTCCGGTTCTCGACTTTCAGGGGAAGATCCCTTGATGCCAACCAGACCTCCTCTCCTGGCTCGAATGGCCTTACCTGTGGATGGAGCAGATCAGTCTGCTGGGAATGCTGTTTCTGGGCACGCAGCAGAGAAGCCCTGGTTTGTTTCCAGCTGCGCTTGTAGTGCTGGATCAGCTGTTCAGCAACAGGAACTCCTACATTGATCTCTTGATCAGGGGAGAGTGGGGGATGGAATCCCTTCTGGCATTCAAAGGGAGACATACTGGTAGAGGATGACTGGAGGTTATTGTGGGTGACCAACAATTGTGAGTTCCAGGACGTGGGGTTGGAAGGGGCAAGGTAGCGCAGGGTTGTTTCCAACTCCTGGTTCACTCTCTCAGTCTGGCCATTAGATTGGGGGTGGAAGCCAGACAAGAAGCTGGCCATGGCTCCTACAAGAGAGCAGAAAGCCTTCCAAAAGCGGGAAGTGAACCGTGGTCCACAATCAGACACTATGTCTTGAGGAAAGCCATGGAGCCTGAACACATGTTGAACCATGAGTGTGGCAATCTCACTAGCCGATGGGAGCTCGAGGAGGGCAATGAAGTGGGCTGACTAAAAAAATTGATCCACAATGACCAAAATGGTGGTGTTTCCATTAGACCAGTGATGAAAGCTACTGAGAGGTGGGACCAGGGGTGGTGGGGCACAGGCAGTGGACATAACAGACCTGCAGGATGCTGGTGTGATGTCTTCTTCTGAGCGCAGGTGAGACAGACAGATACAAAGTCGTAGGCATCCTGGGACATAGATGGCCACCAAAATTGTCTCTCTGTAAACTCCTGAGTCCGTTGAATTCCCGGAAGTCCAGCCAGACAGGACGAGTGACCCTATTCCAACACTTTAGAATGCACTGCTGCAGGGACAAACAGCCAGTTGGGAGGTACCCCATCCAGGTCTGGATCTGACTGTTGGGTGGCCCTCACCTCTGCCTTTATTCCCCAGATGACCGGAGCAGTGATACACGAGTGAGGAAGAATGGGCTCTGGATCAGCATTGTCCTCAGATCCATCGAACCGCCTGGAGAGAGCATCGGCCTTAGTATTCTTGCTGCCAGGATGCTACGTGAGGACGAAATTGAACCATGTGAAGAAGAGAGCCCACCAGGCTTGACGAGAGTTGAGTCTGTTAGCATTCTGAATTCAGGAGAGGTTCTTGTGATCTGTCCAGACCAAGAATGGATGCTCTGCCCCCTCCAGCCAGCGTCACCATTCCTCCAGGGCCTCCTTGACAGCCAGAAGCTCCCGATTCCCAATGTCGTAATTCCTCTCGGCCAGAGTCAAACAACCGGAAATCCTGCCGAGGTCTTCCCGGTGAGTGCATTAATTGGAACCACGATAGAGCTGAAATTCCGGATGAAGCGGCGATAAAAGTTCACAAACCCCATGAAGCGCCGTACCTGTTTGTCTGTAGATGGTTTGGATCACTCTACGACTGCCTGAACTTTACTAGGGTCCATTTGAACATTGGATGGGGTAAGTATATAGCCCAAGATGACACCTGGTCTTTATGGAGTTCACATTTTTCAGGCTTGGCGTACAGGTTATTTTCAAGAAAGTGTCTGAGTAGTCTCCGGACATGCTGGACGTGCGCCTGATGAGGGCGGGAATAGATGAGGATGGCATCTAAATACACAAACACAAACTGGTTCAACACGTCCCTGAGTACATTGTCAACCAAGGCCTGGAATACAGTTGGCCAGACCATAAGGCATCACCAGGTATTCATAGTGGCCAGTAGAGGTTTTGAAAGCCGTTTTCCACTCATCCCCTTCTCTTACGTGAATCAGATTGTAAACATTGCGCAGATCAATTTTGGAAAATATTGTTGCTCCCTGGAGATGTTCAAACACAGACACCAGCGAGGGAAGAGGGTAGCGGTTCTTCACAGTGATGTTGTTCAGGGGCCGATAATCGATGCAGGGATGGAGCTTGCCATCTTTCTTGCTCACAGAAAAGAAGCCCTCTCCTGCCGGCGAGGTTTACGGACGGATAAACCCCATGCTCAATGCCTCCTTGAGGTATTCCTCCATGACCACCGTTTCAGAACGAGAGAGGGAAAGGAGCCAGCCCCGGGGAGGACTGGTGCCAGGTAGGAGGTTTATGGCACAGTCATATGGCTGGTGTGGGGGCGGGGTGGTGGCCTTTCTTTTACTGAAAACCTCAAGGAGATCCGCATATTCAGCTGGAATCCCAGACAGGTCCACATCCCTAGCTGACACAGGAGAGGATTCATGGAATGGAGCTTGAGCTGGACCCAGACAGGTAGACAGGCATGCCGGTCCCCACTCTTGCAGTACCTTCAGAGACCAATCGATCCGTGGGTTATGTTGGGATAACTAGGGGAAACCAAGTACCAGTGGCAGTTCAGGTGAATTAACCAGATAGAAAGGTATTTCTTCATGATGGTTGCCTTAGAGCATCAGTTGGAGCAGTTGGGGGGAAAGGTGGATCTGGCCAGTTCCCAGAGGTCGACCATCCAGCGCCTTGATGTTGATCTTTTCTCTTAATTCTTGTGTTGGAGCTCCCCACCTTTGAGTGAGAGGGATGTCCATAAGATCCCCAGCTGCACCGGAGTCAATAAACACCTTATGTTCATGGGTCTGAGTCCTCCATGACAAGGAAGCTGCGAGCATTGCAGAATTAGGGGAAGCCGACTGAAGAGAGAACCGACCCGTCACGATTCCCCTCTCGGCTGACGGGTATTCTCTTTTACTGGACGCTTGGAACATGCCACCCAGATGTGTCCTGGATCACCACAGTCGAGGCAGGAACCTGTCCTCTGGTACTGCTCTCATTCCTCTTGAGACAGGCACATGCGCCCCACTTGCATAAGCTGCTCCGTGTCCATTGGCTGGGTGCTGGGCGGTGAAGGAGAGGGAGAGGGTGAGGAAAGATGGTGATCAGGTGAGAGGGGGGAGAGGGTGAGGAAAGACGGTGATCAGGGGGCGCGTAGGAAGTTTGAAACATTCTTTCCCTGCGCCACTCAGTTACCCGGTCTACAACTCGAATAGCCAGATTAATCAGGTCATCCAGACCATCCTGCTCGTTCCGCACAGCTATCACATGCCGGACCCCTGTGTTCAGTCCATGCCGGAAGGCAGTGATGAGATCTCTCTCATTCCATCTCATCTCTACTGCAAGGGTACGGATTTGACTGCATAGACTTTCACCGTTCCTCTGCCTTGGCGCAGGTCCAAGAGTTGGTGGGCAGCCTCCTGACCCCGTACTGGAAGATCAAAACCCTCCTTAACTCCGCCACGGAATGTCAGAACAACTGGGCTGTGGGATATCTTTGCTCCTGTAAAGCGCTGAAGAGGCTGAATGGAGGTCTGTCAAGTAGATTGACCATGTACGCCAATGTTCGCACATCATCACCAAAATGACCAAGTTGGGTTTGGAATGTCAGCTCGCGTTGAGTAGTAAAATTCCTGTAAACATCGGGATCACCAGAATATCTGCCTGGTGGTGGAATACTCGGTTCCTGAATGATTGTGGGAGTTGGATCTGGTCCAGGTGCGGGAGCAGGAGCATTACTCGCTGACGTTGTCGGGCAGCAGAAAAGGAGGACCTGTGAGATGCTGGGAGTGGGACTGAGGCAGTCTGAAGCTGCAGAATTGAACGGGCGAGAACGTTAATGGCTGTCAGTTGATGCTGGCTGTTCACAGTGAGTTCACAGACAGCAGCCGTGAGTGCGGAAATCGCAGGCACCTAAGTCCGATTTTCTGTAGTGAGCTGTTGAACAGTTGCGGCTAGGGACGGTACCTGTTCCTCCAGGTGAGACTGGGCTTGTTGGCATGAGGTAATCTGCCTCATTGCCTCCGTAACTTCACTGAGAACAGATTCCATTGCCTGTAGCTTGTCTCCTACCTGATCATTGAATCTCACGGCCAAGGTCAGCTGCTCTGTCTCTCACTGCTGGATCCATCTTTGTTGATCCAGACTTGCTGTTACCAGGTTCGGATATAGCCCAAGTATGGAGTGAGAGACACTGAAGCAGGTCGATAGTTCACAAACTTTAATGTGAACAGTGTTAAAAGGAAAATAAACAGTAAATGCCAGGCCAAATAAGGCTGTTAACTAAAATGGGAAATGAAGCCTATACTGCGGCTGAAAAGAAAATCTAAACATCAAACGAATACCGCTAGTCTTTAGAACCAGTTGATTTGAAAGTCCAATTTCTCAGGGAAGGCTGAATGCAACCAGGCAGCAAAACGTTGCTGTGCTCTGTCCAAGTCTCGACAAATGCTACGACAACAAGTATGGAGTTAAATACTATCACGATTAAATAATAATCAGCTGACACGTGCAAATTCACAAGCCCAATTGCCATATTTACTTTGCTGCCGAATCCGTGGTTGTGACATCCTGTATAAGAACATAAGATGTTGAGATATACAGTAGGAGCTGAATTAGGCCATTTGGTGCATTGTCTGCTATGCCATTTCATTATGGCTGATCGATTTTCCCTCTTAGACCCAATCTCCTGTCTTCTCCCCATATTCCTTCATGCCCTGACCAATCAAGAATCTATCAACCTCTGCTTTAAATATACATGAAGACTTGGCCTCCACAGCCTCCTGTGGCAAGAAATTCAATAGATTCACCGTTGTTCTGCTAAAGACATTCCTCCTCATCTCCATTCTAAAAGGACAAACCTCTATTCTGAGGCTGTTTCTGGTCCTAGACTCTCCCACTATAGGAAATCATTTTTGTGAACCTACTTTGAACCCTTTCCAAAGTCAGCACATACTCTCGAAGGGGACCACAACTGTTCTCAGTACTCCAAGTGTGGCCTCGCCAATGCTTTATAAAGCTTCACCATTACATCCTTACTTTTATATTCTCATCCTTGCTAAATGAATGCTAACTTCGCATTTGCTTTCCTCCCCACTGACTCAACCTGCAAATTAACCTTTAGGGAATCCTGCACAAGGACTCCCATGTCCTTTTTCACCTCAGTTATTTTTTTAATTTTCTCTCTATTTAGAAAATAGTCTACTCTTTTATTTCTTCTGCCAAAGTACATGACCATACACTTGACACTGTATTCCATTCTCCTAATTTTCCTAATCTATCTAAGTCCTTCTATAGACTCTCTACTGCTTCAAAACTACCTGCTCCTCCACCTAACTTTGTATCATCCACAAACTCTGCAACAAAGCCATCAATTCCATCATTCATGTTACTGACATATAACAAAGTGGTTGCAACACAAACCACTATTCAACACCACTAGTCACCGGCAAACAACCAGAAAAGGCTCCCTTTATTCCCATTGTTTGCCTTTTGCCAATCAGCCACTGCAAAGCCACTGTAAAGCAGCCTCCTGTGTAACACTTTGTCAAAAGTCTTCTGAAAATATTGGTACACAACATCGACCAATCCTCCTTTGTCAATTCTACTTGTTATTTCTTGAAATATTTTCAACGGATTTGTCAGGCAAGATTGTCCCTGGAATAAATCAAGCTGATTATGGCCTATTTTATCAGGTGCCTCCATGTACCCCGAAACCACATCCTTAACAATCAACTTCAGCATCTTCCCATCCACCGAGGTCAGACGAACTGGCCTATAGTTTACTCTCTTCTGCCTCTCCCTCTTCTTGATGAGAGAAATGACTTTTGCAAATTTCCAGTCTTCCAGAATGATCCCAGAAACTAGTGATTTTTGAAAGTTAATTACTAATGGCTCCTCAATCTCTTCAGCCACCTTTTCCAGAACCCTGGGTTGTACACTATCTGGTCCAGGTGTCTTATCTACCTTCAGTTTCCCTATAACCTTCTCCCTAGTAATGAGAACTTTACTCACTTCTACCCCCCGACACTCTTGAATTTCCAACATACTTCTAGTGCTTTCCATAGTGAAGAATGATGCAAAATACTTATTCAGTTCATCCGCCATTTCTTTATCCCCCATTACTACCTCTCCCGCATTATCTTCCAGTGGTACGATATCCATTTGTGCCTCTTTTTTACGTTTTATGTATCTGAAGAAACGTTTGGTATTCACATTAATATTATTGGCTAGCTTACTTTTGTATTCCATCTTTTCCTTCTCAGTGACTTTTTGTAGTAGACTTCTGTAGGTTTTTAAGAGCTTCCCAATCCTCTAGCTTCCTACTAATCTTTGCTCTATTATATGTCCTTTCTTTGGCATTTATGTTGGCTTTGGCTTTTCTTGATAGCCATGATTGTGTCATCTTGCATTTAGAATATTTCTTTCTCTTTCGATGTACACATAGTATGCCTTCCAAATTTTAAGGCTTGGGATATAGTAATGTCATAATATCATCCCAAATTCCAAGGGTTAGGATATGTAATGAAAGTTATCCTTGTATATAAACTTACATGACTCTTCTGCATTCGGTTACTTTAACATTAAATTTTATTAACCAGCTTTAATTTTAAATAAATGATCAACTAAATCAAATACTGACATGTAAGCTAACTCCCACATTGTGATCATCATGAGTTCATCTGCCCATTCTGCTGTACTCTTACCCTTCATTCTTTTCTTGAGAAGAGTGCTCCCAAACTCACAGTTTGTCCTTTTTGAAGCTTCCAAAAGAACAGTTTAGAGTTTACTCCCAGATATTCCCATGTAAGTGTCTAGTTAATGAATAAGTGACAAACTACTTTCTAAGTAATGAAATTGAAGGATCTTGTTTGATCCCTTTACGTTCCAAATTCCTACAGATATAGAGCGATAGAGAAGTACAACATAGAACCAGGCCCTTTGGTCCATCTAGTCCATGCCGAACTATTATTCTGATTACTGCCATTCCCCTGCACCTGAACTATAGTCCTCCATACTCCTCCCATCCATGTATCTTAAATATGAATTGAACCAGCATCCACCATTTCACCAGGAAGCTCATTCCACAGTCTCACTAACCTCTGAGTGAAGATGATTCCCCTCATGTTCCCCTTAAACATTTCACCTTTCACCCTTAACCCATGATCTCTAAGTTCTAATCTTTCCCAACCTCGAAAAAGCCTGTTTTTATTTACCCTATCTATATCCCTCATAATTTTGTATATCTCTTCAAATCTCCCCACCTTCACCTACACTCCACTGAATAAAGTCATAACCAGCTCAACCTTTTTCTATATTTCAGGTCTTCAAGTCCTGGCAACATCCTGGTAAATTTTTTCTGTACTAGTTCAATCTTATTGATATATTTCCTGCAGGCAGGTGACCAGAATTACACACAAATACCCCAGATTAGGCCACACCAATGTCTTATGCAACTTCAACATAACATCCTAACTCTTGCACTCAGTATGCTGATTTATGAAGGCCAATGTGCTAAATACTTTCTTTAGGACCCTATCTAATTGTGATGCCACCTTCACGGAATTATAGATCTGCATTCTCAGATCCCTCTGTTCTCTCTAACTCTCCCAGTGTCCTACCATTCACTGTGTAAGTCCTCTTCCCAATGGGCCACATCTTACCGTTGATAGCATTGAATTCCATATGCCATTTTTTCAGCCTATTTTTCTAGCTGGTCCAGATGCCACTGCAAGGTTTGATACCTTCCTCACTGTCCACTACACCCCCAATCTTGGTGTCATCCACACATTTGCTGAGCCAGTTTACCACATTATCATCTAGATTGTTAACATAGATAACAAACAGCAACAGGTCCAGCACCAGTCCTTGTGGCACACTGCTAGTCACAGGCCTCCAGTTAGAGAAGCAACTATCTACTATCATTCTCTGGCTTCTCCCATGAACCCAATGTCGAATCCAATTTACTATCTTATCCTGAAAGCCAAGTGACTGAAACTTCTTGACCAACCTCCCATGTGGGACCTTGTCAAAAATCTTTCTAAGAGTTTGTGTGCTCCTATCCAACCCTAAAACTCCAGGTGTAGAAGAACATCCTAACTCTTGCACTCAGTATGGGTTAACTCACTCCAAGGAAGAGGCAGAGTGAAGTTTTTATAAACCATTTTATTTTAAAGATTTATGACTCCAGTTTGTGACAGTACTACAGTGATTTGCACATTTATGACATGCAGTGGAATTACAGTCTTCTATCAGATGGACACAGTTTACATTCTCATTTATCAGAGCGGCAGAATTTTAAGTTTTGCTGGGCTGCAAAAGGCTAACCTTTCTGGCTTGCTATATAGAAGTGTCATTGCTGAAAATATTCAACCTTATCATATTCATCTTCATTTCAAGAAAATATCTTGATAGAAATAAAAGTTGAAAAGTTAAATTTGAATACGATGTTACCTTTCAACGCAGTTTCACTGAATGGAGCATGTAACATTATAAGATTTGTTTGCACTGCTTTGAAGCAAAGCGCTGAAGAATGCTTAATGGCTTTGTTAAAGCCAATAAAATAACTTTGAATTCAGTACTCTTAAATAACAATGCTACTGATTCTATCAAAAAGCGAAGGCGTGCCACCTGAGAATAAGGTTGAACGCATTCATAAATCCATTACCTCCAAACTTGTGGCGCCTTTTTTTCTTAATTCACAGTCAGTAAAGATTACACCTCTGTATGCACATTTCATCTACAACTTAGTGAATATTAGCTTGAATGACGCAAACATTTGAAGACAAGCATGGCTTTCATAAATATTTTTCATTATTACATATACTGTGTGTACCCTCATGTTGTGCATTGGAACTTCAACATTAAAGAGCAGATCATGTTTCCATAATGGTTAAGATAATGCTATGCTGTATAACTGATGAGTATGAGAACGGAGCTCAAGCGAAATACCCTGTTATAAAGACTGATTGAAAACTAGACAGGTGTTTTGACAGCATGATTAATTTCACACGTAGACAAAAAGACATCACTGTGGCTTTAAGTACAAATTATTGAATACACTTTTTTTTAGGAAAACGTATTTCCTTTCAATTTTCTTTTAGTATTGCAGTCTAACTGATATGGCTTTAACTATTGAAAAAGAGTTTGAACAAAGAAGCTTAACATCCCTAAATTAATTTTAAACATTAACTTAGGATTCTCCTGAATGGAGACCTGGTTTTGTTTTAGTAGGACTGCGGTGGGAAACAGCAAGCTTTAACACAAATACAGCAACTCTCCTGCATAGTGGTTTGAAATCCAAGAACCAATACCTGAGATTTTTAAACTAATTTTCTCTAAATTTTAAACTAGTTTTATGCCATGGAAAGCAAGTAAATCAGTGTATCCATAGAGAAAAGCTCTCTTTGGTTTGGTGTAAAATGAAATGCAGGTGAAACACAATTTATTAGACTACTGAAATTCAATAGAGCTGAAATAGCGTTATATGCAAGCAGCAAAGTTTACCATCAAAGTAAAATCTACATTAATAGTACAAGTCAGCCTGTGCCACATCTGAAGACAAGTTGCTAATAATTTCACTCTGTGGTAGCATTTTGAACAGATCAGTAATAAATAGTTTACTACTGAATAATTCTAATAGAATTTTCACTTGTTAATCTAAACTACTGGTAATGTAATTGGTATGCAGCTTAAGGGGGAAATATATCCGATGTTACTCATTTGTTGAAGTTAAAGTGATTTAAATACATTAAAAAAATTCTCCTGGCAGAATATCACTTAACCTGTTTTGCTTTAGTGTTAAGCATTGTCTAATTACACTACTAAATGAAGTCTTGCCTAATGACTGGTAACAAAGAAATATATAATATAAACCACTTATTTTTTGTTGGAGAGAAATTTGAATTTTAATAAATACATAATCCAGGAATGTTCGAGTTTCTATTTGGCAATAATCTTGTTAAATCTGCTAACTTTGTCTGTAATTATTGAGAATGTCTTTTTCCTACATATATTAATTATGTTGCAGAAAACCTATGCAGGATTATAGACCATGAGGATCCACAATAGAAATAGTTTCTGTTACAAAGAGTAACCAAAGTAATAAGAAATTACAAAAAATTACAAACATATAAAATATCAGGTAATGGCTACAAAATGTTAAACAGATTAAGAAAGAAGTTTCCTTAACATGATGGCAGTCATACTAAATTATGACTTGGATATTCATTGTCTCTGGAATAAAATCCTGCAATATCCCCCTTCATGGGGCTATGGGAGTAACTCCAACACACAGATTGAATACATTCATGATGATGGCTAATTACCACCAGCTCCTTCACCAGAGCAATTAGGGATGGGCAGTGCAAACAGGCCTTGCCAGTGATAGCCAGATTCATGAATCAATAAAAATGCTAGTTCATAGCTTTGTATAATCAGTATTTGATTAGTAAACTTGAAGTTTTGACCTCAATATGCCAAAATTCTTCATCTCCTTCTAAACCCCCATCCCAACCAAGATTCTGACAGCCAAAGACATGAAAAGGATTATCTTTTGAACTAAGTATAGCTAAATATTAGAAAAAAAGTAATTATTGTAAAGGCCCTCCCCAACTCCAAGAGAAAGCTTTGGTCACTTCATTACTTCGGAATGATTAGCGAGTAGTTCAATATATTATTAATTTTAGCATTATATTGTGTAAGTGTGAAGGAATTTGGATTAATATTTTGGTGGACACTGTGTTCCATGGATTGATGATTAGCTGAGATGGTTTTAAATTCTAAAGGTCTAATTGGATTTAATTTAGTGCAATGGCAGTCTTTTTTTTTTCATTTTTAAGCAAACTTATTTTTTCTGTGACATACAGAAAATGATACTGCTACCTTTATACATTAAACCAGAGAGATCCTCATACCTTACCAAAAAAGCAATGATGATACATACCCTTACAACATAAAGATTATCAACTTATATCGCAAATTGCCATTTTTTAACAAAAGGCTTCTCCACATATAATATTTTACAATTTCACTATTTTAGCAAATCATGCAAGATATTTGCTACTAAACAATTAACTGCATAAAACTTTTAAAAATCTCAGTAGAAATCACTGTGAAAATTTTCTGATCTTGCACACATACATCGCAGGGTGCCTAGCTGCATGCCACCCCAAGTTCTCCTGTAACAACCAACAACCAAGTCACACATCACAATACATTTAGCAGTATGGTAACTTAAAAAGGCAATCTCAAAAAAAGTCTGCAATACGGTAGAAAAGCTTAGCAATGAACACAACTTAATACTGCCAGTTGTGAGGTTAAGAGTTTCAGCATCACATGAGCATATATGGAGTCTACAAGAGAGACAATTAGGAGTTTACATGAGGTCCACTGGTCTCCTGGACTCCTCATGCTCATGTTAACCCCCTCACCATGGCTTACATCATAGAGAGGCACAAAAAATCTTTGTAATTATATTGCAGTAGGAGTATAAGCAATTACTCTATTCAGAGAAAAGATGTATTTTAATATATGCTCAAAACTTATGTAAATCCTATTAATGTAACTTAAAATAATTTACAAAATAAAGTATTCTTTTGTTTTAAACTACTTCTTGAACATGTCTTGAAGTGGCCCAGGAAGATATTTAAGAACAGTATCGAGAATGCTTTCTTCCTCTTCATCCTCCTCGTCTCCACAGCCTGCAGGAATTGCTTTCTTTGGGCGAGTCAAACTCCCTTCTATTGGGGCTTCCATTGCAGCCTTCTCCTCAGCTTCTTTTTCTTCCTTCTTTTTAAGGCCATACTAGAAGTTAAAGAAAGTGGTTAGCCTTAAAAAACTTAACAATAGGCTGCCCTTGTAAAGAACGACGGTATGGCATTTCCAAAATTAACACTGAAAATGGAGCAAAACTGCATGCAGTGCATTGTTTTAAAATCATGCTAAAATTTTTTGACAACTGCTTTAAAATGTTTGTATAATGTTTGAGTGTTTCTTGGAGCTACTGCAAGGGACTTTGCTGTGGATAAGGGTAAATAAAGGTTGTTGTGCTGAAAGAAAGAATTACAGTTAATTGCAAGATCATTTTTAACATATCTTCATAATTGCATACAAATTATCCATGTGGCTCCATCATAAATATCATAATCTGGATTTTGTAAAGGCTATTTCTCTCTCAAGATTATAGAATGACCAGGTGCCTGGGCAATTTCAATCTTCTTCCGTTTCCTTTTAGATGGATGACATCAGGTGCATCAATTGTAAATTAATATATGCTCATCAAAATGAGTAATTGTTGGTGAGCTTGTGGAAATTTAGCTCATAATAGAGATAAATTCCTAATTTGATGCAAGTTATGCCTAAAGCAATTTGAACTGAAGCAGCATCTATCTAACTGCTAATATGATAATAGTACTCAATAGTGTCAGCTCATCTGCATTTTAATTCATAAATGTCACAGTGCAGGGTACACAGGCAACAAAGGTGAGGGAAGAAAGTGTGGGTAAATTAATTTAAAGGAATGCAGATAGCTGAGGGAGTACATCATTAAAGGTAAAATAACACTTCTGTAAGTCCTTATAAAGATTTAAATGATATTTGAGCCTCTTAATGTTCTTAAACCTCAGGTGCATAGGATTAGAGATCATGGGTAAAGAAAGCTTCATAAGGAGATTTATGGCCACAGCCGATGAGCTCAATTACTTTCCATGTCACCTCATAGATTAGCAAAATATTTTTCTTTAGTACAGCTCTTCATTCAGTTCTGCTGATCCAAACACCGACAAAGTAACCCCATAACCGGCAACACTGCCTGCAAATGTGATTGATGGCATCTCAGTTCCTGGGCTATTATTTTGATATTTTCATTATGATTTATGGATGTTGTTGTTGCTGTTCCTCTCCATGCCCTGTAGCAGATTGGGCGGCAAGCTTGCCCTTTTTTTAGTATTTGACTTTTTTTTATGAGGCCGAGTTGCTAGCTCGACGCTCAACCTGGCATGGATGGAAAGCCTGCAAGGAGCCAGCCGGATTCGAACTTGGGACCACTCACTGGGTCCAGTGTGGATACCGTTACACCACCAGCCAGTCACACCTATTGTTCTACTTATTTAAAAAGGCAGTAAATCCACTTTCACTAATCATCTACCAAAGAAAGATCTGACCTTGACGTTCTGGCTATGAGCATGTGTATGTTGTTTCTGATCGATTAGAACTGAGAACATCTATGTGAAGCAGCCCATATGAACCTGTAACAGCCCTACTTTTCCTCCACCATCCCAAATAAGAGAATCAATTTTGAAGTGTTACTTTATGCAAATGAAAACAATTGCAGCAGTGAATCTTTGTATCTTGCTGCCCTGGCCTTTAGTTGTCTTCTTAGGCATTTCTTGCTGGTTCACGATGGCTTACTACCAACTCCACTTACTTTGATTCAAGAACATGAATCACCAAGGCAAAGAAGGCTACGGACCAAGTCTGGGGAAAACAGACTTGGAACTTTTATAGTTAATTACAATGGTCGACATGGACACAGAGGGCCAAGCGCCTGTTTCCATGCAGTACAACTTTATATCTACAACAGTTCTGGGGATTTTCAGGTAGCAGATAAGATCAGTGTAGGTCAGGAGGTACTTAGTGAGACAGGTGGTACAACCCTCCTGCTGTTGTGCTGAGCTCCTGATGATTACACTTGAGGTTCTCATTACCAACCAGAATATGCCTTTTCCATTTTAATTGGGTGATGTGATTTTTATGAGGTGGTAAAAGTGTTACATTCTTTCTTGAAGGAAGTTTTGAACACTTCATTGAATTATTTCCTTTTTCCTCAAGATAATCTCTTGTGTTTTCTAACGTGTGGTGACTCAACTGAATTAGGACCTCAGTATTAGGGATATTGATTTTGGGAGATTATGGTATTTCACTTTTTTTGACAATGGGTATGCAAAGATAGCAATGATGGTATCTCTGCAGAACTCTGAGATAAGCTGCTACAGGTAGTTTATGACTCAAAAGTGTAAAGGAGGACAGGTATAATTGCTTGGTAGATAATGAGTGTTGTGCTGGGTTTGATATTTAGATCTTCAGCCAATATTTGGATCAAAAAATCCAAAGGCTTTGTTGATGTATAGGAAGTAATGGGGAATATCTTCAAAGATATTTGGCTACCCTGAGAGAAGGCTCCCAATCTGTGGGAAGTAGTTTACATTTTCCAGGCACTTGTGCACCTTTATTATCATTGAGGTTTTTCGCCATGGAGACAGGTTCAAGAGAACTTTCATTTTGCATACATTTACTTACTTTATCATCACTTCTCTTTGTCACTATAATAGAAATACTGCCCTCTATAATCTATTTTATACCAGCTTCAATCATTATTCATCATTAAATATTATTCATAATGTCACACCAGTGGGAAGAATTCAAATCTCTTTTTCTGACTTCCTACGATGAGTTGGTGCATTATGTTGGTCAGATGTTGGTCTTTATTCTGGTTCACTTGCAGCTCTATCTTGGAGCTTGGTGTATGAGCTTAATCAGTGACATTTTCTGCTTTCATAACTAAATCTGTGCCTGCATATCTTGCTATTTTAACAGCTCAGATATAATTTAACATGGGTGCCTTCCTCAAATCCTAATTCCATTGTCCATTTTCTCATTCTAACTATTCCCATTCACTCAATGACAAGATAACCTTGTTCACAGTTTATCCCCATGGTCATCGTGGGGATAAATCAAATTTAGCCAATCAAAGACATCCTTCTCACCCTTCCTGGATTTATCAAATTTCCTCTGTCTCCTTCTCAGTTTGGGAGAAGGACCTTTGACCTGAGCATTAACCCACAACTAGACCTACTGAGTATTTCCAGAATTTTCTGGTTTCTGGTTTTTGGTTTTATGTTGATTTTCACTTTTTTTTAAAAAACTTCCTTTAACTTCTGCATTAGTAACTTGTCTGACTGCTGCTTGGTCATCCAGGAGGTTTATTTTGCTAATCATATTTGTCTCTTTTTTTTTAGCAATAAGTAGCTCAAGCTGCAATTACATGTCAGTCAGGGCATAACTGTGGCAATAGTAAAACAATTTTCATGCTTGCTTATGATATAGAAGGCCATTTGTCCCGTTCAGTCATGCCAACTCGCAAAGCAATCCCATTCCCCCACTAGTCCAATAACCTTTTCATCCGACACACTCATTAATTCCAACAAATAATCTATAATGCCATTTAAAGAGACCAATTAACCTATGCATCTTTGGCATGTGGGAGGAAACAAAGTATCCAGGGAAACCCATGCATTCAAAGGAATCACATCCAATCTCTACACAGATAGCACAGAAGAATTCGATTTGTGAGGCAGCACTAATGTTAATATACTATGCCAAAAATGTTTGGGTCTTTTTACTCTCTGCATTTGACAAGGCCCCTTGGATTCTTCTATGAACTTATTGAGTTTAATTTGTGCCACCTTTGGTGTTTCTTCACATTTCAATCTCTCAAATCATGTTTCACCTGATGAGTTATTGCATCAATTTCTTTTCCTGGCGTTATGGCAAAATGAAATCCTAACTATGAATCCTCCAGAGTATTGGCACTCAACATAGGGTTATCTTGTTGAACAGCTTTAGCAATTTAGTCATGGTAGTCCATTACTACCTTAACTTGCAACTTCCTTCCATAGAGAGAGGGAAGGATTTACAACTTCAAAGCTCCCTATCGACATCAGCGTACCTTGTTTCTGTCATTGTACATCTGTTAGATGCAAGAACTAACTTGTACAATCGTGGGTTTCAAAATTTCTATCTCTCTGACAGGCTTGATTAGTGCAAAGCAACTCTTTAAATTTGCTAAAATTCATTCTGTAGGATTATGATCACAGATAATCTGCATTTTTGTTTATCAGTTCTCGAGCTTCCTTATATTCTGAAGGATAAAAAAATTAATAAAAACATGATCACAATTTGCACTGAATGGTCACTTTATTAATTACCTCCTTTATCTATTATAGTGGCCAGTGAGTGTACGTTCTTCTGCTGGTATAGCCCATCCACTTCAAGGTTTGACATGTTGTGCATTCAGAGATGCCCTTCAAAACACCACTGTCATAATACATGACTATTAGGGTTCTGTTGTTTGGTCTGAACAACAACTGAACGCTGTGATCATGTCTGCATGCTTTTATGCGTTGAGTTGCTGCCACATGATTGGCTGATTAGATATTTGCATTAAAAGGAGGGGTACCTAATAAAGTGGCCACTGAGCGTATAACCTCATCATTTGACACATCCTTCACTCTAACATTACCATCAAGTGTAAATGGACTTATTAAAGAGAGATAGACTGTAACATCTTTAACATGTTATTTCTTTACTTTAGCATGTACCACACAATTTAAATTGTTTATTATCAATGTAATTTGGGATCCTGTTTTCCTGCTTCTCCCCATGGTTAACTATCAGGGTTGTTCATTGAAGTGAAAGATCAACAAATGAAAATATCTAATCTGTTCTAAAGGAAAGTAAAACTATAAACTGCATATTTTAGCTCTCTCATTTTACCAAAAACAGTGTTCCTGGTATATTAATGGCAGGATCATGAAGTCTTCCTGGCCATAACTGTTTGTCTTAGCAGTACACATTGGGCACAAGACATAAAGTTAATGGAAACTCAAAAATATTAATGATACACTGCTCCTCACATGCTTTAATTTTCAGTATGCGATGACAGAAGTTTTAAACACAGTTTTATTGATGTCTTCTGAAGACTATTTTCTGAAATGACTATTTTAAAAGGAAGTAGCCAGAATTTGAGAGCTCTGTTATAAGGAAAGGCTGAAGAGGTTAGGCTTTTATTCCCTGGAGCACAGGACAATGAAGGGAGATCTTACAGAGGCATATAAAATGATGAAGGGTTTAGATAGGGTGAATGCTTGCAGACTTTTCTCCTCAGGTTGGGTGACATTTCAGGGAAATGTACGTAAGAAATGTGACAAATGTTCAGGGGATATTTGCGTAGAGATCTGCATAGGTACATTCCAATGAGACAGGGAAAGGATGGTAGGGTACAGGAACCGTGGTGCACAAAGACTATTGTAAATCTAGTCTAGCAGAAAAGAACAGCTTATGAAAGGTTCAAAAAACTAGGTAATGATAGAAATCTAGAAGATTATAAGGCTAGCAGGAAGGAGCTTAAGAAAGAAATTAGGAGAGCCAGAAGGGGCAATGAGAAGGCCTTGATGGACAGGATTAAGGAAAACCCCAAGGCATTCTTCAAGTATATGAAGATCAAGGGGATAAGATGTGAGAGAATAGGACCAATCAAGTGTGACAGTGGAAAAGTTTGTATGGAACCGGAGGAGATAGAGAGTTACTTAATGAGTACTTTGCTTCAGTATTCACTATGGAAAAGGATCTTGGTGATTGTAGTGATGACTTGCAGCAGACTGAAAAGCTTGAGCGTGTAGATATTAAGAAAGAGGATGTGCTGGAGCTTTTGGAAAGCATCAAGTTGGATAAGTCACCGGAACCGGACGAGATGTACCCCAGGCTACTGTGGGAGGCAAGGGAGGAGATTGCTGAGCCTCTGGTGATGACCTTTGCATCATCAATGGAGACAGGAGAGGTTCCAGAGGATTGGAGAGTTGCAGACATTTATCCCCCATATTCAAGAAAGGGAGTAGAGATAGCCCAAGAAATTATAGATCAGTGAGTCTTACTTCAGTGGTCGGTAAGTTAATGGAGAACATTTGGAGAGGCATAATATGATTAGGAATAGTCAGCATGGCTTTGTGAAAGGCAGGTCATGCCTTACGAGCCTGACTGAATTTTTTGAGGATGTGACTAAACACATTGATGAAGGTAGAGCAGTAGATGTAGTGTATATGGATTTCAGCAAGGCATTTGACAAGGTTCCTCATGCAAGGTCTTATTGAGAAAGTAAGGAGGCATGGGATCCAAGGGAACATTGCTTTGTAGATCCAGAACTGGCTTGCTCACAGAAGGCAAAGAATGGTTGTAGACGGTCATATTCTACTTGGAGGTCAGTCACCAGTGGTGTGCCTCACGGATCTGTTCTGGGACCCCTACTCTTCGTGAGTTTTATAAATGACCTGGATGAGGAAGTGGAGGGATGGGTTAGTAAATTTGCTGATGACACAAATGTTGGGGGTGTTGTGGAAAGTGTGGAGGGCTATCAAAGGCTACAGTGGGATATTGATAGGATGCAAAACTGGGCTGAGAAGTGGCAGATACGGTTCAACCCAGATAAGTGTGAGGTGGCTCATTTTGGTAGGTCAAATATGATGACAGAATATAGTATTATTGGTAAGACTCTTGGCAGTGTGGGATCAGTGAGGGATCTTGAGGTCCAAGTCTATAGGACACTCAAAGCTGCTGTGCAGGTTGACTCTGTGGCTAAGAAAGCATACGGTGCATTGGCCTTCATCAATCTTGGGATTGAGTTTAGGAGCCGAGAGGTAATGTTGCAGCTATATAGGACCCTGGTCAGACCCCACTTGGAGTACTGTGCTCAGTTCTGGTCGTCTCACTAAGGGAAGGATGTGGAAACCATAGAAAGGATGCAGAGGAGATTTACAAGGATTTTGTCTGGATTGGGGAGCATACATTATGAGAATAGGTTGAGTGAACTCAGCCTTTTTTCCTTGGAGTGACGGAGGATGAGAGGTAACCTGATTGAGGTGTATAAGGTGATGAGAGGCATTGATCATGTGGGTAGTCAGAGGCTCATTCCCAGGACTGAAATGGCTAGCACGAGAGGGCAAAGTTTTAAGATGCTTGGAAGTAGGTACAGAGGAGATGTCGGGTAAGTTTTTTAATGCAGAGAATGGTGAGTGCATGGAATGGGCTGCTGGAGATGGTGGTGGAGGCAGATACGATAGGGTCTTTTAAGAGACTCCTGGATAGGTACGTGGAGTTTAGAAAATTAGAGGGCTATGGGTAACCCTAGATAATTTCTAAGGTAAGGACATGTTCGCCACAGCTTTGTGGGCCAAAGGGCCTGTATTGTGCTCTGAGTTTTCTATGTTTCAATGTTTCTATGACACTCAAACTAGAGATCATAGATTTAGTGTGAAAGGAAAAATATTTAAGTCAAAATCAAGGTAAATTTATTATCAAATTTTATTTTGTGTCTGTCACCATATAGTAACTTGAGGTTCATTTTTTGCAGGAATACTATATAATTTGTGAAGAAACTTACACAAAGACAGACTGACAAACAACCAATGCGCAGAGTGAATCTGAGGGGAAAATTTCATTCTGAGGGTGGTGCAAATACAGAGCATGCTGCCAGCAGATGTGCTGGATGTGAGTTCAATTGTAACATTTAAGAGAAGTTGGGTAGGTACATGGATGGGAGGGATTTAGATGAATATGGTTGGGTGCAGGTGGATGGGACCAGGCAGTAGATCAGTTTGGATTGACCAGATGGGCCAAAGTATCTGTTTCTGTGTCATGATACTCTATGACTGTGTACTCTATAGCTAAAAAGTTAACATGTCAAAAATAAGCTGGTAATGGAAGGAGTTTTTTGAAGGAATTAAACAAGATAAAGTGATACATTTGTGATTTTTCAGAAATGCCTCTCTTCTTTTTTAAACAGCCCTAAGATGCCCAATACTTGGTTCATAAACATCACAGCTGGTGCATGTTAACTCAGTAATTGATGGGTTCATGAGGCATTAACTGTGTCCCAGACCACTATCAGAAGCAGGTGGGAGCTCCAATTTTCCTTAAGTGGTCGTATCCCCAGTTCATACATAGGTCCTGGTTTTATTACTGATTTCCAACATCTGCATTATTTGCTTTTGTATCAGGTGGTTGGGAAAGTTTCTCATTCCAATAATTCCCAATAATTGTAGGCACTTCCAAGTAAACCCTGCTGAAACTAAAATAGAGCAACATACTTTTAGAATCCCAAGCATAGATGATGATAGCTTATGTAAGTTATCATTCTTTATATGTTGTCACAATAAAGAAACAATCAGTTTTGATAAAAATTAGAAATACAACAATAGTCAGCAATAAAGACAGCAAAATGCTAATAATAGACAGCACTTCTGATAACATCTGAGAGGGAAAAAAGACCAGTTAACATTTAGGTGTAGACTTCATTACAAATGTTCTGTTTGAGCAACTGTCACTTGAAATGGTAGCCCATCTATTTTTCTGAGGCACTAGCTGTGAACAATTTTAAGAGTATTTCAGTGGAGTGCAATTGAAATCATTCTGTGAGCTTCAAGTGTGTTGTAGAGTAGAATATTACGAAAAATCCTGCCAGTACTTCCATTACATCTGTGGGGTCATCAAATACACATAACAGTGAACTTAATCCATTAGCAAGTAATCACTAACATATTTATATCCTGAAAGATCTCTGCATTTCGCCATTTCTGGGCACCTGGCCCTTCCTAGTTTTCATTGCTGTGATATCAGTATAGGACTTAAGCTCTTGCATTTCTCTCTGAGAACTCCCCCTTTCTCCTCGCTTTAATAATTCATTAAAACAACTGCCAGGTTTTCTGCTTTCTGTCCTTGGATGGGGTTTTCTGGATTGGTGTTAAAATTTGATTTATGTGATTTCTGCGAAGCTTCAAGAAATATCCCTTGTCATAGATGTTTTATAATCAAGTTATTACTGTTGCTAGTGGCTTTTATGTACTTTTAATTACATCTGAAAAAAAAAGGCTATTAAAAGGCTATTACTATTCAGGCTATCCCCTAAACTAATGCCTGTCATGTCTGATCATATAGAGGCTTTATTCTCGTGCTTCATCACAAAATAGAAATGTTTGTGAACTGTGACTCAAGTCTGGGGTATTGAGCACTCCTTTGGTCTTTTCAAAAGAAGTGTGCCTCTTTTGTTGAGAGGACTCGACTCCATTGAAGCAAAAACATCTTCCCTTGTTTTCCTTTTGTTCTTTTGTTGTCTGCATGTAGTGTAGAAGTTATAGATACCAATTCAGCTCCTATCAGTTAATTGGGAAACGTATCCATGTCCTTTAAAAATTAGGTAATAGCTTGCATTATTTAATATCCTATGACCATGCAGCATGACAATTCTGGAGAGATTAAGCTATGTTTTCTCCTTTGTACTCATTATAAATGTTAAATAGTTTTAAGTTGCAATATAATTTTAGTTTAGGAAAGATACGCCTGCAGTCAGTGGATGGTTGTTATTTCAGCCACAGAATCATAGGATAGAAAATTAATTTCAATCATTTGCACACTGAGACACTCAATGAGTAGGATTTGTGATAAAACCACAGAGATTCAGCACAACTCACGCCTCTCTGCATCTGGTACTGTAAGACTCCTGTGATATATGCAGATCATGATGCTGACTTTATCTGATGACATTTTCATAGATAAAATTGTATACTAAAATTAGCTAAACACGAGGAAATCTGCAGATGCTGGAAATTCAAGCAACACACACACAAAATGCTGGTGGAACGCAGCAGGTCAGGCAGCATCTATAGGGAGAAGCGCTGTAGACGAAAGGTCTCGACCTGAAACGTTGATAGCACTTTTCCCTATAGATGCTGCATTCCACCAGCATTCTGTGTGCGTTACTAAAATTAGCTGTTGTTTTAACTTGCTTGTGATTCATGCTCAATTACTTACTGTCCACTTGGAAGTTTTATTTTATGTCAATTGTTCTGATTACGTACTTATTTTTAATTCTTACTTACGCAGATTTTGGCAATGACTACCTTTAGGGATTTCATCCAAATCCCCATGACTTCAACAGAAACTGTAAGAACATTTCTAATCTCAGTAGGAAAAGTGTTCTATTTCCAGAACTTGTCCTTTGTCAGCTTTGAAATGGAAAGAGGCTTCATTCATCTTTTGGAGAGAAAATGGTACCAAAAGAGCGACTACTGGCTGTCCCAAAGTCGAGTTCCCGAAGATGCTTGGTTTACCCACATTTCCAGCTCAGACAGGGCCCAACTCTGAATCTGGAGCTGAAACATCAATTGGGGTAGTGGAATCACAGAACTGGTGAAAGATTGTAGCATGGAAGGAAACTGATTTCCCATCAAGTCCATACTGGCTATATAGAAGAATTACTCAGCTAGTGTCACTCCTTAGTCATCTTCCCAAAATAAGATGAAGCTATGGTGTTCAACAAAGGTGGCAATTGGCTTCACAAGGGAAGCCCTGACTAACGAAGTAGCTGAAATGCAGAAAGGTAGGCACAGTACTGCTTTGATGATGCAAGTTCTGTTCCTGGCAGGTTATTGCTTACCTTTTACTGAGAGACTCTACAGGCTGGCAACTCCCAGTCTCCACACAGCTAACAGAAGCAATCTGCCACTTGGTTCCAACTCAGCACCTATGGTTGGAACCACAGCTACTGTGCATGGCCCCTTGTTCACTCTCTGAACCAGCTAGCCTCAATCACTTGCTCCTAGTCTTCAGTTACCTTGATACTTGTGTTAAGTGTCTGTTCTCTTTTGTTTTGTGGCCCCTCGTTGTGTGTTATTTGGCACTTATTAGTAAAATGTCATTTTGGCTAAATATTTCTGCTGCTCTGCTTTTGGGTCAAGGCTCCACTACATTTCCTGACAGGATGAGTGAATCAACAGATAACCAAACAGAGTACACTCACCTAAAGGAAGTCGTCCATCAACAGTAGCACATAATCCCAAAGCAGCAGAAAACCACCGACCACTCGCCACTCTCAGTCAACTCTCTGTCTTGATGCAGCGACCTCTCATCAGTCAACCTCCCCACTTGGAGCCCAAATGCTTCAATGGACCCCTAACCCAATACCGTAACCTCCTACGCCAGTGTAGCTTCCACTTTGAGATCCAGCAATTTCTGTATTCCAAGGTTTGGGCCAAGACTGCCTTTGTTATCTTTCTCCTGACTGGGCCACCATTAACTAGGATAATAAAAGCACCATTGGCAATAAATGTGAGGGATTCACCGGTGAGTAGAAGGGGGCAGCAGATCAGGTACTTCGCCTGCATCAAGGCTCGTACTCAATGCTGGATCACTCCGTGGAATTCAGTGCCTTACACTGAAGTGCAGCTGAAAAGCCCATTATGAATGGCCTCTCAGAGTGCTTCAGAGATGAGTTGTCCACCCAGGAGATACTCACCAACTCACTCTAGTCCTTCAAATTGACAACTGTCTTTTGGAATGACCCTCCAACGAGAACACCAGTACTGTTCCCAGAACAATTTCAGGTTGCATGACCCTCATCATAAATGCATCTGGAGCCCATGCAGGTAGGTACAGCTCCTTAATCCCCCAAGATCATGAGCATCGATGGAGAAAAACTCATTTACTTACTGCGGAGCCACAGATCACCCATGCATCAAGTGCCCACTGTGTCCAGGAAAACGCCACCACTGGTAAAATCAAGGGGCTTCTAACTGGTAAGTTCCCCCTGGCTTCTCATTCCAGCACAATAGCCTGACTCACCCCCTGTTCTCCCCCACACCCCAGTGGCTCTATGCGCACAGGAGGGTCTGGCGGACTCTGCACAGCAGGCAACTTTCTGAACTGAACTCTATGGGCAGCTTGGACTCCTTACTAAGTTTATCTCACCATTTCTGTATCATGGCTATTGACGGATGACCCTTGGGATCTGGGATGGTTAGAGTGTGCACATGGCCTAAGCTCATGAACTTTGGAGGGCATCGTGAGTCCATCCAATTCCTCCCCATCAACTTGCCCAACACTCTACTCATCTCTCCACTCATGACACTCAGTTCACCTGGTCATCCGGTTCACTGCGGAGTTGGGGACCCACCTGTCTGCAACTTCAACTAACTTCACCCAGTAAATCCATGGAGGTAGCTCTCAACCTCCCCAAACTCCCACAGGAATGTGATGACTTTGCCATTGCCTTAAGTCAATTGGAAGCCAGACCACCCGACTGTGTGATCAACCTTCTCCCGGGCAAGACACCTGCTTGCAGTTGTCTGTTCTCTTTCTCCCCTCTTGAGACCCAAATCCTGAATGGCTACATTGCCAATGACTAGAGCACAGTTTCATTTGACCACCCCAGTCCTCCTAGATGCTGCAAGATCCTACTTTGTCAAAAAGAAGAAAGAGGGTTTTCGAACCTGTATCAACTACTATGAAACCAATATATTTACCATTGTGAACCACTAGTCTCTCCCCTGGAAGGATAGCACATTCAAAAAACCTTCTGCAGAGCCCAGATCGTCACCAAATTGGATCTATGAGAGCATAACCCGTTCTGCATTAATCAGGGAGATCAGTGGAAGACGGTCTTCATAACACTTATTGGCCTCTACAAATACTTGTCTTTCAGTTATTTTCCAAACCTTCATAAATGAGATCTTCTGAGACATACTACATCAGTATGTGTTTGTCTACCTTGACAACATCCTCATATTCTCCAAGGACTCCCAGGACCATGTTTGTCATGGCCAATCAATCCTTTATTGTCTCTTCAAGAATCAGCTGCTGGGTTATGTCCTTTCACCTCAAGGCTTAACCAAGGACCCAATGAAAGTGCACATTGTCGTTGAATGGCTCCAACCGTGCTCACTCAAACAGACACATCATTTGTTAGGCTTCTCCAAATTTTTCCAACTGCTTTATCAGGAACTACAGCCAAATCACCCCTTTCCTTATGTCCCTCGCCAAGTCACCTACCTCACAGGTGACCTGGTCTGCTGCAGCAGACCACACTTTTGAGAAGCTCAAGAGACACTTCACCATTGCTCCCCTTCTCCACCATGCGAACCCTTCTAGACCTTTTATGCTAGAGGTGGACACATCTGCCATGGGCACCCGGGCCATCCTCTCCCAGTGAGGACTTGACAGGAAGACACACCCTTTTTACCTTCTTCTCAAGCAAGTTCAACTCTACATAGCACTGTAATGGAGTAGAAGATAGGGGGCTTCTCGCCATTCAGTGGTCCTTGGAGAAATGGAAACATTGGCTGATGGGACAGATCGATCCTTTCTATACCTTGACTGGCTACCAGAACCTCATATCCATTCACTAGACCCACCAACTTGACCCACGTCAGGCTCGCAGGGTCGTCTTCTTCAAGCAATTCAACTTCAGCATCTCCTACTGACCCAGCACCAAGAACATTAAGATCGATGTGCTGTCATGACAGTTTAAACCAGCTAAAAATAGACATGGACCCTCAGTCCATATTCCACCCTCACATATCCTCGCTCTGATCATCTGGGATCTGTCAGGCCCTACAGCACAAGCCTGCTCCCACTGGCACACCTTACAACACACACATACTCTAACGGGCCCACTCCTCTTCCCTCTCTGATGGAGTCTGATATACATCAGTTCATCACTGCCGGCCCTAGTGTTCTGCTTTTGGGTCAAACCTCCAATATATTTCCTGACATTTTCTACCCCTCTGCTTATTCTTTATGGTCTTTATTTAAAGTCTTCTAATCAATAGCTCCCCTTCACCAAACATTAACACTGCACATCTCAGGCCTGCATTAGGGAGGTTTCTAAAATTACTTGCTCAAGCTTCCCCATTGTGAAGATATTCTCGTACTGAACTCATGCTGTTACATCAATCTCCTCCAAAGACATCAGGCTTTTAGCGTCTGTGTGCCAAGGACATGTATCCTTCAGGCACTTTTCAGCACCAGCATGCCCACATCTGACCTCTTTGCAAGCACTCTTTGACCTCGATCGTTTTGCTACACCTTCCATTCAAACACTGGCCACACTAATAAAAAGCTGAATGAGCTTTGGTTATCTCGCAGAATGCTCTTTAAAATCTAATTACCAAGATCACCTATGATGGGAGACATGCTGACAACTGCAAGGACTCAGAAGCAATTAACAGGGAACAGAGCAGTGAAACTTCAGCATGGTCTAACACAGAGAAACCTGATGGAGCTGATTTGCAAACTCCACAGTTAAAGTTGGTGCTGCTTATGGAACTTCCACGAGAAGCGATCGGAAGTGCTATTTAGTTAGCAAAATCAATTGGTACAACCTTTACCCTTTATCTGAACACCTTCCTACTTGTGGTAAGTGTATTAACACAGCAGATCAGTCAATCATCAGGAAATAGATTAATGAAGATTGTTGTCCAAGGGAGTTAAGCTCCTACATCATGTAATGGACATTAGCTTTAAATATTAATATGTATATCAGAACGGTTGCAGAAGTGTGGCTGCAGCAGACGTCAGATTTCAGTGAAGAAGTTGCTATGGAAGTGCAGGAATTTCACACATCATTCAAGGTCAAACTTGTTCATCTTTTGTTACAACAGTTTCTGCAGCCTTCGGTATATATAAATAAATTTCAATGCACGTTTAGCTTCTTAAGGGTACGGGCTCTGCAACCCAATCACTATTGCACACTGATTAATATAACAATGTCTTACTCCACTAATAGGGCATGTGACATAACTCACAGTTTAAGCACATGCTAATTGCTCATCATGTCACATTGGAACCAAAGCTGCACATAAAAGGCTATTTTTAGCCTTTTTAAACCTGATGCTATTGGGGATAAAATTTGATTTCTAATGAAAAAGAAATTTGAAGAGTGCAAATTATTCTGCCAATCTATATTACCTTTTTCATTTTGATATTTCTACACTGAACTACTTACTAAATAATCACCAAACACCTTAAAAATATTGAGGTCCTTCCACCCTGCATCATATGCATTTCCATCCAAATTATGCAAAGAAATACTGATATCCCTGATTAAATTTTATTTCATTCTTTGTGTCTCTGGGTAATGCAATGAAAATTCTAATAATGTTTGATAATAAGTCATCTACTTAGCACCTATAATATCAATAACTGTGCACTAAGTAATCATTTATGATAGAATAAGTCTGTTACCAAATGAAAGGTCTCAATTCGTGCGATCCTTGAGGCCTTGAGGCACGCAGATGTGAGACATTAAGAAGTGTGAAATGACAAGATAACTTGTATTTTTCTTGGAGACGAGTGAGACTGGTTTAGTTGATAATGTAAAATTCATTAAGAAATAATTAGTTTTAGAATTGTAGCTGAATGGAATGCATTGATTAGAAAAGAAGCACGGGCTTTCTTGATTATATATGCGTGAGTAGTGAACAAGCTCAGCGGAGTTCTCTTCAGTCCAGAATCATGATCCATGCCAACGACCTCTGAAATTCTCCAGAGCAGTCATTGGAAATTGGAATTAACAAGCAAAAGGGCATGAGATTTGTTCTTTCATCAACCGTTCTACTCTGTGCTTTCGACTTACTCTTTAGTATATCTAATATACTGTATATCTTTCTTATCTCTTATTATACTTTAAATAAATACCCTATAGCAACATTTAAGTGTTCTTTCTCCTTCCTTGAACTGTCATCAAAACCTGCTTATTTCCCATTACAAGCTTTGAGCAAGTAATTAACTCATTTCCCCTGCCTTCCTGATAATCTGAAACTATGACACAGCTTGGGTAAGCTGCCTATTGTAGAAGTCTGGTCTGCTTCGTGTCAAGGGAATGGTTCATGTTTTAAGTGAAACTTTATTGTTAAAGGACAGTGTAGTGTAGAGTGGGTAATTTTGAAGAGGACCTTTGTCTTTCATACATTGATTACTGGGTAGATCTGTTTCAAGGACCGAGTCAAAGATGGCTTGAAGCTCAGTCTCTGAACATACACAAGCATGAAAGCCATTTGCATAGTTCAGTTCACTTACTGATGTACAGGTGACCTTGGTTCTAGAGTGCAGGTGCAGCAGGCTGTACAATTTCCAATTAGTTCAGTAAGTTTGCTCCATTCCCATTGAAGACGATGAGAATGTGAGAAGTAAAATATCGGGATTAATGTGATTGGGTGGTTGGAAATCAGCATGGACTCTGAGGCAAGAAGTCTCTTTCTATGCTGTATCTCTTTTACAGGTGAGGCTCAACAATGCAGTAAGGACGATTAAGAAAGGTGTTGGGGAAATGGAACAGCCTTGTAAATACTTACGTTAAAATGCATCAAGTCCTTGAGGCTCTAAACTATATATTAAACCAATGAATGAAAATTAACACCAGAAGCAAAGGATTACTTCATTCCTTAAACTGTATGTGCCATTTGTCAGGCTGAAGCTTATTTTGTGTTGCAGACTTTAAATAAATAGCTTTGTTGCAGAACAATTACACTGTGCCTTCTTCTGTAATAATCACTTGTCAGGCATATATGTTACAAATATAATTGAGAGCAGTTTAAACAGATGAAGTTAATAGTGGCAGCTAAGTTTGTTTACCTTGTCCCGTATTTGTTGTCGTACTTTTTCCCGTTCAGCTTCCATTCTAATATGCTTTTGCTTACGTTCATCTTCTTGTTGACGAAGGGCCTCTTGTCTCTCTTCTTCCTTCTTCTGTGCATCTGGGTCTTTCTCCTCATCACCCCCCAACATCTTCCCCATGTCTTTGGTGGCCCCTGTATGAAACAATCATGAAGATTGCCAAGAATAAGATATTACACTTGAGACACGACAAACTTGACATCACATAAACTCTTGATGTGGGTGTACAGATGAATTAGGCCTCACCTAACAATGCAAAATTTACACTGTTGAAAAGGTTTGTGTCAGAGATGAATAATGACCAAGTAAACCACCTTGTCACAGCTGTCCAAGGGTCTAGGTCCAGCAAAACAGCAGTTCCTAAAGGGTTATGGTTTGACCTACTGTAAGCCAGTGCTTTGGAAGGAAGAATGCAAAAATTGTTTACTATGATAAAGTGGCTGAATTATCAACTGTGTCTTCTTGATGATTTTGTAGTGAATGAAAATATTTTTACTATGGATTGAGGGCTTCCTTCCACAGATAGCAGTTCTATAATGGATGACAGCCGCTTCCCTTCCTTTGCTAGAAAATTAGGATGACATTTGCTAGGTATCCAGGGCTAGGACAGAGATAGGTGAAGTTGTATGTTTATTGTGGGCCAATCAGTCTTGGTAATGTCTGCATTCACATCCAAATTAGGTTATGGTACATATTTTTATTGTCACAAAGGAATGTCCATTCTTCAAGTTCAAGTTTATTGCCATCTGGCTGTACATATATACAAACAAATGAAACAATGTTCTCTCAGAGCATGGTGCACCCAATATATATATCACACATAGCACCTAAAACAAAATATTACGACAACTAAGATAATAAAATTTAATTCAAAATACACGTGAAATGTGCAGCACCAATAAACAGTAGAGTAGACAACTCACTGTCCAAGTGATGAGACCCCGGTGGTAAAAGGGTATTCATTAGTCTCACAGCCTGGTGAAAAAAGCTGATACCCAGTCTTGCAAACCTAGTTCTGATGCTCCTGTACCTCATTCCTGATGGTAATGGGCCAAAGAGTTTGGGGGATGGGTGGTTGGAATCCATAACAATGTTTCATGTCCTTTCTATAATACACTCCTGGCAAATGTCAAAAATAGTGGGAAGGAAGACCCCAGTGAGCCACCCGACGGTTTTTACTATCCTCTGTAGGATCTTGCAGTCAGATGCCTTGTAGCTTCCCTACCACACAATGATGCAACCTGACAGGATACGCTCCATGGTGTCCTGTACAACATTATTAAAATGGGGGCAGGGAACTTTGCACACCTTGATCTCAGAAAGTGTAGACATTGTAGTGCCTTCTTGACTTATGAGGTGGTGGTGTAAGTCCAGGTTAGATTGTCCATTATGTGCATACCATGGATATATGCTTTTCGCTCCCTACGGCAGAACCACTGACGTGCAATGGAGAGTGTTGACCTATGCCTTCCTGAAGTCCACCGTCATCTCTTTCATCTTGTCTATGATGAGCCTCAGGTTGTTATTTTCATACCTCCTCTCTGTATGCCGCCTTCTCATCATTGCTGATGAGGCCAGCTGCTGCAGTATCATCTGCAAACTCTATGATGTGCTTTGAGCTGAATCTGGTAGTGTCCTGTGAGTCAGCAGCACGAACAGCAAAGGGCTGACCACATGACCCTGGAGGGCACCTGTGCTCAGCGTGATGGAGCTGGAGATATTGTTGCCAACCCAGACTAACTGGGGTCTTTCTGTCAAAAAGTCCAAGATCCAGTTACAGAGGGGTCTTGAATCTGATCAAGGAGAATTTACCCACCAGCCTCTGAGGAATGAAGGTGTTAAACACTAAGCTGAAGTTGATTAATGACATCCTGGCTTATAGGGCAGCATTTTCTATATGGGAACAGATGGAATGGAGGGCCGAGGCTGTGGCATCATCAGTGGACCGGTTTGAGTGGTAGACCAATTGGAAAGGGTTCAATATTGTTGGAAGGTGGAATTTTATATGATCCATTACCAGCCACTCAAACCATTTAACAATCTTTGAGGTCTGTGCCACTGGGCAATAATCATTCAGGCCAGTTACCATTGCTGTCATGGGTACTGGAATGATGGTGGCTGCTTGAAGTCTGCGGAGACATTGGACTGTTACAAAGAGATGTTAAAGATGTCCGTTATGATTTCTGCTAGCTGAGCCGTACTATCCCTCAACTCCTGACCAGCTTTGTTGGCCACCCCCTGGCTTTGCTTGGATTTACCCTGGCTAGTACCCTCTTCCCCTCAGCTGTGACTAGACAGGGTGCCTGTTCCTCAGGGGGAGAGAGGCCTTTCCTTGGTGTCACATCATTCATTGCATCAAATAATGCACAGAGGGCATTCAGCCTATCAGGAAGAGAGACATCAGCTGGCTGAGTGGTGCTGCAGCAACAACCTTGCACTCAACGTCAGTAAGAGCAAAGAACTGATTGTGGACTTCGGAAAGAGTAGAACATGGGAAAACACACCAGTTTGGTATGGGGGTTGGGGCTACTGCACAGGATCAAAGTAAGCTGCAGAGAGTTGTAAAATTAGGCAGCACCTTCATAGGTACATATCCAGGACAACTTCAAGGAATGGTGCCTCAGAAAGTTGGTGTCCATCATTAAGGACCCCTACCACTGAAGACATGCCATTTTCACATTGTTACCAGCAGGAAGGAAGTACAGAAGCCTGAAGGCACACACACACATATTCAGGAACAACTTCTTCCCCTCTGCCATCTGATTCCTAAATGGACATTGAACCCATGAACAATACCTCACTATTTTTGAATTTCCTATTTTTTGCTCTACTTATTTAATTTAACTATTTTATATACATGCATATTTACTTAATGCAATTCAGTGTTTTCTCTCTATTATCATGTATTGCATGGTACTGCTGAAACAAAGTTAAAAAAAATTCACAACAAATTCTCAGAGAACAGGTACATCTCATTATCAAACTGCAGTAAGCTGAGGATTTATTTGTAACAACGCTGCTTAAAAATATTTTAAAATGAAAAAAAATGCAGCATAGAATTACTTTAATTTTGTAGCCAAGAAGTCTATGATTAGGTCTACATGCACTGGAAAGCTGATATTCAGTAATAGCTGCCAGAAGTGTGTGTTGCTATTATTGTATTGCACTGAGAGAATTAAATGGCATTTAAACTCAATGCCACTGCACTGTATCAATAGTATTGATCTGTGCCACCTCCTGAGCTTCAGAACTGTAACAACGTGAGCTCTGGTACCCAAAGTTACTTTTACAATGCAGCTGAGTATTTACAAGGCATAATCTAACTGTGTCTTTGTACTGCATTTATGTTTGAGTAGTGCAATTAATTTGCTTGGAAATTGGTTGCATTGTTGGTATTGTTTCCAGTTCTATTTGCTCCCAATGCTGTACAAGGAGTATAAAGGATCCTTGTCCTCGTTTTTGAATTATTGTAACCTAACCTTCTTGTCACAACTTTTGTAGCCTCCTTCAAGAAGAACCTTCTCTATGTATTTGCCAGTCTTCTAGCACAAGAAGATTGTAGGTCAATCTCATTATTCTATTTTGGCGTTACTTTAGAATTTCAATAATCATTTTTGAGTAAGCATTCAAATACCAGGTTCTTTCATGTTGTCCTGGATTATTCCGTTTCATTGATTACCCTCATTCCAATTCCATTTACCTTCACCAGGTCCAGAACACTGATCTTTCCAGTTGAAATGGTCCTCAAGCTAAGCACTGCCCATAGAACTATTCAGAAAATATTGGATGGATGGCAAAACCCTACTCATAACTTTGCTGTTAGCTATGAAGACAATTCAATCCTTCTGCATGTCCCCATAAAATAAACAACTAAAACTGAAAAAGTATGAAAAAATTGAAAAATGTAAACTCATCTAAAACATCTAAGTGATTAAACACTATCTACAGACAAATAGTTAAAATGTATCTTACTTTGAAACACACACACAATGCTGGAGGAACGCTTTTTGTGTGTCCTTGGATTTCCAGCAACTGCAGATTTTCTCGTATTTGTAACTTACTTCACTTTCTTTCAGTTTTGTAGCTTTGCAACCCTCATTCAGATGAACTGGGTTGTGAATTCGGAACTTGGTCTTGCAGGGTATAGTAGCTGGGAGAAATGTACATAATTCACAACACTGACATTGAGTTGGGGTTTCGGTTTAAGAAGTTGGTCTGGTATGGTGACGTTGTTACGTAAGGATCTTTAGCACGATTTTGGTTTTAGGTTTTGGAGTTCAATAAAATGTATTATCAGTTTCATTAAACATGAACTGCCTCACTTTGTTTTATTTGCCAAAACCTACAGTCTAGTGTAGTCTAAGTTCCTGAAGCAAGCTCCCCGGTATTAATCTTAAGGAATCTCAGTAAGGTCCTCCACCTCTTTTAGATTCCATGTAGAGTGCAGTGTTGGGATCCAACTATGAGATACCTAACTAGTAACTTTGCTTATTCCATTACTCATCAAAATCCAATACTAATGGACAGTAAATTTAAAAATGAAAAATGTCACAAAAGAAAAAAATGAAAATAATAGTGTAACTTACTTTTGATTATATAGCTTTGCACTGAATTTTCTTAGATTTTGGGTGGGATGATTTTCATGATATTTCCATAATATCTTCCATGTTCATCTTTGTGTTTTTAATAGGTTGATTATAAATGCCAACTAGTGTTGGGTACAGCCTGCATTCCCAATTCAGTGATGTTGCAATGATTAGATATAAATCTTCAAATATATTTCATTCACCATGTCATTTCATGCCGATTATTTTTGAGTTTACCGCAGAACTTGGTAGCATTGGTGCTGCTAATTAAAATTTAAATGTACTACAAAACAAATTTACAAGACAGCACAGTTAAATTCACAGTTACATTGGGAGAAAATAATAAAAAAGTAGCTTTAAACCTGTTCTACCATTTCCAGTGCGATCGCTCTCTTTGACGACTATTCTTTGGAAAGCAACTTAAAGTAATTTTGTGGTTGTTTTATGTCACCATCTCAGTGGGATCATCATTTCCAGCAGGCTAGTGCTTAAGTAAAACTGCAGTAAAGTATTATATTTGTTAGTAATGATAGGGAAGGGACTGGAGGCTAGTGGGAGGTGGAATGAGCGATTAACTGCTTCTCTTCTCATCCCCAGTGACACAAAGCTCTGCTGTTAATGGCAAAGGGAGAGGAAGAGATAGGAAAGTTGTCTATTTTTTGAGTAAATTTGATTAAATGGAGCAATAAATAGATCAGATTAGTAACCTGTGTGTGTCTTTCTAACAGTAGTTCTGTTTCTAGGAAGATTCTTTTGCAATTTATAGCAGAGATATATGAAAACACATTAATAATGCAGGTACCTTTCAGCAAGGGATTTAGCAGATGGTGCTATTTTGTTTTTGGCTTTAACTGTTCAAACATATTCATTTTAAACTCAGAAGCTGTAATGTTATTAGTACAAGTTAAATAAGGTTGACCGAGACTTTGTCAAAATTTGCTGTTAACTCTCATTGTTTCAATTGTTTTTTAGACACCATTTTCAGTAAGTGTTGGCATTGTCACTGCACACAGTGTTTAAAATCTCACTGAATACTGCATTTCCAACATTTTCGATTTGCATTTCAAGTTTCTACAATTTTCTCCTCATAGTCCAACCATCATGCCAAGTATCAATTTAGTGGATGTCAGTTACTTTGATTCAAAGTCAACTATATCCTCTTATGAATGAAGAAAACAAAATCAATTAGATTATGCCAACGATATGCACAAAAAAATCAACTTACTTCTTATCTCAGGCCACTTGTAATAAAGGGCAACATACTTTTCCAGGCAATGCGGAATGTTTCATGCTCTATACTTTTGACTTTTCAATATTAACTCCAGTTGAAGCAAGTGAGAATTAGTGATATTGTACACATACATGATTTAACAATCTATATTGGAACCTTTTAAAAGGCAAGTAGAGTTTTGAATGAATAAATATCCATTCCATATTACAGAAAAAAACTAACAAAATTTGAGTGACATATATAATTTATTTAAAGTGGAATGTGCATAGTAGTTAGTTCTTCTCCAAGCTATAGTGCTTCTGGGGGCTTATCTTATGTCACATTCTTGACCTTTGGTAAACAGCATTTTGTTTGATCTTCTTCAGGGTTATATACATGAGCACTCATCAACCTTGAAGAGAATATATTTACTTCCTAAAGGTCAGAATGCAGCTTTCACATTTTTGCATGCTAACATATAACACTGAAAACTAGTATTATTTATAAAACCCTTCAGACTGACATGACATTTACTTTCTTTGTATTGGAAGGGTCATTATTTATCTAAGCAATAGCTTAGATAATGTGGTGATGGAGATCTCCAACTCCATTATGAAGCTTAGCATGAGATTCAGAATGGAATTAGTTATCATCCTCTTTGGTCTGTGGAAAATAAGGGAGTCAGTCAAAAAAAAGGTGTAATATTCTTGCCATCGACTGCCTATTGTGATTTTAGAGTAGGCAAGATGACCGGCAATCTCTATTTCTTTTTTGAAATATGACTTGTTAGACGTTCATGCTCAAGTCCCTGGAATATGCAGAGTTCAGGATCAATTTTGGGATTCCCCTGAATGCAGTGTACATGTAGAAACACCCCTGTTAAAATATACACAGATGAATCCAGCCGGTATTCTAAATGATCAACCAGAACCAATAAAAATCCTCTCCTTTGCCCTACAAATTACAGTCCTTGAATTAATTATCTGATATTCTCTTCCCATTGAAATAATCATCCTAACTGTCCATGCTAGAAATTCACCACCATCCATCTGTCATATTAAATCAATCCTCTGATCATTATGTATAACCTGTGCAAGTGGATGGAAGTGGCCCCATCATTCTGATTGTAGGATTACTTTCCACTCATTCCTTCCTCTCTATGATTCATGACAACTTACTTTCTTGAGTAACATACACAAAATGATGGAGGAACTCAACAGGTCAGGCAAATGAATAAGCAGTCAATGTTTTTTGGCCAAGACCATTCACTAAGACTGAAAAAGAAAGGGGAAGAATCCCAAATTACTGCTGAGATGTTGCTGACTGTTGAGTTCCTCCAACTTTTTATATGTGTCACTCTGGATTTCCAGCATCTGTGGAATCTCTTGCTTTTATACCTCACTACCATTTTTTGTGCTTTCACTAGTAATACGACCAGTAATTCATTATCCCAACATTGAACATATCTTTATCTTTGCCTCCGTCTGCTTTCCGCAGGGATCGCACCCTCTGTGATTCCCTTGTCCATCTCCCTCCAGGCACTTCTCCCTGCCAGCAGTCTAAGTGCTACACCTGCTCATACACTTCCTCCTTCACCTCCACTCAGGGCCCCAAGCAGTCCTTCCAGGTGAGGCAACACTTCACCTGTAAATCTGCAGGTGATATCTATTGTGTCCGATTCTCCTGATGCAGCCTACTCTGCATTGATGAGACCTGTTGTAAATTGCAGGACCGCTTCATCGGGCACCTCCGCACAAGTGGGACTTCCCAGTGGCCAAACATTCCAATTCCCATTCCCATTCCAACATGTCCGTCCATGGCCTTCTCTTGTGTCAAGATGAGGCCCTCAGAGTGGAGGAGCAACACTAATTATATTCCTTCTGGGTACCTTCTAACCTGATGGCATGAATATTGATTTCTCCTTCAAGTAAACAAGCTCCCCCCCCAACCCACTTCCTCTATTTCCCACTTGGACCTTTTACTTCTTTTCACCTGTGTATTACTTTCCCCTGCATCCCCTACTCCTTCCCTTTCTCCAATGGTCTATCTTCTGTCCTATCAGATTCCTTTTTCTCCGGCCCTTGACCTTTCCCACCCACTTGGTTTCACCTTTCACCTTCTAGCTATCCTCTTTCTCCTTTTCCCATCTTTTTATTCAGGCATCCTCGCCTATCCTTCTCAGTCCTGATGAAGGGTCTCAGCCCGTAATGTCAACCATCCATTTCCATAGATGCTGCCTGACCTGCTGAGTTGTTCTAGCACTTTTCTGTTTGTTGCTTTGGATTTCCAGCATCTCCAGACATTCTCGTGCTGAATACTTTGTATTGGTTTAATCTTAACACGTTTTCACATTTGACATTTAACAAGTAACATCCAGAGTCAGAGAAAAATTCTCTGTTTAAAAAAACGACAAATATATTTTGAGGCACTCGGTATGGATGAAATAATTCACACTTGCATCTGGGCTCAGCTGCATTAAGCTGATCCAAAACCTGAGAAAGCATTAACCTTTGTAGTAGGTGTGACTCAGACTATTTTGCTGGGAAAATGGGAGTTGCAACAAAAAAGGAATAGGGATAATAAATTGTTCGGATCTGTCCTTTTTATGACTTATTTGTTAAGCCAAGTCATTTGTTTTTCCCAAGGGCATGCATTATCTGTGAAAATCTGAAATCTAACAAGCTAAGCTATAGCCATACCACAGTGACCCAAGCCTGCTCTCTCATTTATTTCCCTTTCATTATTCCCTGCATGGTGTATGTTTTTCTGTTTCAGTTTATCTATTTGCCTTTACCCAGATGTTCTTAAGCCATCCCGTATAACCCATCCATGGAATCACCTTGGGGACACTACAATATTCTCACCGAACAATGAGCTAATTTTCTCCTGATTTTGAAACTTCAGCATCTCTGCCTCCTCACTACACATTTGTGGATATATTGTTGCCTATGAAACAATCTGATTAACCTCAGGCCAGATTGGTTTCATTCGTAGGAACAGCTTGCCATATATATAGATTCGCTTACTGGATCTCCAGTTGTTCTTAAACTGGAAACATTAACCTCATTTGTTTTTCTTTCCCAATGTACTAATGATTATAATGAATATTTAAGTGGAGTTTCATGATGGACAAGGGGATATTGAGCTAATTGAAACATTTGGCGGCACTGTGTAGTTTAATTAATTCGTTGGCTTTATAATACAAATGGGAGCCAATTTTCATCTCCCAACCCTCCTACTTGTCATGGTGAATAGGCATTAGCAGGATGAAGATTAGAATAAAATGCTGCTGTTTTTCTGAATGTGCTTTAGTTTAAGTGGCCAACCTGCCTATCTATGATTCAGTTTTGATCTAGACATCCTTTCTATTCCATCAAGGTCAACAGAAGAAAACAACTTGTTTTAATGGTACTTAAAGTACCATTACTTTATGGAAGATTTGCGAGATTTTAACTTTCCTAATATTGATGGGTATCTCCTTAGTGCAAGGGATATAGATGGAGTGGAGTTTGTTAGGTGTGTTCAGGAAGGTTTCGTGATGCAACATGTACATAAGCCAACTAGAGGAGAGGCTGTACTTGATCTGGTATTGGGAAATGAACCTGGTCAGGTGTCAGATCTCTCAGTGGGAGAGCATTTTGGAGATAGTAACCACAACTCTATCTCTTCACCAAAGTGCTGGAGAGGGATGGGAGCAGACAATTTGGGGAAACATTTAATAGGGGTAGGAGAAAATAAGATGCTATTAGGCAGGAACTTGGGAGCATAAATTGGGAGCATGTGTTCTCAGTGAAATGCACGGCAGAAATGTGGCAAATGTTCAGGGAACATTTGCATGGAGTTCTGCATAGGTAAGTTCCATTGAGGCAGGGAAAGGATGGTAGAGTTAAAGAACCATGGTGTACAAAGTATGTAGAAAATCTAGTTAAGAAGAAAAGCTTACGAAAGGTTCAAGAAGCTAGGTACTGGTACAGCTCTAGAAAATTACAAGGTTGCTAGGAGGGAAGTTAAGAATTGAATTAGGAGAGCCAGAAGGGGCCATGGGAAGGCCTTGGTGAGCAGGATTAAGGAAAACCACAAGGCATTCTACAAGTATGTGAAGAGCAAGAGGATGAGTTGTGTGAGAATAGGACCAATCGGGTGCGATAGTGGAATGTGTGCATGGAGTCGGAGGAGGTAGTGGAGGTACTTAATGAATATTTTGCTTCAGTATTCACCAGTGAAAAAGACCTTGACAATTGTGGGGATGACTTACAGTGGACTGAAGCACTTGAGCATATAGACATTAAGAAAGAGGATGTGTTGGAGCTTTTGAACAGCACTAGTTAGATAAGTCACTGGGACTGGATGAGGTATACTCCAAGCTACTGTGGGAAGTGAGGGAAGAGATTACTGAGCCTCTTGCAATGATCTTTGTGTCAACAATAGGGACGAGAGAAGTACTGGAGAATTGGAGGATTGCAAATCTTGTTCCCTTTTTCAGGAAAGGGAGTCGAGATAACCCAAGAAATTTTAGACCAGTGAGTCTGACTTCAGTGGTGGGAAAGTTAAGTTATTGGAGAAGATCCTGAAAGGCAGGATTTATGAGCATTTGGAGAGACGTAATCTTATTAGTGATAGTCAGCATGGCTTTGTCATGGGCAGGTAATGTATTATGAGCCTGATTGAATTCTTGGAGGAAATAACAAAACACATTGATGAAGGTAGAGCAGTGGATGTAGTGTGTATGGATTTCAGTAAGTCACCTGATAAGATTCTCCTTGCAAGGATCCTTGAGAAATTAAGGAGCCATGGGATCCAAGGAGGCCTCTGGATCCAAGATCCAGAATTGGCTTGCCCACAGAAGGCCAAGGGCAGTTGTAGATGGTTTGTATTCTGCATGGAGGTTGGTGACCAGTGGTGTTCTGCAGGGATCTGTTCAGGGATCCCTCCTCTTTATGATTTTTATAAATGACTTGGATGAAGAAGTAGAAGGATGGGTTGGTAAACTTGCTGATGACAAAAAGGCAGGGGTTTTGTGGATAGTCTGGAGGGTTGTTAGAGGTTACAGCCAGATATTGATAGGGCTGAGAAGTGGCAGATGGACTTCAACCCAGAAAAGTCTGAAGTGGTTAATTTTGGTAGGTCCAATTTGAAGACAGAATATAACATAAACGGTAAGACTCTTGGCAGTGTGGAGGATCTGAGAGATCTTGGGGTCTGTGTCGATAGGACATTCAAAGCTGCTGCGCAAGTTGACAGTGTTGTTAAGAAGGCGTATGGTGTGTTGGCATTCATCAACAATGGGATTGAGTTCAAGAGCTGTGAGGTAATGTTAGACCTATATACAAACTTGATCAGACCCCACTTGGAGTACTGTGCTCAGTTCTGGTCACCTCACTACAGGAAGGATGTTGATACTATAGAGAGAGTGCAGAGAAGATTTACAAGGATGTTGTCTGGATTGGAAGGTGTACCCTATGAGAATAGGTTGCGTGTACTTGGCTTTTTCTCCTTGGAGCGATGGAGGATGAGAGATGACGTGATAGAGGAGTATAAGATGATGAGGGGCATTGATCGTGTGGATAGCCGGAGGCTTTTTCCCAGGGCTGAAATGGCTAACACAAGGGTACATAGTTTTAATGTGCTTGGAAATAGGTACAAAGGGGATGTCAGGGTAAATTTTTCACACAGAGAGTGGTGGGTGCATGGAATGCACTGCTGGTGGCGGTGATGGAAGTGGATACAATAGGGTCTTTAAGAGCTTCTTAGATAGGTACATGGACAAATAGAGAACTATGTGCTAGGGAAATTCTAGGCCGTCTCGAGAGTAGGTTACATGGTTGACACAACATTGTGGGCCGAAGGGCCTGTAGTGTGCTGTAAATTTTTATGTTCTATGTTTAAAGTACAAACCCCATTTCCAGAAAAGTTGGGATATTTTCCAAAATGCAATGAAAACAAAAATCTGTGATATGTTAATTCACATGAACCTTTATTTAACTGACAAAAGTACAAAGTCAAGATTTTCAATAGTTTTACTGACCAACTTAATTGTATTTTGTAAATGTACACAAATTTAGAATTTGATGGCTGCAACACACTCAACAAAAGTTGGGACAGAAGCATGTTTACCATTGTGTTACATCACCTTTCCTTTTAATAACACTTTTTAATCGTTTTGGAACTGAGGATACTAATTGTAGTAGATTTGCAATTGGAAATTTTGTCCATTCTTGCTTGATATAAGACTTCAGCTGCTCAACAATCCGTGGTCTCCGTTGTCTGATTCTCCTCTTCATGATGCGCCATACATTTTCAATAGGAGATAGATCTGGACTGGCAACAGGCCAGTCAAGCACATGCACTCTGTGTCTACAAAGCCACGCTGTTGTAGCCCGTGCAGAATGTAGTCTGGCATTGTCCTGCTGAAATAAGCATGGACGTCCCAGGAAGAGACGTCGCCTTGATGGCAACATATGTCTTTCTAAAATCCTAATATATGCCTCAGAGTCAATGGTATCTTCACATACATGCAACTCACCCATGCCGTGGGCACTGATGCACCCCCATACCATCACAGATGCTGGCTTTTGCACCTTTCGCTGATAACAATCAGGATGGTCGTTTTCATCTTTGGCACGGAGAACTCGATGCCTGTTTTTTCTGAAAACTAGCTGAAATGTGGACTCATCTGACCACAGCACATGGTTCCACAGTCTTTCGGTCCATCTGAGATGAGCTCGGGCCCAGAGAACTCGCCGGCGTTTCTGCATAGAGTTGATGTATGGCTTCCTCCTTGTGCAATACAGTTTCAAGTTGCATTTCTGGATGCAGCGACAGACTGTGTTAAGTGACAATGATTTTCCGAAGTACTTCCGAGCCCAGGTGGCTATAATTGTCACAGTAGCATGACGGTATCTTAGGCAGTGCCGCCTGAGGGCTCGAAGATCACGTGCATTCAACAGTGGTTTCCGACCTTGCCCTTTATGTACTGAGATGTCTCTGAATTCTCTGAATCTTTTCACAATATTATGTACTGTAGATGTTGAAAGACCTAAATTCTCTGCAATCTTGCATTGGGAAATGTTCCTTTTGAACTGACGAACAATTCTCTCATGAATTTTGGCACAATGGGGTGAGCCACGACCCATCCTTGCTTGCAAAGACTGAGCCTTTGATGGATGCTACTTTTATACCCAGTCATGATACCTCACCTGCTACCAATTAGCCTGCTTAATGTGAAGTCTTCCAAACTGGTGTTACTTGAATATTCTGTGCACTTTTCAATCTTATTTTAACTCTGTCCCAACTTTTGCTGAGTGTGTTGCATCCATCAAATTCTAAATTTGTGTATATTTACAAAATACAATTAAGTTGGTCAGTAAAACTATTGAAAATCTTTTGTTTGTACTTTTGTCAGTTAAATAAGGGTTCACGTGAATTAACATATCACAGATTTTTGTTTTTATTGCATTTTGGAAAATATCCCAACTTTTCTGGAAATGGGGTTTGTAGTATATGTCTGGTTTTAAGATCACCACAAGTATTTGGCAGAAAATATACTTCTACTTTTCAGTAAGATTTAAAAATAGTATTTGTGCTTTTAACATTTTGACCATATGCAAAAGGTAGAAGGGACTAGAAAGAACTTCTTTTTTTAAATGTCTATCTTTGTATCCATTCCCATCTAGCCAAGCAACAGCGTTTGTGCAATTTTAACAATGCATACCTTAATATCTCACAGGCACCGTTCATGACAAGACTATGCTTGTTCAGGATTGCCATCACAGAATCAAACTGCACAGCTACAGCAAGCACTGCAAATACTGTTACCTTTTAGGTTGTCACAACCTACAGCTTCACACTTTTCAACCTTTTGAGTACAAACTTCTAACTATCACGTATCACCAAATTTCGTTGAAGTACAAAATCATAGCATTATAAGCCATTTAGCCTGTGTTATTTCCTGATAGAATCATTTTTTTCTTTCCCCAGAGCCTGTGAACTATTTTGTCTAAAGTTCTCATTCAATTTCTTTGAAGGGATTGCTTTTGTTTCTCTAACTTTAAAAAAATTATTATTGCCAGATCATAATTACTCTCTGAAAAAAAAAGGCATTCTTCATGCCCCTGTCGTCTTTTTACCAATTTTTAAAAATCTGTGTTCCTTGGTTCATAAAAACCCTAAATCTAAATTTGTCAAAATCTTGTACACTTTTATCAAACGTTTCAAAATTCTTTGCTGCTAAAGTGAACAACTCTCAGCCTTTCTATTCTTAACAAAAAATCAAAGCATCTATGATAATTTCATTCTATTTCATACTGGACAGAACATTTTTTTATTTGACTGAAGATAGCATTTTCCAGTTTGAGTGTTTTCCTCTGAATTCCTTATTTCTGTTATGAAACCAAGCTGTGTGATGCATAATCACTACTGCCTCAGCACTCCCACACTTGTATCTGGTTCAGGGTCTGAGCCTGTTTTATTTCTCAGAACTAACCCAACGTCTCTCCTCCTAAATGGGTCAGAAACACACTCATCAAGGATGTTCTCAGAAATAATTTCAGAGAGTCTGCAACTTCTTTTCCAGTAAATCATTACTGCTATACAATTCTTTTTAACACTTCACATGCTTTTCTTCCTACTCCCATGACTCTTCCATCTTGCATCAATCCTTTCTATATTTGCACATTGACCTTGTTTTATGGAGGGGATAGTTTGGATGCAAATGTTAATCACAACTCATGAAAACTGACTGTGCATTGACACCAACCTTGCCATATCCAATGCTGTGTGCCCATTCTATTCTATTTTTGATGTTGAGAGAGATTTTGTAGTATATTTCCAATCTATGATATGTTCATGGTGTTAATAAATAATGCACTTGGATTCGGATCTCAGGACTCAATTTGGGTCAGAATGCTGTTGCTTGCTTCTATTGTTTGCAAGATTTATGATTTTGTTTCTCATTCTCTGCACATTGGGGGTTGGTCTTTATTTTTTTAAATTGGGTTCTTTTGGGCTTCTTGCTTTGTAGCTGCCAAATCTTTGTGAGCAGACAAATCTCCAGGTTGTATAATTTATACATTCTTTGATATCTGTACTTTGAATCTTTTAATGCACTTTGAATTTTGAAGCTTTGACTTGGTTTTGAAATTTCACCACTAGGAATGACTTTGCTCAGGAGAAACCATCGATTTCTCCTCACCAAAGTGATTGCCCACTGTCGATATGATACTTGGCAACTTGAAAATTAATCCTACTGTTTCAGAGCTCTTTCTGGAGACTTGATTTTGTCTGGGAAAGAATGCATTTCAGTATTCACAATTAACACCTTTGAATTGAACAGAAAACCACCCAGAGCGTTCTTTAATATGTGGGAGAATGAACTTTAATAGGCTACAAAGATCTAGCTGAGGAATTAAATAAACCTCATTACTTGATCTCAGCTCAAGAAATTCAGCTTGATTATAACAGAACCATGCTGAGTGTGGAGTAAAAGTACAGCCAACCAATATATCACGTCAGCCATGTTAAGAATTTCTCACATTACCTGTCTTGTTTCAGCAAGGTTAATTTTATTTTTAAATTATGGCATTAAATTTTATGGATAATCTATGTGGTACAGTAATCAATTCTATGCATAATTCATACAATTTATTGAAAAGTAATCTGCAGAATTTATCTGACAAAGGGTCATTGAATGAAATGTGAACTGTTTCTTCCACCAGAATTACTGAAGTACTGAGTACCCCACCATTTTCTATTTTTAACTTCATATAATTTATTTAATGCTCTAAAGACTTTCCAAGCTCATCTGAATAAATTTGATAGACAAGCTGTTGAAACTTATGAAAAATATCTTAAATATTTATGCTGTTTTCCCATTGTTTCCACAGTCATTTCACAGAAGTTACAATGGATAAGCAGAGATTAGCACAGAGCTCTGGTTTTTATTTAAAAGGCACTTAGACTGAACAATCTGTGATACTACATTGTACATTCAAAGTCACAGAGTGCAAGTTTGCCAAAGCCACAAATATATAGCATTTGAGTAGCATTTTGCCTTGGAGATGAAACAATATGAAGGACATTTCACAGCACTTACTTGAGATACAGCACGGATTCGGCCCTTCAGACCCTTCGAGCTGTGCTGCCTAGCAGCCTCCAGTTTACCTCTAGCCTAATCACGGAACAATTTACAATGACCAATTCACCTACCAACTGGTACATCTTTGGACTGTAGGAGGAGACCGAAGCACCCGGAGAAAACCCATGCATTCCACAGGGAGGAAGTACAGATCTGTTATAAAAGACATTGGAAGTGACCTCTGAACACCAGTGCTCTGAGCTGTAATAGCATCGCATTAACCATTTTGCTACCGTGGCACCCAGTAACACTTCAAGTGTAAGCAAATTAAAGCTATATTTTAATCGATATAAAGTGATCTAATAGGGGATGTTTAAGTCTTAATTGTTAGAAATGAGCAATTATATCTTAACCAATATTTTAATACCTCTGACTTCAATGACAATGAGAGATCTGTGTACATAATTGCTTATTACAATTAGTTATGCATGGTGCAATATTACTCAATAATAACCACACAGGGCACTGCCAAAATATTCTCACTGTGATCTTGATTAATATCCAAGACTATTGCAGAATCTTTCATTTAGATTAGTCTCATAACCTCAACACCCGACTTTGCAGAGCTTAATATTTATGTTTAGATTGTTGAAAATACTTTGCTTTTCTAATGGCCTTAGAACATGTCTCTATATAACGGAGTGGAGTATATAATTAAAGTGAAAAACATGTAAAGCCTAGCAATTGTCTTCATCTGAGGACATCTAAATTTATCCACTGCAGTCCAGAAACCTGTATTTTGTTGTTGCTATTTCATAGTAAATGCAAAGTAACATTCGTAGGTCCATTATATTCCAACAAAACATTCAATTTTATTCTCCCTGATTAATAAATTTTATAAAGCATCATGAAGAATCTTCAATAACCAGGAAATTAATATAGTGCTACCATATAGAATAGTTATTGACCAAACAGCATTGATAAGTTTAAGGGGATGTTAGTTATACTGGCTGACAAGGATGATGCTATTTTGATAATGTCAATTCTTCGTACCTTCTTCTGAACACTTAACACCCGGACTTAAAATCATGTGATCATTAATAGTTATTAATCCCATCTCCAGTGGAGACCATTCCTCTCTCTACACTTACTGTACAAACCACAAACACATGTAGCCTGCTTCAATTTTCCTTGCAAGATGCAGAAGTGGAACTAATCTGATAGATACATTGTTACAACTCATTTCTGGCCCACAGGACTTACTTCTCCTTATATTTATTGCCCAGCCCCAGCTTATTCATTTGTGGCTCTTTTGATGCCTATGGAGGGCATATTACTTGCTGAGTGCTTTTCATGGCCTTCTGTCTTTGCTTCAGATTGCAATCAACCTCAGTATTTTGCTTATGTTTTCTAAATATGTGGTTGTATAAAGTCACATCCACTGGGAGAACATTATGAAATCTTATATACCTGACAGAACTCTGCCTCCATTCATGACAAAGCAGAAAATCAAGCAGCACTCTCATGGATTTTGCCTTAGCTCTCTCAAGATACAAGGTTCGTTTCCGTCCATTTTACATTTCCTACATGTAATATTTCTCTGTACAAGCTTGCATTTTGTGAAAAGTATTTTATCTCCCCTTATGAATAAGATTTATTTTATATCTCTTCATTGCCAACCATAAGTCAATATTGTGTTCCTTTTTAAACGTATTCATAGGATGGGGCATTACTGTCAGTCCCAGCATTTAATATCCATTTGTACTTGCCCTTAAACCACAGCAGTCCATCAGAATCTCAGGATTTGGAGGTATTTACAATGAAAAGTAATTTTCCCATCACAACGAATTGATTTCACATCACAACAGTGCAATTTGAGGGAAACAGCTGATGGTCTCTCTTGTGTCTCTGATAGTGTACACACACGACCACTGCATGCACCCTGATTCTGCAGTCACTGTGCCTAATGGTTCAGCGACTGAGCTTAAGGTGAATGCAGTGCCAGTGAATTTGTCTAATCTGTCCTGGTATAAAAAGGTTTAAATAGTTTGGAGAAGCTTAGCTCAATGCAAAAAATGGTCTTAGAGTTGCAGCAGTTATAGGGTTAGTCCAGGTATGTTGTTGGTCAATGGCTATATCATTATTGTATCTCAGACAGATTAACCTCTCAATATCGAGGAAAGAATATTTTTTCACATTTTCAGAGGTAATGAAGGGTATTACACTTTAATTTAGTAGAAAGAATTCATGATTTTTTTTCCGAGTTGCCTTCACATTTCTGGCCTATTTGTAATCAGCTCATGAAAGATTCACAGATTCAAACATTATGCTAAGAATGACACAGCTGCTGACTAGTACTGCAAAACTTAGCTTCAGATAAATAAGAGGTCAGGTTCAGTGGTGAAGAGTGGAAGGGCAAATTTTGATTATGCCAAAAGTTACCTGGGACCACCTCTGGTGGTCGACCGAGCAGTGCAGCACACGTCCACCTTCCTCAGCGTTTCCTTCCCGCCTCCCCTGAAAAGACCACGAAACCCCCAAACTCCCAGCCTCACAAGACAAAATAACATTCCCCATTGGTTAAAAAATGAATACAATCCCCAAATCAGCAAGTCCAAAGCTAAACAACTGCGAGAGAAAACACCTATCAAACATAAAAGCATTCCTACTCTAGCAAATGGAAGAAGCCATTTTGATTAACATACACAGTACATTGTACACAACAATATTTTGGATGATAGTGTGGGATTTGGTTTCTGCTAATATGACCTTATTTTTCATAAGTTATCATCCTTTTAGAGAGTACTATTCAGAAATATGGCTAGATGCACTAGATATTTTTCTGACTGTTTAAAATATCATTTATCAACTATGTTATATGCACTTTAATTGCATTAGGTCAACCAGGTAGGAAGGACACTTTGCAGTCTTGTGGAACTTGGGATATTAAACTTAGTACCTGATGCACCATCAATAACTCACGCTGAGACTTAGGAAGTGAGATATCGGCTTTTATTGACTGGAAGAACAAACAACACTACATCCTGGGAAAATGAGGGAGAGCAGCAGACCACAGTCGCCTTTATACAGGGGTCTGTGGGAGGAGCCACAGGAGCAGTCAGCAGGGTCTGTGGGAGGAGCCACAGGAGCAGTCAGACAGGTATATCTAGTTCACCACAGTACCATATAGCTTCAGGTTAATTGCCATAGTTCCTGTGTCTTACTAAATTCAGTGCAAAATACATTACACAATGAATAATAGACAAGTGGAGAGAAAATCCAATACTTCAGCTACTAAAGCATTACATGCATCCATACCACTGTTGTTGCATGGACTGTCAGGCCTGCACAGGCAGGTACATCCCAGTCTTCACCCAGCTGCAGGAATCACCTGCCACTTGTTCTTCTTCTTGTGTTGTTTTATGGCGGTTGGCAAACCAGCTTTAAGGTGCATTACTGCCACCTGCTAGACTGGAGTGTGGATCGTTTGATAAACAGGAGGAATGAAAAGAATTGCATTCCCTAAATTCTATATAATAAACCAGAGTCTTTCAGATACTCCATGATACAAGTCAGTTTTTCTCTAGAAATCCCACTTAAAATGTCCTCTATACACATAGCAGTTTTTTTTACCTTAAGCGCTCCTATCATCTTCACTCCTTCTCTTTGGTAATTCATATATTTTATCAACACATGTTCAACTGTTTCTGGTTGATTACAGCATTCACACAACCCAGTTGGATGTTTCCCTATTTTATATAATGTGTAATTAAGACTTGTGTGACCAATTCTTAAACGATTGATGATCACTTCTATCTTTCTATGTCCACTTGATATTCTTTGGTATCTGACTTGCCTTTGTAGTTTGTACAGTTGTCTCCCTGTTTCACTCTCATCCCAGTGCTTCTGCCATGTCTCCTCAATACATGTTTTTATAATGGTTTTGACTTCTGCTTTGCTTAGAGGGATCTGGACCTCTATTAGAGATGGTTTGAGTGATTGTTTAGCTATAATGTCCACTTTTTCAATACCCTCCACACCACAATGAGCAGGAACCCAAAGAAAGCTTACCTCTACTCCATTTTTGGTCAATGTATATAACTTGCATAGAATCTCCAATAAAATATCCTGTCTACTTTCTAATTTTTTTGATTTGATAGAGGTTAATACAGACAAACTGTCTGAACAAATTACAGCCTTTTTGACATTATTTTCTTCTATCCCAGATAATGCACTCAATATTTCCATTAATTCTGTTGTATACACTGATAAATGGTTTGATGTTCTTTTCCTGATACTGGTTTTGCAATGAGGAATGTAGACTGTGTGGCCAGAGCTAGGGTCTTTGGATCCATCTGTAAATATTACAAGTTCATTTCTAAAGTGCAGGTCTATATATGCTTATACTATCAGTTTGATTCCACAGTTAGACTTCCTTTTTAAAAGCTGTTGCGGGTTTATATCCACTGTATGTATTGTAAAGAGCCATGGAGGAACATCGGATAATGGAACTGTAGGGCTATATTCCATCTCGTGTAGATCATATTTTTGTGCTGTTGCAATATCCCTGATCCATCCAAAGCTATTATAATTTCAATTATTATGTTCCGAGCAGTCTTTTAATACAGCTTCAGCTGGATGTGAGTTGTTATGCCCCATGATGTTAACCCAGTAATGTAGCATTAGCTTTATTCTCCTAAGTCTTAATGGCATTTCCCCCATTTCGACTTGAGGAGCTGATACAGGTGATGTTCTGAATGCACCACTACTTATCCTGAGGGCCTGAGCTTGCTCAACATCCAGCATTTTTAAATTACTTTCTGCAGCTGACATGTATGCTACACATCCATAATCCAATGTAGCCCTCATTAGAGCTCCTGCCACTTGTTACCAATGCATCAGCTATTTAAAACTAGCTCTCATCCATGGTCATTGTTCACCCATCATCCACCAATTGCTCCTAATCTTCAATTACCTTGATCCCTCTGAATTTAGTTTCTCTTCTCTCTTGTTTTGTGGTTCGTTATTTTGCTGTTTATTATTAACATTATTGCTCACCACTAAATTATCTCCACTGCTCTGCATTTGGCTCCTCTCCATTTCTCAACAATGCCAGTGTGAAATACAAACGTTTGTACATTTGTTTTACTAGTTGTTGAAAAACCTACTTTTGGAATGGTTCTAAATCTACAAAAGATGTTCTTCAAAGGTTTGGAATCTCTTGGCTTCATTATTAACACTGTGTCCTGCATTAAGTTAAAGTTAAATCATAGTGGCATTGAGAAAAAGTTTGATTTAAATGAATATTATGCCGTAAATTAACACCATTCCACAGCTGTCAGTTTTTTGCTTAAATTTCTCAAGAATCTCATTAGAATAAACCCAACATTAAAAATAGCCATAATAGTACAAATGGGTATAATATTTTTCCAATAATGCACCAAATTCATTGAATCATTTCCATCTTTCAGGATGAAAGCTAAAGATTCTACTCAGTCATATCTCATTTATGTGCAACAATTACACATCAAAACAAAACCCAAATTGGAAACCTTTAATTTCTAATATTGTAAAACTGTCTTAAAAGAAACATAAGATACAGAGTAGATGTGTTTGAATTAAGAGACCAAAAATTATCAGAAAAAGTTCCAGAATTTTAAAATTTTAAGTGAACATTTTACACACAATATTTCTGTGTTAACTCTGCAGGAATAGTGATTCCATTCATTTCTGTAAAGATGAATTGTTGCCAGAACTCTTGATAAACTCTTGGAGATTTACCTTCTTTGAACCTATTGAGTACTCAACCATTTTCATTCTTTAGGATTTTACTTTTGTAATGTAAAAGCTTATTCACTTTTAGCAGTTTACAAATGTGTCTGAATTTTTTTGAAACATTATCGCATTTAACAGATGATCAGATGAATGGCCAGGTCAGTTGTTGACCTTTGTTTTCAGATGTCTGGGAGTGGAGATTGTTCAAGACTGCCATGAGACGGAATTTACATATGGATGATGAAGATTGTCAGAATGTCAGACTGCTGCAGAATGGTTCTTGCTTAGGAATCTACTCAATCCATCAGTCCTAATGAATAAGTGAGTGGTATGCCATTGACAAAGAATTCTGAGCCATTATAGTACACCAGGATACTTTATCAGATACCACTGTTCCAGTCTTTATGCTTTCAAGGTATATTTTGCAGTTAAGTGCCATCCATTTTACCTACCACGGGAGATTTCCATTAACATTTTGGTAGCAGTATACATTCCACCTCAGGCCAATGTCAATCAGGCTTTAGATAATCTGAGCATTGGGATCAAATTGCATGAAACAGTGCACCCGAATGCCTTTACCATCATTTTGGGGGATTTTAACCAGGCCAGTCTGAAAAAAATCACTAAACAATTACCAATAACAGATCACTTGCAATTCCAGAGGAAATAACCCATTTGAGTATTGTTACACCACCATCAAGAATGCCTACCGTGCTATTCCATGCCCTCACATCAAAGCTGTGATCACCTGGCTGTACTTCTACTCTCTGAGTATAGACAGAGACTGAAGACTGCAGCACCAGTAGTGAGGACCAAGGTCTGGACAAGGGAAACACAGGAGTGCTTACAGATCTCTTTGAATCGGTGGACTGGACCATATTCAGGGATTCATCTTTCAATCTGGATGAGTATGCTGCAGTTGTTACCGAATTCATTAAAACCTGTGTGGATGAGTGTGTGCCTACAAAGACTTCCTGTACAATCCCAAACCAAAAGCCATGGAGCAACCAGGCTATTTCAGGGTGAAGAGAGGATTTCGAATGAGTTCGGAGGCAACATCGGATGTTCAACAACTCTGGCAGGGTTTGCAAGACATTATTTCCTACAAAATAAAACCCAATATCTTGAAAGGCAGCATTGCTTCACTACCAGATGAATTCAATGCCTTTTATGCCGCTTTGAAACGGGGAATATAACTACAGCTATGAAGATCCCTGCTGCACCCAGTGACCCTGTGATCTCTGACTTGGAGGCCGATGTTAGGCTATCTTTAAAGAGGGTGAATCCTTGCAAGGTAGAAGGCCTCAATGGAGTACCTGGTAAGGCTCTGAAAACTTGTGCCAACCAACTGGTGGGAGTGTTCAAGGACATTTTCAACCTCTGACTGCTACGGGCAGAGTTCCCACTTGCCTCAGAAGGCAACAATTGTACCAGTGCCGAAGAAGAATCATGTGAGCTGCCTTAATGACTATCACCCAGTAGTATTCACATCTACAGTGTTAAAATACTTTGAGAGGTCGGACATGACTAGACTGAACTCCTGCTTCAGCAAGGATCTGGACCCACTGCAATTTGCCTATTGCAGATCTCAATTGCTCTTCACACGGCCTTAGACCATCTGGACGATACAAACACCTGTGTCAGGATGCTGTTCATTGACTATAGCTCAGCATTTAATACCATCATTCCCACAATCCTGATTGATAAGTTACAGAACCTGGGCCTCTGTACCTCTCTCTGCAATTGGACCCTTGACTTCCTAACCGAAGACCACAATCTGTGCGGATTGGTGATAACATATCCTCCTCACTGACGATCAACACTGGCACACCTCAGGGGTGTGTGCTTAGCCCACTGCTCTACTCTCTGTATATGCATGACTATGTGGCTAGGCATGGCTCAAATACCATCTATAAATTTGCTGATGATACAACCATTGTTGGTAGAATCTCAAATGGAGATGAGAGGGTGCACATGAGTGAGATATACCAACTAGTTGAGTGATGTTGCAGCAACAAAAACTTGAACTCAATATCAGTAAGACAAAAGAGCTGATTGTGGACTTCAGGAAGGGTAAGATGAAGGAACACCTACCAATCCTCACAGCAGGATCAGAAGTGGAGAGAGTGAGCAGTTTCAGGTTCCTGGGTGTCAAGATCTCTGAGGATCTAACCTGGTCCCAACATATTGATGTAGCTATAAAGAAGGCAAGACAGTGGCTATACTTTATCAGGAGCTTGAAGAGATTTGGCATGTCAACAATAAACTCAAAAACTTCTATATTTGTACTGTGGAGGTCATTCTGATAATCTGCATCACTGTCTGGTATGGAGGGGCTACTGTACAGGGCCGAAAGAAGCTGCAGAAGGCTGTAAATCTAGTCAGCTCCATCTTGGGCACTAGCCTACAAAGTACCCAGGACGTCTTCAGGGAGCGGTGTCTCAGAAAGGCAGTGTCCATTATTAAGGAGTCCCAGCACCCAGGGCATGCCCTTTTCTCACTGTTACCATCAAGTAGGAGATACAGAAGTTTGAAGGCACACTCTCAGCGATTCAGGAACAGCTTCTTCCCCTCTGCCATCCGATTCCTAAATGGACTTTGAACCCTTAAACACCACCTCACTTTTTAAATATATATTATTTGTTTTTGCACGATTTTTAATCTATTCAATATACATATGCTGTAACTGAATTATTCATTTATTATTATTGTCCTTCTATATTATGTATTGCATTGAACTGTTGCTGATAAATTAACAAATTTAATGTCACATGCTGGTGATAATAAACCTGATTCTGATTCTGATTCTATTTTGTTAAAAAATCCTATGTTCAGCAAATAATATTACTAAAATTGCAGAAGTTAATTCATTAACTATTTCATTCAGTTAATTTGCTGCTTTAAAAACTCAGATGTATTCCAATAATTTGTGTATAGGCTCGTTCTGTTTCATATTATCAGTTGGATAGTTTATCAGTTGCATAATGACGAGCAAATTGTCTTAATGGACAATTTCACTTTGAATAGTAATTTGATTCTTTTTAAGGAGGTGACCAACATAAAGGAATGGAGAATACCTGGCTGTTGGTGATGTTTCCAAAATGCTTTTGAGAAGGTTATGCTAAAGATTATTGGAAAAATAGAAGAGCATGAAACATTTGTAATTAGATGGGAAGTCTGAGACACACGGTAGGGATTCCAAGATAACAGTTATCAAATGGACATTGCTCATTTTGGAATAATGGGCCAGATCCACCCCTCCCCCCCAAACATTACTTAGGTGAATCTTTCTAATGTAGTTTTGGCAAGTTCCAAGTGTCTGATCTTCACTTAAAGTGATTACTTCTTATATAGTCATGTTTAAATCAGGAGGTGCTTCCTGACACTACACCAAATCCAGTAATAGTTAAGGTGACAATTCACCATTAGAAGAGTTCCAACCATGGAACGACATAGAGGTTAGTTTAAAATTTGCATGTGGCTTCTGGAATTGTTAGTCTTCCATTAAGTCTGAGCATGAAGGTATACTTTAACATAAATTATAAAAATATCTAAGGGCTTAAATAGTGGCCCTGATTGTTTATCTAGCTCAGCTTACTGATGAGGAAGTCTCTATACCCGAGGCAAGAACTGGGCATTGCAATCAGTGTTCACAATTCATGGACAACATTTTTGTTCCTTTCCTGAGCTCAGTCCACTCTAATTTTCATCCTGTGATATCTACTGGAATACTAGGACAGGAATGATTTCAATTATAATGTCAGTGATTGAATAGATCATCAAAACCTACAAATGAACAATGACTATATGGTAAACACCGTATCCCTATATTGTTAACACTTTGAAGTTGGCACTGGGGGAAAAATAATTTCTGCATAACTTTTGATTCAGAGTGTTCAAATATATTCATTTTTAAAGAAAGTAAAGACAGGTACTACTTAATAAAATATAACAATTCAATTGGAACATAAATCAACCCTGACCAAACTAAAAGCTGTTAGTGTAGATCTATAGTTGAACTGGGAAATAACAGCCAGAGGCAAACACGGATGAAGCAAACTAACCAGAACAACTTGCATGTACCTGTGTGTGAACAATAAACACACTGTGCAAACTTACGTAAGATAAATAAATGTACAAGGACAGATGTTATATAACAAGATTCCACAAGACTGTCTCCTTGCATCCATCCCATCTGCTCTGCTACTGTTTCATCATGCACACACTGCATGGAACAATATTGCCTTCCTGTTCAACCAGCTGTCTAAATATCATAGGCAAATGCAAGTAAGGATTATAGATCGATACATGTAGTTGCGTTTAATAAGTCCATTCAATACAAGGCTTAGATAAGTAAATTATCTTAATGTGATTATGTAATAATTTTGTATTTTAACTTATACTTACAAAAGCAGAAAGAAAAAAAGCACTTTTATTAATAACACAACTCAAGGGAGAGTTGCTTAGGAGGATGATGGTGCCTAACAGCGACTCCCTTGTTTGCATCTTTGGAAACAGCCCTACTTCTATCTTAGACATCTCTTTTTTCTCCCTTTCAAGGTTCTTTTGAAGACCCTGACTTCGGCTCTTTGTGGAAATGGGTCCTGCTCTCAGGGCCTCGTGACCGGCCGCTTTTCGATATGCCAAGGATGCAGCCTGGAAGACTAGCGTGCCTTCAGGGTGCTGGATTTTCGTGGCTCTGGAGATGGACTGAATCAAGGCTGGTGCTGCCGCCTGATGTGTTGTGGGAGTACACAGAAGATTGAAAACAATGAGCTGGCTGCTGGCTGGGTGCCCTCAAGTTCTTTGGGCACAGAACTCAGAAAAAGAGATGCAACAGACTTCCAACATCTTAATTCAGCGAGTTGTTTGTTATGTCTCCCCTCTCGCTGTGAAATGGGCACACCTCTTTTTCCCTTATTAGGGAGAGAGAGAGAGAGCCTATGGTATGCCAAATACAAGGTGAGCGGGTAGTCTTTGGGGTTCTGTGTCTTTACTGAAGCTTCGCTGCACACTTCGGTGCTCAGGTATTGCTTTGCTGCTGCTAATGCGTGAGGGGGGGCTGGGGAGGGAGGCTTTGGGGTTCTAACATTTAACTGTCATTTATTCTTTGGGATGCTCCTCTGTTTTCGTGGATGTTTGCAAAGAGTTTCAGGATGTATATTGTATACATTTCTCTGACATTACATGTCCTATTGAAACCTACTGAAAAACCAATAGCATTCAAACTTTAAAAAATCAGCTTTCTATTCTGAATAAAATAGAAAAACATAAAAAAAAATTCAAGAGTCCTCCTTATGACAGCGTACAATGCGATGGCATTGGGGTTGCAAACTGCAAAGTTCTAAACTGAAAAAAGACCTTCAGCCATGTGGGATAGAAATAGCCTGGAGTCCTCTCACTAATGGGAGGTTATACTGTAACTACACAATTCTCACTTCCCTGTTTATTCTCCGTAGTGAGTTTAGCTGCTAATACCCGTTATTTGAGTGGTAGGTCTCCTCTCCCTACCAAGGATTAGATACTTCCAGCTAACATAGTTTAAAACGCACTTTAAAATACAGCCTCAACATCCCAGTACTCCTCTTTCACAGTCAGCAGTGAGTGCAGATGGCCGAGTGTCGACCCCAGCGTCAGTCAGTAGTACAGACACAAATTCTCAACAGACTGCTCCTGAAGCACCAATGTCTGATGTCCAGATGGAAGAGAAACAAGAAGAGATGAAGAAACTGAGCCAAAAACTGTGGAACTAAAACAAGAAATTAAATGAGGTGTATTTATTTACAGTGATATATGTCTGTAGATACTTATTCAGGAGAGGATATTGAGTGACTGTCTGTTGATTTGGACAATATAGCTAAGCTGTTGGAACAGTGGAGTCAAAGGCAGAAGTTGTTGGTCAGGACAGGTGAGGTATGCTTGGACACACCTTGCGGTTACCAAGGAAGTGACCATTGTAATGGTCTAGAGTAGGGGTTCCCAACCTTGGTTCCATGAACCTCTTGCGTAATGGTAAGGTTCCATGGCATAAAAAGTTGGGAATCCTTGCTCTAGATCATAATAGTTTTGATAGTTAGATTCAAGGTTTTTGCTTCCTTATTATGATAAAGTTGTTTCCTTTGTTCTGTGGCTTTATGCTTCTATTTTAATTTTAGTAACTGTTGTATAATTATTCAATTTTATAAAGACATGTAGGCACTGTGGTGGTTCTTTGATGCTATTTCAGTCATGCTAACTGGGATTTTTATATATGGAAGCAAGTTTTGTGATCTAAAAGCTGTTCATTGACCATTTGTCTTCCTGAAAAATGTACGCGATAGTTTCAATATAAATTTAGTAATCTCATGTTCACAGTTCTTTACTTTCAATCACTACTGAAATCAATTGCTCATACCATAATCTAGACATTAATATTTTCTTGTCCAGCCCAGCTTTGTTTTCTGTCGTGTTCTCCTAGTTCAGTTTATTTTTTATTTCAAGTTTTTACACCCTCTAATCCCAGTTTAACTTTCAGGTTCACTTCTGCTTCGTCTAGCTTAGTATCTCATGTAACACATTTCAGCAATTTATTGGTTGCAGATGGGAAACATAAACACATTAGACACAGCCAGATGCTTCAGCAAAATAAGAATGCTTGGCAGTCTGATTAGTTTTGGACTGATTGCGTGCCTTTTCTCAGGTGCAGCACTTCAGGTCAGGCCAATCCCTGCAGGACAAGTGCTTAGTATCTAAACAAATTTGGCATCTGTAAAATTAAACAAATAGTTAGGAAACTAACTATCACAAATGTAACTCAAATTTGTACTTCATAGTCTACAAACGGAGTTGCACTGCATGGTTTTTCTGGCTATGAATTTATTTCAAGATGCCTGCTACCACTCACAGAACTCTGACCGGGTTCTTCATCTCCACAGCCATTCTTCACCTCCTATCTCCTACTTCTAGCATTGTTCTCCAGTATCCAAGAGTTAGTCTTTGAAGTTTAACTCCCACCTTTCTCCTAGATCCCGACAGAATTTCCAATACCCTACTCTCGAGCCCTAATTAGTGTTCCAACCAATTATGAATGTCAAAAATGGATACCCAACCCTTAACCTGCTCTCTTGCAGGATTACTGAATCCAAACTACTGACTTTAAATGCTATTTTTCATTTAACATTCTGAAACTAAAGTTCAGGCAAGCCTTTCAGAATCACTCCGTGCCTTGGACTTCAGGCACTACTGAATTTATTGTGATGGGCCCATGACTAAACTTCTGTAGATTTTCACTTACTGGAGTGAGACTACCAGCGATTCAGATTCCATTCCTGTTGCTTCTTGGAAGGAGTTTGCATGGTCACCCCATGACCACATGGGTTTCCTCCCACAGTCCAAACATATACTGGTTGGTAGTTTAACTGGGTATGGTAAATTTTCTCATTTTTAGGCTAAGATTAAATTGGGGGATTGCTGGGTGGCGCTGCTCAAAGGACCTATTCCATGCCGTATCTCAATAAATAAAAAAAGGATGAGGAAAAATAACTTTAGCCAGAGGTTGGTGAATCTGTGGAATTCACTGCCACAGATAGCTGTGCAGGACAGTCACTAGGTATATTTAAGGTTCTTAATTAATCAGGGAGTCAGTGGTTATGGGAAGAAGGCATGAGAATAGGGTTGAGAGGGAGCGTAAATCAGCCATGATGGAATGACAGAACTGACTTGATGGGCCAAATGGGCTAATCCTGGTCCTATGTCTTATGGTCTTGCATACAGGAGTCAAAGCCTCAAGGAGGCAACAGCTAATATCAAGGATCCCAACCATTCAGGTTATGTGATCTGTTTAGTTTGGCTTCACTTGCCAAATGCTTCTAGCAACTATGTTTTCATTTCAGCCTTCCAGCATCCACAGGATTTTGATCTTTAACTGGATGAACCTCTAGTCTTACATTTTAAATTTTCCCAATCTCAACTTCTGTAGTTGCACCCCATATACTTGTGTAATGATCAATAGAAGTTATTGCAATAATCATATTATTTGCCTGAATTAATGTATTAAGGTTATGGATGTACCCCTACATTTCTCTCTTCAGCAGTATATCTCCTTTTATTCTTTCTCTCACTTGGTATTATTTTTCTGATACATCATTTCTTGGTGTTATTGCTAAGGTAAAGATCTAGAATTCCCTTTAATCCATTCCTCAGTATCTTCCACTATGCCTAGAAGATCAACCTTATCCACCACATTTTTGATTAAGCCTATTCCTTAAGATTAACTTTTAACCACACCTCCATCCATATCATTACTTTCACTTTTTCATCCTTGTGCTCCCATTGTCAGATCATCAATCATTCTCCTGTTTTCTATTGCCCACCAGGATAACCATTGTGATATAAAGGTTGGCTGGATAGATATTTTATTCTGATTTTCCTTCTACATTCACATTTCTCAGTTTTAACAACCACTCTAAAATTTATGTTCCTCTGCTTAATTACTTCCCTACCATTCCCTCAGCAAGATTTCCTCTATGAATGCGTCAAGCTCACCAACATCTGCTAACACCACAGTCTACATAAATTACGACCATCCTTTAGTTCACCATTCTTTATGGATTGTTGTAAAGATGTTCATCAATCAATTTAATTTTCAATCACTTCCTTATCTCCCTTTCTATCCACATCCTCAGGCCTTCATCTAACTATTGAAAAACATTTCTACAGCTCACTCAATTTAACTTTTAGAATCTAAAACTTAAAACACTGTTTTGTTTTTGCTGAACAATAATTAGATCTGTCTCTTCCCATTCTCAGCTCCATTAAAGTTCCCATTCAGGATGTAGTCAGTTCCACCTTTTTACAAGATCAGATGGTGATAATTATGATCATAAGACATTATTTTTGGCTGTATTATAACTAAACTTGCAAAAATTAATAGGCTTATTTAGTTCAAATGTGATTTTTTTCCCTTAACTTTCCCAGCTACATTGCTTTCCACACCCCTACCTCATCATTAAATTTTTGACTCATTTGTTACTTTTAATGGACTTGTCTTCGTCATCATCGATTTCTGTATAACTGAAGATAAAATATTAGGATGTTACTTGATACCTTCCATTTTTAATAAACAAAAGATAATGCATTATAAATGGGAAAATATTGACTGCTAGTTTCCTTTGCCTTTTTTCTGTTTCTCTTAACAATCTATCCAATTTTTTTTCTGTAACCTCATCCTGTCCTTCCATCTAAAGAGGCTTGATAAATTCCAGCTTGCCCTGTCCATTATTAATCACAATTATCTTGCTGATCATAGAATTATTGCATTTAAAATCGAGTCATTATGGCAAAGCTTTTTCTAATGTTATTGCATTTTCTTTGCATCACCTCTTTAATGTTGTATAGCTATATATCAACTCTCATACACTTTGGATATCTGCCTTACCAGTTTTAACATCATCCTGTATTCATCTTACCTATACTAAAATAATCTGAGACTACATTGAAACTATCATCTGCAATTTCATCATAATGTCTTCACTTTTCCATTGGAAACTCCACCTTCTGCAAATCCACTTAAAACACTTTGCCCACATTTTAAAATTACTTTCTTCATTATTTCAAAAATGTAAAACATGGCCATGTAGAAGTTGCTATTTAAGGCAAGCTGATTTTATTGCTCTTTATTCATCTGACGTAATCACTGAAGGCTCCTATTTTCTTTGTATTTGATATTGTATAATTGATTCTAGTCTCTGCGGCTGCTAAAAGCATTACATCTTATTAAACAGGGCACTTATCATTTATTTTGTTAACCCTTTCTCTGAAAATGCCTTGATGGTTTAAGGTGAATAATGACTGGTCTGATTCAGGTTGAGTTTATTGTCATATGCACAAGTAAGATGAGGTACAATAAAAAGAATTGCCTGCAGCATGTTGGCTCAGACAACAAAAGGGATGTACCTTTTATATAAGCTACACAATACAGTGAAAAAAGACTGCAAAACAAGGCATTAGTGCAGGGAAAATATCTGCGGTAGTGCAAGATGTGATCTACAGTCCTTCATTGCTATGGTAGGATTCAGGTTGTGCAGGCCAGATTGGACTGCACAACCTGATGGACTTTCTGCTACCATTTTCATTTATGCAGCCTTTTAATAGCAGACTTGCTTCAAACTCAAATACATGCAGATGAGTCCAGTCTTCACAAAACCTGATGTTCTACAGCCATATTCTAATTGAGCCCTTGGCCTAGCTTTGATCGCACATCAAAGGTAAAGAAGGGACTGAGGAGAGCTAGAAAGGGACATGATAAGGCCTTGGTGAGTAGGATGAAGGAAGCAAGTATGTGAAGGACAGGATGACTAGAGTGAGGGTAGGACTGTTCTGTGTTAAAGAGGAAATGTATATGGAGGAGTAGGAGGTGGGGGAGGGAGTCCATCATGACTATTCTGCTTCAGTGCTCACAAATAAATAGGGACTTTGATGAATGAATGGTCAACATTAATCTAAAGGTTAACATGCTGGACCATGCTGAGGTTAAGAAAGAACTTCTGAAAACCATTAGGATCATTATGTCCCCAAGCCAGATGGGATATTCCCCAGGTTGCTATGGGAAGTGAGGGAGGAGATTGCTAGGATGTTGATGATGATCTTTGCATCCTCCCTGGCCACAGGAGTGGCATCAGAAGATAGAACGATGGTAAGTGTTGTTCTGTTTTTCAAGAAAAATAATAGGGATAATCCAGGGAATTAGAGACCGTTGAGTCTTAGGTTAGAGCTGGGCGAACTATTGGAGTGGATCTTTAGGGACAAGATTTATGAGTATTTGGAGAATCATAGTTTTATTAGGGATGGTTAGCATAACTTTGAGGAGTAATTCAATCCTCAAAGCCTAATTGAGTTTTCTGAGGAAGAGACCAAACAAGTTGCAGGTAGGGCAGTGAATTTGATGTATATGAATGTTAGTAAGACATTTGACAATTTTCATCCAGAAAGTCATGAGGCACGAGATCCACGTAAGCTTGGTGGCAGGGATTCATAATTGGCTTTCCCACAGAATGCAAAGAGTGGTAGCAGATGAAGTCTGTTCTGCCTGGAGGTTAGTAATTATTGGTGTTCCACAAGGATCTGTTCTGCATCCCCAGCTCTTTGTGATTATTATAAATGTTTTACACAAGGAAGTGTAATGGAATGTGTATCTGCAGATGACACAAAAGTTGGCAAAGTCGTGGATACTGTCGAAGGTTGTAGTAGGTTAGTATGAGATATAGACAGGATAGAGATCTAGGTGAAGAAGTGGTAGATGGAGTATCCTGGAAAGTTATATGTGATACATTTTGGAAGAACAGAAGTTAAGGCAGAGCACAAGGCAAGAATCTTAGCTGTGTGTAAGAACAGAGGGATCTGGAGATCTAAATCTGTAGATTCTTTCAAATTGCCATGAAAGTGATGGGATAGCTAAGAAGGCATATGGTGTGCTGCCCTTCATTATTAGAGGCATTGTGTTCAAGAGCCAGGACGTAGTGTTGCAGCTCTATAAAACTCTGGTTAGCCAACACTCAGAGAATTATGCTCAGTTCTGACCACCTCATTAAAGGATGTGGAAGCTTAAAGAGGTGTAGAGGAGACCTACAAGAATGTTGCCTCGATTAGAGAATGATGTCTTATGAGGAAAGGTTGCACAAGCTAAGACTTTCCTGGTTTGGAGTGACGGAGAATGAGATGCAACTTGGTAGAGGTGTACAAGATTATGAGAGGAATATATAGAATGACAGCCAGCGGCTTTTTCCCAAGATGGCAAAGGCCAGTAAGAACCAAAGGATACCTGTTCAATGTCAGTGGAGAAAAGTTTAGGGGGAATGTCAGAAGTAGATTTTTTTGTACACAGAGAGATAGATGCCTGGAATGCACTGCTCACTTGATAGTAGACAATTGTACAAGTCGGAACACAAGACCATAAGGCACTTTAAGGATCAAAATCAGGGCATTCAGCCCATTGAGTTTTCTCGACCATTCCATCATGGCTGATTTATCCTCCCTCTCATCCCCACTCTCCTGCCTTTACACCTTAACCTTTGAAGCCCTTACAAATCAAGAACCTATCAATTTCTGCTTTAAATATACCCAATAATTTGGCCTCCACAGACATCTGCAGCATTAAATTCCACTGATTCACCACCCTCTGGTCCTAGATGCCCCCACTATAGGAAACATCCACTCCAAGTCCACTCTTTCTAGGCTTTCCAATATTCACTAGATAAGAACTTCAATTTAAGAAATAATAAAGACACCTCTTAGCTGGTCTGCATACTCCCTCAATACGTGCTGAGTTATGCTGTCCGGCCTGCAGAAGGACTTAGACAAGTTAAGAAAATGCTCACGTGAGTGACAACTGAAATACAGTGTCAGAAAATGCATGGTCATGCACATTGGTAGTAGAAATAAATGTGCAACTATTTTCTAAATGAGGAGAAAATTCAAAAGTCCTTGTCCAAAACATCCTAAAGGTTAACTTGCAGGTAGAGTTGGTGGTGAGGAAGGTAAATGCAATATTAACATTCCTTTCAAGAGGACTAGAATACAAAAACAGGGATGTGATACTGTGGCTTTATAAGACACCACTGAGGCCACACCTTCAGTATTGTTAACAGTTTTGGGCTCCTCATCTAAGAAAAGATGTGCTGGCATTGGAAAGGGTTCAGAGGAGGTTCACAGGATGATTCTGTGAATGAAAGGGTTATCATAAAAGCAATGTTTGATAGGTCTGTTTTTTGTACTCACTGGAGTTCAGAAGGATGAGAGGGATCTCATTGAAATCTTTCAAATGTTGAAAGGCCTAGACAGAGTAGATATGGAAAGGATGTTTCCCATGGTGGGGGAGTCTAGGGCAAGCGGGCATAGCCTCGGGTGTCCATTTAAAATAGATGTGTGGATACATTTCTTTAGCCAAAGGGTGGTGAATTTGTGGAAGATATTACCACAGGCAGCTGTGGAGGCCAGGTCGTTGGATGTATTTAAGGCAGAGATTGATAGGTTCTTGACTGGACATGACATCAAAGGTTAGGGGTAGAATGATGGGGAATGGGGCTGAGGAGGGGGGAAAAAAAGGAGCAGACTCGATGGGCCAAAAGGCCTAATTCTGCTCCTATGACTTATGGTCTTACAGTCTTATCTCAGTTTGTTAGAAGGGGAAAACAGCTTTGTACAGTATTTATGAATTCAGGGCATGGATGTGTGTGAATGCAATTAGTTCTGTAATATGATTCATTTAGTATTTCTGATGGCGACCATAACAAATCAGGCTTGACAAATTATAGATATGAAACAATAACACTGATTTAGTGCATGATGTTGAATGCAATGGACAGTCAGGTCTGGCCATTGAACACTGAATAATCAAGTTAGCCCACAGAAGACTGGAAAGTCAAATCAGATTATAGCAGACAGGGAAAACTAAGTTATATGCATTTTAAAAGTATATTAACAACATCACAGTACTCACTATTTGTTCTGTATCTCTTTAAACCTGCCTGGATAAACATGTGAACTTGAACCTGAGTTAGCATATTTGATCCTTCTAGGTCCTTTTTGTCTGATTTACTCAGCCGTTTGGACAAACTGTATTTGGTTTGACTCCAGCTGAAGAAGTTTCCCTTTCTTCCCCCAATTCCCCCAAGCGTGAATGCCACGTTTACCCATTTTGTTTATTAATGTCACAAGGAACTTTATAGGTGAGCTGGTAAACAAAAATTGATGATAACCCAGGTAAGGCTTAGTAGATAAAGCAGATAATGTTTATGAATGTCTTAAAGCCGGAATAATAGGTAGAAAGGGTAGATGGAGAGAGTCCCGGAGCAAATGGACTAGACAATATAAAGCATATCCACCAAAGCCTTAACATTTCAAAGTCTGGGCACACTAATTCTGGCTTCAAGGGTCTAAGTGACATGAAAACGGATTTTTTTTTTGAATAGCAATGTGGAGCCAGCCAAGAATGAAGTCTTTTCTGTCCAGAACTTCTCAATGAACATTATAATTCAGACCTGTGAGAAGGAAAATCACTGCTTCCATTACAGCATTTGTGTGTATGTGTGTATATATATAACTCACAAACCTTGTTAACTACAAAGATAATGTTTACATCATCTTCTGCAATAATAGATTCTTAGTTGAAAATCCATTTTACTTCAGTGAGGTAAATCGGAATATTCTGAAAATGCTTAAAAATGACACTGAAGTTTTGCATACATCAAGTATCTGAATGCTATTAATATTTAAATTCAATAAATAGTGCCTTGATTGTCCATTTGACAGTTTATATTATAATGATAATCACCATGCTTATTAGATGGAGTGTGAATTACAATCAGCCTTTCAAGCCTCAAGAAAAAAAACATTTATTCATTAGCATGGTAACTTGTAATTGCTTGTTGCATCTTAGAATCTAATCATTTGTATTCAAGCACAGATTTATAAATATAAACATGAGTCTAATGCACACTCATCACACTCCAAGTGTCACATTTTATGCAGTCAAAACTATTAAAAGCCAATTATTCATAGGATTTTATTACTTTCATAATTTAGCTTTGCCACAGGGTAGACAGAAACAAGGATTTACAGGCAATTGGCAAGTTGAAAAAGTTCCTACAGCAATGAATGCCTATTAAATTGGGGGGGTTCCTTATTTAAACCTTGGTTGGTATGGTTGGTTGATAATGTTGATGAATGTCATAAGCTGAATTAATCGGTGGAAAAGAACAGGAAGAAATTTATAAAAGGAGGTTTACCTTGAGGCTGGTTTTATATCCGTCTTGTGAGTTCATTAAAGAGGGCAGAGAGCCCATCTTTTTTCAGAAGTTGCAGAAGCCTGTAGTCTTCATATGTTCTTGTTCAGAGTTAATTCTGATTTAATACTCATTTTAATTTTAAGAATTAAGGTCTTAATGTTTAAGAATAGTCATCCAAACTATCAATGAATGGAAGCCAATAATGAAGCCATATTCCTTCATGACTCTCCTCATTGGAAGTGAAAACATCATACGAAGCTACCAACTTGAATATAATTTAAACTGAACATCCATGTTCCTGTACTTTCCATTAAATTGCATTAATTGAAATAATGTTCAATTTCCTAACTATATGTAAGTGTATATTGCTTTTAATAATAAACATGATACATGTGCATTCATGTATAAACTGGTGCTTTTAAATTCTTCATGATGAAAACATCATAATTAGAAATTAATGCTAACTAATGCTATAGATCACTGAGCAAAACAAGATGCTGTTTGCAATTATCAATTATTATTTGTTGCATATAAGCACATCATTTTTCAGAATTAGAAATACTATTTATCCACCTCATTTCTTTAATGTTATTGTTTTCCACTGTGCCAGACTCTCATGTTTCTCATTTTTATATCTTTCTAAAAACACAACAAAGTAACAGACTGTCTCTATAAACTCCTTCATGAGCCACTAATTCTAAAATCACACAGCATGAATGATGATATTGAAAATGTAGGTTGAGTTTTTTTCACCCTCTTAGTTCCTCGTTTTCTTAACTGGCTCTCCTTTATCCTCAGGAATACTGTCCTCCTTCATCCTATCATCCAACGCTATCTGCCACTGAATGCAATCTAAAACTAAAAGCTTTCTAAACTCCAAAATTTCCAAACTGTTATAAATCTTTAACACTGACTGTCATTATAACTGTTATATTTTAATGAAATTTCACTTTATGCAAAATTTGCACTAATTCTAATTCAAAAGACAATTTTTTCATCATTAATAATTAACTTCCCTCACTAGTGACATGTAAATTGTTGGCTTTTAGAATCAAACAAATCATTTAATGCACATCCAGCTTCTTCACACCTACATGTACGTTTTTATACTGCTTGATAAGCTATTTTAAAAAAATAGAAAATTGTCCGTAATTACTGCCTTGTAAAATCAAAGGCTTTGATGACATTTTGAAATGTCAAGATTGGCTAATTGCACTCAGTATGAAGAAAGCTGGAGAGTGTGTATCCTAGCATGCTGGCGTGCCTGAATGCATCTGCAGTTTCCATCATTTAGTCAGCAGCCTCAAGGTCATTGATGACAGAGTGAAGGTAGAATGATAAACAGCCTCGTGTGCTATCAAGAAGCGAGCATTAGTGCCTAATGTATCTCGCAGATCATCTACCTTTTTTGCTTAAGTGTCAAAAATATCCCCAGTTATTTACGTTTCATTTAAGGCCATGCTAAAGTAAATAGTTAAAGGTTTTGCAAAAGACAATTAATCTCCAAGTTATTCCAAATGCCTTTCAAAATTATAAGAGAAGGACCTTTATTATGCAATACAAACAGCGTGCCATGACCATATAGCTAAATATGTGGACTTCTTAAGAATTAGCTTATTTCACATTCTAACAAAACATTAATAGTTGTGAGATTATAATGGGAGCATAAACTATTAATGCTACAACTGCAGCAGTCTGGATGATCTCATTTTATCTTAAAGAAAGAAACTCATTCACTTTTGCTGTTCTGCTCTGGGAATTGAGATACTCCCATATGTCCTTGATGCTTGCAACTAATCTGTAAATAGTAGATGTTAATAATACATTGTGAATGAAGTGAATGTGTGGCTGAGTGCTTTAGATAGTATAAAGCTTTAAATACTTTAAAAACAGTCTTTGTGATAAGCACTGTAACAGAGGACCACTCCCCTTTGAGCAGGGACTTGAATTACAGAGCATCATACTGTCACTGCTTAATTGTAAGGCAGTAACACTACAATAAATGTTTTTTCTCTGTAATATCTTCAACCTAAAAGCATGGAATTAGAACCATAATTTAGCTTTGTTTGCTAAAGAAAGAAAATCTTAAATGCAACTGTTTACTATTGGCAAATGCACATTGTTTCAAACATATAGTAATTGATTAATGATGTATGTTTAATGATCAGTAAGTTAGGCAAGAGTTTGATAACCTAAAATTTAGTAGGAAAGGAAATACTGAATCACTGATTTTACTTTCATACAGGAATAAAAAAATTCACATTTTATTTGTACAAAATGATGCATTTCAGAAAGTCTAGTGAGGATATGACATACACAGTACAAGACAAAGCACTTAGGAGTGAGAAAGAACGGAGTCAGCTTGGGATAACAGAGATCCCTGTGAATGACAGCTGGATAGGCTGGTAAAGAAGGCATGTGGCATTGTTGCTTCATCGGGCAGAATATAGAATACTAGCGTATTGTGGGCAGATTTGGTTGTCACACTGTAACGACGACATGAGCGCACTGCAGAAAGTGCAAAGGAGGTTCAGCAGGATGTTGCCTTAAATGGAGCACATTAGTCATGGGGAGAGTTTGGAAAGGCTGGTTTGTTTGCCCTGGATTGAAGGAGCTTGATGAGTGACCTGACAGATATATATACAATTCTGAAAGGTATAAAAAGTTAATATATATTTTTTTCCCCCTCAGAGAGCTTCCAGGGCATTATTTTATTTTTACATAGAGGGTGGCTGATATCTGGAACAAGCTGCTAGTAGTAGGTAGCTGTTGGTCCCGGGGATCATGGGTTTGCGACTCTAGTGGACTGTGTCCTCTCCAGGGCTCATGCCTGGGTGGGAAGATTTGAGGAACCGCCTGTTGCCCACGCAGTGGGCTCCCCCTCTCCACATCACTGATGTAGTCCAAGGGAAGGTCAAACGCCGATACAGCTTGGCACCAGTGTAGGCGGTAAAGACATATACAATTGTAATATTTTAGAGATATACTGAGGCATTTGAACAACTGAGCCGCTCGAAGGTATTGACATAACTCAAGAAAATGAGATTAATTTAGATCAGTATAACTGTTTATCATTGTAGTGGGCTGAATTGCTTATAGTTCTTGCCACTGCCTGTAAGGACATTGCATGGTTTCCCTGTGATCACGTGGGCTTCCCCCATTTCCTCCCATAGTCCAAAGATGTACTGGTTGGTAGGTTAACTGCGCATTGTAAATTGTCCTGTGATTAGGCTAGGATTAAATTGGGAGCTTGCTGGGTGGTGCAGCTTGAGAGGTCGTAAGGGCCTATTCCTTACTGTACGGCAATACATAAATATGCTTTATAACTGTAAAATATTACTTCAGCATCTGCTTCATGTTGTAATATTTAATTTCCCGCCTATGCAAAGTAATGGAACCTTTCTACCTGTGATATGCAGCAGTTTTGCACTTTGCTGTGGTTTTAGCTTTGAACACAGTCTTAAACTCTGACCTAATCAACTATTTACACACAGTTATTCAAAATAGCTCAAAGAAAAAAAACATTTGAAGGGTGACTGATTTAGGACTTTGTATGTTTATCCAATTAACAACAACCAGTTTCTAACCCAGCTTTTCCAGAAGATGACATATGGTCTTGATTCCCGATGTGGGAAATTGGCTAATTATAATTACAAAAAAAATTATTCATACCTCACATTACTAATGAATACCTAAAGCATAAATGACAATTCCATTGTTAGATATTTTTGTATTAGATATTTCCTTTACCTCAGAGTCAATATAAACAGATCTCGAGAGCATTTTCCTTTTCTAATATCTAACACAACACAGGAATTATAATTGATTGGTGTGCAACCTTATATATGTTGACATGTTGTCCTCCACTTCACAAATTGACTAGTCTTAAGTGAATGATTCCAAATGTTCTGATTGCAGGAGCCTGCAAGGACATTCCATTGTGTTACTGTTTCTCTGGAAAATTGTGTCCTTCAAATGCTACCTCATGCCTACAACCATATTAATTTCTGAAAATCCATTGTCTCAAAGTTTTGCAATCATGTTAATGTGAATTAATTTTTATTATGCTTTATTAATTAAGTCTGTTTTCCTTTGGGTTGTTGAAAAGCAACCCAAAGATTACTGCTCGGTGTCTGCACTACCAAGAATATGGCATTTCAAGTATTAGAAATAGTGCAAGCATATAAAATGTGCACAGGTAGACCCAGTAAAGCCTCAAAAGGCACAAATTGCATCAAATTGCAGGGAGGACACCGAACATTTATAAACTCAGAGGTGAGGTTGGTACCCATGAAGAACAGAAATTTGGCACAATCCGGAGCAAAAAAAAATTCTATCTTGGAGATGTGACTGAATACTTCAGTCTTGCTTTCCTCAAAATTTGATGATGATGTGGTATGTTACAGATGACTTCAAATGCATAATTTTATAAAAAATGCATTTTGATTCAAAGCAAGTAAAATCATGCTTTTCACCAGATTCTGCCCTTCTTCTATAACCTATCAAGTTATGATGACTGCTTGGCAATGAACAAGAGTAGGTCGCATCTTGTATCTGAATGGATTTGGGAAATCCTTAAACTGACAAGTCTCGGCCCAAAGCATCGCCTGTTTATTCCTGTCTGTAGATGCTGCCTGACTTGCTGAGTTCCTCCAGCAGTTTATGTTGTTAATCTGGATTCCCAGCATCTACAGAGTCTCTGGTGTCTGTGATGACAAGCTGATTTCCATTACAGAGCTCAGAAATGAAACTTCCAGCCCCCTGAATCTTCGCCACCTATTTGTACTATCACTTACACCTTTCCCATTTTTTTTCTCACAATACTCCCATCTACTTCCCACAGATTTTACCACTCAAATGTACACCAAAGCCAATTCACCTACCAACCTGAACATCTTTGGAATGCAGTGGAAACCGGGGCACTTGAAAGAAACCCACACTCACAGGGAGAGCACACTTTCACATGAGGTACTGGAGGTTAAGAGACATCAGCTCTACAAGAGATGCACTGTACTGTCCTATTTAATTTTAATCCCATTCTCCTAAATTTCTCTATAAACTACTCTCTGTCACATTCCCATGAACTCTAAATTCACCTGGTATCCACTAACAGTTGGGGCATTTTATAGAAGTCTGTTAAATCACTAGCAGGTATGTGTTTAGAATGTGGGAGGAGAGTGGGACAGCCAGAATAAACTTGCATGATCATAGGAAGAAGAGCTCCACACTGACAACACTTCAGAATTGAAACTGGGCTTTGGAACTGTGAAGCAACAAGACTAACTACCCTGTCACCATCAATTATTTATTGTAATATTCCTATTCTTCTGTTTTAACACTTAAAAGTACCATGGTATACTGGTGGCACAGTACTTATCCAGAGACCTGGATTAAATATCCAAAGATGTGTTCAAATCCTACCATAGCAGCTGTAGAGTTAATAATCTGGGATATGAAACAACTAGTTCTATTAATTATGAACATGAAAGCCACTGAACAGTTGCAGAAACCACCTAGTGCATGGATAATCTTCAGTGGAGAAACCTAACATCTCTTTGTGATCTGGGTCCATACGTGCTACGCCACTGATACACAAATTGCCTCTGAAATGGATGAACAAGCTATTGAATTATAGGTTTCTCACCACCATTTTCTGAAGGATCTATTTGGTTTGATGAATAAAGGTTGGCCAGAAAACAAATAATTTACCCATCATTAAGCAGATTAAACTAATGGAGGAAGGGAAAGTCTGGGGTCTGTGGTTTGAAAAAACAGTTTCAAGCCACTGGACCACCTACCAAGCCTTTAAATTTGAAACAGCAGCATTTGGTCCCATGGTTGAAATCACAAATGAAAGTGGTTGGAGGTGGTGGTGGTGGTGGGCAAAGGGGCAATTAACATACCAAAGTCATGTTCCATGCACAGCAGAAGGGGGTGCAGAGTTATTCTTCAGAGTTAAGTCCAGATCATTGCAAAACATAAACACCTATGCTCTCAGAGCAATTTGTTCATACATGGCATTGTATGTGCAATTGAGTCAGGTACTACGTGATTCACAATAACAGGTCCAAGATGAGATCTACCAACTTACTGAAATAATTCAGACTGGGGTTTCCAAACTTCCCTAGCAAGGCGTTGACTTCTCTCAATTCAGATCATAAGCCTTCTCAATTCAACATTACCTTGCAGTTCTACTCTACTAGTACCCGTCTCCCTACCAAAACTCCCATCTCCAGCCTCCTCCCCTTCCTTTCAAGACTCCCATCTTCGAGCGTTTTTCTCCCAGCTGTGCCCCAACCTCATGATTCTCATGGTAATTTCACTGAAGCACCCCATTCCCAACCCTTCAAATTTTAAGCCTTCCTTTCTAGCAGGAGTTTACTCACCAGAACTAACATCAAATGTGCTTTGTACAGCAAATAGAATTGTGCTTATGTACAGATTTATGAAGAGATTAAAGTTCAAGAGACACAGCACGGGGGAAAGTTTTCTCATCCAGGAAAAAGATTAAAAGGGTCCACCATGAAATAAAATGATCACTGAATAAATTGAGCAAAGTCAGAACAATATTGAGGATATACATACTTTCAGTGTCATAGCGATGCAGTATGCAACTTGGAGATCTGGGGTTCAAAATGAATATGACAAAATAGATCAAGAAATTGATCAAGAGATCACCTTGAATAAGCTGTAACTTTCTGAAAGGCACTTGGTCAAATGAATACGGAACATATAAAGTTTCATATGTTAAGATGTTGCAAATGGTCAAATGATTATGGAAAAACTTACAGAATCCAAAATCAACTTCAAGCAATAAATAAAGTGCAAGGGTGCAATCAGATTTTCGTTTTGAACTGATTCATTGTTGATTTATGGAACTCTGAAATTCATGTTTGATAGCAACTTCCAAGATATTGTCTAAATGTGTGCAACTAGAATAATATAAATGGTGTTGCTAAAACAATGCAATATGATTCTTCCTTAGAGGCACAGAATGCAGGGAGTAAGATGTATTGCATTCCAGTGATAATACATACTGTTAATCTATGCTAGTGATATGTGCTGAACCCTGTGTCAGGAATATTGAATTAAGCAAGGATATTTGTCAATATTGTGTAAAAAATTATTTGAGGTGTATTCTGTAATCTTTAAAAGTCCAAGAACTAGGCTAAAGGGGTTTCTATTATATGCTTCATCAGAATGATTAATCTTTCACCAGACCAGCACCAGTGCTGCTATGAAATATCAGCCTAACTTGCCAGCAGAGTTCCTCAAGGAGGCTGACAAGTGAGCACTTCAATGGAAATATACATATTTAACCAGGCACAATGGCATAGTAAAGAGTATTAACTAGGTATCCTGCTGTTTAGCTGCTAATAATGTACACCAATTGCACTTAAGAAACCTGTTCCAGTGATAAAATCTTTCATAGTGAACCATGAAAATAACATTTTAAAACTTCCTATCACCAAAGCTGTGTGTGAAACTATTCTGGGGTTTAAGGTATTGGATTTCAGAAAATTATATTACCAAATCTTGGAACGATTCTGGCATGCCTCCATGTCTGTCCAATGATATCTGCCGTATCCGACTGATAGTCACAGAGCAATGGGGCACAGATACAGTTGGCAGGTGGCTATGGGGATGATGATGAGAGAAGTAGGAAGTGTCATTCTGTGCATTACTCCAGGTTTTCAATACCGGGTGTAATACCTCTTGCAAGGGAGGAATAAACTCTAATATACTAGACAGCCTTTCCCTAAAGCTCCCTAGCAAGAGCTGAAAGCAAAAAGTAATTGTAGTTGTGTACAGGTTTCTATTTCACTGAGCCTTTTGCCTTCTGTGCCACTTCTACCTGCTCCTGCTCACACGCCCATTCATAAAATCCTTTCTGAGTTACTACTTAAAGTTAAGCAGGATGCTGAATTCTATTAAGGGTGACAAGTGATTAATGGCATTGTTATCAAGTTTTCTATTTAATTCTATCTTGCTTCAGTCTCTTGAAGTCATTGAATAAATGAAAAGATATACTGCTGTGAAAAAGGCTATGGTTTGCAATTTCAATACTAAGCTCATTTAATATCCAACCTCAGCAGGGTGTAATGATTAGGTGATGAGAGAGGGTATGAATTAAAAAGGAAGTAAAGGATAAGTGGTAGCAGATACGCACACTCTCCAATGAACTCAGACTCCAGTTCTGCCATCTCCAACACTGGCCATCTCCTCTCAAAATACCAGATGTAACCTCTCCTGCAGGGGTAGTTTTAGAAGGGCCACAGGACTATTAGTTGTCACTGTGGTTGTTAGTAAATCTCTCTCATGACAAGATAAAAAATACAGGCATCTCTTCTAGGAAAAGTTTCAAGATGCCACATTACCACAGTGCATTTATTGACAAGAAACAAGAGCAAGTCTGTTGAAGAGGGAAAGGGGAGGGGTGGGGGGTGGTTCCAATTTTTCATATTGTAGGTGCAAGCAGAAGCAGGGAAAACAAATCTTTGTTCAAAACTTAGCTGGGTTCATGTGGGTCTGAACAGAAATTTCAATGAAAATGACAAGTGCCCTTACCTTTACTGGCAGTGTTGATGTGCTCATTGCATTTCTTACTGCATAGCAGTCAGGTAAATATACTTGCATTTACCTCAAAATTATCTATTTACTGGATACCACTGAGATCTCTCCAAGGGAAACAATGCATCTGTTTCCCCACAGAGCATATCCAGACATGTGGATCTGTATACATACAAGTAGGATCTCCATGAGCTACACAAAAATTCACATGGGTTTTCAGTATGGAATGTCTAAGAACTGCAATAGTGAATCTATTTCCACCACTTAAGTAAATACTTCAAAGATGTTATTATTCTGAACCCATTGTGAGATCATCATGTGATACTTATGTATATGCTACTGAACCAATAGGTGGCAATATTGCTCTATACAAATTTTATTCCAATTAAAATATTGGTAACATTTCAACTGTATTGTCCTGATCTTTATGGATATTCATAATCTTTCCAAAATATTAGCAAACAAACTCAAACAAAGTGGTCTTCAAAATAAACCATTATTCTTTGCATAGCTTCCTTTACGATTTCTTAATTTCCTTAAACTATTTATTTAGATTGCATTTTGCTAGTTTAGGTTAGACCTGAGTAATCTTTTTAACAACTTAGTCTGCATCCTATGTTAACCCGAATCATGTAAATTTCTGTATTTCTCACCAGATAAAAGCCTTCAACTAAATTATGCCCAATCTACACTATAGTTTCAAAGCTTCATCCTTTACCAAAATCATCAATGCTAATAATTCCTTATTCATTATCTATACCAAGCACTTGGGTTTCTATTATATACTAAGATTGGCCTTAATATCTTTGAATTTTCATGCTTAAGTGTCTAAAGGAAACCAAAACACACTGTAAACTACATGGCTCATCAAAGCTTGAGCACAGGTCGTATTGGTGCTTTATTCCAAGTCTAATATCATGAAGGGATTATTGTCATGGAGTCATAAAGCACAGGAACAGACCCTTATGAACATTATGACCACTCTGACAATTGCAATCTGCACTCATCCTACTCACCCATATTTGGTCCATAAGCTTCACTGCTTTGACACGGCTACTTTTGTATGTTTTGTGAATTTTCAGTAATAACGCATATTGCTTTTCTAGTTCTTTCAATAATGTTCTTCCACATTTTATAATCTTAACCCTCAGTCAGTTAGAAATATCTGCTTCTCCGTATTCCTACAACTAGAACAGATGATATTTCCAGTAAGCAAATACAATCATAGGACTGTCTGAATAAGCCTGGCAAACATTGTATCAATTTAGCTTTTACAGTATGATGGTGCAGTTAGAAAAGTGACCATTGGCACTTAGTATGAACTGAAAATAATTCAGACCATGCCTTCAAATCTTTCCTTTATGCTAAATTTTGTAAAAAGCAAGTATTTATTGTGGAAGTTTTATTTTTGGCTCATTAGTTTTTGTTCAGGAGCTGCTGTGAAGATCAGTGGCAGTAACGATCCATAAGGAGGGACAAGATTGAAAGATTCCATTCAATGTGAACTAAACTTTTCAGTTTATTTATGAAAACTAATAAATAGTTGGCAATAAATTCTAACCTTGCCAGTGATGTCCATATGTAATGAGATTGAAAACAAATAAAAATACAACCAACAATACTCAGCAAATTAGGCAGCATCTGTAAAAAGAGAAACAGGGGTAATATTTCAGAATGAGATTCCTTTGTCAGAACTTTAACCCAAAACATTAACTCCATTGACACTGTTTCTCCACTCACAGACGTGATCTGCTTTACCTCGAGTTTCCATCACTTTCTGTTCTTATTTCAAAGTTCAAGGTTTTGTTTTTGCTTTTTGGATCAAAACTCTTTGCTAAGGCCAGAACTAATTGTTTATTAACAAGTGACTATCAAAGGTGAGCCACCTTCCTGAGTCACTACATTCCATCTGGTAAAGATACTCACAGCATGGTCCAAGATTTCAATTCACTGAAGAAGATTGGAAAAGCCGACATGAATTAAAAGGAATCCTGCATTGCTATACACCTGCCATGCTTGTAAAATTCTTGCAACTTTCTACCACAGCAATACTACAAATAGAGATATTTTTTAGATGGATCTTGCCATCCTCCCCCAGTTCCCCAGCATTCTATGTGTGGGAGGGACATCACTTGCCTGATTTCATTTGCATCTTTACTGGACGAGGCTGTTCTTCCTGGCCTGCACCATTACCTTTGATATTCTTCATGGATTAATCCTTGGCCATCTCCATTTAATGATCTACAAGCTCCACTTTAGCATCATCATTCAAAAGTTGAGCATTGGTTTCTACATGTATACTAATTATACTCCATTTTATTGAGCCAGCAGCTCTCCTGATTCCTTTACCATCTCTAAAGAATAAGACGGAATGAAACTATTACAATGAAATAAATTTCTTGTCTACATACAGAAAAGTGAAAATCATCACAGTCTGTCACAAAATCAATTCTGATGGTCCTATGCCTCTCAATTTCATCGTTCTCTTCTGATGCTATAATATTTTTTCACTATTACCCCAGTCCTTCAGATCCCAAGGGCCTTAATTTCTGGTAAACCCATTGTAAATCTCTCTAGTTTAAAACTAGCATTCAACCAACCTTGCTGATATCTGCTTTAATTGCTACTCAATATAGCTCGGCATCATTCTTTTGTTTGATTACATTTCTATGAACAGCTTTGGGATGTTATTGCTGCACTACAGATGCTATTAGAAAAGAAAGTTGCTGCAGTGATCTAGATTCGGTTTCCTCAGGAAGAAATCATCTGCCTTTTTTTTGTAACTTATTTTTTTATTGAAGTTCATCAAACAAACATTTCCGTAAGATGTATTTCAGACATCTGCCTTTTCTAACAAAATTACCAGGCTTCATTCAATAGGTGAGGTATGTGCTCAACCTTACTGCATCGTTACTGAATGAATGCTGAGATCATTTTGACAGACACTAATTTACGGTTTCCAGGGACAGGAATTAATGCTCAATATGGATATATCTGAAGGAACATCAATAGCTCAAAAGCTGCACTGCTAATACAATAAGATATCTCAGGTTATAACACAAAAACACTGCTAAACAACATCTGAGACAAGTCACATATTAAAAAAAAACACTCCAGCAAAGAACCAGGTTTCAAGAAGGGTGAACGGAAAGGATTATGAAGGGAGTTTAAGAGAAACATAGCTGTTAAAGGCACAAAATGAAACCTTCATTTGAATTAAATTTGTATGAAATAATGCAACTTTTTCTAGCTAAATAAATATCATTTTACCATAAATCTCATCTCTTATTTAGACTGACTTCCTGAAACAGAAAAGTGGTGTTTATATCAGTCTTGTTTATTAATTCAATGATTTAGCTTTGAAATCTTTGATTCCCTTGTAGGAAAAAGCATCTGAAGTAGATTAAATAAAAACATACGCAGTGAATACCTGTGAAATCAGGTTTTACTATTATCTGTAACTGGTATTAATATTGATACATAAAACTACTCAAGAATAATTGACCAAATGAAACCTAAAAGACACAAACTATATCCTCAGCACAATAACAGCATGGATTATATTGTTCTTTCCTGGGCTCTCTATGTATCAAATGGTGTTCTGGGATTTTAGCAATTCATAGAATATGGAAGGAGTTATAGTTCTATAATCTGAAAAAAGCAATTAGAATAAACACATTGGTGTAATAACTTGAATGCAATCTTCATCGTTAAAAATCATTTAAGAAAAAATGAAATATTTCAATATAAATTAAAGCTGCTGATATTAAATTCTGTTTTAAGTTCTGGTCAGATTTTCTATTGAGACATCACTGTTGGTTGATTGGTTTGAAATATAATTATGTGACTTCCATTATAGGTTCATCCTGATAGTATCTCCAGTGAATAGTTTAACTTTTTTTCAGGTGTTATCTTACGTTTCCACATTGCTTTGATTTAGCAGTGAAATTCCTTGATGACACAGCTTTATATCTTATTTGTAATAAGCAGCTCTGCTTTAGCGATTAACTAAAGCAACACTCCAGTGAAAGAAACTGTGTCACACTTCTTGTTCTTTGATTGTTCCTCAGGATTGAGGATGACCTAGCTTTGTGGACTGTGGGAACTGCTGACTTTGCCTCGGATGGGGAGAAAGTAAAACTGATGGGCTGACAGGAGTTACGACCATACGTGTAGGTCTTCTGATGCACGGACTCAAGGTTCTCAATAGCGACCCAAAATGTTTCTTTTCCATTTTGAGCAGTGGTTAACCAAGGGATCCAAAAAGACAATGGCGATGTTAAGATTGTTTTTTTTTTAATAGAGGCTTTAACATATCATTGAAGCTTTCCCTCTGCACACCTTGCACAACCACAACAGATTTACTGTTTGAATTCAGAACCGGCTTGCCCATTGAAGACAGGGGGTACTGGTCCAAGGAACTTATTCCAGCTGGAGATCTGTGATTGTTGGAGTTCTGCAAGGATCTGTAATGGCATTTCTCTTGTTTGTGATGTATATGAATGACCTAGGTGAAAATGGAGAGTGATGGGTTAGTGAGTTTAAAGATACAAAGTTTGGTGGTGCTGTGGACAGCATAGAAGACCAGTAAGGGATACAACAGGATACATATAAGTTGCAGATAAGGGCGGAGAAATTTCAGGTGGACCTTAAGTGAGCCAAATTTGAAGTGTTGCACCTTGGTAGGTCAAATGAAAGGAGACGCTACACTTTTAAGAGCAATATTTCTAACAATGTAGATGTACAGAAGGATCTTCAGGTTCAAGTTCATGGTTGCCTGAAAGTGACCACACAGGTTGATAGGGTGGTTAAGAAGGCATATGACATGCTTGCCTTTATTAGTTGAGGCATTGAGCTCAAATGTCAGATAGTTATGTTGAAGCTTTATAATACTCCATTTAGGTCGCAGATGGAGTATTGTACATAGTTCTGGTTGCCCCATTACAGGAAGATGTCAAGGTTTTGGAGAGGGTGCAGAAAGGTTTACCGGGATATTGATGGATTAGTTGGCACGTGCTATAATGAGAGGTTGGACAAACTTGAATTGTTTTCTCTGGAGTGCCGGAGGCTGAGAGGAGATCTAATACAGGTTTATAAGATTATGAGAGGCATAGTTAGAGTAGATAGACAATATCTGTCTGTTATTTACTTCCATTAAGATGGTCACACATTCTGATACTGCAGCTTCTACGGGGGTCAACCAAGTATATTATTGTCTTTTTTTTAAACATAATTTTTATGATCACAAGATCCTACTTGACATTAAGAACTTAAAGTCCTGCAGGTCTACCCCATTGTCCTTTGGTGGGGAAACTCAAGGAGCTTGACCTGGTGCAGACCATGATGCTGCCTGTCACAGAAAGGCATCAATGTGCAAAGGAGGTGTACAGTCTAACAGTGAGTGATCGTATTTGTTGCTTTTCTTGTGATTGCAAGAGCCCATTGAACAATGTCTATGTGGAATGTTGCAAGTCCAATTCATTGGCTTATTGGCAGATGGAAGGGGAGTTTTGCAGCCCTGGTTGTAGAACTAGGTCTCAAGCTGTGGTGTCACCTGTCTGCAGTTGCCCAGGATAGAGTGTCAGTAACAGTGAGGTGTGGCACGCACCTGGAGTGTCCTCTAAGCAGAAGACAAGCTCTGTTATTTTCAATTAAAGGCTGCTGAAACATTCATGAACTCAGAGGCTCAGTGACTGTATCTTACTGCAATCCCATAAGTTGTTCTTATTGTTTTTCCTCTCTGTGCCTTGTGGCGCATCACATGGCAACCTTACCATTTCTTCAGCATTGTGTCTGCTTTTATGAGACTGAGTTTAACTGCTCAACCCAGTACAGATGGAAAGAATGCAAGGAGCCAGCTGGATTTGAACCTGGGACCAGTCACCTCGAAGTTCGGTGCTGATGCCAGTACACCACTGGCCATCTATCTTATGTATGTTTGCTGTCTTATGCATGATCTACATTCCTTGTGCTGTGTATGATTTTTATGTTTTCACCTTGGCCTTGAAGTAACTCTATTTTATTTGGCTGTATTCATGTATGGTGGAATGATAACTGAACTGATCTTTTCCCAAGGGTTGAAATGTCAAATAGAAGCGGGCATGCATTTAAGGTGAGAGGTATGTTTTTTACACAGAGAGTGGTGAGTTACAGGAATGTGTTGCCTGGGAGAGTTGTAGAAGTAGAAACATTAGAGAATTCTAACAGACTTTTATTGCGAATCATGGCTGAAAGAAGATTATAGCTGCGAGCTTAATGCGCAGGGATACACATTGTATCGGAAGGACAGGCAGGAAGGCAGAGGGAGTGGTGTTGCTCTGCTGGTAAAAAATGGAATCAAATCATTAGAAAAAGGTGACATATGGTCAGAAGGTATTGAATCATTGTGGATAGAGCTAATGAACTGTAAGGGTAAAAAGACCCCGATGGGTGTTGTATACAGACACCCCCAGGATGTGGTCTACAAATTAAAATGGGAGACAGAAAATGCATGCTAAAACAGCAAAGCTACAATAACCATGGAGGATTTCAATATGCACACAGATTGGGAAAATCAGGTTGGTGCTGAATTCCAAGAGGGGTAATTTCTAGAATGCCGTCAAATGGCTTTTTAGAGCAGCTCATAGTTGAGCCCACTAGGGGATAAGCTATCCTGGATTGGGTGTTGTGCAATGAACCAGAATTGATGTATCAGCTTAAGGTAAAAGAACCCCCCTAGGAGCAAGTGATAATAATGATTGAATTCACTCTGAAATCTGAGAAGAAGAAGCTAAAGTCAAATGTATCGGTATTACAGTGGAGTAAAGGGAACTACAGAGGCATGAGAAAGGAGCTGGTCACAATTGAATGGAGAAGAACACTGGCAGGGATGATAGAAGAGCTGCAATGGCTGGAATTTCTGAAAGCAATTCAGAAGGCACAGGACATACACATCCGAAAGAGGAAGAAGTACTCTAAAAGGCAAGTTAGCATAACCGTGGCTAATAACAAAAATCAAAGCCAACATAAAATCCAAAGAGAAGGCATATAATCAAGCAAAAAGGGGTGGGAAGTGAGAGGGTTGGGAAGCTTTTAAAAACTAACAGAAGGCAACTATAAAAGTATAATAATAAGGTAAAGGTGGAATACAAAAACAAGCTAGCCAATAATATTAAATAGAATAGCATATGTTTCTTCAGATATATTAAATGTGAAAGACAGGTGAGAATGGATATCGGACCACTAGAAAATAATGCTGGAGAGATAATATAGGGGGACAAGGAGATGGTGGATGAAGTGAATAAGTACTTTGCATCAGTCTTCACTGCAGAAGGCACTAGCAGTATGGCGGATGTTCCAGGTATCAGGGGTCATGAGTGTGTGAAGTTACCAATAATAGAGAGAAGGTTCTTGGGAAAGTGAGAAGTTTGAAGGTCTATAAATGATCAGGACCAGATGGTGTACACCCCAGGGTTCTGAAATTGGTGGCTGAAGAGATTGTGGAGGCATTACTGATGATCTTTCAAGAATTGCTAGACTCTGGAACGGGTCCAGAAAACTGGAAAATTGCAAACGTCACTCCTCAATTCAAGAAGGGAGAGAGGCAGAAGGAAGGAAACTATTGGCCAGTTAGTCTGACCTCAGTGGTTGGGAAGATGTTGGGAGTCGATTATTAAGGATTAGGTCTCAGGGTACTTGGAGGCGCATAATAAAATAGTCCTTAGTCAGCATGGTTTCCTCAAGGGAAGATCTTGCCTGATAGATCTGTTGAAATTCTTTGAAGAAATTACAAGCGGGATAGACAAAGGAGAATTGGTTGATGTTGTGGACTTGGATTTTCAGAAGGCCTTTGACAAGGTGTCACACATGAGGCTGCTACACAAGTTACGAGCCCATGGTATTACAGGAAGGATACTAGTGTGGATAAAGCACTGGCTGATTGACAGGAAGCAATGAGTGGGAATAAAGGGAACCTTTTCTGGTTGGCTGCCTGTGGATAGTGTTCTGCAGGGGTCTGTGTTGTGACTGATTCTTTTTACTTTATATATCAATGATTTGGATGATGGTCTTGATAGCATTGATGTAAAGTTTCTAAACACTTAGAAGATAGGTGGAGCGGCAGGTACTTTTGAGGAAGTAGAGAGGCTACAGAAGGACTTAGATAGATTAGGAAAATGGACAAAGAAGTGGCAGAAGGAACATGGTGTTAGGAAGTGTATGGTCATACACTTTGGTGAAAGACATGAAAGGGTTGACTATTCTTTAAATGGAGAGAAAATACAAAACAATGGCGTGCAAAGGGACTTGGGAGGCCTTGTACAGGACTCTCTAAAGGTTAATTTGCAGGTTGAGTACATGGTGAGGAAGGCGAATACAATGTTGGCATTCATTTCATGAGGACTAGAATATAAATGAAAGGATGTAATGTTGAAACTATAAAGCAATGTGAGGTCTTACTTGGAGTATTATGAGCAATTTTGGACCCTTATCTTAGAAGGGATGTACTGAAACTGGAGACGGTTGAAAGGAAGTTTACGAAAATGATTCCAGGATTGAATGGTGTCATATGACTCTTTGATGGCGTTTGATGGCTCTGGGCCTGTATTCATTAGAATTCAGAAGACCGAGGGGTGCTCTCATTGAAACCTATCAAATGGTGAAAAGCCTTGATAGAGTGGATGTGGAGAGGATGTTTCCTACGGTGAAAGAATGTAAGACCAGAGGACACAGTCTCAGAACACCCTCAGAATAGATGGATATCCTCTTTAGGATGGAGATGAGGAGGAATTTCTTTAGCCAGAGACCAGTGAATCTGTGGAATTCGTTACCACAGTCAGCTGTGGACATCAAGTCTTTATGTATATTTAAGGCAGAGGTTGATAGATTATTGACTTGTCAGGGCATGAAGGGATATGAAGAGAAGGCAGGAGTTTGAGGCTGAGAAGGTAATTGGATCAGCCATGATGAAATGGCAGAGCAGAATCAATGGGCCAAATGGCCTAATTCTGCTCCTATATCTTATGGTCTTGATAGGCACATGAATATGAGGAGAGTGGAAGGATTTGGACATTGTGTAGCCAGAAGTGATTAGTTTAGTTAACTATTTGATTACTAATTTAATATATTCGGCAAACATTGTGGGCCATTGAGTCTGTTCTTGTACTGTACTGTGCTATGTCGTAAGTAGAGAGTTTGGAATAAAGTGTCTGTTTTAGGATTTTGATGTCAAGCAACCCGATAGCTTGGCTTTCCCAAAGGAGGTGTCTGAGTATAAGTTGGCCATCATTGTCGGTGTTATAGACCAGGGAGAGACAGTCACATAGGTTTGTACGTTCTTCCAGTGAATCTACAGAGCTAACATTGGAGCTATTTGTTCAGTACCTTGAGATGACTCAGAAGCTTTGTTAGAGTAATGATTACTGCTGCATGGTAGTCCACAAGGTCTTCATCAGGACTAAAGTCTTGAAATCAAACCCATGTAGGCAACTAAATTGTGAATTTTTAACTGAAGCTCTTCACTGTCAAGTCTTAGAACTTCAGCAGGTGCACAATCTACTCGTGAGGCTTGCTTTTTTTTGTTGAAATATTAACTTAACTATTTTTTGTCAGGAGTAGTAGTAAGGCTAGAATGAACTGGTTTCCTATGGCTTGGAATCAAGAAAGATCACAATAAGGTCAGTGTTGCGGTTGGAGAGGTTTAGAAGAGGTTTTCAAGAGCTCTCTCCAGCAGGCAATAATGAATTCACCCCACCTCTTGGCTCTCAATCATGAGGAACATTGGAAATTAGGACCATAAATGACTTTAAGGGTATTAAAGATTGGATTGCTTGGCTACCAACAACCCAATGAACTTCCTGAACTCTCAGTGCACACCATATGTTTTTAGCTCACAAATTTCCTGCTGGACATTTGCCAACTGTTGTTGTTTTTTTACACCTGAGGAATGAAGGAGTCTGCAGCAAATAACCTGGGCATGTCCTATCATTATTCAAATGTAATGCTTATAAGGAGAACATACTTACCATTTCTTTAAGTGTGAACATAGCCTTTCATCTTTCCAATATTTAGTGAAGGAATTGTTTCCATAAGATCATAAGACATAGGAGTAGAATTAGGCCACTCAACCCATTAAGTCTGCTCTGCACTCAATCATGGCTAACTTATTATCCCTCTCAACCCATATCTCCTGCCTTCTTCCCATAATCTTTGGCTCCCTGACTAATTAAGAACCTGTCAATGTCTTTGGCAATGAATTCCACAGATTCACTGCTTTTGAGTTAAAGAAATTCCTCTTCATTTCTGTTCTAAATGGATATCTCTCTGCTGTGCCCTCTAGTCCTAGACTCCCCCAACCCCTGCTTTAGAAAATATCCCCTCCACTTTCACTCTGTCTAGGTCTTTCAATATCCAAAAGGTTTCAAAGACATTCCCCCTAAATTCTCCTACACTCTAGCAAGTACAGTCCCAAAGCAATCCTCATGCATTACCCCTTTCATACCTGGAATAATTCTTGTGAAATTTCCTCTGGACCCTCTCCAATGCCAGTGCATCTTTTCTTAGATAAGAGGCCCAGAAGTGCTCACACTACTCTCAAGTGTGGTCTGACCAATGCCTTATAAACTCTCAGCATTACATCCTCGCTCTTAGATTCTAATCTTTCCAAAAAGAATGCCAACATTACATTGGCCTTTCTCACCACCGACTCAAACTGCAAGTTAACCTTTAGAGAATCCTGCACAAGGACTCCCAAGTCCATTTGCACCATTTTTGAATTTTTTCTCTGTTTAATTTATGCCTTTATTCCTTCTACCAAGTTCATGACCATATACTCTCCAGCACTATATTCCATCTGCCACTTCCTTGTCCATTACCCAATCTTGATCTCCCAATCAAGTCCTTCTGTAGACGTCTTACTTCCTCAACACCACCTGCTGCTCACCAACCCATCTTCACAATCTGCAAGCTTGGCCACAAGACATTCAAATCCATCATCTAAATCACTGACATGTAACTATGGAAAACGATTGCACTCCTCTTTTTCTCTCTCCTCTTCTGAGCCACAGAGCCAGATTTAGTGCCAAAGACCCAACCACTGTGCCTTTCTTCTGGTAGGTCATCCCCAAACTCTACCCAAAGCGGTATACTTGTTCTTGAGGAGAATGGCCATAGGGGTACATTGCACTGGCTACCTAACTCTTCCCTCCTCCTGATTATCACTGGCTTACCTGTGTTCTGCACCTTGGGTATAAATACCTCCCTATATGTCCTGTCAATGAATCCTTCAGCCTCCCAAATAATCTGGAGTTCACTCAGTTCCAGCTCCAATTCTTTAACATTGTCTGAAAGAAACTGAAACTGTAGTTATCAGGGACCCTGAAGGTCTCCCTGTCTTGCTACATTCTACAGGAGGGGCATTCCACTATCCTGCCTGGCATCTCCACTGCTCTAACTGTGCAAAAAGAAAAGGGAAAAATTAAACACTACAATATATGTATGGCCTCCTACTCACCTTACCATAGCCTCTATGAACCAAAGCTTGAGTTCCCCACTCTAACACTGGCACACTCACATAAAGGATGCTCCACTTAAATGTGACCTCTTTTTATTGGCCCTAGCCAAGTTCCTAATTATGCACAATCCAAAGTCTCCTCAGGAACTGTGGTGTGCAGAATATGCCCAATGCATATGCTCACTTCTTTTAAGCTGTCGGTCCTGCCACGCACTCCCACATCTCCTCAGGACATCTGGCATGCAGAATATTTCCTTTTTTTAACACCCAAGTGAGGCAAATATGGAAAGAATGACTGAGAGGGTATTCTTCTCTTTCTTTCCATCCTGCTGATTTTTTTTACAGAAATGTAATTTTCAGCACTAGTTAAATATTAAAAGGGAACCATTTTGAAATTACAGTCATCGATAGAGTTCACTGATTTGCTTAATTGAAGATGTATCTGATGATACTGAAATGTATTGCCTCAATGATTTAAGAAGAGTACTACTGAGAATAGTATGTAAATATGTTGGGTGCTGCAACAGTTCCAGAAAATCTATAATAAATAAATGAAAATGTCAAATGCTATCATGTTAATCTGCAAATCATGTCAATTTGGTTCAGAAATTGTGTTGACCCATGTACACGCACTAATTGCAAGCCAGCTCATTAATTTAACAAGTGCCTCATCTGAACTATCCAAAATATAAACCATGACCATTCACTGGAACAGTAGTTTTTTCATCCTATCTCTAAAATTTCTAGAAGATTCATTTTCAGGATTACTGCTGTTCAGTGGAAACGTTTCCACCAAAGAAAACATATTTGTAGAGGCATGACCTTAAAAAAAAGATAGTCCCCCATGTAGCAAATGGCCCCAACACTTTGCAAGGTTTGGGATCACATCAGATAAATGCATCTTGTATTGGGCTGCATTACAATGAGTTGCTTCAATCTGACCAGCTGAGTTCCTCCAGCATTTTGTGTGCATTGCTTTGGATTTCCAACATCTGCAGAATTTCATGTGTTTATGATTTGCTGCTCCACTGTGACGGATGCCTTCCCTGATGAAGATTAAATCTTCTTTTTGATGGGAGTTCAGGAAGACTCTCACTGCCCCCCTCTGTGGCCTTTGCTCTCCTCTAACTCTTTGACCATTTGGTCGCTTGGACTTGCTAACACAGCCACATATCCTTCCTGGGAATCTGTCTCTGATGGTCCACCCTTCTCTCCTATCAGATTCCTTCCTCTCTAGTCCTTTACCTTTCCCACCGACCTGGCTTCACCTATCACCCTCCAGCAATCCTCCTTCCCATCCCCATACCTTTTCATTCTGGCATCTTCCCCCTTCCTTTCCATTCCTGAAAAAGTGTCTCGGAATGTTGACCGTTTATACATTTCCCTCGATGCTGCCTGACCTGCTGAGTTCCTCCAGCATTTTGTATGTGATTCTTTATCAGTGATGCTTGTGGAGATTACAGCATATATAAATAATAATGGCAGAGTCGGTGGCCAAAACATTGCTGTCACAGCTTAGACTCTGTAATATACATATGGATATACCGTATAATAGCTGCAGGCATTGTTTTTCATTTTAATGTAAGTTGAAATTGAAGGTTGTGACACTTTGCTGAAATGGTATGAGTGTATGTATATTTTTAAAATTGTAATATGTGTGACTGTCAGCAGAATAACAACAGCTCAGCTAAGACGGGCCCTGTCCATTTGTCTAAATGTCCCCAGTTAAATTTCACAATGGGCAAGACTTCAACAATAAATGACATTTATGGTGGATTTTTATTTAAAAATGCTGGTGCTACCTACTCTATTTCCTAGGTACGAGAAATGAGACAGGAAATTATGAGTCAAGGCAAATGTATGGTGCATAATTCCATGGAGACCCAAGCAAGATAGTAATAGTCCAGACATGCACATCAAGAGAAAATTGACAATTTTTAATGGATGAATGTTAAACATCAAGATTAGTCCAAAATTAAGTCATAAATAGTGAAAGTATAGTTAAAAAGATATGATCAATTAGGGATCAAAAAGCACAAAAGGAGTTTTTTTATATAGAAGCAGAGTTCATGGCTTCAGTATTAAGTAAGTATCATGCACCTGTCTTCTCTAGAAAATAAGTAACTGACAGTACAAAGGTGTGATGGTGATACTAAATAGAAGAATAGGTAAACAGGAGGTAATTAAAAACCTGTCATTCTTCAAAAGATATTTTGACCTGAATGTCACATCTTGCGTTACTAAAATTAAATTGTGAGAGCTCGGGCATAATCATCCCAAACTCCTTCAATATGGAGGACTACATGGAGGTTTTGAAATTTAATATTCTGTCTCAAAAAAAATTGAAAGGAATAAACCTGGTAGGGAAGTGAAAGATTAAAGACAACAATCTTGGGGGAGAAACAGGGGTTTGGAAAAGCATAGGCTTGTAATTGAGAGTTAAAGCTACAAATCATTTTGCCAGATTGAGTAAGATTTTTGATCAAGTAATAGAGATAGCTGATGAAGAATGTGCGGTGAACTACGTAGATTTTTAAAAGGCATTTGCTGAGTATTATTTAATATTTCACGTAAAGGGACAGTGGCAAATACACAGGGATAAGGAAGAAATGACGCTGTAGTAGAGTAGCCCTGCATAAGTGACTTCAGTGAAGAACAAAATGCTGTTTCCCAGCAGAAGAGATTAAAATCATAGATCCTTTCCATATACATTAATGACCAGGACCAACTGAGGCCTGATGGTCAAATCTGTAAATGATACTCACATCAAATGTAATATTAATCAGAACCACTTTAGAAATTGTATCACGTAACCAACTGTTGGAACATTGTTCAGTGTGAAATTTACTATAATGTTTGTCCGTCTCTGTGAAGTAAGCTGCAATAATATAAAATATATATAGATAGCCAAACTATTTTTATCAACCACAAAAATCACTCTCAATTTGTCTCTGTAAGGATTTCATCTATTTGTTTGAATTGCTGACCATTCTTCTGAATCTGAAACAAAGATGCTGAGTATCACGTGTACTAAATACTGAGAAGTATGAGTTGGACCTGGAAAATTTGGTAAAATGACTGGACATGTGCCGAATGAAATTTAACCTATACATTTGTAAAATGTTGCATTTTGATAGTAAAAATGAGGAAACAGACATAGAATGTAAATGGGTGTAAAAGAAATGGATGCAAAGCAGAGAGATTTAAGGATACATGACCATAGGTCATTGAAGAAGAAATAACGCATTTAAGAAAAAGATAAAATTAGAATAGATTCTTGGTTTTATTAATAGAAGAATAGAGTGAAAGAGTAAGGTAATTAAATGAAATATTTACAGGAAGGGTGCCAGAGTATTATGTTCCAACTTGGGCATTACACTTTCATAAGGTTATTAAATGGGGGGCAGAGGAGATTAGTGAGACTGGTCTATGTAAGGAGGGACTCAGTTAAGCAATATGACTGGAGAGGGTGGGATTGGTTTCTTTAGAGAAGATAAAAAAGGAAATTTTTAAAAATGTGCCAAAATCCCTGTAAGACTTTGATCAAATAAATTAGCAACAGCAGAATTGACCAGAGTGAGAGTGTCATAAGGAAACATTTTATACATAACATTACTTCTCATGGTTGGTAGTAAAAGATGATCAGTAAAGACAAAAACAGCAATAACATTTTAAAAGATTAGAAACAAATTGACATGGCCATGGAGAAAAGGCAGGGATGTCGATTACTTCAATTGATCTACTATTAGTCTCCTTAGCCTTATTATTCAATTCTTCTAAAATTCAAGAATTATATGCCAAATTATTGAGATCTTGTAACATTGTAGTAAGCCAATATATAAATGCAGGTTTTAACTTTATTATTACCTTTTATGAAGATATTCACATCAGCTAGTATATCAATGAACAAAATAATCTGAGATGAGGTTGTAGGTTAAGGAATTCTGTTTTCAACTAATCAATATTTAACTGCTAATGGAAATTAGCATGAGCATTACTGTTGGCAGGCTATTTTAAATATACTTACTTCATTAGATCATTTATTATTTCTGATATTAAACCAAATTTGTTTCCTAAAATAGCTTTATTAAAGACAGGCATTTTATAAAAGTGATATTGCTTGATTAGTGTTAATGTCAGATCTCATCAGTGGTGTTTCCAGATAGCATGCAATTTAAAAGTTTCATTATTGTCTGAATTTGAAACATGCCCTTGCTAGGTTTGCATCAGTTTCGGTATCATAGCATGAATTCCAAAGACAAGACAAAGATGATTATCAAACTCTTTTATTTCTGGGAAATTTTAAGAAACTTTTCAAGGAGCAACATTAGTTGATATTTCCAATATTAAATATTATTCGGTGACTGCTTTGGGGTAAATTTTTAGTGCAACCTTCTCCATAGCAAGAAGTTTGTTAAAAGTACATTAAAGGTTGTGGGCTTGATTTGGAGTCTTTTAAATAATTTGTCAGAACATACATAAAATAATAAATTAGACCATATGATGACTACGTCCCCCAGAGTGATAAATATGCTGCATAACTGGGACTGGCATTCTTTCAGGTATCATGTAGACTGTCAAGGTGACCCACCTACAGCTTTCATTCAATTTTTCATTCGTGCATAGTGGTGATATTGACATTTAAGCTTTCAGCTAAATATACAACTGAAAATGTTTCATTTACTCTGATGTATTAACATTTTCTTTTCCAGTCAAGAAGAAAGCCTCTAAGCTGAATTAATAGTTCTATTTCTAATATAATTCATATTTATATAATCCATTTGGATTATTAAACTTCAAAGGGCCATGATTTATCAATAAAATACCTTAAAATATACAGTATGTTTAAATTAAAAACCATAGATGGTTGAGTAACACAGTTTATTGGCATAATGTTGCAAGGAAAGAAATAAAAATCTACTGGCATTTACCTTCCTAATGCTCAAACTGTTATTTTGCAACAGTGTAAATAAAAGCATATTGCTAGTGTACCTACTATATTTGCCAATCATTTTAAAACCATCAAATAGTTATTCATCTGCCATATTTTAATAATGCAGGAATTTAATTTAAAAACTTTTCCAGCTCCCTAAAGGTCAACAGATTAGGCAAATCACTAAATTTATACTCGAAATTTTCATTCAGGAAGAATTTTCCTTTTGGAGTCTCTCAACAGACCAGCAGCTGAGTATGAGGTTTGTGTTGTAGGTTTATGTTTCACCTGTTATTGAATACAAACTTTAACCTGCTTTCAATTTCAAGACTAAAAAAAAACATGCATTGCATGTGCAAATAAATGATATTATTTATAATTTAAATTACAGCATTATTAAGAACATATAAAAAGTTCTGATTGATTCTAATTTTATTACCCCATTTCTGCCCAATTGAGTCATTTCAATGACACGGTATTGCCTGCAGCAATCTCCATGGACACCATAAGTCCATGACTCATTATTTGGATAACTAGGGAGTACAACTGAGCAGTAAGCAAAAGGATCCCCTTCCATCTGCTCTCCTTGCTGGCACCATGCAATTCCACAAAAATTGCAAAATACGTTTCTTTGTGGTTAGGAAACTTTTAATGAACTTTCATTAAATAATGATCCAGTTCCAGGGTAGTGTGATCGTATTGGGCTTGCTGATCGTGAACTCAAATGAAGTTCTTAATCCCTATCCAATATATATAGCTACAGGTACCCTTACTAAAGAGTAGATACTTACTCTTCAGAGATTAGTTCACTTCCCTAACAGAGTAGTTTAAACAATTCATTTAATTTTAGTGATACACATTTAAAACCAGATAAAATTCTTAAAACACAGAGGCTTTCTATCTTTCCAGATGATCAGATGATTTCCAAATCAAGTACAATTCCTATAGACTAAAAAGACATACCAACGAGTTGCAGGCAAACAAATCATCCATCGCAGAAATCATAGCCAGGGAATGGATTCTAGTCACCGTCTTTCTGTCATTCCTCTTGCTGTTCCTTGACCATTCCTCTATTATTCCTCTGTTTTTTTCTGGTCACAGTGACTTCACACAATATGATTTTTTTTCAGATACCTTTTCACACAGGTGGTCTACAAGCTTCAGGGGACAGAGGTCCCAGATTTTCACAATTAATACTGTGAAACTGACTCTCTGAGCATGCAAACCTTCCAACTATTAATAGGTCAGTTATTTGATGTGCTGAGTGATAGTATCAATCTGGCCTGCAAGCTTCCTTGAACTAAATAACTTAGACAGCACTGTCTCATATGAAACAGGCCAATTAACATAACCACATTGTTTTGCACTACAACCAGCCCCATACTTGGGGCCAGCATCCTGTATTCTATACACAGTGCTGTTTGTTTAAAAATATTTTCTTATATCTTTAGACTGCTTATTGTTTGCCAATTACATGAAGAATTGAAGACTGGCTCCCATTTATGACAAGAAGTTGAATGAAGAATATTGGCGGAAAGTTTAACTTACTCAAAAGCAACTTTTTGATCTCTATAGCTGTGATGTTAGAAAGCTGAGCTTGGCAAATAAAAGGCTCAGTGGATTTGGACAGCTGATATCCATCACAGTAGCACAATTATAAAAATCTGAAAATGCCAATATGAAACTGTAATATTTCCCTTTCTTTCCTGAAACACACTAACAAAATATTTAAGGGAGGAGTTAAAAAATTTCCATGGGCAGTCAGGGCCAAATGTAGCTGTACAATTTGTACCCTGGTTGTCAATGCAAAGAGTGTAACATATACTATGGAAGTGAATGCTCCTAGTTTCCCACTACCTAAATTACATATGAGGCTGGATGAGTAGACAGGTGACAATGAAATACTGGGAATATTAAACTTGCTTGCATTCCATAGAACAATCTGAGCTCTGGAGACATCTCTTTCAGGCCAGTAACAATGGACAACAAAGATTTTGCTTTCTGAATATTTTTGGGTGTATCTTATGGATTTTGGGCTGTTAATCATGAAAAGCACCATAACATTTCCCTATATCATACCATTTTTTAAAAATCACTTATATTTTATATTTCAATTTATAATTCAAGTCAGAATAACTGATGCCAAGATTAAGGAAGGCATTTTTTGTTGGTCCACAAATCAAATAGGTCATAAATGACAGGCAATTTGAAGAACTTCTAATGCAACTAGAAAAGATTGGATGGAAGGCATTCAAGGATGTTGTTGAAAATTCTCTTGGCAACTACAGAGCACTGAAGTATGTGCAGCTGCTTGACAACATGCTTCAAGCATACAAAACCGTAAAGTGCAACACGCTACTAAAGATTCATAATCCACACTTAGACCTCTTTCCTTCAAATCTTGGCACTGTCAGTGACAAGCACGGTGAAAGGTTTCACCAAGACATTGCAGTCATGGAGAAACAATATCAGGGCAACTGTAATCCATCAATGCTGGCTGATTATTGTTGGACGTTTGAGTGAGAAGCCTCAGACACTGAGTACAAACAAAAATCATTAATAAAACATTTTAGCTTAGTTGAAAGCATCAACACCATTATGCAATTAAATGCATTATATCCAATATGAGTTAATTTCTTGTTTCTCCAAATTTCTATGTGATACAAGTAGTCTGTAATTATATTTGTGCTCAGTTTCAAGATGTCTATCATAAACAAAGAGAAATTCTGAGGAAGCAACTCTTTGAAAAAAAAATTGTTGTCAAATGAAATTGATCCAGGTCAATTGCAAATTTGGTGTCCTATTGGGTCCTGTCTTTCATCAAAGGTGGTTCTTAAACTCATATTTTTAACCATGCTTTTAGTTATTGGTCACATGGATCTACCGTTGGTTCTGTCTTAATCATTTTTTTATTATTATTTTATCCATTAACTACCTTTACCGTGTGTGTATGTGTGTGTGTGTGTGTTTCTCTGTGTTTCTCAAGAAGGTGGCGAGGGGTTTCTAATCCTTTGAAGGTTTTATACTGTATAGGCATGATTTTTTTATTGTTGTGTAATCCAAATCTGAGAGTTTGCAGTCAGACAATCTGATTATGGCATTAAAGGCATCATTTATAAGCTATTTCTATTTAATAAAATTATGATATAAAATATTATAAGCAAACTGAGGAAAACAGCTCTCTTCCATCATAAGTATCTAGTTCTAGTGATGGAAGTACCAAATGGAGAGTTTTCTTCAGACAAATCTAAATCAAGTCCACTCTTCTGATGCGCAAAACAGTATGTATAACATCACTTACAAGACAAGGGGAATTTTTTTTTTTGTTTTGGCCAAACATGTTGTTTGATTGTTATTCAAAGTTTTCCTGAGATCAAAAAAATAGTATTTTTTCAAAATATCATTTGGCTACCCTCTCCTAGTCATCTAATAACTAGATAAATCTCTTAATTGTTAGGTATAAGGAATCATACTCTGCACTGTGGGGAGCAAAAGAAATTAGTGTTCAGTTATATGCCAAATGTTAATGAAGGTAATGCTGAGATGTTATTTTGACATAGCATGAAAAATAGATAAGGGTTTATTAAATACAGACCATGCTTTCTACACTTCTGATGTTTCAAAATATTTACAAAAATAAATCATTGATTAATTGCATTAAAGTATGGTGTATGCTTATCATGTATGTGTGGTTCAAACAGCTGTGGGAAAATTAGAATCAAAATTTGTATACAGAGTGAGCTGAAAATTATCTGCCCTTACATGTACACAGTGGTCACAGGTACACTTACACTGTGTGGTAAGTGTTCAGTGCTCAGCTGGTTACTGTTCAATAGAATAGGATGTGACTGGGTGAAACAAGACTTGTTAGCAGGTTGTGATATACTAATTTATCTCTGAATGCGGCAAAACATTTTCAATAGTAAGCGAAAATCTTCAAAATTTTAAGATAACTACATAAATGATGGAAGGCCTCGAACATAATATACCCTGTTTGTTAAAAAGTTGCTGAATGACTGATTTATAGGTTCTAAATTATTACAGAAAGGATTGGGTCAGCAAAAAAAGAAACTCAGATCTTTAGAGCCTTTTTGCTGTAATTTCTTCTGTGCATCTTTACCGGTCCAAAGCAACATCATGACACACACATTTGGACTGGGAATAGTAACAGATGCAAGAGCATTGTTGATGTTTGTGTGCACTCTACCGAGGCCCTTTGGGAGGGTGCCGAGAAGGTTGATCATTGTGTAACTTTAATTTGATGCGAGCTCTGGCGTTTTGGATTTCCTAGTCTGGCTAACTCTTTGCCGTAACATCACACTGCTGAGTTGCCCATTATGGTGTGCTAGGTATCGTGGGCATGGGAGACAAGTTCCCAGGAAGGATACATAGCTGAGGTAGTGAGTCTGGGTGAGTACATTGGCAAAGAGTCGGAGGGCAGTGCAGATCACAGAGGGGAGGCAGCGAGAGTGGCTATCATTGAACTCCTGTAAACGAGAAGATTTAATCTTCTTCAGGGTAGGCTAAACTCATTACCTTCCTCAGATAGTTCTATCTGGCCATTACCCACACACCTTTCTATTTGGATTCACCTTCCTCCCCAACACCCCCAATCCATGGGCCACCATCTCTCCCTTATCTGGTTCCACCTATCACCTATCAGTCTCTGACTTAGCACTCAGCCCTTTTGCCTCCAGCTCTATATCACTGTTCTCTAGATCAGCCTATCACTAATCAGACTCTGTCTCATTCCTCCCTCTCACTTCTATATATAGACTTTCTTCCCTGTACTCAGTCCTGATGCAGGTTCTCAACCCAAAACATAAACTGTACCTTTTCCTCCATAGATGCTGCCTGCCCAGCTGAGCTCTTCTGGCAGTTTATTTCTTTTACTGTACCGGCTGTCCTCTGGAGAGTGAATTCCCCCTAACTGTTACCTTTGCCATTTGCTCCAAGGCCAGTGGACCTGAGATAGAACAGAGCTGTTTGGTTGGCTGCTCTGGGCTGGAGAATTAAGCTGCTGTACCATGCTTGATCAAAGTGTGAACTGGGATTTAATGAAAATTCCATCACGGAGTGGAGGTTGGATAAACTTCCTGAATAAACTGTAATTTGAATTGTCTGATTAAGGTGCATTAAATAATGAGCTGTCTGCTCTGTGGAGTTTACACTGAAATACAGAATATCATTTCTTTTGTTTGTACTAGTTGTCAGAATGCTATTGCTACTGCACAGACTAGCAATGTATATTGCAGCTTCATCATCTGTGGGTTTCTCCCTCTTCAGCCTCCATCCCTCCATTCAGTATTCTCGGGCAGCGAGTATCAGTGCTTTGGCTGCAGGGTGACATGCAGTCTAGTTTCTTCCCCACTATTGGGAAGTGTCCCACTGGGAGGTTGAGTCAGGGGCTGACAGAACTCATTACAAGTGTTGATGCTGAAGCTGTGACTATGGGACTGTAAAGCATCTTAACCCTCAGGTCAAAAAGACAATTTTCTTTCTTTACTATTTAAAGGGACTATTATCAGCACAGTCTCTTTCCTGTTCCCAGATCAGTGAAATCCATTCCTGAAGTGTCCTTGTCACTGACTGTTTTCAAAAAAATGCAGTGAGAAATGGCATTATTTAATATGCCATAAAGAGGACTGTGGCTGACAAACTCACAGCAAGTACATTTTACCAGCTCTAATAGGTAGCAGGCAAGGTTTAACATTCTGATGCAGTGAAGGCATTTCGTCCTCAGACAGCTCTTTTTCCCCCCAAGAAAATTATTTTCTGGTACCCTCGCTACCTCAGGGAGCACATCCAAGCCCAGTGGTATTGCTCTTCTTTCCTCTGGGTTGCCAGCTCTAATTCTGGTCTGCCCTCAGCGGGGGCCAGAAAAACCCCAATTCAATGATCGGCTGGCATTTGCAAGTGGGGAGCAATGAAAACTCAGCTGCAGACGACAGCTTTACCAGCTGCATGCAGAGCAAGGGCAAAATATCCCAAATTTAATAAGGTGGATTCTGTAAATTTTGCTTGGTGTCTATTTCAATTAGTTATTTGAGCCTCTCAGACTCTCAGATGACCATAAGACATAGGAGCAGAATTAGGCCATTTGGCCCACTGCGTATGTTCTGCCATTCCATCATGGCTGGTTTACTGTATTATCCCTCTCAACACCATTATCCAGCCTTCTCCCCGTAACTGTTGACACTCTTACTAATCAAGAACCTATCGATCTCTGCTTTAAATATACTCATTGACTTGGCCTCTACAGGCATCTGTGGCAATAGATTCCACAGATTCACTACCCTCTGGCTAAAGAAGCTAAATCATACAACATAGTGGTGTTTTGACCCTTTGCAATCAAACCAGCTTTCTCAAGGAACAGTTCATTAAGCCACATTTCTGTACTCTATCCTCATAGCAGCACAAGCATTTCCTCTTTGAATATATATCCAAACATGCTTTGCAAGTAATTGTTGAATCTGTTTTTACCAAGGTTTCTCTGAAGCCAGTAATTTTGACCAACATGACATGAAACCATACGACTATTAGATGTTGGAGCAGAATTACGACAGAGTCTGCGTATAAATCCCCTCAGGGTCTTTTTACTCTTGCAGTTCCTTATCTCTACCCACAACAATTCAACACCTTCCAACCCTATGCCACCTCCTACTAATGATTTGATTTCATTTTTTACCAGCAGAGCTATGCCATCACCTCTGCCTTTTAATACGATGTGTATCCTTGGACATTAAGCTCCCAGCTATAATCTTCTCTTTGCTATGGTTCAGTGATACCCACAACGCTATACATGCCAATATGTAACTGTGCTACAAGTTCACCTATCTTATTCCATATTCAAATATAACACCTTCAGTCCCGTATTCACCCTTTTCGATTTTGTCTGCATTTTACATTGCAGCTCATCCTGTTGACTGCAATTTTGCCCTATCAACAGCCTCCCCTTGCTAGCAGTCTTGCATCTTGGCACACTGTAAACTGTGCTTCACACACCCTCCTCACCATATGTGAAAGAATGGACACACAGGGTCATGGATCTCTGCATCCTGATTTTCATTCTTTAGAGCTGGGCAAGGGATTAACCAAACATGCCTCAGGCACAACATTCAAGAAAATTAGCACCATTATATCAGTGAGTGCAACAAAAATAACCATATAGTGATACAATTGGAACAAACACTAATTTCAGCTTCTTTCTGGGTGGTAGTTATTGCCGGCAGTAACACAGGAACTGTATTAACATCAAGTGACACGGTGAACACACAATTATAATATCACTGCAACCCATTACACCTGTTTTGTTTAGAAGCTGACAGACAGAAATACAATTTGCCAGTTTAGTCTTCGAAGTAAATCTTTGAGAATATCTCTGGGAATACTTGGGTAGGTCAGGTGCAAGTTATTTTAAACCGTTTTTTATCCAGGAGCAAGCAATACTACAGATTAACTCATAATCTCTGGAGGGAAATTAAACAGTGCCATTTTCATAGGATCCAGACCTGCTACTGTTGTGTTATGTAAAGTGTTGTCATTACAATCCAAGTGGAGTTGAGAAAAATCCAGTTCCAGATAATGATGCAGCATTTACATCTCTTAAAACAATGGATATGAGCAGATATTTGCTTCAAGAAGCAAACGCTTTATAATTTGCTGCACCATTTCACATGTCTGTGATTACCACAGTAGATGTAGTATTCAGAAATTAATTCCACCTCCCATTCCTGTTCCGTCAATCCACGGCCTCCTCTACTGTCACAATGAGGCTACACTCAGGATGGAGGAGCAACACCTTATATTCCGTCTGGGTAGCCTCCAAGCTGATGGCATGAACGTCGATTTCTCAAACTTCCAGTACTGCCCCCAGCCCCTTCAACATTCCCAATCTCCATTTCCCTCTCCTACCTTATCTCCTTACCTGCCTATCATCTCTCTCTGGTGCTCCTCCCTTTATTTCTGCCCTCTCCCATCAGGTTCCCCATTCTCTAGTCCTGTATCTCTTTCACCAATCAATTTCCCAGCTCTTTACTTCACCTCTCCCCTGCCTCCCAGTTTCACATATCACCTTGTGTTTCTTCCTCCCTTCCCCCCATCTTCTAACTGTGACTCCTCATCTTTTTTTTCTCCAGTCCTGCAGAAGGGTCTCCGCCCAAAATGTCGACTGTACGCCTTCCCGTAGACACTGCCTGGCCTGCTGAGTCCCTCCAGCATTTTGTGTGTGTGTCGCTCACATTTTATTTTGTCGTACAAGACCGCATTCTCAAAATCCTGCGTTATGCCATTGAGCTACCGTTTGTTTGCAGGAGATGCAAGGAAATGAAGAAACCTCAATCTGGAGCAACATAAATCAATGAATTGCTGGAAAAACTCAGAAAGTCAAGCAGCATCTGTGCAGAAAAGGGATGGTTAGCATCAGTCTGAGAGCATAGAGCATATATATCAAACTCAAGGCCCGCGGGCCAAATTCGGCCCACGGTGGAATTATCTTGGGCCCGCGAGATAATATCTAATTACTATTAAAGCTGGCCCCAGTAATCGAAGCGCCTATGGCATATGATATGGCTAATGCTGAGTTTATTCAGGTACCAGGTTTTCAGGGTTTTTAGTGTTTATTCGGCAGTCTTCTTCATAAGAAACGGAATTTGTAAAGTGAAACACTTTGTAGTTATAGCAGAGACTGAGACACATGAGAGTAGGCTGAAAAAACGGAGGCAACGAAAGCTGCGTTCGCACGCATCCGACTGATCTGGCCCGCATGAAGCTGCATTTTGCTCAATCCGGCCCGTGACCTAAAATGAGTTTGACACCCCTGGCATAGAGGGAAGACAACCGATACAAAGGGATGAGAGAAAAGGGTGAGATAGAGGTTGGTAGGAGATAAATAGAGGCAAGAAAGGAAGGATGATGGGCAGATGGATACAGATGGTGGTGGTGGGGGGGGGGGGGGTTGGTAGAGCATAATGATTCTCAACAATGTGGTGAAGAGATGGCAAAGGTAAAAAACTGAGAAAAAGAGATCCTAGGTGGGCTGCTGGGAGTGAGAAAGGTACACAGGAAGTAGTTTATCTGAAATAAGAAAATCTGTAGCAGAAGATAAGTTACATTTTTCTAGTTTGCATTTTAATGTGGAAATTGGAAGTGGAGTTGAAATGATATACACCTGGAAGCTCAAGGTACCCACAGTGAATAGGTCACAGGTGCTCTGTAAAACTGCCACCTAGTCCATTCTTGACCAATGTAAATAAGGCCACATTGTGCAATAAACCATGCTGGAGGAAATGCTTGTACATGTATGCTTCATCTGAAAGGATGTTTAGGTCACTGGGTGGTCGTGAGGGTGTTTTTGTGGGGACACGTATTGCACCACCTACCGACGCAGGGGTAAGTTCCAGGGGCCAGAGAGTGGAGAATGAGAAGGGATGAGAGAACAGAGTGAGTGGGCCCCTGTAGGTTTGCAGTATTTGCAAACTGTTTGCAAACTTAGTATTTGCAAACTAAGGTTTGCAGTATTTGGCTGTAGCTTTGAGAAATGTGTGCATGGCTACAAAAGTGCTTCATTTCTTATACAACATGCTGAGATAATGTGGTTTATAAGAAAAGGTTTAAATATAGTCTAGAAGGAACAGTCAGAGAATGAGAGGTGATCTTCCCAACAGAGTTCACTACATCTAATAACAACATAAGCATTACCATAAACACAAGAGATTCTGCAGATGCTGGAAAACTAGAACAACAAACACAAAATGCTGGAGAAATCTAGCAGTCAGATGACATCTATGAAAAGGAATAAACAGTCGACATTTTGGGCTGACACAGTTCATTAGTTCTTATGAAGGGGCTTAGCCCAAAACATTCCTTCCATAGGTGCTGCCTGATCTGCTGGGCTCCATAAACATTACTGTATTAGAGAGTAGATCTTCACTTCCTCAGAACATGTGTCTCCAGTGACTCTTACCAATTTTTATAGACGCAGTATGAAAAGCATCCTATCAATATTCACCACTGCTTGGCAAGACAACAACACTCCCTAACATCAAAAATACTGCAGAGACTCCAACTGGCTCCACCCGCATTTCCCACTATCTTGGGAAAGCACCTAAAATTATCAAGGACCCCTCTCACCATTCTCTGCATTCGGCATTCTGTTTTCTTTTCATTCGTTTCTTGATATAATTATGTAAAAAATGTGAATATGAGGGCTCATAAAACAAAAGATTTTCACGGCATCTTGTTATATGTGATGATGATAAACAAGTGTTGATGCACTGTCTTTGATTATAGCCTGGAGAAGGGTTCTGTGCGATGCACCATCAATAACTCACTCTGAGACATAAGAAGCGAGATATCGGCTTTTATTGACGGGAAGAATGAACAACACTACATCCTGGAGAATGAGGCCGGGCTCAGGCCTCAATCGCCTTTATACAGGGGTCTGTGGGAGGAGCCATAGGAGCAGTCAACAGGGTCTGTGGGAGGAGCCACAGGAGCAGTCAGCAGGGGTCTGTGGGAGGAGCCACAGGAGCAGTCAGCAGGGGTCTGTGGGAGGAGCCACAGGAGCAGTCCAGACAGGTATATGTAGTTCACCACACTGTGTGAGAGGGTTTTCTGGGTGGAACATGTCTTTTGAATATCTTGCAGAATTTAACTGCAGGTCTGCTTTAAGGAGGGTTCCCATTCACAAGATGGTTGATGAGCTAGATTTCTCTTGGATGAGATGTTTGCTTCAGAAAGCTAAAGAAAGACAGACTGAAATGACATCGAGGGAGGATGTTAAACCTGGAGGAGCTGGTATTGAAGTTCCCTTTTGGTTGCCCTAATGCAACATTAGTGTGTCCACCTCTGTTAAGCCTGGGCTTGCCGATGGTTGTTAATGGAGGAATAGTGTGATGGGAGAGTAGCCACGACATCTTGGGTATTTTGCATTTAATCATGTGGCCAACCTGTACTCATAGGCTTCCAGAACCCTGGTTGCCTGTGCTTGGAATTAGGGTGACAGTTTATCATATTATATATACTACATGATCAATCTATTTCCCGAAAGCAGACTAGCCACATGGCCCTTGCCAGACCTCTGGTAAAACTGGAAATGTATGGATTCAGGCAAAGTTCAGCTTTTGTTCCAGACTTTTATTTAGCAATTTAGTCTCTAACATAATTCCAGTTCATTTATCTTGATGAATTGAGATTCAGCTTGTACAGCTTGTTGGCAGTGAAAGAGACATAAAAAATGTTTTATGTAACACATTACGGGATGTAAATAACTCCAAAGTAAGATCTTTTTAGGCAGCTGGTAAACAGTTAGTCTTAATACTGTGAGTATGTGTCTAACCTGTGAGCATCTGCAGTGTCATGTGAATCCTCCAGAGCCTGCCAACAAATCTTGCCTTCTGACTTTATGATTTGTTTAAATATTGTGAATCATCAGTTATGGTTGGATCAAGGGAAAGGTTTTACTCTGAACATAATCTCTGGTGGCTATCAGAATATGACTGATGTAAATAAAACACAGAAACAGAGCAGCACAGATGAATGGACAAGTGAATGGTTTACTGGGTCACTTGGAAAGCATTGAAAACCCTAGGGTAGAAACTCATCCTCTGTAACAGCACTAAATATGCAAATGCACTCCAGTAATTTGGTTCATTTAACTTCAATGGATTCAAATTTCAGAAGCAGAGTACAGTATAAATGCTTCATTGTATTATCTGTTCAGTTCATACAATCAAGAATAAAGTAATTTCCATCTGTGCTTTTGTAATAAATTGCCATGTATAGTCTTCAAAAGCTTCAGCCTGAAAATTATATTGCTGATTTGTTGATAATTATGAACATTTAATATACCTGCATGATTTTTTTTGCTCAATTGATGATTTAAACTCATTTTAAATAAAATCTGTAACCGATTTATTACACACAGCATCATTTCTAACGTTAATTGTTCTAGATGTCTGCACCAATATCATTATGTTACCCTTCTCAATTACTGAATAGCTAGAAAGGAGCTAAACATCGAAGCAGCTAAGCTACTAATTAACCTTTTAATAGCTTTAAAGTACAATTTTAAATTTCAACATTATAAAGTTATTTGCATCAAGGAATAATATTTACAATTACAATCTAACTGAAAATTAAAAAAAGTAATTTTAAATCTGAACTATAAGTAATAATAAATATTGTAATTTGGATTTGCTGAAATTGAATGTTGGAATTGGCATTGGTTTATTATTGTCAGCCGTATTGAAGTAAAGTGAAAAGCTTTTCTTGCATACTATTTATACAGATCAATTCACTACGGCAGTGCATTCAGGTAAAGTAAGGTAAAACAGTAACAAAATGCAGAATAATTTGGAAGAACTACAGATAGCCGGTAGACGATAAGGTGCAAGATCATAACAAAGTAATGTGGATTGTGAAGTCAAGAGTCCACCTTATCATACTAGGGAACTGAAACAGCTTTCAGGCTTCTGAATCTTCTGCCTGATGGAAGAGGGGAGAAAGAATGTCTGGGATAGGTAGGGTCTTTGATTATGCTGGCTGCTTCACTGAGACAGAGAGAAGTAGAGACAGAGTCAGAGGAGGAGAGGCTGGTTTCTGTGACCTGCCGAGCTGTGTCCACAACTCTCTGCACTCACATGCAGATCAGTTGTCATACTAAGCCATGATGCATTCAAATGGGATCCTTTCTGTGTTTTTTAACAGAATAAATTTTACCCTCACCAGTAGCAGAAGAATCCTAAGTTGCAGTCTTTCCCATTCAGCCGTGGCTTGGCTGCATCAAGCTTCAGTGAGTCCCTCAGTACATAATCCTGCAGTCTGGAATGTACCCATCAGCAGCATTCCTCCACGGACATTTCCATATGCTGCCAGGCCAACAACGTTCGGGCACACCAAAGGGCATTTTTTAAATGAGTTGAGGGTCTGCCAGTAGTACTTGATGTTTACCTTGTGTGTGTCCCTGGGATCAGCCCATAGATCAGAGAGTCCTCTGTCACAAAGCTGCTCTGGATGAACCGTGATGATAGCCATTCCTGCTTTTATCCACACCCTCTTTGCACACCCACAGTTTGCAAAGAAGTGAGCTACCGTCTCTTCCACACTACAGTCATCAGCATGTGGTGGGAGTGATGCTCCAGGCATGCAGGAAGGACCCGATTGGGAGGTCCCCTCTCACTGCCAGCCAGGCAGGGTCCTGTTGCCTGTTGGTAAGGTCCTGTCATGCGGCATTCTACCAATGGGTCTGGCTTTCCATGGTGCATTGATAAAAAAATGTTTAGCGTCGACAGGTAAATCCCGATTTCTTTAGTGTCCCGAGGAAGTAGAGGAATTGCTGAGCTTTCTTGGCTGTGGTGTCTAAATGTTCAGACTAGGACAGGTTATTGGTGATGTTCACTCTAGGAGTTTGAAGCTCTTGACCCCTTCAACCTCAAGCTCAATATGTAAAAGCATGTTAATAATGAGCACCTGGTAGTGTTTATATTTAGAAACTAAGATGATATTTAAATAACGTAACTGATGGTTATTGCAAGTGCCCAATAGTTCAAAGTAAATTTGTTATCAAAGTACATATATGTCATCATATACAATACTGAGGTACATTTTCTTCTGGGCATACTCAATAAATCCATAATAACATCAATGAAAGACCACACCAACTTGGATGTTCAGCCAGTGTGCAAAAGACAACAAGCTATGCAAGTACAAACAGGAAGAAATAATAATAAATAAATACATTTTAAATATCAAGAATATGAGATGAAGAGTCCTTGAAAGTAAGTTCATAGATTGTGAGAACATTTCAATAACGGGGCGAGTGAAGTTATCCCCTTTGGTTCAAGAGCCTGATGGTTGAGGGATAATAATTGTTCCTGGACCTGGTGGTGTGAGTTCTGAAGCTCCTGTAGCTTCCTCCTGATGGCAGCAGGAAGAAGAGAGCAGGACCTGTGTGGTGGGAGTCCCTGATTATGGATCCTGCTTCCTGTGACATTGCTTTGTGTAGATGAGCTCAAAGATGGGGTGGGCTTTACAACTATAGATATCATACTTTCCTACATAATTATATTTGACTACAGAATGCCCCAACTCTTTAACACACAATTGTACTGAGGGCGTGGCTAGTTGTTGACATTGCAAATTATTACGGTATTGATAGAATTTATTGTACTTGGCATATTTCACTTTGACCTGTAATTTCCTGCAATGTTGCAGGAAAATTTAGACTAAGTTTTTTCAGTTATTCATGTGCAACTGATTTACACCAGTTTTGTGCCAAAACATAGCAATGCATTAATTTTCTCAACTCGGCAGGAAATTGAAAAGGTTGTATCAATCAAAACCCTGCTAAGGTTATAACGTAAACCCACTCTCACAGATGGGAAGGAACAATAAACAGTGATTTCTGCATTTGTGCTTAAAATATTCAGATTTAGCATGACCAATATATACTATTATTGGTGTACTACATTCTTAAAGACAAAATCTCCCTATTAAAAGTGATACAATGCTCTATATCTTTGTTTGTATATTTAGAATTATGTATCAGTTATAAATATTGTACAGAAAGTAAAGTTTCAGGAACTACATTTTGTTAAGATGCTGTGCTTTGATTACATAAAGATGGTTGATGGCTTACATTCATGCAACTCAAGAGTAGGAGCAAACTGTCAATTCCTCGAATCTGATCCATCAACTAATAAAATGATGTCTACTCTTATGGTATCGCAAAGCTGTTTACTCCAAGCAGGCTTCCACTTCCTTTCTGTCCATGTCCTCCTTAAAAATATTCAAATACTGTTGTCATTGTCCTTTGAGGAAGATTGTTGCTCAAGAGTCTTATGTCTTATCTTAAAAGGATAGCTTCTTATTTTTAAACTGCAACCACTTTTTTTATTCTCTTATGAGTGGAAGCATCCTCTACACAGCTGACCTTATTTGAATGTACTGTATATATTTCCATCAAGACACTCCTTCCTTTTCTAAACTCCAACAGATACAAGCCTCATCTGTCTAGCTATTCTTCAAAATCTAACAACTCTAAACTGTAAACCAAATGAAATACCTCCAATGCACTAATATCCTTCCTTAAGTAAGACCAGTATTTTATAGAGCTCCAATATAATTCCATCAGTGCTCTATGTATCTGAAGCATAACCCCTTTTTGTATGCACCTAACTCTCCTAATGATGAACAGCAAAACTATGTTAAGTTTTTCTAATTACATGCTATATAAGGTGGGCTGGGTGTAAATACATCTTTTCCAAAGGAGGTGTAAGGCACTCTTTTCCTCCGCTAACCTGCAGGTCACCTTTGGGCAAAGTGTAGCACCTGCTTAGCACCCCCAGACAGACAGATAGACAATCTTTGAAGAATATTGATAATGGGTGGGGTAACCTGTCTTTAAAGACATTGCCCAGAAGAAGGCAATGGTAAACCACTTTGCCAAGAACAACCATGATCACTTAAGTCATACAGTACAGCACACAATGATGATGATGATGATGACTTGTTTTATAGCCATTTGCAAATTATGTGTGTGTATGCTCTGAACACTTTGCAGATCTGCAATCTTACACCATGTGGATACTATATTTTATTTTCTTCCCAAATGAACAATTCTCCATTTTTCTACATTATAATGAATTTGCCAGATCATTGCCCATTTGCTTCGTTTACCTATTGTATATTCCTTCTCTGTTTCCCTACAAACTCTTCAAAATTTTGTGATTTTCCAAACCATGAAATGGTGAAGTAGATGAAAATCAAAAATAAACATCACTTGATAGAAATCTAAATAAAAATAGAAAATGCTGCAAATACTTAGCAAGTCACACAATATCTACAGAAAGAAACAGTATCATGTTTCATTTCAAAGCCTCTTGATCAGACCTTTCATTTTCTAAGCTTGATCATCTGAGTGGTTCTTACAGTTCATTCAACGTATACTTGAAAATATACAAGAAAGCAAGAAATCTTTATCCCTAACTTGAGATGGGTAACAAAATGTTCAGTATATTAGTGACTCTTCTAACACTCAGAGGGTAAACTGATTTTCAGCAAAGTACTACATGATCATTTTGATTCTAAACCATCAGAAACCGTGAAGACCTGTATGTTTTGAACAGGGAATCCATGTCAGTCATGACTGTCAGTGAATGAATTCTCTTACTGAAGAATTTCTTGCAGCACTGAAATACATGGTAAGGTCTACGGCAGTTAAATCGATGAATAACTGCAGTTACACATTAGCAAAAGTGCCACGTAATGTGACATATAAGTACTACTGCACATAAGGGTGTTCACACCACCTTATGTTGCAAAAGACTCACTCACCAAAGGTGTTTCAACCTGTAATAAGCTATTACAAGATATTATTTTGATACCTTGTGCACATGGCTATAAGTAATGAAGTAGACAATTTTCTAATATTAGACAAACTGTTCAAACAGCTACATGAGCAAAATGAATAACTCAAATGAAGTGATAATGTAGCTACTAGTCAAAGATGAATGGAAGAAACTGTGAACCCATCAAAACTTGAAAACATTTCAGAACTTAGAAGATTTCTGGTATGGCACAGAACTAGGCTGTATCTTGCAGAAGTCCTGAGAGCATTATTGAAAACATTACACAAACACAAGAAATTCTGCAGATGATGGAAATCCCAGAGGAGCAAATACAAAATGCTGGAGGAACTCCGCAGGTCAGGCAGCATCGATGGATGGATAGATAGATACTTTATCAATCCCAAAGGAAATTACAGTGTCACAGTAGGAATACAAGTGCACAGGTGTACAGATATTAGAAGAGAAGCATGAAAGAATAAAGAGTAAGTTACCTCAAACAGTCTAACAGGAGGGGTCATCACTTCCTCGGCTGTAGGCTGACTCATTATAGAGCCTAATGGGCAAAGGTAAGAATGTCCTGATATAATACTCTTTGGAGCAGTGCAGTTGTCTTAGTCAATTACTAAAAGTGCTCCTTTTCTCAGCCAAGGAGGCATGCAGAGGGTGAGAATCACTGTCCAGAATTGCCAGGATTTTTCATAGGGTCCTTTGTTCTACCACACCCTGCAGTGTGTTCAGTTTGACTCCTATAACAGAGCCAGCCTTTCTAATCAGTTTAGTGAGTCTGTTGGCCTCATCCGTGTCAATGCCATTGACCCAGCACAACAACACAAAGAAGATTGTACTGGCAACAACAGACTGGTAGTGCATGTGAAGGTCAGTCCTGCATACTCCAAAGGACCTCAGTCTCCAGGAAGTAGAGATGACTCTGGCCCTTCTTGTACATAGCCTCTGTGTCGGTGCTCCACTCAAGTCTGTCGTCCAGTTTCACCCCCAGGTACTTGTAAGTCCTCACCATATCCACAACCTCACCACCAATAATAACAGGGAACAGTGCAGGCTTATTCTTCCTAAAGTCCATCACCATCTCCTTTGTCTTACTAATGCTGAGCTGCAGATGATTCCACTTGCACAATTTGACAAAGTCCTCCACCAGGGTTCTGTACTCATCCTCCCATCCTCACTTTATAGACCCAACTATTTTTGAATCAACAGAAAATTTCTGCAGATGACATGACTCAGTGTTGTATCGAATTCCGAGGTATACAGGGTAAACAGGAAGGGGGCCAATACAATAGGAAGGTTCAATAGGAATGAACAGGACTGATGAAGGGTCTCAGCCCAATACATCAACTGCTCATTCCTTCCCATAAATGCTGCCTGACCTACTGAGTTCTTCCAACATTTTGTGTTTGTTCCATTATATAAGTAACTGAGGAAAGCCAGAAATGGAATGGGATAAAGAACAGCAAAAGACACATGACTTGTGCACATGAAGTCTGGAAAGCAGGTCTTTGCCAGTTCACCATGATACAAAACCTAATATGATGCTTATGGGTTTGAGACTACACTCAATCATGTTTTTCATGATGGGCAAGAGAAGCCAGTTGTCCATAGACCACAATAACTGACAAAGTTTAAGAAAAATTAGCTCAAATTGTCTTTAGAAGAATCATCAGTTCCTACTGAACACACTTTGATCACAAATCATAAGATATTTCAAGCAATTTTTACTCATAAATAAACAATATCAACTGTGGCTGCATAAAGAACACAAGCGAGTCATTTTCTATCTGAACAAAATTACCAAGTAGAATATAGACATTGAAAATTAAACATGTTGTCAAGTTTACCATATGAGAAATCAAATAGCAGATGAATGCATGATCTTTAAACTGAAAGAAAAGATGATAATTTGCACCAGTGGTGGTTGTTGACAGTTATAGAAATGGAAAGACACAAGAACACATTATAATGAACATACAAATCTTCAAATGGATGGACTGAATCATACCAATACCCAGATGGCGATACTGAATTCTGCTGTAACTGAAGATTGCTAGCAAGGCAGAGTTGAAATGGGTGTAAAAACAAAGCTGTCATAACAAGATGTTTAAAACATCTGGTTTTAAAAGAACTTCACACCGAACATTTTGTTACTGTGAGCATGAAAGCACTTGCCAGAGATTTTGTTTACTGGCAAGGTTTAGATAAACATCTTGACTAACAGACAGATGTACTGCTGTGATCACAGAGCCAAACCAAAGAGAATACTATCAGTGAGTTGGAGGGGTTCAGGGAGTCCTTTCCAAAGAGTACACATTGGTTTTTATGAGAATGGGATTGATAAATTCTTAAATGAAAAGTTGAAATACTCTAAGTGGATTGAGGTGAAATATGTTACATGCAGTACCAGAACAAATTGTGCTGTTGTCAGGTTTTCACTTTGTAAATTATCAGAAGAGATTGTCTGAGATAACAATCCTCAGGTTCATTGATATCTATTTGAATAAATTATGAAACAAAAATTGGAGTAAAAGCACAAACATCTATCATTTAGTATCTATTAGAATCTAGCATCATCTAGTATCTTATCATCTAGTATCAATTGGTAGAGTTTGAGACCATTAAGACTGTCAAGGATGGAAGTAGTAAATATGACAAGGGTCACCAAGTTAACCACAAAACATCAATTAAGAAGCTTTTTGCTAAATTATAAAATGGCACTAAATTGTACAAAAAGTTATTCTCAAGTACGGAGGACAATTATTCTCAAGTATTGAATTTGGTTCAACCACATCTTGATAGGAAATCCTGCGAAAAATGTAATTATGATTCACCCGACAGACAGAAACAACTGAAGCCCCATGATTGAGATGTATTAATTATCACCCAACCAAACTAACATTCAGAATCTGGGTGTTGGCATGATACTTACACTGCAAAAATACATGCAGTGGGAATGTGACAAATAAAATACTTTAACATTTAAATACGAGAAAAGAACATGGAATTATACATAATAGAGTATTCCAGATGCTGATATTATATATAGATATCCAGATGCATATTATAGAAAAGCCAGCAGGACTTTACTAAGTTAGGTCAACTTCAAGTTAAAAAGTTGACACAACGTCAACAATGCAATTACATTTGTGATAAGTTAAATCTGCATATAATATGTTTATATCAAGCACTCTTTTCAAAAACAGAATAGTGCAATGCAGTAAATATATAAGCCAGATGAACCAATTGCACACTGAAACCAATTGCACATGTCCAAGCAACTTTTCACACCTCTGCAAGTATCTATTGGCAAGACAGCAACTATTCTTCATTAGAAGTTTGAGGAGATTTGGAGGGTGGGTGGAGGACCCACTGCACAGGACCAAAAGACGCTGCAGAGGGTCATTAATTTAGTCAGCTCCATCTTGGGTACTAGCCTACAAAGTACCCAGGGTATCTTCAAAGAGCGATGTCTCAGAAAGGCAGTGTCCATTATTAAGGATCCCCAGCATGCAGGGCATGCCCTTTTCTCATTGTTACCATCAGGGAGGAGGTACAGAAGCCTGAAGGCACACACTCAGTGATTCAGGAACAGCTTCCTCCCCTCTGCCATCCGATTCCTAAATGGTCTTTGAACCCATGAACACTATTTCACTTTCTTAATATATATTATTTCTGTTTTTTTTATTGAATAGATTTTAACCTATTCAATATACATATACTGTAATTGATTTTCTCATTTTTTTTATTGTTATTTTTTTCTTCTATATCATTGAACTGCTGCTGCTAAGTTAACAAATTTCATGACATATGCCGGTGATATTAAACCTGATTCTGATTCTGATATTCCTTGCCTTGCTTGGGTGTAGAAATAAGCATGAGCATCTATTATATAAGGTCTTACTATCCAACAAGGAATTCTGTAACAGATTTATTGGATTGCTAAAGCACAGCTTTGGAGAAGCCCAATGTCAGTTTCAGTAACTGTAACAAGATCATGAAGGAAAAGGCATTTAGAGCAAGACTGTCCATTCAGCTCCAGGTCCAAAGATGATTATCTCTCACTGATTTCCATATTTTAAAAAAAATTGGAGGGTATTCAACCCAATTACCAATGGATCCAAGATCATAATATTAAATTGCTTGTTATTCACTCTATCTAACTAATTAATTTCTTTCTCAATGGTACTAAGGATATTTCTTTTGCTAACCGCACATGATGTTCACGCTGGAACAGAAGTAATGCTTCACTACATCTGACTTATATTTACACATTCACACTTTTAGTACATAATAATGACACTGAATCACAAGTGCAAAAGTGTCTCCCAAACTACGTCTGGTCTCACTGAGATACAGGAGGCAGCACCAGGACGTAGATTAGGAGACTGCTTATTCAAACACTTTTGCTCCGTCTGCCACAAAAAGCAGGATTTCCCAGTGGCCACCCAGTTTTCAATTCTACTTCCCATTGCATCTCAGTCCATGGTCTCCTCTACTGCCACGATGAGGCCACACTCAGGCTAGAGGAGCAACATCTTATATACCATCTGAGTAGCCTCCAACCTGATGGCATGAACATCTATTTCTCGAACTTACAGTAAATGCCAACCCTCTCCCTCACCCCATCCTTCAGCATTCACCATTCCTGTTTCCCCCACACCTTCTCTCCTTTCCTCCCTCTGGCACTCCTCCCCCTTTCCCTTCTTCCATGGTCTTTTGTCCTCTCCTATCAAATTTCCCCATCACCAAACTTTTACCTTTTTCACAACCAACTTCCCAGCTCTTTTTATTCACACCTCCCCCTCTTCCGGTTTCACTTATCACGTGGCACCTTGTACTTCTACCTCTCTTCCCCCATCTTCTTCGTCTGACTCCTTCCTCCCTCCTCTCCAGTCCTGATGAAGACTTTTGGCATGAAACGTTGACTGTTTACTTGCTGAGTTCCTCCAGCATTTTGCTTCAGATTTCCAGCATCTGCAGGTTTTCTCATGTTTAAGAAAATCATATGTTGGCAATCTATTCCATTTGTGCTCATTTACAGTAAGATTCATGACAATCAGCAGATGTAAAATCCAGCCCTGTATCCCAAGAAAATATTATTTGATGCAGTAATATTTCCCCTCATGTTTTCCCATTATTCAGATTCAGCATTTCCAGCAATCCCCCAGTTTAATCTGAGCCTGATCACTGGACAATTTACAATGACTAACTAACCCACAAACTGGTACATCTTTGGACTGTGGGAGAAAACCGAAGCACCCACAGGAAACCGACAGAGCCACGGGAGGATGTATAAACTCTTTACAGGCAGCGGCAGGTCACCTGGTCACCTATACCGTAGAGTGTTGTGCTAACCACTACGCTACTTTCTGAGGTAACCATTTTAGAATTTTGCAAAACAACTGGAGTATTTATATTTCAATATAAACTTCCTTTGTAACCCTTGGATACAGATCATCAGATCCTTTGAATTACCATCTTCAATCATATAAAATCATCCAAATTTATTTTTTCTAATAATGTTAATTTCTGTAGACTCCACTTTCATTCTAGATATGTAATTTTCCATAACTTTTGGCAGGTTTTCTTTTTTTTTCCAGCAATAAAACTTGTTGGAAATAGGATGCAATACTTCAGTGAATAGGACTGAGAAAAGAGTGGATTGTCACTGCCGTTCTTGACCTCATTCTCCCTTGTGATTTGGTCTGTAAAGGATCTCTTGTTTGTAATCTCTCATCAATACATACAAAAGGATACCTTTTCAAAGTCTGATGTAAATAAGCATCAAGAGAGGACATAGAACATAGACCATGGAACAGTACAGCCCAGGAACAGGCCACAATGTTGTGTCAAACCAATTAAATTAGTAATCACATGGCTATCTAAACTAATCTCTTTTCCTACACAATGTCTATATCCTTCCATTTCCTCCACATTCATGTGCCTATCTAAATGTATCTTAAAAGTCTCTAATGTTTCTGCTTCTGCCACTACCCCAGGCAGTCCATGCCAAACACCCACCACTCTCTGTGTTACCAAAAACTTGCCTTTCACAACTCCTTTGAAATTACCTCTCTCACCTTAAATACATGTCTTCTGGTATTAGACATTCAACTCTGGGAAAAAGATATTGTCTCTCAATTCTATTTATTTCTCACATAATCTTATATTCTAATCTATTTATCTATCAGATGTCCCCTTAGCCTCTACCTCTCTGGAGAAAACAACTTAAGTTTGTTCAACCTGTCATTACAGTACAGCCCTCTAATCCAGAGAACATCCTGATAAAACTTTTCTGGACCTTCTTCAAAGCTTCAACATCCTTACTTTAATGGGACAACCAGAACTGTACGCAAAACTCCAGATGTGGACTAACCAGGATTTTATAAAGTTGCAACACATCTTCCTGGCTTTTGAACTCATTGCCTCGACTAAGAAAGGCAAGCATACCATGTGCCTTCTTAAACACCCCATCAACCCAGGGAGCTATAAACTTGGAACACAAGATCCCTCTGCTCATCAATACTGTTAAGGATCATGCCCTTAACTGTGCACTATCTCTTTATATTTAACCTAACAAAGTATAACTCTTCACATTTGGCCAAGTTAAACTACATCTGCCATTTCTCCAACCATATCTGCAACTGATCTATATCCCAAACTATTCTCTGCTAGTCTTCCACTGTATCCACATCACTACCAATCTTCTTATCATCTGTAAACTTACTAACCCACCCACTCACATTTTCATCAAGGTTACCTATATACAAACAGCAAAGGTCCCTGTACTGATCCCTGCAGAACACCACTAATAGCACACCTTCAGCAATTATAAGACTCTTCGATCACTACCCTCTGTTTTCCACTGCAAGCCAGTTCTGAATCCAGACAGCCAAATCACCATGGATCCCATGCATCCTAATCTTCTGGATGAGCCTCTCATGAGGGACCTTGTCAAATGTTTTACTAAGATCCATGTAGACAACATCCACAGCTCTACCTCCATCAATCACCCTCACTGACTCATAAAAAAAATTAATCAAGTTAGTAAAATATGACTTGCCCATACAAAGCCCATACAAACTCTCCCTAACTAGGCCAAGGTTTTCCAAATGCTCATAAATCTTATCCCATAAGAATTCTCTCCAGCAACTTCTCTATCAGAGCCATGCAACTCACAGGTCTATAGTTTCTAGGAATACCCTGGTTCCCTTCTTGAATACTGGAACAACATTAGCTACTCACCAGTCTTCCAGGACCTAGCCTGTGGCTAGAGAGGACACAAAGATATTCATCAAGACCCCAGCAATTTCTTCTCTTGTTTCTCTCAATAACCTGAGATACATCGCATCAGGCGCTATGGACTTACACATCTTAGTGCTCTTTAAGAGACCCAACACTACCTCCTCCTTTACCTCAAAATACACTAGCATATCAATATGCTCAAAACTTGACTTCCTATCCTCTACATCCATTTCCTTGGTAAATATTGCCATGAAGTACTCATTAAGGACTTCACCCACATCCTCAGTATCCAAGCAAATGCTCCCCCCCCCCATTTATCAATGAGTGGTCCTACCCTCTCACTAGTAATCCTCTTACTCTTGAAGTATATGTAGAAAGCCTTGAGAATCTCTTTAATCCTACTTGTCAAGGAATTTTCATGGATCCTTCTGGCTTTCCTCAATTCCCTTTCTGAGCTCTTTTCTGGCTTCTTTATAAACCTCAAGGGCTCTGTTTGATTCTAGCTTCCTAAACTTTCCTTTTACTTCCTGACTAAATTTATCACCTCTCTTAACACCCAAGGTTTTCTTAGCTTATCATCCTTGTTCTCCCTTCTGACAGGAACATACCTGTCTTTTATTCTGTGCAGATGGTCTTTAAACACCCTCAAATGCCAGAAGTGAAATTGCCCTAAAATAGCTGTTCTCAAATAACACTCCCTAGTTCCTGCCTGAAGCTCTCATAATTTGACCTGCTCCAATTTAATACTCTCCCACACGGTCCATACTTATTTCTATTTACACTTAAGGAATTGTGGTCACTGTACCTCCACTGAATGATTGGTTACTTGACCAGGTTTATTACCCAATACCAGGTCCAGTACAGCTCTTCCTCCTATTGGATCATCTACATACTGATTTACATCCTGAATGTACCTAAAAGTTCTGCCACATCTAAACCTCTTGCACTCAGACTGTCCTAGTTTATATTAGGGAAGTTGAAGTCCCATGACAACAGCCATTTTGTTTTTACACCTTTTCTTAATCTGCATACATACCATTCCTCAACGTCCCAGTGACTATTGGAGGGCCTGTAGTACAATCCCATCAGAGTGATGGCACACTTCTTACTTTTGAGTTGTACTCATTTAGACTCAGTGAATGAACCCTCCATTAAGTAGAAAGAACAATTTCTGTAACCTTGTGGAACTTACAGATTTTTAATGTATTTTATATATTGAATTAAAATTGACAGGAAGAATCTTGTCTAGTCTTTGTATTCAGTGCTGAGATGTACTCAACATTTCCTTACTATACATCAATCATCTGTGACAATATTCACTGTGACAATATTCAGATTTTGCAAATCTGCCATGGGCAATTTAAGTAATGTCATCCTTATTAAGGACGGGATTAAAAAAAGTGAGAAAGACATAAATTACAGATTTTATAACTTCACCATTTTCTTAGCAATTAATTATGCTAATATATTCATATATTGCCAAATTAAAATTAGTGAACACAAAACAAATACCAATTTTAACAAGAGGAAAATACAAAAGAAGAGATGTGCATTTTTCAAGATAATGGTTCCTCCAAATTATTAAAGATTTTAAAGATTAGCTTTTTTGACACATGTACATTGAAATATCGAAACAAGGGGTGACATACATTGTTTGCATCAACGAGATGGTACAGTTAGAGGTGTGCTGGGAGCACACTTACAGTAAGCCCACTTACTGACCCTAACTCATATATCTTTAGAATATGGGAGGAAACTGGGGCACCTAGAGACAACCCAGGCAGTCACGGAGAATGTACAGACTGGAAATGGCTGAGATTGAACCCCTTACCTTACAGCTGGTGAGGCAAAGTATTGCACTAACTGCTACACTACTGTGCCACGCTTAGATAGTTAAGGCAATGAACAATCATGTATGTAGTTTGGTTAAAGGTTTAAGTGAAGAAATCTAGTCATTGATAATTCATCCTCAGCTTATTTTACATTGTAACTAAATAGAAACATAGAAAGCCTACAGCACAATACAGGCCCTTCAACCCACAAAGTTGTGCCGAACATGTCCCTTCCTTAGAAATTACTAGGCTTACCCATAGCCCTCTATTTTACTAAGCTCCATGTACCTATCTAAAAGTCTCTTAAAAGACCCTATCGTATCTGCCTTCACCCCCATTGCCAGCAGCCCATTCCACGCACTCACCACTCTCTGAATAAAAAACTTACCCCTGACATCTCCTCTGACCCTACTCCCCAGCACCTTAAATCTGTGTCCTCTTGTGGCAACCATTTCAGCCCTGGGAAAAAGCCTCTTCCTATCCACACATTATCTTATACACCTCTATCAGGTCACCTCTCATCCTCTGTCACCCCAAGGAGAAACGGCCGAGTTCATTCAACCTATTCTCATAAGGCATGCTCTCCAATCCAGGCAACATCCTTGTAAATCTGTACCCTTTCTATGGCTCCCACATCCTTCCTGCAGTGAGGCGACCAGAACTGAGCACAGTACTCCAAGTGGGGTCTGAACAGGGTCCTATATTACCTCTTGGGCCCTAAACTCAATTCCACGATTGATGAAGGCCAATACACCATACGCCTTCTTAACCACAGAGTAAAACTGCTCAGCTGCTTTGAGCGTCCTATGGACTCGGACCCCAAGATCCCTCTGATCCTCCACACTGCCAAGAGCCTTACCATTAATACTGTATTCTTACATCATATTTGACCTACCAAAGTGAACCACTTCACACTTATCTGGGTTGAACTCCATGTGCCACTTCTCAGCCCAGTTTTGTATCCTATTGATGTCCCGCTGTAACCTCTGACAGCCCTCCACACTCTCCACAACACCTCCAACCTTTGTGTCATCAGCAAACTTATTAATTCATCCCTCCACTTCCTCACCCATGTAATTTATTCCACGAAGAATAAGGGTCCTAGAACAGATCCCTGAGGCACCGCACTGGTGAACGAACTCCATGCAGAATATGACCCATCTAAAACCACTCTTTGCCTTCTGTGGGCAAACCAGTTCTGGATCCACAAAGCAATGTCCCCTTGGATCCCATGCCTCTTTACTTTCTCAATAAGCCTTGAATGGGGTACCTTATCAAATGATTGAATTGGAATGAATACTTTTGTGAAATTTTATAACGTGAATATTTCTTTAGTCAAAATCAATTCAGTGAGACTATCTATTTTAGATTTTAACTTCCACTACAGCACAGTTGAAAATTATTTCCCATGTGCTACCAAAGACTAGAGTTGTAACTGGGTCATCCTCAGACTTACTGTTCCATAACTCTGTTACAATACAAAGAAAAACATCAAAGCCATCCTGCAGATGTACAAGAGTCTGAATTCAAAGCTCTACTTAATTCTAATTAAGAAGAATTCCAATTATAGCTTAAACTCTGGTGGCACTGGGTATAAAAGAAAATGTGCCTTTTTATTTTAAATAGATTGTGCCATAAAGTCACTTGCAAATATCTCCACCAGAAATATTTCCTTCAATAACAGCCAGTTTAAGGCTCCAAAGTCTTCCAGTCTGATGGCTAAAAAATTTATTGCGAGGACATGTTCTCCTTCTCTGTCAATTTTCCAAACTTCCACCTCAACAACCAAAGTAGTTGATACTTTGTAGGCTGAACTAATCCTCCTGTCAATAGCACTGCAGGTATGAATTTCTCCCTGATTTTCTTTTCCTTCTTGCTTTGAATGGAAACAAGAAGAATGTGGAAGAGAATGAACTCAAGGCCCCAAATGTGAGGGATATTCACTTTCTGGTTGATAAAGTTAAACTTTTAACAAATATTCCTTATTCAGTTTTTTTGTTGTAAACAAAAATGAGTCCGAAATTCTCAATGTAAATTGCAAGCAGCCATCAGTTTAAAGTTCGAAGGACAGCTTTGCAACCACGAGATTCATCTCCATTACCCAATTGCATGCCACTTAGTACATTGAATATGGTTACAAGCTGGGATGTTCGTGTATTCAGGGAGTCAACCCTCACAGGCTCACAATTGTGGAAGGTAAACACAATCAATTCTGCGGATGCTGGAAATCCAGATCAACACACACAAAATGTTGGAAGTGCTCAGCAGCTCAGGCAGCATCTATGGAAATGAATAAACAGTCAAAGTTTCAGACTATGACTCTTTATCAGGACCACAATTGGGTTTATTTTGGATCTCTACTGCCACAAACTTTTAAGATAGGGCTTCCCAACCTGTGGTCCATGGACTACTTGCTTAATGGTGTTAGTCTATGACATAAAAAAAGTTTTTGAATCATTTTAAAAAAGGTGATTAAAGATAATCTGTGTGAGTTACTTTGTCCCAGCAAGAGTATCTGGAAAATATTAATTGCAGTTGATGTGATCTAATAGAAAATAGTATAAATATTGGAAAAATGGGGAAATTGCTAGAATTGATGAGGAGAACATGAGAAAGATTCAATAAAGAAAGAAGAACTAGAATTCATTCCTTAATGTTTGATTTTTGTGATGGACGACTTGTTCAACTGCAACTCGTTGATATGTTCTTCTGGTTCATAAGAATTGTATGCATTTGGAAAAACTTTGTGTTTTGTAAATCTTTAGGAATTCAGAAATCTTCTATAAATTATAAACCCTCAATGAGTATTGAATATGTGTTAAGGATCATTTGTCTAAATTTAAGTATGTACCATTAAATATAGAATAACTGTGTTTAAGATACCTTGCTATCTGGAGGTATCTACTCCTTAGTAAGGAGGGGGAACCCACCGCTCAAACAGCGGGTAAGGCCAGGTAAGCCTCACTACAAAGGCTAGACAGGGAAGTAAGTTAGTCCTTGAAGAGTAGATGGATACAGTATAACAGGCTGATAGTAAGGCTACCTATAGATATCTATATTGGATAAGGCTTAAAGTCTTCTTTTAAGTTTAGTGCTTTGCAGACAGGGAGCACAATAACATCACATGATTAGGGATCGCAGAGACATTTCTCCCTATCACACTCTACAATCAAATGTTGATTTGTTCTCAGTACTTCAGAATGCTGCTTTATCTTCTGAAACTAGTGAAGAAAGATGTCAACTGCTCCCCTACCAAGAAAGAAACATTTCCAGCTAAGGAAGTAGTTTAAACAGTTATTTTAATTTTAGTGATATACATTTAAATTTACAGATGATTTCTAATTTATAAAAAGATTTCTGAATTTCAAATGATTTTCAAAGTACAAAGGATTTGCAAACACGTACAATTCTTACAAGCATCCTTCCATTAGTGGAGAACAGCATTGACTGTCAGTGTCTGAAAGCCAATACGTTTGATATCTTTGTAATCAGATTCTTCCAAGTGATATCATGTGAACTTTGATATAGGGGTTGGCTGCCTTTCTGTTCCTACAACACAGGTGCCTATGATGATCGAGTCAGGAAGCTCTGACAATGCATATCTTTCCCAATGACACCAGCCAACCAACAGAAAGCTTGCCAATTTTGCAGAGTGACCATTTTCACAAGCACCATCAGTTGTTATTTGATACTTGAAGTACCATATGACAACGAACCGCAAGACTTTCTTTGTTTCTAATGTGCAGCTAGCAGGCGATAGCACTCTCTATATCCTGCATGCCAGTTCTGAATGCTCAGGAGTCTGCATAACACTTTCATTATATGACATTTCATCTCTCAAGTTGTGTTAGAGGGAAACATTATTATGCAACAAAGTATTCTGTATCATTGTAGCAATTCACAGTTTTTGACTGCTTGGTCCAGCAGAGGAGATAATTGTTTTATTTTCGTTGGCCAGACTTGGGGATTCTAAGGAATAATAGGTAAAAACATCTGCTTAACTATTTGACAGTAAGATAAAATTGACCCTGCTGCCCCCCCCCACTGGACCCCCTGCAGTTTGCATACCGTCCCAACTGTTCAACAGATGACACCATTGCCATCACCCTCCACCTGGACAAAAAAGACACATACGTTCAAATGCTGTTCATAGACTTCAGTTCAGCATTCAACACAATCATCCCTCAGAAACTGATTGGAAAGCTGAGCCTACTGGGCCTGAACACCTCCCTCTGCAACTGGATCCTAGACTTCCTGACTGGGAGACTTCAGTCAGTCCGGATCGGGAGCAGCATCTCCAACACCATCACACTGAGCTCCCCAGGGTTGCTTGCTCAGTCCACTGCTGTTCACTCTGCTGACCCACGACTGTGCTGCAACACACAGCTCGAACCATATCATCAAGTTCGCCGATGACACCACCGTGGTGTGTCTCATCATCAAGAATGATGAGTCAGCTTACAGAGAGGAGGTGCAGTGGCTAACAGACTGGTGCAGAGCCAACAACCTGTCTCTGAATGTGAACAAAACAAAAGAGATGGTTGTTGATTTCAGGAAGGCACGGAGCGACCACTTCCAGCTGAACGTCAATGGCTCCTCAGTAGAGATTATTAAGGGCACCAAATTTCTTGGTGTTCACCTGGCGGAGAATCTCACCTGATCCCTCAACACCAGCTCCATAGCAAAGAAAGCCCAGCAGCGTCTCTACTTTCTGTGAAGGCTGAGGAAAGAAATTCAGAAATTGCACCATCTCGGATTGCAAGACCATGCAGCGGATAGTGAGGTCAGCTGAGAAAATCATCGGGGTCTCTCTTCCCGCCATTATAGACATTTACATTACACGCTGCATCCGCAAAGCAAACAGCATTATGAAGGACCCCATGCACCCCTTATACAAACTCTTCTCCCTCCTGCCATCTGGGAAAAGGCACAGAAGCATTCAGGCTCTCACAACCAGACTATGTAACAGTTTCTTCCCCCAAGCTATCAAGACTCCTCAATACCCCGAGCCTGGACTGACACCAACTTACTGCCCTCTACTGTGCCTATTGTCTTGTTTATTATTTATTGTAATGCCTGCACTTTTTTGTGCACTTCATGCAGTCCTGGGTAGGTCTGTAGTCTAGTGTAGTTTATTTCTGGTGTTGTTTTTATGTAGTTTTTGTACTGTTTCATGTAGCACCATGGTCCTGAAAAATGTCTTGTTTTTACTGTGTACTGTACCAGCAGTTACGGTCAAAATGACAATAACCAGTGACTTGACTTGATTTGACTTGACTTGAACTGTAAAGAAATACATAGGGGAGAAATTAAGCCTTCCTTGAAACAATGGGATCACTATTGACAATAATGTAGGCTTTCGCAAATAAAATGAAGTGAGGTGTTTAATGTTTAATAGCACATTTTATTGAACTCCAAAATCCAAACCCAAAACCCAAACTTTCCTCTTCTTCATATCGTCACGTCAGACCACCCTCTTAAAGTGAAACCCCAACTCAGTGTCAGTGGTTGTGAATTATGTATATTTCTCCCAATTTACATTACCCTACAAAACCATTCAGATGCAGAGGAGGGGTTCCTGATACTTTCCAACATCACCTAGTGATACTAATTTCATCTTCACTCTGTTTAGCCGGGCACAACTGAATAAATCATAAAGGCAGCAAGACTTAGGAAAAAAAGTCATTTGGTTGATATACATATATAGGCTCCCTGTCAGCAATCCAGAATACTTAGTTACTTACCATGGTGAGAAGCATTATAAGAAAGTTTAATTGGCACTCTGTATGAATGTGAAAAATGACTCAGTCTGCTGAATTTCAATTGGCCCCTTTCATTCAGAACACTTAAAAAATTTACCGTACTATGAAGGTGTGCAAATTTGCAGTGTTCAGCTCACATATCAAGTGAGCTTCAGTGTTATAGCCTTAGTACACTAGGACTAGTTCCTGCCCCCATTCTAACTATGTTCTACTGGAGCATCATCAAGAGTAACCCGCCCAGCTGTATCACTGGCTGGTATGGGATTGCAAGGCCATTCAATGCTTTTAAGGACTGCTGAGAGAATCATCGGATCATCAGGATCTCATTCCCCCATCCAGGACATATACCAGATGTGCTGCATTCACAGAGCACATTGCATTGTCAAGGACCCCTCCCGACTGTGCCACAAACACTATGACCTCTTACCATCAAGCAGAAAGTACCACAGAGAAAGAACAAGGACTGGGCTGTGAGACTTCTTAACACCCTGTAATACATCACTCAGTATATACATTACTTATGACAGCGCCAGTAGCCTTATACTGTTGTACTGTATTTTAACTATATGCTGTATTATGGTGTTAATATTATTTCATATGCTGTATGTGATATATGCATTGTGCTTTGCACCTTGGTCCCAGAGGAACACTGTTTTGTTTAGTTGTATAGATGTACGGCTGAATGATAATAAACCTGAACTTGAACTCAGCGAGACATTCAGGTGCAGCCTGTTATTGTAATGCCCTGACCATACAAAATGCTGGATTTCTTCAGCAAGGTAAGTACTGCTGATGCAGAATACTAGCCTGAGATTTGTCATGTAGGATTCAGCATTCATTCTTTGCCCAGATGTATCCAGGCTGCATGAAAAGGTGCAGCCAAAGTCAAAATTTTCATGGACTATTTTCAGGCACCTCAAAGAGTTGTTTTAAACAATGATGTTACCCAAGGAATACTACTTTGATCATCAGAGCTCAGCTAAACAGACCACTGTAGTAAATAGAATCAGTGACAATGTTAATTTGATATATGTTTAGTCTGCCAAATTGGATATGAATGATTTACAAACTTTCCATAAAGCCACATACATGAAGGCGGAATCTCAAATTTCACAGCTGAGCTTGACCAATATCAGTATATTGGTGGGAACAAACTCCAAGGAAGGTATCCTAGATATTTTGTCGTATCATTTAATCCTCCGATTGGTTTAGTATGAGAGGCCCTTGCCACCCTTCATTGCCATCTGCACAATGGAATTTGTTCCAACCTAAACAGCACAATAACCTCCATATTTGCAAAACATGAAAATAGTTTGCAAAATATTGACAATTAATTGGCTAATTGTGGCACACATTCAAGATCAAAAGAAAACCAGCACCTAATATGATTGGAAAGATAAGATTCTTTCACCAAAGTAATTTTCTTTGAGTCCCCATGTTGTTTTTTTATGGCTTATGAGCTTATCCTCCAGTGACTTAATGTTTCTTTTCCAGAATTTTCACTGTGTTCCACACCATTCCCTAAGGTAAAATTCTTAACATTTGAATCTCAAGCTGCAAAAGAAAACTGCTTTCTTACACTCTCCTCCGAGGCTTTAAATGGCACAGTTTTGCTTCATTGAAAGGTGGCATCACATTGCAGCACTCGGAGGATTTGCCACTGGGAATACCCAGTGTTTTGCAATAATCAACCAAACATCCAGAAAGTGCTATATACAGAGGAAATCCTGTATTTGCAAGGCTATATGACTTAATACATTGAAACACTATTTTGAAATTTTGTTTTGGATTTAGTGCTCCTGATAGAAATTTATCATTTGTTACAGTTTTCTTTACCCTGTACTTAATTAATAAAATGTTAATGAGTGAACAATCTCAGCCCCATATATTTGGATTGTATTTGGTGTGAAATCAATGAGTAAAATTGTCTTTTCCAACTCAGAACATTCCTTAGTGCATTTCACAGAAGAGGTTGTGAATGACTCTAAAATTCATCCTCATTTATTCATCTACTTAAATCAGTGCCTAGCAGGAATATACAGTATAGTTCAGATTACTAAGGGTAAAAATGATCCTGGCATCATCCCTGAAGAAGATGGCAGAGTTTGTCATCAAAATGTCGGTTACAATCAATACCTGTACCCGGCTTGAAGCCCGAGAAGAGTTTATTCACACTAAGTACGAATTTAGCTGGTATTACTCCATAATAGTTATTTATTGAATTATTTTGTTCAAATATACTGATTATTTAAAATAATATAATTTTCTGCCAAATGAATTAAGCATACATTTTTGGCCTATACAGAATCTGTTCACATAAATCCCCATTAATATTAAAATCTGTACTCTTGGTAAGGACTATTAGTACATCAATTTGACAGTAATGGACAGCACATTATTCTCACAAATTATTCAAATTAATTTCAAAATAGTGCAGAAAACAGTTGGGAAGTTGTATTTAAATCTCTTTGAAGTGTTTAGTAACAATGTAGGACTATTAAACAATTAACATTAGATGAAGCAGCTCAAAATTAATGATTTAGAAGTCTTTTCTTTGAAAGCCTTTGAAAGGCAAAAAGAATTGGTAGCCACACTCCAGACAAACCTTGGAAACAACTGCTTCTTTGAAGTGGCCATGCTATAGATTAAAGCTGAACTAAATGTATATGATTCACCATTAGAGTGGAAAGAGTATATCTTTAAATAAAGCATAGAAGCATTGGTCACCCACTTTACATCCCTCACTACATTTTGTTCCATTACTTCAAAGGATCTGAATACAAGAGTATTATTGCAGATAATGTTTTCTTGTAAAAATTGTGTATAATTTATGTTTTATTTATATTTTTCCTGTGAATGCTTCTTAAATGATGCTTACATGTGGATACTGGTGATGCTGCAGCGTGCAAGTTTTTCATTGCACTTCTGCATGCAACAATAATCTTGACTATGATTTAAACGCTTAAATGTTACTAAGAAATTACAATTTTCCCCTGTCTCAATTAAAATATTAGCATCTTTTCATGGTCAGAATACTAAAATAAAATAAAATAAATCAAAAGTACAGTAGAGGTATTTTCACCCATAGATTTATTTTCCATCTGTAGTTACTTCCTGTGCAGATTTTGGATCTAATTATAAACATTTACAATAGAGTTTCCCCAGAGGTCAAAGGTTTCCAAATCTTTTATTTACATCATGGATAGACAGCTGACCATATCTAAAATATGTATATAGGGATAGATGTAAGTAGTACACAACTCGGTCTACTTATTAATAATTTCTTTCTCTTTTATAGTTAAAATTATTATCCATATTATTTCCCATGTTTTTATATATTTATTTTATCATTTGCTCTTCAGAAACATGTTTTCTAAAAATCTTTTGTAAAACTCTGTTGAAATCCAAGTACCAATGAAGAAGGGTAAATGTGTAAAATTAAGTCAATCTTTATTGGAATATCTGATATATGTACTTCAAGGTTTAGATTAAGTAATGTCTTAATCAAAGTGATTTGTTTCATGTCATTATTATGTTGTCTATGACTTGTGAATTTTTGAAAGGATGCAGCTTCTCCTTTAATAAGTAAATGAGTCTGTTTTTTCTCCCAGAGTTTTTAACAGTTGCAACCTGTTCCCAGAAGAAAACTTTTAAAATCTGAATCTCAAACTATTAAAGACATATTTTTCCTTTCATCCTCTTATGTTCTTTTTAAGAGTACTGTTTTGCATTATTGAACACTTTTACTAATAACACTATTTTCAGCAACAGTTTAGATTAAATTGCAAATTAACAGGACATAGACTATTTCCAAACTTTTAAGACCTGCCTTTTGCATGGAAACCTCATACAAAACGATGTATGCTACTTCAGAGAATATCTACAACCTATACTTTCAACTGCATAGTGCAGCTCTAATCAGCATCATACACTTGTGTGATTCTTCTCTGGAATTATTTCTCAATTGTTTCACATCACTCTGTAAGTTTTACTGGGCATTTCCAACATGTCACCCCCAACTCCAACCAAATGACATTTTTAATGTAAATAGGCTGCTTCTTTAGTTGCGGTTGAAGGGATATCTCTCAGGAGCTTCATTACAGTGTTAGCAGTCAATCTGTTGTGTCAAACTTGCATGTATAATTGGTTTGTGTGTGATCATGTTCTTGGTATTCTCTTCAAAATATTTCCTTTGTCCATGAGGACTATGGTGGAAATACTGTTCATCATTGGACAGAAACCACTGTTCCTTTTCCTGTGTTTTGCATCAGAACAATAAGTACACAGGGGTGATTGATAAGTTTGTGGCCTAAGGTAGAGGGAGTCAATTTTAGAAAACCTTGCACATTTATTTTTCAACATAGTCCCCTCCTACATTTACACACTTAGTCCAGTGTTCGTAGACCATATGATCTTGGACCTCCAGAAAGTGTCCACAGCAGGGGTGGTAGATAAGTTCATGGCCTAAGGTAGAAGGAGATGAGTTATACAGATCTTGTTACATGCATATGCAGTTCAACTCTTCGAGTGATTATGCCGATAGTTTAAAGTTAATAGCTCTTCTCCTTCTACCTTAGGCCACGAACTTATCCATCACCCCACGTATTCTGATAAGCTTTGTGTAAATATAATGACAAGATTAATGTACAATTGTCATGTGATTGTGAAGGTCCAAAGAGTTTATTAGTATTTAGTACATTAAAATGTATTATTTTCTCCTAATACTATATAGTCTATGGTTATGGTTGTCATAGCCAGAGATACTGGGGATAAGCTCCCAGTACCTATTGAATGCTCCCAGAGGTGTTCATCTCAAATAACCAAGTCCAGCTCCTGATACTCATCTGTGGCCCAGCAGAACTGCTTCTACTGATAGGTGAAGAGGCAAAGGTGGGTTTCTAGTGCTTTAAAAGCACTCACTTTGGACAGTTGGGGCTTGTCAGTCATGGTTGGTAGCTCATCTTGGAGAAGGAAACCCTGACCTCAAACCTCCACTGCCTTGCAGCTAGACTCACTCATGGGGAAGGCTTTGGGAGTAAACCCCGAGGAATAATCTGAAGCTGGAGTCCCTAAGGCAGACTTAATTTGAAATCAACACTGAATGGCAACTCCTGCAATGCCGCTGGTGCCAAAATGTATTGGTGTTTGTTATTCCTTTGGATTTGTCAGCTGCATAGAGAGGGGAGCCCGCTGCAGGGGCAACAGCTTGCTCTCCATTATCATACTGCCCTGGCTTGCATACTGATTTGTGTGTCGACTTCAACAGCTATGATGCAAGGATCTTACATGTTGACTATTTTGATTTCCCTTTCCATTCAAGAGCAGACAATTTCATCATTTAAATTGCACTGATATATATTAGCATCATGTGTATAAAGGTGAAATATATAATTGATTTTTAAACTAGTGGTATACATAAATCTTAATGTATGATTATCATTACTTTCAACAAATCCACTAAAGCTCCTTAAAATCACAATCGATATCACCTAAAGCACAAGAGCAATTTATATATAAGAATGCCACCAAATGTAAGTTGCCCTCAAATATATTTCTTCCTTCATTATATCACTGAATCTAAATATTGGAAGTCATCAATGTAGGAGAACCTTCATCAAAAATACTACAATGCTATTAGTAAACAGCTAACTACCATGTCTTCTAAGGGTGAATAGAGATAGATAATAAAACGGTGGTCACATTAATAGAGGCTAAATCCCTTGAATGCAGAAAAATCATGAAGTGGACTAAATACCCTTTAGTTTCTTCTCGGTGTTAGCCTCAACTCCATGTAGCTCTCTCACACTGGTAAAAATGTCAAGCAGATGCTATTCTACATCTTTTATAGTCATTTTGCTGGTGTAAAACAATGTTAATAAATATATATCAGTAGCAGCTAATTAAACAACATCATTTTGTTAACTTCGCACTACTAACCCATCTTGTGTCAATCGGTTTTAGAAAACCTCGTAATAGCTGACTGAAAGAGAAATTTTACAGACACGTATGTATAAACCAGGGCAGAATTAATTACATTTTCAAAGCTCTTTCATGATCTTTTGTTGTATGTATTATTTTCCAAACAGACATAGAAAGCAAGATGATTAAAAGTGTTAAAAGGAACATTGCCTTACTGAATAGATACTGCAGTACATCCTCCATCTGCTTCTTTAGGGCACTTCTTCATACATACTCTACATCTAATGTATGATTTGAATCACCAACAATTTTCAAGCATTGGTCAGACAAATTTTGTTTGATGACACTTCTGGGAAACAGTTTGTGTGATAATACTACATTAGAGCTTTATAAATAAACATTGCTGCTGTTGAAACGTACAGGAATGATATGATCAGGTATGAATTTATGGTCAGTGTTTTTTTGCAATAAAAGCAGTGTCTGTTAGGTTTAACTCTGGTACCGACACCAAAAGTCTAGAGATATATATTGTGATCACTTGAACCTGAAGGTTGTCCTTAAATCACAGAGCATATTGAGCATGAGCCCGCACCCTCAAGTCAGAAGAGCAGAAAATTGAAAGGCAGAAAATAATGTTACAAAAATTTTAGAAAGTGCTTGTAGGATTAAGCTGCATTTTGACATAATCAGGTAATTGCTTTTCTAATTATGTTCTGTTTCTATGGTTATAGAAAGTACAGTCAGTTATTATTTCTAACTTCCCAAGCAAACACTTGCAGTGATAAGTAGCCATTAAAAAACATGTCACATTTTAAAAGCTTTCAAAATGTGTGGTAAAAAGATGTAGATGTAATAAGCCTCTGCCAATTCATCAACAATTCAGTTTATGCAGAACTTCTCCCCAGGTTTCAGCCTACCAAGCATTTTTAAAATAATTTGGCCTTGATAACAGTTACATGAAATTTTAACATTTACAGTCATTTTAATTTTGTGTTTTAATACAAGTCAGGAATCAACTGGTTTCCTTCTCAATATATATTTTGCTTACAGATTTGTTGTAAGCAACTGTGTAGTCTGGGCTATAAGATCATACTATATTTCCAAATTTAGAGACCTGAATATAAGCTTTTCAACCACTGAACATCTACACACCTTTGGCTTTAAGATTCCAGAATTTACAATCATTACCAAAAAAGACAATGGTGATTTTTCAAGTGTTATGTAACTGAAAATTGTCCTCCTTCTGAAGCAAAGTCCAATAATAACCATGTCTGTACATCACTGTGGAAATACATCCACCCACTTCCTGGTGAGGATCACCACAGACCCAGCACTGGTCCAAGATTCCCCTTCCCTGACTGTAAGGTGACTAATCTAATAACCTCAGCCTTTCATACACTGATCACACACTGCCTACGAAAAGGCCAAACTCCATTGCCCCCACCCATGGCTACAACAGATTCCCAACTGAACCCGTGAATGTAAATCCCCTGATACTTGTCTCCAACAGAGATACCTGGGACGATCTTTTAGTTTCTGAAACTGCTTGGTCATTTGCATCTAATTCCTGTAAATTAACTTTTCAGCAGAGGGCTAAAGAAGTTGATTCTCCATGTGTTTCTCCTGCTGTGCTGTGGTGAACTACATATACCTGTCTGGACACGCCCCCCCCCCCGCGGACTGCTCCTGTGGCTCCTCCCACGGACCCCGGTATAAAGGCGATTGGAGACACTGCCCTGGCCTCAGTCTCCAGGATGCAGTGTGGTGGTCAATTGCTGCTTGTTCTTTCTTCCAGCCAATAAAAGCCTATATCTCGTCTCACGTCTCCAAGAGTTATTGATGGTGCATCATATGCATTCGGTTTTCACATAGTAAAGTAAATCCTCTTCATCTAAATTCCTTTCTCTGAATCAATGATCCTTTTTCTAGAGTCTGCAGCCATAAAAATAAACCCTGCGACATTCACCTTGTCAGTTCCACTTATATTTTTGTACATTTCAATTAGAATATGAAAGATTTTTTTGATATAGGGAAAGTACAAAGAAAGTCTTTGATAGAACAGAAAGCATGAAAGTGTAATAAGGCAAAGAAACAAATAGTCATAACAGTTAGTCCTCTTCTAGACCCTTTGGTATTAGTTTTATAGTGAAATTATCACACTCAAATATTACTTCCAAAAGATTGTACCTTATCAAAAGCTGAGCTATTGTTCTAATTTATTTAAGCTTCACTGGAACAATATTGGAAGTGGAGGTCAAAGTGTGACTTGACTGGTGATTTGAAGTGAATAGATCAAGTGTTCTAAAGAACTGTCATCCAATCAGTTTGTCTTGGAAAGAAGATTTTTTTTTAACTTTGGCTGTCTTGACATCCTTTAGATATACTTACTCCAGTCTTCAAGCTTAAAATAACCTGGGATGTGTGTTGTAAAGATGTGCTATGTGATTCAAGGTGATGCATAGATTTTAATAGGTGATGAGATTAATGAGAGAATGGGTAATTAAAGATCTGTTCCATTTCCTTCACTTCTACTCTCTCCACTTCTTCATCCTCCCAGAACTACTGCATGTTAGACGATCAGACCACAAGAACAGAATTAGGCAATTCAGCCCACTGAGTCTGCTCCTCTATTCGGTCATGGATGACTTGTCATCAAACCTATTCTCCTTCCGTCTCTCTGTAACCTTTGATGCTCTTATTAATCAAGAACATATCCACCTCTGCTTTAAATGCACCCGATGACTTGGCCTTCACAAACACCTGTGGCAATCAATTATGAATTTCACAGATTCACCACACACTGACGAAAAAAAAGATCCATTTTAAAACTCATCTTGGTTCTAAAGGGACACCTTCATTCTGAGGCTGTGCCTTCTGGTCCTAGACTCTCCCACTAAAGAAAACATCCTCTCCACCTCCACTCTATCTAGGCCTTTAAATATTTGGTAGGTTTCAATAAGATCCCCTGTCATTCTTCTAAACTCCAGTGATTTCAAGTGCAGAAACACCAAACACTCTTCATACGTTAACCTCTTCATTCACTGGATCATTCTCGTTAACCTTCTCTGGACCCTCTTCACTTTGTTCACTTCTATTCTACCAGACTCTGCATTCAATTGCCTCTGTTTCCATCACACATATCCTTCCTACTCCTTCCAGCATTTTAAGTAGACAGTTCACTTCTACATCATCCTGAATTGTAATATTCACTCTACTTCCCATGGTGCAAACATTAGAGATCCACATCTATACCATGGAGAGCATTCTGACAGGCTGCATCACTGTCTGGTATGGAGGGGCTACTGCACAGGACCAAAAGAAGCTGCAGAAGGTTGTAAATCTAATCAGCTCCATCTTGGGCACTAGCCTACAAAGTACCCAGGATATCTTCAAGGAATGCTGTCTCAGAAAGGCAACGCCCATTATTAAGGACCTCCAGCATGCAGGGCATGCCCTTTTCTCACTGTTACCATCAGGTAGGAGGTACAGAAGCCTGAAGGCACACACTCAGCGATTCAGGAACAGCTTCTTCCCCTCTGCCATCCGATTCCTAAATGGACATTGAACCTTCGGACACTTTTTTTTAATATACAGTATTTCTGTTTTTGCATGTTTATTTAAAATCAATTAAATAAATGTAATTGATTTACTTGTTTATTTATGTTTTTAATTTTATTTATTTTTTCTCTCTGCTAGATTATGCATTGAATTGAACTGCTGCTGCTAAGTTAACAAATTTCACATCACATGCCAGTGATAATAAACCTGATTCTGATTCTGAATCCCTTTACTGCATTTCTTCCCACTATCCAGAAACCAAAACATTCCTTTACTCATTCAAGGTGGGTATCACCTTACATAGAACTTTTTAGAATTTAGCAAACTTATTCACTGTTTACAATTTCCTCTTCATTATTAATCAAGCTCAAGTATAAGAGCAAATTGATGTTTTGGTTACGTTTGACACCCTTAGTCAAATTTTCAAATATATGTGCATTGGTCTTGATATGGGGACTGGTTAATAAAACAGCTTTATTTTCTTCTGAACCACACACACAAAATGCTGGAGGAACTCAGCAGACCAGGCAACATCTATGGGAAAGAGTTCAGTCAACATTTCAGGCCGAGACCCTTCATCAGGACTCAAGAAGGGTCTCTGCCTGAAACATTGACTGTAATCTTTTCCATGGATTCTGCTTGGCCTGCTGAGTTCCTCCAACATTTTGCATGTGCTGCTTGGATTTCCAGCATCTGCAGATTTTCTCTTGTTTTTTTTTTCACAAAATTGATTAGCATTGCAAGTGCTTGCATCTGAAATCTTTTAGTGAGATCTCTATCTCTGACTTTGTGTGCCTTGCAATGGCATTAACATCACCTACTCATAACTACATAGCATCTTTTTTCAAATGTATCTGCTAGTAGAATTTCATAACCCCCTTATACATAACGACATGCTAGCAGTGATTTAACTAGGAAGTCCATATCAGAGCTATTTTCAGCATAGACTGGTATCAATCAGCTAATCCATGACGGGGAAGACATGTTTCTCCATGTTTTCCTTCCTGTATTGATAAACATCTGTTCCCACACATTTCAGAACTGAGCCAGAGAGAGCTTACACACAGAAAGAAATCATTATGCCAACCATTCTAACTCTAATCCAACTTTAAGCTATTCTTCCCATATTTCCATTAATTCCATCTTAGATTCCTTCTACCCAATTGGGTCAACTCAAGTTGTCCATTAACCTGCCAACTCAGATGTGGGAGGAATCAGAAACACACAGGTGAGATGCTTGCAGCCACAGGGAGACGGTGCAAACTCCACATAGACAGCAATGGAAATTGGGATTGAACACAGATCACTGGAGCTGTGATGCCCTGGTTCTAACATCTTTGCCACTCTGCTGCTCAAGTGGAGTTAATGTACAGGAAATATAGGTAACTACCTAACTGATGACATCTTCACAGTAGAACAAAGGTCACTCTATTAAGATTACTACACAGAAGTTTGCTTATACATGATTAGATGTGGAGTTCCAGGTTATTGTTGATTCATTCACTTAAGAAGACAAGAAAATGTGTGTTACCCCTCCCAAACAGCAGTTGCCATAGTTAACAGAACCAAAAACCTTAACAGGGGAAATAACAACCCCTAGTGATAGTCCCAACATTTTTCTTGGAACTGCTAAGCTACTGTGTGTTCATGTGAGATGAGGGCCTTGTCAATCAAGTTCTCTATTCCCAACTCAGTCAGGGGCAACATATTCACAAAGATCAATAGGAACATTATAAAAACAATCTCAGAGTAAACCTAATGAAATTTGGGAAGCTAAAGCAATGAAGAATCCACCTTTTAGGAGGGGTCCTCTTACAATGAAGAATTTTTACCTCTGTCAGACGGTGAAGAAAGGAGAAAGCAAAAAGCCAAGGAATGACAATGTGGAGAAGACACACTTTCTGAGATATTTTTGACAAGACAAAGATGTTAGATATAGTAAAGATGCATTTTCCTTTCATTTTAAACCCAGTACCATGTACAATATGCCAAAACATTTACATAAGTATGTCGTAAAATATATTTCGAAATCAGATTTATTTTATTCCCAAAATTAGTCATTTTGTTCTTGCCATTTTTGTTCAATTGAATGAATAAATGCAATAATTCAGTTTTCAGGTGATACATTGTTTTAGATTTCTTCTGTGTAACATTTTGGGACTTCAATCTATATTGCCTAGAAAGAAATTAGTTTTATTTCATGTTATTATAAAAGACTTCATTCATTCTCCAAAAGGTTAACTCCCAAATGTATAACAATTTGTAACTTAACATTTAGGATGCTAATTGAGAAGCAATAGGGAGTCATTAAATACATCCCATAGCAGTTCACATGGTGGTGTTAGAATGATTTTCACTCATTATGCCCAGCAGGGTTCTAGGCTGAATAGTTTTCAAGTACTGTCAGCTTCCAAATCAAGTTGTCTTCATTCAAGGTGGTACCTTTGATTGGCAGTTTCATGGCATTATTATTTTAGAAACCTGTGATGAGAAAAGAGGACAGGGGACAGTATTTATTTTCTTCTGAAGTAGCTGTGTCACGTACAGGGTGATTGTTTTGAACTAGATACTGGATGTGAAGCTCACTGAAATGTCAGAATACTTGCAGACCACTTTATGTATATGATTGATCGGTCTCAAGTAGTTCGTACAAAGATGATGAGAAAGTTGCGTATTATCTGGCATGGATGTGAGATAGAGCAGTTTGCAAAAACCTGCTTTGTTCGTTCATACACTTCAAGTTATTATATCCTACCTGGATATGCCATCAACAAGTCCTGAAAGAAAACAGAATGCATTAAATTGCCCTTGCAGAATAACAACATACTTGCAGAGTATCATTTTGCAAGGGACACTTAATCATTCTGCAGGAATCAATCCTAAAGACCCTTTGATCATTCTATTCTTTTATTAGACGAAGATCATAAGGGGTTCAAGGCCTGCTTATAAGAGCAATATTTACTGTTGAATCTCAAATTAACTGCTGATTTAAGACATTTAATGTTGATGGTCTATTAGGTCTGCCTCACAATAAAAGGTACTCTGTGTTTCCCGCAAAACTTCAAGGTAATTTACTAAGTTAAAGGACCAAGGGCATTAATTCAACTTAGAGTGTATTAGGTTTTAGAAACACAGCAAAGTAGCTTTGTCTTGTCATAACTGTGAGCTATAGGGCTGCTTCTTGCTATCCAATATCAACTCCACTTACTCTAGTTGAACACAAGCAGAAAGTATATTTGATTTCCAGCATGAGCCACAATCTCTGTGCCGTTGCTTCTGATACCATTCATCTCCCAATTCATTTTCTATTACTGAGTCAAGCTGTGCAACAACTAATGAGTGGAAATTTGTTTTCAGTCAGACATTTTTTATGATACCCATGCTTACTCTACTTTCAAAATTTCAATTCTATGTAGTTTAGTGATACTGTTGGAGAAAATGAGTATATAATATACTGCGCATTTAATACACATGACTGAGGACAAACTTTTACTTGGGATGGCCTTCTACTACGAACTCTGAAAACAAATTAACTGGTGGGATTGTAGCAGGAGGAAGTAGAAACCAAGTAACAACCAGCTGAAAGTACTGGTGCCTTTAAAAAATGGTTGGTAAAGTGTCCTTCCTGGTATGCAAGATGTATTGAGCCATGCATGATTAGAAGAGAGCATTAACTGCAGCACTTAAACTATTATTGACATTATGACATCTGATAGATATTGTCTATGAATGGCTTCTTCGTGACCCAACCCACAAATGTGCGTGTACACATCAAATCCAAAAATGGCAACCTGGAAAACCAAAAAATGTGCTTCAGTTATAAATTGTGTTTATATTGTCTTCATGTTAGTACCTCAGTACGTCCTGAAAACTGAACTCTTCCGTTCTTGCTGATGTACATTTATCCTTCATCTGCACATTCTTAAAAATGTAGATTCTTACTTACCTTTGCAACTTTCCTTATTTATTAATCTGTTGTTGTTTTTATCTTGCTCAGCACTTACCTCCCATACTTGCTACCTCTAATTTAGACCTTTAGTCCATCAGTCCAATTTCAATACTTTCAGATGCTTGAAACTCTTCCAAATGCTTCCCAATTCTCAACTTCTCATTCCTCAAATATAACCTCCGCAAATTCCTTCTTTTAAAATATAACCTTATTAATTACCCTCTTCTTCTCTCCTTTCACAATGTTACCTATGTTATATTCAAATATATTCATTATTTATATTATTTAGAATGATAAACATATATATATATATATATATCTAAATGCATGCATATAAGCTAATGAAATTTCAAACTTCTTATGGAGAAGAATTAAATATCTGGCCCAGCTGGTTTTTGGTTTTATACAATGATTGTTTGGTCCCTAATGAAGTAACTAATATTCTTCTCCCCCAACAGCAAAGGTAAATATTTTCATCCACTGTTCATATCAAAATTCATGCTGAGAAGATATTGAGCAAAAAAAAGCTTCAGCTTTTTCATTACTGAATTAACTCTAGCTTGCCTCGTAAACTAATTTTTACTTAGCAATTTTAATATCATTCATTGAAAGCCTGTTACAACCGCTTAATGTAAATTACCAGCTGCAGACCTTACACAAATTATCTGCTTTTTTTATATAAAAAGCAGAAATAACGAAAGGTGTAGAATTTGGAAGAAAAACATCACTAGTGGTTTAAGGTCAGCTTTTATCTGTTTCAATGCAAAGGCAGTTTGCTTTTGCAGTTCAGGACTACTGCTCTGAACTATGTTTTCAAATAAGAGAATATTTTTACTTTGCAAATAATAAGTACTGTCTTATGAGATTAATACTTAAAGAGTGGGTTAACATAAATAGATTTCTTACTTCAAATATCTCATTAACAATCCATAAACCTCATCTTAGTCAAAAGCACAAGGGATTCTCCAGATGCTGGAAATCGAGAACAATACATACAAAATGCTTGAGGAGCTCAACAGGTCACGTAGCATCTACGGAAATGAATAAAAAGCAAACATTTTGGTCTGAAACCCTTCATCAGGAAAAGGCTTCTTAGTCACAAACTTGTTAAAGCAGGCAGAATATGTGCAAGTTTACAAAGCAAATGTTCAGGATGTGTGTTATGCCCTACACTGATTATGTGTATGCATTCAGCAACATATCTTCATTAATCTCATTTCACTGAAGAATGTCAAAATGTTCTTTTTTAGTTCTACATCTGTATTCTAATGAAGAAAACTTAGAATCCAGTTGATTAAGTAACTAAATATTTGAAACAATAACATGATTTGTTGGCATATTGTATAATTAGTTGGATGCATTTCAAAATGAAACATGTACTTAGCACATTGGTTAACTTCCTAACATCAAGACATTATTATCCATAATATTTGCACCACTCATTTATATTCATACAATATTTCAGGGGAGGAAATCATACAATAGTTCACAGCTGCGAGACACATTTTCACAGCAGTCTCTTTTTTGTCATAGCAACTGAAGAAGTATGATCACATGAGTGCAAAGATCCAGACTTGCACCATATGAAGGAGAATATTAAACTTCTTCAAAAACTTTTCACTAGTTTTGCTACTCGTAAAGTTAAGACAAAATTCCTGACCGAAATTTCAGTTCCTCCTAATCAAACGTTCATGCTGTGATATTGATAAAAAAGATTTTCTCATTGGATGCTGCCGAAGTATTTTCCTCACAGGGAAATCCACATGACATTTCAACATATATATTTCAATTTTGAAATATTTATTAAAATTGCAAAAGAAAATAAGGCACACTTGTGGCTTAGAATCATGGAATCGAACAGCAGAGAACATGTTCTATCAGCCTACCTTGTCCTGTCAATCCTAAAGCCTATCTACTCTAGTTCCATTTGCCTGCATTTGATTTCTACCACTCTTGCCTTCTCTAATGACTTGACAATAGTTGGGTGTGTAAAGGGAGTATGGGAGGATGAATACAGGGCCCTGGTGGAGGGCTTGGGAAATGGCGCAAGCTGAATCATCTATAGCTCAACATCAGTAAGACGAATGAGATGGAAGACTTTAGGAAGACTAAGCCTGTACTGCTTCCTATTAGTTTAATGATGAGGACATGGATGTGGTGAGGACCTACAAGTACCTGGGGGTGCACCTGGATGACAGACTTGAGTGGAGCATCAACACAGTGGCTGTGTAAAAGAAGGGCCAGAATCACCCTTTTCTCCTGTGCAGACTGAGGTCCTTTGGAGTACGCAGGCCTCTTCTTCACATGTTCTACCAATCTGCTGTCACCAGTACAATCTTCTATGCAGTGGTGTACTGGGGCAATGGCATCAACACAGGTGATGCCAACAGGCTCAATAAACTGATTAGAAAGGCCGGCTCCGTTATAGGAGTCAAACTGGACACACTGGAGGCTGTGGAAGAACAAAGGACTCTACGGAAAATTCTGGCAATTCTGGACAATGTTTCTCACCCTCTGTATCCCACCTTGGCTGAAGAGAGGAGCACTTTCAGTAACAGACTAAGAAACTGTGCTGCTGCAAAGAGCGCACAAAGAGGTGATTCTTACCTTCGGCCATTAGGCACTATAATCAGTCAACCTATAGACAAGGGAGTGATGACCCTCTCCTGTTAGACTGTTTGAGGTAACACTTCTTATTCTTTCTTACTTCTTTTCTAATATTTGTATATTTTGTATATCTGTGCCCTTATAATGCTATTGTGATACTGTAATTTCTTTGGGACCAATTAAGTATCTATTTATTTATATATCTTATCCAAGTACCTATTCAAAAGCCTCTTTATCTGTTTTAATTGTATTTGCCTCTATCATCACCTGTAACAGCTTGTTCCCTATAACCCACCAACTTTTTGTGTGAAAAACGTACCCTCAGATCTGTTTTGAATTTCTCCCTTCTCATCTTTAACCTGTACCATCTAGTTCTATATCCCCTGCATTGGGAAAAAGGCTTCAATACTTTGAGTTAAATTTCTTGCCAATCTTTAACTAGAAAGGAAGCAAACATTTGATTATCCTGTTGCTGCAACTAATCTTGTGGTGAATATTCACTTCCTGAGACAGAAGGCCTCATGCTTTGCCATGCATAGTTTCTAATCACAGCAGCTGTCTCTTGTAAGATCAACAGTGTAAGTTAATCATCTGACAACAGTTGTTTAGCCTCTAGTATAAATGGGAGCCAGTCTACAGTTCTTAAAATGTAATTAGAAAGCAGTAAGCAGCTTGAAGTTGAAAATACAGCTTTGCAAACAAGCTCTGTCTATGGAGCAGACAGCTAGCCCATAACACTCGGTTTATTGTTGCTCAAAAAGCACCATATAAGGTGCAGTATAAGGGTTATTTAATTTGGCATATTCAAAACAGACAAGTTGACTAAGTTGCTCTGTTGAAGGAGGCTTGCAAACCTGATGGATAATATCATTTAGCATATAAATAACTGATCTATTTATAGTGGAAATTGTATGTACTCAGAGAAGTTTGTTCTACAACACTTATTATGCGTACCTAAGGTCTGAGTCTCCAAAAGCTTTTTCATCATTTATGTAAAACGTGTATCTGAGGAAATTTCATATACATGTGAAGTCACTCAAGTGGCAAAGAAACAGTAGAAATGTAGAGAGAAGTTCAGGCTTATTAGATATGGAGTAAAGAACAACAAGAGGAATGAAAGAAACACAGGGTGAACTAGAGTCCATTCCTCTACCTTTGACTTCTGTGATGAACAATTCATTCAAATGCATTATAAGTATGTCTTCTTAGCTCATAGGAATTCTACCAGAGTTTTGGAAATCCTTTGTACTTCAGGAAAGTTCTGTAATTTGGAAATGTTTTATAAGATAGAAATCCTCTGTGAGTTTCAAAAGTACTTTATGAATGTTATTTGGATTTAAATGTGTATCACTGAAAATAAATGAACTGCACTTGAAAATGCTTTGTTAACTGGAAGTTTGGAAAGGGGACCCACCACTCAAATAATGGGTATTAGCAGCTAAGCTCACCATGGAGAATAAACAGGGAAGTGAACTAGACTTTGGAGATTGGGAAGTTACAGTAGAATCTCCCTTTAGTGAGGGTACTCATGGCTGTTTATATCTGGTATGGCTTAACATCTTCATTTGAGCTTAGAACTTTACTGTCAGCAAATCCAATACCATCACAATCCTCATCTCATAATACACATCTTTAGATGATAGTATTGAGCACTAGCATTATGTACGTGCATATGAATGTTCACCATTGTGAAAAGTAATATTTAATATGACTACTCAGTTCAGCTGGCAGTGGACAGTCATATATATATCACAGGAGCTCATGCCATTCACGTCAGTAATGGACCACAAATCGTTTCAAAGGTGTTGCTTCTTCAGAAATATTTGTGATTATTATAGAAAGCTTGAAACTGAAAACAAATATAATTTCCAACAACTTGTATCACACTGGAGTTTGGAGAAAAAAGTAATTAACTTTTATTGAATATAATGCGTTTAACTGCATAATGATGCTGTTGCTTTGCAATAGTTCAACTAAGCTAAAAATGTTTTGTTGATATTTTCATTTGTACTCTGTGTCTGAAGTTTCTTGCTTGTCCCATAGTAATCAGCCAGCATTGATGGATTCCAGTTGCTCTGATACCGTTTCTCCATGACCGCAATATCCTGGTGAAACTTTTCACCATGCTCATCACTGACAGTGTCAACATTTGCAGGGAAGAAGTCTAAATAGGAATGGAGAAATTGAATCTTTCCTGACAAGTTGCACTTCATGGTTTTGTATGCTTGAAGCATGTTATCAACCAGCTGGTTTGGTGCTCTGTAGTTGCCAAGAAAATTTTCCACAATATTCTTGAATGCCTTCCATGCAATTTTCTCCATTCCCACTAGAAGTTCTTCGAATTGTTTGTCATTGATGACCTGTTTGATTTATGGACCAATGAAAATGCCTTCCTTAATCTTGACATCAGTTATTCTGAGAAACATCTGTTTCAAATATCGAAATCTTTCGCCTTCCTTGCCTATCACTTTCACAAAGTTTTTCATAAACCTGGTGACAGCAGATTTCACCCTTGCAGTCCTGAACCCTGTATTGCATGCTTTTGGCTTTGACATACTCAAGTCTCTGACCAGGTCATTTAACTCAGATGGAGTTATCAGATGAAGCTCACTCAACATAAAAATTTCAAAATCTGTATCAGTATCAGTGTCATTTTCCATTCCTGGCTCATGCATCATGACATCTTCATCTGCCTCCTCTAGATTCCATGCCTCTGGTGACTTTGGTATTGGAGGTCTATCGTCAAGTGGCACAGGTTTCATGGCTGAAAGGAGATTGGGGCATTCAATGGATTTCTTGCTTTTAGCAGAGAAACCAGTCACACTGGTCAGACAGAGGTAGTCTGTCACACAATCTTTCTGCACTTGCCGTATCATCGGGATAGTGAATGACATTGATTACTGGGTATCTCTGAGCTAAGCTCTAAAATCAACAGCATATGTTGCACAACAAAGGTGAGGAGCCCAGGCTTTTCTTCGTCACAAATTTAAACCCAAAGTCAAGCTCTTAGGCTTTCTGAATAAGAAGAGTCATGCTCCATCTTTGAGATGTAAGGGTATACTCGCATTAAGTACAACATGAAGTATCGCAGCTGTTATACCCTTTCTAAAACCTGTCCTGCCATGCAGCATCCACACTGCCTGAGCATATCCAGGCATCGCTGGACAAGATAGGAAACGTTTCAGCCTACATTGTGGGCAACATTTTAATTGACTTGAGTTCTAAATTGAAATCACAATTACAGGTGATTTAAAAACGATTGTGCATGATAGGGAAATTTTATGATAATTTTCATGATCAGCAGACCGAAATCCATAAGATACACCCAAACGTATTCAGGAGGAAAGATCTCTGTTGTCCAGTGTTATTAATGTCTACAAGCAGCAGCATGAAGTCAAAATACCATTCATTGCAAATCAGAACACAAGCTTTCAAATCTTTCGCCCAAGGAAAGATGAAATAACACTGGTCTGAAACACCACGTACAAGCTCTCTGTGGCACTTACATTGCTTCAGGGACAATCCAGGCTGTTTCTAATAAAATGTTTTTTGGCATCAATCCAGATTCTCAAGTCAAGCCTCCATGTATGTGCATGATGAGGTGTCACTTAGATCAGCGTTCTTAGGCATTGTTTTCCCTGCCAACTAAAAACGAGGTGTGAAGTCACTTTCAAATTTAAATTGATTTAATATTAATCTCTTTTGAACTGTTGTACATTATTTTTTTGAATTTAAGGAACTTTGTGTCAGTTCAGAATTTGCATATTAGCCAGAAGTGAAAGGGGAATATCTGTATTCAACATGTCGATTTCTTTACAAAAGGAACTTTACCAATAACGTACATTCAGTAGGTACATTATTCGGAGCTGGAGTAGCCCATTCACTTCAAGGTTCGACATGTTATACCTTCATAAATGCTCTTCTGCACACCATTGTTGTAATCAGACATTATTTAAGTTACTTTCACCTTCCTGTCAGCTTGAGCCAGTCTGATCATTCTTCTCTTATGCTCTCACTAACAAGGTATTTTTGCAAACACAACTGCTGCTCATTGGATATTTTTTGTTTCTCACACCATTCTCTGGAAACTCTTGGAGACTGTATGTGTGAAAAGCCCACGGGAGCAGCAGTTTCTGGGATACTCAAATGACCCTATGTGGCACTGAAAACATTCCACCTGGGCACTTAGATCACATTTTTCCCCATTCAGATGTTTAGTCTGAACAACAACTGAATCTCTTGAATGAAATTAAATCATTGATTAAAGAGGTGACATAGGGTCAAAAGGTGTTGAATCATTGTGGAACCAAAAGGGTAAAAAGACCCTGATAAGAGTCACATATAGATCCCCAAACAATAGTAATGATGTAGTCTACAAATTAAAATGGGAGATAGAAAATGCACGCCAAGAGGGAAATGTTGCAATAGTCTAGGAGGATTTCAATATGCAGGTAGATTGGGAAAATCAGGTTGGTGCTGGAATCCAGGAGGGTGAATTTCCAGAATGCCTATGAGATAGCTTTTTAGAGCATCTTGTGGTTGAGCCCACTACAGCATCAGCTATTCTGTATAGAGTGCAATGACCAGAATTGATTAGAAAGCTCAAGGTAAAAGAACCCTGAAATTTGAGAAAAGGCTAAGGTCAAATGTGTCAGTACTACAGTGAAGTAAAGGAAATTACAGAGGTATGAGAGAGGAGTTAATCAGAATCGATTGGAAAATGATGATGACAATGGCTGCAATTTCTGGAAGCAATTCAGAAGGCACAGGATATATACTGTACACCCCAAAGACGAAGAAATATTTTAAAGGCAAGGTGACATAACCATGGCTAACAAGGGAAGTCAAAGCCAACATAAAATCCAAACAGATGGCATATAATAAGAACAAAAATTAGTGGGAATTTAGGGGATGGGAAGCTTTTAAATACCTACAAAATACAACAAAGAAGTCATTAACAAGATACAGATGGAATATGAAAGTAAGCTAGCTAAAATATTAAAGAGGATACCAAAAGTTTCTTCAGATACATATAGTGTAAAAGAGAGGCAGGAATGAATATCATGAATATCATATTGGAAAATGATGCTGGAGTGGGGACAAGGATAAGGCAGACGTACTGAGTAAGTATTTTGCGTCAGTCTTCACTGTGGAAGACACTAGCTGTATGGTGGAAATTCCAGGTGTCAGGGGTTATTAAGTGTGTGAAGTTACTTGGGAGAGAAGGTTCTTGGGAAACTGAAAGGTCTGAAGGTAGATGAATCACCAGAATTACTAAATTCTGGAATGGTGCTAGAAGACTGGAAACTTGCAAATGTCACTCCACTCTTCAAGAAGCGAGGAAGGAAATTATAGGGCCATTTAGTCTGAACTCAGTGGTTGGGAGGATGTTGAAGTTGATTGTTAAGGATGTGGTTTTGGGGTACCTGGAGGCACCTGATAAAATAGGCTGTAGTCAGCATGGTTTCCTCAAAGGAAAATCTTGTCTGAAAAATCTGCTGGAATTCTTTGAAGAAATTACAAGCAGGATAGACAAAGGAGAACCAGTGGATCTAACGTACTTGGATTTTCAGACGGCATTTGACAAGGTGCCACAAATGAGGCTGCTTAACAAACTATGAGCTCATAGTTTTACAGGAAAGATTCTAGCATGGATAAAGCAGTGGCTGATTGGCAGGAGGCAAAGAATGGGAATTAAGGGAGCTTTTTCTGGTTGGTTACCAGTGACTAGTGGTGTTCCATGGGGCTGATTCTCTTTATGTTATATGTCAAGGATTTGGATGATGAAATTAATGGCTTTGTTGCAAAGTTTGCAGATGATACGAAAACAGGTGGAGAGGCAGGTAGTTTTGTGGAAATAGGGAGGCTATAGAAGGACATAGACAGTTCAGGAGAATAGGTAAAGAAGTGATAGATGGAAGACAATGTCGAGAAGTGTATTGTGATGCACTTTGGTCGAAGAAATGAAATAGTTGACTTTTTACTAAATGGAAAGAAAATACAAAAGTCTCAAGGACAAAGGGATTTGGGAGTCCTTGTGTAGGATTCCCTATAGGTTAATTTGCAGGTTGAATCTGGGTGAAGAAGACAAATGTGATGTCAGCATTCATTTCAAGAGGACTAGGATATAAAAGCAAGGATGCAATGCTGAGACTTTATAAAGAACCGGTGAGGTCTCGTTTGGAGTATTGTAAGCAGTTTTGGGCCCATTATCTTAAAGGAGCAGAAGATTGGGGCTGAGAGGAAAAGTGGATCAGCCGTGATTCAATGGTGGAGCAGGCATGATGAGCCAAATAGCCTAATTCTGCTCCTATATCTTATAGTCTTATGATCCGCATGCTTTTAGGCATGGAGTTGTTGCCACATGAATTATTTATCTTTTCAATTTTACTTTAGCAATACAGTTTAGAGCATGCTCTTCAGGCCCTCTGAGGCGTGCTGCCTCAGCAACCCCCACGATTTGCAATGACCAATCAACCTACCTGGTAAGTCTTTGGACGACTGTGGGAGGAAACTGGAACACTCAAAGAAAACCCATGCAGTCCACAAGGGGGACATTCAGGGACTCCTTATAGAATGGCACCGTGATTGACCTCTGAACTCCAGAAACCTCCAAGCTGTAACAACTTGTGTTAATCTCTATGCTCCATGTACAGATAGAGCTGTATCTAATAAAGCGGCTACTGAGTGTATACTGTATCTATGAAAAATGGATTTAAAATTGCTAGATATAGTCAAAACGTACAGTCAGCGCCCGCACAAAATTCCTCCAGCATTTTGTGTGTGTGGCTCGGATTTCCAGCATCCGCAGATTTTCCGTTGTTTCTATTTTCAAAATGATGACTTTGTTTTTTATTTTCTTAGTTGTAAATGGATCACAAAATAATTATCCAGCAATAAAGCACTAGAATGTTCTAACAAGGAAGTACCAATTTCTGGTAATTATACAAAGTTAGCTTTATTCACTTTCTTTTCCTAATTTGCTCCCTCTGCAAAATGTCCTTTGTCGAAATTTATTAAACATAAATGTCTATAGACTAAATCTTGCTCATTCATGCCAAATATGCACTGTTCATAACAATTCCACTTTATACTGAGATCTGAAAATTAGTTTCATTGAAGTCAATGATACCCTAAAACTGAGGTAAACAGATGAATGTATAAGCTCTGAACTGTATTCAGGACAAATGCAGATGAATTTCTAACTGAAAGTACTATCCTATTGCATGGGTCTTATGTTATCACTAAGGCAGTATGTTTGTGTGTGTTTGTATACCTATCTGTGTATGCCTGTACATCTTTTGGTTAGTTTGTTCTCAAGGACATGTGCCTAAGGATACAATCCTGAAGCAAACTTTTTAAAGACGACAGTGCCCTCTAGCAATCATTACAGAATCAAGTCAAAAGCTATATATTTTAAACTTGTGTAATTACTTTCCATTAGAATTATTTAATATTTTGTGATGCCTTCAGATCTCTAGATATAAAGAACTGGAATTCTTTTTCTAAGCTTTTGTTGCCTCAGAACTTCTCCTCCAGACTCTCCCAAAATCCCACTTTTGCAAACATTCCTCTGATCATGTCCGTTTTTAGACTCAGCTTAGATTGTACCTCTTGTAACAACAGACCCTTCCGCCCAATACCAATCCTCAGTGCCAAAGCACCATCACACCTGTGCTTCCTCCCCTCATACCCATGATGGAATGGCGAAGCAGACTGGACGGGCAGAGTAGCCTAGTTGTGCTCCTACCTCCTATCATCTCAGACTCCACCCGTGACTGCAGTCAAGTTGGCCCCTTGCACCTGCCCTGCCCTTCACTGAGATTGTGGCCTTGCCGTTCTCCGCTCATCTCAGCCTTGAAGACACTCATAGCTTTCTGGGGTCAGGAACGTGAAAGATGCTGGGTGTGTCTACACCCATGCCACACCCACCCCAAAACTCCTTCTCTGCCACCTGTCCCACACCCCTCCTGTGGCGCTCCACCCTCACCATTCCCAACATCCTTTGCTCCTGCCAGACCGACAAACTCACTCTCTGCTCCACGTTGACAAATACAGTACTGTGCAAAAGTCTTAGGCTCCCTAGCTGTATACATGTGCCTCAGACTTTTGCACAGCACTGTAGAAAAATAGAATTCTTCCTCTTCTTCACATCAGATTGTGTCTGATGCCCAAAACTGTGCACAATTAAGGTGAGAGGGAGCAAGTTGCTTTGTTTTTTTTTTACACAGAGTGGTAGGCGCCTTGAACATGGTGCCGGGGTTCTAGTGGAGGCAGATACAATAGGGGTATTTAAGGAGTTCTTCGACAGACATGTGGATATGGACATTATGTACCTAGACATTAGGAAGATGGAATTAATGCAGTGGGCCAATTAATTACCTTTTCTGTTAGTTCACCACATTCAGGCATTTTGTGATACCTCTTTAATTAAATATGCCCTGTAAATGCTGGGATGTGACTGCTATAATATGGATGGAAATTATTTTTCGTAAGTTTTGAAAGCTTTTTTAAACTCAGTGAAATTTCAAAGATTAAAATAAATTTTAAGTTTAAGGCAACTGACTGCTCATATAGTGCAGCAGGCACAGCAGGAGAGCACAAGTTAACTTAGGGTTCTGAATCCTATTGCTATAAGCACATCATATTACTTTTATTTTTCCTGATTTTTGTATGTTTTTGAAACCTCTCACTTTGTTCCACTCCTTGAAAATTATTTTATTTTGTTTATTGATTGAAAAGAATTGACACTGCATTAGGTAGCAACACACAGAGATAATTAGAGCAGGAACTCCAGCATGCATGAACTCTAGCATGCATGAACTCTACCATTAGACTCAGCCTGCCACAGCCAGATCAATTTGGCTCATTAAAATCATACGTACAACTTTTAATCAGTGGTCAAACATACCAGAATTAAATGCAGCTATGGAAATTAGTTACAAATATGTTCTCTTCACGGTCCTGTGTCTACATAACTAGAAATGTAAGGACACACTTTAGAAGACAATTCTTTCAATTTCAAGCCATACTCAAAAGAGACAGGTTAGAAATAAAGCAATAACCTCGATTTAACACTCAAGCATTTGAGTACAATAATCTGTGGCACTACTAAAATCACATAGCTAATGTGAAAATACATGTTAAGCATCAGATGTTACAATATTATCGGCATATTAATTCAATTAATATAAAACTGCATTTTATCATATTCAAGGAACTAAATTCTGCACTCCGTGTCTGCTTATTATTGATGCTCAAATTTTAACTTCAGTCTGTATCTTTCAGCCAGTGGTATATAAAGTCAGCTAATTGTGTGCTTGCTTAACCAATCAAATGGAATAATCTCCACTGAGCAACAGAGTCTAAAGAAATGTCATCTAAGAGTTAATTCAATGTCAAAATAAAGGGCAAGACTGAATTAAGAGAATGTGTGCTAGAAGACACAAGAAGTATATTTTTTCAGTGTGCTCAATAATTAAAGGTTTATTTTTTCCCAGAGAGGTTCCTGGCTGTAATTCAAACTTATCACACTGTAAACATTGAACCATATTTAAATGGAAATGTTCTTATACTTATGAGGAAAACTGGCTAACTGGCAAAAACGACATGCCAAAACATATACTTGAATGCAAAACCTCTTCATTTTAAAAAGTGAGTAGGGTCTATTGAACTTGTCTGCGGAGCGGGAGATTGCTTGGGTTAATACCACAGGCCAATCAAAAGAATCGGGGTTTGAGCAGAGTGGCCACTGTTGTAGTAGGCAGTATTAAAGTGGTCAGGATTTGGCGAGAACATACCCAGGCTAGAAATTAAGTTTGATAAGTTAGGTGCATAACAAGTGTAAGCAAGGTAGCAGTTCAGACATTGGAATTCTCCTCCTGTGAGATGTGGGATTTCTGGGTACCTAACGGTCTCCCTGGCGACTATATCTGCAAGAAATGCATCCAACATCAGCTCCTGACTGACAAGGTCAAGGAACTGGAACTGGAGCTGGACAAACTCAGGACAATCCAGGCGGTTGAAAACTTCATAGATTAATTATTACAGAGGTGATCAGATCCAGAGTGCAGGAGAAGTAAAGGGAGTAAACAAGCAGTACAGGGTTCCCTGTAGGCATTCCCCTCAGCAACAAGCATACCCCTTTGGATACTGCTGGTGTGGGGAGGAGGGATGACCTATCAGCAGCCTGTTGCAAAGTGGCTGTCCCTCAGGCTCAGCAGAGAAGGCAACAATCAAGCAGAGTGGTAGTGATAGGAGACTCAGTAGTTAGGGGGATGGACAGGAGATTCTGTGGCAGTGAAAGAAAAGCCAGGAGGTGTGTGGCCTCCTAGGTGCTAGGGTCCATGATGTCTCAAATTGGCTGCCGAAGATTCTCGAGAGGGAGGGTGAGCAGCCAGATGTTGTGGCGCACATTATCACCTATGACATAGGTAGAAAGGGGGAGGAGTTCTTGCACAGCGAGTACAGAGGGAGTTAGTGAAAAGGCTGAAAAACAGGACATCGAAGCAGTAATCTCTAGACTACTCTCAGTGCCATGTGCTAGTCAGGGCAGCAATAGGATGAAAATACAAATGAATGACTGGCTGAGAAAGTGGTGCAGGGGGCATGGTTTCAGATTTCTGGATCATTGGGATCTCTTCTGGAGATGGTATGAAATGTACAAAAAGGAAAGATTACAACTGAACCCAAGAGGTAGCAATATCCCTGTGGGCAGGCTTGCTAGAGCTGCTGGGAAGGGTTTAAACCAAACTGGAAAGGGGTGGAAACTAGTGATAGGGATGAGGACGGAACATTTGACATACAGGTTGATGCAGTGTGTAGCGAGACAGTGATGATAGACAGGCAGTTGATAGGGCAAATTGTAGTCAGTCAGATGAGGTGAGATGTAACATGGGGGCAAAATCGAAAAGGACTGAAGGTATTATATTTGAATGTACATAGTATACAGAATAAGGTATAATATATTGCAACACAGTTAGTGATCGGCAGGTACAATGATGAAGGCATTACAAAGTCATGGCACAGTTGGGAGCTTAACATCCCAGGATGCACCTTGCATCAAAAGAACAGATAGGTAGGCAAAGGCAGTGGGATAGCTCTGTTGGTAAAAATTGAAATCAAATCATTAGAAAGAAGTGAGACAGTATCAAAAGATGTAGAATCCTTGTGGATAGATTTAAGAAACTGCAAAGGTTTGAAGATCTTGATGGAAGTTATATACAAGCCCCCGAACAGTTGCCAAGATGTGGGATATAAATTTCAAAGGGAAATAGAAAAGGCATGTAATGCAGGCAGTGTTACAATAGTAATGGGGAATTTCAACAAGCAGGTAGATTGGGAAAATCTGGATGGTGCTTGATCCTAAGAGAGGGAATTTGTTGATTGCCTACAAGATGGCTTTTTATAACAGCTTGTGGTTGAACCCATTAGGAGAAAGGCAATTCTGGAGTGGCTGTTGTTTAATTTGATTAGGAAACTTAAGGTAAAGAAACCATTAGGAGGCAGTGATCATAATGTGATAGAATTCATCCTACAGTTTGAGCGGGAGAAGATAAAATCAGGTGCGTCACAAAACTGAATTATAGAGGCATCAGAGAGGAGCAGGTCAAGGTTGATTGGAAGGTGACATGAGCATGGATGATGATAAAACAGCAATGACTGGAGTTTTTTTGGGGGGGGTGATTAAGTTGAAAGGCATAGGATAGAGACTTCCATAGATGAAGTACTCTAAAGGGAGGATGAGGCAACCTAGGAGACATCAAAGACAGCACAAACACAAAAGAGAGGGCATATAATAGAGCAAAAATTAGCGGGAAGTCAGAGGATTGGGAAGCTTTTAAAAACCAACAGAGAGCAACTACAAAAACCATAAGGAGAGAAAAGATGAAATATAAAGGAAAGCTATCCAAACATATCAACTTTTTTTTCCAAAAATACAGTATAAAAAGTAAAAATGGGGCAAATGTGAAAATTGGACTACTGGAAAATGACACTGGGAGTAATGGGAGGCATAGAAATGGTAGATGAACTTAATATAATATCTTGTGTCAATCTTCTCCAGGAAGATATGAGAAATAAGTCATTAATTCAAAATGTCAGAGTACAGAAGTGAGTGTAGTTGTTATTACTAAGGAGAAGATGCCTGTGAAGCTGAAAGATCTGAAGGTAGAAAGGTCACCTGGATCAGATAATCTCTACATCAGTATTCTTAAAGACTTAGCTGAAGAGATTGTGCAGGCATTGATAATTATCTTTCAAGAATCACTAGTTTCTGTAATGTCCCAGATGACTGGAAAATTGCAAAAGTCACTCCATGCTTTCAGAAGGGACGATGGCAGAAAAAGGAACTTATAGGCCAGTTAGCCTGACTTCAGTAGTTGGGAAGATGCTGGAGTCCATTATTAAAGGTGAGGCTTTGAGATACTTGGTGCACATGATAAAGTAGGTCAAAGTCAGCACAGTTTCCTTAAAGGGGAATCTTGCTTGGCAAATCAGTTGGAATTTCTTTGAGGAAGTAACAGGCAGGATAGGCAAAGAAGAGTCAGTAGATGGTGTTTACTTGGATTTTCAGAATGCTTTTGACAAAGTGCCACACATGAAGCTGATTAACAAGAGCCCATGATATTACAGGAAAATCATCAGCATGTATAATGAATTGGCTGAAGGGCAGGAGGCAAAATATCATAATAAAGGAGGCCTCTTCTGGTTGGATGCTGGTGACAAGTGGTGTTTCGCAGGGGTCAATAATGGGACCGCCTCTTATAGGTTAATGATTTGAAAGATGCAATTGATGATTTTGTTGCCAATTGTGCAGATGAAATAAAGGTCGCTGGAGGGAAAGGTAATGTTGAAGAAGCACTGTGTGTGCAGAAAGATTTGGACAGATTAGGAGAATGAGCAAAGAAGTGGCAGATGGAATATGGTGTAGAAAATTGTATGGTCATGCACTTTGGTAGAAAGAATAAAGGTGTAGACGATTTTCTAAATGGGGAGAAAATTCAAAGATCAATGTTCAAAGGGACTTGGAAGTCCTTGTGCACAATTTCCTAAAGCTTAACTTGCAGGTTGTGTCAGTGGAAAGGAAGATAATTGCAATGCTTGCATTCATTTCATGAGGATTGGAAAGTAAGAGCAAAGACATGAAGCTGATCCTTTATAAGACATTGGCCAGACCACACTTGCAGTATTGGGTCCCTTAGCTAAGATAAGATGTGCTGGCATTGCAGAAGTTCAAAGAAATTCACGAGAATGATCCAAGAATAAAAGGGATAATGTATGAGAAGTGCTTGGTAGTTCTGGTCCTGAACTCACAGGAGTTTAGATGACTGGGGGGGGGGGGGGCTCTCATTGAAGCTTATCAAATATTGAAAGGCCTAGACAGTGTGCATGTGGAGAGGATGTTTCTGATGATGGGTGAGTCTAGGACCAGAGAGCACAGGCTCAGAATAGAGGAACATCCATTTATAACAGAGATGTGATGGAACTTCTTTAGCCAGTGTGTTGTGAATCTTTAGAATTCATTGTCAAGGATGACTGTGGAGACCAAGTCATTGAACCGGACTTTAATGGGTTCTTGGTTAGTCAGGACAGCAAAGGTTATAGGGAGGACCAGTGGAATGGAGTTGAGAGGCATAATAATAATAAGTCAGCCATGATGGAATGGTGAGCAGACTTGATGGGCCAAGTGGCTCCTATGCCTTATTGTCTGGAGATGTCATACATCCCTATTTCTTCATTTTAACTAAAACAGGCCTCTGTCTACTTCATGCTGTAATGGTGAAGCTATTATCGCTATTACTGTTTCTAAAAAAGAACAGGATTTTCTGATGTTTATAGAATGTTTAATTAAAATCATTTTCACTAGCTATGTCAATTTTATTAAAGCACCATGAATGCTGGAAAATTCATTTAAATTGTCATTAATTATCATCAAGGAAACCTTGGTTTATTTTGAAAACTATAAACAGTTTAACTATCAGAGAATTATAATAGAACTGTACTAGCAAGTGAAAAAGTTCATCTTCATAGTATTATGATTCTAACACCATTGAGACCTTCCAGATTAATGTAAAGTTCTTTCTAGATTCATCACAGGATGAACGTTTTGCACCAGACCACAACAGATTTTAAGTATACATCAATGTCACACAGTAGACATTATACCATCTACCATATCTCCATACATTGATGCAACCATCTGCTGCATTTTTTTTTGTTTCCTCACAAAAATTTGCGCATTCTTCTCTATAGTGACTTCTCTGTTCAAGAAAGTTTAAATAAGGACATTACAGAGGTTTGAAATCAACTTCAACCACTGCACATTCAACATTTTGATATTAGATTTTTGACTACAATATAAGGATTAATACAAAAAGTTAAAACTATTTAAAAATATCAATGCTTATTTTGCTACAAAATTTGATAACTGAATAGGATAGTGAGAATCTAAGGCATGAAGAGCAGTTCCAGAATCCTGCACAGTTAATATGGAAGATCTTCAAAAAAAGAGCAAAGTTAAAGACTTTCAACAAAGAGTCCTTCACAATTTTCACTATCAGATACACCTTCCCCCTCCATATTTATATTCCAAAGAGACTATTCTTCTACCACATTCTGGTCCACTCTTCTAGCCCTATCAATCATTTCTTTTTCATAACATTTTCCCATGACAGGAGGTACAATCCCTGTTCTTTGAACCTCTTCCCTTCGAGCCATCCAAAAAGTCCTTCCAAATGAAACAGTGATTATCTTACACTTCTCCCATGCAATGTGGTCTCCTTTGCATTCAGGAACCAAATGCAGACCTGACAGAATGCTTTGCAGAGCACCTGAGTTCAATCTGCCTGAGTGAGAGTGAATGTTAGTTGAGGAGTCAAACCCTCATCTTTAAATGGACATGCTGCAGCCTTCTGGACTCAACAACTTCAGGTAACTTGCTTTCTCCATTTCACCTGACCACCTTTGCCATAAGTCCTCCATCTGCAACAATGACCCAATTATTTTCTCTCTCCAATAGTACAGCCTGACCTGATGGGTGTTTTCTACATACATGCATCTTAAAAGCTTTTAATTTGTGTTTTAAACACCATTCCCCACCCCAATCAGTCAGATTGCTACATGAACAGCTTATTGTCATAGCAACACTGGCTTCCCCATCCCTTTGATTCAAAATTCAAGATTAAAAATTATTTAATGACATTTGCAGTAGACAAGTGTAAAGGAGAACAAACTGACTGTTACTCCGAATCGGATGCAGCACAATCAAACACAGTAAGATAAAGAACACTGTAATAAATATACTTTAAATATAAATACACAAGATAGCTCATATATCTTTATATTGATTGCATGTACAGAGTGACATGAGGTACCTAGGTCAATAAATACCTACCCCACACTCTCTGCAACTTACTAATAAATTGTTTTTTTCTCTTTCCTAATTCTAATCAAGGCTTTAGCCCAAGATGGTATTTATGTTTCTCTTTTCACAGATTTTGATGATCTGCTTTCTGCTTTTCAGCATTTTCTGTTTTTACATTTCCATTATCTTTTTTTAAACTTTTTTCTCCTAGTTCCAGTTTACCCTCCATTTACAGATTGGTCACTTTGGGAGCAATTGAACATACTGAGCTTGTATCCATTAAGGTTTAGACGAATGAGAGGTGATCTTCCTGAATCTTACAACATTCCTATGTAGCTTAATATAGTGGTTGCAGTAAAGATATTTGTCCTGGTGGAGGGCTCTAAAATCCAAGGGCCACAGTCTCAGAATAAAGGGAAAACCATGTAGGAATAAGAAGAGGAAAATACTTCTTTTCTGAGTATGCCAATTTTTAGAATCAGAAGGCTATAGAAGCTTGGTCATTGCTGTTCCTCAAAGAAGAAAGATTGATATGGAGATTGTGTGGGAATAAGAATCAATGGTACAGGATCAGACATAATCTTGAAGAAGGAACAGGCAGATTCAAATCTACTTCTGCTCTTGATTGTAGATTAACAGAAGGACCAAATTTATGATTTCCACCCAAATGGGGTATCACTAATTGTAGCAAGATTCAATTTCCAGTACATTTCTTCAAATTAATAAGAATCTGGAAACTGTCATTATGCTGGCCATAATTTTGTTTTAAATCTCATGATCTTTTGGGAACATAAAGGAAGGGAATCATAGCAATATGACAAAATGTCAGCTGAAATGTGCCCTTCCTATCATGGCTGCTTTGATTTGACTTCTGCTCCAAATTTCTGCCTGTTCTCCATTATCCTTAACTCTGTGACAATACCGTATGCACTTCACAAGGTACAGTATCACCCAGTAAGTGCAGGTGTGGCAAGAATTCCCAAATAATATGCCCATGTCCCCTTGTAATAAAGGCCAACATTTCACTTGCTAGTTGAATGCACATGCCTGATTTTAAAGCTCCTATCTGTGGACATCAAAATCCCATTGTTCAGTAGCAATCTAGATTCTCTCCTGACTGGAACGATATTCTGCTTTTGATCTTTTTCCTGCTTATCAGCCAGTTTTCAGCAAGGAGGTCAACAAAATATTGTGTAAAATTATGCTCCTAAATCCACACTGTTGTTAGTGGAAAACGTTTGCTGAAGATATCAGCAATGTCAAGAGAAAGAACAAAAGATCAGAGTTGATTTTCAGGAGAAATAGAACAGCAATCTGCATAGGTTAGATGTGCTAATTCTACGCATTTGCAAAATTGGATAAATGAAGAATTTGTGCTGTCTTGATAAAGTAATATTTATAAAACATTGTGTCACAAAATGTCTTGAAAACCTTCTTCTTCTCTGTCATCAGATTTATGAACAGGCAATAAACCCATGAACACTACCTTATTATTTCTTTTCCTTGCACTATTTATTTATTTTATAATTTATAGTAACGTTATATATTTGCGCTGTACTGCAGCCACAAAATAATTAAACCCAATCCTAATTCTGATTCTTCAGATCTTCTGCATCCCTCCATTTTGTGTAGTACATTCATAATGGCTGCAATTTTCATAGAAACCTTTCCACATACAAATCTTCCAAAAAGTTTCATACATCAAAATACTGTACTGCATCAGACACAACAAGCCTTCTGTGTTAACCAGAGCAAAATGAGAAATAACAGATAGGGCTGTGATGACCTTACCAGTCAGGATGGTAGTGTCATTTGATTGGAATGGGTGCAGGTGGTAAAGATGACGTGAGGAAAACAGTGGCAGTTAGCTTTTATAGTCAGCAGATAGATATGCTAGGACTGACAGGTATAGTTTCATGTTTCATGTTACTTCCATGCCACCTTTCATTCTATTTCTTAGTGACCTTTTCACGAAGTGTATAAATAACATTATAAATAGCAGTTAAATTGTGCTGATAGGTTTTCCTCAAAATTTCCCAAAGATTAGACTATCTTCCACCTTAAAAAACACTTTAATCCATTTCAAATAAAAGCTAACAGATACAATTTCCCCTAAGAGCTCCATTCTTATAGTTCCCTTTCACATACTAAACAAGGGATTTAAAATAACATTTTGGTGTTCAGTAAATAGTTCTGGTTTGAAAATCTTGGAAAAGATAGAGTCATTGTAGAAACATGAGAACTCAGACGTTATGTGTTTCTACCAAGAACAACTTAATGTATTTTAGAAAAGACTGGCAGAAACTCTTAAAGTTATGAGATTATGTGCTAAAGGTAAATATAGGTGTTCCAAACCAGGGTACAGAAATATAATTGAAGCAAATCATATGTGTTAGAAACCATCACAAATATTTGAAACAAATAACTTTGATTCACTTAACAATGGAAAAAGTAGGCAATTGAAGAAGAGCTAGTGGCAAGATGGAAGAGTAAGGTATTTTACTCTTACAGCTCACAATGTGGTAGAGTAAGTGTTCCATGTGGACAAGTGAAATAATTGGCCACAACTGCCCCATCTCTTCACTGTAATGACAATGCTCTGGGAAGTAATTCCAGAAGCTGATTTTACTGAGTGTCGGTGTCCTCTTCTAATCACTATTACATCATGGATATGATAGAAAGATTTCTAATTGAGTAGCCTTTGAAACTTCTTACACAAACCGTATTCCTCCACACCATTCAACCTCTTCTCCTAACAAACACAACTTTCTCCGAATGCAGCATAAAAGCACATGATCTTGGTAGAGAATTGGTGTATCTGTAAAAAAACAATATTAGAACTGGAAAGATGTCAGATTTTATTTTAGAACTCTGGTTTCAACCATTTATGCCTCTGTCAAATGTGAGATGGGGAAAGATTTGTGGAAGAAAGTCTAATAATTCCTTTCAAGTGTATCATCCATACACACCAGGTCTCATTTGTTAACATATTACATCCTAAAATGTTATTTTTCTGGAAGTATTTATCCAATTTGCATTTGAATAAATCAAGTTTGACAGCTTCTACTCTCTTCCTGGAGACCCTTTTCCACCCATTGGTCATTTGGTTGTTGAAATATTGTTTTTCTTAGATCCCCTTTGACACTTTTCAAATGCAAGTCATGTTGTTTACTTCTACTGTTCAAAATGAGGTAAAAAGAAACTTAACGTAATTCATATTATCTAGTCTCTTTAGAATTTAAACAGCAATCAAATCACCGATCAACCATTTTTAATCTAGCAGCATTGCACAACTGTACATAATTTGGCAGTACATTTTGTTTCTTCTATTATGTGGAATCTAGTTATGGTTCATTTGCTAGCTAAAGAATTGGCAGTGCTTGACAGTATAATATCTTAACCCTGCTTTTATTTGTAAAACTTTATTAGAATAGAAAACCTGCTCATCAATGAGACTTACATAAATTGAATTTAAATAAGTTCAATATTCAAGGAAGCTACTGTATTGTTTTTGGGGTTATTTTTGAAATTACTGTATTCTTTAGTTTTTTTATTTCCTAATTTTGATGTTAGGTCTCCTGATCGTTATGTTGTTCAGGGGACTTGACATCAAAATTGGAAAAATTCAAGTACTTTTTAATACAGCCTACCACAATGATTAAGTATGGTATTAAAAGCTATTAAAATAAATATCTGGTGTTGATGTGTGTTGGTTGTCATATTTAATACTTGGATGAAAGTATAAACATGGCAATAAATTTTGAAGTTCCTTTCTGAATCAATGGGATATTTAACTATTCCATTGCATTGTACTTTGTTCCAAATCAAAAAGCATTTTCAAAATAAATATTGTGTGTATTTTTTCCTTTATTTTCCAAGGACTATAAAAGTGTTGGCCAGTATAAATGACCTGTGATTCCAATGGCTGTCTGCTGAATGGGTCCTGTACTGAGGAGGAGGTAAAGCATCTGTTAATAAACTGATTTTGAGTGTTCCCTTGGGGGATGTGGGAGGTGATTTTAAGTGACAAGAACTTGACACGTTGTAACTGAAGCTGAAAAAAAAGCCAGGCAAAATAATTAGAGCCAATTCAATTGATGACAAAACACCAAATATTGTTTTCGTAGTCCCTGACCTTGCATTAACATTGAATCTTTTTCCGCGACTTCCAATCGAAATTGTGCAGCTGCCTGTTGAATAAAGTGCTTTTAACTCCTTTATAAATGTCATATCTATCCCGATAATCACATTATTAATAAGTCACCATCAGCGTTACAAGTCGCAGATTAACCTACCGCAATATCCCATGGATAATATACAAATAAATGACTTATTCTTAAGGGAGTTTTTGATTTCAAACTTCATCCAGAAAAGTATCGCAAAATATACCTACATTCTACTATCAAAAAATACACAGATAGGATATTCATAACGACGGTAAGAAAGAGTTTATTTCGTATACGTACTACAATCAATACTGATGTCTTTATTTGGCTTGCCAACACCCATACACTTTTGCAAGAAAGTCAGTTGAAGAGAAGTGAAGGGGCCGTGCTTGATTTTGTTCGCTTAATGTATGTGAATTTAAACTTCAGGACCCTCTCGACAAAGATGCTGATTACACGCACAGTAGTCATCAGCCCCGTTATGAAAAAGCTACAAGGTAACAGTTAAGTATACTGTCGCTTTAAGAGAATATATCGGATTTATGAACATCATTATCGCTGTGCCAGTCATAAAGCCTCTCGGGATATAGAATCTTATAATAGGCACTAATCCCCTAGCACCCGGCTCCTTGATCTTCCTGCATCATTTAACCTTTCCGCCGATTTTTAGCATACAGCGTGACCTTGAGCGAACAACAGATCGTGCTGGAACCTCACGTGCCAGATCTGGCTCTTATTTTTCTCTCTCTATGAAATCCTGAGTTATAGTAAGAATGAGTAGCGAACATTGATATCGCGCGCACTAAAATCGGGACAAAGATTGCCAGTGCACAATTAAGACGGAGTGATTCTAATATCATTCTTCCGTGTTTGATAACAGCATCGCAGACTTGTCCAAATAATAACGACTAGCTTTACTCACCGCCCAGCGCTTGCTTCATAACGAAATCCATGGTGCTTAACTAATTGTTTTCACTCCTAATTTAAGAAGCTTTCATTCAGATTTGCTGTTGAATTGCCCAAGAACGCCGTCAGACCTGGAAACGAGATATAAGGAAAATAGATTACAATGTGTTGTTGAATTGCTTCGTTCTGCGCTCGCGCTTTGCTGGAAGTGAGTTCAGTTTACAGCTTTGTATACTTATATTGGTAGGCTATAGTCCCATATATTACAGGACGTGTGTACCGTTGTCTTAGTCTCTGTGAAATGGGATCTACGGACGCCGACTCCTTTTTCATTTATTTTTTGGATGTACAATAACTAAAGGCGTGTCTGCAAGTTACGGACGCCGTAGGAAGCTACGTTCTGTAGGCAGTATGACTCTCTCTAGTGGTGGAGGTGTTTCTTGCAGTTAGTTGCCTCAGCCTTCAATTTTACACTGGTGTGCATACTTGTCACATAAAACGCCGCGCTCGTACGTGTTATTTACTCATCGGCTTGCTTTCCTGTGACCTTTTCAAGATCTATGGCGAGTCTCACTGACGATGTTGACAAGTACTTTGTTTGAATTGTTCTTGTGTTTGGGCGGGATTTGATTGCCTCGAACTATGAGCGGAGTGTTGGTTGCTGCAATTTGTAAGGGGTTAAACACGAATTTACATGAATGTGTAATTTCATTCAGGTCACTGTCTGACATTTGTGATGGGAAGCTTCTATTCGATGGGACTAATATAAATTAATGACAGGAAGATGCAATGAGCAAATTTGGGGAGACAGGCAATCCCAGCTCTGCAGAATCCCAGCATTTACTGTGCATAATTTAGTTCCCTATAGGTCATCATTAAAACATTGCGGTTACTCCCCGGGAGTTAGAAATTAAACGTGAAGCCGCGAACAACTAAGCTTCAAAGAAAATTATAAACCCAATTAATGTGACAGACGGCGACCATGCGAGCTTCGCCTTTGATCAACTGCGGCTCCAGTCGCAAAAGTGGCAAGTGCCAGAAAGACTCTAGTCATTCACTTTCCTATGCTCAGGTTGCTTTCTGTCTCCGGCGCGTCTCCCAGCGTACTGGGAAGATACTTTGCGCATTCGGTTATAAACACCCGCTTGGAACACGCCCAAGTACTTCCAGTTCTTCTTTTTTTCTTAAGCTTTCTAAGTATGGTAGTAATTTTCCTTCCTACGATGCTATATTGTTCATTGTCGCCATCACTGCGACTCCAAAGGCGCAGAAAAACGCCGCAAGCCTACATGATAGGACAACCCCTTCCCAGGCCGGTGCCCTGAGCGCATTTGTAACAGGTGCCTGTAGCCCTGGGAAACAAGTGCATCCACGACGAACTTGCATCAGAGACCGTTTTCTCTATTGCGTTACAGGTGTTTGGCATAATTATACATGAAAGACTTCAGTGTAGTTAGCAAATTGAACATAACCCCACATGAGAGACCCCTTTCGATGTAGTGCTGTTAATGGGTGCCCAGAGCAATACATTGACCATACAGCATTCAGTCGGTGAGTAACCGTCTCCTTTTCTCCCAAAAAGTAAATGAAAATCACTACTTTGAGCAGGAATCTTGACCAGTGCGTGGTACAGCTGATTTACTGGGAAGAAAGAGCCCGAGCGCATTCTGCATGCGCACCTTTAAGTATTCCACACGCATTTTCACCGCTGGCAAAGTAAAGGGGCGGGGCATACAAAACAACAAATTTTGAAATAAAGCAAGGATATTAACATGGTTCTTCCCCACCCGCCATGTATCAGTAACATTTGCCGAATAGTTGCTGCGTCTTAGGGAGAGCGCAAGTTATTAATTGCGCAGTTAAGGATAGGGAGCTTCTGAGAGACATACCCACCCCCCGGCAGCTCTGAATGAAAAAAATAATCGATCTTACTTCAGATTGATCGATACGCGGAATGTTTCGACCCCAATCTCAGACGGTGCGCGTGCAGAATACGTTTTGGTATCTTTCTTCCCTGCAAGTCACTTGCACCACGCTTCCGTCGAGATTTCTACTTAGTTTGGCGAGAGCCCGTGAGGGGAGAGTCCTGAATACAGTATTACGATCCAGACGCCACGAGGAACCTACACCAGGAAACTATTCCCAACACCTTCCGCCCACAATTTCCAGCTTCAGTATACAGATCTGCTTTCAGTTTTGGCCCTGCCGGCATTTTCGAGCAAACAACTTCGGTATTACTTGCACTGCTGATTAATATTGATTCCATGCGTAGTGTTTCTTCCCACTCACCATTAATGCACATGGTTTAGGCAGGTTAGTGCTGGTTGAGCACAATGAGATTATTTATCCCCCTATGTTAAAGCATATTAAATATAAAGGGTATATGTGAGGGATCGGATTTACAGTAATCTCTCACTTTATTTTATTTGCATAATTTCGTCATGCCGGCTTGTAACCCTCCGGGGAGCCGCTTCATGTTTACTCGCATGGCGAGATATCCATTTCATCTTCTCAGCTGATGCGCGTGATTTCCTTCTGGTCCTGAGCTCAGTGAACGCTCACCAACAATGACAATGACCATGGCAAATTATCGACGGAATATTCAAGTGGGCCTCAAACAGATCCTGGCCGTAACCCGCTGTGCCAGCATTAATGACAGGCTTCGCGCTCGCATTTGCACTAATACCTGTTGCAAATCGGAATCTAGAGGCACCCATTGTCGTTTCATCTTCTCAACACCTTCTCCTGGCTGGTGGGTCGTACGAGTTTACTTCATCTTGAGTCTCTCACTAACACCATGAAGCCATTCTCGGCCTCCTCTTCTGCCTTTCATTTTGTGGACCCGGCCTTTTTGTGATATTACTGCCTATTGCATCTTGCTGAGCAGCCACGTCCCGGCAATCTCAACACTTTAAGAGGAATTCGGCTCCTTTCTTTTAAGCGTGCGGTGTTCGTGTTCTCCGCTCGACCTTCTTTCTCGCTTTTATCTCTCAGATGTGAAGAGGGAAGGATCTCAAACCTAACCCCCCCCCCCCAACTAGAAACAGATGTCACTCGGCTCAAAAATTATACCCGGGAATTCGTTTCAATTTGGCAGCTTTTACCTTGTTTTTCAAGTGGTTGAAGATCAGAATTACTGTTCTTAAAATTGGACGCCAACACGACGAAGAATAATTGCGCTCTATCCTCTTACAATTATCCGACGGTGCAATGCAAGTAGCCAAAAAGCCACGTTATGAAGCCTCGCTTAGCAATGAAGCTTAACCTTGAGAACTTATTGGTTCGCCCGTGTTGCTTTTACCTACCATTTCACTGATTGTGTACCGTTCCTACAGCAAAGGGACACGCTAGATTTGAAAGACGTATGTTTCGTAATGCAATTGTCACTTTTAATACCAAATCAATGAATCATAACAATCAAATACTGAAGGACAAATGATCATCAGTATCAACCCTATCAAACGGAGACTCAGTTCCCATGGAAAAACCATGACCTAAACTAAATAAAGACACAATAAACACGGCCTCTCATAGCAAAATCTCATTTAGAATTTGTTTTCCCATGAAATGCCTTCTCAACCCTTAGAAAGCTTGGATAAATCCGTGATTTTATTTTCAGGTGGGCTTTACTCCAAACGCAAGCTGTTCGGAACTGAACTGGTTTCATCTCCTGTTGGGCAAAGAAACAACCGGCAGATGCTGGGACTCGAATTTCTTACTGAAACCAGCAACAAAGAGTCAGGGTCATTGCATCCCTCTGCCAACTTCCCCACAGGGGACACTGCAATGTATCCATTACAGTCATCAGTCACTGGGAAATATATTTCATCATTTTTAAAACAGGTTTGAAATTTCTAAAGATCAAAAGTAGGACTATTTTGTGTGCTGGTGAGGTATAATACTAAAAATGGGAAATAAAGCTGGGTGTGATATCCACAGCCACAAATGTTTCTAGAATTATCTCCAATACATTTGCAATGAGTTATGTTTCTTTCAAGGAACGCACTCAGTTAGCTGGTTGGCTAATTTACTAAGTATGAACTTTGCTTGCACATATATGCCTAAGCAACTATTTGCTCTTGTCACATGACCAGCATGTTGTCAAAAACGGAAGTGATCACCCGATGGCTTTAATTCACCATGGTCTAACCAACTTCAATTTACGTGAATGATGCCAAACTTTGCATGTGCTGAGGTAATCTGGACAAATCCTTATTTGTCCTTGACAATGAACACCAATTAAGTTAACTACAAGAAAATCTTATTTTGATAAATGTATAATGGCTGAAGCTAAATGTATTCAACAATGATTGTTGGCAAGCATGATTCTGTTGATGTAAATGTTCTCTTTTGGTTAGAGAGCACTAATCTATGATTGGTTATTTAAAAAGCAATTAATCAGAGACCAGTTATGTTCATTTCTCGCCAGGTGCAGCCAATTCACTGGGGCCTATAATAAAAGTGCAGAAAAAAGGAAGAAGTAATTCTCTATTCAAAATATGGAATTACTCACAGTTTCTTCTAAGCAGCACCGCAACGCAGTACGTAAAATGCTCCCGCGCACAAAGCCTTTGTTGCAGCGCAGTTGGAATTGGGTGCAGCCAAAAAACGTTTACGAAACATGAAAGATTTTTTTTGTCGTATTGTATTTCATTATACCTTTCAATTAATCAATAAAATCAAAAGCGCTTCAACTTTTCTCAGTGAAGGCAAAGTATAAGGTATCCACTTGAATTACTCCAGGGAGCCTCTCCTTCAGTTGAATCTGTGAACTCTATTGTAGTCTTGTCATTATGAAGTACATTTAGAACAACAGATAATCCTCCAACTGTCTATATTGAGGGAGTGACTAAAATAGTGTGATTTTGCCAGTTGATCTTTGGTTTAGCTTTGTCTCCATCAATATCCAAACACATAAAGAAACATTGCAGTCCAAATCCCTAAAAGCTAATATGCTACAGACATTTGGAGGGGGGGGGGGTGGGAATGGAAGCAATGTAAAGAGATAGAAGAGGACATGCAATTGTACAGGTTTGCCTTCAGCTTCCTCAGTCATCTTACACTGTGATTGCTAACATCATCTGAAAACCCAATAGCCGTTATTTCTTGATGGCAATGCTACAATACATGAAACAGACTCTTTGCCTTGGTGTAATGTCCAGAATTGATACAATTACTGTTGACAAACCATTAAATATTAAATGATGCATTATTTTGCAAAGGCACTGACTTTCCAAATGTCTAACATTGATTTTTTAAAAATATAATTATATCTACATATTGCATTTTTCAATTAGCATTAATAATATATTTCATAATGTTCTAACTGTATATGAATCAAGTTCAAACAGGGTACAGAATGATAAGGGTCTTATAAGTTAATCACTGTGTGTTATCTTTTCCTAAAGAGATTCATTATATCAAATAATTTCTCAGTATTTTCCTTTGTGTGTTCAATTCCATGTTCTGAAATCATTTGAAAAATATACAGTATTGTCAGTATTCTACCTGTGTTTTGCTACAAGTAGCAAATCACGTCTCTAGTATTTGTCCAGTAGCAAGTTGCTGTAAACCAAACATACCAGTGCCCTCTACAGGGTATCATCAAACTACGTGAACAGGTTTAGTCACCGTGTACCTACTTAATCAATCAAATTGTCACAGTATTTAAGAGTCTGAACTAGAATAAGAATGCTAAATTAGTGAAATGTCAGATAATGTTCAAAATGCAAACCAAAAAAAATCGAGATCGTGAGAGGTAAAAGGCACAGATTTTAACTATTAATGGGACCTCTCATTGGCAAATCTTAGAGTTCCATACTGCAATGATTGTTGGATTGTATTTAAGACTTGCCGCATTGTTGAAAACATATCTGAATGGAAATGCATAAGACTTAATTTGTTATGAAATATTTAGTCTGTACGTACAACCTCACCCCAGGCTCTTCATTTGTATGAAAAAAAAGCAGATGCCAAAAAGCTAAGTTTGTGCAGCATGAGGAGAACCAAAATATCCTTACCATTTCTTTCAAAATCTTACGTGCAATTGTGCAAAAAATGTACAAGAAATGTTTTTTCCCCTACATGTTAAAGGCAACTAACGCTCAACTAAGCAAAATGTGTGTGTCCCTTACTCATGGACAATAAGAAGGCTAAAGCATTTTTAACAAAGGGTGGAAGTTTAGTTGGGTAATTCTCACAATATTTTTTGAAGAGTCACTAGATGGTTATAGTAAACCAAGGAGATATTGCCTGCTTAGATCATAAGATATAGGAGCAGAATTAGGCCATTTGGCCCATCAAGTCTGCTCCAGCTTCCAACATGACTAATTTACTAACCCTCTCAACTTCTTTTTCTGTCTTCTCCCCATAACTTTTGACACCCTGACTAATCAAGAACATGTGAGACTCTGCTTTAAATATACTCAATGACTTGGCCTCCACAGATGCCTGTGACAATGAGTTCCATAGATTCTCCACCCTCCAGCTAAAAAAATTCCTCCTCATCTCTGTTCTAAATGGATGTTTCTGTATTCTGAGGCTGTGCCCTCTGGTTCTAGACTCAGCCACCATAAGAAAGATCATCTCTACACCCTCTGTATCTAGGCCTTTCAATATTTGAATAGGTTTCAATCAGATCTCCCCTTATTCTTCAAAACTCTAGCGAGTACAGGTCCAAAGGCATGAAACACTCCTCATACATTAAACCTTTCAGTCCTGGAATCATTCTTGTGAACCTCCTCGGACTCCCTCCAATGCTAGGACATCTTTTTTTAGATAAGGGGCCCAAAACTGCTCACTATATTCCAGTGCAGTCTGAACAATATCCTATGAAGCCTCAGAATTATATAATTACTCCCATATTCTAGTCCTCTTGAAATAAATGCTAACATTGCATTTATTTGCAATGCATAACATTCCATTCTGATATGTCTATCCATGGCCTCCTCTACTGTCAAGATGAAGCCACATTCAGGTTGGAGGAACAACACCTTATATACCAGCTGGGTAACCTTCAACCTGATGGCATGAACATTGACTTCTCCAACTTCCGTTAATGCCCCTCCTCCCCTTCTTACCCCATCCTTGATATATTTAGCTTTTATTCCCCCTCCTCCTTGCTTTTCTCTCTGCCCATCACTCTGCCTGTTCTCCATCTCCCTCTGGTGCTCCCCTCCCCCTTTCTTTCCCCCTTGGCCTCCTGTCCCATGATCCTTTCCCTTCTCCAGTTCTGTATCCCTTTTGCCAATCACCTTTCCGGCTCTCAGCTTCACCCCACCCCCTCCGGTCTTCTCCTATCATTTTGCATTTTCCCTTCCCCCTCCTACTTTCAAATCTCTTACTATCTTTCCTTTCAGTTAGTCCTGACAAAGGGTCTCGGCCCAAAACGTCGACAGCGCTTCTCCCTATAGATGCTGCCTGACCTGCTGCGTTCCACCAGCATTTTGTGTGTGTGTTGCTTGAATTTCAGCATCTGCAGATTTCCTCATGTTAACATTGCATTTTTCTTCTTTACCACTGACTTAATCAGCAAGTTAACCTGGAGGAAATCTTGCGCACGGACTCCCAGGACTCTTTGCTACTCTGAATTTGTGTATTTTCTCCCTGTTTTAGAAAATAGTATATACATTTATTCTTTCTGCTAAAGTGCATGACTATACACATGCCTACACTATATTCTATCTGCCACTTCTTTGCTTATTCTCCCAGTCTGTTTAAGTCCTTCTGTAGCCACAAGATCTTCTTTAGATCTGATGTCTCGATCTACAAGCCTAGGTACACAACTAAATTGTGAATTTTTAACCAAAACTCTTCACTGCCAAGACTTTAAGCTTTAGCAGGGGTACTGTCTGCTCAAGAGACTTGGCTTTTTTTTTGTTGGGATATTATCTTTGCTACTTCTTTTTTGTCAGACGTAGTGGCAAGACTAAATTGACTTGGTTGCTATGGCTTGGTGTCAATGAAGATCACAATAAGGCCAGTATTGTGGTTGGAGTGGTTTTGAAGAGCTCTCTCCAGCAGACATTGATCAGTTCACCCCACCTCTTGGTTGTCAGTCAAGAGGAGTCTTAGATATTTGGGCCATAAATGACCTTAAGGGTGTTGAAGAACCTATGTATTGTTAGGGTGCTGACAAGCCAATGAACCTCCTGTGCTCTCACTGCACACAGAGTATTCAAATGCTCATCATATATCAACCCGATCATATCCAGAATAATACTCGTGAATCTCCTCTGGACGTTTTCCAATGCCAGCACACCTTTTCTCAGATATGGGGCCCAAACCTATTCACAACACTCCAAGTGTGGTCTGACCACAGCTTTGTAAAACCTCAGCATTACATCCTTGCTCTTATATTCTATTCCCCTGGAAAAGAACTCCAACATCGCATTTGCTTCCTTACCACTGACTCAACCTGCAAGATAACCTTTAGAGAATCCTGCACAAGGACTCCCAAATCCCGTTGCACATCTGACTTTTGAATTTTCTCTGTGTTTAGAAAATAGCCTGTGCCTTTATTCCTTCTATCACACATTCCCCTATACTATATTCCATCTGCCACTTCTTTGCCCATTCTCCCAATCTGCCTGAGCCCTTCTGTAGCCTCTCTGCTTCCTCAACACTACCTGCCCCTCCACCCATCTTTGTATCATCCGCATACTTGGCCACAAAGCCTTCAAATCCATTGTCAAAATCAGTCCCAATAGCGCCTCCTATAGGTCACCCCTAGTCGCTGGCAGCCAACCAGAAAAGGCTCCCTTTATATTCATAAATTTTTCATGAAGACATTCATAAAGTTTTTTTTTATAAGTTAATCCACAAGGGATTTCTCTGCAGAATCAAAGGCTCTGTTATTAATAATAATGTTTTGAACCACAGTAAGAACTGTACTAAGCCTGACCTGCAAAGTTCCTCCAGCATTTTGTGTGTGTTGCTAAAGAACCATATAATTGGATTTGGCACATCACATAATGGATTTGTGTAGGTTGTGAAACATGACCACAGTGATATTGTCAAGGCTTTGGTGTTTGTACACTCAGGTAATGGCACCAGATAATGACCATCTGATGCTTAGGTCCCCCAAAGGTTCATGAGTACTGCAGAAAAATGATGGGGCTAGCAAAATGTGAACTTGTATTCACTGGAATTTTTTCCTAAGTTAAACATTTCGGCAGATCTCATCGCACAAAAATTAGACATAGGGCATTTGGTTATCTGGTCTACTCCATTATTCATTAAGATTCTTGCTGATCTTTTACTTCAGCATCATATTCCTGAGCTCTTGATTCCTTAATATGCCAAACCCTATTGTACTCCATCTGAAATATTCTGAGCATCTGAACTTCCGACAGTGCTCCTGAGGTAAGTAATTCCAAAGATCCAATGCATTCTGTGTAAAGAAATTTCTTCTCATATCAGTCCTGAATGAATGTCTTATTTTGATACTGTGGTCCATGGTTCTAGATATTTCAGCCAGGAGAGACATCACTGCTGCACCTATCTTGTCAAGTCTTGTAAAACTGTGCATATTTCAAAGGAATCTCTTGCTATTCTAAACTCTTTCTGTTAATCTTTCTCATAGGACAATCCCATCATCCAAAGAATGAATCTCAAGAATTTTCATTTTAGTCTGACTATCATTGATCTAAAATTCATTAGATTAGGAGTACAGATACGTTCACAATATTTCAGGTATTATCTCACTGGCGCTCTAAATAATTTTAGTAATGTGTCTTTCCTCATTTTCTTGCAATTAAGGTCAACATACTATTTGATTTCCAAACTGCTTGTTGTTCCAACATATTAACTTTCAGTAGTCCGTGTACAGGGAGTACTGTTCTAGTTTTCAAATAGTGGATGATACTTCAGAAATGTTATTTCAAAAGGATATTAGAGAAGCTCAGGTTTAATGAGGATCAGATCAATAATTGCTGAGAAACAAGATCAATGCTGTTCAAATTGAGAGTGAATCCAAATAAACCAGAAGTCAAGCATTTCTACTTTAAGTTGTTTGAAGCCATATTTGAGGTCAAACTGTGGATATCTGGAACAAGTTGCTAGTTTCTGTGGCAGACAATACTTGGAAGGAAGAGCTGACTCTTTTTTATAAATAAAAATAAAAGCCAGAGTTAACTCCTAGGGATTAAAAGCCAATAAGCTCCATCCACCCCCAATAAGCCAGGCAGAATCTATAGAAAGAGAAACAGTTAACAACACAGTTAATGCTTTATGACTGAGTTTCTGTCAGAACTGGGAGTTGTGGGAAGAAGTTGTTTGATGACAAGAAAATATTCATATCTCTTTTGCTAAGTTCATTTAGGTTCTATTTGGTTTCCTGCTTCTCTCAAGGCATCACTTTTGTTTTGGGTGAGCATCAAATTTGTGTGGAATAGTCTGGATGGATCAGAGGTCTTTGTCTCTCTGTCAACATTTGTGTGACGAACATTGACAGAGAGAAAAACTTTTTATACCACTTCAAGATTTTCTTGTAAATTAAATGAAAAATGAACATGACTTCTTGTTGACACAGTCTAAGGACCACATGCAACCTTAGAGCTTACCAATCTAAAGCTAATTAAATGAGAAATTGTCCATGCATTTATGAATGAAGTAAGTAATGTGATTTGGCTGTCTTCTAGTTTCTTCTTAATCTGTTTTATTTATCGTTCAATATTTCATCAATATTAAAAAACATCCCTAATGCAGTCGATGATGGATATAAACTAATTTTGTAATTTCTTTAGATAATAGCTTTATTATGTGGATATACATCACTTTCAGATATCTTATAACCAGAGAAAATTGAATTCAGATATCTGGTCTTCATGAAGAAATATAATTTTAAGTTCAATTAAACAGTTTCTAGTTTCTAAAAATACCTTCAAGTATTTGAACCAAGCCAGTTGTTGAAATATATAAAGCTTGATAGACTTGCAGTTGATTAGGAAAATATTCAGCAATTTCCGTGTCTGCAAAGATTCTAAGGGCAGAACCTTAAATAGAAACACTTTTACTTAAAATCTCTGCCTCATATAACAACTACAATCAGGGACATCATTTTATTATGCAGCTGCTTGAACATGTGGAACATCTTTAGCTGTTTTCACTCAACATCTGCAAGTGTTTTGGCCATTATCTGGATTCACTAATTCCTGCATGTTTGGTTTCATTTATGCCAAAGGACAGAAAATATAACCAATCCTCAACGTTTGCTGTGATATTACCTTTTGCCTTTGAACTTAAATTCAGTAAACTGTATATCCCTTTTATAAATCCAGAATATGACAGTTAAAAATAAATACAGTGTATTATAACTGCATTAGTAGGTGCAAATTATTCCATAAATTCCAGTCACATTCATTAAATAAGAACGGGAAAATAAATGTCCTTTTATTTACTGATCTACTTGATCAATAATCTTGGGTTTCACATACATTAAAAATGCAGTAATGCAGTTGACTTTTAATTCAACTTTTATAGAATATTCTTGACAGATATGGCAGACACAAATATTATAAATTTTTCAGATATTTTCATCAGATCCAAAATGAAAATACCGCATTTTTAAATCGTTTAGATGCTTCTCATGATTCGAATCCATGTTCCCTCTGACCTTGAATCCCTAACAATCAAATGCTATCCATTCTATTTACCAAGGGAATTCTCCTCCAAACTCTTGTCCATAGTCTGTGGTAAAGAAGACAAATGTAATGTTGGCATTTATTTCAAAGGGAATAGAATATAAAAGCAAGGAGGTAATGCTAAGGCTTTATAAGACTCCAGTCAGGCTGCACGTGGGATATTGTCAATACTTTGGGCCCCATAGCTCAGAATGGATGTGTTGTCATTGGACAGAGTCCAGAGGAGCTTTACGAGGAAGGTTCCAGGAATGAAGGGGTTAACATATAAGGAGCATTTGTCAGTTTTGGGCCTGAACTCACTGGAATTTAGAAGGATGCTGGGGGGCGGGGGTGCGGGGATCTCTTTGAAACCTACCACTGTTGAAAGGACTAGATAGGGTGGATGTGGAGACAATGGGGTCATCCAGAATTGGGACAGCATCAAAACTGAGGGGCGACCTCTTTGAACAGAGGTAAGGAGAATTTGTTTTAGCGAGAGGGTAGTGAATCTGTGGAATGCTCTGTCACATACTGTTATAGAGGCCAAGTCCATGGGTATATTTATGGCAGATGTTGATAGTTTTCTGCTTGGTCAGGGCAACAAAGAATATGGCAAGAAGGTAGGTATATGGGGTTGAGTGGGATCCTGCATCAGCCATGATAGAATGGTGGAGCAGACTCAATGGACTGAATGGCCTAATTTTGCTCCTATGTCTTATGGTCTTATAGTTTACATACCACCAGTGGCTGACCATAATCAAGCATTTGAGATACTGAAAGATAACATCCCCAAAACAAGAAGCAGTTCATCCCGATGCATTTCAGATTATAGTCAGGGATTTCATCCTAGCTTATTTGAATAAAACCTTGCCCAATTACCATCAGTATATAACCTGTAACACCTGAGGTCCCAACACGTTATACCACAGTTTTACTAGGATAAGGTATGTCTACTGTTCAATGCTCAGACTGCATTTCAGCAAATCAGATCATTTGACTGTCCTTCTCCTATCTGCATACAGAAAGAGGCTAAAGAGCAAAGCTCTATTGATTAGGACAACAAATTAGTGGTGATGGGAGGCAGAAGAGAGGCTATGGGTTTGCTTTGGGTCAGTGAATTGGGCCGTGTTTAAGGACTCATCTGTGGATCTCAATGAAAACACAATAGTTGTCACGGACTTTACTAAAACCACTGTAGATGAGTGTGCCCCTGCAAAATCATTTAGACTCTTCCCCAGTCAGAAGCCCTGGATGATCTATGAGATTCGCAAACTATTGAGGACTAGATCAGAGGCATTCAGGTCTGGTGACTAAGAAAGTTACAAAAGGTCTAGGTATGATCTCTGGAAAAACCATCTCATCGGTTAAGTGGCAATTCTGGACTAAACTTCAGAACCAGAATCAGGTTCATCACTGGCTTATGTAGGGAAATTCATTGTTATGTAGCTGCAGTACATTGCAATACATAATAATAACAACTGTAAATTACAGTAAGAAGCTACATTAAATAAATAGTGCAAAAAGAGACAAAAAAAAGTAATGAGGTACTGTTCATAGGTTCAATGTTCATTCAGAACTCTGATAGCAGAGGGAAGAAGTATTCCTGAACCCTGAATATGTGCCTTCCTGCTCCTGTACCTCCTCCTTGATGGTAGCAATGAGAAGAGGGCATGATGTGGATGATGGGGGGTCCTTAATGATGGGTGCTACTTTATCAAGGCATTACTCCTTGAAGATGTTCTGGATGTTGGGAAGGCTAGTGCCCATGATTGGGCTAACTGAGTTTGCAACTTTCTGTATCTTATTTTGATCCTGCGCAATACTTGCACCCCCCCCCCCCCCCCCCACCCACCATACCAGATGGTAATGCAGCCAGTTAGAATTCTCTCCCCAGTCTTTTTGGTGACATACCAAATCCCCTCAAACTGCTAATGAACTATAGCTGCTGCCATGCCATCTTTGTAGCTGCATTGATATGATGCACCCAGGTAGACCCTCAGAGATGTTGATACCAAGGAACTTGAAATTGCTCACCCTTTCCATTTCTGATCCTTCAATAAGGACTGGTGTGTTCCCACGTCTTACCCTTTCTAAAGTCCACAATCAATTCTTTGGTCTTACTGACATTGAGTGCAAGGTTGATGCTGCATCAGCACTCATCCAGCTGATCTATCTCACTCCTGTATGCCTTCTCAACACCATTTGAAAGTCTGCCAACAATAGTTGTGTTGTCAGCAAATTTATAGATGCCATTTGAGCTGCCTAGCCACACGGTAATGGGTATAGAGAGAGTACAGTAGTGAGATATGCACACATCCTTGAGGTGCGCCAGTGTGGTGGCAAGGTTATTTCCAATCCACACAGACTGTGGCCCTCTGGTGAAGACTTTGAGGATCCTGCAGAGAGAGGCACAGGGGTCCAGGTTTTGGAGCTTTTTAATTAGAACTATAGGAATTATTCTGTGAAACACTGAGCTGTAGTCAATAAACAACAGCCTGACACTAGTATCAATATTGCCCAGGTGATCCAAGGTTGCGTGAAAAGCCAATAAGATTGTATCTATTGTAGACCCATTGTGGCGATAGGCAAACTGCAGTGGGTCCAGGTCCTTGCTGAGGCAAGAGTTGATTCCAGCCAAAACCAACCCTTCAGAGCATTTCATCACCATAGGTGCGAGTGCTACTGGATGATAGTCATTAAGGCTGCTCACCCTGTTCTTCTTGGGCACTAATATAATTGTTGCCCTTTGCAGATGGGATCTACCGACTGTAACAATGAGAAATTGAAAATGTCTTTGAACACACCCACCAGTTAATTAGCACAGGCTTTCAGAACCCTACTAGGTACATGGATTGTCACCTTGTCGTGTGGAGAAGCTTGTGTGGTCCTGAGATTCCAAGAGTGATGCCTTCTGGAGCTATGCTCCTGGTAGGGTCACCCATGGCGGTAAGGTCGAGGTTGAGGTCCCTGACAAAGAACAATCCAACCAAAACCTCAATGGCAGAACAGGTGGATGAAGTTACTTCGAACTCAACGGCTGTGAAGGCTGCAACAAATCCATCAGCTCCAATCGTCATGGTTCCCATGCCATTGGAATCAGTTGGTTGATTTGTGAAGTATCGTGTGCTTCTTGGAATGCAGCATCAAGTACACCTTAAACAAATACACGCACAGGCATCTCCACTCTGTGGTCCACTTCTTCAGAATGAAGACCATCATCCTCGACCGCGAGGGATAGCCATGATGACGACATCTTTAGGGCCTGTTGCCTTGCGAAGATTAACCTTCTTCAAAGGCGTTCTGACGTAAGTCTCCGGGACAGAGATCACAGGGTCACCAGATGCTGCAGGGATTCTCATGGCTGTGGTTTTATTCTCACTTTGAACTTGAATCAATGAAGAATGTTTGACAGTTATGGCAGGGCTTGAATACTATCATGTTTTATGAAGTTAAATTAAGTGACACAGGCGACAGTAGCACTTCACTTCCGTATGAGCTCAATGTTGTCTATGCTTGCTTTATCCATCAAAAAATGGGCACACTCCTGCAGCCCCTGATGACCCTGTGATTTCAGTCTCTGGGGCCAATGTGCAAGGAACTTTCAGGAGGGTGAACCCATGGAAAGCATCTGGCCCAGACTGGTCAAGAACTAAAGACTGGCTGGAGTGTTCACTGAGATAGTTATCCTCTCGCTTCGGGAGTCTCAGGTACCCAGCTGCTCTTCAAGTAGGCTCCAATCACAACAATGACTTGCATTAATGACTTCCACCCAGTAGCACTAACATCCACAATGATAAAGTGTTTTGAGCAATTAGTGATGAAACTAATCGGCTACTCCTTGAGAAGTGATGCGACTTGGATCGACTCAAATTTGCCTACAGAGACAACAGGTCCACAGCAGATGCCATCTTTTCAACTCCTCACACACAACACAGCAAAGGTGCATATATCAGGATGCTCTTTATCAACTGCAGTTCAGCCTTCAATACTATCATCCTCTCAAATCTAATCAATAAAGTTCAAAATCTTGGCATCATTACCCCTTTGTGCATAGGATCCTTGACTTCTTCATTTGCAGATCCCAGTCAGTTCGGATTGGCAACAACATCTCCTCCACAATCACCATCAGCACAGGTGCACCACAAGATATTTTGCATAGCCTCATTCTCTGCTCACTTTATAATCATAACTGTGTGGCTAAGCACAGCTGTAATGCCATATTCGTGATTGCTGATGAGATCATTGCTGTAAGCCATTTCAAAGGTAGTGATGAATCAACGTATAGAGGGAGATTGAAAATTCAGCTGAGCAGTGCCAAAATAACAATGTCATACTCAAAGCCAGCAAGACCAAGGAGCTGACAATTGATTTCTAGAGAAGGAAACCAAAGGTTCATGAGCCAGTCTTCACTGGAGGATCAAAGGTGGTGAGGGTCATAAACTTTAAATTCCTTGGTGTTATTATTTCAGAGGACCTGTCCTGAGCCCAGTATGTAAGTGCAATTTTGAAGAGAGTATAGCAGCGCCTCTACTTCCTTCGGAGTTTGCAGTTTTAGCATGATACCTAAAACTTTGAGAAACTTCTGCAGATGTGCAGTGGAGAGTATATCATCTGGCTGCATCACGGTCTGGTATGGAAATACCAATGCCCTTTAATAAAAGTCCTACAAAAAGTAGCGGTATGTGGAATTGTCAGGTGAATGATTATCCTTTGTTGTACTGCAGATCATAGTCTTTCTCATGGGCTTTGCTATTGCATGCTTGGTGGGTGGAGGGTACTGATGCTTTTCTGCTGAAATAAGTGGGGGGGGGGAGGAGGTGGGTCATTGCTTTGCTGCTGGTTGTGTGTAAGAAGGGAGTGGGGGCCTTTGGGGTTCTGACATTTTTACTCTCACTCCTTCTTTGGGGAACTCTCCTGTTTTCATGGATGCCTGCAAAGAACAAAAGTTTCAGGTTGTTCATTGTATACATTATCTGATATTAAATTGAACCATTGAATTTTTGGATTTGACCCAGTCCATCACAGGGAAAGCCCTCACCACCATTGAGCAGATCTACAGGGAACACAGCATTCATCATCAGAGACTCCCACCAGCCAGGGCATGCCCTTTTCTTGCGGCTACCATCAGGAAGAAGGTATAGTTGCCTCAGGACTCACATCACTAGGTTCAGGAACAGTTATTACCCTTCAACCATCAGGCTCTTGAACCAAATGGGATAACTACATTTGCTCCATCATTGAAATGTTCCCACAAATAATGGACTAACTTTCAAGGACTCTTCATCACACCTTCTTGATATTTATTGGTTATGTATGTATGTATTTATTTATTTACTTACTTATTATTTCTTTCTTTCTTTTTGTATTTGCACAGTGTGTTGTTTTTTTGCACACCTGTTGATGCCCAAGTTAGTGCGGTCTGTCATTGATCCTGTTATGGTTATTATTCTATGGATTCATTGCCCACAGTACAATGAATGTCGGGGTCATATAGGCTGATATATTATATATATATATATATATGTTTGCAAAGTTTAAAGTTCAATATAAATTTATTATCAAAATATGTATATGTCACCATATACAACTCTGAGATTTATCTTCTTGCAGGCATGCACAAAGATACACAATAGGAACAATGATAATGTACACATAACAAAGATGGAGAAACAGCCAATGTACATAAGAAGACAAATGTGCAATTACAATAAAACAAATAATAATGAATAAATAAATAATGTTGAGAACATGAGTTGCAGAGTCCTTGAAAGTGAGTTCATAGCTTGTGGAATAGTTCATTGCTGAGGTGAGTGAAGTTACCCATGCTGGTTCAGGAGCATGATGGTTCAAGGGTAATAAGTGTTCCTGATCCAGGTTGTGTGGGATCTCAGGCTCCTGTACCTCCTTCCCAATGGGGAGAAGAGAGCATGGCCTCTTCTGGCATGTTCTGAAATGTTCTAGAACTCCATGAGCCATTGCATTAAATTCACTGAATTATGGTTTAGACAATATTTAAATCAATGAATCATACTTCATATTACTGCTAGTCCTATAGCATTCCCTAGAACTTTCTGAAGTTATAGGACTCCATTTCAACAAAAGAAATACATCAGATTGTTTATCTTCCTGAGAGAAAAAAATTGATGAGTTTCATTGCTGTTATTGATTGATTTTTTAAAGAGCTGTCTGTATTCTGGTTCTCTGTGTGCCCTGTGACATTGACCTCAGAGTGGAAGTTAGTAAATGTTGTCTTATGTCCTGAATTGAGTATGAACTTATAAGTAGCATTTATTTAGTCTAAAGTTTGTAACAATAAAATAAGGCATAATGCTCCATGGAGAGGAGACTTTATTTCTGACAAAATGATCTGTATAACAGAAATATGGATGAGGAGTTTGGAATGCATAAGACAACAGAGGCTTGCATGTAGATTGCACCTGAATAAATGTAATAAAACTTTTATAAGAGAAAATTCTTTGTAGTTCTCTGAGCCCCAAAGCTGAATTTTTATTATGTATTTCTGGTATGTAAAGCAGTTCAAAAAAATAACATCCCCTTGTTGAACAAAGGCTTGGATTTTACGCTGGAATAGAGTAAAACTATGGCCGTGTATATTTGGGATTTCCACAGAAGCAGTGTTTAGCCTGGAATTCCCAAGGATGCTCTCTGTGATTTAGCCCTGTTGGATGGGCTGCACAATTTAGCCTTCTCCAGTGTCATCAAGGGAAATCAGTTGAACTGATGAACAACTCGGAGATTTATGAAGAGTCAATCAAAGGTACACTGAGGTGCTCAATTGTAAATGAGTGTTTAATTGTGTACCAAGCCCTAATTGCTGCCTTTGTAAATGCTGTGGCCAAAAATAAACTTAAATTTATGCACATAGATAGCAATTCACTCAAATAAGTACTTAATTTTTTAGAGGATTATGAAGTAATAAAATACACCTGGACTGCTCCCCCTGGTCTCTTTCCCTGTTTAGATCTATGTATTGCAAGCTGTCAGCAATCTGTCTCAATTTTTCCGCTCCACTTATTCATTCTAATCTACCCTTCTGAATGTGCAGTACTCCACTCACTGGAGACCAAACCCAACATTGTCATCACACCTACTGTCAAGAGCCCTGTTGTTGTTTGGCAAATTACCTCTACCTCACAGAGCCTGAATGTCGGCTCTGTGCTCTCACATTTCCCTGCGGACCTCAATACCACGATTGAAAATTAGGCCATTGTTTCCCAGACACTCACTGACTTTATTTCTTCTGGAGATCTTCCCTTAACAGCCTTCAGCATCATAGTTCACCAACGCTGCACAGTACCTCTTCCGCTTCCCTGAAAGCCTCAGGCCTGACTCTCCAGCAGACCCCTAATGTTAGTTTGCTAATAATACATGTAGACTGTTCCCTCTCATCTCTTTCCCTCTTTAGATCTATTCATTGCAAGCTGGTGGCTTGCATTTTTTTCTGCTTCACTTACTCATTCTGATCCACCCTTTTAAACATCCAGCACTCCATTCACTTCGAAGTAAGAAAGAGGAGTCCCCTAATAAAGTAAGTAGAGTCATGATACGTACCACAAAAACATTTCCAACAGAATGAGATCAAATTTGTATAGTGCCTTGAAAAAATATTTTGCTCCCAACCTTTTGTTCACATAAATATTACAAACAGAGATTTTGATCAATTTAGCTGAGAAGTTTTATCAGTGAAACATATACTCCTTTTTTTCAAATAGAACCCAAAAACAGGGAAAATTGTAAACCATGAAAAATTAACACTTTACAAACTAGAATGTCAGCAGTTAGCTAATAAATACTTATTTAAACAGTCTTCTGGCTGTAACAGCTGCTAGGGGTGGTTCAACCAAGAACTGAGCAAAGGGGGATGAATACTTTTGAACAACTGATACCCCAGATTTTGATTTCTTTAGTAATTTTTCCTGTTTTGGGGCTCTACTGTGAAAAAAAAGGAGCATGTGATTCACAAATAAGAACCTCTCAGTTAAATTGATCAAAGATCACTCATTGTAATACTAATTTCTGTGAATAAAGGGTAGGGCACTGAATAGTTTGTCAAGGGAATACAAATGTCAATAGTGATGCTATGGAATATGTCCGACAGGTTAAATTATAGAGTTAGAGAAAGAATAAACTGAACCAAAATGATGACAGGCAGGAATGTCTAGGTCTGATATGGACAGAAAGAAAGAGCATGTTACTTAACATTGAAGAATTCAATACAGAGTCAGGAAGGCTGAAACATTGCTCAGTCGGCAAATGAGGTATAGCTAATTATGCTTGCGCGGAGTGTCATTGTTACAGTGCAGAAAGCCATAGACAGAAGGGCTGGAGTGGGGTGGTGTTTTGAAGTGGCAAAGGACCACAAGCTCAGATCACACCTGCAGACGGAACTCAGGTGCTTCACAAGACGATCAGTCAGTGCTTGATTTGTCCAAGGCACAAACTAACGGAGATGGGAGTAGACTCTCACATGGTGGATTGGATAGTGGACTACTTGACAGATAGACCTCAGTATGTGCGGTTGGGAGACTGTAGGTCTGACACGGTGGTCAGCAGCACAGGAGCGCCGCAGGGAACCGTACTCTCTCCGGTCCTGTTCACCCTGTACACATCAGACTTCCAATATAACTCGGAGTCCTGCCATGTGCAGAAGTTCGCTGATGACACGGCCATAGTGGGGTGTGTCAGGAATGGACAGGAGGAGGAGTATAGGAAACTGATACAGGACTTTGTGATATGGTGCAACTCAAACTACCTGCGTCTCAATATCACCAAGACCAAGGAGATGGTGGTGGACTTTAGGAGATCTAGGCCTCATATGGAGCCAGTGATCATTAATGGAGAATGTGTGGAGCAGGTTAAGACCTACAAATATCTGGGAGTACAGTTAGATGAGAAGCTAGACTGGACTGCCAACACAGATGCCTTGTGCAGGAAGGCACAGAGTCGACTGTACTTCCTTAGAAGGTTGGCGTCATTCAATGTCTGTAGTGAGATGCTGAAGATGTTCTATAGGTCAGTTGTGGAGAGCGCCCTCTTCTTTGTGGTGGCGTGTTGGGGAGGAAGCATTAAGAAGAGGGACGCCTCACGTCTTAATAAGCTGGTAAGGAAGGCGGGCTCTGTCGTGGACAAAGTACTGGAGAGTTTAACATCGGTAGCTGAGCGAAGGGTGCTGAGTAGGCTACGGTCAATTATGGATAACTCTGAACATCCTCTACATAGCACCATCCAGAGACAGAGAAGCAGTTTCAGCGACAGGTTACTATCGATGCAATGCTCCTCAGACAGGATGAAGAGGTCAATACTCCCCAATGCCATTAGGCTTTACAATTCAACCGCCAGGACTTAAGAACTTTTTAAAAGCTATTATTAATGCTTTTTGAGATAGTGATTTAGATGCATATCATATTTTTTACTGAGTTAAGTATTGTATGTAATTAGTTTTGCTACAACAAGTGTATGGGACATTGGAAAAAAAAGTTGAATTTCCCCACGGGGATGAATAAAGTATCTATCTATCTATCTATCTATCTATCTATCTATCTATCAGAGTAATGAAACCACTTTGTGAGAACCAGATGCAATAGATGGAAAGAAGTGCATGTGAATTGTTGTTTCACTTCAGGGAACCAAAACTGTTTAGGTTCCTGGATGATCTGAAGGAAAGTTGTGAATGGACAAACACTATAGATCTTGTTCACTTTCTTCCCTTTGTTATTCACTAGTCTTGTTATTAATATGTTATTATTTGGCCCATATTGTCACCTAATCATAGGATTTCCCTTTTGATCCAACTCCACTTTTCGATCCTTCTATTCAGCTTCAGCCCTTCATATCTCCACTTATACTATTCTATTTTATACTATTCCCCATCTACTAAAATTTTGTGAACCTCAAACAATATTGCCATTTCTCTCGAAAGGTCTTGGCCTGACCTTCAGAATGTTCCATCTTTGTTACAGAATTCCAATGTCTACAGAATTTATATTTTGTAATAAAATGTATGTTTCTTTGCCCACAATATTTTGACATTTACCTCAATCTTATGGATGTGTTTGTAACTTTATGAAGATAATGATAAGTTGTGCATCAATGACATGATAAGACCATAAGACATAGGAACAGAATTAAGCTATTGGGCTCATCAAGTCTGCTCCATCTTTCAATCATGGCTGATTTATTATTCCTCTCAACGCCATTCTCCTGCCTTCTCCCAAAAGCCTTTGACACCCTGACTACAATAACCTATCAACATCTGCTTGAAATATACCTATACTTAACAGCTTTCACAGCTTTCTGTGGCAAGGAATTCCACAGATTCCCACTCGCTGCCTTGTTACTACTTGGAAACAGTTTTCCTTTTGGACAAGGCCTGGTAAGATTTTGCTTTGGAGAATACAAAATCTTCCTGTAAAGTCACTGCTAATGTTATCCCTTCACCACTGCAAAATAAACCTGTCATAGTTCATCAAAAGAGGTCACTAAACTAACTGAAGAGGATGATTTAATTATGAGATTTACCTGAATTTTCAGAAGGCATTAGGTAACATTTTACTTAGGAGATTTTAGAGAAAAGACGATGATATTTTCATAATTTCAATTATGAGGAAATTTACTTGTACCTGTTTGGAATGCCTTTACTGTTTACTGAAAAATTCCGTAAAGGAAATCCATCTCCCATAGGTAATGTTAAAGAGTCTATCAGCATTACCATATTTATGCTTCCGATATTCACACTACTGAAATCAAAATAGAGCTGCTACTGCTTCATGTTTCCAACCTTGGTGATATCTTGAATCATACAACTGGACCATGTATTAAATTTTGACACCCTAAGAAGATTTAATTAGTATTCCCATCAACAGCAGCAACACTGAGTAGTCTGGACTGCATTCTACATAGCAACCCACAAAGAGATAACTGGCCAGACATTCTTGTTCACAGTAAAAGGCTTGTCAGAGTGGCATTAAAGGGATGGGATAATGATGATCTTGGCCATTAGCCCACCACCTCAAAACTCAGTGTATAACAAACTTGGCAATATAAATTTTCATGCCCAAAACGTTAACTCTGCATACATCTCCAAATACACTGCCTCACTTGCTGAGCTACACCAGTTTATTTCCCATTTTTTATTTTAGGTTTCCAAGATCTGCAGTAACTGGATCAGCTTTTCACTAGTTTTGCAGTCCTCCTAGCCTGGCACTGTGGGTTTAAGACATTGCCATCTGGGAGTACTCAATCACAGGCTTGCCCAGGTTACTAGATCCAACTTTACATCAACACTAAAAAAGCAGAATTGAGTGCTTTTCATGTCCAATACAGGTATCAACCTTTAGGTTAAAATCTCACAAGAAGACTAATAGATTTGCTCAGCTGCATTATTTCAAAAACAATTTTTCCTTGCTATTGCACATTCTCTTTCCAATTCCTCACAAAGCTTAATGGACTAGGAATAAGTTAGGTTTTTTATTGAATTGTAATCTTGGAAGTGAAAAGTATCTCTTTTGGCACATCTCGTTGTAGACAATAGTCATTGGAACTTTGTCATTACAGAAAAATGTGATGTGCAAATAATCCACTGTGTTAGCTAACAAGAAAATTCAACCTTTGAAAGGCAATACAGTGGTATTTGTCCATGTCTATTTCTTTATTATTTCTTATTTTCTCCAGCGCATAGGAAATAAAAAGGGTAGAGGGTCATTGGCAAATGGACACAAATATTCATTTCATTTTAGAGGAATCTGTAAATTAATAGTTATGATATTGAATAGCCAATGTATTGTTGCATGCTGATTGACTGTTTTTTCAATTTAAGCTTGAAATGACATTTAATCTTCGTAGAAACAATAGGCTTATAATCCACTTACTAAATATACTGTAAAACAAAGGTTTGACATTATGAAACAGTTGATGAAGGGAAGGAATCTGTAGACAACATACAAAGAATCAGGCATTACCCTTTTGTTATTAACTTACTCTTTCAGGCTATCAAATGATATCGATGCATTATCAGAAACATCACATAAATGGTATTTGAAAAATGTAAAAAAAGTACTATTTGTATTGACACATTATTAATGTATCTAATCACAGAAATTAAATAAATACCAAAGGTATTTTTGTAAAAATCTGCTTTCTGTTTTTTAATATAACATGTAGAAGGCATGCTGGTGGCTCTACTTTGTTAGAAATTTGTGAAGATTTTGTAAGTTACCAAAGACTTGCATACTTCTACAACTGGTCACATCGTGCTGGTTCATTTCATCTCTAGCTGCTGCCGAGACATCAACCAGCTCAACTTCAGCACTACTCACTCCCCCTTGAACCTTACACCCTCCAAATACACTGCCCCCAATTCTCTATGGACCAATCCCAACCTTATGATCAAACCTGCAGACAAATATGGTGCTGTTGTAATGTGTTGCATTGATTTCTACCTTGTTAAGGCCAGCCAGCAATTTTAAGACACCTTCTCTGACCTACCCCTTGAAGAGGACCTCACTCTGGACCAACAGAAAACTGTCTCTGACACCATCATTGACCTCATCAACTCTGGCGATCTCCCATCCACTGTCACTAAACTCATATTCCCTTACCCCACACTGCCTGCTTCTACCTCCTACCCCAAGATTGACAAACCTGATTGACCAGGTAAGCTGAATATTTCTGCTAGCTCCTGCCCTGCTAAACTCATGTCCTCTCACCGCTTCTCCATTCTATCCCTTCCAAAAGCAATGAAAATGGTTGGGGCCCTTTGAGTCAGGAGAAAGTAAGATGAGCTGAAGGAGAAATTGTCCCTTCCCACCTGCATCTGCAACACTTCTCATGCCCTTTATTTCCTCACTGACTTTCAATTCTCTGGCCCTGGCTGCCTCATTTTCACCATGGATGTCCAGTCCCTATACAGTACTATCCCTCATCAAGAAGACCTTAATGTTCTCTGCCTCCTTCTCAATAAAAGAACCAACCAGTTCCTCTCCACCACCTCCCTCCTCCATCTGGCAGAACTGGTCCTCAACAATTCCTCCTTCAGCTCATCTTACTTTCTCCTGACTCAAAGGGCCCCGGCTATTTTCATTGCCTTTTCATCAACTTTGCAATCAACTTCCACCCTGCCCTTAAATTTACTCGGTTCTTTTCTGACACCTCCCTTGCCTTTCTCAATCTCTCTGTCTTCATCTCTGGATACAACTGTTGGCCACCATCTTTTATAAACCTACTTATTCCCATGGCTATCTTGATTATACCTCTTCCCACCCTGTCACCTGTATTATTCCCTTTTCTCAGTTCTTTCTTCTCCACCACATTGTTCCCAGGATATGGCTTTCCTTTCCAGAACATCTTGTCCTTACCTACCACTCCATGAGCCTCTACATCCAACACATCATTTTCCACAACCTCCACCCATCTCAGAATCAGAATCGGATCAGATCAGAATCAGGTTTATTATCACTGGCATGTGACGTGAAATTTTTTAACTTAGCAGCAGCAGTTCAATGCAATGCATAATCTAGCAGAGAGAGATAAAAGTAAGAATTAATAAAATAAAACAATAATAAATAAACAAGTAAATCAATTACGTATATTGAATGGATTATTAAAGATGTGCAAAAACAGAAATACTGTATATTTTTAAAAAGTGAGATAGTGTCCAAAGCTTCAAAATCCATCTAGGAATGGGATGGCAGAGGGGAAGAAGCTGTTCCTGAATCGCTGAGTGTGTGCCTTCAGGTTTCTCTTATCTCCTGCCTGGTGGTAACGTTGAGAAAGGGGCATGTCCTGGGTGCTGGAGGATTTTAATACTGGACACTACCCTTCTGAGACACTGCTCCCTAAAGATGTCCTGAGTACTTTGTAGGCTAGTACCCAAGATGGAGCTGACTAGATTTACAACCTTCTGCAGCTTCTCCCGGTCCTCTGCAGTAGCACCTCCATACCAGACAGTGATGCAGCCTGTCAGAATGTTCTCCACAGTACAACATGCCAAATCACTTCAAACTCATAATGAAGTATAGCTGCTGTCTTGCATTCTTTATGACTACATTGATATGTTGGGACCAGGTTAGATCTTCAGAGATCTTGACACCCAAGAAGTTGAAGCTGCTCACTCTCTCCACTTCTGATCCTTCTATGAGGATTGGTATGTGTTCCTTCATCTAACCCTTCCTGAAGTCCACAATCAGCTCTTTTGTCTTACTGACGTTGAATGCCAGGTTGTTGCTGCAATACCAATGCACCAGTTGACATATCTCACTCTTGTACACCCACTAGTCACCACCTGAGATTCTACCAACAATGGTTGTATCATGAGCAAAATTGTAGGTGGTATTTGAGCTATGCCTAGCCACACAGTCATGTGTATACAGAGAGTAGAGCAGTGGGCTAAGCACACACCGCTGAGGTGCACCGATATTGATCGTCAGTGAAGAGGATATGTTATCACCAATCCGCACAGACTGTGTTCTTCCAGTTAGGAAGTCAAGGATCCAATTACATAGGGAGGTACAGAGGCCCAGGTTCTGCAACTCCTCAATCAGGATTGTGGAAATGCTGAGCCATAGTCGATGAACAACATCCTGATGCAGGTGTTTGTGTTGCCCAGGTGGTATAAAGCCATGGAGATTGCATCTGCCATTGACCTATTGTGGTGATAGACAAATTGCAATGGGTCCAGGTCCTTACTGAGGCAGGAGTTCAGACTAGTCATAACCAACCTCTCAAAGCATTTCATCACTGCAGGTGTGAGTGCTACTGGGTGATAGTCATTAAGGCACCCCACATTCTTCTTCGGCACTGGTATAATTGTTGCCTATTTGAAGCAAGTGGGAACTTCTGCCCATAGCAGTCAAAAGTTGAAAATTTCCTTGAATACTCCAAATGGATCTTAGCAACAAACACATCTTTACCTCCCTTCCTCTCTCCACTTCTGCAGGGATCGCTCCCTCTGTGATTCCATTCATCCCTCCCGGCACTTATACCTGCAAGTGGCCAAAGTGCCTCCTCCTCCTCCTTCACCTCCATTCAGGGCCCCAAACACTCCTTCCAGGTGAAGCAACACTTCACTTGTCAACCTGCTGGGGTCATCTCTTTTATCCAGTGCTCTCGATGCAACCTCCTCTACATTGGAGAGACCCATGGTAAACTGGGGGACCACTTCATTGAACAGCCAAGCTGCATCTGCCAAAAGTGGAACTTCCCAGTGGCCAAACATTCTAACTCCGATTCCCGTTCCCATTCCAACATGTTGGTCCAAGGTCTCTTCTCCTGCCATGATGCGTCCACACTTGGGGTGGAGGAGCAACATCTTATATTTCATCTGGGTTGCCTCCAACCTGATGGCATGAATATCAATTTCTCCACATGATTTTTTCCTCCCCTCCCCTCTTCTTTCAGGCTATCACTTACCCTTGGGTCCCGTCCTCCTTCCCCTTCTCCTATGGTTCATGGTCTTTTCCTGTCAGATCCTTTCCTCTCCTCTCCAGCCTTTTACTTTTCCCACCCACCTGGCTTCACCTATCACTTTCTCACTGCCCTCCTTCCACTTCCCCCTCATTTTTATTCTGGCTCCCTTCCTTTCCACTGCTGAAGAAGGGTCTTGGCCTGAGACGTCAAATGTTTGTTCATTCAGCCAGACCTGCTGAATTCCTCCAGTATTTTGTGTATGTAATCTTGGAGGTGGTGTATCAAGAAAGTAATATCCATCATTAAGACCCTTGTCATCCAGGAGAAGCCCTTTTCTCATTAATATCATCAGGGAGGAAATAGAGGAACATAAAGACCCAGACTCAATGATAAAAGAAATATCTTTCTCTCTGCCATTGGAGATCTGAATGGTCCATGAACCCATGGACACCACTTATTATTTTTGCGCCATTTATTCATTTTGTACTGCAGCTGTAAAAACAACAAAATTCATGTTATATAGGACAGTCATAATAAAACTGATTCTGGTTCTATACATCTGGATATTTTCTAATAACTTTTCTTTATCTATTTTGTTCTGTTTATTATAGTTGGAATTATATTGTACTGAAGACAATTTGTGTCTCTGTTGGCCATACGCTTTCAAATTACCTTAAATTTGTACTTACTGCCTACCAAATTCATCAACTTGTAGAAGGAGTTTTACCTTTCTCATCAATTGCATCTTGCAAGTACTTTTTGTTGACTCTCCACTTGGCTGTCTGTTCTAATATGCTCAATGCTTCCTTGTGCAATTGGATCCTCAATTTCTTCACTTGCAAACACCAGTTAGTTCAGATTGGCAACAACATCTGCTCCACAATCGCCACAGGACCCTTTGCTTAGCCCCCTGCTCTATTTGCTTCATACTTATGACTGAGAGATGAAGGACAGCTCTAAACCCATATTTAAGTTTATTGATGACATCACTATTGTTGTCCAAATCAAAGATGGTGACCAATCAGCATACAGAAGGGAGTGCTCATCCCAACTCTGAACAGAATCTACAACCCATGGACTCACTTTCAAGGGCTCTACAACTAATATTCTTAAAAATATTTATTATTTATTTATTATTATTATTTTTTTACTTGTTGCCTTTTGCACATTGGTTGTTTGCCTGTTTTGTTGTTTGCAGTTTTTTTTTTACTGAATCTATTGTGCTACTTAATATTTACTGTGAATGCCCAGAAGAAAATGAATTGTGGGGCATTATATAGTGACATAACCTATATGTACTTTGATCCTAAATTTGAATGAAATCTATCACAACTTTTCTAATGTCTTCTGCTTACAGAAATAACACATCCATGGTAGCCTCTTAAGAAATTTCTTCTATATTCATTCTTGACTTCTTCTTAAGGTAGGATAGGGGCACCACACTGGTGTAACGGTTAGCGTAGTGCTTTAAAGCACCAGCTGTAAGATTGGAGTTCAATTCCTGTTGCTGCCTAATAAAGTGTTTTAACATTCTCCTCATGGCTATGTGGGTTTCTTTTAGGTGTCCCAGTTTCTTCCCACATTCCAAAAGACGTACAGGTTAGGGTTTGTAAGTTGTGAGCATGCTTTGTTGGTGAAAGAAGTGTGGAGACATGTATTTGCTGCCCTCAGCACATCTCAGATGGGGTTGGTCATTGAAGCAAACAATACATTTCACTCTATGTTTTGATGTTTCTATGTACATGTGACAAAATCTGATCTTTATGAAGTGAATATTCTTTGTTTTTTAAAATATTATTCTATATGGAGAAACAGCTGTCAATAACAATGTTCTCTGTAATTTCCTTCAATAAAAGAATGGAAAGTTTCTTTAATGACTTAAGGATGCCAAAACATTTTATTATCACTGAAATGATTTTTGAAGTCACTTGTGTAATTAACTTCTAGCTCTAATCTTCTTCAAATACTGCACAGGTGTACATTATCAGACTGCTTCTTTTACTGCAACATACTAAATTTCATTTCAACTTTCATATGTATAATATGCAGCTTACCTGTGATGTGCTTTGCTACACCCTGTTAAGAATCCTATTAAATCTTTCATGCACAATTTACTTTACAGAAATTCACACCTTTCGATATACTCAATTTATCCTGAATTATTCCCTTTCAAAGAACTACTAGTTACTCATTTATCTCTTTTGTTTTGTTTGGTCTTGCACCTAATCAAACATACAAAGCTTTTTTTGGAAGACAACTTGCTAATATCACAACTGAACCTTTCATCACAACCACCACTGCTTCTCCTTTTTCCTTGTCTTGCATATTTTGTTTTCAAAAAGAAAGATGAGAATGATTATATTTTAGCCTTAGCTTAAATTAAGCTGAATCACTATTATTCGATTGCTTTCCAATAATTTTCTTCTCATTTGATGTTTATTCTCACACCACTTCTATATTCAGAGCTTACTTTGCTTTCTATCCTGCATTCTTACCATGTTTATATTGTACCCTCACCAATATCATTTATATTATCCGTTAACACTGATATTACTTCCAGCTGAGTTCAGGTGACTTCGACCTAACCTGTACTCCTTAATCTATCGCCCAATTGCAACAATTCTATGGATCTTCGGTTCTAATCTTTCCTACATTATTGAATACAACATGAACCACAATTTCTAGAGATTTCTCTTCAATTTCCAAAAATCATTTGCATGTTTTTCATGACGTCTTATACTGCCATATGGGAGCCAAAAATATCATTTAGACTTTTTTTCCCTAAAAAATGTACTTTCCTATTCCTTTCACTATGAAATTCCTCATTAATACTTGTTTTTCATTTCCTTGCACTTTCCTTTAGTATTTGTGCACTTTGTAATTCCACGCAACTTCTCCATCTCTAAATTTCCATGTGTCACATATATAATTATTTTTCTATTCATCCCTCAAATAATTGCAGATTATCTCTTGTCATACCTTTGAATGACATTTGCCACTCTGATGACCTGTCTAAATCTTAGGACTACTGTATCTAATGTGTGACTAGATCTCCCTTATCTTAACATTCTGGCATAGAACTGTTGTCCATATTATGCTTTGTAACTCCAGAAGCGAATTGAAAGAAAAACATGGGAGCCGGGAGATGCACATCTACTTAGTTTCTTTTTCTTTAGTGAGGCATGAACGTATGACGTGGTGGTATACTGTAATGACATATGACATTCTCGTACTTCTGACATATAACCCAGAATGAAATATGTAAACAAAGAATGCTTAATCAAATAATATATTTAAATTATTGTTCAAATATTTCTGAAGTATTAAATACACTCCTCCCTGCATAGCTCTAAAAATCTCAACATAGAATTAATCTATATTTATATGTAGATGCACATATTATATTATATAATACAACTACTGTAATATATAGACATCTTCAGCATAGTAAACTGTGCAGGATTTCTAACTTTTGTGGGATAATGTCTTTCCTAACAAGGGGTTCATTCTGCTTGGCAGGAGAAACCAGTGACTGAGAACTAATCTCAGGGTCTCAGACCTCCTCCAAAGTGATTGTAGGAGCTCACTCCGGGACTGCGGGACGTTCTGAAAGCTCTCGACACCTTTCTTTAGGATGTGTTCGCATGCAGAACAGTGCATGTGCAATCTGGTGATCTATCTCAGGCCAGCACACAAAGCTTCAAGCCAATGCTTTCATTTTGACTATGCCAATATGACTGACATGAAGCTCTCCAACACTTTAGCTCTCAGCTTGAAGGGTACCACAACTGTCAATCCCCCCCATAAGAGAATCCCCATCAAGGGCTAGTTCAAAGGCTGGAAAAAATGGGGTAAGCTGAGTTTCTAAAGCACATTCCAGCCATTTTGGATAGCCATGTAGACCTGAGAGAGTGTGGAGAGTCTGATTTCCCTTTGGATCATCTCTGCCATAACAGGGAAACTTTCAATTAGGCAGAATACATCCTAAAGATTGTCCTCTTCTGTAAATGTTCAGGCATTTCCTTTTCCAAGGGTAAATGGGACAATCCATCAGCATTTCCATGATTGGCTGTCCTCTTGAATTCAAACTGGTAATTGCATCTTTCAAGGAACAGAGTTCCCTTGGAATTAATACTGCTGCTGTTAGTGGAGCTTCAGTGGATTGACAATGGACACTAATGGTTGATGGTCAGTAGTGAGCGTAAACTCTCTCCCAAACAAGCACTAGTTGCAATGTTTTACACCCAAAACCAGACTCAAGGCTCTTCTGTCAATCTGTGTGTAAGTTTTCTCTGCAGCTCTCTGGGAAAGTAATGCAAAAGCTATGCTTGTTTTGAAGAATTTACTCTTGTTGTGTCGTGCACTGAGCCAATAAATTCTAATCTTTTTAATACTGTCTTGAAATTTTGGAGATGTTCCTTGTCATCCCCACTGGCAACAAAAGCATCATCCAAAAAAGATTGAGTTTGTGGGCAGCCTTGCAGCTCCTGGTCCACACCTTTCTGTTAGACTGCGGGTACAGATTCTACTTCAAAAATAAGCCTATTTTAGCAATAAAGTCCCTTGTGAGTGTTCATGGTAACAAACACTTTGGACTGTCCTTCCATCTCCATCTGTACATAGGTCTCAGCTAAGTCTACTTTGTTGAAGTGTTTTCTGTCCAGAAAGATTGCAAGGATACAGTATCTATCCTGGGTGAAAGGTATTGATCTACTTTCAATACTGGGTTGATGGTGACCTCAACATCACCACAGATCCTGACAGACCCATTTTTATTAGTTACTGGGAGCACAGGCTTTGCCCATGGGCTCCACTCAAAGTTGGAAAGAATTTCTTTAATTTTCAAGTGATGTAGTTCACTGGCTACTCTATCATTGATAGTATAAGGTTCTGCGCAGGCTTTGTAAAACTTTGGTGTGGCATTTTAATTTAACATTACTTTACCCTTGATATGTTTGTGTTTTCCTTTGCCATCCATGAACACTGCTGTGGTATCATTCAGTACCTTTCTTAATTCACTTTCAGTTGACTCTATTGCAGGGGATATGGCATGCAAATGGTGGATGTATCTCCAATCAAGTTGCAGTTATCTCAGCCAATCACAGCCCCACAATGCTGGCCCTCCTGTTTTACCACATACAAGCCCAATGTGGCTCATTGATTGTTGTATTTCACAGTTATCAATGTCATTCCCACAGGAGTTATCATTTCTCCAGTACAAGTTCTCAGTTGGATATCTGCAGGCTTCAGTTCAGTATCTTTGAAATGCTTTTCAAACTCATTTTGTGAAATGACTGAAACAGCTGAACCAGTGTCCAAATCCATTTTAATTAATTTGCTGTTTGCTTCTGGTATAAGCCATAATGGTTGTCTGTTGTTAGTTTTCACTTAATAAATCTTAATGCTCAGTCCTGTGTCATTTTCATCATCATCAGAGTTTCCATCAACAGCATGCAGATTAGTGCTATTTTTGAAACTGCAACTTGACTTCTTATCTTTTTCTCTTCCCTGTGCAGTCCATTTATTTTTGACTACCTGATATACACTTTGTATGTGTCCTATTTTGTAGGGTTTTCTGCAAGTCTCACCTTTAAACCTACATTGGTCTCGTATATGTGAACCCCTCCCACAACAATAACATAATTTGTTTGGCCAAGCAGGTTTCTGTTTCAACTTTGCAATCTTTTCATACTCACTTTCATTTCTTAATGCAAATCACTTGTGTCTCTCTCTGGCAGCTGTTTCCATAGATACAGCAATTTCAACTGTTCTTTTAAATATGAGTTGTGCTTCAATTAGGAGCCAGTTTTGAATGTTTTCTTTTATGATTCCACATAACCCCATCACTGAACTCACAATGTTTGGACAATTTCTTCAATTCAGCCACGTAAGCTGAAATGGACGCATCTTCCTTTTAATTCCGCTTATGAAAAATAAAGTGCTTTATAATCAATAGTGGCTTTGGTTCTAAATATTCCTGCCTTACATTCATGATATCAGCAAAGTTGGTTTCATTTTGGTTGGAGCAGTCATACTACTAAGCATAATATATGCTCTTCCATCAATTGCACTTATGAAAACTGGCATTCATTTTTCTTTGGCCATTCCATTTGCTTTAAAATACTGCTTAATTCATTCAGTATATATCACCCAGTTATCCGCTGTCCAATCAAACACACCTATCTATCCAATGTAGCCAGCCTTTTCTACTTTTTTTAAAAAAAATACTATTATCACCTGGTATTCATTGTTTATGAACCTTTGAATTTTGTCTGTTTTTTGCCTTTTTTTAATACTCAACCATCTCTGTCCCCTTCAAAAGAAACATATGATGCAATTTTTTTTTTAAAACTTGAACATCTTGCTGTAATTCAATAGCTAGGAAATCATCTCCAGTTTGTTTTATCACCACTTTTTTTTGTTTTGCAACTCCAGAAACTAATTGATAGAAAAACACAGGATCTAGGAGATGCGTGTCTTCTTAGTCTTTTATCTTTAGTGAGGCGCGCACATGTGACATGGTGGCCACGTACTTCTTGCATATAACCCATTATGAATTATGTAAACAAACAAAGAATGCTTACCCAGACAATATATTTACAACATTACTCAAATATTACTGAAAATTGAAATACTTTACAGTCCATTATTCCTATTTGTGTGTTAATGGCAGCTATTAGCATTCAGAATCCCTCACTGTGTAAATTGACAAGTGTTGGACATTCTACTGAGCTCCCTGGATTTTTTTTCCAGCTTCTTGATTTAAAAGAAGCAAGTTTACTACTTTAATCTCCAGATATGTTTATTGCAAATGTACGATGAGACTGAACACATCCCAAAGCCATATTCCATTTGTTTTATGGGATAAGTTAATTCTTATTTGCTTTCAGCAACATTGCCATATGTTCTGCCTTCGCTAGTGATTCACACTTTCCACCAAGGCTGAGCTGAAGTATACAAGATGAGTTTTCCGGTGTATTTGACAAATTACACATTCATAATTGTTCAGGGTAACAGAATACATTTATTTCCATGGTTGTATTGATTGAGAGCCTCAAACAAGATTCAAAATGTTGCTATACATAATGAAGGAGAAACACTGAAATTCTGGCAGTCATTTTCCCAGTGTGGTTTGTGATGGCAGTGTTCACTCCGACTGTTTGAGAAGTGTTAATGGAGGATGAGGAGGTGGAACATAATTCTCACAAAGAAGTGCTGCTAATATTGACCTTTCTGCTTTTTGTGCAATTTTTTAAAAATTGCACTAAAAAAAGAAACATTTGCATTTATGTTAATATCTTTCATGACATCTGACCTCCTAAGTACTTTGCTAACAGTTAGTGATTTCTCTACTGTACAAATTACAGCAACCAAAAAAGACCACAATCTGTGTGGATTGGTAATAACATCTGCTCCTTACTGACATAATGTATGCTCTTCCATCAATTGCACTTATCAAAACTGACAATCATTTTACATTGGCCATTCCATTTGCTTTAAATTATCGCTCAATTCATTCAGTAGATGTCACCCAGTTATCTGCTGTCCAGTCAAACACATCTATCTTTCTGATGTCAACACTGCCACATCTCAGGGATAGGTACTTGGCCCACTGTTCTACTCTCTCTAGACCCTTGACTGTGTGGCTAAGCACAGCTGAAATGCCGTCTTTAAATTTTATGATGATACATCCATTGTTGGCGGAATCTCATATGGAGATGAGAGGGCGTATACCAGCTAGTTGAGTGGTGTCACAGCAACGACCTTGCACTCAGCATCAGTAAGAACAATGAGCGGATTGTGAACTTCAGAAAGGTAAGGCAAGGGAACATGAACTAATCCTCATAGAGGGATCAGAAGTGGAAAGAATGAGCAATTTCTATTCCCTGTGTGTCAATATCTCTGAGGATCTAACGTGGTTCCAACATATCAATGCAGCTATAAAGAAGGCAACACAGTTTGAGGAGATTTGTTTTGTCACCTAAAACACTCAAACACTTCACCAGATGTACCGTGGAGAGCATTCTGACTGGCTGCATCACCATCTGGTACAGGCAGGACTACTGTACAGGATCGAAAGAAGCGACAGAAAGTTATAAAATTAGTCAGCTCCATCATCATGGGTACTAGCTTCCATAGTTTCCAAAACATCTTCAAGGAACAATGCCTCAGAAAGGTGATGTCCATTATTAAGGACACCCATGACGCAGGACATAGCCCCCTCTCATTGTTACCATCAGGAAGGAGGTACTGAAGCCTGAAGGTACACACTTAGCAATTCAGGAACAGCTTCTTCCCCTCTGCCATCTGATTTCTAAATGAATATTGAACCCATGAACACTAACTCACATTTTTATTATTTTTGATTTTGCACTACAATTTTTAATTTAACTATTTAATATACATGTATATACTTACAGTAATTATTTTTTTCTATATTATTATGTATTGCATTGTACTGCTGTCACTAAGTTACCAAATTTCATGACATATGTTGGTGATAGTAAACCTGATTCTGATTCTGACTGCTGCAATGAAGGTTCAAATGTTTGTTCATGTGAGTCAAATCCCAATATCATGGCACTAGCTAACAATGCTCAGAGTGATATTTATTACCCCTGTTACGTACCCCGTAACTGGGTGTCTTACCAGCAAAGATAGAAGCGTCCGTTGGAGTCTGGTGATACTATTTTCAACAATATTTATGAGCAAAAATATACAAAATAATATAAATGCGAATATACAAAGAATATACATTAGCAATACTAAACCTAAAAGTGCGGGTATAATAATAATCACTAATGAAACAAGCTCTATTGTTGTCTAGGGGATAATGAATTGTCAGATGGAAATAGAAAGTTCAGTTCAGTTCATGCAGGCTGCGGTAGTTGTTTGTCGATGTGTTGCAATTGTTGGAGAGAGAGAGAGAGAAAACGTGTGAACAGTAACAGCTATTATCTTGCCAACCTTCCTTTATGATTTTGATCCGTCGATGCGTTGTTGTTGTGGCCATTCACATATGACCCCTCCATCCTTTAGCTAGACCGTTCTTCCGTGGTGGACTTGTCACCCAGGCAAGGGTGGACACACACACAAGCCCCCACCGGTCTCACTACAAAACACTGAGTTAAAATTTACCGACCCTTCGTTCGGTCTCTGATCTCCCACCCTGTCTCATGGGGGTTCTGATGCTCACTAGCGTTTCTCCTGGTGCGTCTGAGGGGTGTTACCCCAGACCTCACTTTTATCCCCACTCACGGGGTCTCAGGTGTCAATCAGGTTGGGATGATGTAACCCATCAAACCAGCCCAAGCTGGTTGCCCCCTGAGGGGTTTCAATGAATAGAACAGTATCAAGTAAACAATCCTTCTCCAAAAGACAATAGCAGTAATCAATGGTTCTGCTCCTCTTTTGTTAGTAGGAGCCATTCCACCATGGGGTACCTCTTAGCTGTGTCTCTCTCTCATTAACTTTCATGAGCTGTTATCAATAACAACTGCCCTGGCAGCTTTCCTTTGTCTCTCTTACTTCCTTGGTAGCAGAATCGAAATAGTAGTGATTTGTGATTCTCCAAAAGCGGGGGGGGGGGGGGGGGCGGCGGCATGGGCGACTCTGCACCCTTCTGCCCATCAGAGTTGTTCATCCTTCGTAACACCCCATAAATATGTCCTCAACAGATTAAAAAGGCATGATAAGGCATCATTCCCAGGAGTGGTAGTGATCAGTGGAGCATGAACTGCTATTCTATCAGGATAACACATTTGTGATTTCATCATTGCTATTGGCTGATACCTTACTGTTGGTTACCAATCGGACAACCCAGACTACTCCCACATGCAACAAGATGACGCGGTCAAAATCAGGATTTCCAAATCCAGTGTTATTGGATATCATAAACACAGGAGATTCCACAGATGTTGGAACTCCAGAGTAACACATACAAGATTCTAGAGGAATACAGTGGGTCAGGTCCAGTCATTTATGGAAAATAATAAATAGTTGACATTTCAGGTCAAAACCCTTCATCACAACTAGAAAGGAAGGGGGAAGAAAGTTGGGAGGGAAGGAGTACAAGCTAGAAGATGACTGGTGAAACTGGTGAGTGGGTGGGTAGTGTGAGGATGAAGTAAGAAACTGGTAAGTGATAGGTGGAAAAAGTAAAGGGCTGAAGGAGAAGGATTCTGATAGGAGAGGAGAGTAGACCATGGGAGAAAAGGAAGGAGGAAGGGCACGAGGGTGAGGTGACAAGCAGATAAGGAGAAGGGAAGAACTAAGATGGAATCCAGAGTAGGAATGGAAAAAGAGGGAAGGATGAGGTTAGGGAAGATAGGGAAATCAGTGATTGTACCATCAGTTTAGAAGCTACCCAGAAAGAATATGAAGTGCTACTCTTCCAATCTGAGAGTAGCCTCATCATAGCAGTGAAGAAGTTCATGGGCCAACCTGTCAGAATGGTAATGGGGATTGGCATGAAAATGGATGGCCAGCAGGACATTCTGCTTGTTGCAGATGGAGCAAAGGTGCTCAACAAGGCAGAACCCCGTTCAATGCTGGGTCACTTTGATGTAGATGAGGCTGCACTGGGTACACTGGATGCAGCAGATGAAGCAAGCAAACTCACCTATCACTTTCCTGCTTGTCTTCCTTCCCCTCCCCCACCTTGTTATTCTGGTTTCCTCCCCCTTCCTTTCCAGTCCTGATGAAGGGTTTTGGACCAATAGGTCAACTGTTTATTCATTTCCATAGTTGCTGCCTGATCTGCTGTGGCCCTCCAGCATTTTGTCTGTACTATTGGATGTCAGTCTTCTCTGTGCTTAGTCAGAAACCCTTCACCAGCTTGTGTTGAACTGCATGAAGGTTCCAGGACAGACAAAGGCACAAAAAAAGTGTATGAAATCACAAGAGCGATCAGTTAATGCTTCCATACAATATAACGTGATTTATATCGTGCACTTTGCATTGTCTGTTGTTTTTACATTGAAGTCAAACTAATATTCTGATGAGGAGTGACAGACGGAGGACAATTAAGAACGATATCAGAATCCATTGAGTCATTCACAGATTTTTTGACTGGAAAGGTTGTGTCTAAATTTTCTTTCCATTCCACTTTTTCCATGGTTCTTCCACAGTATCAACCTCCTCCTCTTCCTGTGCTGCAATTGCTCAAAGAATGCCTGGTGTCTTGATTTGCACCTTCATGAAGCAGAGCCTATGCAACATAAGGCAAATTGCCATCTATCTTGACACTCACTCTGCCAAAGGCTGCATGTCTCCTCCAGAACAGTGTAGGCAGCATAAGCATGCCAACATTCTTCTTTAACACATTACACGAGGCAGGATGGCACTCATTGATAGTGTGTTACCACTGTGGGCAAGAGTTGCCAAATGCCATCAGAAGATAATTCTTGTCAGTTACAAAGCTATTGTTCAAACATAGTGACAGAAAGGAGGCTTTTCAACTACTGTCAGGATATAGACATTGACCCGCTTAACAAGCTGTGCGACACCATGCACCAGATGGAGATTTAAGGCAGTGTATCTTTTTTGAAGATTTGGCAAGTAGTCCCTGAATAGCAACAAGAAAAAGTCATTGAACCCTAGAATAGGAAGGTATGCAATCCTAGGTATCTTCCCTGAATACACTGAACAGTCTCTTCTTCCTCCCTCATTTGGTGTATCTTTCCTTGTTCCCCCAATAAAGTTATACATGCTGAGAATACCAACTAATCTATCAATATCTGAGAGTAATTGATTTCAAAGTCAAAACCAAGTCCTTCAGTACTGGCACAGTGTTTTTGCAGATTTTATGATTGTAAGGAACACTTGAAACTCCAAAACACCTGTAGAATCATAGAACAGCCAATAGAAATCAATCACCATCTCACTGAAATGACTTACTGGTTCCAGTGGTTGAGGTATTAGAAGCCTATGTTTAATGGTGGGATTATTAAAAATTAGTGCCTTCGGGAAAGGAAAGATAATTTGAGGAAAGCCTTCAATTTTGATAAGATTGCACAATTCAATTGTAATAGTTATAATAATTACCTATCAATTAGTAAGTTAATTACATATATTTTGTAAGTACTCATCCATAAAATTTCTATATTAAAAATATTTTTATATTATGATTTTTTTCAATCAAAGTGAAGGATTAAGAATAAGAATTGAATAACTTTTGATTTTATGCTCAAGAAACTAACTTCCTGATGTGACTTGGATTCATTTGTTGGACTGCAATTTTTCCTGACATTATTCTTAAACCTGAATCTCACATCATCAAATGTTTTTTAGTCCCTCCCAACCAGTTAGTGCTTGCTGATTTGGAACGGTATGGAAGCTTTTAAAATGCACTGAAGTGGTGACCCTTAAACAATAGAAGAGGATAAAAAATGCTTGGATACAAAGAATTTAGAAATACAGTTTATGATTATAATGAGAGCAAATCCATGAGTATTCATTTTCAGTGGATAGATATCTTTGAACTAGTCTCACTATATAGGATCACCGCATATTAATTTAAGATGTGTGGTGGGCAGTTTTATTGTATATGTAGTTCTCTTTATGTTGTATGTTATTGTCTAACTATTACTTTGAAGTAAACAATGTTTTTTTTTAATTATAGAGAAGAGAATAAAGAAGCGGTGCAGCATAGAGACAGGCCCTTTGGCCCAGCTAGTCCGTGCCAAAACCAGTTAACCAAGATCATAGCCCTCCATAGCCCTAGTATCGATGTAAATATCCAAACTTCACTTAAACATTGAAATCAAACTCACATGCACCACTTGTGCTGGCAGCTCATTCTATTGTCTGAATGAAGAAGTTTCCCCTCATGCTCCCCTTAAATTTTTCACCTTCCACTCTTATTCCATAACCTCTGGTTGTAGACCCACCCAACCTCAGTGGAAAAAGCCTCCTTGCACTTACCCTGTTTAGACCCCTCATAATTTTGTATACTTCCATCAGGTCTCCTCTCAATCTTCCACGTTCTAAGGAATAAAGTACAAATCTATTCAATCCTTCCTTAAGGCCCAGCAACATCCTTGTAATTTTCTCTGTACTCTTTCAGCCTTATTTACCACTTTCCTGTAGGTGCGTGAAAAACTGCACACAATTCTCCAAATTAGGCCTCACCAATGCCTCAATATAACATACCATGACATATGTTCAATACATCGATTTATGAGGACCAATGTGCCAAAAGCTTTCTTTACAATCCTATCTATTGTGTCACCACTTTCAATGAATTATGGGCCTGTATCTGCAGATCCCTTTGTTCTACCATATTCTTCAGTGCCCTACCATTCACTGTGTAAGGGTTAACCTGGTTGGTCCAAGTGAAGTGCAATACCTTGTACTTGTCTGCATTAAATTCCATTTGCTATTTTTCAGCTTATTTTTCCAGCTGATCCAGATCCCTATATAAGCCATGATAGCCTTCCTTGTTGTCCACTATATCCCGAATCTTAGTGTCATCTGTAAATTTGCTGATCCAGTTAACCATATTATTATCCAGATCATTGATACAGATGACAAACAACAATGGATCTAGCACTGATCCCTGTGGCACACCACTGGTTACAGGTCTCCAATCAGAGCGGCAACCATCTCCAGCTTCTCTCACAAAGCCAATTCCTAATCCACTTTATCACTTCATCTTGCATGCCAAGGAGCTGAGACCTTCTTGTCCGACCTCCCATGCGGGACCTCATCAAGTGCCTTGCTAAATTGATTGTGGACAACATCCACTGCCTTGCCTTCATCCACTTTTCCTAGAAACTTCTTGAAAACTTTAAAGATTGGTCAGGCATGACCTACCACACACAAAGCCATGCTGATTATCATTAATCAGTCCATGTCTATCCAAATACTTATATATCCGATTTCTTAGAATACCATCCAATAACTTTCCCACAACTGGTCTTTAATTTCCTGGTTGATGTTCAGAACCTTTCTTAAACAGCTTTCTTAACTTTCTTAATTAGGACCACTTATTTTTCCCTACTTATTTTCTTAGAAATTTTCATTCTCATGTAACCCTCAATACATTGTCTGATACATTTAATTACTCAAAGATAAGATGAGATATGAAATATTCACTAGTTACTCAGATAAAAAGTTAATATGGAGAGGCCCCAACCAAACTGGATCCTGTCTTTATATTTTCCCTCAACAAACCAAGTTTGGAAAAAAGAAAGAACTATGGAGGAAGCCTGGCACCTCACAGGATAGTACTATCCAGTTATATGCTGAGTAACCCAAGGAAGTCAATTTTCACATCCATCATATTTTCAATGCATGAAGTAAACCTAGAATTGAGCCAAATATGTGTCATATTTCAGTGGGATCCTGCACCATTTATCAAGCATATGGTAGTTTAGGTAAGACAGACATTATGCAAGCTCTAAAATTATTACTGGACAATAGTCTTCATTTATGTGACTGAAGAAACAAAAGTAGTGGAAGGTAGTGGAAGGCAGTGCCAATTAAAACAATTAAATGATTTCTTTATTAGTTGGATTTATGTGATTGTTTCACCATGCCAGCAATTAATTGTGAAATGTAAGTTATAAATACAGCACATTTCTATTGCATCAGTGAACTTTACTTCAAACACAGATGCAAAAATACAATATAGAATAATAATATTGTCTCTATACTGGTCCTTTTAGGATAAACATTTTCAAAGTGTTTACATTAATGATGTCATGAAACCTATCCACATTCGGGCTCTTACGACCAGACTATATAACAATTTCTTCCCCCAAGCTATCAGACTCCTCAATACCCAAAGCCTGGACTGACACCTTGCCCTACTGTCCTGTTTATTATTTATTGTAATGCCTGCACTGTTTTTGTGCACTTTATACAGTCCAGTGTAGGTCTGTAGTCTAGTATAGCTTTCTCTGTGTTTTTTTATTACGTAGTTCAGTCTAGTTTTTGTACTGTGTCATGTGAACCATGGTCCTGAAAAACATTGCCTCATTTTTACTATGCACTGTACCAGCAGTTATGGTCAAAATGACGATAAAAGTTGACTTGACTTGACTTGAGATTACAAAATAGGATGTGGTTGTAGTTTCCTACTTTGTTGTCTAACACACAAATAGTGATAATTAAAGGATATTGAGATGGATAATTCCCCAACTGACCAAGTGAAACCCAGGACATTGTGGAGGGCAATTACAGGGGACCTGGAAGATATAATTGATTCATTTTAAGCCCTGGTTGAGGTGTTGGAAGGTTGGACGGTGGCAAGAACAAGCTGGTGAATCCAACAACAGTCATGAGAAAGTTACTGGAGAAGATTATGAGAGACAGGATCTATCAGCAGTGGTAATGACAAAAATTGAAGAGGTCAGATGGTGGCACTGGAGTGCTAATTTTCATATTATTTGCCTGTGACCTGTGATGTACAGCAGAGATCAGTGCTGAGTCCACCATTGTTCATGATTTAGCTTAACAAGTTAGATAAGAATGGTTAGTAAGTTGGATATGGCGCCAAAATCCATTGTATAATGGACAGTCAAGAGAGTTATTTAAGATCTAGGCCAACTGAGAAAGTGGGCCAATGAATGGCAGACAGAATCTAACTCGGGTACATGTTAGCTATTACATTTTGGTAAAATAGACAAGAACAGGGATGACACAGTCATAGCAGTACAGACAGACCTCGGGGTACAAGGAAATACTTCCTTGAGAGTGGAAACAAAGGTAGATGAGGTAGTGAAGGCATTTGGCACACTTGCCTTCATCAACTGGGGTAGTGAGTCAGGATGTTACGTACAACAGAATATGTTATCAGTGAAACCACACTCGGAGTCTTGTATGCAGTTCTGGGTGGCTAGCTAAAGGAGGAATATCATTAATCTGGAAAGGATGCAAAAAATATTCAAGAGGATGCTACCAGGACTAAGAGTTTGAATTGTAAGTAGAGGGTGAATTGGCGGGGACTTTTGGAGTGAAGGAGAGTAAATGGTGACCTTAGAGGTATATAAAATCAATAATGGCATTGATAAGATGAATGATCATAAACTTCATCCCAATATAGGGTAGTTTATTAATAGACAGCATGGTTCACGGTAAGAAGGAAAAGATTTAAAAAGGACCTCGGGGATACCTTTATCCACACGAAGTGTGGTGGGAATATGGAACAAGCTCCAGGGAGAAGTTCTACAGGTGGCTGCCATTACAATATTTTAACAATATTTAGATGAGTACATGAATAGGAAAGGTTTAGAGGGATATGGGCCAAATGCAGACAAATGGGATTAACCCAGGTGGACTACATGGTCAACAAGGATGAGTTGGGCTGAAGTTCTGCTTCTGCATTTATTCAATCAGATTTTGTGGAGATTACTTGTGTGCAAATTGAGAATACCAATGCATTACAGTTTTCTTTTCATAACAGTTTTGAATAGAACAGTTTGCTACACACAAGCTTTAGAGCTTAAGTAAAATATAACCATAATGTACTTTGGGAATGAATGCATCCATTTTGAAAATATTCATATTTGCAAAATAAGACTAAAATTGATTTTGAAGGGAGCATCTTTATTTAGAGCCAGATTAGTTCCAACGTGGGATTGCACACACTCATAGTGCAAATTATACTGGATAACTGAGGCAGTGGAGGAAATGTGTACCTGCGTTAGGGGGATTATCAGAAGTTGCTCTTTGAATTACTTGTATTGAATTATGTGGTAGGCGGTGCTATACTGAAAGAGTAGTGCAGTTGGGTGCTATGAGGTAAATGCACAATCTTTCATATACTATTAAAATGAAGATTGGCAATTGGCTTATTATTGTCACAGGTACTAAGATACAGCAAAAGAGTTTGACATCCCTTCCACACTCCATACATGTAGGTAATAAATTAGTAAAATAATATCATAATGTATAAAACAAGAACAGAACGCAGAATATACAGTGGTGTCACAGTTTTGGGGAGAAAATGAAGGTAGACAATAAAGTGCAAGGGTCATGATGAGATAGATTGTGAGATTAAAAGGTCCATTCAAGAGTCTTAAAACAGTGAAATAGACAATATCCTTGAGCCTGGTGGTACAGGTTCTCAAGCTTTTATATCTTTAGAAGGATGGTGAAGAGAGAAAGACTGGACTGGGAAAAGTCCTTGATTATGCTGACCGATTTACAGACAGAGTGGAAGTTATAGACAGAGTCAGTGGAAGGGAAGCTGGTTTCTATCAGAGATTGTGCAGCATTCACAACTCCGCAATTTCTTGTGGTCTTGGACAGAGCAGTTGTTATAACAAGCTGTGATGCATCTGTAAAACTTGGGTCTGCTCCCTTTTGTAGCATAATTTTGAAAGAAGAGCAGAAAAGTTATGGCTGGTATCTTGGCCAATATTTATTTTTCAAGTCATTATCACATTCTGTTAGTGGAGATTGCTATGTGCAAATTGGCTAGTGTAGTTCCTATATTACAGAAGTGAGATCTGTGGATGTTAAGTGTAAGACCCATTCTCTCCCACATCAGTGAATGATTTGATGATGAATTATAGCCTGTTCTTGCTGTGTGTACACGGAGAAGTTTAAAATGCATACTATAGCTCGATAACAGAGGTGAGAGTGAACTTGCCTCTGTTGAAAATGCAGCATGGGTTGAATGATTTCACATATGTCTTGTTGATTGGCTCCAAACCAACAGGATGCCTGTTGGAGACGAGATGATGATGGCAGCAAGAATGAGAGAGAAAAGTAGAGGAGTGACGATGCAGCTTTCCTTAACCCCAGACTACACTGAGACTGCGTCTATTGTGGACTCATTGGTTAAGCAGACTGCTTTCTGCATCTTTGGAGCCATCTCTCAGCTAGGGTGAACATTGATCAGGATCATTAACCCTACCTCCAATATACCAACATAGTCCTTGTTTGTCCAAGGAGAGGACAGTTTGAATACAAAATTCAACACAGTACTCTTGTTTTACCAGGAAGCAATGATCTTTCCCCTCCCATATGATTTTTTGAAAAATATACAACCTATAACACTGGAGAAATACCATAAAATCAATGTCCACAAAAGAATTTGCTAATCCACTGGAAACTAATATCAATTGCCAACATTGTTAGTGCTGAGGCCCTAATTAGATGTAGTCAGCTAAATGAGCAGGCCTAACATGAAATTCCCAAATCTGGATTTCTGTTCCAAACTGTCATGGTGAGAGATTACCACCAGGATACAATTATACAAATGTACAATCATACAATTCAGAGACACATTTAGAAGAAGGTTTTAAAAATATCACATCACCACCCACCTCGGTATCACTGATCCATAAATCTCAACAAGGAGAAGAATCATAATGAGGTCACTGCAAAACCTTTGTTAAGTAAATTTGTCCTCTTGGTTTGGAAGGAAGATTGTTGTTAGGCACTCCCATAGTACCAGGATTTAAGATAGCTGCTATCTCTTCAAAGCATCATTTGAAAGGCACTTGTCTGACCAGGGATGCCAACACAGCTCCCTTCTATCTTATTTTCTTAACTGATTTCTTTGGTGGTAGGAAAAGGGAGGGGGAAACCCACCCACATAAACAACAGGCATATCACTTTGGATTCTGTAGGTGGGGTGGGGGGACCGAACAGCGGAAAGTCACTGTGGTCGCATGTCTGGTGCTGAGTACAGACATGAGATTCCCAGATGGTATGTTGCTTCCCGGGTCCCAGTATATGGATATCATGGATCGAGTCCTCAGCAATCTTAAGTGGGAGGGTGAACATCTAGAAGTCATGGTCCATTTAGGTACCAACAACATGGACAGGATGAGTGATGAGATTCTGCATAGGGAGTTCAGGGAGTTAGGTGCTAAGTTAAATGGCAAAACCTTTAGGGTTGTGATCTCAGGATTGCTACCCATGTCACATGCTAGTGAGGCTAGAGCAAGGAAGATTATACAGTTTAATATGTGTCTAAGGAGTTGACGTAGGAGAGATTTTTGGATCATTGGTCTCTCTTCCAGGGTAGTGGGGACCTCTATAGAAGGAACAGTTTGTCCCTGAACTAGAGGGGGACAAGTATCCTAGCAGGAAGGTTTGTTAATGCTGCACGGTGGAGTTTAAACTAGAGTTGTAGTGGGATGGGAACCAGAGTGCCAGAACAGTTAGTGGAGAAGTTGTGGAGGCAGTCATTGGTAAGACCTCAGACAAAGTTAGGAATCAAAAGGTTATGCAACAAAATCAAAGATGGCTGAATAGCGGACTGAAAGTGGTGTATCTGAATGTGCACAGTATACAGAATAAGGTAAATGAACTTGCAGAAGAGTCGCAAATTGGCAGGTATGATGTTGTAGGCATAACGGAATCATGGTTGAAAGATTATAGCTGGGAGCATAATGTCCAAGGATACACATTTTATTGAAAGGACAGGCAGGAAGGCAGAGGTGGTGATGTTGCTCTGTTGGTAAAAAAAAATTAAATCATTAGAAAGAGGTTACATAGGGTTGAAAGGTGTTGAATCATTGTGGATAGAACTAAGGAACAGCAAGAGTAAATTGATTGTGGACAACTCGCTAATGGGAGTTCTATACAGAACGCCAAACAATAGTAAGGCTTTGGCCTACAAATTACAACAGGATATAGAAAATGCTTGCCAAATGGCCATGTAGCAACAATCAAAGGCGATTTCAATATGCAGGTGGATTGGGAAACTTGGGTTGGTGCTAGATTACAGGAGGGGGAATTTCAAGAGTGCCTATGAGATGACTTTTGCAAGCAGCTTGTGGTTGAGCCCACTAGAGGATCAGCTATTCTGGATTGGGTGTTGTGCAATGAACCAGATTTGATTAGTGAGCTTAAGGTAAAAGAAGCCTTAGGGGAAGTGATCATAATATGATCAAATTCACCCGGAAATTTGAGAAAGAGACACTAAAGTCAGATGTATCACTACAACAGTTATATTACAAAGGCATGAGAGAGGAGTTGGCCAGAACTGATTGGAAAAGAACACTGGCAGGGATAACGGCAGAGCAGCAATGGCTGGAATTTCTGGAGGCAATTCAGAAGGCACAGGATATATACATCCCAAAGAGGATGAAGTATTTGAAAGGAAAGATGACACCATCATGGATAAGAAGAGAAGTCAATGCCAACAAAAAAGTCAAAGAGAAGGCATATAATAGAGCAAAGATTAGTAGGAAGTTAGAGGATTGGAAAACCTTTTAAAACCAACAGAAGGCAACTAAAAGAGTCAATAAGAAGGTAAGAATGGAATATGAAAGTAAGCTAGCCAATAATATTAAAGAAGATACCAAAAGTTTCTAACATACATAAAATGTACAAGAGAGGTGAGTGTGGTTATTATACAGCTGAAAAATTATGTTGGAGAGGTAGCAATGGGGGACAACAAAAGACACTAACAGTATAGTGGCAGTTCAAGGAGTCAAGGTCACGAAGTATGTGAAATTATCATAAATACAGAGAAGGTTCTTGGAAAACTGAAATGTTTGAAGGTAGATAAGTCACCTGGACCAGATGGTGTACATCCCAGGGTTCTGAAAGAAGTGGCTGAAGAGAATGTGGAGACATTAGTGATAATCTTTCAGGAATCACAAGAGTCTAGAAGGTTCTGGAAGACTGGAAAATTGAAAATGTCATTCCACTCTTCAAGAAGGGAGTGAGGCAGAAGGAAGGAAACTATTGGCCAGTTAGTCTGACTTTAGTGGTTGGGAAGATGTTTGAGTCGATTATTAAGGAAGAGGTGTCAGGGACACATGATAAAATAGGCTGTAGTCAGTATGGTTTTCTCAAGGGAAAACCTTGCCTAACAAATCGGCTGGATTCTTTGAAGTACCAAGCAGAATAGACAAAGGAGAATTGGTTGATGTTGTGTACTTGGATATTCAGAAGACCTTAGACAAAATGCCACACATGAGGCTGCTTAACAAGCTATGAGTCCATGGTATTATAGGAAAGATTCTAGCATGGATAAAGTAGTCACTGATTAGTAGGAAGCAAAGTGTGAGAATAAACGGAGCATTTTTTGGTTGGCTGCCGGTGACTAGTGGTGCTCCACGGGGGCCTGTGTTGGGACCAATTCTTTTTACTTTGTATGTCAATGATTTGGATGATGGAATTGATGGTTTTGTTGCAAAATTTGCAGACGATATGAAGATAGGTGGAGGGGCAGTTAGTTTTGCGGAAGTTGGGAGGCTACAAAAGGACTTTGACAGATTCGGAGAATGGGCAAAGAAATGACAGATGGAGTACAGTGTCAGGAAGTGTATGGTCATGCACTTTGGTAGAAGAAATGAAAGGGTTGACTGTTTTCTAAATGGAGAGAAAATACATACAGCTGAGATGCAAAGGGACTCGGGAGTCCTTGTGCAAGATTCCCTAAAGGTTAGTTTGCATGTTGAGTCTGTGGTGAGGAAGACAAATGCAATATTAGCATTCATTTCTAGAGAACTAGAATATAAACACAATGATGCAATGTTGAGACTTTATAAAGCATTGGTGAAGCCTCACTTGGAGTATTGTGAGCAGGTTTGGGCCCCTTAACCCCTTAGAAAGGATGTTCTAAAACTGGCGAGGTTCAAAGGAGGTTCACGAAAATGATTCCAAGGTTAAATGGCTTGTCATATGAAGAACATCTGATGACTCTGGGCCTGTATTCACTAGGATTGAAAAAGAATTGAAACCTCTCAAATGTTGAAAGGCTTTGATAGAGTGGATATGGAGAAGATGGTTCCTGTGGTAGGAGAGTCTAAGACCAGAGGGCACAGCCTCAGAATAGAGGGGTGTTCTTTTAGAATGGAGAGGAGGAGGAATTTCTTTAGCCAGAGTGTGGTGAATCTGTGAATTCATTGCCACAGGCAGCTGTGGAGACCAAGTTATTATGTATACCTAAGGCAGAGATTGATAGATTCTTGATTGTCAGGAAATGAAGGGATATGGGGAGAGTGTGGAGAGGAAAATTGGATCAACCATGATGAAATGGCAGAGCAGACTCAATGGGCCAAATAGCCTAATTCTGCTTCTATATCTCTTGGTCTTAACACAAGGAGCCGGGTCCACTGGAAAAATGGCCTACTGTGAGCTGATTGGGCTGTGACCTTGCATCCAATGATAGGGCTGAAAGTGACCTGCTTAATGACTGGGATGTTACAATTCACTTATGAATAAGACAATATTGGGGGGGGGGGGTTGCTGATAATTCAGAAACTAGACCCAGCTTCCTAAAGGAATGATTTCATCATTCATTGAGGAGGAACTGTGGAAATCATGGCTGAAGATGGAGTTAAACACCATGTACTTGAGACCTTTGTATCACCAAGTCACCTAAGGACCTGAAGGCTTGGCTAAAGCCTGCTTTGGGGCCTCATAGTTGTACTATGGTCAGAGTACAGAGAATCAGGATCTATGTTAGACTTTATATAACTATTAGGGGCTGAGTGCAGATGTCAAATTACCTCCAGCTGTAAACACAGTGGTTCCATACTTGAAGGATATTTCAGTTACATAATACTAAAGTACATAACTAGTGGTCATGTTGTCTCTGTATTATACTGGGGTGCACAGCTGAATGGACACGGTATTGGTGGACATGGGTATCACTCTGGCATTAACTGCAACTAAAAGAGTTCTTTTAAGGAGCTTGTACATTCATAATGGGCTGTAGCATTCTTTGAATTGCCATTTGGCCTCCCTCCCAGATTTCACTCATTAAATGTAGGCATGTTCATGTGAAATTCCCAGACAAATCAGATGCTGCAAAGTACAATGATTATTGAGGGGGCAGGAAGGAAACACATCCAATTTCCTGACTTATGGAAGTGGGAAAAGCTTACCCTCTGAGGGGAATGAGAAGGTGTGAGCTGCAGGGTTTAAAAATAAACACTTAACTTCTGTGTACCATATCTGAATAGCCCGGATTGCTGCCTTTGAAATTTGCCCTGAATATATTAACATATACTAAGGATATTGTAGTCCTTTCCAAATATGGTCAGATTTCAGAATAGGTAAATTGCAGATGGTATTTCATTTTGTAATTGCTTTTTCAATTATCTGATATAATTACATGCAGTTCCCACACTTACAAAAGACGTGTGGTTCCATAAACCCTGTGATAATCCTGTGAGAGTTATGGAGTCCTTGCCCGTGACAAGGTCCATCAGTCATGGGCTGTGAGGATTCTCCATTGTTAGTTGTTTTCCCAGGGTCCCCATAAGTGTTAATCCACCACTGCCTGCAGAGAGGTTAGGAAGTGTGTACCTACAACCTACGATCATGAGCCTTGGATGAGCGTAGGCTATGGGTGCTCCCTTCCAGGTCCTGATGTAATGAGTACTAAATGACTTTACCCATGCTATTCCCCACCATGCTGCATCTCCTGTATTCTTTTATGTGATCTTCAGTCGATCATCACACAACGAATCAGATATTTAATGACACCTGATTCCCTGGGGCTGAGAGTTAACGTCATTTTAACTGGTGGGCCCAGGATCAAAGTCCACATTTTTCCACTCTACAGAAGACAGACTAGTAAGCCAACCTTAGTGGGTAATCCTAGATTACTGTACTTCAGCTTCTGCACCTGAGGTAAAAATTAAACCAGTCTAGGCAGCCTGTGGTTGTGAGATTAATGGATATTATAGACAGCTGCTTATGAACTCAATTGGGGTGATTACTGTTCACATGTAAATATATCCTACAGCCAGAATCTATTGACATTTCATGGAATAGATTCTTCCCCTTTCAAGGCATAGTCATATATTAAGTGAGAACTGTTGGAAAACCTTTCTTTATATATTTCACAAAATAGTAAGACAAAATCAGTCAAAGTTTTTTATGTTCTTCAAATCAATTCTGCTAATGATTGGGTCAGGAAGTTCTGTTTGGATGGAGTTCAAAATATTTTGTACCCTCTAAATGTTCAATAGTTCAGAATCTAGTTTGTTTTCTTTGAATGAGTAATTATTTTCTCAATGAGGGAGATGATAATCTCTGGAAAATTTAGAGATGACTAGAAAATTAAAAGTAAAATTAAATATATTGAAAGTTAATTCATCTGAGGTTTTACAACCTATTTATTAAGAGATATTAATGGAGCTACTTCACGAAGCTGTCATGTCCATCGTTAGTGGATTCATTATTTCAAATATATTCTACTTGGTGGAGGGTGGAACTGGGAAGTGGGAAAGGAAAAAGAAAAGTAACCCCTTTAATGCTGTCCCTTGGTCAGAAACTAGAATTATTTAATTTCTATGTCACGATTCATTAATTCTTGCCTCAAATAGAATCACTGTCCACATTTAATTACATTACATTGATGTAATTTTCAATGGCAACTACAGGAACTCAATACTGCAATTACATAGAAAACTGCAGTTTAACTTCAGGCACGGGTTAAAATTCAGTTTGGAACTATGTGGACAAACTATTAGATTTTTAACTATTAATATGAATTAAATTTGACTGTGTTCATCAAATTTCCATGGAGTGTGATTATATTGGTGCCATGGTAGTGCAACAGTTAGTGTGACGCTGTTACAGCTTAGGGTGTTCCAGGGTTCAGAGTTCAATTTCAGTGCTGTCTCTAAGGAGTCTGTCTGTATGTCCTCCGCAAGGAATGTGTAGGTTTTCCCTGGATGCTCTGGTTTCCACCCACAGTCCAAGAATGTACCAGGAAAGTTCATTGGTCATAGTAAATTGTCCCGAGATTAGGTTAGGCGTAATCAGGGATCACTGGTGCAGCATGGCTCAAAGGGCTGGAAAAACCTCCTCTACGATGTATCGCTAAATAATTTTTTTTAAATTTACATATTGCATAATAGAAAATTGTTAGTAGCTTGAAATTAGTTATACTGTTGCAGTTTTGGGAAGGATGCAACATTATTACAGGCTTTAAAAAAAGATAAATAATTGGCCCACCTTAGATTTGAAAATAAGAGATGTACTTCTATGAGTGCTTCTATGAAGAAAATAAGAAATGGAAGTTCTTTGAAGAAAATAAGAAATGGAAGTGATAAGCCATCTAGTACCTTGCACTTTTCCAATCCATAAGATCATGGCTGATCTTTTACTTGAGTGCTATTTTCAAGTAACACATCCTTGGATCCCTTTGATCAAAAATCTACTGATGTGCTGTGAATAGAGTCACCAACTAAGCCATCACAGCATACCTGTGGAATTCCACACATTCTCTATGTTACTGGGGAAGAAATTCCATTCACCCATTTTAGTAATAAGTGGCTAACCAGGTGCTGTGACAATGACTTCTGGGTCTAATCACCATTAAGACCATAAGATATAGGAGCAGAAGTAAGCCATTCAGCTCATCGAGTCTGCTCCGCATTTCAATCATGGGCTGATCTAATTCTTCCAGTCATCCCCACTCCTCTGCTTTCATCCATACTCTTTGATGCCATGGCTAATCAAGAACCTAACTATCTTTGCCTTGAAAACACCCAGTGACTTGACCTCCACAGCTGCTTGTGGCACCAAATTCCATGGATTTACCACCCTCTGATTAAAGTAATTTTCCACATCTCAGTTCTAAAAGGATGTTCTTTAATCCTGAAGTTGGGCCCTCTTGTCCTAGAATCCTCTACCATGGGAAATAACTTTGCCATATCTAATATGTTCAGGCCTTTTAAGATTCGGAATGTTTCTATGAGATTCCCCCTCATTCTCCTGAACTCCGGGGAGTACAGCCCAAGAGCTGCCAGATGTTCTTCATATGGCAATCATTTCATTCCTGGAATCATTCTAGTGAATCTTCTCTGAACCATGCTGGCTTTGGCCTATCTTGTCATGTGCCTCTCATCCGTAATCTCATCCCTATCAATCGATTCTAACAACTTCCCAACCACTGACATCTGGCTAACAGGTCTATAGTTTCCTTTCTGTTGCCTCCCACCCTTCTTAAATAGTGAAGTAACATTTGAAATTTTCCAGTCATTCAGTACAATGCCAGAATCTATCGATTCTTGAAGGATCATTGTTAATGCCTCCACAACCTGTTCGGCTACTTCCTTCAGAACCCGAGGGTGCATTCCATCAGGTCCAGGAGATTTATCCACCCTCAGACAATTAAGCTTCCTGAGCACCTTCTCAGTTGTAATTTTCACCGCACATACTTCACTTCCCTGACACTCTTGAGTGTCCAATACACTGCAGATATCTTCCACTGTGAAGACTAATGCAAAATACGCATTCAGTTCCTCTGCCACCTCTGCATCTCTCATTACAATATCTCTAGTGTCATTTTGTATTGGTCCTATATCAACCCTCACTCTCTTTTTCCTTTTATATACTTAAAAAAGCTTTTAGTATCTTTTTTGATATTAGTTGCCAGCTTCCTTTCATTATTCAACTTTTCCACCCAAAGCAGGAGAAGTACTATCCTCACTTCTACCCTGCCAAGCTCTGCAAGGACTATGTCTCTTTCTGCTAAACTCTCAGGCTCTGTCACATGATTTCCTTTATATAAGACAATCCTTCTATCTCAAGAATTATCTTTGGTAAACTGCATTGCATTCCCTCTGTACTGAGTTGTGGAAGCTAGATCTGAACACAATATTTAAAGCTCGCTTTGCTTAGGCCCATTTAACTGTAGGAAGATGCATTTTCTTTTGCAGTCAAATCTTCCTGAAAGGTAATTTCATTGATGAGAGTACAATGAAACCTGTCTTTCTGAACACCAAAAACTTTTAATCTCTCATCATTTGAAAAATACTCTACTGTTCTAATTTTTCCACAAAAGTAGATGACTTAAGAGTTTTCTACACAGTCTTAGTCTATCCCTGGTCCATCTACATCTCCCTGAACACTTTCTGCATATTCAGCACATTATCATTCAGCTTTGTTTTGTCAGCAGTCATAAAAGAAGATGAAGAAGGACTTGGACAGTTTAGGAGAATGGGTAAAGAAGTGACAGATGGAATACAGTGTCGGGGAGTATACAGTCGTGCACTTTGGTGGAAGGAATAAAAGCATAGACTGTTTTCTAAACAGGGAGTCCTCTTGCAGGATTCCCTAAAGGTTAATTTGCAGGTTGAGTCACTAGTGAAGAAGGCAAGTGCAATGTTAGCATTAATTTCACGAGGACTGTTGAGGCCTCACCTGGAGTATTGTGAGCAGTTTTGCGCCTTTTATGTAGGAAAGAACGCACTGATGTTGGAGAGGGTTCAAAGGAGGCTCATGACTATGATTCTAGGAATGAAAGGCTTATTGTGTGAGGAGTGATTGATGGTTCTGGGCCTTTACTCACTGGAATTCAGAAAAATGAGGGGAGGGGGATTTCACTGAAATCTATTGAATGTTAAAAGGCCTCAGAAGTGTGGATGTGGAGAGGATGTTTCCTATGGTGCAAGAGTCTGGGACCAGAGGGCACAGCCTCAGAATGGAGGAACAGCCAATTAGAATGGAGATGAAGAAGAATTTCTTTAGCCAGTGGATGGTGAATCTGTGGAATACCTTGCCAGAGGTAGCAGTGGAGGTGAGGTCAATGGGTGTGTTTCAGGTGGAGTTTGATAGATTTTTGATTAGTCAGGATGCTGAAGGTTACGTGGAGAAGGCAGGAGAATGGGATTGTGGGAAATTGATTACCCATGAGGAAGTAGGCCAAATGGCCTAATTCTGCCCCTATGTCTTATGGTCTTACGGCCTTATGGTCTTAAATGTATTGATCCTATTATCGAGTCGACTGTACTTCCTTAGAAGGTTGGCGTCATTCAATGTCTGTAGTGAGATGCTGAAGATGTTCTATAGGTCAGTTGTGGAGAGCGCCCTCTTCTTTGTGGTGGCGTGTTGGGGAGGAAGCATTAAGAAGAGGGATGCCTCACGTCTTAATAAGCTGGTAAGGAAGGCGGGCTCTGTCGTGGGCAAAGTACTGGAGAGTTTAGCATCGGTAGCTGAGCGAAGGGCGCTTTTGTTTTTGTTAATATAGATTATAATTGATGCACCATCAATAACTCACTCTGAGACGTAAGAAGCGAGGTATCGGCTTTTATTGACTGGAAGAATGAACAACACTACATCCTGGGGAATGCGGCTGGGCACCAGGCCTCAATCGCCTTTATACAGGGGTCTATGGGAGGAGCCACAGAAGCAGTCAGCAGGGGTCTGTGGGAGGAGCCACAGGAGCAGTCCAGACAGGTATATGTAGTTCACCACAATAATATATCAATGTATTTCATGAAAAAAGTTGAAGTCTCTAATGTTCCTATACTTAAACTGCACAGAGTAAAATCTTTAAACATTGTTTAAGTAAGAAAGGAAGAAATAAAATGGGACACTATAGCCCAGTAAATGTGATAATGTATGAATACACAATATTATTGGAGAAAATGGAGTCCACAAAATCAGAAAATCTGAAAGCAAATTTTTTTAAAATATTTTACCATATTTTTTGAGGATGGGCTTTTAGGATAGATCGCAGGGAAATATTTTTAAAGACCATTTGATAAGGGTTTTACAGAAAGCAAGAGCTATGGGGATTAAAGGTAATACTTTGGTATTCCCTGAGTTTTGGATGAAGTTCAATAAACAGAAAATAAATGGGACATTTTCAGATTGCCAGGAATTGGACAAGAATGTTGCAAGTGTGACAATTTCACCTTTATTGTTTATTATTATATTGACTAAGAAAATCAACCATATATAATGTTTCTAGGCCTGATGATGATAGGAAACTAGCTGCGAATTTGAATTGTGAGGAGCACAATTAACAAAATCTAGAAAGGGATATGTACAGGCTTAAAAATATTTGAAGATGGATTACAAGCTGGAGAACTGGAAACCAACGTAGTTTCTTAGATTTTGTAGAATGAGCATTAGCAATCAGAAATATTTTGATGTCGTAAGCAAAGCATAAATTGTTAACATAGAAGTGTGTCAGGCAAATAGGAAAACTGTTTTAGAAAAGAGGTTAAAAAGCTGTATTAGAACAAGTTTTTGACATTGCACTCAAGTTTCTGCTTTCAGGTTAAGATTTGATTTAGACGCACAGCAACATGGATCTACTGAATTAATTCCTAAAATACAAGGAGACATTGACTAGTACATTCATGATTTCCACTAAAGAAGAAGGAGAACTGTCACTGGAACATAAAAAACAGATGTCCCACCCAGTTAGTAGATAGGTAGCAGTATTACTAGCCAATGACCTCGAAAAGACTGCAAAAAAAGATCTAGTGATGCCACCAGTGTGAAATTTATCTTTCTTGATATCAGTTGCTGTCAGGGATCCAGAGATCAGCTCGACAGAAACTCTGGCAATCAGCAAGAACATTGTCACCGAGAACTCTAAGCAGCAATTCACTTCAAACAAAAACAGATAACAAGCCAGGAAATGAAAATTACAAATTTTAAACAATGTTTAAAGATTTTACTGTGTGCAGTTTCAGTACAAATATTAAAGGTTTCAATTTTTTTTAAATGAGAAACTTTTAGGAATAATCACCTGAGATTAAAATAATCAATAGTGATCAAATTGATTTTGATGCAAAGTAATTTAGTTTAGCATACCATAAAGACCATATGAAACTAATCCTTTTTTAAAATCTTTTTTCAGTAGAATTACCAGAAGCTTTCATTAAATGATTTTTGTTGAACTATGCTGGAGAAAATTTACAAAATTTATTGTATAACGGATGATCGAAACTGTGATCAGCTCAAATTTAATTTGGTGTGCAACACTCCAGAAGCGGCTGTAAAACTTCCTCTGTTATAACCAGTAAGTTGTGACGGATTTATGGTCACCTTTACTGCACATAGTATTGTGAAGGGCTAAAGCCATCTACAAACGTTTGTATTTCCAGAGGGCCTGGCCTCAGAGATAAAAGGGCCAGTCATTTCTGAGATGACGGGAAATCTTGTTTTGCTCAAGTATCATAAATCTTTGAAACAACCTAGAGTTTTGCCAGTCCGTTAATATATTCAACTGATGTCAATTAATTTTTGGACTCCTAAGCAGATCAAAAGATGTAGGGCTCAGGAACTGAGGTCACATGTAGCGCATAATGTTTATTACTGAAGCAGGCCTCCTCCTGCTCCTTTTTTCTTGTGTTTCTTTGAATAGATTTAGTGTAGAATTGATAGAGATCATAAGTTTTTTTATAGCATAGAGCAAATAAGCTGATATGATTCAGTGTCAGAAATGTTAGCAACCAGATGACAGCGATTAAACGTGATTGGGGGGCAAGAAGCAGAGGCTGCATACAAAATGGCATGTTGTGATTTGCAATGAAAGGAACGATAACATTGATAAGAGAAAATAATACCACTTTTTCATGGCTACGCAGGCAGGCAGGAGAGTAGGATTGTTTGAATAACACTGTCAGGGAGCCGATCTTATGATATAATTCACAAAGGCAAGTGTCAAGAAAGTTCAAAGTTTTGTACTTGAAAATATATACACAACTAAAAGTCTGCCTAAAGGTTGGAAGCTTTCTATGAAAGTACTAAGTATATTTCAAATAAAACCATAAATGTATTATGTAGTTTAATAAGCAATAATGAATAATGCAAATAGGCTGCAATGACTGGCTTTGCTGGAGGCAAATATAACAAGAAATGCTACCAGCATGATAAATATATTGCCCTTTTTGCACATAAGTCAACATATTATCAAGCCCAGTGGACTTCATGAATTCTGTACATTAATCAAAGATAACTAAAATTATAGATAGCATTGTCTTTCTACTTAATTAGCCACTCTGGGTTAGATTATCTATGCTGTCAGATGAGCACTGTGTTCCTTTAGCTTCACACTTGTTAAAGCTAATGATGGAAATAAGTAATGATCTAGTTACACCTAAATTTTTTAGAGATGCAGCGTGAAACAGGCCTTTCTGGCCCACTGAGCTTCACTGCCCAGCAATTTTACCCTAGCCTAATCATACGACAATTTACAATGACCAATTAGCCTACTCACTGGTACCCCTTTGGACTGTGGGAGGAAACCGGAGCACCCAGAGTAAATCCATGCACACACAGGAATAATGTATAAACTTTCTTAGAGAAGATGCCAGAGATGAACTCCAAACTCCAATGTGCCAAGCTATAATGGCGTTGCGCTAACCACTACAGTGATTATTTCTCGTTTATAATCAGTGACAAAATTCACTGCTTCTTGAACACAAACGCATGCAAATGATGCTACTTAAAGACCGTTACTTCTGAGCATGGTGCAGTGTCTAATGGCCACACAAGTTCATGCGACTGACGCTAGTTAGAAACTATTCAACAACAGTCTCCTGTCCCAACTAACGGGCACAGTGTCCCCAATAAACAGAGGAAATCCTGGCTATTTTCTCAATTGGTTTTTGTTCTTTAAGAGTTGTCCTAAATAAGCGGCTGCCCTGATTAACAAATGTCCCATTTAACAGGAATCCTCTGTACGTGTATGAATATGCTGATTTACACTGTATATGTATGATATGCAGAGGAAGTATTCCTAACTTCTGCTATACAGTTGGATGGTTTACTATTTATTTGTATACAGTAATTTTAACTAGTTTATTTATTTGCATGCACATATACTATAAATTAGATTGTAGTTTGCCAAGCTTCGGGACAGTGTTTTTCATAGTAGCATCTGTGACAGCCCTTGAGACAAGTTCTCACAGGATTTCTAGCCTCAGCATAGCTAATATACATCCTTTAGGGCTTCATCGTCAGCTTTGATGTGTACTTTGCAGTTATATAAAAGATGAGCTCTTGTTCTTCAAACTAATGAATAATTTATAATCATGGGGATTATGCCAGGGCATCCTTTCCTTGACTTCCTTCCATATCCTTTGAATGTTTGAGCAGAGTGATAGAAAATCAGCTTTTTCCTTTTATAGGGACGATCCAAGCCTTTGATTGGTCAAACACCAACAGTGAATGTTTCTTGCCAGTAAACTTAAATGCTATGATTTTTATTCTCTTGCTATCCAGTTTTTAGTCATTACTGTTTAGTTACCTGTTAATAACGAAATGTCCAACTGCTGCTTTTCCATTCTTTACTGAATATGACTGGATATCTTGACCTATAACTAATTAAAAGATTGTGGAGCTCTGTCAGTTCACTTTAATGCTATCAAATGTAACAGTTGATATTTTCAGGGAATATCTGAATGGCCTGGTATTTCTGTTTTCTTAGCATTATTCAATCAAGACCAAACCAAACTTTAACACAATTTTCACTTCTGCTTAAATCTGGTGGAAGCTGAGTGTTAGTAATCTTATGTGCCCTGTAAAAATGCTGACCTAGAAATTCTTTGGCATTGACAAAGGTATATTAGTACTTGCTGCATATTGTTTTGGCTATGGATAACTACAAGTGAATTAGCAGTAAGCAAGGATAGAGACTAAAAAGTAACAACATGTATGAGCTTTCCAAGACAGGTAAATTTGAGATGGGGGGTGATGGTTAATTGGGCTGTGTCCAGTAGATTGCTAGGAGAGAGATAAGTAGTGATGTGAATGAGGCTGATAATTCATTGCTTGTCATCAGTGGTTGGATTTGGAAGGGAGAAAATGGGTAAAAAATGTTGTTGATTCAGATGCAATTGTCAGGTGATTAGTGTTGTCGTGCAATTTTTCGTTTGGAGTTTCTGGGGAGCCGTGGGTAGGGTGGGGATGTTGGTCAGTATGTCATATGGTGATTGTTAAATTGGGAAATCACTACTATTAGGAGCTATATCTTCCAGATTAGAGACTGATGTATAGATATTGATAATGGTCATTCCTCCCACTGCTTCTTAAATTTGTTAATTATGGATGAAGGATTTCAGGGTAAAATTTCAAAAAGCATGGAGGTGTGATTAAACAAGAGGATTGTTATAGATTTCAAGTAGGTACTGATAGGCTGGGTAAATGGGCAGACAAAATAACAGTTGAAATTTAATACATTAAAGTTTGAAGTAGAAAGAACAAGGAGTCACAATGTAGACTGTATTACATCATTGTAAGGAAGTGAGAGATCAGTTTGTATATGTGCATAAATCTTTTAAAGTAGGAAAACATAATGATGCAGTAGTTAGTAAAATATTTGAAGTACTGGTCTTCAAAAATTGAAACATAAAATACAAAAGCAGAGAGATTTTGTTCAGTCTTTCTGAAACATGTCATAATTAGAATATTGGGTTCAATTTTAGATTATGTTCTTTGGGAAAGATATAAATCTCTCCAGGGACATATATAATATTCACTAGAACAGTCTAGAGAGGAGAAATTTCGGCCATTACATTATTGTTATTGTTCTCAGTGGGGCAGGTGCAATAGAGAACTACAAGAGGATATTTGAATAGAGTTGGTTTAGATTCTCCCCATGTGAGGGAAAATGGTTTTTCAGACAGATGATAATTATGATTCCAATTATTCCCCCTAAAAGCAATGGAAATGCAGTCAATCAGGGTGGTCAAAAGGGAATTGGAGAGGTGGCTGAGGGGAAAGTAACTTGCAGAGTGTTAACAAAGAGCAGGTTAATGAGAATGTACTGTTTTACGAAGAATCAGCACACTCAAATGTGATAAGTGCCTCCTATGTGGTCATATTTGTTTGGTTATGTAAACATAGGAGGCATTTTAGCGCAAGAACCATTTGTGACTTGAAGTAGTTGGATAAATTTCCAGATTGGCTAGATTTGACCCAGAAAAACATTTCACTCCTAAAAATGATCAATTTTCTCACTCGTGGTGCTTTAAAAACACAATACTGAACAATTGAATGTCTAGCTAATAATAATTCTAGTTAGCTTTATCAAAAGAAGTGTTTGAATAATCTGAAAATAAGTAATAACAATGTATTTCTTCTACTTGTACCAATTTATTGGTCTTTGAAGAAGCTTGCAAAGATGTTTTCCTCAGGTACAGGACACGAATGGCTGGTTTTAATAGCTTTGCCTTAATTTTCTTCTATACCAATTAAATTAGTAAATGGCCTTTTATAACTATTAAAGGTATTTTTAGTTACTTAAAATCTGGTTGCTCATAATTGATTGACCCAGTACTCTGATTAAAACTAATTTGTAACATTAAAGAAAATTTCCACTGTGCCTTTAAAAGATAGCTGTATCAGATCACCATCTTTAAATATATAAAGGAAGATTAAATATATTTATTCTTAAGCTGGAATTTCATTTTCAATGATATCCCAATCTGTGTGACCAGAAAACTTTATACATAAATCACTTCTTGACATTAATATAATTTGGATCACCAATCACATACTCTTTTTTAAAATGTTTTGATTGTTTTCATTTTTTAAATGTGAATGTAAAGTAGGTAGCTATCATCACTGGCTACAGAATGATTTTACTCTTTCAACAATTAGTTGTGAGAATGGCTATGTTAATCTGGAGTTCCTTCTCTCTGTATTCTTGCTATAATGAACAGAAGATATATTGCTCGACCAGTGTAGAAGGGAACATTGTGCAGATTATTACAATTTGTCATTTGTCAGCAAGTTGTTTTTAGTTTCCACCTGAGGTAGATTACCCCTTCCCCAACTCTAAATTTGTTTTCATCACAATATCAGAAAACCTTGACCTTTTATTTCTGTTTCACATCTGTCCCTTAACCTCCAAGCTTTCAAATCACTGCATTTTGTCTTTCCCAACTTCTTTCCCATCATTTTAGCCTTAATGCTACAAGGACAATTTATATGGCCCTCCTTTGGTCTGGGTTGACCATGGATGTAGCGTCCTAGATGTCAAAGTTGATACACAAGCCAGTATGGAAGCACAACATAGAGAGCAAGCTGCTGCCCATGAAGGCTCCCTTTCTCTATGCAGCCGATGAATCCAAAGGAATGGCAGAGACTGATACAGTTTGGCACCAGTGGCATTGCAGATCTGCCAGTCAGTGTTGAACTCAACGTAGGACGCCTTAGGGTCTCCAGCTGCTAACTACAGCTAACGAGTCCCATCTGCATGGAAAGGGCAATTAGTTTTGGAACAGTGCCAAGATATCTGCAGGAAACGTTTTTTAATCTTTGCACTTCTTTGGCTGAATAAATCAAGCCATGCTTAAAACAAGTAGCACTCTTTGTAATATTCAGAAGCTCACAGTAACTTGTACTCTAACATTTCATGTATTGAGTAACACAAGGCTTAAAGTAGATAGACTTCATTTACCTACAGAAGTAATTAACTGCTCCAGAGAGTGTATTCTTTGTTGTTAAATAATGATGTTGACTAAAACACTATGAAAGCTGGATATCAGCATAAGAACTTTTTGTTAGCACACAATTACTTTTAAAGTGCAGCGTACTAAGTATTAAAGGAAATAATTGTATGTTGAAAATATTCTTTCCTTTACAGAGAGTGGAAGCATTTTTGTCAGGGAGCTGGACTGTGCTGAAATATCCTCTCTTCTGGTGAGTGTTCTTAAATAGATATTAAAATCACATAACCATATTTGAATTAATGTATATATAAAAAATGCATTCCCCTTTAAAGACCTCCTGGTACATGACCATTGTATGCAAATAAATAAAGGTTTGGTAAAATCTTTGCTGATGGTCATTTTAAATTTTGCTTTCATGAAGTCACGTGGATTTCACATCTAGTCTAAGGCTGCAAATATGAGGTTGATGAGGATACAGAAAAGACTGAATTGAAGAGTTTTTAAACATCTTTTCTCTACATATGCTTTACAGAGTTTGATGAGTGAATAAGTCTTCCAAGGACCTTTCTGGCAGACAATACTAAAAGGCATTCTTTCCTTTTACCTATCCTAGGAGGTAGGCCAAGGGCTAAAAGATGTGGAACCAACTTCCATTATCATTGCAATTACTCCTGGCCCTCACTTGAATTTGGAACTGGATCCTCCACTAGAATTTGTTAAGATTACTGCTTGCTCAGTCATGAACGGCTGATTCTTTCCCTTTGGACCTTCAGCCCTACGGACTGAAACAATCTAAACGAGCAAGCAATGTGGGTTCATGTAACTGTCAAAGTTCCAATTACCAGCCCTGACCATTTAATGAAAATGTAGGTGTACAATCCCAGTTTCCTGACCTGAAACTGATCGTCCAAATCCAAAGATACTCTTGCTTGATAATTCACAATACCAGATCTAGAACTATGCACGGCGGTGATTTATGAGAACTGCATTCCATCCAGCAGTTGAAGTGGATGATAAGCAAGGTTCATACCGATGGATAGAAATCAAGTGTGGTAAAGAGATGTGCAATGATTAAATTACTGGACAAGTAACACTATGACCTAGATGAGCAATTCAGAGACATGCGTTTAAATCGCATCATGGCAGCTCTGGAATTTAAATGCAGTTAAATTTTATTTTTAAATTTAATCTCAGTGTGGGTTATTGTAAGATTTCCATTTGATTTACTAACAAGAAACTCCAAACTTCTAACACTGTGATTCACTCTTAAATGCACTCTGAAATGCCCCAGCATGACATTTAATAATATTGATTGCTATATTTAAATTAAATAAAACATAAAATAGGTCTTTCATCTAGTATTGACCTAGGCACAATATTTAAATATGGGGTAGACATTGCCAACCCAGTTCTCCTCATGAACCGCTACAAATTGATGTCTAATTTGGGAATCACAGGTGGCTAACAGCTGTATCAAAGACTACTCAAGTCTCCTGGTAACACCAGCAGAATCATACCTCACAAACACCTTTCACATTCCTCCAGCACAATTCCTGTATACTGCAGTGTACTGTACATCTTGCTCCAATGGAGACCTGTAAAAGTTGCTATACAGGTTGAAGGGAATAACTCCAGGAGTTCTTAGCCTTGACTCCAGATTTGCATTGTTTACTGGCATCATCTCAAACATGGGAAAGGAAAACATTTCCTGATTGCCAGATACCTTTCCCCCTCAGTTGATGATTTAGTGTTCCTTCATGTTGAGTGATATTTGGAAGAAGCACTGAAAATGTTAACGACAAAGATGATAATATGTGTTGGGAATATAAACCACTCTTTGCTATTGGCAATTTGTAGCACAAATACTGATTAAATTGGCTGTGTCCTGAGGACATGATTACCAGATTAAATCTGCAAGAAGTAGTGACAATCTAGATGTAGCATGAACCTTCATGAACTTACCCCTGCCCGCTAACAGTTGCAGAAGCATCAGTCATGACATTGTAAAATGGAGCCAACAGCTCCACCTTTACACCATGGTCACCACCCATTACGCTGCTGGTGCTGCTAACATATTGAACATAAACATGGGACAAATCTGTTATCTCTGCTCAAGATATCCATGAGATGCTGTAGAAATGTACTGCACTCAATCTGTAACCTCACAGGCTCACGTATACCTCACACTGCCTTTGCAAGCAATCCAGGGATAAAATATCTTTCCCTGGAGGAGGTAAGAAGGGTGTGACTGGAACAGAAGCAGGCTTATCTACTAATGACGTGCCAACCTGGTGGTACTCTAACATTGTGATGGTAGTGGATTTGCTGACTGCGAAGTTCCACACTCAAACGAGGACCTTAAACTTCAAAGTTCAAAGCAAATTTATTATTAAAGTACATTTATGTCACCATATACAATCCTGAAATTAATTTTCTTGTGGGCATTCACCGTGTACAAAGAAACCAAATAGGATCAATGAAAAACCACATGCAGCAACACAGACAGCCAATGTGCAAAAGACAATAAATTGTGCAGACATAAAAAGAACAAATTAAATAATAATATTAGATAAACAATCAATAAATATCGAGAACATGAGATGCAGAGCCGTTGAAAGTGAGCACATAGGCTTCTGGAGTAAACTCTGAGGAGGAAATCTGGAGCCGGGGTCCCTAAGGCTATGTGATGTTTGTTTATAACTTCATTCTGTTTATAACCTCTGTGACGACACTGGTGCCAAGTTGTATCGGCGCTTGCCCTTCCCTTGAACTACCTCAGTGATGTGGAGAGGGGGAACACACTGCATGGCCAACAACTGGTTCTTCAAATATTCCCACCAATGCTTGTGCCCTGGAGAGGACACCATCCACCAGAGGCACAAACCCATGATTCCCTGTGATTGATGGCTGCCTGCTACCCTCACTAAGCAAGTGTAGATTCTTGAGTATAAGAAATGCAAAAGAGCACTTTTAAGAGAGAAACCAGGAAGGCTGAAAGAAGGCATGAGATTGCTTTTGCAGGCACATTGAAGGAGAATCCCAAGGGTTTCGACAATTATTTTAAGAGTAAAAGGATAGGAAGCAATAAAATTAGTCCAAGATGTGGCCATCTATGCATGGAGATAAAAGAGTTGGGAGAGAACTTAAGTAGATATTTTGCATCCTGCATTTTGTTCAGGAGATAGAAACAGTCTATAAAACTGAGGTAAAACAATAGTGAGGTTATGGACCATAAAGAAGAGGAGGAGTCTGCTGTCTTGATAACTCCCCAGGGCCTGACACGGTTTCTCCTTAGACCTTGTGGGAGGCTAGTGCAGAAATTGCAGGGCTCTGGCTGAGTTATTTACAACACATGTGAGGTACCAGAGGACTGGAGGATAGCTAATGCTGGTCTCTGTTCAAGTAAGGCTTTAAGAATAAGCCAGGAAATTATAGGGCAGTGAGCCTGACATCAGTAGTGCATAAATTATTGGAAGGTATTCCAAGGGACAGGATATATACTGTAAGAATTTGGTAGACAAGCCTGGTAGTCAATATGGCTTTGTGTGTGGCATATCCTGTCTAACTAATCTTACAGAGTTTTTTTCCAAGGAGGTTACTGGTAATGTAGATGAAGGGAAGGCAGTAGACATTGTCTGCATGGACTCTAGCAAGGCCTTGAACAAAGACCCACATGGGAATCTGGTCAAGAAGGTTCAGTTGCTTGGCATTCAGGCTGAAATAATCATTTGGATTCAACTTTGGCTGACTGGTAGTAGATGGTTACCTCTCTGACTGGAGGCCTATGACTAATGGTGTGCCATAGGGATCTTTGCTGGGTCCACTGTTGTTTGCCATCTATTTTGGATAATAATATGGTAAACTGGATCAGCAAATTTGCAGGTGACATCAAGATGGGGTGGGGGGGAAGGTGTGGCATAGTGGACAGCAAGGAAGGCTTTTAAAACGTGCAGAGGAACCTAAATCAGCTGGAAAATGGGCTGAAAAATGACAGATGGAATTTAATGAAGACAACAGTAAAGTGTTACCCTTTGGAAGGGTAAACCTGGGTAGGTTTGCACAGTGAACAGTAGGATACTGAGGAGGCCAGTTGAACAGAGATCTAGGAATACAGATCCATAATTCCTTGAAAGGTAGATGAGGTCACAAAGAGAGCTTTTGACACATTGACCTTTATAAGTCAAAGTATGGAGTACTGGAGTAGGGATGTCACGCTGTAATGCAGTTCCGATCACTTACCTGAATAAAAGATATCGATAAGATTGAAAAAAAAATTACAAGAATGTTTGTGGATCTTGAGAGTCTGAGTTGCATGGATAGGTTGAATATATTAGGACTTCATTCCCTGGAGGGTAGGAGAATGAGGGGAGATTTGATGGAGTAATACAGAAGTATCAGGGGTATAGATAAGGTAAGTGCTAACAGTCTTTTCCACGAAGGACAGTCTTGGCCTGAAACATCAACTTTTATTCATTTCCATAGGTGCTGTCTAACCTGCTGAGCTCTTCCGGCATTTTCTGTGTGAGGCTTTTTCCACTAAGGTTTGGTGAGACTCGAACAAGAGGTCATATATTAAGGGTGAAAGATGAAATATTGAAGGGAATACTGAGGGTGAACATCTTCCCACAGAGAGCGGTTTGAGTGTGGAATCAGCGCACAGCAGAATGGTTTGATTGTAATATTTAAGAGAAGTTTAGATTGGTACATGGAATGGAGGTGTATAGAGGGCTATGGTTCAGCTGTGGGCTAATGGAGCAAGACAGAATAACAATTCAACAGAAAGTAGATGGGCCAAAGGGTCATCTTCTGTGCCACAGTGCTCTTTGACTTTAAGAAAGAATAAAAGGTACCTTCATTGTTTGAGAAGTGTGCACTGGAAGAAATGTGCCTTATAAAAGCTTAATAAATATAAATTGAAACAAGTGATTCCCATGGTCACCCTTGTTTATCAGAGACATCTTCTCCCGGTTGCTCAACAAGTTGTTTTTTTTGCCCGCTTCCAAGTTGTGACATACGATCTTTGACCAGATACATTAAACGGCTTTCTCTTTTCCCAGCTGGACCTGACCTATGTTTCCAGCAATTTATATTGTTATTTAGGATTTCCAGCCTCTGCAGATTTTAAAAATGATTTTCACTAGCTTTAAAATTGATGATCTACTGTCAAAGAAAGGACATGACTGATTGCATTGGGCTCAATAAGAAACGTTGATTCACCTAATGAACTCCTGTATCCACTGATTGTTCCTCCATAAACAAGCTGACAAAGTTCTTTCCTATCAATTATTCATTCACAAGGTCTGGTCTTAGTTATTTAATCCTCATCTGCCAGAAAGAGTGCTGGAGAGATGCACACGTATCCAAGAGCTCCTAGCTCTTACAGCTGCTAACACACTGAAGGTGCTACTGTTATGGATACATCAGGCAATGCTGTATTCTGCTTTCGGGAAAAACCCGTGTTACTTCAGATAGCTGCATTGGCTTATTCAACATATGTCAATTGTTAAAATAGTTTCTCATATGCAAAAAATTGCTTTCTTCAATGCATTTTTAAAAAAATGTTACTCTGATTGTTGAACTAACACACGAAAATAAGACTTGTGTGAGATTCAAAATTCCACATTAGATGTACAGGTTTCCTGGAACACTTTTGTATATTACATAATGAGAGATGCATAGTGCAAAGTAACAGATATTATTATAATGATCATTTTACAGAGCTTTCAGCATTTCAGAGCTTTTGTTTGCAACAATCATTCCTATTGTCAAGCTCTTGGAATGAATCCAATTATCTAGCAAGGACTGTAGGAAATAAAGGATATTGACAGATGTGCATTCACTCTGTAACTAGGCAACATTCATCAATGCCAAACCTTGATAACAATCATCAGACTGCTCATTATATTGCAGCTGGAAACTGACCCAGTCTTCAATAAGGAAGGAGTGAATGCTCTGGTGTTACTCTGTAAAGTGAATGCATTTATCCCCACACCATCAACCTTTTAAGCTAAAGAATAAAGCAGATCAAAAATACATCTGCATACAATATAAAAAAGTAGGATATTCATAATTAAAGTTAATCCCCACCATCTAAACACTTGATTTAGATTATTTTTGCACTTCAAAAAATGAATTTTCCAACCCTGTGCTTGATATAGATAACAAGCGAGCTGCCAACATTTATTTGCCTTTTTTGGACTTTGAGATCTGTCGATAAGCACCTAGGCTTGGAAATTCCTGCATATTAATGCAAACTGTATACAGGGAAATAAACTAAATATCAGTTCAGGTTTTATCAGCAAGGGGACAATCTACATCACTGGATCTGGCCCTGGGATGAAGTTCAAAGGGAAAGTATACACTTCAGGGTGTAGAGAAACAGGAATGAATTAAAGTTGGAAGGGAGCAAAGGAATAAAGATATCAAGAAGGAATGAAAGTGGGGCCAACAAATGCTCTTAGAACCCTCTGTTCACCTTAGAACTTGTTAAAATGTGCATTTCTGAATAGTACAGCACAGGAACAGGCTCTTTGCCCTTCAATGTTGTGCCGATAAAATTAAATTGATAATCAAATGAGCAACTAAACTACCGGTAATCCCTTCTGCCTGCAAAATATCCATATCCTTCCATTTCCATTATGTTCATGTGCCTATCTAAACATCTCTTAAACACTCTTAACGTATCTGCTTCTACCACCACTCAGGCTAACGCAATCCAGGCACCCATCACTCTCAGTGTAAAAAAACTTACCACTCCCCTCTCCTTTGAAGTTACCCCCTCTCATCTTAAATGCATGCCCTCTGGTATTAGACATTACAACCCTGGGAAAAAGATCCTGTCTGTCTGCTTTGTCTATGCCTCTCATAATCATACAAACCTCTATTAGATCTCTCCTCAGCCTCCACCACCCCAGAGAAAACAACCCAAGTTTATCCATCCTCTAAACCAAGCAGCACCCTCTCCAAAATCTCGATGTCCTTCCTATAATACTCTATTTATGGCCTAACTAGTATTCTATAAAGCTGCAGCATAACTTCCTGGCTTTTGAACTCAATGTCTCCACTAATAAAGGCAAAGTCCACCTGCCATTTCTCTGCCCATATCTGCACCTGATCTATATCCCATTTTATTCACTACCAGTCTTCAACGCTGTTCACAACACCACCGATCTTTGTATTATCTGCAAATGTACTAACCTATTCATCTACATTTTCATTCAGGTCATTTATATAGATCACAAACAGCAGAGGTCCCAGTACAGATTTCTGTGGAACACTATTAATCATAGATCTCCAACTAGAATGAATCCCATTGGCCACCACCCTCTATCTTCTAAGGTGAAGTAAGTTCTGAATCCAAATGGACAATTCACCATGGATCCCATGTATCTTAATCTTCTTGGTGAGCCTCCTATGAGAGACCTGTCAAATGCCTTACTACAATCCACTTAGACAACATCCATAGCTCTACGTTAATCAATTCCTCATCAAAACAGTCAAATTATTAAGACACGACTTGTTCTGCACAAAAGCCATGTTAGCTCTCCCTAATTAGCCCATGGCATTCCAAATGTTCATAAATTTAATCCCTAAGAATTCTCTCCAGTAACTTCCCTATACTGTTGTGATGAGACTCACTGGCCTATGACTTCCAGAATATTCCCTGGTTCCCTTCTTAAATAATAGAATTACTTTTACTACTCACCAGTCCTCTGTGACTAGAAAGGACACGAGATAAAGTTTAAGGCCCTAACAATCTCATCACTTGCTCCTTTCCCTCATCTGGGCTACAACCCAACAGGCCCTGGGGGCCTATCCCCTTAACGCTCTTCAAGAGAGCGATTACTACCTCACCCCCTACCTCAAAAAAACTAGCATATTAATAACTCAGTACTAATTTCTCTATTCTTCTTGGTAGATATTGATGTAAAGTATTCATTAAGGACTTCACCCATATCCTTCACATCCAAGCACATGTTCCCCTCTTTATTCCTGATTTGTCCTACCCTCCCCCTTATTTTTGATGTATTTATAGAATACCTTGGGATTCTCTTTAACCATACTTGCCAAGGATTTTTTATGACCCCTCCTGGCTTTCTTAATTTCCTTCTTGAGTTCTTTTCTGGCTTTTTTTTTATAATCCTCAAGGGCTCAGATAGATTATATCTTCCTAAGCTTTACATACTTTTCCTTTTTCATATTGACTAAATTCATCACCTCTCTCAATATCCAAGGTTCTATTACCTTGTCACCCTTCTTACTGGAATATACCCGTCACATACTCTGTACAGTTGATCTTTAAGCACCTTCCACATGTCAGATGTGGACTTGCTCAAAAGCAGCTGTTCCTATTAGACTGCTGGTTAGGATACATATGGATCTGCTTTTCTTGAATGGCACCACTTGGTTACATTTCATTTGTGGCTGTACCTGTATCCTGGCAACACATTGTGGCCTGCAATTCCAGATAATAGTTGATCTCAAAATGAATTAAGACCAAAGTAATAGGATGGTGATATCTGAATGCGGTATCAATGAACACCAGATTAGAACAGGAGGTCAGCTCTTAAGTACTCAATCTGTAATGCATTAGAATGTAAATAACAGAAGCTTTTCTTTAATTCCTCAAATGAGGTACAGTGTGTGAGTAAGCTGCTTGGTGACAGTTTTAACCCCCAGTTTTAAGCTGATTTGGATGATCTCATTCAAGTACTAAAAATAGCATTGATGTTCCTGCAACAGGAGAAGACGTCCTGAAATCCCATTTCAACTTAATGGTCATTCTCTACACTGTATATGAGCTTTAGAAAGATCACGTTAATTTACTGTGTGTAGTGTGTCTCATAGCATACATTCAAAGACTCTTTTTACAAAGGAGTCTTAGCTAAACTTTTCAAAGAGTAATCTATTTCTTTATGCAACTGAAATCAAAGCTGTGTAAGTGTGGGTGTATTGAGTCATAATGTTTCCATTTTGAAAGATATTTAAAATAAAAATGAGTGCAACTGAGCATGCTGGGAGCAGAGGGAATTATTATGAAAAGTGAAAACTGCTTTTCACTTTGCTAGATTTAAAATCATTGTTATCCATTTCTTTAAGGAAGGGTTTAATTTGTATGTAGAATTTATTAATTTCAAATTCAGCATTGAACAAACCATTGAAAGGTGTATGTGCAATTTGATTCATTCATAATGGTTTCATGGTGTATTTATGTAGATAGAAGATTGATGGCTAACAGGAACGAGAAATTTGACATGAAAGAGTCTTTACCTGGTTGGCAAGATGTAACATGTGGTAAGACATACATCATGATGTTGGACGCTCAACATTTTGTCAATTTGTGTTCATGACATGGATGAAGACACTAAAGGTATAAATGTTAAATTTGACCATGGTAGGAAAGTAAGTTGTTAAGAAGACTTTACCTAAACAGTGAGAGATTTTTGCATTTTGAAATGCCAAAGGATCTGGGTGCCCTTTGTACTTCATAAAAGGCTAGTACATAGGTACAGCAAGTAGTTAGGAAAGCTGACAATAATATTACTTCTAAATTTGGGATTGAATCCAGAGAGTGAGTGAGGCCATACTTCCTGAATCTGTGTAAACTGCTCGTTCCCCCTATTTAAGGTGCAATGGTAACGTGTTGGAAGCAGTCAGGGAAACTTTATTAGGCTAACACCTGAAATAAATGGGTTGTCATGTGATGGAAAAGTTGGACAGTCTAGGCTTGCATCCAGTTGTAGAATTGAACTCTTGTCTAGTGGATAGTAATGAGAGCTGGAAAATTATCAGCTGCCGCAGTGCAATACTCAAACTTCTCAGACACATAAACGTGAAATGGTCCATTTTCCTCTATGAGCTGGACAGAAAGTTACTGCGGACCACTTTAGAATCATCTGTTCCTTGCTCCCATTCATAAACTTGATACTTAAGGCTTTGGATTACAGAATTGCCTATGGGATAAAAGTATAATAACTCTAGAAGGAAAATCTAAACTTATTTCTTGCTGGAGGAGGAAGTTTAACAAACCTTTTGCCAAATTCCAATTAACTGTTCATACAGGTAGGAAAGCCACCACTGCATTCTGACATTAGAATTCGAGCTAAAGAACATAAAGGACTGGAATAGGGAATTGAGCCTCTACTACTTTTCAATAAGATTATAATTAATACAATCTTGACCTTTATGCTACTTCCCCCCCATCCTCAACATAGCTCTCAACCCCTTGTAGTCTGAATGCCCATCAATCTCTCCCTTGAATAAATATATTGAACCTGCCTCCATGACTTCTAGAGTAGAGTACTCCAAGATTGCTCTTCACTGCTGACTGAAACTCGCAAGCATTACTTTGAAAGTATGTTCCCTTCATTTAAATATCCCCTCTTGGAGAAATAATTCCCCAGCACCCACCCTTTCAATTTTCTTTAAAATCTTCTCTCATTCTTCTAAATTCAACTCAGCATAGGCCCACCCAAACAGCTGCAAACTTTACTCCTATTTTAGCCTTTTCATTTTGAGAATCAATCCCGTGAGGATTTTCAGAATTACATTCAGCTTAAGCACGTTCTTCCTTCAAATTCGCTGTTTATTTCAATTGTTTGCATGATTTTTTTTTCTCTTTTGCATCAAAGGTTGGTCTTTTATTTTTATTCTCTTTTTACCTTTAATTGTGTTCTTTCGGTTTTTTTGCTTTGTGGCTACCTGTCAGCGCGCAAATCACAGGGTTGTATAATCTATATATGCTTTGATAATAAACGATTCCCGAATCTTGAAATATAGAAAGCAAAACTTTGTGTTTCTCCACATACAGTTTCACCAATATCTTGCAATGTTACATCAAAACTTTCTGACTTTTATACTCCATACTCCTTTGCAGTAAGACAACATTCCATTAGCTTTTTATTTGCTGTAACTACATGCTAAATTTGTTTTCTTGTAGTAGAACACCTAGATCTTTAAGCACTGTGGAATTTTGTATCTCACTCAGTTTATACTTATAATTTGCTTGTCATTCTCCCTTCCAAAGTCAATAACATTATATTTTCCCTCATTATACTCTGTGTGTCAGCTTCCTGATGTGCAAAGTGGTGTGCAATTTAGGAGGCAGAACATTTTGAGTCAAAAGATAGTTTTTAAAAAATGGTTGTGTGGGGAAGAGTGCATCAGCATACATGGTTTAAAAGAAAGGACAGAAATTTTAAATCTGGGGCACTTGAGAACAAAAGGCCAATATAAGCTGAATATGGTGAGAGCAATGACTAAGAAAGACTTGGAGTAGGATAAAATATGACCAGTAGAATGTTGAATTAACTAAGGCTAGTGATGTATTGTATAGAAGATGAATTATCTTTGCAGTGAACATCAGTTTGTAGATAATTGAGGTAGAGTTCAGCTCAGAAATTTAGGCTAATTCTTTGTAGTAACTGATATAACTTTTTAATTCAAGATCATGCACTTGTCTTGCATTTCTTGAGCATTAAATAATTCTTTGGCACTTGTGACAAAAAATCATGAGAGATCTTACTGGTGTTCTGACTAATAATATCAACACTTCAACCAACATCTGTAAATGGGTTATTGTTATTTGTGGGATCTTGTTTGCACAAATTATTTGTGATGCTTCAAGATGTTAAAGCGATGATAGCATTTGAATAAACATTGGCTGTAATATAATTAGGAACTCCCTGAAGTCATGAAGGTGATATATAAATGAAATGTTTATTAAATTTACAACATACATATTGATTTTAAACTATTTAGATCTTTAATTAAACTTCTTTTAATCTAATCAGTTTAAATGCTTATTATGTTGGTGAAGATGCACAATATAATCATAGGCTTTTAGATGGTCTTTATTTTAATATGTTAACATCTTGCATAAGTTTTTATATTAACTATCAGTAAGATTCCATATTTTTATACCTGACTACTAACTAGATTATCCTGCTTTATAACTACCAACATAAACATAAGGTCTTATTTCATGGCAGTAAACATAAACATAGGTAATTTAGTGATGATACATTTAATTTTTATATTTGAAAAACAGGAACTATTTACTGTCAAAGAGTCCAAATGATTCCCCTTGGAATTCAAAAGTACTGGATACATAGTGCAGATTTATCAGCGTTTCAGACACAGATTTGTTGCAGCTTCTATTGTAACTCTTTTGAAAGCCATTACCTACTAAAGGATCAAATCAGATACACAAATGTTTCACTGTCAGAGGCTGATTGATCTCCTTTGCATTTACAGCGTAGTGGCAGAGTATATGGGTAACGTTCACTGTTTCTGTTTATAGTCACATTAGAGTGCTTTGCTAGGATCTTAATAGCAATCATAGACTAATAGCAGGATGTGATAGTTTTCTATTACATTCGATAATCTAAATGCAATTCAATTATTAATATTTTGCCTGAAAAGTGATAACTCAAAAAAGCAATATAATGAACTAAGAATGCAAGAGGTTATTATAATTATTATAATAAAAGGATTTCCACAAGTATTAAATGACATTTTTTCTTTTGAATGATTTACTTAGAGATGAAAGGAGAGCAATTAACAAGCACCATGATGCATTGAAAACTCTAATCTATTGGACTTCTATTCTCAGAAGCTACCTGGAAGTTACAAACCATATGTCTTGCACCGTCGGTTGGAATGCTGTTTGTCAGGATAGGCCATTTGTCTATGTGGAAAGCAGGAGGCACTCCTCTCAATGTTAGAAAGATCAGCCTGTACTTAAGCACAGCGACCATTTCCTTCTGCTTCTCCTGATGCAGACAACTACCCAATGAAATTAAAGTAGGAATTAGGACAATTTACAATGCCTATCAAAAGTATTCACCCCGGGAAATTTTCATGTTTTATTGTTTTACAAGATTGAATCACAGTGGATTTAATTTGCCTTTTCTGACACTGATCAACAGAAAAAGACTCTTGTGTCAAAATGAAAACAGTTCTTTACAAAGTGATCTAAATTAATTAAACACAAAATAATTGATTGCTTAAATATTCATCCCCTTCAAGTCATATTTAGTAGATGCACCTTTGGTAGCAATTACAGCCTTGAGTCTGTGTGGATAGGTCTCTATCAGGTTTACACATCTGGACACTGCAATTTTTCCCCATTCTTCTTTACAAAACTGCTCAAGCTTTGTCAGATTGCATGGGGATCATGAGTGAACAGACTTTTCAAGTCCAGCCAAAAATTTTCAATTGGATCATGGTCTGGACTCCAACCTGGCCACTCCAGGACATTAACTTTGTTGTTTTTAAGCCATTCCTGTGTTGATTTGGCTTTACGCTTGGAACCATTGTCCTGCTGGAAAACAAATTTTCTCCCAAGTCACAGTTCTTTTACAGGTTGCATCAGGTTTTCCTCCAAGATTAAATTGTATTTTGCTGCATTCATTTTACCCTCTACCAGTGAAGCACTGCCACAGCAGCAACCACCGTGCTTCACAATAGGGACGGTGTGTTTTTGATGATGCGTTGTGTTCGGCTTACACCAAACATAGCATTTAGTCTAGTGGACAAAAAGCTTAATTTTTCTTTCATCAGATCATAAAACCTTCATCCGGCTGACTTCAGAGTCTCCCACATGCCTTCTGGCAAACACTAGCCAAGGTTTCATGTGAGGTTTTTTTTTCAACAGTGGCTTTCCCTTTGCCACTCTCCCATAAAGCCACAACTGGTGATGCACCCAGGCAATGGTAGTTGTATGAACAGTCTCTCCCATCTCAGCCACTAGAGCTTGTAACTACTCTTGGGCTGCCATAGGTCTCTTGGTGACCTCTCTCACTAGTCCCCTTCTTGTAGTCACTCATTTTCTGAGGATGGCCTGTTCTGGGCAGATTTACAGCCGTGCAATATTCTTTCCATTTCTTGATATCTGTACTCCAAGGGATATTCAGTGACTTGGAAATGTTCTTGTATCCATCTCCTGACCTGTGCTTTTCAGTAACCTTTTTGCGGAGTTGCTTGTTCTTTTGTCCCATGGTGTAGTTTTTGCCAGGATACTGACTCACCAGCAGTTGGACCTTCCAGATACAGGTGTATTTTACAGAAATCAATTGAAACACATTGACTGTGTAAAGGGCTCCAAAAACAGATCTCCATTTAACTAATTATGTGACTCCTAAAACCAATTGGCTCCAACAGTGATGGTTTGGTGTGTCATATTAAAAGGGGTGAATACTTAATGCAATCAATTATTTTGTGTTTTATATTTGTAATTAATTTAGATCATTTTGTAGTGACCTGCTTTCCACTTTGACACAGAAGTATTTTTATATTGATCAGTGTTAGAAATGCCAAAGTAAATCCATTGTGATTCAACGGTGTAAAATAATAAAACGTTAAAACTTCCTGGTGGGTGGTGGGGAGGGGGGGGGGTGGTGAATACTTTTTATAGGCACTGTAAATAGAAACTCCAGAACTATTTTGGCAAAAAAGTAGTAAACTGAAATCAAGTAGCCTTGGTTTTGGGACTAATTACTGCTTGCCATCATCTAAATTTACCTAGTGATCCTTGTGCAGACAAGGGCAAATTCAGCCCACAAACATTCATTGGCTGCTGCTTTCTTAGCTCAAGTGGACCAAATGCTCCTGAAAATTAAAGTGTTCAATGTCAAGTCTCAGGATAGTTTTGAAAGCCTGAAAGATACCCCATCCTGAAGGTCCTGATAATGAAGATTCAGTTGTCCTGTGCCTTCAGAGGGAAGGTGCAATAATCTCCCCATTCAGTCACACACTCCTGAAGCTGCAATTGAGTATCTAGCCAATTCCATTTCATTTCCTTCTCCCTGTAGATCTCCCTTCATATTTGATACAGCCATGTGACAATGCAACAGGTCATTTACTCACAAAGTCCACTTCAACCAATATATCCATTTATACAAATTAAACACTTAATCCCTATCTTTATTCAATATTCATTCCCATCATCTTACCCCCTAATGCTATCACTCAATTACACACCAGGATCAATTTCTAGACATCAATCAACCTAACTAGTTGCAGGCTCTTGGGATGAAATCAGGGCACTCTGAGGAAATCTATGCAGTCTCAAGGAAATTATGCAAACTACACTACACACAGGCAACACAGGAGGTGAAGATTGAACCTGGGATGCTGGAGCTGTGAGAAAGCATCTCTTCTAGCTCTGCCACTTTGCTGCCGAGGTTTCCTTTCAGGTCATCCATGCACTTGCTTTGTAGCATTTGCCTCAATCAGGTTAATTTGTTTAGTTGTATTTGTCATTGTGACTTTGACAAGAACTTGGTTTATAGGCAATTTCATTGATACATTACCTATTTCTTATGCTCATGTATGCTACTGAATTCAATTAGAATTGACTCTGATGGCTACAACAGTTACAAGCAGTTGCAGTTATAAATACATAAAAATATGCAACAAAAGAAGTTTTTCATTAATATGTATGGATCACTTCCTTTTGCTACTGTTAGTAACACAGCATAAATCTAACAGAATTGGCACAGTCCAGGCAAAAGCAGCCAAACTAATACAAAAAGAATGGAGAAGTTTAAATTGTAAATGAATCATACCCAAGTCAACTTACCTTTAAGCTTTCTGTAATCTTTTATTCTAGTTCAAGTGTCATTTCCCCATATGGGGCTCCCAATCTTCAAAGCTTTTCTACCCATTGGTCAAAATTGAGATATTTAACCAATTACACCAATTTAGGAATGGTGTTCAAGTACATTCACTTCCTTCTTCATTACACCAAGAGATTTTAGCAGGTATGTATTAAAAGCTCTTTCATTATATGATTTTGTAAAAGTTTGACTAAGGTTTGGCCATGACGCTAATAAATGTTTAAGTATAGTTCCTGTACACTACCTTCAGTGATTGAATAAATGAGATTACTCATAATTGATGGACTGGATATCCATAATAAAAAACCTGCTTTCCATATCCAATTGTTACAAAAATAAATTAATTAAGTTACCAAGCAAATCATAGAAAAGAATCTTTTTAATAATTTGAACAAATAAATCTAATTTTTTTCACAGTCTGATTGCATTGGATCATATAAATTTGAAATTGCTTAAATTGATTTGAGGGGAAAAACCACTTCACTGTTAGCTAATAGGAGAGTTACAAATGAATGTTAAGACAATTTGCAATTGTGATCAAGGCAAATTTGTACCTCTGGTATTGACAGCTGATTTGTTTCTAATTGTATTCGGGAACAAAATTTGAATGCAGCAACTAACTTCAAGATTGATTATTGGAGGATTTTGTTATGACCTGTACCGCTGTTTCAGTTTCCTCTATATAAACATTTAAACATGGCAATATGCCCTATATCTAAGTACCAAGTTATTTTAACTAGATCATTTGGGGAAGACAAGAGGAGAATGGTAGGAGAACTTTACAGAACAGCCTGCATTTTGTGATCAGTGACAGAGCAGCCATGTTTGCTGCTAGTTTCAAAGAAAGTTGTTCACAAAGATCCGTCAAACTCCATGACATGCTTTTCCATTCATTCTTAAGTCAGTTGCTGAATACAAGTTCCATAAGATCCCAGAGTCCAGGCAATATAACTTCGACAATCTGGCTCCTTTGGCCAATTACTTTAAAGAATTCTCAGACAGCAAATCAGGAAGTAATAAGTGCATTATAAAATATTTTAAATGATATTTCATAAGAGTGCAAGATAAAAAAGGAACAAAAAGAGTAAAGTAGAACCTGAAAATTAAAAGTAAAAATTATTTTTAAATAAATATTTTGAAATGCATAGTTTAAAGGAAATAAATTTAAACATAAATAAATTAGCAACATCAATGGATTTAAAATTAAAAGAAATGGGAATTATGGCATGAGTACACCATTGAAAGCATGTGCATCAATGCATACTGCTTTGGAGGTATTTTACATGAAGATACTTCATTAAATACTCTCTTAACTATATAATGATTTCTATGGATTACATTGCAAAGTAACAGATACTTAGGGAGGAGGCCAGGGATCACTGACAGCACCTTCAAAATTTCTGCATACTCCGAAGAGTGCATTTTCACAGCAAATAAATGCTGAGAATCTTATCATCATTGGGTCCCTTATCTCAGAAAGGATGTGCTGAAATTGGAAAGGGTCCAGAGGAAATTAATGGGAATAGTTGCAGCAATGATGAGTGTTTGATGGCTCTGGCCTCTACTCACTGAAGTTTAGGTGTATGAAAAATGGGATCTCATTGAAACATATTGAATATTGAAAGGCCTATATAGAACATGTCTGGAGAGAATGTTTCCTATAGTGATAAGGTCTAGGTACAGTGGCTGTGGAGACCATTTCATTGGGTATATTTAAAGCAAAGGTTGGTAAGTTCTTGATTAGTAAGGGCATCAAAGATTATGGGTAGAAGGCAGGAGAATGGGATAATAAATCAGTCATGATGGACTGGTAAAGCAGACTCAATGAGCTGAATGGCCTAATTCTGATCCTATGTCTTTTAGTCTTATGGTCTTATGTGCAATCATCAAAACCAAGCAACTGTGACCCAAAATGTACCTGGTTGCAATATGGTGAATAATGTAAATAGTGATAATTATTCTCACTAAGGAGAAAAAGGGATATGGTTGCAAGAAACAAAAAAAGTTAGAAGAGCTCTGAATCCTTAGTATTTCAATTAATATGATATCTTGTAAAAAGCCATTTATTGGCTAAAAACATGTTTTCATTGTAATACATATACCCTGCAGTCTCCTGACCAACAGTTGGTTAATTGCTTCTAATTGCAATATTTGAATGCAGCAACCAAATACAAGATCAATTATTAAACAATATTGTTATAACCTACAGTCTTGGTTAGATTCATTTTGCATAAATGGAACATTAATATAAACATGCATTCAGATCGATATGCACAGTCATTAAGTGAGTAATTCACCACTGTGAAAAATGAAGCAGACTTTGCAATGCTACTAGATCTATAAAATATCTGGTATCATAAAGTGTATTACACTGGAAAAAAAGAACATCCATTACCCTCATTTGTTGTTTCTGCACACTGACCAATACGATAATGTTTCTTCCTTTATGACTGGTACATATATATTCTGTCATATTATCTAAACCATTCTCTGTGTTTGATACCATAAAATCAGTATGCACAGCTGCCTGGTTCCTGATGGTAATCCTGATTTGATGCATGGAAATCATTGGCTAGGCTTGCTCTTCTTACACACGGATTGAAATTACCATATAGTGGATTGCTCAGTATTGTTTCTGGAGTATTCTTTTAAATGTTTTAATTCAGCTAATTTAGAATTTCTCCAGAGCTGAAAGCATTTATTCTGCAATTGGTGGTTGACTTAAATAGAAAAGCATAATTCTTACACCGAGCTGAAATTCAATTAAGGACACAAATGGGTGGATAGGAGACAAAATGCAAACTGCATTTCTGGATCCTACTTCAAATGAATTACTCTGTATTTTTAAAAATTCTCTAGTGTATTTTTCTCTGATTTGAGTTTCTCTATCTTCTTCATTAAGGCTGCTACTCACAGTATCTTTGTTAAGAACATATAACATACTGCTGCATTTTATATTGAAAGCTGAGTAGTTCATTTAGTACCAGAATAAACGGGATAATTAATATTCTTGGACATTGGAAGTGGAAGTATCTTTCTCTGACATCAGCAAACACATAATTTATAATTACATGGTACCAAATAATAAATCTATTGGTAGACTTCTTCACAGTACTACAATCTTTGTGAAATATCATTGCCCAAATGTTTAGTATATGCGATGGGATAACCACCATTATTTCTGCAATTTTTCAATTTGCCAGCAAAATGGGGTAAAATACATTTCTGAACCTACTTAAATGTAATTCATGATACAGTATCACTATGTTGCATTGTAATGTGCCTTACGGCTCATGTTACAAAACCCAAAATAATTGTCTATTGTGATAAATTACACTGAGATTCAACCTAACATATCATTGTCATTGATCTATGCACTATTCATTTCAAATGCAAAATGTTTGATCTTTGTATCCTGAATTTATCAGCAGTGAAAAGAATGTAGTGATCAAAAGTGTTGGCCTTTAATATTGGTTTAGATTCCTGGACAGGTATATGGAGCTCAGAAAAATAGAGGGCTATGGGTAACCCTAGGTAATTTCTCAGGTGAGGACATGTTCGGCACAGCTTTGTGGACTGAAGGGCCTGTATTGTGCTGTAAGTTTTCTATGTTTCTAAAAGATGAGCATTATACCAGTATTACATTGTCCATTGTTGAGGAAATAATTCCCGAAATTTAAGGAATGTGAGATTTTTGCTTGCCAATTGAAAACATTTTTAACATAGAGTTAAACTGACATTGATAAAAAAAAATTGAGACTTATTAATGTTCAATACACTTGCATATGTTTAGTTATAGCCACCAAAGTCAAATTTCACCTTATATTTTAAATATATCTCACAATGAGAGTCTACAATTCCTGTATGTAGTTAATAGCATTTTGTATTATGCTGTATGGATTTCTGCTAACATAATTTTAAGGACTGAGTAACCTTGCACAAAGACAGGCATTATCATTCAGAAGAATAAAAACATCACAGCTTGTGTCCAATCCAAAGCAATATTCCTGTCAATTGTCCTCCTTTTGTATATCTTGGTGAAAGTCATTGTTGTTGCAACTTCAGTGATTTGAATTTCTGTGGGGTTTTTTGTTGTTGACAAAGAACATTGTTCTTTTGCTAAAGTGTACTGTTTTTGCTTTCTTCTTTTCCCTGTTCTTTCAACTTTCTTCTGTGTTGATAGCACTCTGTAAAGTTTACCCTGTCTACAAAAGCAAACTCCCCTTTAAATTCAAAGTAGCATGTAGTCAATTCAGCAGAAAGCTGTTGTGACAAGAAAATTATTAAGTGCGACAGAATGGTAGCAACTCTGATTAATTATAAACAAAAATTTGAATATTATGCAAAGCACAGCAGGACAACCAAGTAGGGAGAGGGAAACAGTTTATTTTTTTTGAGGGGGTAATATACCTTTCATTGGAACTGGACAAAATTACAGATGAAACAAGTTTTGAACTTCAAGGAAACATGGGAAGGAATGGAGAGTCACAAATACGAGACCATCTGCTGATGCTGGAAATCTGCAACACACACAAAATGCTGGAGGAACTCAGCAGGCCAGGCAGAATCTATGGAAAACAGTAAACGGCAAGTGATTATGCTTTTCTGTAGATGCTGCCTGGCCTGGTTTTTTGAAGAATACATTTCACGATGCTTTGATCACATCATCAGTGACGTAACCTGAGGTTATCGGGTGTTTCGGGTCTTTCAACATCAGACACCCTCACCCAGGAGACCCAGCCTTGACTGATCAAGCCAAGACTTGTGTTCAGGTAGCATGTGTTGTAGATCCCCATGGACCTGCTCTCTTCATCCAGAGCCATCTTGAGACTTTCTCTGCTGTCGTCGTAATGTTGCTGATGGCCCTCTGCCTCCTTGCACCAGCGATGCCCAATGCACAGAGAGAGCTCTGAGAAGAGACTGTCCAGCAGGGCCTCTGCAGCCCACTTTAACATCCCTGCCTCTGGCAGTCACTGACCAGTTCCTCAGATCGGGCAAGCTTCCTCTCATGAGCCTCCTCCGGACGCTCCTGAATTCCTCCAGCTTTTCGTGTGGGAGGACTAGAGAGTACAGGGCATCTGAAGGACAGGAGGGACAATGCAATAATAGTGGTGCCGGAGCCAACTGAAAAGGTGGAGGGGGTCAAAAAAAAGGATAAAGGGAGAAGATGATTGAAGTTGAAATTGTCAGAAGTGGAAAGCTGCTAGAAACGTGAGATTTAAAAAGGCAGATTGTTGATTGCAATGTTTAGTGCACAAAGTGTAATATGCTGCATTGATCAAAGGCAAAGTTCAGAATAAAATTTGGGTGAAGAATTAAAGTGGTAGGACTTCACATTTGCAGACTGAGTGAAAGTTGAGTGTTCTAGAGAATCCAATCTACATTCATGTCCTTCTGATCTATAAAAAAAATCTCGTTCTCAGAAGATGATGGAAGTGCACCAAAATGAAAGGAGTACAATGAAGTCATTGCTTCAGCCCTAGGTTATGTTTACAGCCAGGCTGTCAGGAAGGGGAAATGCAAGGAAAAGTGTTATACCTGCTGGGGATGGTCGCAAGGTTGCTATGTGAAAGGGAATGGGTTTTGGTAGATCTACAAGGTATTCAGAAGAGAAAAGTCCAATCAGAGTGCTGAAAGGGAGACAGAGTGCTGTGGCAGCATTATGTTAGAAACAGCAATAACTGAATCATTGAATGTGATGCAAAAGAGTTGGAAGATTGAGGTTACAGGACTCCTGACCTACTGCTAGATAGGAATGGAGGAGGAGAGAGCACAGATGTAGATGGCACAATGGCAAATAAATGCACTGGGGGACAATGTATACATTATGGTCTTATTTGTTTATAAATGCTTTGTAACTACATATCTAGATTCATGTGTAATATGTATCTTACCAAATTCAAAACTATTTGATAAAATCTACTGCTTGATTTTTTAAAAAATCTTAAACTACTTAGTCATCATATGTCATCAAAGCTAGGATTTAATTTAGATTTTATTATTAATCGTTTTGGAAACTGCATGGTACTTGGCTCATTTCATTTCTGATTTGCTGGTTATCATGTTAAGTGCTATCTATAGAAATATAAAAAAAAAATACTTACAAGCCAATGACCCAACTTTGATATTAGCAGGATTTGATTCCCACAAGTTGTGTAGAATTAGTGAACAGTAGCGTACCAAAAGCCTGTCAAGTACTCAGCTGGATTAAATGCTCTGTCAAGCAGAAGCTGAAGGTTTATCGAAGGCATGTAACTAATATATATTTTATGATACTGACTATAGATATATTTTTAAACAACAAAATTGTAAAGAGTTGGTTTGATTTATGACTACTATTGCCTCTTCAATTTCAGTAATTACCTTCAACCTCAAAAATTTAATCCTTGATGCTCCATGCACAGATTTTTTGGGAATCAGCTATTACTCATACTTCCAAAGTTTTCTTGTTAAGTATATTAAGTTTCTTATAATCTGAAATGGAAACTGAACAAAAGTCTTGTAACCACATATGGATTCATCTCATTGTATTATCAAACAATTTTTTGTACGGTGAGAAAAAACAGAGGTGTAGAATTGTGTTACCAAGGCAACCTTTCATTACCACAGCACCAAGATCAAAGCTTGCAATATTCGACAAGTATACTAATTTTGTTTTAGCAGTCAGTCATATTTTAGGGTATTGAACTCATATCTTGCATTGCTTTGGAATGGTAAGAATGTTGTTATTATAATCATCAACAGACAATGCTTAATGTCAAAATAAAAATGAGCATTGGTCCAAAATATTAACTTCTGATTGTCTCTCCACAAATTCTGCCTGTCCTGCTATTTCTAGCCTTTGTTGTTTTTATTTCACATTTCCAGCATCCCTCACAATTTACTTTAGCAGTATTGTTTTTTGGTTGTTGTGAGTATTCTGAAGTGATGAGAATTTGAATCAAGAGGCTATGAGCTTCTGAGTTGCATGATTCACAAATAGTAGTTCTCATGTTAACTTATTTAATACTTTTCCAGGTTATGCTCTCCAATGGCAGTGATTATCTGGTCCAATGTAACATTAAATTAAAACAAGCTTTCATTTGGAACAAGATAGAAATTTTAACCATAAATCTCTTTTCTTTTTTGGATGTTTTGAAACTTAATACCCAAGCAGCTGAGGTTCTGTATGCCTGTAAAGAATAAATGATGAAAATTGATTAACCCACCAGCCATCTTCTCCCTCCGCAACACCCATCACCATCTGTTTTCTGTAAATCACACAAACATTAAAGTGAAGGGCAGTAATGTGAATGAACTAAAGTGGCAAACAGCTAAACTGGAGGATTATTATTACTGGAGGATTAAAATGAATTACTTAATTATAAGACACGTTAATTGTACATTCAATAAACCAAGTTTTCTGAGGATTGAAGCATGATTGACATAACAATATTACTTTATGCAAGGATCGTGACTGACATTTGAAAGTATTTTAAAATCTTATTAGGCAGGAATGTGGGAGTGTAAATTGGGAGCAGACATTCTCAGGAAAATGTACAATGGAAATGTGGAGGTTGCTTAGGGAGCACTTGTATAGGATTGGGAATAGTTTTTCCTATTCAAGCAAGGAAAGAATGGTAAAGTGAAGGAACCATGGTTGACCAGAGAGGTGGAATATTTAGTCAAGATGAAGTAGGGAGCCTACTTAATGCTTAACAAACAAAGCTCAGACAGGGCTCTTGAGAATTGTGAGGTAGCCAGGAAGGAACTTAAGAAGGGACTTAGGGGAAGTAGAAGAAGATATAAAAGTGCCTTGGTGACTAGGATTAAGGAGACTCGAGGTTTGTTTTCACGTATGTAAAGAACAGGAGAATGACTAGAGTGAGGGTTGGAATGGTCAGGGATATAAATGAAAATGAAAACATGTGCCTAGAGTCGGAGAAGGTATGGACCATAATGAACACTTTGCTTCAGTATTCACCAGTGAGAGGGACTGTGATAAAAGTGGTCAATGTAGTACAAGATAAAATGCTGGAACAAGTCAAGGTTAAGAAAGAGGATGTACTAGAATTTTTGGAAAGCATAAGGATAGGTAAGTCCCCAGAACTGGATGGGATTAACCCCAGGGTACTACAGGAAGTGAGGAAAGAAAATGCTGCACTGCTGGTGATGAACGTTTTACCCTCATTGACAATAGGAGCAGTACCAGAAGATTCAAGGATGGCAAATGCTTTTCCTTTGTTCAGGAAAGTTAATGAGCATTATCCTGAGAATTATAGGCCAGTGAGTTTTATATCAGTGATGGGGAAACTATTGGAGAGGATTCTTAAAGATAGGATTAACAGGCATTTGGAGAAGCATATTCTGGTTAGGGATTTGAGAGGGGCAGCTTATGCTTCTCAAGCTTCACTGACTCTTCAGAAAAAGTGACAAAACAAATTAATGAAGGTTGAGTGTTGAATGTGGTGTATGGATTTTACTAAGGCATTCAACAAGGCTCCCCATGGTACACTCATTCAGAAATTCAGGAGGCCTAGGATCCAAGGAGATGTGACTGCATGGATTTGGGATTAGCTTACCTACAGAAGACAGAGGATGGCAGAAGATGGAGCTCATTCTGCTTGGAGGTCAGTGACTAGTGGTGTTCTGCACAGATCAGTTCTGGAACCCCTGCTCTTTATGATTTTTATAAATGACTTGGATGAGGAAGTGTATGGGTAGATTAGTAAGTAAGTAGATAACACAATGGTTGCAAGTGTTATGGATAGTGTTCAAAGTTGTTGTCAGTTACAAAAGGACATTGATAGGAAGCAGAGCTAGGCTGGGAAGTGGCAGATGGAGTTCAATCCAGAAAAGGCTGAAGTGATTGACTTTAAAAGGTCAAACTTGAAGGCAGAATACAGGGTTAATGGCAGAGTATCTAGTAGTTTGGAGGAACAGAGTAATCTTGAGGTTCATGTCCATAGACCTCTCGCAGTTGCCGCACAGATTGATAGGGTAGTTAAGAAGACATATGGTATTTTGGCCTTCATTAGTCAAGATCTTGATTTCAAGAGCAATGAGATAATGTTGCAGCTCTATAAATCTCTGGTTAGACCACATTTGGAAAATTCCTTTCAGCTCTTTATATGGATATGGAAGCTCTAGCAAGGGTGCAGAGGAGATTTACTAGGATGCTGCCTGGATTAGAGAACATGTCTCCAAAGGAAAAGTTGAGTAAGCTAGGGCTATTCTCTTTAGAATAAAGAAGGATGAGAGGTGACGTGATAGAGGTGTACAGGATGATGAGAAGCATAGAAATAGTGGATTGCTGGTGCCTTTTTTGGCATGATAATATGAGTTAGCATACTTTTAAGGTGATTGGAGAAAAGTATAGGAGTGATATCAGTGGTAGTTTTTTTTAACAGAGAGTGGTATATGCATGATACCCAATGCTAGGGATGGTGGTTGAGGCAGATATATTAAGGGCCATTAAAGATCCTTTTTCCATTAAGGAGATGTTTAGACAGGCACATGGATGAAAGAAAATGGAGGGCTTGTGAGAGAGAAGGATTAGATTGATCTTGCAGTAGGTTAAATGATCAGCACAATAGTCTGGGCCTAAGGGTCTGTACTGCACTGTACTGTTCTATGTTTCAAATCAATTGCTAAATTAAGAATATTGACAAACATTTGAATTGAACAATTCCAAAAAGGTGTATTGGGCAAACAGATGAAAGCTACAAGTAACTAAATATCAAAAAGTTTTCAGATAATTTAAATATTTAGTTAATATTTGAAATTCTGTAGGGGGGGGGAAACTAATATATTTAGTATATTTCGCTTCAGAAGAGTGTGCTTCTGAAAAAAGAACATTGTAATTTGTTTGGTGTCTTTAACATATTGAAGGTGTTCTGTTTAAATGAATGGACTATTAAATTAATAAGGCAAATATAGCTTGTCTGTTTATAAGTTATACAGTTAAAGATCAAGGTTAGATTTCTTCTTCACATAACCAGGTCAACCTGTGGCAAGATGCCCATCTATGCAGTGAAAATATATTAGCTGCAAGTATCAAAAATAGATGGGTAGTTTCCTAACTTACACTGATTTATTGTGGAAAAAGGTAGGTGTGATGCTGAATCATGACTCATATTGCCACTTATTTTCTGAAGTTTGTTTTGATGCCTTTGTGATTAGAAAATAATTTATTAGTTTTCTTTTCTATGAAGTGTTCCAGGATTAATCTCATTTGTTTCTTCCAGTTAATTGTGTGGCTGTTCAATGGAAGGAAAACATTCGGGATTGTGATTCTGACTTGTGTAAAAGAAGCTTTGAAAAAATTTTATGAAGCAATTGGCCTCTTTGTATCCTTCTCAGATCTTTTATCATTGGAATGAGAGTATGGAGCCAAAAGGGAGCTTATGTTCATCGGTCAAATGATTTAATGATTAGAAGAGAAATTTGGGAGATATGGTGGAGATGTTGTATACAAAAGTGCATACCTTAAGAACAAAAAGGCAAATAGAACAGGTAATTACTCTGATAAAAAGGGGAAAATGAAAAGTTCTGTTATTTGACTATGGTTGTTTCTGGCAGGGGACATAACCATGACTTTTTGAACAGAGAACACTACATTAACAATAATAAATTAATTTGTAAAATAACATAATGGTAGATTGTTGTTATAACTACATATTAAATCTTCCCTATAATCCAATTCTTCCTAATACTTTTAAGCCCTATTTTGTTGGTAGACCCTCTATCAGCAAGGTAGGAGCAGGTCATCAAAGTACATGACCCATAATTTTCTATGAAATTCTATGGATCACTTGAATGGGTATGATACATGTTTTTAGTGTGTCTATAGTCTCACTAAAAAGTCAACAAATTTTCATTCTAGCAGATGCCCCAGATCAACAGCTTGTCCTTTTGGGACCTTTACCTGCATTTCCTTTCACTGGCATTGAAAAATTTTAGGCTGGTACTTTAGCACCTCTGGGTTTTTAGATTGTCGTGCTTTGTCAAATGTCTCAGCTGTGAGTTCTTGGGATTATGGCAGACCCTCCAACTACCAGTTCTTGTGTATTTTGGGTCCATGTTCAGAGGGCCAGCATTAACAAAAGTGAAACTGTAGATCAGGAATATCACCTATCAATTGTACTGGAGGTTAACTTAAAGTGGAAGTAAACTGGTGGAAATTTGAAGTAACACACACAAAATGCTGGAAGAACTCAGTAGGTCAGGCTGCATCTATGGAAAAGAATAAACAATCAACATTTTGTTCTCAGATCCTTCTTTGGCACTGAGAAGGAAGGAGTGAGATGTCAAAATAAAAAGATGGGGGCTGGGAGGAGGGGAAAGAGGCTAGCTGGAAGGTGATAGTCTCCACCTGAAACATCGACTGTTTACTCTTTTCCATAGATGCTGCCTGACCAGTTGAGTTCCTCAAGCATTTTGCATCTGTTGCTTTGGGTTTGCAGCATCTGCAGACTTTCTGATGTTAACAATTAGAAGTGTCATTTTCACAGATGGAAAAAGGACTTTCAATGGAAAATGTCATGACCAATATCTAACTTTGCAACAATTTTTTCTTTGTTTTGTGCTAATATTTGCAATATATTATATTCATGGTCTACAACATGCTAACTGTAATATTTCTGAATGATAAGAATAGTTGCAAACAGAATAAAAATACTTATTATAGGATATATGCTCAAAGAAGCAATTATCTTCTTTGAAGCTCTAGCAAGGAAATAAAAATAAACTCTTCTGATTTATCTTATTGAAACCGAATATTTCAATTACATGTATTTATGTTGAAAGTTTGGCAGTGTTAACATTAACATTTGAAGAATATGTAAGCAATCCATTATTTAATATTGCGGGGAGATAGCAGCCTGTTATCTATTATTTCTAGTGCAGCGAAACTGTGATCGTTAGTATTTTATAGGAAATGAGATTCAATTTGTAATGTGAAAACGTGTCTAATAGTGAAATAAACCGACTTATCTAACTAATCAAAGTAATCCGTTGAGATGATCTCCACTTATGAAAGAGCAAGATCCAGAAGCAGAAACGTATTTACTTTTGTCTGCGTACAAATTCAATCTTTGGGAGATAAAAGCCTAAATATGATAACTAATCTATTCTTGGGGCAGGCGTGCGCAATTCAGTCCTAAATTAATTGACTGTTCGTTTGGTAGCAGCGCGCTTTCGAAGGCTTATGACTGAATGTCAAGTAGAAGATCAGCAGAAAAGCTGCCTGATACTTTCGCATTTATCTGTATAATCCCATTACCAAAGCAATATTGCTAACCCGAGAACCTTCGTACACTCCTAACTGCCTTTCGTCTATCTTTTCAACAAATCCAATCTCCTTGCTCTGTATTAGTAGTTGATCCTCGGTGCTGAATTAATATCATCACTAACTATTTTATTTGACACAAAGAAAAACAGCTCCACACGAGCAGTGTGTAAGTCACTCACTGGTAGATGAATTCGCAATATTTACTATGAAAGTTATTCTAAATCTGCACCATATAGAATTGACTGAAGCACGAAAACATTATTAATAATTTATAAACAGTCGCGTAAATGCATTTCTGATCTTTCGATGCACCCATTTAACTCGTTTCTAACTGGCGAATAAGAAACAACCGGGAACACCAATTGCCATTCTGTACCTCCGTGTATCAAACACACTACCTGATCGCAAGTATAAATCCTGAAGTGACAACACTTTTTTTCAGCAACGCTACGCCGTGCATTAAAACGCCACGCTGCATATTAATGTTAATCGCTGCTGTAACAAGCAACGGTGCGATCCCACGTCATTATACAGGTTGACGGATGCACAGGACGGTGAGGGAAGCTGGGCCATTACGGAAGCTGTGCTGCGATTCAACTTAACAATGGAACGTTCAATCTTGAATACAGCCCTTAACCTTTAGTGAGCATACGGTAGAAAACGTTTTTTTTTAACAGAATTGGGGAAATCAACGAGCACATACCTCTTGCCAGTTCGGTTTACCCGGGCTTCAATATCTGTGGCCCACATTCAAGTTTCCGTTTGGTCTGTGCATGTCCCGGATTATTTACACCCTATGCCTTACAAACGTAACAGACACAATGGTACAAAGCCTTAACCACTCGCGTGAGGCGTTCTGGTTAAAATCTAATTAAATAATAACAATTTGGACACTTTCAGCACCCGTATCTATAGGGTCGCCGAATTCAACAAAACCCCGTTCTACATTGTAATTAATCACAGTGACCGTGGTTTCATGCACACGTAGAATTCCTGGGAGTGCAACCAGGTTGGGCCCTGGTGTGAAAATGGGATTGATATTCCTCAAACAAGAAACTGGAAATAGTAATTTTGTCGATACTGAAAGGTTGGAGAAAAGGTGCAAACCTTATTTGACGTTTTGAAGACGTTGGTGCTGAAAAAACAGCTCCTTCCGCGCTTTGCAATTCTGATAGGACTGTTCCCCTCGGTTGCTGCTCTATCCCAGTTCGGCTGCCGGAATAAAGACACTGCTAAAAATAGCTTGTTATGCCGTCTGCTTGCGATAAACTGACACATCTGTACATTTATCGGATGTATAACCACTTCCCTCCCATCCTGTGATTATTAACTGGAAGCAAAACAGTACAGGCGAAAAAATGTTTATAGTTTCAGTTGACCCGCCGTCTCGTAGAAGGCAAGAAGTGCTTGGACGCTCTTCATCCATTAACTCCAAACTGTGAATTGTTGGAAATATAATACACATTTAAGGCAGAGGGCGGTTTATATGAGGGCATTTGTTGCAATGGGCATTACTTGTGATTCATTACTGAGTTCTGATGTACGAAAGATGCCGTACTGAAAATAAACCAGCATTGCAAGAGACACTGGATATATAGATGTTCCAGGTAACAGCTGTTTCTGATTATGATGTCTCTGGAAAAAGATGTAGAGAAATTAACCACAGAACACAATAGCAATTTAGAAATGACAATGTGAAGTTTCAAGAAATGCTCACTATTTAAAATCATTAAGTAGAAAATTAGCGCATGTAAGACATTGGATCAAGATTGCTGGACACCATGCAGTTTACAATATTATACTAGGAGGACCTGTTACATTTTGTATCCCTGGTCAATTGGGCCTATTTTGAACACCAAATTTGAGATAAGTAATTAAATGCACTTAAATTTCATGGCGAGTGAATTTATTGAGTGTTATATTTATTTTCCTCTCAGATAAATTGAGTTGAGGTTAATTTGGTGGAGACTTCTTATTCAAGAAAGACTATTTTTAGAATGATTGAATAGTTGCACGACCTAAATGGAGCATACTCACCTTTACATTAAGTCAAAGCTAATAGCATAGCAGCAAGTTTTAGGTTAACCTTTAAAAATATATCCATGATGATACATGTCTGACACGTGCAACCTTGAAAGACAATGATTGAAAATAATGTTTGGAACAAAATGAAACATTAAGTGCCCACTCAATTAAATCAAACTCCAATGACACTTTGTGTTATTTTTTTTTTGTTGAAATATATAGAATTCACCATTGGGAAGATTAGACAATGCAACTCTGATATGAAGGTTTAACAAAGATAAGTATCAATTCTTTTATAATCAAAGGATTAAATTAGTTCATTATTTTGTTCAATTGATTTGTTTATGAATGTTTTGTTCTTACTTTGGATGGTTGTCTTCTCCTGACCATATAACAAGTATTTATTAACGTTAGCATTCAAAAATATTAATCATAATATTGAATTTTACCATTTCCTACAAGTAGACAAGCAGTCTACAAAAGTAAACCTCTGCTTCAAACTATAAATAGAGAGCTAAACAAAGTGACTATATTTTCAGGCTTGAGTTCCTCTTGAAAATGTAACATTTGAACATGCAAATAAAACTCATCAATGTGGCATAATAAAATAATTATATGTGCTGTGCTATGAAACATCAGATGGATCATTTCCATTCATCAGTATCATTGAGAATTGTATTTGATTTTGTTTTCACTGTGAACAAATTTTCCTATATGTTTTTCATAATAACTTAAAGCAGCCTTTCTCAAACTTTTTTGCCATGGAGGAACCCTAGAAATTATTTTCAGGTCTCTGGGGACCCCTGCATATATTTTAAAAAATATATATACAGCTCACAGTACATTAGTGTGATCAGTAAGTTGTTGATATAATAATCTAAAACTAATCATCAATACTCTTTTGAGTAGATAATGAATTTTCAGCTCAACTTTCTTGCAAAAAACAGGTAGTTGAACAGCTTACGTTTCTTGAAATTAATCTTTTTCTTTCCCTTTCATAAATTTTAAAAACTCTTAAGTCAAATGTAATACATTTCTGTTAAATAACTGGCTTAAGCCAAAATAGGATTTAATTACTTTTAATGTAGGCTCGGTAGATTTAATTTAATTAAAAGCTGTAATTTTTTTTCAATTAATGCTATTTACAATATAAAAATGTTTTGACAATGTTGAAAAGTTACTAAAAATCTTAAGCAAAAGAAATATGAATAAAATATAGCATAAGAGCAATTTTCGACAAGACTTTGAAAAAGAACATTTTTTTACCAAGTGACTTGATCAGGCTCAGATATAAACCTAGCATATGAAACCTATGCTTGTTTGTTTTTCCTGCACAAATACTCAATTCTGGGTTGAACTTGAGATAAGCACAGCGGGAATTCATCTTCAACTAAAATGAGACTGTTTCTATCCTTGCCCTTGATGCTTGCTAAACAACAAAAAGCTTCCTCGCACATGTAAGAAGTTGAAAACTACAACAAAATGTTCATTGCTTTCCTATTAATGACAAGATACTCCTCTTTCACAGAAATCCAGAATGTCTGGGGGCAGGTCAGGAAATCTCATCTTGAGTGCACGATCAGAGTGCAGTTCTCAAAGTTCTACCTCTTCTCTCAAAGTCAAGATCTCAGGCTGAACAGAAGATTTAGAGTAAGGGTCCCTTACCCAGTTATCCATGTGTTGAAAGGGAGGAAAAATACTGTTCAATTTTGTTCAGCAGATTTTCCAGGTGGTTTTGAATAAGACTCAAGACTTTCTGATATCCTTCCTCACTTTCAAGAGCAATGCAGTGGAAACATTTCAAGATTTCTTTTTGCAGCATTACTTTTCCAAAGATTCAGTTTCCTTTTAAATCAAAGAATCTTGGCACTTGAAGTCAAAGTATTTTCTCCAGGGCCTTGCAGAGTCTTGTTCAACTGGTTCATATGATGAAAAATGTTTACTAAGTAAGCTAGTATCTGCAGCCATTCTTCATCTTCAAAGGACTCAGCAAAATCTGGCCTACTATTTTCTTGAAATGCTCCTGCAATCCACCTCTCAGATCAAACATCCTTTTGAGAACTCTTCCTCTGCTAGGCCACCAAGTTTCTATATGCAGCAGAGGATACATTCTTGAGTGAATTAATGTTTGCTTAATAAAGTTAACTATATAGCATCATCCAGAACATTATCTCATTTCATCTCCAAAAGTTTTTGACATCAGCACCTATCTGAGAATAAAGCAGTGTGTTGTGATAATGTCAGGATTTTTCTTTCAAGAGAAATGAAACCACTCATGGAGCCAACTATTGATGGGACACCATCAGTATAAATACCAACACAGTTCCTCCAGGATAGACGTTTTGTCTCCAGATATGAAGACAAAACATTATATATATCCTGGCCTTTGCTTGTTCCAGATAGCTGTTTGCAACAGGAGTTTTCTTGAACTTCACCATCTTACAAATGCTACAACATAACATTTATTGGTGAAATCTGTTGACGCATCAGCCTGGATGGGGAAGCTGTTGCTTTTTTTAGTTTATCACACAAAATCTCTTCAACATCATGTGATATGTTATCAATACATCAAATAATCATACTATTTGTGAGTGAAACCTTTTTAATTCCTTGTATTGCATCTTGTCCTAGCATTTTACCTCTATAATTTTACATGCTGGCATTATTAGGTTCTCACCAACTGTGTGACTTTTCCTTTTCTGGCTAATAAGTTCTGTTACTAAATAACTTGCTTCCTGAAACCTTTCACTGACTGTGACTTTATTAGCAAAAGTTTTACTCTTTTTTTTGAGATTCCAATAGCCATTTATAATAATCAGCGCTTTTACGTGTCATATGGCTGTGATTTGTAGTTAAGTATCTTTTCAATATTAGTGGAAGCTTTGCTTCAATTGTAAGTTGTTCACCACAGTCAAGGCATAATAAAATAGGACAACTTAAATCACCAGTCCATGTAAAACCCATTGATAAACAGCTTTTATTGTAAAGATGGATGTTTTTGTGTTTGTGTTTGCACTAGTGCAATAAAATGAGTCAGAAGATTGTAATTTTTCACCATTAACCTTTTCAGAATTGTCCATAGGACTGGGCGAGTCCATTCAATGCTCAGAAAATGCACTTCACACTTCTCATTAGCCTACCTCTCTCCCCTCCGGGAAATACAGTACTCACCAATTATCAAAGGCACCCCCTATCTCATGTCAAACACTGACAATGAACTCAATCAAATAAACGCAGTCCTACTGCGTACTGCCATACTGGGCTAAAAGACCTCTAACAAGACTGCTTGGTTATTGCCACCACTGCAAGCACTAGTATAGCATGTCACGTGAAGTGCAAAACACAATTTTTTTTATCACGATCTTTCGTGGAACCCTGGTTGAGAAACCCTGAGTTAAGGGATATGTTGTTGCTTCATATACATTCAACAAAATGGGGGTGTAACTTTCAAAGCCAACATCTATTATTTGTCCCTTCGTGTCTGCAGAACATGATGATCTACTGTGTACTTGAACTTATGTAGACCATTCAGTGAAGATCCTCCTATTGTGCTATTGGTTAAAGTCCCAGGAACTTAATTAGGTATTGTGATAAGATTAAGATTTACAACTTGGATAATGGCCTATCTATTGCCTTATGTTTCCAGGTTTTAAAGGTCAATTATTTGATAGATTCTGGTAAACAAGCCTTGTTAAGTTACTAAAGCTGTGACAAACTGCACTCTCATTGGTGTAAGTGAATATGGGTGGACTGTTCATCCAGAGATAACTTATCTTGCATGATAGTCATCATTTTGTCTGGTTGCAGAAAGCACATTCATTTAACAACTTGGAAAATAAAAATAAGATCACAAGAAATAGAAACACGAGTAAGGAAGTTTTAACCTATTTGTGCTTACTTGCTATTCTGTCTCATCATACTAACATTTAACTTGTGCCACTTTCTTGTACTAAACTCACATCCTATGGTTCTCTCCATATCTAAAATTATATCAATATTGATCTTAAGCATACAGTCAATGAGGGTCCACTATGCTCTTGGATAGAGAATTCCAATGACTCACTGCCATTTAAGTGAGGACATTTCTTCTTATTTCTGTTGAGAATGGGCTACCATTTACTTTGAAACTGATTAATTGTTCTGGAACCAGTGTATGTGTCAACGACATTGTCACTAATTTTTCTTAAGAATATTGGGCTGGTCTGTTCAATTTCTTCTAAGAAGTCTCGGATGAAAGGGGTTATTCTGTCAAAAACCCCTCCTTGTGCACAACTCCCTTCCCATTTCCTTCCTCTCAACCAACCATCAAATTCGAGGTCATAATTGGACACCATCCATCTCAAGTATTCAAGTATGTCCTTCCTTGGGTGTGGGGACCAGACTTGTACATAAGTATCATACAATCCCATTGGAGTTCTGTATGATAGCAGGAAGACATATTTACTCCTTCACTGAAATCTTCCTACGATAAAGGACAGAATCACATTTGTCCTCTTAATACTTACCATTAACATACATTAAAGTTCAAAGATTTGTGTACAAGGGCACCCATTCTCTCTGTACACCAATACCTTACAAACTTGCAAAACTTAAAAAAATGCTTTTATTTTTGTTTTCTACTAAAATACTTCACTTCTAAAAATTCATTTGATTCTACAGTGGTTCCTATGGATCAAAAAGTAGCAAATGTATTCCTACTATTTGCTGAAGAAATAAAATTGAAGACTGGGAACTATAGACCAGTTAACTTGAAAGTGATTATTATCATTCTTATTTATTATTACTACTAACCCTATTCCAAACATAACCTAAAGTTTGACAGTGGAAGATTTGATGACCATAATTTCATTGAATTTCAGAGTTTGACGGTTAGCTTACCTCCTGCTTGACATCATCAAATCAAAGCATTATGTTATGTATAATTTGTATTCCTAATGCATCTGTGAGGTCGAGGATAGACAGAAGTTAAATGCTACCAGAACAGACATGAGGTAATTCATAATTTATGGAAAATAAATGGCTTTATTTTTAAATGGAAAATTTAAAATGCATCCTGTTTGTTTCAACTATTCTCTTTCATACAGTGCCTTAAACTGCTTTAGAGGAGAGAAAAAATGCCAAAGAACAATTTCAATGACTACAAACATAGAAAATGTATGTCAATTAATGTTTCACTCCTTTGTATCTTTGAAGGATTCTGATTACATAAACCAATGAGCTATTGCAAGCATTGATGTAGATTTGGTAATCTTTACTCTGAAGACCTAATTCAAACCTAATAAGCTATAGATTCTATCTTCCATCTGTATGTCATGTATTTTTAAATCTAAGATGAGTGTAATCGTTTTGTGTTTAAATCTATTAGAACAATTATAAAAGTGAATGTATTCAAAGATATGTAGCAGCATTAAAAGCCACACTCAAAGCTTTCCTGGCCATATTAAACAAAATAATAAATGATATCTTTCTCTGAAGATGTTAAGTATTCCCTGAGATTACGTTAATACTTTTATTTACTTATATTAACTTAGCTGATGTCTATAGTTTTAGTCAAAATTACTACTTCTACATTAGCACTGAAACTGTTTCTAATGCAAGAGACTGATATATAGTATATGGTGCATTGTGTTTCTCACTCAAAAAGTTAAAGTGTTCTTGAATAATGTCCAAATTCAATATAAATACTGAAGAGGATGCATTGATTGTGGCTCATGCAGGACTTCAGTTTTACTCAAAACAACAAATTATGATATAAATTATTTTGAATACATTAGGTGTCCTCCACAAAAATGCTTAAAATAGTTAACAGGTCAGACAGCATCTGTAGAGAGAAAAACAGATATTAATGACTTTACATCAGAATTTGCACTGCCTAGCATATCTAGCATTTTCTCAGATGTTGATGACTTTCAACATCTGCAGTTTTTAAAAACTGTTCTATCAATTCTGACCTACATTTTGCCAAGGGGAGGGGATGGCAGAATGTATGCATCACTCACTGCAACAAAGTTCACTGCTACCATCAAGTCAAGTTGCTTTTTATTATTGTTTTGACCATAACTGCTGGTACAGTGCACAGTAAAAATGAGACATTTTTCAGGACCATGGTACTAACTGAACAATACAAAAACTACACTGAACTACGTAAACCAACACAAAAACTACGCTAGACTACAGACCTACCCAGGACTGCATAAAGTACACAGAACAGTGCAAGCATTTACAATAAATTTTAAACAAGACAATAGGCACAGCGGAGGTTGGTAGTCTGAAGGCTTGGGGGAAAATCTGTTACATAAATAATCAGCTGAATAGCGGCACCCAGGATGCCGTCCGTCTCTGTATTCCCGCCGAGTATTTCATTGCCACAGATGTAGTCAATTTAATGTCCATTTGAGAGCAGAATGGACGGGAGAACCATGCATTTCCTTTGGCAAGAATTTCCCCTTTCCCCATGCTACTTCAAGCCCACCTCCTGACCCCAGCAATAGTAATGCCATAAAGCAGGCAAAGCAGCTGATCACATAATATAGAACAGCTAAAAACTGGATGCTTTGGACCATCACCAGCAGAGCTCTGTTCCACCATTACTGCAGCTTTATGGCCCGCAGCAACAGTCAATGTACCTTTACAATTATGCCAATGAGGAGTACAGTGAGCATGTTTGATGCATCAGCAATGTGTACCCAAGAATAAGACAGCAGGCTAACAAAGCTGCAGGACAGGACCATAGGTAGGCTATGCAGCAAATACAACAAACCATAGGCAGAGCTAAGTGAACCCACAACCAATTAATCAGATCATGGTTCTGCGGTTCTGCCACACAGAATTGTAAGTGATGGAAGGTAGTGAAACAGCAAACAGGAACAGGCGGATGTAATGACATTTTCATTCTTAATGATGGTTGGAACTAGATCCTGGCATCAAAGAAAAGACTGCAGCATCTGCAACCCTGCTCAGGCAGATGATCCTCCACTGGTTCCCCGTGAGATGCCACCATAGACATCAGCTTTCAGTTAATTTGGTTTGTTCAACATATTATCAAGAACTTATTAAGATAATTAGGAACCAATGGGATTAAATTAAATCCTCCCACCTGTGATATTGAAGACTTGTGCTTCAAAACTAGTTGCATCTCCAGCCAAATTGCTCCAGTATATTTGTAACACTGGCATCTAAAAAGTGCAAAGAATTACTCATGTATGTTAACAAAAGCAAAAGCATGGCAAATCCAAACTGGCTAATAAGCTGACAGTGAAAGATCCCCCATCATAAGCAAATAATGGCAGATGCTATTGACATCGCAACTGATGGCACGTATTCACCAATAACCTGTCCTGTGATGTCCATTTGGGGTTTTATCAAAACCATTCAGCTCTAGACCTCCATTCAATTTTATTCCAAATATGGACCAGAAAGCTGAATTCCAAGAGTGAACTGAGACCCTTTTTCAGGACATCAAATCAGCATTTGAATAAAAGTAGCATCAAGAATACAAAACAAACTGAAATCAATAAACACCAAGAGGAAAGCTCTATGATTCTTGGAATCATATGTAACACAGAAGATTATTATTTGTTAGTAAAGGTATTTTGTGATATCCTCAGTCAACTATTTTAGCTGGTTTATCAATGACATTCCTTTCCGTCATGAAATATTGATGATAGATTAATGTTTAATTCCATTCTTGCTTTCTCAAAAATAAGACAGTCCATCTTTACATTCAGCAAGACCACATAATATCTCGGTATTTCTGATAGCTGGCAAAGAACATTTATATTATACAAGTAACAAACAGGGACAATCTCCAATTATAGAGAGTCTCATCACCAAGTCACTCATAGTCAACATCCATGGGCTAGCATAAATCAGGTGTTCAACTAGACAAACCACATAAGTATTTATTCAGAAGAGTGGGTCAGAGGATGATCATCTTGAAGTGAATGGTTTCCTGACACCAAGGATCGTGAATATCTTAGAGTAGGGTCCACTTGTTTCATGAATACACTCTGATGAATGTTAAACAAATCCTGAAAATTCATTACCTTCACCACTGTCACATTATGATTGCACCAAACACTATCTAGAAAATTTACTGCAGCTATTCACCAAGGCTACTCGAACAGCTTCTAACCCAAGGCTTCTACAATCAGGAGGATGGGGACATGAGAGCACCATCATCTCAGAATCAGAATCAGATTATCACCAACTTATATGATTTGAATGTTGTTGTTTTGTGCCAGCAATACAGTGCAAAACCATAACATTTCCATACTTTACAAAATAAATATATTGTGAAATAAAGGAATAAACAGCTGATATTCATAGGTTCATAAATGTATTTGCATTTTATCTTAGATTCCTTAATAAGTTGCACACATCTTTATCTGAAAATAATTCACTAGTGGCCCTTCTTCACTATGTTAAAATTCTGAAACTCCAAAACCAACAAAATGTCTTCTATATAATGTATTACACTTATTTGCATAGCATTGTCAAGGATTTCCCAGACAGAATATTATGTAAATAGTTAATGTTCTCATCGATTTGCTGATTTCATGTGAGAAAGCTACAGTAATGGATCTTCTGGAGGAGTACTATATAAATATTTGCAATTTATAGATTTTCACATTCACTCAGTGATTTAATACCTCAGAACCTGCTGCTGGAATTCTTCATCACAAATTCAGGTCCAGTATTTTTTATTTTTTTTCATGTCCGTACTTCACCCTCTATTTTTTTCGCAAGATACAAATAGAATTAATATCTAAACCCATACTGCTTGGTTAATAGTAGACAAATTGATCTTGTTTTTTTTAAACCTTCATATTTCTGGTCCAGAATCTGGTCAAATTAATTATTTTGATTCTGGTAAATTTTAGCAAGAGTCATACTTTTTATCAGGAATGGATAAAACATAATTATCTAAAAGATTGATGTTGGATTAATTATTTTCTTTATATATTATTTTGATATAGAGTAGCTGTGCCCTTTCACTTCATGAAGTTGCTTTTAACATTTGTCAGATAATATGCTATATGGGGGTGTGGTAAGATATGACATTGCACATCCACTCTAAGTAGGAATGTGCAAATGTGCAAGGGATGAGAAATCAGTGGCATGCAGTTCTAAGAGAAGAGAGGACCAAAGGCTTTTACAGTATGTTTGCTGATCCCTATTACTTCAACCTATTGCATTAAGGCATTATTTCTGAGTTGAAATCATCTATTGTGTACAACTCAATTTCAGCTGCATGATTTAAAGGCGGATCATAATATTGAAATACAATGGATTTTGGGTTTTCCTGCCAAACATTTGATAGGCTGATGGCATGGGGCTGTTGGTGTGTGATAGAACAGCAGACCAAGCAGTAGACTTGGAATAGACCAAGAATTCAGATCTAAAGCGAAAATACAAGTGTGGCCTAAAATCTGTTAATTCAATGCAATTCTATTTAATGAAAGCTCCAGACCAAGAAACATTACAATGGTCATCCACCCACAAATAAATGTGCATGTTACTCTAAACCTCTCATTTGCCTTTGTAAGTCCATCACGGGGTAAACATTTCTTACATCAAATCACCTTACAGATGCACCCATTCCTTTCAGTCTGTGCACATTTACCCATCCCTAACGGTCTGTGAGCCACTAACATTCCAAGGTTTCAAAGGTACATTTAATGTCAGGGAAATGTATACAATTTACATCCTGAAATGCTTTCTCCTTGCAACCATCCACAAAAACAGAGGAGTGCTTCCAAAGAATGAATGTTAAATGTTAGAACCCCAGTCCTCCCCAGCTCCCCTCCCTCTCATGCGTAAGCGGCAGCAATCAATGATCATCCCTCCTCCCACCGGCAAAAAAACAACCACCAAGCACTCAAGCGTGCAGCAAAGCAACAGCAAAGACTCATACTTGCAGTACCCCAAAGACTACTCATTCACACGGTATTTGACATACCACAGGTTCCCTCCCTCCCTAATAAGGGACAAAGAGCTGTCACCATTTCCCAGTGAGAGAGGAGACATAACAAACAGCTCGCTGGCTGACGATGTTAAAAGTCCGTTGCATCGCTTTTTCCGAGCTCTGTGCCTGAAAGATCTCAGTTCTCTGGGCACACAGCCAGAGATCGTCTGACTCCCATGACACACCAGGACACCGGGATATGCCAGGAGACCGACCTCTGATCCATCCCTCTCCACAGCCACAAGATCTCGGCCCTCCGAAGGCGAGCTGATCTCTTGGGCCGAACCCTTGGCATGTCGAATAATGGCCAGTCGTGAAACCCTGAGAGTGAGTCCCATTCCCACAAAGAACTGAAGTAAGCGTGTAACTCCAGGTGAGGGTCTACAAAGAACACAGAAAGGGAAAAGAGAGATGTTAAAAATGGAAATAGAGCTGTTTCTGAAGATGCAAGCCAAGGAGTCACCATTAGGCGTCATTGTCTCCTCCTAAGCTCCTGCTGAAGGTGTATCATTACACAAAGTCATTGCTATTCTCATAGTCAGACTCGACGCTCAACAGCCACCATTTAATTTTTGAGCTCTCTTGTGGGTTTTCTTTTGTTTGATTGCACAAAGCACATGGAGGAATGACAAAATACTAACTACAAGAGGTAGCACCCTATGTAATTAATCTTGCACACCTGGCAAAGACAAGACTCCAGAAATAACTGGCACATCAACTTAAGAGGGATTACTGCAACATGGTGAAAGAGAAGGCTATCAGCCAGAAACACTGCACCAAAACACTAGTCTTTTCTAAGCATCAACTGTTCCAAAAAGAATTTCATAGCCAAATATGGAAGCATATTGATCTGCATGAAAGGACAATGATTAATTGTTGAAAAGTAGAAACAGAGTGGTGGAATTGGCAAATACAAGAGTAATTCAGAGAAATATGAGTTAATACATTTTGTGTAGGAAGAATGAGAAGAGACAATGGAGAACAAAGGACTCTCTTCCAAAAGATGTGCAGGAGCAATAGGATTTAGGACTATGGGTTCAAAATTTGATGAAAATGGCAGAGCAGATTGAGAAAGCAATCAAGAAGTTACACTTAGCTCTGGGCTTTATTTTGTAGAATTTGAAAGCAAGCTACTCATGGTAAATCTTAATAAAACAACATCAACCAGACAATTGTGATCAATTCTGATCACTTCATTATTGAAAGTAATCAATGGTATTAAAGGAAGTCCAGAAAAGATTTATGAGAATGGTTCCTTGGATGAGGTACTACAGTTATTAAGATATATTAGAAAGATCAGGCTTGTTTCTTTAAATAGAAGGGTGAGGAGAGTTGTACCAATAGTATATGAAATGATGAAAGATATAGGCAGAGTGGATAATGGGACAAGAAGTCTCAGATAGAAAGTAAAGAAGAAAAGAAATAAGCATGACATGAAAACGATAAAAAACCTTTAATTGGCCGTGTGCAGTTGGAATCTGAAGTGCACTGCTTGCAATTGTGGTAGAGGCAGCTTCTATTTAGGCCTTTTTGGGGTAACTAGGTAAATCTATGGTGGAGAAAACATAGTAAAACTTAGGATAAGGTTCTGAGGGAGTGAAACCAGGAAGTTGTTCTTGCCAGGAGTTTGTATGGACATATCTGCTCAATGACTGCCTCCTGGATGTATTTTATGATTTTATGTTTCAATGAAATGTCCATAAATTTTAACTATATCTTCATATTCATTCTGCGTTGCGATGGATGGGAATTATAAGTAGCACATACCTGTGTGCTAACTCTTCTTTGTCATGTTAGACAATCACAACCATTTTAGGATGCCTTTCTTTCTCTTATTCCAGTTCGGTAGGTAGCTACTAAGACATTCTAGAATCATCTGCACTGTCACGGGGGTTGTGGTGGTGCAGAGGTGCTTGATGGAGCAAGTTAGTGATAATTTACTCCCCTACCTTTTTCACTGTGTTTCTAGGAGCTCCAATCATAGATGATCATAGGTGAATCAGAGGTCGGGAGAAGAGAAGAGTTGTCTCACCCAGGCCGTTGTGTGAGCATTAAAAAGCAACGCTTCACAGGAATTTCAGCATTTGAAGCACAGCCAACTGGTGATCAGGATTCATTAGCACGCGCAAATTAAAATGAGGTATGCGCAAGCGGAGTGGCCTTTGTGGGAGTGGACAGTGTCAGAGTAGAGATTTTGAGGCTTTAGCTCTTTGAGGCTTCAATGAGCTGAGGCTTAAATGAGAGAAGGTGAAAAGATGTAAGTAGACTTTTTTCAATATATTTATTGTTTCCTTCTTAATAATTGCACATTTAGAGCAGTAGGAATGTCATGCAGAATAATACAATGCTCCTTTTGCTGGATGTGGGAAGGCAGGGAGATCTCCAGTTCCTTTGATGACTTCACCTGCAAGAACTGCATCCTACAATAGCTTCTAACACTCCACGTTAAGAAGTTGGGGCTGGAACTGATGAAATCTGAATCATTCAGGAGCCTGAGGCAGTGACAGACAGGAACTATAGAGTGGTAGTTATAGCCAAGGTGCAGGACTCTGAAAAGTGTGTGACAGTCAGGAGGGAGAAAGGGGTTAGATAGCTGGTGCAGAGTGCCCCTGTGGCCACCCCCTTCAACAACAGGCATACCACTTTGGATACTGTCGCGGGGCAGTGCAAGGACGTATCAAGCAGAGGAAAATCACAGCGGTCAGGTCACTGGCATTGAGGCTGCCTCTGTGGCTCAGAAGTGAAGGTGGTGGGGGAGAAGAGCGGGCTGTAGTGATAGGGGATTTATTAGATAGGGGAATCAGAAAGGAGGTTTCAAGTAATGTGGATCAGAATGAGATTCACAGATGGTCTGTTGCCTCCTGAGTGCCAGGATCTGAGTAATAGCAGGTCAAGTCCACAGCGTTCTTAAGTGGGAGGGTGAGCAGCCAAAGGTTGTGGTCCACATCAGTACAAATGATATAGGTAGGAAGAGTGACAGGGTTCTGCAAAGTGAGTTCAATGAGTTTGGTGCTAAGTTAAAGGACAGGAACTCCAGGGTTATGAGTTATGATCTCAGGATTGCTACCTGTGTCATGTGCTAGTGAGGCCAGAAATAGGAAGATCATGCAGTTTAATATGTGTTGAAGGAGTGGGGGTAGGAAGGAGGGCTTCAGATTTTTTGGATCATTGGCCCTCTTGCAGGAAGGTTGGACCTGTTCAAAGAGATAGTACCTGAACTGGAGGGGACTAATATACCAGTGGGAAGGTTTGCGAGTACTGCACAAGATGGAAGGGGAGTGGGGGGAGGTTAAACTAGAGTTACAGAGGATGGAAACCAGAGAGGTTGTGGAGACAGTCTTCAGACAAAGTCAGGAATCAAAAGGTTGAGCATGGTGGGGCTAATGTTTTGAGTTGAGTATATTTCCATGCAAGAAGTATTGTATGAAAGGCAGATGAGCTCAGAGCATGGATCCACAGAGGGAATTATGATATTGTAGTCTTGGTTGCAGGAGTGGCAGGACTGGCAGATCAATATTCTGGTGGTCCATTGTTCAGATGTGATGGAGTAGTAAGGATGAAAGGGGGAGGAGTGGCATTACTAGTCAGGAAAAATATCACGGTAGTGCTGAGTCAGGATAGACTGGAGAACTCATCTACCGAGGTTTTATATGTGCAACTGAGGAATAAGAAAGATATGACCACAATAATGGGGCTAAATTATAGATCACCCTGAAGTCCTCAGGATTTAGAGGAAGAAATTTGTATAGAGATCACGGACAGTTGCAAGAAAAATAAGGCTATGATAGTAGGTGATTTTACTTTTCCACGTATTGACTGGGACTCCCATACTGTAAAAGGACTAGATGTGATAAGGTTTCTCAAGTGTGTTCAGGATAGTGTCCTTAATCAATACAAAGAAGTACCGATGAGAGAGTGCATAATATTTGATCGTTTGTTAGGGAATGAGACTGGGCAGGTGACAGAAGTTTGTGTAGGGGAACACTTTGCATCTAGTGACCACAATGCCATTAGATTCAAAGTAATTATGGAAAAGGACAGGTCCAGACCTCAGATTGAGATTCCAAATTGGAGAAAGACCAATTTTGATGGTTTCAGAAAGGACCTGGCAAGGTGGATTGGAACAGGCTGTTTTCTGGCAAAACTGTACTTTGTGAGTGGTAGGTCTTCAAAAGTGGAATGTTGCTGGAACAAAGCTTGTATGTGCCTTTCAGAATAAATGGCAAGAACAACAAGTTTAGGAAACTTGGATTTTGAAAGATATTGAAGTTGTTGTTAAGAAAGAAAAGAAGGGGTATAGCAAGTGTTGACAGGTAGCAACAAATGAGGTACTTGAGGAGTGTCAGAAATGCAAAAAAAAACACTTTAGAAATAAATTAGGAGGGTTAAAGGAAGGCACAAGGTTGCTCTTGCAGACTAAATGAAGGAGTATCCTAAGGGCACTACAGATCTGTTAAGAGCAAAAAGGACAAAATTGGCCCTCTGGAAGATCAGAATAGTAATGTATGAATAGAGCCAAAAGAGATGGGGCAGATCTTAGAATGGACACTGAGAAAGGCAAGTTCTGAAATTGCAGGGGCTGCATCAGAGGTATTTACATCATTCTTAGTGACAGGTGAGGAACTGAAGGATTGGCGGATGGCCAGTGGTGTTCTGAAGTTTAAAAAAGGCTCTAAGAATAAACTAGGAAATTATAGGCCGGTGGTGGAAAAGTTATTGGAAGGTATCCTAAAAGACTGTATATTTGAGTATTTGGATAGACAGGGATTGAGTAGGGAGCGTCAGTACGGCTTTGTGCATGATATCATGTCTAACCAATCTTATAGAGGTTTTTGAGGATGTTACCAGGAAAATTGATGGGGGCAAGAGAGTGGATGTTGTCTACATGGACATTATCAAGGCAGTTTACAAGGTCCTACATGGGATGTTGGCCAAGAAGGTTCAATCACCTGGCATTCAAGCTAAGATAGTAAGCTGAATTAGACACTGGCCTCCAGAAGAAGCCAGAGAGTGGTAACAGATGGTTGCCTCTCTGACTGGAAGTCTGTGACTAGTGGCATGCCACAGGGATCTGTGCTGGGTACGTTCTTGTTTGTCAGCTATATCGATGATCTGGATAATAATGTGTGGTTAACTGGATTAGCAAATTTGCAGATGACATCACGATTTGGCGTGTAGTGGACAGCAATGAAAACTATCAAAGCTTGCAGCAGGATCTGAACCATCTGGAAAAATGGGCTGAAAATGGAAGATGGAATTTAATGCAGAGAAATGTGAAGTGAAACACTTTGGTAGGACTCACACAGAGAGTGGTAGGGCACTGAGGAGTGTGGTAGAACAAAGGAATCAGGGAAAACAGATCCATAATTTATTGACAGTGGCAAAACAGGTAGATAGGGTTATTAAGAAAGCTTTTGGCACATTGGCCTTCGTAGATCAAAGTACTGAGTATAGGAGTAGGAAGCTGAAGTTGTATAAGGCATTGCTGCGGCATAAATTAGAGTATTGTGTGCAGTTTTGGTCATCTAGGAAAGATGTGAATAATGTTGAAAGTGTACAGAAAAAAAATACAAGGATCTTGCCAGGACAGGAGGACCTGAGTTATATGGAAAGAATGAATAGGTTAGAACCATATTCCATAAAATGTAGAAGATTGAGGGAAGATTTGATCGAGGTATACAAAATTATGAGGGTTATAGATACAGTAAATGCAAGTGGTTGTTTCCCTGAGGTTGGGTGAGACTATAACTAGAGATTATGGGTGGAGGTGAAAGGTGAAGTGTTTAAGGGGAATATCTTCACCCAAAGATTGGTGAGAATGTTGAATGAGCTGCCTGCACAAGTGGTGGATGTAGTTTTCTATGATAATGACTTGAGGATCTCAGACCTTTCATTTCATTGCAGGCCAGAGTTTGCAATGAGTTGATAAGTATGTTTTATTTTTTTGGAAGGCTTCAAGAACATCCTTGTAGCATTTCGTCTGTTTTCCTGTTAATCATATGTCACAATAGAGCTCGGAGCCTTTTTGAAAGAATGAAGCCCGGCATGTGAATGATCCCCCTCTCATCTCATTGTTGTCTGACTGAGTGTAATTAGATCCTCACAGTCAAAGATGTTGATCTGAGAGAAGATAATGACGTTGCTTCTCTTGTCAATGGATTTGAAGGATGTTGTAGAATTAATGTATTTCAAAATTTCCGGAATAACCTCTGTAGTTTTGTATTCCATTTTCAGATAATGAAGAACAGTAGTATGTATGCTTCTTAAATGCCACATCAAGCATTCCACTACCATCTGCAATGCAAGGAACCTTGCATTCTTTGACACTTTTGCATTCATTTCCTTTATTTGCACATCAAATTGTGCCCTTGCTAACAAATTATTTTCTATTTTCCAAAGCTGGATTCCATTTACCAGTTGGCTATCTACCTGTGCAGTCCAAGTAGATTTCTATGCAGTATACATCTTTCTTCCTCACTATCATCCATGCCGTCTGATTGTATTATCTATGCCAGCAGACCCCAAGCTGAATGTTCTGCTAGGTCATTTCAGAGAACAATCAAGAGTCAACCACACTGATAGGTTTGAGAGAACAAACTGTGCAAGGATGGCAGAATTTCATCTTTGAGGCAAGTTAGTCAGCTAAGTGAGTTTAGAACAAACCAGTGGCCGATTTGTTCTAAACAATTTGAAAATAAGTGATGGAGCATGTATTGTTGAGGAAGCCTGGAGTCCGCAGAAGGAGTTGGACATATTGCGTGAATAGGTAAAGAAGTGGCAAGTGGAGCATAGTGCAGGGAAGTGTATGGTCATGCATATTGGTAGAAGGAATAAAGGCATAGACAATTTTCTAAAAGGGAAGAAATGCCGAGAAATTACTTTAGTCAGAGGGTGGCAAATCTGTGGAATTTGTTGCCATGAGTGGCTGCGAAGGCCAAGTCATTGGGTGTATTTAAGGCAGGAATAGTTAGGTTCTTGGTTAGCCAGGGCATCAAAGAGTATGGGGAGAAAGCAGGGGAGTGGAGATAACTGGAAGAATTGGATCAGCCCATGATTGAACGGCGGAGCAGACTCAATTGGCTGAATGGTCTACTTCTGTTCCTATATCTTATGGTCTTATGGAAGAAAATTCACAAAATCAGAGGTGCAAAGGGACTTGGCAGTCCTTGTGCAGGATGATCTACAGGCTGCTTGCAGGTTGAGTCAGTGGTAAGGGAGGCAAAGACAATGGTAGCATTCATTTTGAAATGACTAGAATATAAGAGCAAGTATGTAATGTTGAAGCTTTATAAGGAATTGGCCAGACAGCACTTGGAATATTGGAGTATTGTGAGCAGTTTTGGACCCCTTATCCAAGAAAAGATGTGGTGATATTAGAGAGGGTTCCAGAGGAGATTCACGGGAATAATTTGGGAATGAAAGGGTTAATAGGTGTTTGATGGCTCTAGGCCTATATTCACTGGCATTTAGAAGAATGAGGGGGGAATCTCATTGAAATCTATTGTATCTTGAAAGGCCTAGTTAGAGTGGATGTGGAGAGGATGTTTCCTATACTAGGCGAGTCTAGGACTAGAGGCTATACACTCAGAATAGAGGACATTCAATTTAGAACAGAAATGAGGGGGGAATTTCTCTAACCAGAGATTGCTGAATCTGCGGAATTCATTGTGGACAGATCTGGAGGTCAACTCATTAAGTGTACTTAAATCGGGAGTTTATAGTTTCTTGATTAACCAGTGTGTTCAAGAAATGAAGAAAAGGCAGAAGAATGAGGATGAGAAGGATAATAAGTTATCCATGATATAACGGTTGTGCAGACTTTATGGGCCAAATGGCTAAACTGTGCTCCAATGCCTTATGGTCTTATGGCTGGTTATCATTAGTGATACATGGAAGACCAGGAGGTCAGTGCTGAGTATATAAATACGTTAGGGCATCTAAAGGTCAAGAAGGAGGAAGTGTTGGGCCTCCTAGTGAGTATCAAGGCGGATAAATTCTCAAGGCCTCATGGGATTTATCCCAGGTTAATGAAGGAGGCAGGTTACGATATTGCTGGGGCCATGATCAGTATTGTTGTGTCCTCTCTAGGCACAGGCAAGGTCCCAGAAGACTGGCAGGTAGTAATGTTGTACCTCTATGTAAGAAGGAAACAATGGGAAAATCCTCTAAACTATAGACTGGAAAGTCTCACATCAGTTGTAAGGAAATTGCTGGAGAAAATTCTTTGGACAGGATATATGAGCATTTGTAAATCAATGGCCTTATTAGGTAAGGCTAGCATGGCTTTGTGTGAAGCAGGTCATATCTTACCAAAGGTTCAGTTTTTGACAAGGTGATGAGAGATGTTGATGAGGGTAGGGCAGTGTATGTTGTCTACATGGATTTTAGTAAAGCATTTGCCAGAGTCCCTCCTGGAGGCTAATTCAGAAGATTAACAGTAAAAGGACTAAATGGGATACAGTTTGACAAATGTTTTCAGGAAAGTTTCCTTCATCAGTACACAGAATGAGAGAGTATGCAAAACTGGATTCGGGAATGAGACTGGACAGGTGACAGAAGTTTGTGTAGGAGAACACTTTACATCCAGTTACCACAATGCCATTAGTTTCAAAGTAAGCATGCAAAAGAAAGGTCTGGTCCTTTCTTGAGATTCAAATGTTGAGATTCTAAATTGAAGAAAGGCCACTTTTGTTGGTATCAGAAATTATCTGGCAAGTGTGGACAGGGGCAGGTTCTTTTCTGACAAAGGTGTACTTGGAAAGTGTGTGGCCTTCACAAATAAAATTTTGAGAGTACAAAGCTTGAGCATGCCTGTCAGAATAAAAGGTAAAGATAACAAGTGTAAGGAACCTTGGTTTGCAAGAGCTATTGAAACCATGATTAAGAGAAAAATGTCAAGTCAAGTCAAGTCACTTTTATTGTCATTTCGACCATAACTGCTGGTACAGTACATAGTAAAAATGAGACAATGCTTTTCAGGACCATGGTATTACATGACACAGTACAAAAACTAGACTGAACTACGTAAAAAAAGACAACACAGAGAAAGCTACACTAGACTACAGACCTACACAGGCCTACATAAAGTGCACAAAACAGTGCAGGCATTGCAATAAATAATAAACAGGACAATAGGGCAAGGTGTCAGTCCAGGTTTCGGGTATTGAGGAGTCTGATAGCTTGGGGGAAGAAACTGTTACATAGTCTGGCCGTGAGAGCCCGAATGCTTTGGAGCCTTTTCCCAGACAGCAGGAGGGAGAAGAGATTGTATGAAGGGTGCATAGGGAAAATGGAGGTGCATATTATGTATAGGCAAGTAGGACTAATTGAGGTGCTTATGGAATACACAAAATGCAAGAGAACTTTTAAGAAAGAAGTCAGGAAGGCTAAAAGAAGGCATGAAATTGCTCTAGCAGACAAGGTAAGGAGAATCCTCAGGAATTCTACAGATATGTTGAGCAAAAAGGATTCCAAGGATCAAAACTGGTCCTCTGGAAGATCACAATTGTGATCCATGTGTGCTGCCAAAGCAGATGGGGGAGATCTTAAATGAGTTCTTTGCATTAGTTGGTCTCAAACACATCTCTCCCATTTCGCGCACATCTCCCCTCACCCCATCCACCCGCCACCCCACTCGGGATAGGGTTCCCCTTGTCCTTACCAGCCTCCAGGTCCAACATATAATTCTCCGTAACTTCTGCCACCTCCAACGGGATCCCACTACCAAACACATTTTTCCCTCCCCCCTCTTTCTGCTTTTCACAGAGATCGCTCCCTACGCGACTCCCTTGTCCACTCGCCCCCCCCATCCCTTCCCACCGATCTCCCTCCTGGCACTTATCCTTGTAAATGGAACAAGTGCTACACCTGCCCTTACACTTCCTCCCTCACCACCATTCAGGGCCCCAGACAGTCCTTCCAGGTGAGGCGACACTTCACCTGTGAGTTGGCTGGTGTGGTATACTGCGTCCGGTGCTCCCAGTGTGGCCTTTTATATATTGGTGAGACCCGATGCAGACTGGGAGACCGTTTCGCAGAACACCTATGCTCAGTCTGCCAGAAAAAGCAGGATCTCCCAGTGGCCACACATTTTAATTCCACGTCCCATTCCCATTCTGATATGTCTATCCATGGCCTCCTCTATTGTCAAAATGAATCCAAACTCAGGTTGGAGGAACAACACCTTATATACCGGCTGGGTAGCCTCCAACCTGATGGCATGAACATTGACTTCTCTAACTTCCGTTAATGCTTCTCCTCCCCTTCTTACCCCATCCCTGACATATTTAGTCATTTGCCCATTCTCCATCTCCCTCTGGTGCTCCCCCCCCTTTCTTTCTCCTGAGGCCTCCCGTCCCATGATCCTTTCCCTTCTCCAGCTCTGTATCACTTTCGCCAATCACCTTTCCAGCTCTTAGCTTCATCCCATCCCCTCCAGTCTTCTCCTATCATTTCACATTTCCCCTTCCCCCCACTACTTTCAAATCTCTTACTATCTTTCCTTTCGGTTAGTCCTGACGAAGGGTCTCGTCCCGAAATGTTCACAGCGCTTCTCCCTATAGATGCTGCCTAGCCTGCTGTGTTCTACCAGCATTTTGTGTGTGTTGTTCCTTGCATTAGTATTTACTTGGGAGATTATATACAAGTGAGGCAAGGTGGCTTCAATTTTATGGACCCTGTACAGATTACAGAGGAAGAGATGTTTGCTAAATCTGGATGAATGAATTCCCAGGGCCTGACAAGGTATTCCTTGGATCCCACAGGAGGCAAATGCAGAAATTGCTAGGCCCCTAGCAGAGACATTTAAACATCCTTAGTAACATCCTTATAAAAGGCTCTAAAAATAAACCAGGAAATTATAGGCCAGTGAGTATGACATCAGCTTTGGGAAAGTTAAAGGAAGGTATTCTAAGGGACTGGATATATAAGCGTATGAACTGATAGAGGACAGTCAGCTTGGCTTCTTGCAGGGTAGGCCATATCTAACCAATCTTATAGAGTTTCTTGAGGAAGTTACTAGGAAGACAGAAAAGGCAAGGTGGTGGATGTTGTCTACGTGGACTTTAGTAAGGGTTTTTAACAAGGTCCCATAAGGGAGGCTGGTCAAGAAGTTTCAGTTGCTGGACATTCAAGATGAGGTAGTAAACTGGATTAGACATTGAGTTTGTGGGAGAAGACAGAGAGTGGCTGTAAAAGGTTGCCTCTCTGACTAGAGGAGTGCCATAGGAATTGGTGCTGGGTCCTCTGTTGTTTATCATCTATATCAACGATCTGGATGATAATGTGGTTAACTGGATCAGCAAATTTGTAGATGGCACTGAGATTTGGGGGGTTTAGTGGTCAGTGAGGAATGTTATCATGGCTTGCAGAGGGATCTGCTTCAGCTGGAAAAATGGCAGATGAATTTTAATGCAGAGAAGTGCAAGGATATACACTTCAGAAGGACCAACCTGTGTAGGTCTTACACAGTGAGTGGTAGGGCATTGAGGTGTGTGGTAGAACAAAGGAATGTAGAATTACACTGAAGGTCCATGAGTTGGTCCTCATCAGGGGATCAGAGGTGGAAAGGGTCAGTAACTTTAAATTTCTAGACATTATCATTTCAAAGAAACTGGCCTGTGTTATTACAGAGGTACAGCAGGACCTCTGCTTTCTTAGAAGTTTGTGAAGATTTGGCATGTCATCTAAGACTGACAAAATTCTATAGAAACACAGTGGAGAGTATACTGATTGGTTGCATCACAGCCTGTATGGAGACAGCAATGCCCTTGACTGTAAAGGCCTGCAAAAGGTAATGGGTAAATGGGTACAGCTCAGTTCAACACTGGTAAAGCCTTTCCCCAAGACTGAACACAAATACCAGGAGATGTATCACAGGAAAGCAGCATCAATCAACAAGGACTTACCATCCAGGCCACTGCTGCCATCAAGAAGGAAGTATAGGGGCCTCAGGGCTCACACCACCAGGTTCAGGAACAGTTATTACCCCTCAATGATCAGGCTGCTGAACCAGAGTGGATAACCTCGCTCACCCCAATACTGCGCTGATCTGACAGTCTATGGACTTACTTTCAAGGACTCTGCAACTCATGTTCTTAATGTTATTGCAACATTCACTCAGTGCTAGAGGAACTTGGCAAGCTAGGCAGCATCTATGGAAAAGAGTATTGTCGATGTTTCAGGCTGCGACCCTGAAGGGGGCTGTACTCTTTTCTATAGATGCTGCCTGGCCTGCTGAGTTCCTCCAGCATTTTGTATGTGTTGTTTGGATTTCCAGGATCTGCAGATTTTCTCCTGTTGTTCTTAATATTCTTTATTACTTGTTTATTTGTATTTGCACAAATTTGCTGTCTTTTGCACATTGGTCATTTGTCTCTTTTTACTTGGTTGTTTTTCATTGACTCTATTGGGTTTCCTTATACTTATTGTGAATGCCCACAAGAAAATGAATCTCAGGGTAGTATATTGTGACATGTACTGTATGTACTTTGACAATCAAATTACTTGTAACTTTGAATTAAGCTGGTTATTCTTAGTGCTACAGGCTTTTAATTACTTGAGTTGAAATTACTCATTTGTTTGGCAGGACTCAAACTTACATATCTGAATCAATATTTCAAATTTCTGGATATTAATCTATTACTAAATCATTCACTACCACTCCCCTACTAGCATTGTTATTGAAAAATGATGGAGACATTATGTTTCCTTGTTTACGTTGTTACCTCCTGGTCAAGCGATATGGGATATTTACCTTCTCACTTATTCATCATCTTAAAATGTTACTAGATGATTAGCTGGCATTGCCTTTTGATTCTGAGCCATAAAGTTGTTTATTTAGCAACTGTATGTAAAAGACTGAAACCAGCAGCAGGAAACAAGCGAAGGAAAAATTTAAAAATTGCAAGCCTACAGAAAAAAATAGAAAATGCGATAAATACTCTGCAGGTCACGCCACACCTGTGAAAAGAGAAACAGAGTCTAATTTTGAACATTTCTACGGAAAGGTTGCCAACCTGAAACCTGCAGTAGTGATAGGGGCTTCCGTAATTAGAGCAGCAGGCGAGAGATTTTCAAGAATGCCTTGGATTGAGTCCACAGCATTATGAAGGGGCAAAGGGGTGAACAGCTGGTAGATGTGGTATATGTTGGTACCAATGACATAGCGAAGAAAAGAGATGAGATTCTGAAGAGATTATACAGGGAGATAAGTAGAAAGTTGAAAAGTAGGATCTCAATGGGAGGGATCTTGTAGTACAGCTACAGATTGGCAGGTATGACATGGTGGGCACCACTGAACTATGACTGAAAGAAGATCATAGTTGGGAGCTTAACATCTATTAAACACATTGTATTGAAAGGACAGACAGGTAGGCAGAGGGGGTGGAATAGCTCTGCTGATAAAAAGAAAGTGGTGACATAGGATAAGAGGAGGTAGAATCCTTGTGGGTAGTGTTAAGAAATTGCAAGAGTAAAGAGACCCTATTAGGAGTTATATACAGGTCTCCAAACAGCAGCCAGGATGTGAGGTACAAATTACAACAGGATATAGAAAAGGCAAGGAAAACTATTGACTCTGGTTTGGGGTATCAATATGCAGGTGAATTGGGAAAATTGGATTGGTGTTGGATCCCAAGAGAAGGAGTTTGTAGAATACCTACAAAACGTGTTTTTAGAGCAGCTTCTGGTTGAGTCTAGTGTGGAAAGGCAATTCTGGCTTGGGTGTTGTTTAATGAATTAGATTTGATTAGGGAGCTTAAGGTAAAGGAACCCTTAGTAAGCAGACATCATAATATGAAAGAATTCACTTGCAGTTCGAAAGAGAGAAGCTAAAATTAGAAGAATGTGCTTGGGAAGCTGAAAAATCTGAAGGTAGATAAGTCACCTGGACCAGATGGACTCCACCCCAGGATTCAGAAAGAGGTAGTTTAAGAAATTATTGAGCCTTTGGTAGTGATCTTTCAAGTATCACTAGATTCTGCAATGGTTCTGGAGGACTGGAAAATTGCACAAGGAAATAAAATTATTGGCCAGTTAGCATGACTTCAATGGTTGGGAAGGTATTGGAGCCTATTATTAAGGGTGAGTTTTCGGGGTTCTTTGTGGCACATCATAAAATAGATCAAATCAACATGATTTCCTGAAGGTGAAAACTTGACTGACAAATCTGATGGAATTGTTTGAAAAATAACAGGCAGGATAGACAAAGGAGAGTCAATACATATTGTACAGTTAGATTTTCAGAAGGCCTTTGACTAGGTGCAGCACATTAGACTTTCCCCACCTTCTTTATAGGGCCCCTGCCCCCTCCCTCTTCAGTCCTGATGAAGAGTCTCGGCCCGAAAGGTTGACTGTTCGTTTCCACGGATGCTGCCCGATCTGCTGAGTTCCTCCAGCGTGTTGTGTGTGTTGCTTTGACCCCAGCATTGCAGAGTATTTTGTGTTTCTGCAGTTCATCTGACTGAACTTTGTTTGCATCCTTATTTTTGTAGAGCTTCTAGTTTTACCTCAGCATCGTTTTCATGCCTGAGTTCTGTCTATTGCTCATGAGCATTCTCACTCTACCTGACTATAGTAATAGCTTTCTCTAGTGTGTAACTGAAGTCCCTCTGAAAAATTGGATGTATCCCAACAACAATCCTGTCTCTAATGAGCTCATGCGTCAGATCTCTGTGTGCATTTTGACAGAAAGGGCATACAATGCTGTGATGAAGTCATTATCACTTTCATCTGGCTCTTGTTTTTTGGAGTTGAACTTCGTCCTCTCATATATCACATTTCACTTTCCTGTGAAATAATACTTGAATTTACCCTGCACTTTTTGTACCCCTTTTTCTGAGCATACGTCAGCGCTAATCCACCCATGTTGTCACCCATGCAGTATATCAGTGTGTTTACTTGATTCTCTTCTGAAGCAGGAGTGAGATTCCATGCCTCACTTAATTTTTCAAATTGTTTGAGCCATCCTCAAAGTCCCCTGGTTTAGAGAAATCAAATATCTTGGGGAGCTATATTAGGTAAGTGGATGCAAGCACCATGAGTATTTGCCTCATTTTCCTGTTTGTTTATTTAATATTTTATTTATTTGAACTACAAAACACTTCTTCTCTGTCCCTGAGTGTTTGACTGACTTCTCTGCTTTGTTCGTGTATCTGTGCACTTCCCCAGGTGAGGGGCCCACAGATTATACAATCTATCTACAAACTTTGTACTTTGGGGTGCAGCTTAAATGCATTGCCTAAAAATCCTAGCCCTTCCTCAGTTCATGCCTCATGATGCATACATTTAGAAAACTAGCATAAGATATTTAGGTTGTTAAGTCTCTAGATATTTTTCACAGATATATGTGAACAAGAACAATCTTACCGTAAATTCTGTCTTGTGGGGAATCTTATTTGGTCAGTAGCACCAATTCATTGACAATCATCTACTTCTGACACCATGTTGTGTTCATGATTGAGAGATAGTACAGAGCACACCAGAGCACCAGCATGTAGGATACTCAACTGAACTTCATTGATAACCCTGCTTGTACAGTGTGTGAACTCCTCCCATGGGAGAACAATGAAATAACAGACAAACTGTTTAAGTATTTTGCATCAGTCTTCATTGTAGAGGACACTAGCAGTATGATGTCAGAGATCATGAAGTGTCTAAAGTTATCATAACTAGAGAGAAGGTTCTTGGGAAACTGATAGGTCTGAAGGTAAATAAGTCACCTGGACCAGATGGTGTACGCACCTGAGTTCTGAAACAGGTGGTTGAAGAGATCGTAGAGGCACTTGTAATTATCTTTCAAGAATCACTAAATTCTAGAAAAGTTCCAGAAGACTGGAAAATTGCCAATGTCAATCCGCTCTTCAAGAAGGGAAATAGAAGCAGAAAAAAGGACTCAATAGGCCAATTAGTCTGACCTTAATGGTTGGGAAGATGTTGGAGTCGATTATTAAGGATGAAGTCTCAGGGTCCTTGGAGGCACATGATAAAGTACGTAGTACTCAGCATAGTTTCCTCAAGGGAAATTCTTGTCTAACAAATCTGTTGGAATTCTTTGATGAAATAACAAGCAGGATAGATTAAGGAGAATTGGCTGATGTTGTGTACTGAGATTTTCTGAAGGCTTTGACAAGGTGCCACAAGTGAAGTTGACAAGCCCATGGTATTACAGCAAGATTCTGGTATTGATAAAGCAATGGGTGATTGGCAGGAGGCAAAGGGAGGGAATAAAGGGAACCTTTTCTGACTGGTTGCCTAGTTCGACAGGGCTCTGTGTTGAGACCGATTCTTTTTATGTTATATGTCAATGATTTGGATGATGGAATTGATGTCTTTGTTGCAAAGTTTGCAGACGAGATGAAGATAGGTGGAGTGGCAGGTAGTTTTGAGGAAGTAGAGAGACTACAAAGGACTTGGACAGGTTAAGAGAATGGGCAAGGAAGTGGCAGATGGAATATAGTGTTGGGAAGTGTATGATCATGCACTTTGGTAGAAGAAATGAAAGTGTTGACTATTTTCTAAATGCAGAGAAAATACAAAAACAAACTGAGGTGCAAAGGGACTTAGGAGTCTTTGTGCAGGAGTCCCTAAAGGTTAATTTGCAGGTTGAGTCTGTGATGAAGAAGGCAAATGCAATGTTAGCATTCATTTCAAGAGGACTGATATATAAGAGCAAGGATGTAATGTTGAGACTTTATAAAGCACTGGTGAGGCCTCACTTGGAATATTGTGACAGGTTTGGGTCCCTTACTGCAGAAAGGAGGTGCTGAAACTGGAGAGCGTCTGATGGCTCAGGGCCTGTATTCCTTAAAATTCAGACAAATGAGAGGTGACCTCATTGAAACCTATAGAATGGTGAAAGGCCTTGATACAGTGGATATGGAGAGGATGTCTCCTGTAGTAGGAGTGTGTAAGACCAGAGGAAGTAGCCTCAGAATAGTGGGCTGTCCTTTTAGAAGAGAGATGAGGAGGAATTTCTTTAGCCAGAGTGTGGTGAATCTGTAGAATTCTTTGCCATAGGCAGCTGCGGAGACCAAGTCTTTATGTATATTTATGGCAAAAGTTAAAATGGCAGAGCAGACTCAATGGGCCAAATAGCCTAATTCTGCTCTCATATCTCATGGTTTTATGGTCTTATGTGGGAGTGGTTAACCGAGTGGCTTAGGAATAACACTATTAACTACCACAACAAGAGTAAAGGATGTCCCCGTAGAACCAAGATGAGAAGGAATTTCTTTAGCCAGAGGGTAGTAAATCTGTGGAAATCAATGGCTAAAGATGCCAAATCATTTGGTATACTTACAACAGAGGTTGATGGGTTCCTGATTAGTAAAGGTGTCAAAGGTTATGGGAAGAAGGTAGTAAAATGGGTTTGAGCAGGATAATAGATCAATCATGACGAAATGTCGGAGCAGAGTCAGTAGGCCCAATGGTCTAATTCTGCTCCTCTAGCTTATGATCTTGTGGCTTTAACTTCATCTCTCTCTTCATATACATTCACTAATATGCTGAGTACTTCCATTGGAATCAGAATCAGATTCAGGTTTACTATCACCAGCTTATGTCATGAAATTTGTTAACTTTGCAGCAGCACTACAATGCAATACATGATAATATAGAGAAAAAAGCTGTGAATTACAATCAGTTTATACACTTAATAATTAAATGAAATAAGTAGTGCAAACAAAAGGCATACAAAGTGGTGCAGTAGTGTTTATGGGTTCAAAGTCCATTCAGAAAATGGATGGCAGAGGGGGAAGAAAGCTGTTCCTGAATTGCTGAGTGTGTGCCTTCAGGCTTCTATACCTCCTTCCTGATGGTAACAACAAGAAGAGGGAATGCCCTTGGTGGTAGGGGTCCTTAAGGATGGACACTGCCTTTTTGAGGCACTGCTCCTTGAAGATGTCTTAGATGCTATGGAGGCTAGTGCCCCTGATGGAGCTGACTAAGTTTACGACTCTCTGCAGCTTACTTTGATCCTGTGCAGAAGCCTGCCCCCCAACCTCACAACAGTTAGAATGCTCTCTATGGTAGAATTGTAGAAACTTGCAAGTGTTTTAGGTGACAAACCAAAATCTCCTTAGTCTCATAATGAAATATAATTGCTGTATTGCCTTCTCTATAGCTACATCAATATATTGGGACCAAGTTAGGTCTTAGAGATATTGCCACCCAGGAACTTGAAACTGCTCTCACTCTCCACTTTGAGGACTGGTCTGTGTTCCATCATCTTACCCTTTCTGAAGTCCACAATCAGCTCTTTGGTCTTACTGATGTTGAGTGCAAGGTTGTTGCTATGACACCACTCAACTAGTTGATTAGTCTCATTCCTGCACACTCTCTCATCACCATCTGAGATCCTGCCAACAATGCTTGGATCGTCAGCAAATGTATAGATGGCATTTGAGCTGTGGCTAGCCACACAGTCATGGTGGCAGAGAGAGTGGAGCAGTGGGCTATACACACATTCTGTTGTAATTTCAAAATTTAACACATTTTTAAAAAATCACTGCACAAGATCCGCACAATCTTGTTCTAGCACTCAGTATGCTTCTCAAACTCAGCCTATCCATCATACTTACATCATTTTCTATCAGTCCTTCTCCAACAGAGCTGCATGCAAAACCATAAGCTCCCTTTATAGCAATTGCTAATTTTGGATTCCCCTCAACCACATCCATCTTTCCTGCAAAGATTCTGCCAACAGTCATCTCAAGAAAGAAATAACTCTAGAGCCCTGTCTTCTTGAGAGTTACCAGCTCATCTCCAGCCTCATTTTCCTTTCTAATGTATGTCATCAGTACATCTGTCAAGAAGCAAGAACACTAGAATCTCAGAAGGCTCTAGGACTTAATGAAACAGAGAGGATTAAAGCCATGGAAGAAGTTAGTGAATGCTAAATAGCACAAAGTAGCAAGCTGCTTCTGGCATCCTGTATACATTCTTTTGAAGAACTTAGCAGTAAAGTTGGAAAAGCATTATTATAGTCAGCTGATCCTCATAATTTCCAGTGTTACTTTCCCTGTTGGGAATATAAGACTCAATTCAAAAGTATCATACCTGCATGAAGTGTCTTTGTCTCTAAAGACCCAGAGGAAACATCTTTTTTTAATACATTTTTTAAGTCCTTTGATTAAAGCACTGAATATCGAAACCGTACTTTCAAAGTCTCTCTTTCAAACGTTGATTGTTTACTGTTTATCCCGGAGAAAGTGTAAAATCCTGAGGTCCTGATGAAAATTAGCCACCTCAATACATGAATCACCTTGGGATCTGAGGGAAGAAATTATTATGAATGTATTCTGCCACTCTTGTCTCAGTGCATTTGCTGCCTTTTTCTCCAGAACAATTTTTTCCATTTAACAGTTGGAAAGGAGTCAGAGTAACGAAAAAAGATAATATAAAATAACTGATTAATTAATCAGTAATGGTTAAGGAAACTGTATATTAATATTTTGCACTGTCTGTGGTCTTAATGAGCTTGCAGCTAGTTTGGTAATATTAGCTATTCATGTAGATCAGATAATAATTTGATGATTATATATATTATCATAGTTCTGCCCAACTCAATGTAATACTATCCTTAGGCTTGATATTATACAATCACCATGAGTATGGAACTGTATCTGCCGGCAATAAATACAACATTAGACACATGTCTCCAATGTTTTTATTCTATTGGTTTTAATAGATAGGAAAGCATGGGATGCACACTATAGAAGTCTACTGTAAGTACTCTGATAATACATTTTACTTTGACTTTGAGATTCTGAAGTGTTTCCACTAATGCAAAGAATCTATTCACTATTTTAATCCATTTCAATGCAGTTCAATGCTATGATTAGCGTTGTTGTAAATACTCTCTTTTTGATTGCTGTGTGGATATTTGTCAATAGATCTCTAAAAGTTCTGTTGTGAAGTAAGTGAGATATCAATTGGTAGCTGGCACCTTTGTGGCTTTTTAGTGCCGTCTACTAAAAATGATTATCTATTTCTAACTAACTGACCTCAAAGAAACTAAAATCGTTTATCAAACATATTCAAAAGAGATTCAGTTTTTATGATACTTGTTTTTGAATCTGTATGACTATTTCTTTACAAAATGTATGTATCATATTGTACATATGATAATTGATATGGTTGATAACAAACCATTTTGTTGTTTGTTATCAGTTGCTACTATTGATTGGTTGATGAATTACTCAGTTACTGAAACTCCGCAGCTCTCTTGAAGAGATAATTTCAAATGTTTGCTACCCTTTTGTTGAAAAATATCTATTCTCATCTAATCCTGAATGGTAAACCTCTTATTTTTGAGACCTGAATCTAGATGTTTCAGTCAAGGCTACCACCATCTGTACCTCTACTCCAACTAGCCCCAATAGAACATAGAACTGTTACAGCAGAGAAACAACCCCATCAACCCACAATGTTGTGCCAAACTGTAATCAAATGCAATCCCTCCTGCCTGCACAATATCCACATGCTTCCATTTTCTATGCCTTCATGTGCCTATTTAAGTGGCTCTTGAATACCTCCAACATATTTGTTTCCTCTGTCAACCCAGGCAGCACATACCCAGAATCCTCCTCTTTGCAAAACAATCTTGGCCTGCATTTCTCCTTTGATCTTACCCTCTCTCATCTTAACTTTATGCCCCCTGGAATTAGACATTTCAAACCAGGAAAGAGATACTGGTTCTCTACTTGGTGCTTCTCATAATATTAAAAAAAACACTATCTGATCTTCTGATCTCCTCTCAGTCTCTGCCACTTCTGAGAAAACAACCCAAGCTTGTCCTTAGACTATATGCCCTATAATCCAAGCAGTATTCTGCTAAACCTCTTCTGCACCTTCTGCAAAATCTCAATGTCCCTCTATAATGGACTGAATGCAGTACTCCAGGTACAGTTGAACTAGAGTTTTATAAAGCTGAAGGATAACTTCTTGACTCTTGAGCTCAAAAAATTATGGCATATGCCTTCTTTACCACCCTTTCAACCTGTGTAACCACTTTCAAAGAGCTATGAACTTGGACCCAAGTATCCTTCAGTGTATCAACACTGTTAAGGGTTAACAGTGTAAAGTCTCTTATATTTGATCTCATTGAAATTTATTAAAGAATTTAATACATTCAAATCAGATCACCTTTATTTTTTTCTAAATTCAAGAGTACAATCTTAATCTGATTAACTTCTTCTCTTTCAACAAAACCACCATGTCAGGAATCAAACTGGTGAACTTTTGCCGTTCTTCTTTAAAGTCACGGTAGTGTTGTGATTAGCATTTTGCTATTACAGCTCAGGGCATCCTGGAGTTCAGAGTTCAATTCTGGCACAGTTCTGTAACGAGTCTCTGTCTGTCCTCCCTGTAGAATGTGTGGGTTTCCTCTGGGTCCTTCAGCTTCCTCCCATAGTCCAAAGACATACTGCGTAAGTTAACTGCATATTATAAATTCTCCCATGATAGTGTTAGGGTTAATTGAGTGTGTCAGGAGTTGCTGGGGCAGCACGGCTTGAAGGGCTGGTTGGGCCTACTTCCAGCTGTATCAATAGATAAATAAATAGCAAGAGGATTTAAGTATGAGAATGGATATATCTTTTCCAATTATAAAGGGTCCTGGAAAGAACCGCTTTGATTATTGTACATAGCAATTATAGAATATGCAACTGCTTTGTCTTACATTTATTTATATAGATTACTATCTGCTTTACATTACCCATTTACAATCTCATCTCCCATTTTTAAATTCCTTTGATACTTCATTAAATATCCCTCTTCCATGGATTAGCAGTATCTTCATATCTAATTAATTTGTGTCCTTGAAATGATTTGCAAGCAAGCACCACAACAATTCTCAATGAGGCCTTCTATTAGACCTCAGTTAGGCGTCACTTTTGTACTGTCCAATCCAATTCCTTGTCATTATGTCCCAATGTCAGGAAAACACAATTGACTAACCTGAGCACATATCACATGTGGTTAGTCAAAGTGATTTCAAATGACCAATGTTTACGCTTCTGCTGTTACTTAAGAATATATATTATTGTGCCACGTATTGGTTGTTGGTGGGATGCAAGGACAAACAAAGCCAGTTTAAGGTTCACTTTATTTTAACAGCTACTACTTCAAGAAAGTAACTGATTAACTGTGAAGGACTTATCTGAGGATAAGTACTATGTAAATGGAACATTGTATTTCTTTTATCAGTCATAGAATCTTTTGAAGGTAGTTGAATAATAAAATAAAATTTAATCATTGCTTCCTTTTAAGTTGAAGTTTGCAAAATCTTTGAACATGTAAATTAAAAAGTAATGGCTTTTAAATACTTGCGTTAATTAGAACATAGTTGGAGAGATATTTTCTGAATGGTTTTGAAAGCAAAATGTTATTTACGAAGATTAATGGCTTTTATACACTTAACTTTGAAATCACTACCATAAATTTCACCAAGATATGTAATCAGAAGCTAGTCACTATTATTCAAATGTTACACTCAAATAAAATAACTTGCATATTATTATACATATCATTTAATGAGAGTGAATGTAAATGAAGATAATATCCTTACTTCTCAGGAAAAGAAAAAGATGTTAGGAGAACAGCAACTGCACTGAACAGTCTGTCTCATTCAACGAATTATGACAGGTTCACTTCCAGCCACTTCAACTTGCTCCATTATTGCCCCATCATCTACTTAAAGGTGCACTCAATGTCCATGTGCACAGGATTCCCAGGACCTTGCTGTAGGTCCTACTCTTAACAATAGTGCAAACAGTTATCAGGTACATGTTGACACCAAATCACACCCACCTTCACTTGGGAAAAGTGACTTCTTTCTTCAGGCCTTCCCTGATACATAATGTTAACTTTCCTTTCAAGTAAATACTAAAGTTCAAAGTAAATTTCGTATCAAGGCATGTGTAGTGAACATTACCATATGCCACTGTGAGATTGTTTTCTTGTAGGCATTCACAATAGAACAAAATGCAACAGATCAATGAAGAATACACACAAATAAAGACTCTCAAACAACCAATGCCCAAAAGCAGATAAACTATGCAAATAAAAAAATGAATATGTAAATAAATAATACGGAGAGCTTGAGTTGTAGTATCCTTGGAAGTGTGTCCATAGTTTCTGGAATCGGTTCAGTGTTGGGGTGAGTGAAGTTATCCATGCTGGTTCAGCTCTTTGTGTCAGGTTGCTGAAGCAGGGACCCAATTGCAGACCAAGTACTGTGTGCACTGCGATATTTACTGAGTAGCAAAGGGGGCAACTAAGTCAGCGCCAAAGTTCAGGCAGAGATCAAAACATCCAGAGAAATCCAAAAACCAGAATTGGGAATCAGGAAAATTCACGGACACAATCTGGCAACAAACAGATGAAAACACAGGTCTAAACTATACTGACCAATAAACAGAGAGGCAGATGATAGGTGGAGCACAATGAGACACAGGTGGCAGCAATACAGGTAATAATGAGAAACAGATGAGAGATGGAGTAGTCAGTAATACAGGGGCCAGAGGAGAGCAGGAGCAGATGGCAATACAAAACCACAGACTGACAGCTGGGGGAAGCACACAAAAAGACAGAGTTCAACTGGAGGTAATGACAGTTTGATGGTGGAAGGTTCCTGAACCTGGTGGTGGGGGATCTAAGGCTCTTGTACCTCCTTCCTAATGACAGCAATACATGCAGGCACTATAACAGGTCTTGGTATAAACAGCACTTCAACATTGTGGGAAAATAGCCATAGACACAACAATGTAAACATCACACGACAGCCAAGAATTATCAATACCAATGAATAAAGATGAACATAAATCAATATGTTGTTTTTGACCTCCCCATGTTTGTGATCAATTTTGTGCCCTTGGAATACAGGGATGAAAGAATTTGGATTATCCTCTTCTCAAATGGATCGAACATTCTACTGCTGCTTCCAGGTTGAAAATATAATTCATGCTTACTGGCAGAGATTTAAGATGCGGCAATGAAAATACCTCAAGTATAATCTGTGCAAAACTTAAGTGAGATGAGCATTAATAGAGGATATCCACTTAAGATCATGGTAATTTTTTTTAGGTGAGCTAGCACATGAAATTCTTAAAGAATTATTTTGATTAAATTTTGCTTTTATTTCTTGGTCTTGACAGACCGGTTCAATAACATTTTGCAGAAATAATATATTTATATATCTTCATTTCATATTTGCTTCATAAATCTGGAAGAAATATTATTTCCTCCATTTAAGGAGAAGTGACAACTTCAGATTGTACTGTAACCCCTGGAGGGAGGATTCATTTACACCATAGCAACAGTTTAGACACTTGTAATTTATTTTGTTTGAACTTGGGACATGTTAATGTGTTGTCTTCAGATTCGGTATCCTTAAGTATGAAAACCGTTCATGTTGCTGACTTGAATTTTCTCATTTCAGACATTCACAAAGACATCAATTTGAATAAAGCACAAATAATAGAGGTTACAGATTGCTTTCCAGCCGGTGCTTCCTATTCCATCGTCCCAGTGTTGCTAAGTGAATAAGATTATCAATCAGCAGAGAACACAGGGTAGGTTTATACTTAATCATGCACAGTTGGAACTGATCTGCGGTTTTTCCATACTGTTCCAAAGAGAACTGTATAACCAGTAGGGGAATAGCCTTTCATCCCAGGATTCTAGATTGCATGTCAACCCTGTTCTGAGAGGATGAGAGTTTCCCAGCTCAGGAAGATTTTTCAATATACATTAAAATACATTTAAATACTGGCTGGGATGTGCTCTGCAGCTGTTTGGAGACGGTAGAACCATTTTCATAATCAGACCTCATTTATGTTAATTTGCAGAGTTTCCAGCATAGCACACATTGCTATAAGAAGCTCGCTGTTCAGGAAATCTGCTTAAGGCAGCCAGTTTTCAAAGCTTTAAAGGGAGTGAAAATAAACAATGGCTTGTTGTAGTCAGGAAGTGAAATTCTAAGTGGCAACTATTAAGGCTCCAGAATCTATAACCAATGTAGTCAAAAGAAGTGGAAACTAAGCTTTCAGTTTTTACCAACTAAAGCTAAGGATCCCTTTAATATGTGCACAAAATAACAGTCGGTATGTGGAGAGTGGGAGAAGGGAATCTGGTAAATGGAATTCAAATTGTTTTGTGAGCTACAGCTGAAGAAGGGACATTAGCTCCTTCTCTTCAGGGAAAAGAAACAGATGGAATAGAAGTTGAAACGTGCTTGCTATTCTCAGTTTAGTATCAATCCAAAATTTTGAGGAATCTACCTGAATGTAATTGATACCCTCTTAAGATAAATTTATCTGTGACCTATCACTCAGAATTCACTCAAAAACAATTTTAATGATGTACTGGACAGGGCAGCACATTAACTTCAAACAATTTAACATGTTGAGTATTCAGAACACATCAACTGCAGGGTCATTTCAAACATGCAACTGGGTGGATTTTTTTAATTGGAAGCACAACAATAAAAAATGGCAGGATGGTGTCAAAAGGTCAAATGATTGCATAAATATTGGGTGTATGGAGATACTCTTCCCTCCTGACAGGAGGAGGGAACAAAGAAGTTGGACTGGAGGTAGGTGCATGAAGTCAGAAATGGAAGTGTGGTTTCAAATTCATAGTGATCAAAATGGTTGAAATACATGAGTAAGGCAAATGCAATGGCACAATTACTGCTGTATACAAATCTGCATGTTACCCTAATACTGATGGGTGAGATTGGATGATGAGAGCAATCATGGTGACGTACAGGAATGTATTCCAACTACAGGTATGCTCACTACATCAGATTTCTAAATGGGCAATGAATGCATGAACACTACCTTAGTATTTTCTCTCTCTTTTTGTACTACTTATTCAATTTCCTTTCTATCTATCTATCTATTCAGTGGCATGCAAAAGTCTGGGCACTCCTGGTCAAAATTGCTGTTACTGTGAATAGCTAAGCGAGTAAAAGATGACCTGAATTCTAAAAGGCATAAAGTTAAAGATGACACATTTCTTTAATATTTTAAGCACGATTATTTTTTTTATTTCCATCTTTTATAGTTTCAAAATAACAAAAAAGGAAAAGTGCCTGAAGCAAAAGTTTGGGCACCTGGCATGGTCAGTAGTTAGTAACATCCCCTTGGCAAGTATCACAGCTTGTAAATGCTTTCTGCAGCCAGCTAAGGGTCTTTCAATTCTTGTTTGGGGGATTTTCACATATTCTTCCTTGCAAAAGGCTTCTAGTCTGTGAAATTCTTGGGCCGTCTTGTATGCACTGCTCTTTTGAGGTCTATCCACAGATTTTCGATGATGTTTAGGTAGGAACTCTGTGAGGGCCATGGCAAAACCTTCAGCTTGCACCTCTTGAGGTAGTCCACTGTGGATTTTGAGGTGTGTTTAGGATCATTATCCTGTTGTAGAAGCCATCCGCTTTTCATCTTCAGCTTCTTTACAGACGGTGTGATGTTTGCTCGCAGAACTTGCTGGTATTTAATTAAATTAATTCTTCCCTCTACCAGTGAAATGTTCCCCATGCCACTGGCTGCAACACAAGCCCAAAGCATGATCAGTCCACTCCCGTGCTTAACAGTTGAAGAGGTGTTCTTTTCATGAAATTCTGCACCCTTTTTCTCCAAACATACCTTTGCTCATTGCAGCCAATAAGTTCTATTTTAACTTCATCAGTCCACAGGACTTGCTTCCAAAATGCATCAAGCTTATTTAGATGTTCCTTTGCAAACTTCTGATGGTGAATTTTGTCGTGAAGATGCAGGAAAGATTTTCTTCTGATGACTTTTCCATGAAGGTCATATCTGTGCAGGTGTCACAGTAGAACAGTGCACCACCACTCCAGAGTCTGCTAAATCTTCTTGAAGGTTTTTTGCAGTCAAACGGGGGTTTTGATTTGCATTTTTAGCATTCCTACAAGTAGTTCTCTCGGAAAGTTTTCTTGGTCTTCCAGGTCTCAAATTGACCTCCACCATTCCTGTTAACTGCCATTTCTTAATTACATTACAAACTGAGGAAACGGCTACCTGAAAATGCTTTGCTATCTTCTTAAAGCCTTCTCCTGCTTTGTAGACATAATTTATTTTAATTTTCTGAGGGCTAGGCAGCTGCCTAGAGGAGCCCATGGCTGCTGATTGTTGGGACAAGGTTTGAGGAGTCAGGGTACTTATAAAGCTTTGAAATTTGCATCACCTGGCCTTTCATAATGATGACTGTGAACAAGCCATAGCCCTAATTGAGATCTGAGACCTTGGTAAAAGTTATCTGATAGCTCAAACCTCTTGGGGTGCCCAAATTTTTGTATGGTGCTCCTTTCCTTTTTTTCACTCTAAAATTGTACAAAACAAAAATAATACACTAATCTTTGCCTGATATATGATCTTCATGGAGTCTGAAATCAATAACCCTCAGGTTCCTTATTAACTGGGTGCTATAGTGTTGCCACCTCTGATATGTTTGTTCTGCTTATCCCTGATCAAGACTTGACCAAAGTTATTGATAGAGGAGTTCAGAATGTTGGCTGAACATTGTTATATCAGGCTGTTGTGGGACAGATCATTCAATTAGATATGTTCCTTTTTTATTTTTAGTAGGAGTTTTCATGGTTAACTAGGTTGCAGTCGACAGAAGAGCTAGGAAGACACTGCATAAAGATTTGCATATGCATATAAATAAAGATTTGTTAAATGTATATGTTTGACATTAAAATGTTAGTCTCATTTTACTTGCAAGTTTTCAGATTTTTCCAAGACTTTTTTGTCTTGTCTGATTCTGGTCACTGACTAGCAAGTGCAATTATCGTTTAGGATGTAACCGACACCAGAAAATAGAAGGGCAGATGGAAGGATCATGAGTTGTGGGTTTGGAGGTGAAGATCATCAAAAAAGTACTTTACATGTGATTCAGATTGGTGGTGCAATGGTCACTTTCACTGTAAGACAAGTAGCCCAGCCAGTAAAATGTGTCACTGCTGCTATATTGACCATATCACATACTGCCTCCTTCTCCTCAGAAAGAGGTGAAGGGGCTGTGCACTTTACACACTCTTCCTGCAGGTCTAAGCCTCCCTGCTACGGAATATAATGCAAAGTCAATACCCCACAACTATTGTGCAGATCTTGGCAAATGTGTGCAACAGCCATTTCTAAATCTGTCCACACATCTGAAGTGTGTCTTTATTCTGACACTGACTTTAATCAGTGGTTTCCATATATCCTGAATTCTCTTGTTACTTGACCTCATTGCTTGGTATTCTCATCAGCCATGCTTTAACACTTCTCTCCAAATATTCAGCCTGATTTGTGCTCCAATGAGATTGGGTAGGGTGGACTGCAGTGCAAAGAAATCATCATAGCTTATGCCCAGGAATTTTTCACACACCTGCATAAAGATCTTTCTCTGGTTATACATGCAGCTGCACAGTGATGGAATGGGATGCCTTGCAGTTATTGGATGATTCAAGATAATTGCACATGATGTTCTGTGCAAACATAAAGCCAGAAGCACAGGAACTAATTTTTTTACTGTCCTTTTCATTGGAAGAGTAGCTTTGATTAGTTCCCTGGCAACTAATCAATCATCCAGTGTGTTGCAGACTGTGAAATTCTACAAATATCTCCGACAAAGACCTCGATAAATCCTCGATAAATAAAGCAACTAGCAGAGGTGACTTGAAGTCCATCAGTCAAGTTTGGTCACATGAACCCATCTGGGAAAAGGTTTTGTTCCAACAGACTGAAATGTTTGCCATTATCTGATGTTTGACCCAGAAACTCCTGAGGAATTTTTGCTTTGACTTATTTAGGAAGAGTTACTTCTGGCTTCGGCTCAATTCACTGCTAGCTACGCTACTTTGTGTTCATCCCCTCTGCTGTGTGGATCTGGAAGTTTGTGATGTACAAACTGTTGCTTCAGCTGTTGCACTTGCTGGTGCTGCTGTTAGAGCTTGTCATCTCATTTCTCATCTGAGGTCCAAACTAATGCAGCAAATGCAGTTCCCATGCTGATCTGTTAAATCAATGTTACCTTGTGCAGATCAAACATACAAATCCCCAGCACTGTCAGAATAACTCCAATGTTGTCAGAAGAGCCTCCAAAGTATTCAAAGTAATGTCTCAGCACAAACACTGTGAATAAAACCTTTCACTGAAGCAGCTGAGAAACCAGCTGTGAAGCTTCATTATTCACCGAAATTATTCCCTCCGTTATCTTTAGCCCTCAGTTGCTTCCATGTTTTTATGTTGCTTTGCCGGTGATCTTGAAAATTCTGGAAACCAGATCAACACTCAGATAAAATCTTAAACTGTTAATATTGTTGTAATTGACTGACTGGGCGTATTGGAATTGACATGGTGCCTCTCGCAACAGGATTATTCATACATTGCATGATATAATGCAGTTAAATATGGGAGATGGCAAAATGGAGCTGGCTTCCTGATGCGCTGTCAATTTCTTTGGTTCTATTTCCCCTCCCACGCGCAATTGCATATTCAGTCCAATGATCCTGAAATGAAAGTCTATGCAATTTCAGACTGATCATATGTTAGTGACATGATGGAGGCACAGTACAGTTGTAGCTCCTCTGCCTGTTAGACATTTATATTTAATGTGATTACTCTTTGCAAATTCAGTTACAATCTTTAGAATGTGCATTGCTTTTATAACCTTACAGCTACTGAAATCATTTTATGCATTCATCATACTGAATGTAATCAATGTGCAAATGGAATAGTCTATGAATAAATGTTATGAACCATTTTAAACAGAAAATAGGGAATACGAGAAAGACAACTGAAGTAAGAGTTTTCTGACAGCCTCACAAAATACCTTACCTTACAAAATGTCACAAGGCAGCAAATTTAAAAGGATGGAAACAATATTTCTGGGTAACATGGAATACAAATATTGAAGAGATAATTACATTTGCAACAAAATGGAAATGTTCAGAATAAGAATGTTGTCATAGCAAAAGCGCACATCATATATTCAAGGGTGTTATGTTTTATAACTCCAAAACATAAAACCAATCCAAAGAAAAACTTGGTTTTGTTTTTTATTTTAGTGAGCCACACAAATATGATGTGGTAGTGTGATGACGTATGCCATTCATGTACTTTTACATATAACCCTTAATGAATTATGTAAACAAAGAATGCTTAATTGAATAATATATTTACAATATTACTCAAAAATTTCTGAAATATTAAATACACAATACTACTCCCTGCTTAGCAGTATACTCCAACTCAAAATAGAATGCATCTTAAATATACATGTATAGTATACAATATAATACAACTACAACATAGACATCAGAGCACAGTAAATTTTAAATTTTCCCATTCAGGCCTAAATATTTAAGTGCTGGAGAGAATTTCTTACCCTTGTGGAATAACAACTTTTCTGACAAGGGGTGGGGCCCATTGGCTGGATAAGAGAGCCTTGTCTCTGGTTCTGGTGTCCTCTTCATGCTGGTTGTAGGAATCGACTCTGGGTCTGCAGGAGGAGGCTCTGACAGCTCTAGACACTACTCTAACAATTGACTCCGCTCTCCTTTCCTCCAGTATAAGTTCTTAGTTGAATATCTGTAAGCTTCTCTTCAGTATCTTTGAAGCAATGTTTGAACTCATTTTGTGGAATAACTGAACCAGTGTACAATTCCATATTAATTAATTTGCTGTTCACTTCTGGTGTAAGCCATATTGCTGTCAACTGTTAGCACATTTCAAATCTCAAGGCTACCCAGTCCTGTGTCACTCTTATCATTACCAGACTCTTCATCAGCAACATGCAGATTAATGCTCTTTTTGAAACTGCAACTTGACTTTTCACCTTTTTCTCTTCCCTGTGCAGTCCATTTAATTTTGTGTATCTGACACACTCTTTGTATTACCTATAAGTTTTGCCTTTAAGCCTGCATTGGTCTGGTGTATTCGAGCCCCTGTCGCAAAAGTAGCACAATGTGTTTTAACACAAAAAAGATAAGGAGAGCAGAGTCAATTTTTAGAGAAAAGAAGGTGTTTTAGGTGGTGCAATTTTGTTCATGCTCAATGTCATTCCTGACTGCGACTCAATTGTGTCTCTGTTTACTGTTTCCATTGATACAGCAATTTTAACTGCTCTCCTAAATGTAAGTTGTACTTCAGTTAGGAGCTATTTTGAATTTTTTTTTGTAATATTCCACAAACTAAATGATTTCTCAGTGCATCATTACTGAACTGACAAAGCTCAGACAATCTCTTCAATTCAGCCATGTATGTTGAAATGGACTCCTCTACCTTTTGATTTCACTTATGAAACCTGAAGTGTTCTGCAATCAGCAATAGTTTTGGTTCTAAATGTTCCTACGTTACATTCATGATATCAGTGATGCTCCTTTCAGCTGGCTTGGCTGTAGCAGTCAAACTTTTAAGCAAACTGTATACCCTTCCACAATTTTTGCTCAGCAAAACTGGTACTCATTTCTCATTGGCTGCTTCACTTGCTTTAAAATACTGCTCAATTCATTCAGTATATAACAACCAGTTTTCTTCTGTACAATGGAACATGTCTATCTTTCCGGTGTAGTCGGCCATTTCTGATTTTTAATGTATGATTATTATCATCAAGTACTCACTGTTTATAAACCTGTGAATTTTGTCCATTTTCTGCCTTTTTAACCTAGCCATCTTTCTTTCTCCTTGTGAAGAAAAAAAAAGTTTTGCACTTTTCTTAAACTCAAATATCTCACTGCACTCTTTTAAAACTCAAACATCTCGCTGTGCTTCAACAGATAGTTATCTCGGGTTTGTTTAAAATGTCCTTGTCACCTCTGATGTTTTGTAACTCCAATGCATAAAACTAATTGAAAGAAAAACATGGGGCCGAATGCTTAGTTGTTTTTTTTTTACCTTGGTGAGGTGAACAAATATGACTGAAATATTAAATACACAAAAAAGAGAACCTTAAATACTGAATAATGTTGTGCAGCACCAATTGATTGTATTATGGATGCTACTTTGACTTCAATATGGACTGTAATAAGTGTGTGCACATATGTAATGTGAGTTGAACTGCTTGCTATTGTGGAAAGGATTGTAATACACATAGCATGGACTCCTGCTAGAATATGAAGAACAGGTAGATTGTGATGGTGATCAACTTCTGAGATTGATTGCTCAGTCTATTCCATTAATTCTACTATAAATGCACAGGGTTTAGCATTTAGAATACACAGAAGGAGGGCACAGCTTGGGCAATTTAAAGAAACTATAACAATATCATTTTATCAGAATTGCAAACTAGAAACTATCCTCCAATGAACAATCTAAAAGAACTGTAAAAATCCAGCTGAGCTAAATACCATTCTAATTTCAATGGATCACACCGTGCACCATATTCCATGTGCACATGCCTCTCTGAATATTCCTGTGCCCTGCTATCTAAATAAACTGTAGCTCGGCCGGTGGAAATCAGACAATAGTAATTTGTGGAGATTGTCGATGGTGTTACAGGGTGACTTGAACCAGTTGTGGGCCCAGAACAAACACTTTCCTCCTGAAGAAGGACAGCTCATTCATGTTTTACGCACATCCTGTCCACAGCCCCGACAGTGATACGGAATCTTGGTATTGTCCATCTATTGGATCGCAAGTTGCAGGATTGCAATCTGAAATGGCAGGAGAGAGTAATATTTAGAGTCATGAGAATTGTAGTCTGGACTTGCACAATATGAATGTGTGAAACTGTGCCATAGGCATATTGAGTGCCTTCCACAAATATTGTAATGAGAGCTGATACAACAGTCAGAAACGATATGCAGGTATGGTAATAATGTTGCCCATCCAGCTGATGGAATGATTGTCCTAGGGGCTCCTCATCAATCCCTGTGTGGCTTACCTGTGCTTCTTGTTATTAAATATATTCACATAACACCTAACAGGCCTGATTTTATTCTCACAAATCAATGAATATGTTGTAAAAACAAGATCACTCCCTACTTATGCTTAGTTTTCTCCTTTCACTTGTTCTTTCTTTCCTCTCTTTTCTATAAGTGTATACCTCAGTTAAATATTATGTGGAGATTTGTGGCACATATGAGTATATGATATATGTACAATATCTGAAATACATCTTATGGAAATGTTTGTTTGATGATGAACTTCAGTAAAAAACAAATTACAAAAAAAAAATCCATTCTGAAAGATTTGCCATTTACCAGAGATTTCATTGGGTGCACCCTACAGACTTCTCCTGTGTTCCCTTTGAAGATTTCACATATGTTTTAAGCAGCAAAACATGTACAGTATGTAATTGTCCTCCAGAGGGCTGGAACTTGCACCAATCACTCTGGCTGGAGGCTAATCAAATGGATTGATGCACTACGTGTACTGTTTTTCCGGCTGTGTACCTATCATATTATGAATGGAAGCTATGAAATGCAGGTGTGAGGCTTGCAGTGCCAGTATTTAGACAGTATCCATGAGAATATAATGAAGCATATGATTGGTAGGTGTAGAAAAAAATTAGGAAGTTAAGATTAATTTTGCATTAAATGTTGATGTCAAGCCTGACTAGCTAGAAATTAGAGGGTGACGGGACAAGAGGCAGACACTGCCTTGCTTGTGCGAGTTAACAATAACCAGATATATTGTTAACCTTTTGGTGAGATTTTCTAGCAAGTAGCAATTAGAGGAACTAACTGTAGACGTGAATCCCTAATTTTGTGCATTGCGTGGGAATGTCAGTAAGCTTGCTGAAACCAAACCAGTGCTTTGGAAATCACTGACCAAGTATGTTTAACTGTTGGTGATTGCGCCAAATTTTCTGTATACATCTAAGATGTAATCTGACATTGTCAGAGTCATATGACAATGGCTGCTCATGATCATGTAATAAAAGGATTAACCATATACCAAGGTCTGTATCATTATTTCTCTTCCCTAACAATAAAGTCTCTCACAATGATCGGTGACAAAATTCTTTTACAGTAAATCAAAGTAAATTCTTCTTGTTAAGGACTGTTGGTAGGTGGCTGTGAGAGTTGAACAGCAATGTTAAGCCAGTTATGCAGTAGATGGATGGTGGCAAAGAAGCATTCACTGACTTTGAATCCTGAACATCCACATTCTTTGAATGCATTATGGCATTGCATCCAAGTTCTCCAGGCCTGGTTGCTGGCATGCCTGCTCCAGCTACTTCCTTCCATGCATGAAGGAGCCCCACTATGGATGCAGATCCATCACTTCTTCCAGCAAAGCCTTTAAAGCACAACATCCAGTTCACAAATCCCTCCCTCTGCAGTCCCATGCTAAGAAGCTCCTGACAAGAGGCAAGTCTCCTCAATGACTTGGAAACCACTGCATCTAAAACTAACCTTTGTTTTAAGAGATGCAGTCAACTTTGAAGCACTGAAGCTAGTTTTCAATTGGCATTAGCCAGTCATGATATTGGACTACTTATGATGCAATTAGACAAGCCAAAATGCAGTTAAAGGTGATTGGATACTGATATCATAAAATGGTAGTCATTTTGCCCGTGGACTTCTTTGCACTCAACATAATTAACTTCCAAAATGTTTCAATTCCCACAGCAGGATCTAATAAGAAGCAAATGAAAGCCACTGCAAAAATAAACAATATACATGTTAGTCTCAGTTTGGCTAGCAGCTTAATATACGGGGTGACAGCCCCCGGCCTGGTCAAACGTAAGAAATTTTGTTTGGGTGGATGCTGCATGATGTGTCCCCTGTTACAAATCAGTACCCCGAAATAACAAACAATACACAATATACGATTGTATGATTAAGCTTTATAACACTTACTTTGGGCTTTTTTTGTTTCTTTGCTAACTGTAAGTCAATTTTATTAAAAAATCTGTTGCGCAATGTTGGGGCTCACAAATATGGCCATTCATCCACCATCGACCTCCTCCAATTGTCACTGCCCTTCAGATCCTCGCTCCAAGTCCACCCCAACTGGTAGTCTACCAACTCTCTCCATTCGCGTCTTCTCTCCTCTTCCCTCCCTGGCCAAAAGACCGTGAAAATCTCTCTTCCAGCTCACAAAAAAGAACAACAGCATTCCTAACCCTGTTATCTCTAGTCATAGCCCAAACATTGCTGCTACAGAGAAACCATTACATTATCAGTGAAACCTTACAGCATGTTACGTCCACTCAGTAGATGGCCACTGTATTAGGCATCTCCTGTACCTAATAAAGTGGCAATTGAGTGTTTGCTCATGGTCTTCTGCTGCTGTGGCCCATCTATACAAGTTTCAATATGTCGTGCATCAGAGATTCACGTCTACACTCCACTGTTGTAATGCGTGGTTTTTTAAGTTACTTCTGCCTTCCTGTCAGCTTGAACTAGACTGGCCATCCCCCTCTGTCCTCTCTCATTAACAAGGCATTTTTGCCCTCAGAACCGCCACTCACTGGATGGATTTTCTGTTTTTCACATCAATCTCTGTAAACTCTAGAGGCTGTTGTGTGTGAAAATCCCAGGAGAACAGCAGTTACTGAGATAGTAAATCTCCCCGTCTGGTACCAACAATCATTTCACAGTCAGAGTGAGTTAGATCACATTCCTTCCTCTTTCTCATGTTTGGTCAGAATAACAACAAACCTCCTGACCATACCTGCATGCTTTAATTCATTGAGCGGCTGGCACAGGATTGGCGGATTAGATATTTGCATAAACGAGTAGGCATACCTAATAAAGTGGCCACTGAGTGCAAAACATAGAAAGAATTCACTCCAACTTTGTGCTATTGATTCTGTTGAAGCTGAAAGAAAATAAAATGATAATAAGGATTGAGCCGAGAATTTAGATGATTTAATGTCTGTTTTAATGTGCAACTTATACATAAAACTCATTTAGTGCACCTTATAACATGTCAATTTCTGATGGAAGTTCTGCCTTTGGAATGGGCAAATTCAGAAATATAATGATGTCATGAAAGCATATAATTCTTATTTTGGACTTAATGACAGAAATTGAAGCAATAATATGGACATTAATAAAGCAAAGGGCTGGCTTCTCAGCAAGTTGACATTAATACTTAATGTTTTTCTGCTAAGGTATTGATATCTGGCCACAAATTTTGCCGCAGTCATTTTCACATATGTTGTCCAAAACAAATACAAGCTCCTCAATGTTGTGCACTTGATGGAAAATGTGCAATTAATAACCACTTCATGATCCATTACTTCACAAGGGGCATGAAGACCATCAACTGTATGAGGCATACTCCATGCATATTTCAGGATCCACAACTCTCTTTAATCTCCACCTATTTATAAGCTTTCTGTTTTTGCTTACCTGCATGGCAAAGTTTATGCTATCACTGTGGCTGCCATAGTGTATGTTATGCTTCGGAGAGTGAACTGGTCAGAGGTGGAATAATGTGATAGCTTTAAGTTCTGCAGACACCTGTCTTCAGCAAATGCACTGTAGCTCTTTAACTTCCCCAACAATTTTTCTCCAGGGTTAGTCACTGCTTTCCTATTTTTTGTCAAATTTTTCAACAGCATTACACACAAAATCCATTCAACACACCCCAAAATGGTAACTCCAATTTCAATGTATTGGCACTGAAAATATAACTCCACCTCACCACCTTTTTTGTAGTACTTGCACCTGAGGTGAATCATTCAGGACAGTGATAAACAGTAACAAGTGAAAATATAATTACTATCTGTATAAGTTGGGAATAGTCATACCTCAGTATTCAGAATCAGGTTTATTATCAGTGGCATGTGATCTGAAATTTGTTAATTTAGCAGCAGCAGTTCAATGCAATATATAATCTAACAGGCAGAAAAAATAATAATATAAAATAAAATAAAACATAATAATAAATAAACTAGTAAATCAATTACATATATTGAATAGATTTTTAAAAACGTGCAAAAAGCAGAAATACTGTATATTAAAAAAAGTGAGGTAGTATCCAAAGCTTCAATGTCCATTTAGGAATCAGATGGCAGAGGGGAAGAAGCTGTTCCTGAATCGCTGAGTGTGTGCCTTTGGACTTCTGCACCTCCTACCTGATGGTAACAGTGAGAAAAGGGTATGCCCTGGCTGCTGGAGGTCCTTTACAATGGATGCTGCTTTTATAAGACACCGCTGCCTAAAGATGTCCTGGGTACTTTGTAGGCTAGTGCCCAAGATGGAGCTGACCAGATTTACAACCTTCTGCAGCTTCTTTTGGTCTTGTGCAGTAGCCTACAGTTGGCTGGGAGTCTCCTGGACTTCCCACATCTGACACCCAGTACAAAACACCGGCCTAATAGATATGCTTCCTGTTTCTTTTCTTCACTGGTAACCTACCTCGCCTCAACCCGTTATCGCTAAAAGCCCTCTACTGTCTCCCTCTACTCTGACACCCGCTCCTTGACACCTGCTCAGTAAAGCTGTCTCCTTTTAAACTTCACGCCAGTCTAACTCACTGATGTCAACACGTTTGAGCAATCGTCCCTCAATCCATATTTATATACTAACTGGCATAAATACAGCTTATACTACTGTATCATTTGATATATGTAATTTGATCTGAATTGAATTATAATGTTTTAATCCATCCTTATTAATGATATGACAATGAAAGCAATAGTTTTCTGTTTCAATATAGTTTATTCTAAAATAAGTTAAACAACAACTGAATTTTTCACTATTACTAATCGCTATAGATTGTGCTTTATGTAATGGTTGTAGAAGTCATTAATATTAAGCAAAAGGAAATTCTGCAGACAAAAAGTCATTTAAAATCTAATTTTACACAATACACTTAAGGGGTGACTTAATTAAATTATGCCTTTCATGATGTTGAGCACTGCTCCAGATTGGTAGTGAACTCAAATATTTCTCAGTAATTGTGTTTTTCACATAATTGTAAGAAGAGTTTTTCAAAGACCAGTACAGTTTAAGTAGAACAAACGGCACTAGTAATTTATATCTAACTGTATCAAATCAGAATTAGAATTAGAATCAAGTTTAATATCATCAGCATATGTCATGAAATTTGTTGTTTCATGGCAGCTGTACTTTGCAACACACACACACACACACACACACACACACACACACACACACACACACACACACACACACACACACACACACACACACACACACACACACACACACACACACATTAGCCGTGCTAAAAGAGAGGGGGAAAAAAAACTAAGGTGGTGTTCGTGGGTTTATTGTCCATCCAGAAATCTGATAGTGGAGGGGAAGAAGCTGTTCCTCAAACGTTAAGTGTGTGTACCTCTTTCTTGATGGTAAGTCCAGGGTAATGGTCCTTGATGATGGATGTCCTCGATGCAGGGGAGTCATAATGGATCTGGCTGAGTTTACAACTTTCTGCAGCTTTTTCTGATGCTGTCCAGAGGCTCCTCCATACCAAGTGGTGATGCAACCAGTTAGAATGTTCTGCACGGTACATCTATAGAAATTTGTGAGTATCTTTGGTGACATACCAGTCCTCTTGAAGCTCCTAATGAAATATAGCCACTGTCATGCCTTCTTTGTAATTACATCAATATGTTGAGCCAAGAATAGATCCAATGAGATATTGATACAGAGATATTGAAAGTGCCTAACCTTTCCATTTCTGATCTCTTGGTAAGGACATATCCTGCCTGTCTTCCACAATCAATTCTTTGGTCTTACTGATGTTGAGTGCAAAGTTTTTGCTGCGACACCACTCAACCAGCTGATCTATCTTGCTTCTGTATGCCTCCTTATCACCACTGAAATTCTGCTAACAATTGTTGTGTTGTCCTCAGATTTTTTGATGACATTTGACCTGTGCTTAGCCACACAATCATGTATGTAAAGAGAGTAGAGCAGTGGGATAAGCACACATCTTTGAGGTGTGCCTGTGTTGATTGCCTGTGAGGAGGAGATGTTATTTCCAATGTGTCAAGGACCCAGGTTTTGGAGCGTGTTAATTAAAATTGGGGGTATGATCCTTACTCATTCATCCACACAGGTCTTGATAAAGTCAGTGACAACATTCAGATTTGAAGATGAATCACTGAATATAGTCCAGTCCACTGACTCAAGCAGTCCTAGGAATGTTTCTCTGCCTCCTTTCACCATACGTCTTGGCTCTCACCATCGGTGCTGCAGTCTTTGCCTTTATGCTGAGAGTAGAAGTATAGCCAGGTGATCAGACTTGGCATGGGATGGCATGAAAGTGTTTTTGATGAAGGCATAACAATGGTCAAATGTGATGGTTTCTCTGGTTCTACAGGTGATATCTTGATGATAGTTGTTCAGAGACTTCTTCAAGCCTGCCTGATTGAAATCCCCTGCAATGATAGGGAAGGCATCAAGGTACGCAGTCTCACGCCTGCTGATTATAGTGCTCAGTTCCTCCAGTGCCTGCTCAACATTGGCATAAGGTGAAATGTACACCGCTACCAGGATGATGGCGCAATACTCGCTCAGCAGACAAATGGACAACATCTGATTGCGAGATGTTCCAGTTTGGGTGAACAGGACTGAGACAGAACCACCATGTTTGTACACAATGATGAGATAATCATAAAGCTACACCACATCTTTTGCCTTTAAAAGACTGTGCTGTCCTTTCTTTGCAGAGACAGCTGTGGCATCCCCGCTTCCTTTTCCGAAAGAGGAACTGCACTCATTACCTAAGTCTGCCGTCTGAGGTTCATTGATTTTGAGTATCATACATTCTTTGAATAGACATCATCACCATTGATTATGTTCTATTCAAATCATTTGTATTTGTGCATCGTTTATTAAAATGTAAATTTTAAGATTGCTACTCCATTATCCTGAATACCAATCTTATGGAGCATTTTAACTCAATACCTTACTTTGGCTTTTTACATGGCATTACTATGAATTGGTTGATGTATCTTTCGTTACAGGCAAAATTTTGATTCTGCTGTCAGTGTTGTATACCATGAGAGAATTTTTTTTTAAATTAAGCAATATGATGTACATGATATAATTTATATCACATAAAATTTATCTATCATTTATTACAGATTACTTTTTGTGGTGTTTGTATCTCTGTAATTTTTTTCTGATTCTTTGTATCTCATTTTTATGTGTGATCCTTGCACTCATTTTCCAATCTTTGCTTTAGTCTGCTGTAGGGAAGTGAGTTTTGAAAAAAAAATATGGTATTTCCATTTGGGCTGGAAAATGGCAGGAAAAGAGAAAGGAGTAGATTGATAATTCACTTTCTTACCATGTGATTTCCTGGTCCAATCACAGTGCTGATTAACTTTTCACTGCTCTCTATTTATAGTATAAATAATGTTTTATACATAACAAGGCCACAGTTGTGTCCATTGCTACATGTGCAAACTCACCAAGGCTCCATGTGATTGTAGTAAAATGTTTTTGCCCTGAAATCTTTTGCAATGAGGAATAACATATTAACCGTCTTCCTATCTGCCTGCTGCATCTTTTCAGTGACTTATATTCAAGGACACATAGTTTCCCTTAAAGTGTCATCTCTTTCCAACTGCTACATTAAAAATACTTAGCATTGTGTTTTTTTCTACCAAAGGGCACAATTTCATTTTTTGCCCACTCATTTTGATTGCTACATTCTCTTTAACTCTTTCTGGCTTTTCATTCTAACTCACATTCACATTTAGTTCCTCGTTACTGATTAAAACAACGAATACTTGTGAAATCACAGATGTGAATTAGCCACCGGACCATGTCAGCAGCCCTCCCTCTATTTCTTGCTTCCTTTGTTTACACAGACATTGATTTTTATCTGTTTGGAGGCTTGACCTTTGTGGAATTGTGGAAACGTTAGAAAATCAGTAGTAGGCTGAGGGTGCAGAGTGTGTGGACTAACACAGTCTGTGCGTGAGTTTGTTTAAATAAAGGAGCAGTAATTCTGAAATTATAGAGCTCATCTTAACATATATAGGAAAGTAATTACATTTCGTTGTATACATGTCCATAGGTTTGGAATTCATTCATGGCCAATATTACACAAGTGTCTCCTGCCAGGTTCTTCTGATGCTGGCTTGCCAGTTGCCTTGAACCACTGATCTCCAATTCATTCCCCACCAGTGATGTTGGCACAGTGGACATTCCACCCTTTCTCTATCCCTGCAATGGAAATGCAAAAGCACATCAGATAATTTCTCTCTTGCCTCATCCCTGTTCAAATCCCCTTCCGCCTCCCCTCCCCCCCTCCGGCAGTAGACTCTCTCCCTCTTTTCTCCATGTATGCCGTGGGAAGGAGCACAGTTGCCGAGTTGCCATGAGCACTGCCCATTTGAAGGGTGGTGCTCTCCTCTTACAGCTCTTTTTACATCGCAAAGAGGCACCGGAGTCGCTGTGCTCCACTGGGGACGATGTGGTGAGGCATCCAAGCTGTAATTGGTGTTGCTTCTCAGTGTTAGCTCGGCAGGGGAAAGCTGTGTTGTGTTCGCGGAGTTGTTGTGTTCCACTGGGGACACTGTGGTGTGGCGTCCAAGCTGTAGTTGGTTCTGCTCCTCAGTGTTAACTTCAGAGCTGTATTGTGTTCGACTGCAGATAGCTGCAACATTCATTGACTCAGGGTCTTGGAGCATATATCTTTTGTGTGACTGTATTTTACTGTTATCTTATTTGTGCTTGCTCTTTTACATGCGCTGTGTGTGACTGTAGGTACTTTGTTTTGCAGCTTGGTCCTGGAATAACATTGTTGCATTTGGGTGTATTCATGGATATTCATGTATGGTTGAATTGACAATTAAACTTGAACCTCAACTCGAATTAATGCTATTTCCAAAGCTTTTTTGACTACAATCACAATCTTATTTGCAGCAAAATTGAATGAGGGTCATTACTAAATGCACCAAAAAGCTTGAAATTCAATCTCTCACTTATATAATTCTATATGCAGCTTTGAGTGTGTTACCTGGTAGATTCCTTTGTACAAAGCACTGGTTTAATGGTGGAAATTATCTTTCTTCCACAAATAAGTACAGGGTGTATGTGTGCATTAACTTGAGAATGTATCACAAATAGGCCGAGGAAAGAAGGTAATTAGCACTAGGCTAATTATCTGCTGAAGAGTTCAGCCTCATGATCATTCTGAATAGATCTGGCCCTGTAAGAGGCTATGGCTTTGCTTATAAATACTGTACACAGTGCCTAATGAGCTTTCAGAAATGGGTCCTATTTGTAAAATTTTTGCAATACCCAATCTCTGGTCACCACGCAGGATACAGACAGAGCAGGACTTGTTCTACTTTAACTGGATATCTATCACACATTCATTTTGCCAAAAATATCTTTTCTATTGTTCTCGCAAATGGGTTTCTTCCTGGGGGTGTGTCATCAGCTGCTTTTCATAGAATGGTTTAATGAGCCAGAAAAGTAAGAAATAGGCTGAATACTAAGTAGCATTGTGTTCTATGGAACAAAGAGAAGGACAAAACATTAAAGGTTGTGCTTGATTAAGGCTAACAAAGGTTACAGAGAAATGCAAGGTAATCAAGCTTATGACTGTCTATGAATGAGGTATAATTGGCAAAACAAATTATTAGCGATGAATCAAGGCAGCACGAACTGAGCCAAAAACAATTGTTCTGAAACCTGCCAAAAGAAAATGAACACATGTTCATACATTTTACAATGCACTTTACATTTACTGTATTAATGACATACACAAAGCAGTTCATCAATCAATTGTCTGTGATCTGCTAGAGACCATAACAATTTACTTAACTTGGGGAAAACACCCAATTATGAATATCATCTTCTATCTTGCAGCAAGATGATTGGCATGAGCATTAGAGAAAATATAAATAATGCAAGTTCAGATGTTGTGTATCTTTGCTTGCATGCATACCATTAAGGAAGCAAGATAAATGCAGGTAATTCAAATTCCTTTTAGAATGTTGGCATTGGGGAGTTCATGCAGTCAATTACAGGTCTTGTGCAGTTAATTCTAAACTGACTATAAGTCTGTCAACAACACACACAAAATGCTGGTAGAACACAGCAGGCTAGGCAGCATCTATAGGGAGAAGCGTTTACTATCTTTCCTTTCGGTTAGTCCTGACGAAGGGTCTCGGCCCGAAACGTCGACATCGCTTCTCCCTATAGATGCTGCCTAGCCTGCTGTGTTCTACCAGCATTTTGTGTGTGTCGTTGTTTGAATTTCCAGCATCTGCAGATTTCCTCGTGTAAGTCTGTCAGATCACATTAAATTAAACGACTCAGATTGCTGTACTTCTCAGGTGTCACAAGGCAGCTCTTGAAACTGAGCTTGTCTTCTAAAAGCTGAGTCCTGGAAAGGAACCTCAGCATACTGTGTCATAAATCAATATGATTTACGTAGTCTTTGTTCCTTTTAGGTGGCCTCTAGCAGACCCTCACACTGTTGTTCTGATCAATGGCAATCATAGGTTGGATAATTTTAGATTCCCCATTTTTACAGGATCCATTGCAAGAGGTAATTTTTAATGGGTGAAATTGCTCACACCAACCCCTCACAACCCTAGGTTTCTATCTGCTCTCTCTCCATACCTACACTTATCTGATGTGGGTGTGAAGGCCGGTTCATTGGCTAAATTTAAGAGGAAGTTAGATATGGCCCTTGTGGCTAAAGGGATCAGGGGGTATGGAGAGAAAGCAGGTACAGGGTTCTGAGTTGGATGATCAGCCATGATCATACTGAATGGCGGTGCAGGCTCGAAGGGCCGAATGGCCTATTCCTGCACCTATTTTCTATGTTTCTATAATTCCCTGATCATATGGTGTCAGCTGTAGCACAGACACCGATAGAGCGGTGCGGAAGCTTTCTCCCAGAAACCCTTAGTAGCTGGCAATGTTTCATCTACATCCTTGTCAGTTGTAAAAATTGAAGTATTTTTCAGAAATTGTAAGTGTCTCTAATATCTAGAACTTCAAAAATGTTTAAATAAAGTATTAATCTCAAAAAACAACTAATTATATTCTGTGCTTCTTGCTCGTTTTTATTTTTGTTGCATTTGCATGTGGGGGAACACTTAGTTTGATTCATTTCCTTGAATAGGTTCCATGCTTTTGTTTGTTTCATGGCTCTCTGTGGGGATGATGAACTTTGTATACTGCATACATACTTTGATAATAACTGCATTTTGAATCTTTGAAAAGACTAACCTTCAACTCTGCATCCTAATCAAACATCCTACGGCTGACTTCAACTTAATTCACGCTCTTTTCACTCCTGGATGGATTAAGTGACAAGCTTACACCAGCAGTGTTGTAACAGCTCTCCAATGTTACCTTTAATTTGTAGTTGTTTTGATTTCCTACTTTTAAGTTTCTTCTGTTTTCATTTCCATTGAGATCAAGAAAGTAAAACTTAAGGGCAAATTAAAATAGGATACAAATTCAGTCAGAAACATTTCACAACAAAGCACAGCATTAAAATCTATTCTTGGATGTTTTCAATCTGCTTTCTTCAGGATAATGAACAATTTACTAATAAAGCAAATGCTCTGCAACTGCAAATTTTACATACAACAAAATCAGCTAACTAGAAGAAACGAGCACAATAATTTGGTTTCAATTTTCATTGAGCATCAGGCAGACAGCAAACAGTTTAGTAGTGGACACAGCCAGCACCTTGTAATATATAATCAAACTTCTTCCCAAGGGAGGTCCCATGGGACTGTGGATGAAACTTCAGGAGCAAGCTGGAAGTCTCACAAATCTCACAGGATTTCTTGAGGTTTGAGAGATGGATAGTACAGCACAAAGGTGGCTTAGGACTCTCATTTGAAGAATGTAGGACTCAATGCTATATTTCCTGGGTCATAGGGAAGCCTAAAATTAAATTGTAGGCTAAGGATTCAGTGCCTGACAAATATTCCTGTTGGAGGAGGAACTTTATTTAGAGTTCAGGTATTAATATTATCAGACTTGATATGCATTTTTAAAGGAGTGTCAGTTGTTGCCCTGTGCTAGTTTATTGCTGCCTACTTAATAGCAGCATACAGTAAGACACCAGCTGCATCTAAGGGTGTTGAGCGGTAATGGGATGGGAATACAGTTACATGGCTGTTGGTGGATAATTTATTCATATGATTTTAGTGTTTTCTCTTTTTCCCATCCCACTTTCTGGCAGTCAGGAGCAGTTATATCGTGGCCTGAAAATATTTAAATTGTTGGAACATTTAAATGATATTTCTGCAGCTAAAGCAAGATTGAACAGTTAATTGTACATAGCTAACTAAATCAGCAGCTTTGCAGACAGTACTATGTCTATTGATTTACTAACCCTACAAGTGGCACACAATTCTTTTGTAGTTAGGCAAAGATTGACACCCAAAACTCTTCTGACACCTACAAATTAAATTATTTCTAACTATGCTTAACAATGGTTTTAAATGTACATGAAAATACATGAAAAGAGAAGTTTATTGAATAGCATAGCTTCTGTAAAATTCCATTGGCTACATAATCTAGTGAGAGTCTCCTTATTTAAAATACAAGGCATTGTGACTGATGCTATCCATAATTAAAATAGTTAAATGAAATCATCAATCTTGGATAGTCGATCACAGATAGTTTAAATAAATTCATTACAGACTTCTAAACAGTTGTTTCTTTACAAGTTAAGGCAAAACAGATTTACCAGTGGAGTCTAGACTCTTGTAGTATGCTACACATTTTCAAGGAGACTATTTTGGAAATGTCAAATTTATTTTTAAAATTATTGGGTTCAGAACTACTTTGAGTATTTCATATGGAAATTGATTGCCCTAATTTGATTAGTTGCAGCTGTAGAGAATAAGTAAGTTCATCAATAAATCTGCAGCTGAAAAGTTTTTTTTTAAGTTTCACATCCTGCCTTTCACTTCTCCTTTATTGAAATGCCTCTGAATCAAGACAGCATTGAGCAAATTTTCTTCGCACCATTTGCTGCTAAAAGTCAAAAGCATTTCTGGGTCAACTGAAAATGGGTCATAGAAATAATTTTGATTTATCTGCATGTATACTGAAGTCTGAGAATCACTGGACAGATAACTATGAAATCTGTCTCACAACCATGCAATGGCCTTGTGTCATGGGAAAGTAAGAAAAATCATCTTGATGAAATGATGTGTGGGACAGTTTTGATATACACTCAGTGGCCACTTTATCTGGTATTCCTTTACCACTGCTCATTAATGCAAATATCTTATCTGCCAATCAAGTGGTAGCAATTCAATGCATAGAAGCATGCAGACATGGTCAAGAGGTTCAGTTGTTCAGACCAAACATCAGAATGGGGAAGAAATTTGATCTAAGTGACTTTGAGCACGGAACGATTGTTGGTGCCAGATGGCATGGTCTGCATATCTCAGAAAATACTGATCTGGGAATCTCATGCACAACAATTTACAGAGAATAATGCGAAAAACAAAGAATATCCAGTGGGTGGCAGTTCTGTGGGGCAAAAATGCTGTGTTAATGAGGAAGATCAGAGGAGAATGGCCAGACTGTTTCAAACTGATGGAAGGCAACACTCAGTAGCTACCTCATTAGGTTTAGGAGGTAACTAATTAAACGGCCACTGAGCGTTTATGGTCTGAAGGCATGAATTCTGATCATTGAGAAAAAGAAAGATGCTCCTTTGCCTGAAGGTGAATATTCTTTATAAAAATGGGGAGTAAAGTTAATCAGGAAACAAGGTGACCTCTGGAGTTGGGAGATGAGTTTTTAGGGTTTTTGCTTCTTCAGCAAAAATGTGGTGATTATTACCAGTGACTCGTGCTGGCTTTGCTTGTACTGTACATCCATTCATGTAAGACACTTAACAGATAATGAAACCTGCAGATAGCAAGGTCATATATAATAAAATGCTAAATTAATCTATTGCAGTGATGTTTTTGGAGGAAATGTATTGATCAAGGAACTATTAATAATTCCCTGACTTTTCCTTAGAAGAGAGTTGTGGTATGTTTTACCTTAACCTGATAGACTAAATTAGGCCTTAGCTAAAATTTTCATCTGAAATTAGAGCATTCCATCTGTACTGCATTGGGAATGTCATTTTCTGTTAGGACTCTGAAGTAAGACTTGAACTCATAATCCCTTTGGGACCTTTTCCAGGAAGTTGAGCTAAAGACCACTCAAACCATTTGGATGCAATTAACATAGGATCAAGGCCAAATTGGTGGACACATTTTGAGTATTTGCCTTTTTGGCTTGAACAACACAGAATTCACTCTGGTCCCCAGAACCTGAACAATGATCACAAATTGCTGTAGACCCCAATTCAAGACATTGATGCTTGGTTAACACAGGAGCAAAAGGGCTTGAACCATAGGTGTCACTGAACTCAATTACACAAAGATGGATACTGTGGTAAACTATGTATACCTGTCTGGACACGCCCCTCTGCTGACTGCTCCTGTGGCTCCTCCCACAGACCCCTGTATAAAGGCGATTGGAGGCACTGCTCCCCCCCTCAGTCTCCGAGATGCTGTGCTCCGTTTTGCTGCTAATAAAAGCCTATCGTTTGCCTCCCGTCTCCGAGAGTTATTGATGGTGCATCAGATACGGAGATTCCTTTGAGGCTTTACACATCCTTCAAATACCACTGTACGAATAATAGTACATTTTACTTCAGTAAAAGAATTAATTGCGGTCAATTCCTTGATATTTACAAGGAGCCATTAAAATTATTTGCAAGTTTAGATAACGGGGAGTACATATTTTGGATAACACATTGGATGGCTATGCAGCCAGTTGAGATACCCTTACAGGTAGGAGAATGGATGTGGAAACAACAGATAGTTCATTCCACAACAGCCTTTTAAACAGATTGGTGCTTTTTATATTCTCTTCTCTCTGGCTATCCATCCCATAGGTTGATGATGGATCCTTTCAGTCAGTCAGTGGGGTTTGACATGTGCGTCCAGGAGTGGCTGTACAGGCCGATCCTTACAGGCACTGTTTGCCACATAGTTGGCAGGAGAGGCCTGGAGGGGCAGCAGGGTCAGAAGCTCTGTTGTGGTGCTTCCTGTGCCTTTCCTCTGTTGCCCCTATCAGCTTGTTCTCAGCAGCGTCCACACCTTTTCTGATGGCGTCCCTCCACGGTGAGCGATCTTGAGCCAGATCCTCCCATGTTGATGGGGCAATGTCAGCTTTCTTGGGGCTCCTGTGCAGAACATCCTTGTACCGTAGTCACTGGCCTCCTCATTTCCGGGTATCACTGGACAGTTGGCTGTACAAGATGTCCTTGAGCAGTCTTCCATCAGGCATTCTGACAACATGTCCTGCCCAGCGCAGTTGGACTGACATCACCAAGGTTGAAACTCTGGCGTTCTGGCTCGAAAGAGGACCTTGGTATTGGAGACCTTGTCTTCCCAGGTGATCTAGAGAACTTAGGTGACACTGCTGCAGTTGGTCAAGCTGGCATAGGTGACTCTGATATGGGCACCATGTCTCACATCCGTATAACAAGGCTGATATGACAACAGCCCTGTATACCTTGCACTTGGTGGCCAACCCAATGTTCTGTGACGAAACTTGATCTTTCAGCTGACCAAAGGCAAAGCAGGCTTTTCTGGTTCTTGACTCAATCTCTACATCCAGAGAAGTTGAGGATGTTATTATGCTGCCAAGGTAGCAAAACTTGTTGACAGCATCGAGACGAGAGTCATCAATGAGGACAGTTGGTTCTTCGTAGCTTGAGCCAGAAGCTGGTTGGTATAAAATCTCCATCTTTTTGTCAGTCCGAGGCTTTTGGCTGCACTGGCAAAGCGACTGGTGATCTCCTGTAAGTTTTCGAGAGAGTGGACAACCAGTGCACAGTCATCAGCAAACTGTAGCTCCTGCACCACATTGTTCCTGACTTTTGTTTTTGCTCCCATCTTGCGAGGTTGAGGAGCCTGCCATCAACCCTCATTTGTAGGAAGACCCCTGATTTCAGGTCTGATGAGGCATCCTGAAGAACAGCAGCGAAGAATAGTCCAAACAGAGTAGGAGCCAGAACACAACCCTGTTTTATGTTGTTGCTGATGGGAAATGGGTCTGACAACTCACCATATATGTTGATGCGGCCTTCCATGCCTTTGTGGAACTGATGGATGATGTTAGTTAGATGTGGGGGGGGTCAACCAAATTTTGGTAGCAGCTCCCACAGGCCATCTCTACCAACAGTGTCAAACGCTTTGGTTTGATCAACAAATGTGATATAGAGACTTCGCTGCTGCTCAACACATTTCTCTTGGAGCTGCCTCAATGAGAAGATCATGTCCACTGTACTACTTTTTATATAGCAGAGGACTAAAGTAATGAACAATATTTACTTCAATATATTTTGCAGTTTGACATGCTTTCATTATGTACAAAGCCAAAGTTAGATGAATAAAAACAAGCAAAGTGACTGACTACTGTGATTTGCCAGGAAGACCTCTGAGGCATGTGAATTAATACATTAGGGACCTTCACTGCTATTGTTTGTGTTTGGCAGATGTTAGACTGTCCTTTTTGTCTTGACTTACTACATGACACACATCAGTCACAGATTCCCTGGAGAGTCTGAGCTCACTCAAGGATATATTGTAAGTAACAATTCAGTTATGGAATTTTAAACAAGTTCATTATTCAAAGTGCAGGAAAAGTCCAAAGAGAATAAGTGCAATTAAAAGTTCCTATCAGAAATACTAAATTTCATTGGGGCTAAATTGGACATTAATGGAATATGGTTACAAGGAATGGATCATGAAATTAGCCTACTCTGATTTGACCTGGTGCAGGACACTCACAAAATATTGGCTGTCTAAGCCATAACCTGAATTCAGCAACCAGCCAATGTTCATTGCACCTTGAATTGGTTAGGAGCATCTTCACAGGCACAGTTGGCTAGGTCTGAATTGAGCCAGCGTTTGCCTCTTAAAAGAGAGGTATTTGTTGCTACATCAATATGAGAAATTATTTTGAAGATCTTGCTGATTTGTTGGAAGCCATAGTTAAATACGGATTAAAGCTGGATGTTCAATACAACACAGGAGACTTTTGTAAACAGAGTGGAGGAGAGAAGATCAGTCTAACTCAGCAGTGGGAGAAGACAGTTAATAAGGTGGACATGGGAAAGCTCCAAAGACTTTAATGCATTTGAACACACATATATTGTTAAAGCTCCACAGTGAAGTTCAAATGCCATCTCTAATCAAAGGCACACTAATCTCAAACACTGCACCATACACCACATCCCCTAAATCACACATTAACTATTGCATTGATCAATTCTTGGACTTACCATTTATTTCCCCCACTACACCTTCCAATGTATAGCAGTAGTTGATGCAGAGCATTCAAATCTCAGGGCTTTTACACATGTCCATTTATTAAATTATGAAAAACATGGCACCTGAACACATTGTACAGTTTCCTCTCATGTGGGAGCAGTCTCCATAAAACCACTGCCAGTTACACCAAATATCTCACATGCAGACGGAAGAATGATCAGGTTCAGTGATAATGGCAAAGCTGAAACCATCTTCTGCAAGAGATTCCAGGTATCTGATATCATCACTTTTCCTATGGTAATGAAAAAAAGACCATAAGATCATAGGACATAGAACATAGAATAGTACAGCACAGTACAGGCCCTTCGGCCCACAATGTTGTGCTGACCCTCAAACTCTGCCTCCCATATAACCCTCCCCCACCTTAAATTCCTCAATATACCTGTCTAGTAGTCTCTTAAATTTCACTAGTGTATCTGTCTCCACCACTGACTCAGGCAGTGCATTCCACACGCCAACCACTATCTGAGTCAAAAACCTTCTGCTAATATCCCCCTCGAACTTCCCACCCCTCACCTTAAAGCCATGTCCTCTTGATTTGAGCAGTGGTGCCTTGGGGAAGAGGCGCTGGCTGTCCACTCTATCTATTCCTCTTAATATCTTGTATACCTCTATCATGTCTCCTCTCATCCTCCTTCTCTCCAAAGAGTAAAGCCCTAGCTCCCTTATTCTCTGATCATAATGCATACTCTCTAAACCAGGCAGCATCCTGGTAGATCTCCTCTGTACCCTCTCCAATGCTTCCACAACCTTCCTATAGTGAGGTGACCAGAAATGGACACAGTACTCCAAGTGTGGCCTAACCAGAGTTTTATAGAGCTGCATCATTACCTTGCGACTCTTAAACTCTATCCCTCGACTTATGAAAGCTAACACCCCGTAAGCTTTCTTAACTACCCTATCTACCTGTGAGGCAACTTTCAGGGATCTGTGGACATGTACCCCCAGATCCCTCTGCTCCTCCACACAACCAAGTATCCTGCCATTTACTTTGTACTCTGCCTTGGAATTTGTCCTTCCAAAGTGTACTACCTCACATTTCTCCAGGTTAAACTTCATTTGCCACTTCTCAGCCCACTTCTGCATCCTATAAATGTGTCTCTGCTATCTTTGACAATCCTCAACACTATCCACAACACCACCAACTTTTGTGTCATCTGCAAACTTGCCAAACCACCCATCTACCTCCACATCTAGGTCGTTAATAAAAACTCACAAAAAGTAGAGGTCCCAGAACTGATCCTTGTGGGATACCATTAGTCACAACCGTCCAATCTGAATGTACTCCCTCCACCACGACCCTCTGCTTTCTACAGGCAAACCAATTCTGAATCACTTGGCCAAACTTCCCTGGATCCCATGCCTTCTGACTTTCTGAATAAGCCTACCATGTGGAACCTTGTCAAATGCCTTACTAAAATCTATGTAGATCACATTCACTGCACTACCCTCATCTACATGCCTGGTCACCTCCTCAAAGAACTCTATCAGGCTTGTTAGACACAATCTGCCCTTCACAAAGCCATGCCCACTGTACCTGATCAGACCATGATTCTCTAAATACCCATAGATCCCATCTCTAAGAATCTTTTCCAACAGCTTTCCCACCACAGACGTAAGGCTCACTGCTCTATAATTACCCGGACTATCCCTACTACCTTTTTCGAACAAGGGGACAACATTCGCCTCCCTCCAGTCCTCCGGTACCATTCCCGTAGATAACGAGGACATAAAGATCCTAACTAGAGTCTCAGCAATGTCTTCCCTCACCTCGAGGAGCAGCCTGGGGAATATTCCATCAGGCCCCGGGGACTGATCAGTCCTCATCTATTTTAACAACTCCAACACCTCCTCTCCCTTAATATCAACATGCTCCGGAACATCAACCTCACTCATATTGTTCTCACCGTCATCAAGTTCCCTCTCAGTGGTGAAAACCGAAGAGAAGTATTCATTGAGGACCTCGCTCACTTTCACAGCCTCCAGGCTCATCTTCCCACCTTTATCTCCAATCAGTCCTACCTTCACTCCTGTCACCCTTTTTTTCTTCACATAATTGAAGAATGCCTTGGGGTTTTCCTTTAACCTACTCACCAAGGCCTTCTCACGTCCCCTTCTTGCTGTCCTCAGCCCCTTCTTAAACTCCTTTCTTGCTACCCTATATTCCTCAATAGACCCATCGGATTCTTGCTTCCTAAACCTCACGTATGCTGCCTTCTTCCACCTGACTAAATTTTACACCTCACTTGTCATTCATGGTTCCTTTACCCTACTATTCTTTATCTTCCTCACCAGGACAAATTTATCCCTAACATCATGCAAGAGATCCCTAAACATCAACCACATGTCCATAGTACATTTCCATACAAAAACTGCATTCCAATTCACACTCGCAAGTTCTAGACTTATAGCCTCATAATTTGCCCTTCCCCAGTTAAAAATTTTCCTGTCCTCTCTGATTCTATCCTTTTCCATGATAATGCTAAAGGCCAGGGAGCGGTGGTCACTGTCCCCCAAATGCTCAACCACTGAGAGATCTGTGAACTGACCCGGTTTGTTACCTAATACTAGATCTAGTATGGCATTCCCTCTAGTCGGCCTGTCGACACACTGTGACAGGAATCCGTCCTGGACACACTTAACAAACTCTGGCCCATCTAAACCATTGGAATTAATCAGGTGCCAATCAATATTAGGGAAGTTAAAGTCACCCATGATAACAACCCTGTTATTTTTGCACCTTTCCAAAATCGGCCTCCCAATCTGCTCCTCGGCATCTCTGCTGCTACCAAGGGGTTTATAGAATACTCCCAGTAGAGTAACTGCTCCCTTCCTGTTCCTGATTTCCACCCATACTGACTCAAAAGAGGATCCTGCTACATTACCCACCCTTTCTGTAGCTGTAATAGTATCCCTGACCAATAATGCCACCCCTCCTCCCCTTTCCCCCCTCTCTATCCTTTTTAAAGCACTGAAATCCAGGAATATTGAGAATCCATTCCTGCCCTGGTGCCAGCCAAGTCTCTGTAATGGCCACTACATCATAATTCCATGTATGTATCCAAGCTCTCAGTTCATCACCTTTGTTCCTGATGCTCCTTGCATTGAAGTACACACACTTTAGCCCTTCTACCCTACTACCTTTACACCCTTTATTCTGCTTCTCTTTCCTCAAAGCCTCTCTATATGTTAGATCTGGCTTTACTCCAGGCACTTCTTTCACTGCTTTATCGCTCCGGGTCCCATCCCCCTTGCAAATTAGTTTAAACCTTCCCGAACCATGCTAGCAAACCTACCTGCAAGGATATTGCTCCCCCTCAAGTTCAGGTGCAACCCATCCAATCTGTACAGGTCCCACCTTTCCCAGAAGAGATCCCAATGATCCAGAGATCTAAAACCCTGCCCCCTGCACCAACTCAGCCACGCATTCAACTGCCATTTCCTCCAATTCTTACCATCACTATCACATAGTACTGGCAGCAATCCTGAGAACGCCACCCTTGAGGTCCTGTTCTTCAGCCTTCTGCCTAGTTCCGGAAACTCACACTTCAGGACCTCATCCCTCTTCCTGCCTATGTCGTTGGCCCAACATGTATCACGACTTCTGGTTGCTTTCCCTCTCATACCAGGATGTCATGCACCCGGTCAGAGACATCCCGGACTCTGGCACCTGGGAGACAACAAACCAATGCGGGTGTCCTTCTCACGCCCACAAAATCTCCTGTCTGCTTCCCTGACTATAGATCCCCCAATGACGACAGATCTCCTCTTCTCCGTCCCATCCTTCTGCATCTCAGGGCCAGACTCAGTGCCAGAGGCCCTGCTGCTGAGGCTCACCCCCGGTTGATCGTCCCTGCCAACAGTATCCAGGACAGTATACTTATTATTCAGGGGAATGGCTACAGGGGTGCTCTGCACTACCTATCTACTGACCTTCACTTCCCCCCTCTGACTGTCACCCAACGACCTGCTTCCGGCAGCCTAGGTGTGACTACCTCCCTGTAGCTCTCATCTATGACTGCCTCATTCTCCCTTATGAGTTGAAGGTCATCCAGCTGCTGCTCCAGATTCCTCACACGGTCTTCCATATCGCCCAGCCGCAAGCACTTCTGGCAGGTGTGACTCTGCAGGAGAGGGGAGTTCCCCCAAGACTGCCACATCTCACAAGAGAGGCACATCACTGTCTCAGGAGGCATCGTAAAGCTCGTCTTCCATCTCTTCTCGTCGAAGCCTCTCGAGTCAAAGCCTCAAAGCTCCATTCACTCAATGGCCACTTTTCATAAGACATAGAAACAGAATTAGGCCATTCAGCCCATTGAGACTGCTCTGCCATTCCATCATGGCTGATTCATTATCCATCTCAACCCCATTCTTCTGACTTCTCCCTGAAACCTTTGACTAATCAAGAACTTATCAATAAAAACACAAAATGCTGGCAGAACTCAGCAGGCCAGACAGCATCTATGAGAGAAGGTAGTGACAATGTTTCTGGCCGAAACCACTTATCAGCCTCTGTTTTAAACTTACTTAAGTACTTAGCCTCCACAGCTATCTATGGCAAAGAATTCAACAGATTCACCACCCTCTGACTAAAAAATTCCTTCTCATCCCTGCACTAAATAGACATCTCTCGATTCTGAGGCAGTACCCTCTGGTTCTAAACTGCCCCACTATAGGAAACATCCTCTCCATATCTACTCTATCTAGACCTTTCAATATTCAATAGGTTTCAATGAGATCCTGCCTCATTCTTCTACTCTTCAGCGAGTATAAGTACAGAGCCATATAATGCTCCTCATACCCTTCCATTTCAATAATTTTTCTCATGAACCTCCTTTGGACCCTCTCCAATGCCAGTGCATCTTTTCTGAGATGAGGGTCCCAAACTGCTCACAATACTCCAGGTGCGGTCTGACCATTGTATTATAAAGCCTCAGCATCACATCCTTGCTCTTGTATTCTAGTCCTCTCGAAATGAATGCTATCATTGCATTTGCCTTCCTTGCCACTGACTCAGCCTGCAAGGTAGCCTGCGGGAAATTCTGCACAAGAACTCCCTAAGTCCCTTTGCACTTCTGAGTTTTGAATATTCTCCCCACTTAGAAAGTAGTCTGCCCCTTTATTCCTTCTACCAAAGTGCATAACCATACACTTCTCTACACTATATTCCATGTGCCCCTACTTTGTCCAAGCACTACTTCCGAATGTCTGCTTCCTCAAAGCTACCTGCCTCTTCACCTATCATTGTATCATCTGCAAACTTGTCCACAAAGCCATCAATACCATCATCAAACTTGTTACATATATTAAGAAAAGAAGCAAACCATCAGAATAGGCCACCTTTATTCACACTCTCTGCCTCCTTCAATCAGCCAATCATCTCTCCATCCTGGTAGACAGATAAATGGACTGATAAAGACCAGCTGATCCAATAATCTGGCCTAGATGCATTGTTACTTCATGCTGAAGAAATTTTCCATTGCTCCCCTCCCCTAGCAGGGATAGTCTCCTGGGAGAGACTAACATTCATGTCCAGTAGTAAATTGAGGAGTTCCTGGAAAGCAAACCAGGAATCAGATAGACCATGCGTTATCTGTAAAGTCTGAACCGTCTTCAGATGTAATTTTTATTCCTGTCAAGAAACAACCCATGCGGTTCTAATCGTAGATGTATTCCAGAGGCTCACTGGTCTCTGAAAAAAAGACAGCTCTTATCTAATTCGCGCCTACTTCAACAGTCTAAAGTGAAATGCTATAAATGAAATGCTTAAATGTATAAATGCTAAAAAAGGGATTGGACACACTGGCGGCAGGAAGCATGTTCCCGCTGATGGGTGAGTCCAGAACTAGAGGCCACAGTTTAAGAATAAGGGGTAGGCCATTTAGAACAGAGATGCGGAAAAACTTTTTCACCCAGAGAGTGGTGGATATGTGGAATGCTCTGCCCCAGAAGGCAGTGGAGGCCAAGTCTCTGGATGCATTCAAGAGAGAGTTAGATAGAGCTCTTATAGATAGTGGGGTCAAGGGATATGGGGAGAGGGCAGGAACGGGGTACTGATTGTGTATGATCACAGTGAATGGCGGTGCTGGCCAGAAGGGCCGAATGGCCTACTCCTGCACCTACTGTCTATTGTCTATTGTCTATTACCAGGTACTCTGTAAGTGGACCCAGCTCTATCAGTCTACCTGGCTTGCTAAGATGGTTTATGATAAAAGTTTTTAAATGATTATCCTCTCAATCATTTTCAAGGCCACTTACTCAACAATGAGAACAATGAGATGAGAGAAAAGCTTGTGGACTACTAATTTATGGTTTCTCCTGAATGAACTGATTATTATATCACACCTTCAGTTAACTTTTGCTACATTCTCTTTGAATCGATTGTGAACCTTTGATTGTGTTTGTACAATGAGATCTCCGGATGTTACCTCTCCCAGCCTCCGTGCTCCTTGTAGACATAAGTGAGAACACTACAGCAGAGAACACTGGTCCGTTACGTGCAACATTTGCAAATTTAATGAAGTTTTTTTGAGGAAGTGTTGTATATGATTTTTGGGCATAAGGCAATGGATATTTTCTACATCTGATAAGCAATTGATAAGATATATCATGGTAGGTTGATTCATAAGAATGAGCCATATAGGATCCATGGAAACTTGGTAGATTAGATTCTAAATGGGCTTAGTCATCAAAGACAGAAGGCGGTGATGGAGGGGTATTATTCCAACTGGTGGTCCGTGACTAATGATTTTACAACAGGATTATTGTTAGGACCTCTGTTATATAGTGAGTGAAAAAGAAGGTGTTCTGATCAGCAAATTTACAAACAACACAAAGATTGGTGGAGTTGCTAATCGTGAGGAAGGAAGAAAAAGATTCAACAGGAAATAAGGCAGAGAAATGGCAGACTGAATTTAATCTGAACAAGTGTGAAATGTTGCACTTTGAAAGGTCAAATGTAAGAGTATATGAATGTGTGAAGTAAATAACAGGAGCCTTAAAAGTACTGATGTACAGCGAGATCCTGGGATGTATGGCAAGTCTATAAGCCTTGAATGTGTCAACACAAGTAGAGAGGGTGATTATAAAAAAGTTGTGCAGCACTCTTGTCTTTAACAGTTTGGGCACCGAGTATAAAAGTTGGGAATGCAAGTATAAAACTTTGGATAGGCCATGCTATGCTGTTCTGGTCTCCACATTGCAAGGAGGATGTTCAAGCTTTGGATAGATGAAGAAGAGGTTCACCAAGCTGTTTCCAGGGTTAAAAATTATTAGTTATAAAGACAGGTTGCACAAAGTTGAATTGTTTTCTCTGGAGCTTCGGAGACTGAGAGGGCAACCTGATTGAGGTAACTAAAATTATGAGAGGCATAGATAGGTTAGATGGTTAGAGTCTTTGAAACAGGGTGGAAATGTTGAATGTCAGAGGCTATAGATTTAGGATGACAAGGGGTAAGTTTAAAGGAGACTCATAAAGCAATTTTTTTTACAGAGAGGTATCAGCCTAGAAAATTCTGCAGTGGAGATGGTGGAAGCAGATATAATAGGAACATTTAAGAGGAATTTAGTCAGACTCGTGAACAGGCAATGAATAGAGAGGTACAGAATACACGCAGGCAGATGGAATTAGTTTAAATTGAGATTATGGTTGGCAGAGATACTGTAGCTAAAGGGCTTATTCCTCTATTGCATGGTACTATACTTTTAGTCTGTACTGAACTAAATGCCAATCTAACTGTTCATTATATCTGCCTAAATTCCTCTTAAATGTTCTATCATATCTTCTTCTATAACCACCTTCAGCAACACTTCCTAGGAAGCTACAAGTCTCTGTGTTAAAAAAAAGACTTGTCTCACACTTTTCTCTTAAATGTTTTCTGTCTTACCTTCAATTTATATGGCTTGATTTTGACATTTTCACCCTGATAAAAATACTTGCTCTATCTGTTAATAATTTGTGTAAACATTTTATTTATAAATTTGCTGATCCAGTTAAGCACATTATCATCTAGATCTTAGATACAGATGACAAACAACAATGACTCCGCACCAGTCCCTGTGACACTCCACATGTCACAGGTCCCCAGTCAGAGAGGCAACCATCCACTACCACTCTCTGGCTTCTCCCACAAAGCCAATGTCAAATCAAATTTACTATCTCATCTCGAATGCTGAGCAACAGAACCTTCTTGACTTACCTCCCATTTGGGGCCTTGTCAAATGCCTTGCTAAAGTGATTGTGGACGACATCCACTGCCTTGCCTTCATCAACTTTCCTGGTAACTTCCTCGAAAAACTCTTTAAGAAACTACCACATATGAAGTGATGCTGATGGATCCTAATCAATTCCTGTCTATCCAAATAATCATATATCCAGTCACTTAGAATTCCTTCCAATAACCTTCCCACTACTACTGATGTTGGGCTCACTAGCCTATAATTTCCTGGTTATTTTTAGAGCCTTTCTCATGTAATACCCTGGTTAAGATTTTTACTGCTATGCATTAGCTATTTCATTTTAGCAGTTCTGTAAGGGCAGTCTGTTCTGCTTTTAGCCTGCTTGGGTTTGAGCAAAGATAGTGAGCTTTGTTGTTCAACCTTGGAATGTTGTGTGAACCAATCAGGATGGTGGAGTTGGGAGAAGGTTCTAGAGAATGCTGGACGGACAGGTTTTTTGTGTCGGACACTGGTGTGGGTTGAGGTCTTTTTGGCACAAGCTGGGAGAAGACAGGAGGGAAGATGGCTGAAGAAGCCATCCTTTTTGCATGAGGTGGTTTGTGCAGATGAATAGCTTCAGGAGGATGGACCAATACTCCTGTGGGGGAACCAGCTTGTTCAAGATGGATTTCGAGTGACATTTGGAAGGTGGCGTGTGCTTTCACATGGATTGAGGGTCTAGTGCAAGTTAAAGACAACATCAAGTTGAGTTCCAACTTGTGTGCACATTTGGACAGGGTTAACTATTGGACCCTTTTCTTGTTTTTTCTTTTCTTTTTCCTATTAACTATTCGACAAGGCTGACATTTATAAATATACATTCTTTATAATTATATGCATTGTACGAGTCATTATTTCTTGCCTATGGCTAATTGCATGGGGGCAGTATTTACACAATATTCACACAGACCAGGGTTCGGGTGGGCGAGACATCCCAAACTCCGGGTTTGGAGGACCCAAGTCATTTCTACCCCAGACATACAGAGCCTGAGAAAGGTGATTTTCTCACCGCCAGGTCGTGGCTGTTTGTGAGGGGCCAATGAGGCACATCTCTAGAGAGACCCGGTAAGTGTGGGGGGGGGGGGGTTCACTTAAATAGTGGAACAACACTGACTATTGTCCAATCCTCTGGTACCCCACCTGTCTCTAAGGATGATTTAAGTATCGCTGCTAGGGCCCCGGCATTTTCTGCACATGCCTCCTATAGGGTCTAGGGGAACATGTGTCACGCCCTGGGGATTCTGATTTGCTTCAAGACAGCAAATAACTCCTCCTCTGTAATCTGTACAGGGTCTATGAAGTTGATGCCACTTTTCCTCACTTCTGAGTAAATACAGATGCAAAAAATCCATTTAAAATCTCTCCCATCTCATTTGACCCCACACATGGATTACCATTCTGATCTTCCAGAGAACCAGTTTTATCCCTTGTAATCCTTTTGCTCTTAACATTTCTGTAGAATCCCTTAGGATTCTCCTTCACCTTGCCAACTGTGTGTCTTTTTTTAGCCCCCCCCCCCTGATTTATTTCTTAAGAGTTTCCTTGCATTTCCTATACTCCGTAAGTCCCTCATATGTTCCAATTTGCCTATACCTGCTATGCACCTCCTTTTTTTTCTTAAGTAAGGCTTCAATATCTCTTGAAAACTAAGGTTCCCTAAACAGGTTATATCTATCTCTTATTCTGACAGGCACATGCAAGCTTTGTATTCTCAAAATTTCACTTTTGAAGGTCTTCCACTTACCAAGTATACCTTTGCCATAAAACAGCCTGTCCCAAGCCACACTTGTCAGATCTTTTCTGATGCCATCAAAATTAGCCTTTCTCCAATTTAGAATCTCAACCTGTGAACCAGACCTATCTTTTTCCATACTTACTTTGAAACTAAAGGCAGTTTGATCACTAGATGCAAAGTATACTCCTACACAAACTTCTGTCACCTGCCCTGTCTCATTCCCTAATATCAAATCAAGTATCGCATACTTTCTCTTATGAGTTTTACGTACTGATTAAGAAAACTTTCCTGAATGCAGTTGACAGACTCTATCCTATCTAGACCTCTTATAGTATGGGAATCCCAGTCAATATCTGGAAAGTTAAAATCACCTACTATAACAACGCTATGTTGCTTGCAGTAGTTTGTGTTCTCTCTACAAATTTGTTTCTCTAAGTCATCACACATAATGCCTTACTAAATGAATTCTCCATACTGTCCTGACTAAGACAGCAGTGACATTTTCTCTGCCTAGTAACACCATCCCTCCTCACTTAATCCTTCCCACTCTGTCGCAGCTAAAACAATGGAATTTTGCAATATAGAGCTGCCAGTCCTGACTCTCTTGCAACCAAGTCTCATGAATGCCAACAATATCATAATTCAATGTTTTGATCCATACCCTGATTTCATCTGCTTTTCCCACAATACTTCTTGCTTTGAAATGGATGCAGCTCAGAACATTACAAGAACCATGCCCAACCTTTTGATTCCTGACTTTGTCTGAGGTCTTCACAACATCTGTCTCCACTACATCTCCAGTATCTGTTCATCTATTCTAATTCCATTTAAGGGCAGCTGATTTGTTGCTTTCCATGCCTTGGCAATTCACGTGCTCATATAGATATTTCTTAAATTTTGTGAGCCTGTCTGTTTCCACCATAGTTTGTTCCATTCATATTTACTGTCACATTACCTGTACAATCCATTCTCCAGTCTTGCCAAAGAGTTTCGGCCCGAAACACTGACTGAACTATTTTCTTAGATGCTGCCTGGCTTGCTGAGTTCCTCCAGCATTTTGTGCGTGTTGCTCGGCTTTCCAGCGTCTGCATACTTTCTCTCATTTGTGATTGGAACTAATTGATGTTTACTTTATATGCCTGATGGAGAATTCCTCATTACAATTATTCAGAATACCAAACAATTAACACATTGAACAATTCTTCATGGTACTCAGTAGTAGATTTATTGGGGCAGGGGAAAAGAGAAAATTGGAAGTACCCCCACAGTCCTTAGTCACAACAAGACCTGCTGTATAACAGAAGATCAATAGTTCAAGCTATCATGTGGAAAACTGAAACATAATACATAATACATGATAATACATGATCATGAATGTTGGCTCATTCCTAACGTCTGAATGTATCGCAGTCATCTAATCAAATACATTAAGAAGTAAACTCCAAAGGCAACAATCAAAGCAACAAGTCTCACAAAGCCTAATGCTATTTTCAAAAAATTGGCTGTTCACACCTTCCTCCTCCTTAGATAGGAAACACTTCTCATTCATCTAATTCTATTCCTGTCCATACCCTGTAACCACAGTACTTCACAGTATCAGCTCTAACTGGGAATGATTCATTCAAGTACACACATCTGTTACTCACAAGGGTGAAATCTCATAGGAAGGCAATTACAGTGAAGGCAATTCAGATTCCTACTGGGCATTGTCATTTAACTAGCTCCTTAAAAGTGCTTTTGGAACAGAATTCCATGCTAGAGAGAGACCTAGTAATACTATACAGTGGTAGACCTATTCCTGCCATCATTGAAGCTAACACTGTCAGACCTGTATTCTCTAGAACTATACCTGCACTATAATGATAGATCTGCGTCCATTAATACAGTGCCCATGAGCACAGAGCTGTATATGGAACCAAATCTAGACTCGGGTAATTGTGCCTCTTTCAAACAAGAACACAAACTGAAAGGAGAGCAGTGGCCGTGATGGTAATTCAAATAATTTTATACCCCAATACAGAGTCTCAATAAGATGAATGACTACCTATGTCATCAGAGAATGTCAAAGAGGGGGAAATGTGAGGGCCAGCAGGGTCTCTGGAATCAAAAGTCCTGGTTCATGGCCCATCCCAGTCTAGCCCATTGTCCCAGGTGAATAGGCTTGGTACCCAGGCTGTTCCTGCCTGTTCCTAGGTCACAGATCCAGACAACAAATGGGTAGTTCCCAAAGATAAGCGACAACTTCCAATGGATCTGTACCTGGGGATTGGACAGACCTGGTGGGGAGTGTGGGGGTGGGGGAGGATGCTATTTCTCAGCTGTGGTATCCACGTTATTTCATTGATTTCCACCTGTATTTTGGAAGTGTATTGAGGTTACAGATAACTCTTTTTAAAGAGGCTGTCCTGGGGATTCCGGGCTTTCCCCTAGCCTTTACACCACTGAGAGAACTGAATTGCTGGACTACACTGGATTGTTGATCACCTTGGCCTTGGGTATAAGGCCACGCACTGAGTAGCTGATTTGTCAATGTGATTGTTCCACCATGTGGCTCCCAGTTATCTGGGGTCTCCATGGTATGTGTATACTATTTACTGCCATATTTCCTTACAACATAGAAGCAGTACATTTTGGTGCATCAGATCTAAGTCGACCTTCAAAAATCCTATTCCCCAAATAACTATTTTCTCCATGCCCTATGCATTCACAAGAACACCTAGTCTCCTCATAGATGGCATTGGAAGGTCAGGACTGAGTAAGATTTACTGGTTTGTGAGACAGCAGCTCCAGTACCTGTACAATTGAGTCTTTAATAATATTGGGATTTCTGTCTGCCAAGTAGAACTTACCAGCTTTTGACCAAAACACTGAAGATGATGGAAACCTGGAAATGAAACAGTAATTGCTGGAAACACACAGCGAGGCAGGTAGCATTTGTGTAGAGGGAACATCAGTGTTTTGATGAAAGGTCATCAACCTGAATCATTATGTTTGGTTCATCACTATTCTATATGACCTGCAGAATAATTGCAATACTCTCTGTTTTTAGTTTTTCTTGTTTAGAACTAGTAAAATATCTGGTGCTTAAAATAAAGCTTTTAGATATATAGAGGAGAGAGCAGAAAGGCGGACCAAATTGGATAGGTCTTTCCTAAACCTGGCACAGACAGGAAGAACGTTGTGCCCTATACCACTCAACACAGCAAGCAGGTTAGATGACTATGCAATGGGGAGAAATAATATATGGCTGTGAATAAATACCGTGTCCAAGTTATAGCTTTAATCTTGTATTTCTCTACAGAAGTAAACATCTGAAAAATTATGATTCAAAAACCATCAAAACAGTTTTGTTTTGTCAGTAGGATACATTGTATGCTATTTCCTTTAATAAATGTTGCTACTGTGAATAATGCAGTAGATTTTTCTCAGAGTTAGATACACAAAGTTATTATTAAGGAAATGCAAAGTAGGACCGGAAATCAAAAAGCTTCAGAGTTTGGAATTCTGAAATAAGAACATAAGAAGTTAGAAACACTCAAGCTATGAACAGAGAAAGAGTTCTGGTGAAGGACCTTTGATGCTTCGACTTGAACATGAACTTTGTTTCTCTTTCTAGCATCTGCCAACATGCCATCAAGGATATGGGTACAGAAAGATGCTGGAAAAAGGCAAGCAATATCATGAAGGATCCCACCCACCCTGCTCATATTCTGTTTGTCCCACTCCCATCAGGGAAGAGACTACATAACATGCATGCCAGACCAGTCTAATCTATCTACCAACCCACCCCAGTAGTAATCTCTGGATTGCTGACTATGCCACGTGCCAGTGAGAGTAAGAATAGGATGACTTGGCAGATGAATCCATGGCTGAAGAATTGGTACAGAGTACAGGGTTTCAGATTCCTGAATCATTGAGATCTCTTCTGGGGAAGGAATGACCTTTGCAGAAAGGACAAGCTACATCTATACATGAGAAGGACCAATGTCCTTGCGGGTAGGTTTGCTAGAAATGTTGGTGAGGGCTTACACTAATTTGGCAGGGTGGGTGGGAACCATAGTGATAGGGCTGGGGATGCGACAGTTGGTATGCAACTAGATGCAGTGTGGAGGAAAGGCAGGCAGACGGTAGGCAAAATTGCAGTCAGTGAGATGAGTTAAATTATAACAGGGGGCTAAAATTAAAAAAGGGTGATAACTACAGGACTGAAAGTGTTATATTTGAAGGTATGCAATATATGGAATAAGGTAAATGATTTTACAGTGCCCTTAAAGACAGGCAGGTATGATGTTGTGGGCATCACCAAGTTATGGCTGAAAGAGGTTCATGGTTTGTAGCTTAACATCCAAAAGATAGGCAGGGAGGAAAAGGAGATTGTGTGGCCCTATTGGTAAAATGAAATCAAATCCTTAGAAAGAGATGACAGAGGATCGGAAAATGTAGAATCTTGTGGGTAGAGTTAAGAAACTACAAGGTTAAAAAGACCCCAGTGGGAGTTCTATACAGACCTCCAAATTGCAATGGGAAATAGAGAGGGCAAGTAAACAATTCAATGTTGTGACAGTCATGGGAATAGGTAGATTGGGAATATCAAGTTGGTGCTGGATCCTAAGAAAGGGAATTTGTAGAATGCCTACAAGATGGCTTTTTAGAGCAGCTTGTGCTTGAGCCTACTCAGAGAAAGTCTATCTTGGGCTGGGTGTTTTGTAATAATCCAGATTTTATTCGGGAGTTTAAGGTAAAGGAACCCTTAGGAAGCAGTGATTATAATATGATTGAATTCATACTGCAGTTTGAGAGGAAGAAGCCTAAGTCAGATGTATCAGTATCACAATGGAATTGCAGAGGCATGAGAGAGGAGCTTGCCCAGATGGACTGGAGGAGGATACTGGTGGGGATGATGGCAGAGCAGAGGTGGCTGAAGTTTCTGGGAATAGTCCACAAAGGGAAGGACAGATATTTCCCATAGAAGACATTCTCAAGTGGCAGGGGTAGGCAACCATGACTGACAAGAGAAGTTGAGGACTACATAAAAGCCAAGGAAAGGGCATATAGTGTTGCAAAAGTGAGTAGGAAGTTGGATGATTGGGAAACATTTTAAAATCCATCAAAAGGCAACTGAAAAAGCTGTAAGAAGGGAAAAGAGGAATTATGAGTGCAAACCAACCAATAATATAAAACAGATTACTCAAAAATTTTTCAGTTATATAAAATGTAGAAGGGAGGAGAGTTGATACTGGACCAAATGCAAAAATGCCAGAGGTCCATGAGTGTCAGGGAGCAGGAGTGCCATTGCTATTACAAAGGAAAAAGGCAAACGGAAAGGTCTTAAGGTGGATAAGTCATAGGGACCAGATGGACTATATCCCAGAGTTCTGACTGGAAAATTGTAAATGCCACTTAACTCTTTATGAAGGGAGAAAGACAAATGAAAAGAAATTATAGCCCAATTAGCCTAACCTCAGTGGTTGGGGAAGTGTTGGAGTCCATTATTAAGGATGGGATTTTGGCGTACTTGGAGACTATTGATAACATAAGTCAAAGAACCATGGTTTCTGTAAAGGGAAATCTTCCCTGAGAAATTTGTTAGAGTTATTTAAGGAAGTAACAAGCAGGTGGGCAGAGTAGAGGCAGTGGATGTCATTTACTTGGATTTTCAGAAGGCATTTGATAAGGTGCCACACATGAGACTGCTTAACAAGATAAAATCCCATTACATTACAGGAAAGATACTGCCATGGATAGAGGAATGGCTGACAGGCAGGAGGCAGTGAGTGAGAATAAAGGAGGCCTTTTCTGGTTGGTTGCCAGTGACTCGAGGTGTTCTTCAGGAGTCAGTATTGGGACTGCTACTTTTCACATTGTTTGTTAATGTTTTAGATAATAGAATTGATGGTTTTGTGGCAAAGTATGCAGATAATACAAAGACAGGTGCTGTGGAAGAAATGCGATTGTAGAAGGACCTAGATAAATCGGAAAAATGGGCAAAAAATGGCAGATGAATTACAATATTGGGAAATATATGATAATGCATTTTGGTAAAAGGAACAAAAGTACAGACTACTATCTAAATGGGGAGAAAATTCAAAAATCAGAGGTTCAAGGGGACTTAGGAGTCCTCGTGCAAGGCTCCCAGAAGATTAATTTACAGGTTGAGTCTGTGATCAAGTAGACAGATTAAAAGTTGGCATTCCTTTCGAGGGGAATAGAATATAAAAACAAGCAGATAATGCTGAAGATTTATAAAACACTAGTAAGGCCACACTTGGAGTATTGTCAACAGTTTTGGGCCCCATATTTCAGAAAGGATGTGTTGTCATTGGAGAGTCCAGAGGAAATTCACAAGGATGATTCCAGGAATGAAGGGGTTAACATGTGTGGAGCATCTGGCAGCTTTGGGCCTGTAATCACTGGAATTTAGAAGAATCTGTGGGTTTCTCATTGAAACTACTAAATGTTGAAAGGACTAGATAGGGTGGATGTGGGGAAGATGTTTTCTGTGGTAGGGGTGCCCACAACTAGAGGTATAAGCCTCAAAATTGAGGGGCAACCCTTTAGAACAGAGGTAAGGAGGAATTTTTTTAGCTAGAGAATAGTGAATCTGTGCAATCCTCTGCCACACACTATGGTGGAAGCCAATTCCGTGCATATATTTAAAACAGAAGTTGATAGTTTCCTGATTGGTCAAGGCATCAAAGGATGTGGTGAAAAGGCAGGTTTATGGGGTTGAGTGGTACATGGGATCAGACATGATGGAATGGCAGAGAGACTCAGTGTGCTGAATGGCCTATTTCCGCTACTATGTCTTATGGTCTTACAGTCTTGGCAGTGACAGAACCCAGGTGCAGAAGAATAGAAAAAGTTTTGTTTCAGATAAATAAAGAGTAAAAGAGACTGCGCCTGTCTGTAACGGCAGTTTCTGTGCTGCTCCTAGTTTTGTTCCTTTCCCCCTAGTTTAAACTTTCAATTTAAAATTTTTAGTTGCTGATTCTTGAAGGGGAACAATATGGCTTTGAGGAGTGTGAAGAACTTGTCTGAACCTAGTGATAAAGGCAACGGGAAAGGAAAGATGCAAATGGAAAGATTTGATGAAATGCCGTAGTAGGCCGAAGATATGTTTCGAAAACTGAATTCAATTAAAGGCCAACTGGAAAAGAACAGCAATGAAATGATGTCATTTTTGGGAAAACTTAAAGATCTGAAAACTCAAGTCATTACACATGAAGAGGAATTTGAAGGTAACTAAGCAAAAATTGCTTGAAACTACAACTTGTTTGGAAAGAGATCGAAATAAGATTATAGACCTGGAAACTAGGTCTCGCCGAAGGAATATACGAATTGTTGGGCTGCAGAAAGGAATTGAAAATGGAGATTTAGCTGTTTACTTTGGTAAGCTTTTTTATACCTTATTTCCTACTATACTATCACAGCCGCCTACTATAGAAAGAGCACATAGATCGTTTACTTCGAGACAAGATTCAAATAAACCACGGTCTGTTTTGGTCTGTTTTCATCATTTTAAGATTAAGGATCAAATAATGTGACAGGCGAGAAAGCAGAGTTTTCAGATTTGAGAAATCTGAGCTCCGTTTCTATGAAGATTATCCGAAGGAGGTAATGATAGATAGATAGATAGATAGATACTTTATTCATCCCCATGGGGAAATTCAACATTTTTTCCAATGTCCCATACACTTGTTTTAGCAAAACTAATTACATAAATTACTCAGTAAAAATATGATATGCATCTAAATCACTCTCTCAAAAAGCATTAATAATAGCTTTTAAAAAGTTCTTAAGTAGTTTACTTAGATACATTAAATACAATCAACCCCGGCACTTTAACATATCTTACTCCTGGCGGTTGAATTGTAAAGCCTAATGGCACTGGGGAGTATTGACCTCTTCATCCTGTCTGAGGAGCATTGCATCGATAGCAACCTGTCGCTGAAACTGCTTCTCTGTCTCTGGATGGTGCTATGTAGAGGATGTTCAGGGTTTTCCATAATTGACCGTAGCCTACTCAGTGCCCTTCGCTCAGCTACCGATGTTATACTCTCCAGTACTTTGCCCACGACAGAGCCCGCCTTCCTTACCAGCTTATTAAGACAAAATTTGCTCTGGTAATGAAACAGGCATATGAAAAGATATTGTTTCCTTCCTTGCGTCACCCAACAAGAATGAAAGCCTTTCCTCCTGATTCTCCTCCTCGTACATTTTTTGATCTTAAAGTTGCACTGGTGTTTGTTCAAACCATACCTGCTGTAACTGCTGATTGAACTGTCTGGAAGGTTGTTTGGTTATCTGCATTAACGTTTCTGAAAGAAGATTTATGAAGGCTGATTTATGAAGATCAGGGGACTTGTTCATTATTGCATATCATTGGTTTGTTTTGGAAAGAAGATTCATGGTTCAAGTATGACTGTTTAAATGGTTATTTGGACATTCAACTGAGAAAAAGAAGATAAGAAGACTTATTCCTTTAACCTAATATCTGGTTTGATGTTTGTTTTTCTTTTTTTTCTTAATTAACTAACTGGTAGTTTTTCCTACTAATGGGGTTATTTCCTTTTCATATATATATATATATATATACACACTTAGCGGAGGTTTCAACTATTTATATAATATTATTAATTGGTAGTTTTGAAAATGTAATTGGGTTAAGTATGCTATTAATGTTTCTTCTTGCGTTTTTTTTAACTTTTGTAAAAAAAATTGTGTCGATTTGTTATCAAATACTATGCTTGGTTTCTCTAGGTAATATATTTTAGATCTTAATAACTGTTTATCTTTTTAAATTTATTTTCAATGTATTAGTATGTTTTATATATAATAGAATATTATAGTGTCTTACAACTGAATTTAAAGCTTTTTTAGGGGATCTAATGTTAAATTTAAGATGGCGCTGGTTTTTCTTTTTAAGAGATAATAATTTTTGGGTTTTCTCTTTGTTTAAAAAAGACTAAATATAAAGATGGGATAGTTTGTAGATGCTGGAATGTAAACACTTTTCTCTGTTGAGACTTTCTCGTTTCTCTTACAAGGTTAGTGGATTTCATTTTTGTTTAACTGGGGGTGGGGTAGAGAACCTTTTTAAATTTTCTTTGGACAGACACAGCAGTGTTATGAAACCAGTAACTGGTTTCACGTACCAGCAAAGATAGATATGTCAGTTGAAGTCCAATGGTACTATTTTCAAAAGTTTTATTAATAAAGGGGCACAAAAATTAATGTTAATACAAACATTCAGATAATATGCGTCAATACTCAATCTAAAACGCAGGTACATTAATAATCACTCAGAAATAAGCTCTTTCGTTGTCTAGGGTATAATACTGAGTCCAATTGGAAATATAAAGAGTCACTCTGAAGTCTGCAGGCTTTTCCCTTTTGGTTTCACGTGTTGGAGAGAGAGAGAGATAAACGGAAAAACTTGCCCAAAACATCCGTGGAATCAGGGGAGCGATCTTCCCCGTTGTTAGTTAAAAGCGATCTTCCGTTGGTTCTAGCCACAAACCCCGCATTCGGAATTTAACGCACGTGGCTTCCTTCAAAATGGCTTCCCGTTCCCACGGGAAGCGGTATCGTGCTTCTTGGTGTCTCCTTGGTGCGTCCGAGGGTCGTCCTCTTTCAGACCCTTCTTTATACTGCCTCACGGGATCTCAGGTGTCAATCAGGTTGCAGGTGATGCAATCTCTCTCTCAACCAGCCCACTTTGCCCGAGGGCTTTACAATGTCCCTGCGAGTTGGCACGTCTGCAGTTCCCAGGTGTCTCCTGAGAACAATGCCACAGTCGCCAGCTTTTGTCCCAGTGGAATGCGGTATCCAGCACGTCGCTGTCTTTCCATTTCCTGTGTCCATTCGGTATGTCTCTCTCTCTCTCTTGCTCTCTCTCAGGTCATTGACCCCCCTTTCACTAGGGCTCTTGCAATTCTCACAAAGGATGGGGCTGGTATCATAACAGCAGTCTTAGGCTTCATTTTTCTATCATACGGTGCTTGCTTTTTTCTGAGCTGTGGGGGGAATGGGATGGGGTTAAAGTTAGAGTTGTTTTTTTTTTTCCATTGAGTGGTTCCGGAGCACATGTGTTTCTTATGTGGTTGTATTCTTCATTGCCGCCATTTTTGATCATCCCGTATTGGTATCTGCTCTGCGCGTGTGTAAAGTAGAATAAAATTACAGTATGGTATTTAAATGGATTAATGTAATAAGTTGTAATGTACACGGTTGGAATCATCCTATCAAATGAAAAAAGACTTTTAAAATCATTAATAATTTCCAGCCTGATATTATTTTTGCCCAAGAGATGCATATCAGAGCGGGATATCAAGACAGATTTTTTTGGATCGTGGAATGGTTTGCAATTTCACTCTACCTCTCAAAGTAAAACTAAAGGGGTGTCTATTTTTATTAAATCCAATATTTTGTTCCTTCAGGAGGATATTAAGTCAGATTTTAATGGTAGATTTTTAATTGTTAAAGGAGTAATTTGTAATAGAAAAGTTGTTTTGGTCAATTTGTATGGTCTTAACTTAGAAGATCCTTTTTTAAAAAATGTATTTGCTCTATTGCCTGATTTAAATGAATATATGTTGATAATGGGCTGGGATTTTAACTGTTGTTTAAATCCCTTGATTGACAAGAGCTCAACCAATCAGTGACTTCCAAATCGCTCTGCATCACTTATTAATTCCTTTTTCACCAATTTTGGATTGATTGAACTTTGGAGATACTTACACCCTGATGACAGAGAATATTCTTTTTTCTCACATGTTTATAGAAAATATTCGAGGATCGATTATATTATAGTTGACCCTCGCCTCTTGCCTCGTGTTAAAAATTGAAAAAATGATGCCATTGCTATATCTGATCATGCACCTTTGAGTTTGTCTTTCGAATTTGATGATGTTATCCTTGCCTGCCCACCTTGGCGCCTATCTCAAATGTTATTGCAAAAGTCTGACTTTGTTAGTTTTATTGAAACCCAGATAAAAGAACTTTTTCTTTTTAATGAGATAGGGGGTATGTCTAAATTAATCATATGGGATACATTTAAAGCATTTTTACATGGTCGGATCATTTCTTAGTGAGCTAAGCTTAAAAAACAGACTAAAGTAGAATTAGATAAGATTTCAAAACAAATTAAAGATTTAGATAATATTTATGCAATTTCCCCTAATATTGTCTTATTTAAACAAAGGGTGGAACTTCAATCACAATATAATTTATTATTAACTCATTCTATTGAAGGCTGCTTGCTTAAGCTAAAAAGTCAATTTTATATGTTTGGGGTAAAACTAACAAACTGCATCTCGGTTAAAAACGGCCAGAACCAAAAGGCAAATTTTGAAAATCCATAGGAAAGATAGCGTCCTGGCTTGGGAATATGAAGAAATTAATAAGATTTTTCAAGATTTTTATACTGAACTTTATAAATCTCAATTTCCAGTGGATTCTTCTGAAATGAATGTTTTTTTTTACGAAAGATTGCTTTTCCTCAAATTTCTGTTGAGGATCAAAAAACTCTTGATGCTTAAATTACTGAAGCTGAAATTTATAAAGCTATTTTTTCAATGCAGTCTGGTAAGGCCCCTGGACTTGATGGCTACCCTGTAGAAATCAATAAAAAATTTGGAAAATTGCTTTCTTCGTATATGTTGGAAATGTTTAAGGACTCTTTTGTGAAAGGTGATTTACCCTCTACTTTTTATGAGGCTTCTATTTCTTTAATTCTTAAAAAGGATAAAGATCCTACTGATTGTGCCTCAGATAGACCTATGTCATTATTGAATGTTGATGCTAAGATCCTGTCAAAGATAATGGCCAATCGGTTGGAAAATATTTTGGGTAAAATTATTTTTAAAGATCAAACAGGGTCATTATTCCTTTTCAAATGTTTGGAGATTATTTAATATTATATATTCATCTTCTTTTAAAACTCCACAATGTGTCGTCTTTTTGGATGCTGAAAAAGTGTTTGATCAAGTCAAATGGAAATATTTAGTTAATGTCTTAGAGAAATTTGGTTTTGGTGTTTATTTTAATAATTGGATTAGAATGATATATAAAACTCCTATTGCCACTGTTATTACTAATAATTGTAGATCCCCCTTTTTTCAGCTTTCACAGGGAACAAGACAGGGTTGTCCATTAAGGCCTTTGTTATTTAACTTAATATTAGAACCCCTTGCTATTGCTCTTCGTGAAGCTAAAGATATTCATGGGATTCTTGTAAATGAGACCATTCATAATATTTCTCTTTATGCTGATGATTTATTGGTTTATATATCTAATCCTGAGGAATCTATTCCTGCCTTGCTAAAATTATTTAACGAATTTGGAGATTTTTCAGGATATAAAATTAATTTTAATAAAAGTGAACTGTTTCCTTTAAATGAATTTGTTTCTATATATGATAATACTCCTTTCAAAGTTATGGATTCCTTTAGTTATCTAGGCGTTATAATCACTAAAAAGTATAAGGATCTTTATAAAGCTAATTTTGTTTCCTTGGTAGATTCTATGAAGTATTTACTTACAAGATGGAACCCACTTATGTTTTCACTTGCTGGCTGCATCCATATAGTCAAAATGATGATTTTACCAAAATTTTTATATTTATTTCAGAATATCCCTGTCTTTTTGACTAAGAAGTTTTCTGATCAAATTGATTCTATTATCTCATCTTTTATTTGGAATGATAAAAGACCAAGAATTGGTAAATGTCACTTACAAAAATTGAAAAAGGACAGAGGTTTTGCTTTGCCTAATTTAAGAATGTATTACTGGGCTGTTAATGTGCGATATATGTCCTTCTGGTTATACTGGATTGATAAAAATGAGCGGCCAATTTGGGTAGATTTGGAATTGAAAGCTGTGAAACAGTTTTATTTAACCTCGTTATTGGGAGCTGCTCTACCTATACAATTAGCTAAAGTTGCTAATTTAAATTTATACCCTGTGATTAAGTATTCTTTACAAATTTGGCTCCAGTTCCATAATTTTTAAATCTTAAAAATTTTAAACTTTATAGTTTAATTTATCGAAACTATTTTCTTAAGCCTTCTTTGAGTGATCTGATTTTTTATTTTGGAAAAATAAAGGTATTAATTCTTTTTTGGATCTATTTAAAGAAGATAGACTGATGTCTTTTGAACAATTAGTTGATAAATACTCTCTTTCATATTCACACTTCTTACAATACCTTCACGTTAGACATTTCTTACAAAAACATTTAAGTAATTTTCCTTGCATATTAAAGGCCGACCTGTTAGATACTATTATGAGCATGAACCCTTTGATGAAGGGTTCCATTGGAAGGATTTATAATTTATTATCACAATGGGATAAGTACCTTTTTTTTAAGAATAAACAAGATTGGGAAAAGGAACTTAATTTGACTTTTATAATGGAGGACTGGATGCAGATCTTGAGGTTGGTTAACTCTTCCTCGATTTGTGCTAGCCATTCATTGATTCAATTTAAAATTGTACATCATTATTATTTGACGAAGGAGAGATAGTCTAAAATCTTTCCTAATGTTGATAGTTATTGTGATAGATGTAAAACTGAGACAGCTACACCGACACATATGTTTTGGTCTTGTTCTATACTGGAACAACTTTGGAAGTCATTTTTTTCTACAATTTCTAAAGCACCTAAAATTAATTTACTATAAGCAGGAAAGTCTGAAGATAGATAAATCACCTGGACCAGATGGACTACAGCCCAGGGTTCTGAAAGACGTAGTTGAAGATATTGTGGAGGCATTAGCAATGCTCTTCCAAGAATCACTAGATCCTGGAATAGTTCCAGAGGACTGGAAAATTGCAAATGCCACCCCTCTCTTTAAGAAGGGAGGGGGGCAGATGTTGGAGTCTATTTTTATGGATGAGATTTTGAGGTACTTGGCAGCACATGTCAAAATAGGCCAAAGACAGCATGATTTCCTGCAGGTGAAATCTTGCCTGACAGATCTGTTGGAATTCTTTGAAAAAAATAAAGCAGGTACGATTAGTAAAGGAGATTCAGCGAACGTTAACAGGAGGAAATCTGCAGATGCTGGAAATTCAAGCAACACACACAAAATGCTGGTGGAACGCAGCAGGCCAGGCAGCATCTATAGGAAGAAGCACTGCCGACGTTTTGGGCTGAGACCTTTCGTCAGGACTAGTCCTGACAGAGGGTCTCGGCCCGAAATGTCAATAGTGCTTCTTCCTATAGATGCTGCCTGGCCTGCTGCGTTCCACCAGCATTTTGTGTGTTGCTTCAGTGGATGTTGTTTATTTGGATTTTCAGAAGGCCTTTGACCAAGGTACCACACATGAGGCTGCTTAACAAGATAAGAGCTCATGACATAACAGGGAAGATTCTAGCATGGACGGAAATTGGCTGACTGGCAGGAGGCAGAGAATCAGAGTAAAGGGGGTCTTTTTTGGAATTGATGGGTTTGTGGCCAAGTGTGAGGATGATTTGAAGGCATCAAGGTGGAGGAGCGGGTAGTGTTGAGGAAGCAGGGTGTCTATAGAATGACTTTGACAGATTCGGTGAATGGCAAAGAAGTAGCAGATGGAATATAATGTAGCAAAGTGAGGTATTTTACTGTGATACAAGGAAAAAAGACATGGGCTATTTTCTAAACGGGGAGAAAATTCTAAAATCAGAGGTGCAAAGGGGTGGGGATCTCGTTGAAACCTAATGATTATTGAAAGTCCTAGATAGAGTGAATGTGGAGAGGATATTTCCTATAGTGGGGGAGTCTAGGACCAGAGAGCACAGGTTCAGAATAAAGGAACAGTCATTTACAACAAAAAATGAAGAAAAGTTCATTAAGCCTGGTGAATCTGTGAAATAGATTGCCACAGACAGCTGTGCAGGTCGAGTCATTGGGTATATTGAAGATGGAGGTTAATAGGTTCTTGATCAATCAGGGCATCAAAGATTACTGGGAGAGGGCAAGAGAATGGGGTTGAAAGGGATGATAAGTCAGTCATGATGGAATGGTGATGCAGACTTGATGGGCTAAATGGCTTTATCAGCTATTATGTTTAATTGTATAATCTTTGTACCTGTGTACTAGAAATAACATTAAACAATCTTGAATCTTGAATGTAGAATCCTGAATATGGCCAGATCTGCAAAGAGTTTCCAACATTTTCTGTTCATTTCAGTTAAGCTGCCAGAAAACAGGCTCTCCTATTAGGCTAAAATCTCTTGCTGAACTAGGTTTAAAGGAGGCTTGAAATGGATCACCATGACTTATAACGGAAAGGAAACGACACCTATTCTGAAAGGAGACAGATATTTGGTCCTTGGAAGTCCAATTCTTGCTATTGATTAGGTGCATAATCATCTTATTTTTTAATCCACTCTGCTTTAGTAATTACTAAATGTCTCTTATAGTTGACAGAGTTCTGGAGGTAGAGATTTGGGATACCAGTTGCTGCTCAGAACTCTCTCTACATTGCTGAGTGCCCATAATCCAAAGAGTCAGCTGATTCTAGAAAAATGCATGTTTGGGTGGGAAGTTGAGCTTTGACAGCAGGTCAGGCACATCAAAGCACTTAAGAAGCACCACCTAAACTCTCTCCACAGAATCCTCCAAATCCATTGACAGGATAGGTGTATAATTAGACCCAAAGTGCAGATCTAACAGTGAACTAATTATATTAATAAAGTAACCAAATTAATGAAATGTTGATATTTTATATTCAAGAAGCACAAGAGAACTGCTTTCTGTAGATGTGCTCAATGATGGGGAGGGCTTTTTCTGCGATGGACTGGGCTGTATCCATTGTATATAATGAATCAAACTGTTCAACATTATTATCGTTCACAGATTTCATTTCATATTGTCAACTAAAAATAACATTAGTAGTAATAACACACAAAAATGCTGGAGGAACTCAGCAGGGCAGGCATCATCTATGGAAAAGGGTACAGTCAATGTTTCGGGCTGAGAGCCATGAAGGGTCTCATGAAATGTTGACACTGCTTTTTTCCATATATGCTGCCTGGCCTGTAAAGTTCCTTCAGCATTTTGTTTGTGTTGCTTGGATTTCCAGCATCAGCAGACTTTCTCTTGTTTGTGATTAGTGGTAATATTTGAATTTTTTTAAAGTCCTGGAATGGTCTATTTATGGCAATTACAGGACACTGAGGAATTTACATTTTAATTGTGGAACTTGTGCTCTGTCAATGCAGAGTGCATTAATTTATGCTCAGACAGTTTTAGAAACACAGTAAAAAAATACATGTATATACAATCTGATTAATAAAATGGAGGCAATAAACCTTTCAAAAGTGAAGAGGTAGAGAAACAATTGATGTATCTATAATGATATTGTTATTTTCATTCAGTATAGTATGTAAAACTAAATCATTAATGTGTTTATGGTGCAGTTTTCAACTCTGTTTTCGAACAGCTAAAAGCCTTAATTTTATCGCTATTTCCTTCAAGCTTTCTGTTACTTCATTCTTCCTCTCTTACTCATACTTCTTCCCTTAGTGTTTATGCATTGTTTGCCTCTTCTTGCCTTAGTTTATTTCTCCTCTTACCTCTGTATTTTCTTCCCCTATCAATGTGGTGATTCACTTCTTGCCTTATTACAGCTTTCTGTGACAAGATTGGGGAATCTTTTTTTAGGTTACTTCCTTGAATATAAAATCTAACACCAAACTAATTACTGAAATGAATCACTGGGTAGAATCAACAGAAAATAACAAATTTGCAATCTATTTTAATTGGTAAGCATCTAAGAATTGGTGAGCTGCCAGAGGCTGTCTGGGTGTTTGGGGTCCGCTCCTCGGGATATGAAACCTGAAGCCTTACTGACGCCCAAAGCCTTGTAAGTTATATACGGCATATGAGTTCAATTAAAAACAGGATTTCAATACCACAGGCTGGGAACTTGCATGAAGAAATAACATTAAGTACCATTACTATCAACATTCTTGTTCTCTGAAGTAAATGCGTTAATGCACAATTTAAGTGTCACATAAATAACATTTGTGAAACATAAGAATAGAATAATATAACTGTACTCCCAACATTCTCAGTGGAAATAATTTTATTGCAAAAATGCTCCGAAGAATCAAGCATATAAAAACATGCTTTTGACAACAGGTAATATTGGTAATTGGTTTATTATTATCATATATACTGAGTACAGTAAAAATCTTTGATTTGCTTGTTATCCAGGCAGATCATTCCATACATTAGTGCATACGTTAAGGCAGTACTAAAGTGGGAAAAGAACATCAGAATACAGAATTATAGTGTTACAGATATAGAGAAAGAATAACGCAGGTTGGCAAATAAAGTGAAAAGACACAACGAGAAAGACTGAAAGATCAACAGTTCATCTTTATCAGATAAAAGGTCCACTCAAGAGTCTTACAGTAACAGGTTAGAGCTTGGCGGTGCATGATCTCAAACTTTTGTAACTTCTAGCCAATAGAAGGAGGAATAAGAGAGAATGACCAGGGTGGGAGGGGTTTTTCGTTATGTTTGATTCAGCAGGAAGTCTAAACAGTTGGTGGAGGGAAGACTGGATTTCATGATGGACTGGGCTGTGTTCACAACTCTGAAATCCCTTGCAGTGTTGGACAGAGCAGTTGACATACGAAGCTGAGCGGCATTGGGATAGCATGTCTTCCGTGGTGCATCTGTAAAAATTGGTTATCAGGAACATATTGGATTTCATTAGACCTCTGAGGACGTTGAGGCTTTATTGTGCTTTCCTAGCTATAGTTTCTATGTAGCTGGACCAGGACAAATTGTTAGTGATATTTACACTGAGGAACTTGAAACTTTCAGCAGTCTCCACCTCTGCATGATGCAAACTGACAGTACTTTCCTCCATTTGCTGCAGGCAACAAGGAGGTCTTTTGTTTTACTGACATTGAGGGAAAGGCTTTTGTCTTGATACCATACCACAGGGCCTTCTATTTCCTTTCTGTGCTCATCAATGTTTGATATCGAGCCCACTACCGTGGCAGTTGGCATTTCCAGTGGCATTTAGGAGACCTTCTTCTGAGTCAGATCTCAGAGTGAAGGATGACTTGCTTCTAACTTACTCCTCTGGGTTCTAGGGTAGATGAGGAGATCTATTTGAGAGCCAAAAACTTTGCTATGGCAGGGAAGTTATGAATTAATGAATACATAGAAGATTGTAGGGAATGTTGTTGGCTCTGTCCTCTTGGCATCTATATTATTTCATGATAGAGACTCACTGTGCTCAATGCCTTCCCGAACTCTTCTTCCTTTTGAGTGTTCATGGGTCCAGGATTCCTATGAATTAAAGAGGATCTTCCAAGTTTTTCAGAAAGAGTTTGAAATGTCTTTGAATTATTTCTCTGCCTTCGTGGAAATCTCTTGCAATGACAAAGCTTCAGAAGGCTGATGAATGAGCATAACATAGCCTATATGCTGAGATATTGTGCTGAAAAATAAGGCTGACATTAGTTAATCTATCTGTTCTGCCAATGGATATGGAGAATTCTGTACAGGTGGTGTTTCTTCAGTGCTTGGAGATGCCTGTTATGGATTATCCATCTGTCCAAAGCAAATAAATGTCAAAGCATCAATGATACTTGGCAGACAATGAGCCTAACATTCGGTTGTGGTTCTTGGACTTCGTGATTCTTTCCTTTAGATAGCCAAAGCTTATATTGACCTATTGGAGGTAGTGATGAATTTTGTCTCCCTTACTAAAGGGACCTCATGAGTCCTTTTGATACATCAGTTTATATTTATCACTGTGAAGCTAAGTATAGCTCCAATACCATATTTAATTTCTGCTGGTAACCCCACTGTTGTTGGCTGAATCGAAAGCTGTGATGAATCAGCATATACTGTAGAAAGAAGATTGAAAATCTGGTTGAATGGTGCCACAACAACAATATCTCGCTCAACATCAGCAACACCAAAGAGCTGGTTATTGATTATAGGAGGTGGATACTGGGAGTCTATATGCCATTCCTCATTAGGTAACTGGAGGAGGAGTGGGTCAGTAGCTTTAAATTCCTTGGCGTTCTCATTTCAGAGGATCTGTCCTGGCATGTAAATGCCTTTACAAAGAAGGCACGGCAGTGCTTCTACCTTCATAGAAGTCTGTGCAGATACGGCATGTCATATAAAACTTCAGCAAACCTCTATAGATGCACAGCGGAGAGTATCCTGACTGGATGCATTATGGCCTGTTATTGAAGCACCAACGCCCAAGACTGGAAAAGCCTACAAAAAGGGATGGATATCACCCGGTCCATCACAAGGAGTACAAGGACTCCTACCATCCAGGCTATGCTCTCTTCTCACGGCTTCCAGATGAAGGAGGTACAGGAGCCTTAGCTCCCATTGTACTAGCTTCAAGAACACTTAAACCTTCAGGTTCCTGAACCAGTGTTCTTTGATAATACATTTACTTCGAACTTTTAGATATGGCTCTCCACTCTATTCTGGACCATCTGGATAGCAATATGCATGCACCAGGTTGGTTCATATTGACAACAGGTTGGAATTCAACAGATTTCTCCCCTCTAATCTTATCACCAGGCTTTAAGACCTGGGACTCAGCACTCCATTTTACCACTGGATTTTTGACTCAATTAATATGGATTGGTAACAATATCACTTCTGTCAAGATCTCTCCACCGTAGAAGAAATCTTCAAGAGGCAATAGTTTATGAAGGTGGCATCCATCATTACAGAAGCCCTCATCACCTGTAACATGCCCCCTTCTTGTTAGTACCCTTGGGGAGGAGATACTGAGGACCCACACTCAATATTTTAGGAAGAGCTTCTTCTCCTCCTCTGTCAGATTTCTGAAAAGTCCAGGAACTTATGAACACTACTTTATTATTCATCATCTGCACTATTTATTTTTGTAACATAATGATTTTTACACCTTGCACTATACTGCTTCTGCAAAACAACAAATTCAATAACATATGCCAGTGACAATAAACCTAATTCCAATTCTGATTCTGAACCCTCACTGGCTATCAACACAAGTGCACCTCAAGGCCACATGTTTATCCCCCAATTCTACTGCCTTGGCACCCATGACTATGTGTCTAAACACAGCTCCAGCATGATCTACAAAATTCTATGTGACACTACTGTCTGCTGAATCATGGCTGGTGAGGAGTCAGTGAATGGGGTATCTGACTGAGTTGTCCTGCAATAACTCTCACTCAACATTCAGTAACGCTTAAGAACTGTTTTTTTTTTATTTTAGGAAGGGGAAGGAGAGCAAGCATGCACCAGTCTAGACATGTGGATTGGTGGGCGAGAGGTACAACAGCTTTGACTTGACTTGGAGAGTAATTCACATTTTCCACAGTTTTTGCATTTTCATTGGCAGACTACTTCTGTTTCCATATGTATAGTTTCACACCCATCTTCCTGAATGTTGTGTTGAAGGCATTATTATTTACTTGAAGCTTAACTTCCAAGTGTGCATGCAACCAAGCATTATATGAACATTGTAACTTGATGATTGAGGACTGGGTTTTGAAGAGGAAGAGTTGAACAGTTTCAAGTTTCAAAGTGAATTCATTATCAAAGTAGGTTACCTTGATATTCATTTTCTCGCAGGCATTAACGGGAGAAATAATAAAAAAATGAAAGTTTACAAAAAACTATACATAAGCAAAGACTGACAAATATATAAAACCAATGTGCAAAACAAGACAAAGTGGGTAAAAGAATTAATAGATAGATAGATACATACATACACACACACATACATGCTACTGAGAACATGAGTTCTAAAGAGCCCTTGAAAGTCTTGTAGGTCAAAGGATCAGTTTACAGTTGTGATGTATAAAGTTATCTATGCCAGTTCAGGAGCCTGATAGTTGTAGGATAATAACAGTTCCTAAACCTTTTGGTGTAGAACTTAAGGTTTCTGTACCTACTACCAAATGGTAGTAGTGAGAAGATATGGTGGGGTCTTTGATGATAGTTGTTGCTCTTTTTGTGGCAGTTACTCTATGTAAATGTACCCAATAGTAGGAAAGGCTTTTTCTGTCATAGACTAGGCTATATTCACTAATTTTTGCAGTTTTGTTACCATTTCCTGGGCATTGGTGTTTCCACACCAGGCCATGATGCAACCAGTTAGGATATTCTTCACTCTGCATCTATAGAAGTTTGTCACATTTTTTGGTGACATGCCAAATCTAAGCATCTTCTAAGAGAGTTGAGGCATTCAAACGCCTTCTTTGCATTGATACTTACATGCTGGTCCCAGAACAGATCCTCCACTGATCCTCTCCATCTCCGATGAGGGTTGGCTTGTGGTTCTTTGCCTTCTTTCTCCTGTAGATGATATCAGCTTTTTGGATTTTCCAACATTGAGTGAGAGGTTGTTGTTGCGATCCTTCCCAACCAGGTTTTCAATCTCCATCGTGTATGCTGATACAGTGACATTTTTCAGGCAGCTCACATTCTGTAGGTTAGTATTAATCTCACGGGGAGCTTCTTCAAAATGTACACGATTGCAATAGGGAAGATTGAAAAGAAAGTTGAGTGAGAGTAGAGACTTGCTTGATCACAGTCTGCTCTGAGACTTGGTCTGCAATTAATCCACTAACCAGGATTACAGTTTATGTGTTATCGTCTATCAGGCATAAAATGGTAATACAATTCTGAGGACAGCTACATTTGTGAAGGATTATCTATAATCCCTTTAAGTTAATGGTATTAAAGGTATTCACAAGATTGAAAAAAAAAGCATGTACTCTGGTAGGAGCTACTCACGAATTTGTCCTTAGATTTTTTTTTGTCCACTGCGTTTCTTGCCAGAAGAATCTGCACTGTGTCCTCAGGATCATTCCTTTGTCCACTAGCAGGGGACAATTGAGAAGCATCCTTTTGATGGCTCACTGTGTATTCAGACAGAGGCAGAATCACTCTCTTTAATGACTGGAATTGGATGTGTCTCCTTGGATAGTCATCAATATTAACTGCATAGCAGTGAACACCCCCCCCCCCACCACTGTAAGTTTTAGAGAAATGGGCAGCCATTACTTTAATTCCCTCAGGAGGGACAACTAATGTAATCCACTATATTTCTGAATCTATTCATTGATGATAAAATGTATACTTTGTTTTAAAGCCATAAATGTCATAAAAATTACATGCTCCAATTTAAAAATAATATTGATAACATTTATTCTGATACTAGCCAACAGTAATTGGAAGTCGAAGTTTATCTTATTCGGGTTTTGGATTTGTGTAGATAAATTGTAATAATATTGTGATAAGCTATAATGATTGAGGATTTGTGAATTAACAACATCTTAATAATATTTGCAATTTTATTGTTGAAGAATATCTAAAGCAGTTTGAGATTTTCACATTTCACAGATCCATTGTTACATTCCACTTTATAAATAGGAACACAAGTTTCCACTGAGTCCAGATGAAATAACCTTTTGTGCTTCTTCTAAGCTCTTCAGTTCACATCAGTCATTGTTGTGAGTGCGTTAATATGTTTCTGAGTGCATGTGAACTTTTAGATTGGGGCGAACACTTAATTTTCTTGAAATAATTGTTGGTGATAAATTCATGTGCAGCTAAAGATTCTTAGCTTGGATGTACAAATTTTGGCAAACCAGAAGTCTGGACTGATAATCAGTTTGAGAATTAAAATTCAGTTTAAAAATCTGGGATCCTGGTACTAGTGGATTGTGATAATCCTCTATCTGGTTCATTGCTGATTTACAGTGTTAACAACCTGCTGAGTTTATCCTACTAGGCAAGTTAATGTGTAACTATTCTCTAAAGTGGTTAACAGCCTTCTTTCTCACAAACTGCAGTCACCCCGGTCAACAATGAAAATATCCTGAAAGAGATAAAGGATGGTCATGAACGTTGGCAGAGGTTTGATTCTCATCTGAAGTACCAAATTACGCTTCAAAGAAAATATCAGAAAAAATTTTTGGATATCTAGTATCATGATATAGGGCAGGGGAAGAATTTTTCAGAACTGATGGGTAATTCTTGAAATATACTTGAAACAAGTACTGAGTATAATATATCCTCAACATCATTATGAAGAGAGCAAGTGAAAATTATATTAAAACTATGTAAATGATTACAAGGAGTACATGTGCTTGAAAACTATGGGTTTGTTTATTGCCTGTAATATTTATTGTGTTAGGAATATAGAACTCTGAATTCAATACTGTTTTCTAGTTCTTTATTATCTCAGCTTAACTCCCAGCTATTTTAATTTATGGCATTTCTGGACAAATTGAACTTATTTTCCAGTGAGTCATTAACCTGTAAACTCTTATTACTGTCTGTGATCCAACAAATTAATAAACATGACATATATAGCTTTTTGTTTAGCTTGTGTCTTGCTGTGAAGGGATAAATCTGTTAACTGTGTGTAACCCCGTGCTCTCCCTCACTCCAGCAGTGGGTGTTGAGTTATAATGAACTATTTTATTCTTTAATATAACTAATATAAAACATATAATTTTATAGTTGAATTAAGGCCTAAGAGTAAAAAGATAATTTTAGTTTCATTGCCAGAAGTTCAATCGAGTTATAATTAGTGCTAAGATGGTACCATAAATTTAACACTGTCTTGCATGAGGAATTTTCAAAATGCCTGTGAATCTCCTCTATGCAGAGGCACTTACATTATTTAATGAAGAATAGCGAATCACGGTTAATGCTTATAATAGTCTGCATTAAAATAAATTAAAATTTAAATAACTTAAAATGCAATCATTAAAACAGAATAATTGAAATATGTAGTTCCAATTGAAAAATGAAAATTCATTACATTGTATGATGGAGCTATAAATCAATCAGAGAGCATTTATCATTTCATGGTTTCTAGTAAGTTACTAACTAGTATCCATTATTATGGAGCAAGAAAGTAAGTTATGAGTTTTAAAAGACCCTCTGAGTTTGTTTAATAAGTTACAGAAATTGTTAATTCCTACAATTGGTATATTTCCACTTTGCAATGCTAATCATTTATTTCCTCAACTGAAGTTTTCTTGGAGGTTAAAAGGGCAATTCATTTAAAGCTTCGTCACATGAGTTGACCTTCAGCTGAACCCATTTGGACACAATAATAAACATGGTTAGTAACCAAGTAATTATTTGCAGATGTAAGTACTGGAGGTGTGACAGCCCAACTGTGAAGTGAACAAGATAACAAATTAACTCTGCTAATTCAATATCATAGTAAAACCTCTTTTAACCAGCCTTTCTGGTTCAATGTAGTTGTTATTTGGATATATGAAGGGATGATGTTATAATTACCAACTTTTAGTTCTGTCTCTATATGCCCCTATATTTTTAGATCTTTTCTGCAGGTGCATAGTTAGTGTCTATTCATGGACAATCCATGGGCTATTGATACGCAATGAAGAAAATATATAAATAAAGTACCCCTTTTGTTTCCATACAGAGGGTTGACAGAAAATGATGAAAGAATAATAAGGAAGGAAGGAACTGGGTGGGGATTCTAATCCGTTGTTTTTCAATACCAGGTGTTGATGACAATATTTGACTCTGATAACCTTGGTGGAGAAAAACAAAAATATACAGTCAGGACTGATTAGGTAATATGTCTAGTGTTACTAATATTGATGCCTTATTACTATTTGCAAATGCAGTGTAACTGTGGCTGATGAAAACTATTCAGCAAATATCTTTTGAATATAAACCAGTGATTTAAACTTATACAGTCTCAATACTAAATTAATGGATTAAAACAATTTAGTTTTCAGAAAAGAAATGAACAATTAATATTATAGCATGTGTCATGTTAATCTCACGGATTGCTTAACTGTTGCAGAAGTTTAACATAGAGACTTCAGAAAGAAAACAGAAATAGCAAACTTTCGACAAAGGTATGAAATAGAAATGTGACATTTTGGTTCTAGTAAGTAAAATCCTGAAAAGCTTTAATATTCTAAGGTCCTTTTATAGTGGAATGGAATTTCATTAGTGCTACTGCTTGGGCGTGGTTATAGAGATAAAGATGAAGTATTTCTTCCTTTGGTTTTGAAACCTTTAGCTGACTTCCATCATCATCGTTTCATTCAAAGGACAGTATTTTCTGTGACTGTCTCTATTTTACTACTTCAACACTACTAAAAAGTGATGAATATGTTCTCAAAATTGCAGAATGTGATGATATTTTTCATGGCACCCTACTGGAATTTCAACTTCGTTGCTATATAACTGACATTGATAACTAAGTATAAAGTTCAAAGTTCAAAGTACATTTATTATCAAACTATGTATACTATAAACAACCTAGAATTTGTCTTCTAATAGGCAGCCACAAAGCAAAGAAGCCTAGAATAACCCTTTAAAGAGAGACACCCAATGTGCAGAGAAAAAAATTATGCAAACCAATAACCGCAAGCAAATAGCATTCCAAACTGAAGACCACAAAGAGAGTCCCATAGTTCAGCACAGAACCGAGTAAATGCAGGAGCAGTGATCAGAACCATCCCATTCCTTGCCTTGGGCCTCAACAATGTTACCAGTTCATTTATTATTACACTTTAGCTTGGATTATACAGTCATTTGCTTGTGTATCTGTGGGTCACCTAACTCTAACCGGGGTGTGTGACGGTCACTTCCCTCGTCGGTGTGACACTGGTTGGGCTCTCCAGGTCATGGTGCCTGGTCTGTTTGTGTCTATCACAATAAAACTGTTGTGGAGTTAAAGAGCTTCTTTGTCTGTCATTATGGAAAAAATGCTAACTGTTGAAATGCAGAGAGATTAAAAATACACAGCGAGGTGTTTGAGTTAAAAATGCAAAACATATGCTTCTTCAGGAAGGGACAGAACTGGTTAAGTTTAAAAAAAAATAGAAAATGGACGAAATTCACAGTTTCATAAGCAGTGAGTATCCGGTGATATTAATCATAAATAAAAAAATACAGAAATGGCTGGCTACATCGCAAATATAGACATGTTTGGTTGCACAGAAGACAACTGGCTGATGTATAGTGAATGAATTGAGCAGTATTTTGAAGCAAATGAAATAGCCAATGTGAAATGAGTGCCAGTTTTGCTGAGTGCTATTGGTGAGAGAGCATGCAGTTTGCTTAGAAGTTTATCTGCTCCAATAAAACCAGCCAAAATGAGTTTTGCTGATATTATGAACATAATGCAGAAACATTTAGAACCAAAGCCATTATTGATTGCAGAATGCTTTAGGTTTCATAAGTGGAATCAAAAGAAAGGTGAGCCCATTTCAGATTATGTGGTTGAATTGAAGAAATTTTCTGAGTATTGCCAGTTCAATGATGGGCTCAATGATGCACTGAGAGATCGTCTGAAAACAGCTCCTAATTGAAGCACGACTCGTATTTAAAAGATCATTTGAAATCACTGTGTCAATAGAAACAGCAGTCATCTGTCTGTTCTGAACTCAAATGATCACAAACACAAAATGGCAGCTTCCCATTAGATTTTCATGATATCCACTTATGTAAAGGCATAGGACAGTTCAGTTCTTTTTATACTTTTTCCCTCTGCTATCTCTACCTGCAAGTTTGCATGATAGATAGAAAATACTATTTACTGTGTATATCTTGATTAGTTGTGGCTTTAGAGTCAAGGTACAATCATAAATGTTTCCCATTTTAATCCAACCTACACAGCTCCTTCTCACCTTAATTCTTTGACTGTAGAAATAGCACTAGGATTTTGTGAATGAGCCAACATAACTATGCTGCAATGTCCTTTGAGGTCTTGGCTCAGACTTACAGTAGCTATATTTTAGCTCCATTTGGATGGTTTGGGTGTATTAGGGGTCAGTTTCTGTTTTATATATAAGGATGAAGGGTAGTTTGAGGTCAAGGGCAGTAAATGAGGTGTCAGGAACAGGAGCTGCACAGATGCTGCCTGACCTGTTGAGCTTATCTAGCATTTTGTTTATTGCATCAGATTCCAGCATTTGCAACCTCTTGTGTCTACGCTTAATTTAATTGTTTCACCATGCTGCAGCACTTTGATGCAACCATATAGGTTCAGTTTATAAGTAATCCTCTGATTACTGCACATCAGTAAACAAAACATGTTCTTTCTATATGATGCAAGATTTGCCATTGTCTTCTGGTCAATTCTGTTGCTAACTTTTCTATTTCTAACACTTGCACACTATGATTTTGGGCTCTCGCGCTATCAGTCTCTTCTTCAAAATCAAGATATTATTCACTTAAAAAAGAACAGTCCAAATGATCTTGAATTCAATCCTGCATGTCAGGACTATCAGTAAAGGTATATGGGACAATGATATTGTTACCTTTCTGTTCAACTGTAAAGTAGCATTGAAACACATGGAGGCCTAACACAGATAAGATTCTATGTAATAGTGGCAAGCGAACACAATGAAAAAATAAGCTTTGTTGCTACAAATTTGATGAGGAAGACGAAATTACTGTCCCTCAACAATCCCAGAGATGAATGGGATTATTTATTCCATTTATAATGGGATAAATAATTTATCCCATTTATTTATTAATGGGACAATATCCCATTAATATTGTTAAATTGTATTGTTTTATGAATGCAATATACGGTACAAAATGGGAGGTGAAGGTTTATTTACAAGGCAGAACACTATCAATTCTACTTTTATTATCTGTATGCTGTGTTATGACCTTCAACATTTACTTTCCCTTTGCCTCCACAGATGCTGCTCAAACGCCTGAGTTCCTCCAGTAATTTGGGTTTTATTTGCACTCCATTGATATCAAATAGGAAATTAAGCAACTGAACAAACTGCTACATACATGACCTCTGCTACTCTCTCATTAAGAATGCCTTCCACTGCATCACCTGGCCACATTTTGGGAGTTCTAACCATTTGGCTGCCTTCCTCCCATGTACATATAGGCAGCGACTGAAGAACAAAGCACCTGAGATAAGAGCAACAAAGAGTTGGTCATTGGAGGCAGAGGAGCAGCTATGGAACTGTTTCGACTTGGAGGACCTGAATGAAAATGCCATGGTTGTTACGTCCTTAATAAAGACATTTGAGAACAGGTGTGTCTCCACAAAATCATTTAGAGTCTTCCTCAACTAGAAACCCTGGATGAACCAAGAGACTTATAATTTGCTGAGGTCTACAATGACAGCTTCAGGGCTAGCTATCCAGCAGAGTACAAGAGGTCCAGTTTTGACCTCTGGAAGGACATCTCACATAGAAAGTGAGAATTCCAGATCTAACTTGAAACACTGAAGGCTGCTCAAAAACTGTGGCGAGCTTGATCCATCACATCCTATAGAGCAAAGCCATGGAACATAAAGGGTAGAAGACCATGGAAGAAAGGGAATGGGGAGAAGGATGCCACAACCAAGAACATCTCCCCCCCCTCCCAACACACTTTCTGCCTTCTGCAGGGATCGCTCCCTACATGACTTCCTTGTCCATTTGTTCCTCCCCACTGATCTCCCTCCTGGTACTTATCCTTGTAAGCAGAACAAGTGCCATACCGGTCCCTATACCTCCTGTCCAAGTCCTTCCGCAGCCTACCTATTTCCTCAACACTACCTGCCCCTCCACTATTCATCATATCATCTGCAAAAATTGACAACAATGCCACCTATTCTACCATCAAATTAATAGTACATAGCAGAAAAAGAAACGTTCCCAACACCGACCCTTGTGGAACACCAGTAGACACTGGCAGCCAACGAGAAAAGGATTATTTTATTCCCACCTGCTTCCTCCTACTGATCAGCCAATGCTCTAACCATGCCAGTAACTTCCCCGTAATATCATGTGCTGTAAACTCGGTAAGCAGCCTCATTGTGGCACCTTGTCAAAGGCCTTCTGGAAGTCCAAATATACAACATCCACTATATCCCCTTTATCTATCCTACATGTAGTCTCCTCAAAGAATTCAACAGGTTCGTCAGACAAGATTTTCCCTCAAGGAAACCATAATGACATCCTATCTTGCACTGTGTCACCAAGTACTCCATAACCTGATCCTTAACAATTGTCTCCAACATCTTCCCAATCACTGAGGTCAAGCTAACTGGTCTATAATTTCCTTTCTGCTGTCTTCCTACTTTTCTAAAGAGTGGAGTGACATCTGTAATTTTCCAGTCCTCTGGCACCATGCCAGAGTCCAATAACTTTTGAAAAATCATTACTAATGCCTCCACAATCTCTGCCACTACCTCTTTCAGAACACTAGGGTGCAGTGCATCTGTTCCAGGTGACTTAAGTACCCTTAGGTCTTTCAGCTTTTTGAGCAGTTTCTCCCATTTAATAGTAACTGCACTCACTTCTCTTCCCTCGACCCTTCAGCATCTGGCACAGTGCTGGTGTCTTGCACAGTGAAGTCTGATGCAAAATACTCATTTAATTCATCTACCATCTCCTTGTCCCCGTTATTATTTCTCCTGCCTCATTTTCTAGCAGTCCTATTACCACTCTCATCTCTTTTTATTTTTTTACATAACACTTGAAAAAGCTTTTACTATTCACTTTGATATTGTTTGTGAGCTCACTTTCATATTTCATCTTTGCCCTCCTAATGATTCTTTTAGTTACTCTCTGTAGGATTTTAAAAGCTTCCCACTAATCCTCTGTCTTCCCACTAATTTCTGCTTTGTTGTATGTCCTCTCATTTGCTTTTACATCAGCTTTGACTTCCCTTGTCAGCCATCTTTGTTTCGACTGATATGATGCCATTCTTTATCAGCAGAGCCATGCCACTCTCTCTACCTACCTTCCTATCCCTTCAATCCAATGTGTAACCTTGGACATTCAGCTCCCAACTACAACCATCCTTCAGCCATGATTCTGTGATGCCCACAACATCATATTTAAGAATCTGTAATAGTGTACAAGAACATCCACCTTATTTCTTATACACTGTGCATTGAGATATAACACTTTGAGTACTGTATTTGCTACCCTTTTTGATTCTGCATCCTAATGCACTGATACTCACCCTGCTGGCTGCAGTTTTGTCCTTTCATTTGCCTGCCCTTCCCGGCAGTCTGATTGCACACTGTCTTTGCTTTTTTACCATCTGTCCTATCTTGAGCCTCTTAACAGTGGTTTAGTTTAAACCCTCCCCAACAGCTCTAACAAACCTGCCAACGAGAATATTGATCCCCCTCAAGTTCAGGTGCAATCCGTCACTTTTTTCATACGTCTCCAGAAGAGATCCCAATGATCCAAGAACCTGAAGCCCTGCCCCCTGAACCAGCTTCTCAGCCACACATTTATCTGCCAAATCATCCTTTTTCTACCCTCACTGGTGTGTGGTACAGGTAGCAATCTACTACCCGGGGGGCCCTGCTTCTCAGCTTTCTACCTAGCTCTCTCAATTCTCTTTTCAGGACCTTGTTGCTTTTCCTTCCTATGTCATTGGTACCAATATGTACCAAGACATCTGGCTGCTCTCCCTCTCTCTGCAAAATATTGTGAACGTGATCTGAGACAAAACTGACCCTGGCACCTGGGAGGCAAAATACCATCTGGGTGTCCCACTCATGCCCACAGAATCTCCTGTCTGTTCCTCTGATTAATGAGTCCCCTATCACTACTGCTCCCCTCTTCTCCCTCTTTCTGCACCATGGACCCATGCTCAGTGCCACCAACCTGGTCTCCTTGGCATTCCCCTGGGAGGTCATCCCCCACAACAGTATCCAAAATGGTATACTTATTATTGAGGGGAATGGCCACATGGATGCTCTGCACTATTTGCCTATTCACCGTCCCATTCCTTCTCCTGACGGTCATCCAGCTACTTGCCTCCTGCAACTTAGGGATGATACTTCTCTGCAACTCTGATTAATGATCTCCTGAGTCTCACATACAAGCCAAAGGTCATCCAGCTGCTGCTCCAGATCATTAACACGATCTTCAAGGAGCTGCAGCTAGTTGCACTTCACACAGATGTAGTTCCCTGAGAGACTCTGGGTCTCCCAGAGCTCCAACATCTGGCATGAAGAACACACAAAGGCCATTTACTACATTACGTACAGTAAGAGAAAAAAAAAGGGAATCTTAGTAGAAACTTACCCAGGGCCAATGCCTCTTTTGAGCTGAAGCTTCCAATGAGAAACTCCTCCTCTCACCACCAGCCCACTCCCAACAATGGTCACCCACTTGTCCCTTCTGTGCTTTGATTTACTTTGTGGTGCTCTGCTCCTGCCACAGTTTGGGCCACTGGAATGAGCCCAAAGGCCCCACTCAGGTTGGAGGAGCACACCGTACATTCCACCTCACTAGCCTCCAACCTGTTGGCATGAACAATGGTTTCTTAAACTTCCGGTAATTCCCCCCACCCCTTCCCCATTCCCATATTCCCGTGTCCCTCTCTTACCTTATTTCCTCACCTACCCATCACCTCCCTCTGGTGCTCCTCCCCCTTTCCTTTTTCCATGAGTTTCTATCCTCATCTCCAGCTCTTCATTTCCTTCACCACTCAAGTTCCCAGTTCCTTACTTCACCCCTCCCCTTCTCCCAGTTTCACATATCACCTACCACCCTCCTCCCCTCCCCTCCTCCAAACTTCTTGCTCTAACTCATCTTTATCCCTACTCCCAATGAAGTGTCTTGGTCTAAAACGCCACTAAGAGCATGTTTACTCTTTTCCACAGATGCTGCCTGGCCTGCAGAGTTCCTCCAGCATTTTTGTGTACTGCTTGGATTTCTAGCATCACAGATTTTCTCGTCTTTATAGTAGAGTGCACCTGATGCCTCTTGGCTTATCTTTCATTGTTTGTCTCATAATCCAGTTAATCACCAGGTTAAATAATGTCTCTGACACCACACAGCCTTGCCTGACTCCTGTCTTGACTTAAAAGCTCAAAAATGCATTTCCCAACTATGCAGTTTAAATTATCATAGAAACTCTGGATAAGCTGGACAGTCTTGGAAGGGAGCCCAAATGATCTGAAAATTTGCCAAAGGCTTTCTCTGTGGATGCTTTCAAAAGTCTTTTCAAAATCCTCAAAATTCACATGATGTTACACAGAGTGAAGATCTAGTTGACACAGCCGCTGTTTCTCCTGAAACCAGTTTGTTCTTTCCTCAAGCACACATTGATAGTATCTGTAATCCGTTGGACAATAACTTCAGCAAGAACCTTGCTGAGCATTGACAAAAGAGTGATGCCGTGACAATTGTTGCAATCACTTAACACTTCTTTCTTGGGTATCCTAACAATAACTCCCTTTCTCCAGTTCTTGAGTACATGTCTGCAATCCCAGATGATAGTAAACAGTGTTTGCTGGTTACAGCTTTGAACAGTTTGCTGTTCAAATTGTCATGTCCTAGAGCTTTGCTGTTCTCCAATGATTTAATTCCAGCAACAATCTCTTCTTTCTTGGGTGGATCCGTGTTGATGTTGAAGTCCTCTGCTGCTTCTTGAATTGTCAGGTTCTTCACTCAGAAAATTTCTGAAATATCCTGTTCTTCATGCTTCTTGCTCTTTTTCAGTTTGTCAAAAACTGACCGTTCTTATCTCTCATGAGACCACTGGATCTGGCCTGGAACTTTCCACATAACAATTTTGAAATCTTGCATCTATTTCTCCAATCACCTTGACTGACTGCTGTTTTAGCCTCTTCTGCAAGGTCTTCCATGTAGACTCTCTTATACTTTCTTCCAAGTCTCTTCACTTTCCCATTAGCTTCAGTATATGTTAGTTGAAGTTTCTCCTTAATTCATGTTGACTTTGCATCTAATACTTCTTAATTAATTTTCTGATTCTCATCTCAGATAGACCACATTTCCTGCCGTATACATGCTTTTTTTTTTACTTTCCACCTCTGTATCCTAGACAAACCTCGCTGCTCCCCTTGAAGACTGAGGCAATCCATTTCCACATTGTGTTGGAAATCTACTGATACATCTTCATCAAGATCTTGCAAGCCCTGGAATCTGTACTTAAGCTGAATGGTGAAGGCAGATCTCATGCTGGCATCTTTGAGCTTTTCAACATCAAAATATATTCTGGTCCAAGTGCTTCTCGCCTTGAGGTTCATCACTGCAATAACAAAGAGGTGACCACTTACTTCTCTCTTCACCTTTACATCCTGCAAGTATCGTCTCGTAGTACCATTGATCGTTAAATGGTCAAACTGGTTCTTATTGCATCCATTGGGTGAACAACATGACAATATACGGATTTCATGGTGTGAAAAGATGGTCCCTCCTATGACCAGATTGTTCATGGCACAGAATTCCACCGATCTCCCACCATTTTTATTCATCTTTCCATATCCATGCTCCACGCAAGCCCCTAACCCTAGGGAAATGTGAGTTATTATTCCCCATTTTGGCATTTAGATCTCCCACAACGACAATTAAGTCATGGTGTTGTGTTAACTCTACCTCTGAACGCAGTTCTTCATAGAAGACATCCTTTTCTTCATAGCATTGGATCACAGTCATATTCACTTGCTTCCCTTTCATTTTGACCCCCATTAGTCTACTATTGATTGGTTTGCACTTCTCGAAGCACTTCTCAATGCCTTTATTCAAAATGACAGGTACACCATCGTGATGCCGAACATTTTCCCTTCCCGAGTATAAAATTATTTCACCGGTTGCTGCCTTTAGTCTGCCAGACCCTGTCCATGTGCTTTCACTGATGCCCAGTATATGTAGGTTGTAACGACCTATTTCTGCAATTATTTGTGCTAGCTTGCCAGTGTTGTCCATGGTTCGTGCATTCCAAAAACCAACTTTGGTCTTGGTCTTAGCAGTGCTCAGGGCTTCCTTCTTCATCCAGTAGCTTCAGTTCTGCCAGTCATGCAAATCCCAGGTGGAGACTCTGGAATACCATTGCACATAGATATAGGATTCCTCATTGCTGTTTCCGTAACATTTTTTTGACCAGTCAGGGTTGTTAGACCAGAGCTGAATCCCCAAACCTTGAGGACCCATGGACCACTCCTAGTCTGGCCTCTACCCTTTGATCTGTTTGGCGTGGATGAGCCTGCCAGGAGTCAAAGCACAAGGTCATGACTGCAGCCAACTTAGCTCTCTGGGTCATTGAGGCTTGCAAGCCTCCAAACCCTATGTCAAGGTTGTGGTTCTCTTGGAGGTGTGTAGATTCAGCATGTTACCAAAATCTTTGACAAACTTCTATAGATGCACAGTGGAGATTATCCTAACTGTTTACATCACAGCCTGGTATAGAAATGGCTACCAATGCCCAGGAAGGGAAAAGGCTACAGAAAGTGGTGGACCATCTTCACAGTCCATTATAAGCAAAATTCTCCCATCTTTGAGTACATTTACATGGAGCTCAGGCAGAAGAGATCAGCATCCAACATCCAAGACCTGCACCAGCCAGACCATGACCTCTTCTCACTACTACCATCAAGCATCTACTAACTTTGAAATTTGAGTGTTATAAGCAACTAATTTCGGGACATCTCTATGCTACCTAAGTGGAATTATGGTTTGAGAAATCCTGCAGAACTGTTTTAACACCCAGCTTGCACTTTAAATAATGAAAAGGAAGTATAGTGTCCATACAACATCAGTAGTGTATCATCCTATGAACTAGGCTAAGGAAGAAATTTACAAGTCAACTTTTGAACCTTAGTTGGTAGGTAACATTGGAGAACCAGATAAATGTGTGAGAAAACAACCTCAAAGAAAAATGAGTCTTCAACTGTGATGCACCATCAATAACTCTCTCTGAGACGTAAAGGCGAGATATCGGCTTTTATTGACTGGAAGAAAGAACAAGCAGTAGTTGACCACCATACTACATCCTGGAGAATGCAGGCCGGGCTCAGGCCTCAATCACCTTTATACCGGGGTCTGTGGGAGGAGCCACAGGAGCAGTCAGCAGGGGGTGTGTCCAGACAGGTATATGTAGTTCACCACAGACTGCACAACCCATTAAATGTGCCAGTCCTATAGGACAATTCGTTGTAAACCCATAATTAAGTGTATACATGTGCTTCAATCTCACTCAGAATGACTATAAGTTTACTGACAGATACTCAGTTTTTTGTTTCAGTCATACAACATGGCCTATTAAATTGTCAGTACCACCTAACACATTGGTGTAATCTGAAATTGGTCCTTGATGCAAATCAGTGCAAAGCACACAGACAATTTATTTTGCTGATTTGATCACAGCCTGGCTTCAGCCTCTCAGAGCAACAAAACAGTCGTATTATATTGAATCACACTGCAAGTATGGTATCAGTTCATTTCTGACAACTTAAGAGGTTCTTTTCATCAATAATTTCTTTGACTCTCTTGGTTTATGTCTGCATCTAGTAGTCACATCAATGATTTACAGAAGTTCAAAGAAACCAAGGTTTCCCAAGCAAAGTTTATGTTTTTCTACTATTCCTTCCATGTTAATTCCCAGCAACTGTCCTGATCTGCCAAGATCTGCCATTGGATGCATAATGTTGTTATTTTAAAATAGATTTCAAAGAAGCTATCCCAAATGTGAAATTTGATTGGTTGTTTCCTGTCACATCATTGCTTGTTGGAGTTTTCTGTCACAAACAACTTTGTATACTGAAAATATCACAAGCTTTTCTTTCTGTATTTCCTTTAAGTAGGATCAGAATATAGGGCTCAGCAGAGCAAAAAATAATCTGGTTGTGCTCGCATGTAGTGGATTAGTACATAAATCCATTGACAGCTAATGTCATGATGTATCAGTACTGCTAATCATGGAGCTCATTCTTGCAAAAGCCCAAGGATATACAGTATAAAGACTGTGGGATATGGTTTAGTACTAGCAGTAATGTTAAAAGAAACTAAGCCTTTTAGAACCATTTTCTTGTCCTGCAAGTGTGTTTTTCTTTCCAATTTCCATCTGAAGTTGAAAGATGACACCTGCAACATTATCACCATTCCTCAGCTATCTGAGTCGTATATTAGCATGAATACTATGTGTGTAATAGAAACAGAGGGCAAGCAGTCATCGTCATGGCATGCCAAGTGATGACCTAGCCAACGCTCAGAACAAGAAATGCTTCAAAACTTCTAAAGATTATTTTTTTAAATGTTTCATATGTATATCAAAGCACCAAAACAGACAGTGAGCTGATGCCATCAATCTTCCCGTAGTATTCCGAAATCCTGTTGTAGTCACCGACTATGACCATAACACGTACGACCGTTCTTCAGTGATGGAATTATCACCCAGGCGAGGGTGGACGCACAAATAATTCCTCTTTGTGCCAATGACCAAAACAATCTAAGGATGTGGCAGGCAGCCTGCAAACGCAATAGCATGCCCAAAACTTCCCAATCCTAACTGAGCATCTCTGATATGTAGGAGGAGACAGAGCACCCAGAGGAAACAAGCGCAGTCACAAGAACGTACAAACTCCTTATGTAATGCCCTGGTTCACATCTTTACTGTTTTGCTGTAGATATTTCATTTAGCTGCTCTGTTCTGCTTTCAGCCTGTTTGGGTTATTGCTGAGAGATGAGGGATGATGTAGAACGTGTGCCATTTGGTTAGGGGGGAGGTTTTCTTGGTGAGAGACAATAAGGTTGGTTTTGGGCTTTTGTTCATTGGGAGATGAAGAGAGAAGACACTGTGGAGAACTGGTCGTACCATACGACACAGTGGGAGACCCAATTGTTCGAGATGGATTGCGAGCGACGTTCGGAAGGTAGTATGGGTGTTCACGCTGACCAAGGGCCCAGTGCATGAGTGACAGAGAAGTTCAAGATGAACTCCAACTTGCGCACATTTCACTGTTTAATTAGAATGGGCCTTTTTCTTTTTGTTATTCTTTACTAACCCTTTAGTTAAGTAAAGATTCATAAATATAATTCCTTTAATCGTATGCAATGTTCTGTCTGTTATTTCATGGCTCTAATTTGTAACAGGGTGGCAAATTACACAGCATCCACACAAACTGGGGTTTGGGGTGGGACGAGCCGTCTCAATCTCACGAGTTTGGCGGGACTTGAGAGTGCCTTCGCTAGACCTACGCTGCCAAGGAAACCAGGGTGTTTTACTTATAGACAATGGCAGGAACTGAACTTGTGCTGCTGGCACTATAGAGCATTCCAGTAACCGCAACGCTACTGTGCCACCACATCTCAAGACGAAGTCGTTCCGATATCAGATTCAGAAGTCCCAATCCTCCAGCATGCAGTAGACCATCTACTGTCCCAGAACTCTTCACTCTCAACTCCATCTCCAGCCTATCTTCACCAATTGAAGCTATTTAAAATCTAAATTACTTGTGTGTAGTGATTAAGGCAGGGAATTGTGCTATCTGAGATTTGTCATAAATGCAGAGGATTTCCTTTAACTGGTGTGGGTGTGAAGTTGATTTCTTGCAGGGTTTTCAGCAGGACAGAGAGAAGGAGGGGGAAGTCTAAATATCAGACTGAGCTGCCCAAAGGAAAAAGGATAAGGAATAGGAGAAGGGCACAAACTGGAATGACTTCCATTCTGGTAAGCCTTACCAATTGGACATGAATATTTAGCATACAATTCTCGAATGATCCAGTTACTAAGATCTCCCACTTAATCTGAATAAGAACTACATAAATCAATGGAGTAAGTTATTCCACCCATTCAATCAGAACATGATTGACCTCTTCCTTTATAGTGCTACTTACTTGCCGTCACCCCCCGACATCCCTTTAATAAAAATCTAGCAACTTTGCTTTGAATGTTCTTATCCACCGACACTCCACTTGGATGTGGTATTCCTAAAACTGAGTACATTTCTCATATCGCTTGTCGATGTTATTGTCCTAATTATCCTTGACCCACATATTAGAGGTCATTAAACATTTTTAGCACTGCAGCCGCCCTTCCAGATTATTAACTCTTTGTATTGACCTTGGCAGTGACCTACTATTTCCACTTTATTAGGAATCCTGGACACCCATGTATAAATGACCTTTCTTCACCTCACTCACCAAGACATCCAAATCTGCATTTGAAAATCAGGATGTCTCTTCTTTGCTCCTTTTTATCATGCTACTAGCTAGTTTTCCAAGTATTTGTAGCACTGATTGGAAGTACTAAGCACTACCCCTTTAACAGATTCAGTCTAGCCAACTTTAATTGGTGCTAATCACTCACAAAATTGCATTCTGCGAATATGCAGTAAAGCAATCAGCAGCATTTAGTGCTGGTTGGATGCTACAATCATGATAATGAAGCACAAATTTTGTATCTGTTCTGTATTAGTTTGAATAGGTCTGGGTTGATCATGATTCTATGGGTATTTATCAGTGCAGTCTAACTTCTTGTTCTGTCCCTAGTTGAAAGGTAAGAAAAAAATGTTGTTTAAAATATTGGCAATTCTAGATGAATAACATTTGTGCTGGTTAATTTATTAACAGCAAGATTTATATAGCACAGATAGTCTGTGTGTACAAAAGCCTATCTTACCAGGTGTGTGGTTGTGACTGAGTTACTGGATATTGAAGCTGATAGATAACAAAGGTCTTTATGCAATACGTGTGGAGGAATTGATTTCTGTTGCCCCACTCAAACAAAACAGTAATGTTCTATCCTATAAAAATGTCTGTGGTGGGTGGGTTCTTTGATTATGTTGGCTGCTTTACAAAGGCAGCTAGAAGTATATTACAAAATGTGTGGAGGGTATACTGGTTTCTGTCATGTGCCGACTGGTGTCGACAAGTCTCTGTTTTCTTGCAGGTACAGACAGAGCAGTTGTCTTAACAAGCCACAGTGTATTCAGAGAGATTTCCTATGATTCCAATTGATGAGAGTCAATAGGTCATGCCAAATCTTTTTCACCTTCCAAGTAATTAGAAATGCTAGTAAACTTTCATGACTATGGTGTTAATGTAGTTGCATCAGGCCAGGTTATTGTTGATGTACACTCTCAAGAGCTTGAAATTCCCAACTCTCTTGACCTCAGCACAGTTGATGTAGATTGAAGAATGTTCACTACCCCACTTCCTGAACTCAATGACCTGCTTTTTTGTTTTGCTGACATTCAAGGAATGGTTGTTGTCATGAAACCCTGTTCTTCATCTCCCTCTTGTACTCCGACTCATCATTATTTGAGATATGGCCAATATGATGTTACATCTTCAAACTTGTTGATGAAATTAGAGTAGAATCTGAGCACACAGTTGTGAATGTATAGAGAGTGGAGTACAGAAGGGGGCTGTGGACATACCCTTGTGGGGCACCAGTGTGAGAATAATTGTGTTGGAGGTGTTGTCTTTTATCATGCTGATCGCAGTTTGTGAGTCAGAAAGTCAAGGATCCAGTTGCAAAGGGAGGTGTCGAGTTCCATCAACACCCACAAAATGCTGGAGGAACTCAGCAGGCCAGGCAACATTTATGGAAAATAGTATATTCAATGTTTCAAGCCAAGACACTTTGGCAGGACTGGAGAAAAAAGGATGAGTAAATTTAAAGGTTGGGGAGGGGAGAGAGAAACATTGAGTAATAGGTGAAACTAGGAGGGGAGGGATGAAGTAAATAGCTGGGAAGTTGATTGGTGGAAGAGATACAGGACTAGAGAAGGGGAAGTCTGATTCATCAATTTTAAAAAAAAAAAAATTTTTGCCTACAACTTCCACACTGCCCTCAAATTTAGCTGTTTCATTTCTGACCTCTTTCCACTTTCACTATCTCATTGTCTCTATCTCTGGAAACAGCTTATCTACTGATGTCTGTTATAAATCCACGGACTGTCACAGCTACCTCTTCCCACCCTGTTACTTGTAAAAAGGCCACCCCCTTCTCTCAATTCCTCCTTCACCACCGCATCTGCTGTCAGGATGAGGCTTTTCATTATAGAATGAAGGAGATGTCCTCCTTTTTCAAATAAATGGACTTCCCATCCTCCACATTCAACTCTGCTCTCAACCACATCTCTTCCATTTTACACACATCTGCTCTTACCCCATCTTCCTGCCACCCTACCAGGGATAGGGTTCCTTTTGTCCTCACCTACCACCCCACCAACCTCTGCGCTCTGCACATGATTCTCCAAAACTTCCATTACATATTGAGCCCTGCGTATAGGAGCTTGGAGACAAATTTGCTTGGAATTGTTTAAAAAAAAAAGTAAGTGGAGCTGTAGTCAATAAATGATTATCTATCAAAGGCACCATTACTGCTTAAATGCTCCAGAGCTGTGTAGATGGTATCTGCTGTAGACCTGTTTCAGTGGTAGGCAAATTGCTGTGACTTAAGGTTGTCTGGGAAGCTGAAGTTATTGATGACATAACAAATTTATTGAAGCACCTAATAATGGTGGATGTCAGAGTGACAGGGTGGTAGTTATTAAGGCTTTTTACCTTGTTTTTCTTGGGTACCTGGATGATAGTGGTCTTAAAGCAAGTGTGAACTTTGAATTGAAAAATGTCTACAGATATCCCCACCAGTTTATCTGCACAGGATCCAAGGGCGTGGCCAGGGACATCATCTGAGCCAGTTGCTTCCATGGGTTCACTGTGCAGAAGACTGACTTTATGTCTGCAAAGTTGACTGTGGGTTTAGATGCATTGGCGGCTATCTGGGTGGCTGATTCCAATAATTTTCTGTTCAAAAGGATCGTAGAATATGCTAAGCTAAATGGAAATGGATACAATTATCAGCAGTGCTGCCTTACTCCATTTTATAAGCCCTGCTAAAGATACACAATCAGAAAGTTCAACACCTGATAAACCGGTTTTGATGGCCTTGAAATATCAAGGCAAGTTGAATTGGAAGCAGGTTTATTTTGAAGACTAATTCTCATTCTAACTATCTAGCATCTCTCCCCATTCCATAACTCCTGAAAGATACACAAATAATTCTTAAAAGAACCATATTCCTATACCCTGCTCCATTTGTCAGTTGTCCTTCGTTTACTAAAATCATCTCTTTTCTAGAGTGATATGCTTTATCACCACAATGAAACAGTTACAAAGCAATAAAAACTTAGAGATTTGGAATTCTGTTATTTCTGTATATTTTGCAATTAAATGTAGTCTGTGATGAGTAATGACCTTTGTAGGTGCTTGAATACACTAGTTCACAACCTATAATATTGAATGTGGGGGTGGGTGTGGATTAGTAGCAGAGGCTTTGGTTTCATCAGTATTTAACCATATGTTCACTGGGTTGTGGAAATCTGGTATAACATAGATGTAGTAAAAAAAAGCTGAAACAAGTCAGGCAGATATTGACCAGAATGTCACCAAGTTTCATCCATTTGTATAGGAGTCTCTACAAAAAAGAATGTTCTAATATTACATATTTAAATAAAATCATATAGGTAGATAGATACTTTATTGATCTCAAAGGAAATTACGGTGTTACAGTAGCATTGTAAGTGCACAGATATACAAATATTAGAAGAGAAGTAAGAAAGGATAAAAATAAGTTACTTCAAAAATACGATGTACAAGATTTACAAGATCACTTCCCTGGCTATAGATTGAATCATTATAGAGCCTGAGGGTAAGAATGACCTCATATAGCCCTCTTTGGAGCAGCACAGTTGTCTTGGTCTATTACCGTAAGTGCTTCTCTGTTCATTGAAGGTGGCATGCAAGGGATGAGAAATACTGTCCAGAATTGCCAGGATTTTCCAGAGGATCCTTTGTTCTACCATAACCTCCAGTGTATCCAATTTGACTCCTATAACTAAGCCAGCCATTCTAATCAGTTTATTGAGCCTTTTTGCATCACCTCTATTGATACCATTGCCCCAGTACACCACCACATAGAAGATTATCTATCTTTTAAATTTAATTATACTTTTAAAATTATCTAAGAGATGGCATATTGAACATTGGAGGGAAATTCCATTTGGAGTGGAGGGTACATTCAAAACCCATTATATATCACGATCTACAAACATAACTGACATTCCTAAAAACACATTATAGAAAGATTTCTATAGTGCTATTTGACAAAGAAATTGCCAACTTATAATACAACAGAATATTTGAATGGTTTACTAAATTTAATAACTTTCATTCACCAGCATTACACAAAAAATAAGTTGTAGATTTATTCACAAAGCATAGGGCAAGCTACAAAGACAAAAATGAAAATCTAATATAGAAACAGCAAATTATAAAAGTATAACCAAAATACATTTTTATGTGGGACAACACACAAAATGCTTCTCAAAGTCTAACCCTATATCCATGTCGTGAGAGGTAGAAATGGGTAAGGCCGGCTAACAGGGCTCTGGTGAAGCTGTATAATTCAATCCCCTGTTCGGTGGATACAACAGATTACAGAAACAGTAAAGAACTTCAACCATACCATCGACTTCAAAGGATGATAAAGAGGAGGTCATCAATGGCCACTGGAAGATAAAGGCTCAAGCCAGCAATGCACAAAATGCTGAAGGAACTGAGCAGGTTAGGCAGCATCTATGGAAATTATTAGATAGTCGTCATTTGGGCTGAGATTCTTCTTCAAGACTGAGAAGGAAAGGGGAAGCCAAAGGAGCTTACATATTGCATTAAGAAGCTTCAAGTTCCTGGGTGTCAACGTCTCTGAAGATTTGTTCTCGGCCCAACATATTGGTGCAATTATGATGAAGGCATGCCAGTGGTTATAATTCATTAGGAGTTGAGGATATTTGGTATGTCATCAAAGACTCTAGCAAATTTTTACAGGTGTGCCGTGAAGCGCATTCTGATTGGTTGCATCACCATCTGGTATAGAGGCACCAAGGCACAGAAAAAACTGCAGAGGCTCAGCCAGCTCCATCATGGGCACTAGACTCCCCAACAACAAAAACATCTTCAAAAGGTGAAGCTGATACCTCAAGGTCGCGGCATCCATTATGAAAGATCTCACCATCCAGGACATGCGCTCTTCTCATTACTACCATCAGGGATGGGGTACAGGAGACTTAAAATACACATTTAACATTTTAAGAACAATTACCTATTATAACTAATCTTATTGTAACTTATAGTAATCTTATGTATTGCACTATACTGCTGCTGCAAAGCAATGTATTTCATGGCATATGTCAATGATAATAAACATGATTCTGTATTTAAAGGAAGAAAATATACGTACAAATAGGTAGCTATTCCAAAAACAGTTTTGTTTGGGATTATGAATAATGATGCCTGTCAGGGGAATAAAGGCATGTTTGAGTTTGATCAATCACCTTTGGTATTGACGGAAAAGTTTTCATAACTTTATCTCTGGCGTTTAAATAGGTAGTGTAGACTTTCTAATTCAGAAAGATGACACATACAGGATAATCACGTTCTAACAGTGATGTGGAAAAGCCTCTTATTCATCATCACCATTGATACAGAAAGTATTTCCATTTACGAGTGGTAAATAACATAAGGGGAGTCATATATTTTGACTCAAATTTTGTGTGCAAGTTGCCAGATCAAAAATATATGGTGGTAAAGGAAGGATTTTCAGTCATTGATATTGAATGATAAAAAGGATGTCCACAACTGTTGTAGGGACCTTCATTAATCACTAGCATTAATCTAAATTTTTAGTAGTCCATTATAGCAGCAATATATAAGCAATAGTTAAGCTATTAAAAAGATTCTGTGGGATTTAGTCAGGAATAATGTAAATAGGGTTAGAGTTACAGAGCATGACAAGAAAGTTTGGAGTTTTATTGCAGTGGAACTGGAATGAATTTGATAGGGCAAATTATAAAGCTTTAAGACAAACAATGAAAATTTACAACTTATTTTTATATTTATAGGTCTTTATAAACCTTTTCTCTATAGAAATGGGATGATGTGTATGTTGGCTATTTTCTATTAGCTACCCTATGATACATAACAAAATACAATAGGTTACGAGCTTTTTAAATAATTTACGAAAATTAGTTGTGGTTCTTGATATGCTAAAATTTGCTGAAAAACATTGTGATGTGCAAATATATTTTTACATTCTATTCTTGAAATATCTTCTTTCTGCCCAGCTTTTAATTAATGTTATTGCTATCAGTTTAGGCTGCCCTTTTTTTTTTCATGCATTGAACACTCCATTAGTTTTTGTCAGTTGTTTTCTCTTGCTGAGCTGAAATACTCAGTATATCTGCAATTATTTCCATTGCATTTGACAGGACACTGTGATATTCAATATACCAATGTGACTAACATGCCAGCAAACCTTTTCAACCACTTGTTAAATTAATATCCACTACTTTTTTCATATTCAAGAGGTTGTTCCCTAACTTTCCAAAGATATGCCATATTTCTAGGTACCAAATAATGTCTTAAGTATTAGTAACTTATGGCTTTTTTGTTCTCAGAATTCCTTCCCTATCACCAGTCTATAATTCTTTTGAAGATTCTGATAAAGTTTAGGAATGGCTTTGATGTCTCTAGGTAAATACATTGCCAGTCATGAGCAAATACCCAGTCCTGTAATGTAAGTATAGTTAATTTTTTTGGATCAGCTAGCTGTCTGCCAAAACTTCACTGTTCCAAAGTGACCATGGGGTAGAAGTTGTGTGAATCATCCCTGTAAAGTGGGTGGGTTGGAACAAGCTTCAACCCACAATACACAGAAAAAGCTTATGACAACATAATAAGACAACCACAAGCTTAGCCAACTGGCAGAACTATTGTCGTCTTTGAATGCTTCTGAATTACCTTTAAACATCATAATGTTTATTTTTAATATAAATATCTGTGAATATTTATTAATGAGAAATTTAACATCTTAAATGTTAATAAAATATTAAATAACTAACCATTTCAGAACATTGAAAAATAATTAGAGCAAAGAAAACCTTTTAATCAAACTCAGCATATTCAAAAATACTGTGTATAAACAGACTTATTTCTCCCAGCTACTTCTCTCCTTTTAAACAACTGGCCCTACGTTTTGGTTTCTAATTGAACACAAATTCTTTAGCGCATGTCCTCCATGAGCAGCCTACTGTTAGAGAGCAGACATCAAAGAATAGTCACCAAATTCAGAGGAAGTATAAACTTGCAGACACCCACTTTAAAAGATGACCAAGTTTGATAGGTTATTGTTGGAATTTCCCTAAAAGCTTTACCTGAACTTTGTTTATCTACAAATATTGCCTGATCTGCAGAGTTTCTTTCTGCAATATTGGCACTTGTGTATTTCACTGTCCTAACCTTCTGCAGGGTTTTCTTTCACAATCCTAAGGTTCTATATGAATTTCATTTTATAAATCATTATGCTGAGCTTTCTTTTATAAATCAATTGCATAAGAAGTAATAAATACTGATTTGTGTTGATTACAAATCAGTTATAATTTAAGTTTGGGATAGTGTTAGGTCCACTACAGTTTCTCAAATATTACTTGATATTCACCAAATAATAAACATTTGTTACCAGACACATTTTTATGTCAAATTATTTGGAATTGTGGCAGTTGTTTGTAATTATTGTAATCCTCATGGGTATTAATCACAGAAGCAAAGACAACTATATGGTTTAGTTTGTAAACCTAATTTCCACTTATAGTAAAGGCCATCATATATATCCTGTCTTACTTGTAAGTTAATAACATACAAATAAATAACTTGTTGATAACATATTTTAGTATAGGATGTGCCAAAAGAGGCTTATAGCAGAGAAAATGACTGCTGACAGCACTTATGAAAGATCTAGTGTCATCAGATCAAATTCCTGTTACATTCTGCATAGAGGAGGGGAGGGTCTATAAAAATATTGTATCCCATTAGAAAATGAGATGCTTTTCTTCAGTTTGTCTGACAGATGGTGTGAAGTAGATTAGAAAGGTTGAGAAGCAGCCAATACCTGGTCAATTCCCACTAACCTCCATGTCCAATAGTTGAGTTCCAACAACACAAGCACTTATGTAGTCACTTTTAATGTAACTAAAACCATCACAAAAGCAAGAAAACCAAGATAACATTGAGTCATGTTAGGTACAATGTTCAAAGGCTCTCTTTTCAATGTGTTAGGTGTTAAGGAGTGTCATTTAAGCAGAACAAGAGGTTGATAAGATAAGAATTTTTGGGAAGGAAATCCAAAGCTTGGCAGATGTACTATGGCTACCAAAGGTGAAACAAATGAATTTATGGATGAACAAGTTTCTAGTGAGAGCAGAATGTTGTTGAGGGGAGGTGATGATAGTATCTTTCATTTGCCCTTCATTCTCCTCAGACTGGTCAAAACCTAAATCAGGTTTAAGATCATCAACATGTGCTGTGAAACTTGTTGTCCATGCGGCAACAGGTCAATGTTGTCAAGAAATCTGGAAGGTTGTGTTTGTACAGTTCCTTCAGTTTTGACCCCAGAATGTGTGTATTTTGTTCCCCCCCCCCCCAATTCAGCTCAATTGAAAAGGGTATTTCAGTGGTGATTTCAAACAATTAGACATTTATGTCACCTGTAGTTCCTAGTAAATTCAAGAAAGATCAGATACACTTTAACAGCAGGATCTGTGATCCTGGAAGTGGGTGGTAACCTTGGGAGCATCAAATACCTCGATGGAAGTTTATTTTAGTCTCTGGAAACTTAGCTGGCTATGGCTAAATCTGCAAAACTGCTAAAATTAGAAACTTCTGGTCTCTTGAAAACACTTAATTGGCCAAGTTCTGGGAGTGTATTGGCTGTTCATCTGTTGCACCACTTCAATTAGATCTAGAATCATGCAGCTTGGGACTGAGTTTAATCTTGGTTTCTCCATTGCATCACCACAGGAGACCAATTAGCATTTTAAAAACAAATGCACTGCTCTTTATTATGACAATCCAGGAACAGGAATTATTGAACAGATCAAACAGAATGTAGCAAAATCACTTCCAATAAATAAATAAAGATTAGATAAATCCTTCTAAGCTTTTGATGGCAAAATTTCCAAAAATAATTTCCTGGATAGCTTGCAGTGATCCTATTTTCTTGGAAGAGCTTGCAAAATAGATGCCTTGAAAAATCCCAATTCTTACCATAATGTGTAAACTGCTGAATGCAAATCTATGGTCTTGTGATCGCAAGCTCATTAATGAATCTTATTTTGTTCCATTTCATTCACTTCCAACCGCATAATTAATTCAAGTTTCTATCATTAATAGAAATAGTCCTTTTCACTTACACAGGCTTAATCAATCATGCTATTTTTAGTTTCAGTAAGGAATAACTTCTCTGACGACATTGGGCTTGCGATGTAGGGCTTGATATTAAATCCCTAATACCCAAGAGTGATGGAGTCATACAGAACGGAAATAGATCTTGCCATCTAGCATTTTCGTACATTAATCCCATCTTATTCTTCCCACATTTCAATTAACTTGCCTCCCTCTTTCATAATTGTACAAAATGCCTATACACTGAGGGTGATTTGTAACAGCCAATTAGCCTAATAGTCCACATATTTTTGAGATGTTAGAGGAAACCATAGCATGTAGGTGAAATTCATGCAGTTACCTAGAAAAGTTTAATCTGCATGTGGAGAGGACCAAGGAATTGGACAGTATCTCCAGCTGGGAGGCAGCACCTGTACTAGCCATGTTAATGTATTATCTACATAATGACAGATCTAACTTCAGCATATAGGTCAGCAGAAGTAGAATAGAGAAAAGAAAACACAATAAAGTTATATTCCATGAAAATGCAAGTTAAAATTTTATCTATATTGATCGTCTAGAGCATATATGTCAAACTCAAGGCCCGCGGGCCAAATCCGATCCGTGGTGGAATTATCTTTGGCCCGCGAGATAATATCTAATTACTATTAAAGCTGGCCCCAGTAATTGAAGCGCCTATGGCGTATGATATGGCTAATGCTGAGTTTATTCAGGTACCAGGTTTTCAGGGTTTTTAGTGTTTATTCGGCAGTCTTGCTCGGCAGTCTTCTTCATAAGAAACAGAATTTGTAAAGTGAAACACTTTGTAGTTATAGCAGAGACTGAGACACATGAGAGCAGGCTGAAAAAACGGAGGCAACGAAAGCTGCGTTCGCACGCGTCCAACAGATCAGGCCCGCATGAAGCTGCATTTTGCTCAATCCGGCCCGTGACCTAAAATGAGTTTGACACCTCTGGTCTAGAGCAAAGTATTGTAAAGTACTTAACAAAGAAACACACCAATTGGCCTAAAGGGATCCTGCTAGTGTTTAGTTCTTATGTAATCTTTCTTTCACTGCTCCATCTGTATGGTTAATTAACACTGAGAAATGAAATTTAATTATCATTGTGATGTTATTGGGGATAAATTTCAGTATTGTATTGATCTAATTAACTAATAAAGTTTAAAGCATTACCATTTTAATGAGTTGCTTGACTCATTAGTAATGGCAAAACTATTAAACTGCAAGATTAAAACCACTGCATTTGGCACAGAAGTTAAATAAAATTCTTCAAATTATAAATTCAGCACATATTTACATACAATACTTAATCATGACAAAAATGAAAAACTCAGATATAACTTTGTTTTTTTCCCTAAGATATTTAAATACTAATTACCAAAGCTTTCCTATTTAAAGAAGTATACTGGAAGTATAATGTTTTCAGCTTATTGTAAGCATTAGTGTCATATTAATAAAAGTGAAATATTTCTCAACAGTGATAAATAAAGAGTAGAAAGTAATTAGTGCTTTATTAAATAAGGGATCAAGAAAAAATATCTGAAACTGCAGTTAAACATTGAAATATGTTAGCTAATAAGTACACACAATATTGCAGAGGTAAATATAATTGATCATTTACATGCACGTAATACTACATGCTGCCTAGCATGTTTAATCTATTTTTCATCCATTGAGAAAAGCCCTGAAAAAGCCTTACAGGTGCATCCAATTGTCTCAAATATTGATGGTGTTCCTCATATTCAGCACAACTTAGGACATAGCTGAAGTTCATCTGTTAAATGACCTCTGAAATGTCCACCCACATACAGGGGTATATCTTAGACACTGATACAGTGCATCAGAAAGGAAGATATTTACCATACAAATTAGAAAATGGAAGTAGACTATTTTGCCCACTTAGTGCCTGTTGGAATGACAAATAGTCTTAATACAATACACAAATATCTCTTCATACTTCTTTCATTCAACTACCTATTGACTTATTCTGAAAGATTACATTGTCTGCTTCATTTAGTAATTTTGTTAATGAATAGTATTATATCTCAGCCCTGCTTCAGAAAGCATCCAGTATTTGGTTGATTTGATGTGATTCAACTATTTAAATTGAGATAAGCATCCTCTTCATCCTTCTGGATAGGGTGGTGTGCTATTAGGGCAATTTCTTGGTTTGGACCTAACATTCCACCCCCCCCCCCCACCCCACATGTATTTTCCAATTATGGTAGAGGAGGTCATTTGGCCTTTAGGATCTATCCCTCAGATTAATCTCATTAACATGTTTCCCCACTTTTTGTTCTTTATTTGATTGTAATATGTTTCTATTGTAATATGAACTTTTCAGGTTCAGATTCAAAAGGAAAGAGTTTGTCATTGAACCCTAAATATTACAGTATATTTAGAGGGCAAGTATGAGCTTTCCTTCCTCATTTGCTGCCAATTTTCTGCCACAGCTACTAAGTCTATATCTTTTAAATGAATTTGATTCTTTTACTTGATTTTCCACTTTGTGAACACTTGTTTTTCAGTTGCTAAGGGAAACATTTGGATTGAAGTGATATTTTGATTATACTGAATGTTGTTAATGAGATGTTCTCAGTGATTACTATCACAGATTATCTGATCAATTAACAGGATGAAACTATACATGACAAAATTATAAACCTGCTTGTAATGAATAAACTTATGAAATTAAAATACAGAAGAAATCTTTCTCCATTAAACAAACTTTAAAGATAAATTTCTAGCTTACCTTGAAGATGAAAAGAGAAAGTTGATAAATGTGTTCAACATATTCTTAGAATTCTTGGTTTTATTAACAGTGGCATAGTATAAGCATTTATAAACCACAGTTCAGACCTCTTCTACTCTAGTGTAACTGCATGGGCTCCATACAATCGGAAAGTTCTTACATTCTTGGAGATGATGCAAAGAAAGTTTTCTGGAACACAGTGCCCAGTGACAGAAGAAATAACATGACATGGAATAGAGACTAGCCACATGACATGATGCTGACAGCAACCAATTACATGTGTCAGGGTTGAGACAGATCAACTTGGCTAATATTAGTACTTGTGTTGCTCTGACCATGGCCCACCAGCCTGAATCAGTACCTTTTCCAGGTTTGTTCAACTTGGTGTCAACTAGTGGTAGTTATGTTGCATAGTGAGCCAAGAAATGGAGAAAGGCCTTGACCCAGCACGAAGAGTTGTTTTTGATGTTGATTTCATGTTTGGCCTTCTGTAAGTAGCAAGCTGCAATGGGGGAGAACAAATACAAAAGCACTACACAAACCTAGCCAACGTCCATGAAAAGAGAAACCATTCAATGATCTGGGTCTCAGAATTAATGCAGATAAGAGTAAATGGAAACTGTTCACCACATTGAAAAGCCTTTTCCTGGATATTGGCTTTTTCTTAGCCTGGGCAGCACCCTCAGACAGTCTCCACTCTCCTTCTATGGGCTGCAGGTGAGGTTGTAGTGTAATAAAGCACAGACAGGTCCTTCATCCCATCTGGTCCAGGCAAGCCACAGCATCCACCCTTTTAGATGCAATTTCCCACATTCATCTCGTGATTCTCCAAGGCCTTACCTTCATGGATCTATCCAAACGCATCACAAATATTATGATTGTACTTGTCCTGAGCATTTCCTCTCCTAGCTCATTCCAGGTACTCACTGCCATCTGTGTAAATATTTTATCTCAGGTCTCTTTTGAATCCCACCCCTCTTTTGTATCTATGCCCCTATCATTTTGGATTTCCCAACCAAAGGGAAATGATGATAACTGTCTACTTTATCCACAATGTTCCTGATTCTCCTACATTCCAGGAAATAAAGATCCAGTACAGTCAACCTCTCCCTATAACTCAGATACTCTAGTCCAGGTAATATCCTCATAGATCTCTTATTCATCCTCTTCAGCTTAACAATGTATTTTCTATAAAAGAGTGACCAAAACTTTACACAATAATTCATGTGCAGCCTCACCAATGTCTTGTATATCTCCAGTATTACCAACAACATATAACTGCAACATAGTGTAATGTCCCCTTTCTTACACTTCATGACCTAACTGATGAAAGCAAGCATGTCAAACATCGTCTTCACCACCCTATTTATTTATGTGCTGCCTTTAGCGAATTGTGTACTTGTACTTCAGTATTTGATCCAAGCTTGTACTGACTATTTGAAGTGAAGATCAAATTGACTTGGCATCAATATCATGGCAGAATTTTCTGTGAATTTCTCTGAGTCTGGTTATAGTCAGACTGTCTGTTGTTCTGTTGTGAGTACACCTGACCATACTTCCAATATAGAAGGACAATAGAGGTTGGATTGTTTGCCCTAGAGCAAACAATGTCTGGATTTTCTTTGTTCTTGACCATACAATTCAGATATGTTCAAACTTATAAGTGATCTTAAGAGAGTAAGTAAGGAGAGTAAGTAAGTAAGGAGAATCTGTCTTTACTTGCTGGAGGATCAATAACCAGAGGTCATAGATTTAAAAGTAATTGTCAAAAGAACCAGAAGGAAGATGAAGAGATTTTTTTTTGTGTGTGTGATTTGTGATCTGAAGTGCACTGCTGACAGAGAAACAGGACCAGATTCAGGAACAAATATCAGAAGAGAGAAGAGGGAAAATATTTGTAAAGCTTTGGGGAAAGAAAAAACAGAAGCAACAGAATTGGAAATCTCTCTGAAGGCCACAGTGCAGCTCTCCTGCTATGCAACATGTTTGAAAGCTCAGTTCTGAAGAACCAGCACTATATTTTCTGATTTCTTTATCAGAACATTGTGCTATTAAGTGAAATCTTGCAAGAAATAAAAAAGATCAAAGTTAATCCAAGACTGACAAGATACTTCAGATATAAATCAAGATTTTACAACAATAGGACTGGAGACTATGAATAGAATTCCTTGACTTAAGAAATCTTTAGAAATTTTAATCAGTATTGAATTAATAACATTCTGGGGCATTATTTATGTAATTCAAATGCGACTTACTATTAATGGAATATTAATAGGAACAATCACTGAACTGTAATCAGACTGGTCAGGTTACAATAATTAACCCAATGCCCAAAAGAACTTGGAGGAACCAAGCACAGCATTTGTGCATGAAAATTGTTAAAATTTAGCTTTCATTATCAGCCTTAATATGATGAAATATGATGAATTTCTTTAACCTCATTACTAGTTGTCACTTACAAATGGAATTGATTATTAAAGATGAAGTCTCAGGGTACTCGGAGGCACATGACAAAATAGGCCACAGTCAGCATGGTTTCCTCAAGGGAAAATATTGCCTGACAAATATATAGGAATTCTTTGAAGAAATAACAAGAAAGATAGACAAATGAGTATTGGTTAATGTTGCGTAATTGGATTTTCAAAAGGCCTTTGACAAAGTACCACACATGAAGTTGCTTAACAAGTTATGAGCCCATGGTATTACAAGAAATATTTAGCATTGATAAAGCATTGGCTGATGGGGAGGCAAAGTCTGAGAATAGAAAGAGCCTTTTCTAGTTGGATGTCTGTAATTAGTGGTATTCCACGGGGGACTGTGTTGGGACTGATTCTTTTTACATTATATGTCAATGATTTGGTTGATGGAAATGACGGCTTTGTTGCGAAGTTTGCAGATGATATGAAGATAGGTGGAGGGGCAGGTTGTTTTGAGAAAGAAGAGAAGCTACAGGACGACTTGGGTTAGGAGAATGGGCAAAGAAATGGCAGATGGAATAAATGTCAGGAAGTGTATGGTCATGCATTTTGGTGGAAGAAAGGAACAGCTGTCTATTTTCTGAATGGACAAAAAAATACAAAAAAAAACTGAGACACAAAGGGATGTCGGAGTCCTTGTGCACGATTCCCTAAAGGTTAACTTGCAGTTTGAATCTGTGATGAGGAAGGCAAATGCAATGTTGGGACTCATTTCAAGAAGACTAGAGGATAAAAGCAAGGATGTAATGTTGAAACTTTATAAAGCACTGGTGAGGCCCCACTTGGAGTATTGTGAGCAGTTTTAGGCCCCTTATCTCAGAAAGGATGTGCTGAAACTGGAGAAGGTTCAAAGGAGGTTCACAAAAATGATTCCAGGATTGAATGGCTTGTCACACAAAGAGCATTTGATGGCTCCGGGCCTGTATTCACTAGAATTCAGAAGAATGAATGGTGATCTAATTGAAACCTTTCAAATTGTGAAAGGCTTTGATAGAGTAGATGTGGAGGAGATGTTTCCTATGGTGGAAGATTCTAAGACCAGAGGACACAGCCTCAGAATAGATGGGATTCTTTTAGAACAGAGCTGAGGCAGTATTTCTTTAGCCAGATTGTGGAATTCTTTGTCACAGACGGCTGTGGAGGTCAAGTCTTTATGTATATTTAAGGCAAAGATTGATACATTCTTGATTAGTCAGGGCATGAAGGGATATGGGGAGAAGGCAGGAGATTGGAGCTGAGAGGAAAATTGGGTCAACCATGATGAAATGGCAGAGCAGACTTGATGGGCCAAATAGTCTAAATTCACTCTTATCTCTTATGGCCTCACCACTGATATCCACCCCTTTGATTTTATCATCTTGTTCTGCAGCCTCTGGAATTTTTTGTTGTCCATTATACAAATGATATTGAATAGCTTACTGATGCATAAGATGAAAGAATTAACACAACTATCTGACAACTAGGAATTGTATCCTGCATGATTTTCTACCTCAAATAAATATTTATCTAGTTACTTCTACTTTTAGGATCTGGTTCATGCAAAGAGTACGCACAAGATGCTGTTTCAGTGTGCATTTGTGTGTCCATGTTGTTTCTGTGGGCACTTGAATATTCTTCTGTATATGTGTGCTGAATCAACGAGACTTCAATGTACAAAAAATCTACAATCTTGTCTCTAGTTATTTTGGTTATTTGCACCCTGTCACAACTTTGAATTAACTGGTTTGAAATAGGCTCTCTACTTTAAAAGGCTTAATGTAGTTTTCCATTCAGACTGTAATGAAAGGAAGTTACCTTCTATTCTGAAGGACTGTAGAATGCCATAAATTTCCACATTGATATTAATCTGAGGACTACTACAAAGATGCTATATAGCAGTTCAGACACAAAAATCCTTGAGAGAGAATATAAATGATGTGCTCTCCAGTATCTATCATGAGCATTTTAGCACTTAAGTAAGCCTGCGATGCATGCGGTTGTAAAACAATGCAACATGTCTTAAAATCCTATCACATTCCACAGACCGCATTTCACCCACTGTGTTTTTTCACATGTAGTTGAAACAGATGACTACTGCAGAATGAAAGGGCCACATCCACCTTCAGAATCTTGGATGAGCACCTCCATGATCTTTTGGTGATACATTGAGAAAATCATATACTTTCTACTCAGGAGAAAGCCGCTAGCATGAAATGCATACATTGCTTTACACAGTAAATAGAATTGCCCAAAACACATGCAGGCCATTTTGTCTGTAGCAGCATCTTAATCCTGACAATAAGAACTAGGATGAAACTCCCTCTCTCAATAAGGAGTCTCAATGTCCATTTCATGGAAGAGGCTAATATGTAATAGTCACTGCATGCATTGTCAACAGCATCCTGGATGCCATTATAATCTGGAAAAAAAACATTAATTGCAGTCTTTGTGGTTGCAATTATGGCTGCAACAATTTTCAGGCACACTTTCCTTAGCGAGCCAAAGGCATCTCAAGCTTCGCATCTTGATTAAACTGAGTAAAATAATCATTCTCTTTAAGACCTTCTTCAGATAGACTCTTACCAAAACGCAATTCTTCCTTTCTTCGCTCTCCTGGCTCCTGGATGATTCTTCATTATCCTAATACTTCCCAATTTTGTAAGGAAGAAGCACTAGGTTATCCATCTCTGAAAGCAATTTGCTTTAGTTTATAAATCACATAAAGCAGGTCAAAGGTGGGCTACGGGACTCTGAGACTAAAAGATGGAAGGCTATAAGTTTACACCTTGTCATTAATCAGCGGACTATTGCAGAGCTGCAAAACAGCAGTCCACACAAAAGAAACACTGGTGGAGGATCAAAATTGTGTACGCTCCAATAATGACAGGAATGCACACATGCAAAGCAAATTTACATTGAGACATCAATCTGAGCCAAGTCACTTTCTGCAGATTTTTAAAAATCCTTTGTCAGATATATGAATGCTCAAAAAGTAAGAAATAGAAGAAATGATCCAGTGACTCAGTTGTAAGTAGATTATGATGCCATTAGGTAGAGCTGATGGCATTTGTGCATGCTGAAAGACATTTCTGTGACAGGGTACAGTGCTCAATGATGATGTCAGAACATCACAACTGCCTTTGGATTGGCATCATAACCTGCTTGATCTTCTTCCTGTGTGTCTGGTGAATGTGTCAGTGTACCTGCTCATTCCCCACCACACCTCTTTCTGCAAATTTAATACATTCTTTCATAGTTTTTGCTTATGTGAAAATTTGTTTTAATGCATGAATGTTTCAGAGGCAATATTATTTTATTACATTATAACAGCTCGTCACAATTGAATACTGCATTATGATTGTACTGATGTTAATAAAAATGTCTCATTTGACATCTCGTTGCTGCTTATGTATAGAAGGGCATTCAAACAATTACAAAGGTGATTGTAGAGACCAAATACATTTTTAAACCCCTTGCCTAGATGTGATTGAAGTCTTGATCCTATGATTATTTGATAATAAATAGGTCTTATGTTTGACTCCATCTTCACTACAATCCGAAATATACACATCCCCAGCGGAACTAAAGTAACAGGCCTAGAAAATGCACTAAACTAGTAAAATAATGGTATACAGTTCTCCATCTTCTGAATTCACAGTTTTGGTTTAAATGCTGAAAAGTAAATTACATCATGTTCAGACCTAGTAAATTCAAATGACATACAGTAATATAAAATAAGTTCTGTGCTTGTTGAAATTTGTTTAAATGAAAGTTGTAAGGAAGTTAATGAGTCCAAAGGCAATGAATCTCCATGAGCTAATAAACTCCTTGCCAAGATTTTGAAAGAGACAGTAGATGTACTAGTTGGCATCGTCCAAAATTATGAAGTTTCTAAAATGGTTCCCACATTTTTTAAGGTAGTAACTGAAATACGCTATTTAAGAAATAAGGGAGAAAGAAAATGGGTCAACAAGCTTAACAGCTGTAGAAATGAAAACCCTTTATTTTGGAGGAAGTGTTAACAATGAACTTGTGTAGATATTAACAATAAGGCTGAATAAAGTCAGAATAAGTTTCTGAACTTACTATTTTGAAAATGTTTTAGAGATTTTTGATGCTATAACTATCAGGGGAAGACTAGTAGATGCACCATACTTGAACTTTCAAATGTCCTTGAAATATGGATCAGCGTGAGTTTATTAAACAAATTTGGGACTGGGTATAACATTTTGCTGTGTACAGGAAAGAGAGAGTAGGATTGTGTAGAACATGAATCTGCAGCTGTTGACATCTGGTGCACATAATACAAACTGCTGAAGGACCTCTCTGGATCAGGGAGCATTTGCAGAGACAATTAACAGTCAGCATTTGAGATTAAAACTACATCAGGATTGAGAGTGTAGAGGAAAGATGCCCAGAATGAAGAGGTGAGAAAGAGGACTGAGGCAGTGGAGAGCAGGCAACAGGTGGAAATAATTGAACTAGGAGATAATGGGCAGGCAGAGATAGGAGGAGAGCAGAGTTAATTGGGTTATTCTGGGTTGGGAAGAGTTGACTACATACATAGGTGTGACAGTTATTAATATTGAGATCCCACTTATTCACAACCTAAATCGATGATTTAGATGAAGGGATCAAAGTCTCAGGGTACTCAGTCAAAAGTTAAATCGGAATCAGGTTTAATATCACTGGCATCTGACATGAAATTTGTTAACTTAGTCATAGCAGTCCAATGCCATACATAATCTAGCAGAGAGAAAAAATAATAAATAAAATAAAACATAATAATAAACAAGTAAATCAATTACATATATTGAATAGATTTTTTAAAATGTGTGCAAAAACAAATACTGTATATTTAAAAACAAAAGTGAGGTAGTATTCAAAGCTTCAATGTTCATTTAGGAATCGGATGGCAGAGGGGAAGAAGCTGTTTCTGAACCACTAAGTGTGTGCCTTCAGGCTTCTGTACCTCCTACCTGATGGTAACAGTGAGAAAAGGGCATGTCCTGGATGCTGGAGATCCTTAATAATGGACGCTGCTTGTCTAAGACACTGCTCCCTGAAGATGTCCTGTGTACTATGTAGGGTAGTGCCCTAGATGGGGCTGACTAGATTTACAACCTTCTGCAGCTACTTTTGGTCCTGTGCAGTTGCCCCTCCATACCAGACAGTGATGCAGCCTGTCAGAACGTTTCCCACGGTACAAGAAGTTTCTGCGTGTATTTGTTGACATGTGAAATCTCTTCAAACTCCTAATGAAGTATAGCGGCTGTCTTGCCGCCTTTATAACTATATCGATATGTTTGCACCAGGTTAGATCCTCAGAGATCTTGACACACAGGAACTTGAAGCTGCTCACTTCTGATCCTTCTGTGAGATTGGTATGTATTCCTTCATCCTGAAGTCCACAATCGGCTCTTTTATCTTACTGATGTTGAGTGCCAGGTTACTGATGCGGCACCATTCCACTAGTTGGCATATCTCACTCCTGTACACCCTCTCATCACCACCAGGGATTCTACCAACAATGGTTGTATCATCAGCAAAGCGATAGATGGTATTTGAGCTATGCCTAGCTACACATCAGAATATGGGTTGTGAAGAGGGTGCAAAAAGAATTCAAGGCTGATCAAATGTATGGCAAAGATCTAGTGGATAGAATTAATGTAGAAAAATATTATATCAATCACTTCACTAGAAAAACAACTTTTTTTTAAATGTTAAGGAAGGGCTTGGTGTTTCCCATCAGCCAATCTTGTCAATTTGGAGGGCGAGAGTCATGAGGCTTTCGAGGTCAGTGGGTATCTTCCAGGTTGAGAGCTTGTATTTAAAGCACTCCGAGAAGCTGTGATGGTAATGGACCAGAGGGCTTCCACATTCGAGCTACACTCTGCCGCGAGAATCCTGAATTCCGAGGAGTAATCCAGCACTGAGTATCCGACCTGCTGTCACCCTTCTACTTCCTTGATGAGCAAAAACCTGACGCTTCTCAGCGATGAATTTCTCTTATTCATTGCAAATGGTGGTTTCATTGTCCCATTTAGTGGTGGCCCAGGTCAGAGATCACCCAGTCAGGAGAGAGATGATGAAGGCAATTTTGGCTCAGTCCAGTGGAATACAGAGATGGCTGCAGCTTGAAGTGTAAGATGCACTGGGACAAGAATCCATCACTGGGACTCCATCAAAGCATTCGGGAACTGGAATCTGGGGCTCTGAGGAAGGAGCTTGAATGGTGCAGGGTTCTTGTATTGAGAGAGAGTTGGTTGAGAGTGGTGAATAGATGGCCAATGGTTTCCTGCTGCTTTGTGATTGTGTGCTCCTGTTGACAAATGACATCCTTAAGGTGAGCAAACTGTGCTGGATCAATTGTTGGTTCACCGTTCCTGTCATGAAATATAGAGGAGGCTTTACCCAAAAGCATAGTAGTGGAGACGATTTAGCAGTAAATGATATCTTACAGGTAAACAGCAAAAGAACAAGTCATGAGGGACTATGAATCAAGAGAAGACAGATACTTAACACAACAAGGCAACAAAGTAGCTGAAAGTTAGGAGCAACTGATGGAGGCTGGCTGGTTTGATAGGTGAACGAAGGACTGTGGATTAGAGAAGGGTTTAAATAGGGTGCAGGTGATGAAACAAGTGACAGGTGACTCATGTTAGCTGCCTACTATAACATATTTAATATATTAGTATTATTTGATTAAGCATTCTTTGTTTGTTTACATATTTTTCGTAGGTTATATGTAAGAGGTATGTAAATGGTGTATGTTATTATGCCACCACGTTATATGTGAGCGTCTCACTAAAGAAAAAGTAAGTAGATCATTATCTCCTGCTCCTATGTTTTTCTTTCAATTAGCTTCTTGAGTAATAAAACATAACAATGGCAGCAAGGGAGTTTAAAACAAACCTGAGACAATGAACTAACAGTTGAAGCATAGCATGTTTTTCTTCAGAACGGGAGTAGAAATATCTGAGTTAAAAAAAAAACAAAGCACATTTTTCTTTAGAAGGGGAGAGAGACATTTGGTTAAAATAGAAGGCAGAAAATGGATATAATTAACATGGATACAGCCATGGGTTAATAACAGTGAGTATTGGGTGATAATAGTAATAAATAAAAATCAGAAATGGCTGGCTACATTAACACATTCGATTGCACAAAAGATAACTAGATGTATGCTGAATGAATTGAGCAGTATTTTGAAGCAAATCAATAGACAATGATTATCAGTGCCAGTGTTGCTGAGTGCAATGGTCAGAAAAGTATACTGTTTGCATAGAAATTCAATTACTCCAACCAAACCATGTGAAATGAGATTTGCTGATATTGTGAGTGTAATGTAGGAGCTTTTGGAACTGAAACCATTATTGATTGCACAATATTTTTGTCACACGGAAATGAACTGTTGTATATGAACTGTTGGCAGGAAAGATTCTCTGTAACGATCCTTGTGACAGTGAAGCTGAATAAGTCTGTTCAAAAGGGTGTTCCACTGCTTATTCAGTAGGTCATGGAGAGAATGTACCAGATTTTCCATAATGGATAAGTTTGTTTAGTGACCTCCTCTCTAGCACTAACTCAAACGTTTGTGGAATCTTACAAGAAAATATTCAAATACGGCTCCTAACGGAAGCACAACTTACATTTAAAAGAGTAATTGATGTAATTGTATCAATGGAAATGGCAGCCAGAGATGCAATGAAAGTGAACATGAACAAAATTGTAATGTCTAAACAGAACCCCGCTTGGCTGAATAAATTGTGTTACCATTGTGGCTGGGGCTCACATACACCAGACCAATGCAGGTTAAAGTTACATAGAGAGCACTAATCTGCATGCTGGTAATGATGATAATGATGAGACTGACGAAGGACTGCGTAGCCTTGAGATTTAGAATGTGAAAACTAACAAGGTACAAGCACTATGGCTTACACCAGAAATAAACTGCAAATTAATTAAAATAGCATTGGACACTGGCTCAGCTGTTTCAGTCATTTCACAAAATGAGTTTGAACAGCATTCCAGATATATTGAATAGAACAGTGCTATATTATGCCATAGCAGTGTTCAAGGATGGCATTGGAAAACCCAAATATATCAAGGGTAAAATAGTGTTAAATTAAAATGCCACATCCACGTGTTACGAAATCTGTCTGCTTCCTTATGTCATTTGTGATAATGTAACCAATAAGCACGATCACATGGAGGCTGAAGAAACTCTTTTCAAGATTGAGTAGAGCCCATGAGCTGCACCAGTTGTTCAGTAGCCAAGAAGGATGGGTCTGTCAGGATTTGTGGTGATTTTAAGGTAGCCATCAAACCAGTACTGAAATTAGATCAATACCCTCTTCCCAGGATAGAGGATATCTTTCTAAACCTTTCTGGAGGAAACTACTTCAAGAAAGTGGACACGAGGAAATCTGCAGATGCTGGAAATTCAAACAGCAACACACACAAAATGCTGGTAGAACACAGCAGGCTAGGCAGCATCAATAGGGAGAAGCGCTGTCGACGTTTCGGGCCCAGACCCTTTGTCAGGACTAACCGAAAGGAAAGATAGTAAGAGATTTGAAAGTGGGGGGGAGGGGGAAATGCGAACTGATAGGAGTAGACCGGAGGGCATGGGATGAAGCTAAGAGCTGGAAAGATGATTGGCGAAAGTGATACAGAGCTGGAGAATGGAAAGGATCATGGGACGGGAGGCCTCAGGAGAAAGAAAGGGGGGGGGAGCACCAGAGGGAGATGGAGAACAGGCAAACAACTAAATATGTCAGGGATGGGGTAAGAAGGGGAGGAGGGGCATTAATGGAAGTTAGAGAAGTCAATGTTCAGGCCATCAGGTTGGAGGCTACCCAGCTGGTATATAAGGTGTTGTTCCTCCAACCTGAGTTTGGATTCATTTTGACAATAGAGGAGGCCATGGATAGACATATCAGAATGGGAATGGGACATGGAATTAAAATGTGTGGCCACTGGGAGATCCTGCTTTTTCTGGCGGACCAAGCGTAGGTGTTCTGCGAAACGGTCGCCCAGTCTGCGTCGGGTCTCACCAATATATAAAAGGCCACACCGGGAGCACTGGACGCAGTATACCACACCAGCTGACTCACAGGTGAAGTGTCGCCTCATCTGGAAGGACTGTCTGGGGCCCTGAATGGTGGTGAGGGAGGAAGTGTAAGGGCAGGTGTAGCACTTGTTCTGTTTACAAGGATAAGTGCCAGGAGGGAGATCAGTGGGAAGGGATGGGGGTGACGAGTGGACAAGGGAGTCGCGTAGGGAGAGATCCCTGCAAAAAGCAGAAAGGGGGGGGAGGGAAAAATGTGTTTGGTAGTGGGATCCCGTTGGAGGTGACGGAAGTTACGGAGAATTATATGTTGGACCTGGAGGCTGGTGGGGTGGTAGGTAAGGACAAGGGGAACCCTATCCCAAGTGGGGTGGCGGGTGGATGGGGTGAGGGCAGATGTGCTGGAAATGGGAGAGATGGACTTAGCTGATGTTCACCTACAGATAGAGATGGAGGAAGAGGCTGAAGTGTTTCTCTCCACTAACACTGAGAAGGGGCTTTATTGCTATAATAGGCTGATTTTTGGAGTAGCATCTGCACCTGCATTTTGGCCAAAAGCTATGAACCCTGTGCTGCAAGGCTGTCCGGACACTCACCAGGACAGTTTCCTAAGAAAATTCAAACAGTGGTGGATGCCCCAAAGCCAAAATACAAGTCACAGTTGAGGCCCGTTTTTAGCATTTGTCGATTACTGTAACAGGTTGCTGCTAAACCTAGCTACTTTGCTTCACCCTTTGAATTCTTTACTGCACATTGGGGAAAAAGGGCAATGTGAGGTGGCTTTCCAAGGGACAAAAGTGGTGATATCAGACATTCTACTAACACATTGTTATCCACATTATCCATACGCTAACTTTTTATGTGGGGATTGAGAGTTGCTGTACCATTGGCAAAAGCTACACTATGGTCACTTAGACGTAGTCAATTGGAAGTGTTGGCTCGAAGCCTTGTTTGGTAGGCTTGGACAGATGAGCAGATCAAATAGCGTGCCATGCACTATTCACTATGTCCACGCATTCAGAAGATGCCAAGACCAGCACCTCTCATCCCTAGAATGGACTGCATTGCCTTGGAAGAGAATTCATGGGGATTTTGCCAGACTATTCATGGGCATAGATTTCAAAGTGGCCACAATAGCCACCACTACAGCTTCACACACTGTTGATAGAGCCTCCTTGCAAGGACTGGTGTTCCAGAACACTTGGTCAAAGACAACAGACTAAAGTTTGTTGCAGAACAGTTTCATTCACTCCTGAAAACGAATGGAGTAAGACATATTACATTTGCTCCGTGCCATCCAGCTACAAATGGCTTCGTGGAAAGGTTTGCCCAGAGTAGAAGGTATGGGCTGCGAGCCATGTTAGCAGAACACATTACACTGAATCAGAAGCTCACCGATTTCCACTATGCATAACACTACAGCACGCTCCATAGTCAACAACTCACTAGCTATGCTTCACCTGGTTCAGCCCTTTCCCTCATGATTGGATGTCCTCAAACACAATCTTAGAAGGAGTATGCTGGATAAATTGAGGGCTCCTCAAACAAGATGGTTTGTTGTTTCATTCCTGGACAAGCAGTCCTGGTGAGGGATGATCAGAAATTGTTACTTGTAAAGGTTAAGGACAGAACTGGACCACTCTCCTACACAGTCAAGATTACATCTGCTGTCATCTGGAGATGTCACATCAATCAGTTGAGGGGAGCAGTCAATTGTTAGAGAAGAAAGGTGTCCAGGACAGTCAGAACCACCTCCTGTATAGATAAGATGAGTAATGCATTGCATATTTGAGTTGAGATGTATTCTATATAGGGATTCAATTTATAGCTAAGCAGGGAGGAGTGTAGTGTATTTAATATTTTAGTAATATTTGAGTTATATTGTTTGATTAAACATTCTTTACATAATTCATTATGGGTTATATATAAGTACGTAAATGGCATAACTCATTTCATCACCATGTGATGTTTGAGTTCCTCACTAAAGAAAAACTTAGTAGACTCAGCTCTTGTGTTTTTCTTTTGATTAGTTTCTGGAGTAACAAAACACAAGACCTGCCTGTGCAGGCCTGACACATCAGTGACTAATAACATACAGAAGCCAAATGTGTTATCCCTCTCCAATGGCTGTTAGAAATCTAACCCTTGTGATACTACAGTTCAGGATTTATTCCATTTTACTTTTCCAAATATTGATCAACAGCAGGAAAACTACATTAGGTCAATGAAAAGGTTATTGTTATGTTCAGATTTTATTAATAGGAATATTATTATCTGTGTTGAAGCAATGCAAGGTCCAAGCTATGGAGAATGATTAAGCTTTCATTTTACTGGTATCACTGCCATCATTCCAAAGAGCAGGTAAACAATCTATAATATTAATTATATATTTGAGCACCATTGAGAATTAGTTCAATTCAGTGCTTATCATTCTTTTTTGTGTTTCAAACCTGTCTCTCTTTAGCCTTATCACTGTTACATGAGGTTTAATTATATTATCAAGTTTAATCTTTTTTTTAACTACTTTCATGTAATGTTACAACAAAAGAAACACCAGATCGTAACATTCAGTGACAATGAAGGGCACATTTATGAACAGATTTATACAATGCTACATAAAACAACATATATTCATTGCCATAAAGAGCTCATGTTTCATACCATTAGTGAACATCAAGTCTACCCTAAGCAGATTTCATTTAATCTGTCTTGTCAAAAGTTGGAATTAATTATCAGATAATTAGGTAGGGAAGTCTATAAATATTACATGTAACTTACAAATTTGAAATAGATTTCTGCATTAAATCTGACAATTGCACAGTCAGCATAAAATGCCTTAGCATTTGGAGTAATCTGATAACAAGCCCTCCATTTTATCAAATCTCCAAGGTAATGGTTACATACATAGAGAACCAAATTTAGAATTTATTAAACCAGCATAATAAATATTTCTCAGACATGGAATATGAATTCTTATTTGAAAATTAGTACAGAAAATGTGACACAAAACAAAGTATGGAAGTGAATTTACAGCCTTTACTAGTACCATGTAGCTGCAATATGAAAATGACTGCACGAGTCAAATCCAAAAATTCTCAGGTAACAAACAGAAAAATAAGACTCTTCGAAATGTTTTTCACAAAAAATACAGCATCTGTAGTTGTTTAGCAAAAAGAAATGGGAGAAATAATTTAAAAATCCACTTTTTTAAAATGTTATATTGTCCTTGCAGATTCTCAGTGTTGAAATCTGAGAGAAGTAACTTGATATCATTTGACATCTGTTGATATATTTGAATTTTCAGTGTGCTGAAATAGTACCACAGCATCAACCTCCAACATTTCATGATTGCTTATGAAAAGGGCAAGGCCAGTCCTTGAAAACTGTACAGTATGTTAACACAGAGTAGAACATTTGTGCTGCATGGGTGGGGTCACCATGATATTAAGTAGTTGCCTCATCTTAAAACACAATAATTAACGTAGTTAATAATGGGGTAAAGTTTCCTTAGAGTACTGCATTTTGTGAAGTCACATAGTGACTGATTCATTGGCAATACAGAGGCTTGGAGGCCTGATTTGGAAACGTGAGTTTGAAGCATAATGGCAAGGAAACTTAAATTCATTTCATTTTACTACTTGGAAAAATCCTAGCATCAGAAAATGGTGCCCATCAATTTCTACTCAATGGCCACTTTATCAGGTACCTTCTGCCTTGTGTTCAGAGATGCTCTTCTGCACACCACTCTTGTAACACCTGGTTAATTGAATGTTGCTTTTTTGTCAGTTTGAACCAATCTGGCCATTCTTCTCTGACCTCGCTCATTAACAAGGTGTTTTCATCCAAACGTCTGCCTGTGTTTTTTGTTTTTCACACCATTCTCTGTAAACCATGAAAATCCTGGGATATCATTAGCTTCTGAGATAATCAAACCATCCAATCTGGCACCAGCAATCATTCCACTATCAAAATTACTTTGTTCACATTTCTCACCCATTCGGTTGTTCAGAATGAACAATAAATGAACCTCTTGACCATGTCTGCATGTATCTTATATACTAAGTGATTGCCACAGGATTGGTTGATTAGATATTTGCATTAACAAGTAGGTGTACCTAATAAAGTGGCCTCTGACTGTGCATATGTATGTACTTCTTACAAAGAAATAATTTTGCTCCACGTAAGTTTCTCTATTAGCAATTATCCTACATATCTCACCCAGCTGTGATGTCCATCGAGGTTGTGGCTCAATCTTAATTGCTCCTTCAGTTTCATAGAGATGGTTTTATTGTTAGTGTGGGAATGTAGGGGAAATATTAGAACTTAGGGACAAGGATAGGGGAGTTTTAGAGGTCAGGGGCAGGAACTAGTGCTTGGAGTCCAGGTTAGAGCACTTCACATTTGAAGGCCAACAATCCCTATAGGTGATAAGAAGAGACCAGAGATCCCCATGGCAAATAACGAGGTGGGAGGGCCCCAAGTACAAGGGCCAGTGACCATCCCAGTCAGTGAGTCCCGGGATCAAAACACGTGCGAGTCTGGAAGTCAAGGCCTGGAGTTCAAAGTCCTGTGATTGTTGTGTCCTGGGGACAATATCCAGAGAGAAAACAAAGCCTGGAAGTTGAAGCTGGAGGATTTTTGATATTTACATTACAAGCATATGCACAGGTGTACCTAATAAAGTGGCCACTGAGTGTAACCCCATTGATGCGGAAGCCTAGAGTAGATATTTCAGAAAAGATAAGCATGTCAAATGGTTGGATTATCTCAGCTTCTCAGTGAGCTTCACATCCAGCTTAACATTCTCCCACAATTTCTGCCATCTTCTATGGGATCCAACCAGAAAACATATCTTTACTTCCCTCACCCATTATTTGCTCTCCATTTGGATCACTGTCTTCCTGATTCCATTGTCCATTTGTCCCTGCCCACTAACCTCCCTGCTGGCACTTATTCCAATCAGGTGAAAAGTGATATACCGACCCATTCACCTCCTCCTTTACCTCCGTTCAGGACCCCAGATAATCCTTCCTGGTAAGACAACACTTCACCTACAAGTCTGTTGGGATCATCTACTGTGTCCACTGTTTCTGATGTGGTCTCTTCTACTTTGATGAGGTCTGATGTACGAAGTAGATTGGCGGTCTATTACGTCCACAATAACAGGATTTCCCTGTGGCCAACCATATTAGTACCGATTTCCATTCCCATTCTGACATGGCCTCCTCTGCGACCATGATGAGTCCACTCTCAGGCTGGAGGAACAACGCCTCATGTTCTGCCTGAGTAGTCTCCAACCTGATGGCATGAACATTGATTTCTCTAAATTCTGGAAACTTTCCCAACCACGCACCTTCCGTCTCATTTGGCTTCACCTACCTCATTCTAGCTTGTATTCTTTCTCTACCCCACCTTCATAATCCAGTTTCTTTCCCTTCCTTTCTAGTCCTGATGAAGGATCTTGGCCCAAAATGTTGACTGTTTATTCTTTTCAATAGATATTGCATGACCTGCTGGGTTCCTCCAGCATTTTGCGTGTGTTACTCCTACTGAGCTTATTTCCATTATAGAAAAATAGCTTTCAGCTTAATAAATTCACTCCATATAGTTCCAAGAAATGGTTGTAACATTGCATGTAACATGCAATTGGACCAGACAACATTTCATATGCATTGTCAAAGGCTCCTGCTTCAGAACTGTCTATCTGCTGCCAAACTATCCCAGTACAGCTACAAAGTCAGCATCTATTTGATAGTATGGAAAAAAAAACTCCCAGGTATGACATATGCAAATAATCCAGGACGACTCCAATCTTAATATCCAATTAATCCACTGCTAATTACCAACAAAGTGATTTAAGTAGACATTGATAATGTTGACAGGCAACCCTGATTCACATGTAGTCACTGACATTCAGTGTAGGTTTTGCTGGAACCATCCAGTTCTAGATCTCTTTCCAATATTGATGTAAATCTGAATATAAACATTTACCTCTCAGTTGAACATGACTACTCTTGCTATAGGACAATGTTTGACTGAAGATGGTGACAAGTAACTCTGGAAACAATTAAATTAAATAGAAAACTGTGATAGTTACATTCATACCTTGTATAAAGAAGAAGGTCAAGGTAATTTGAAGTTAATCATCATAGCCTTAAGCTATCAGTGCAGCAGTTTCCTCAAACCAGTATCATAAGTCAAATGATTTTCAGCTTCTTCATCAGTGCACTTCCCTGCATGATAAGGTCGGAAGTAGGATACTTGTGGAAAACCATACTAATCTCAGTTTTTATCTTTATCTTCTCGGTAAATGAACTATTTCACTCCTGCATTGCAGCAAGACTTCAAAATTTAGGCATGTACTGATAAATGACAAGTAAGAGACATGCTGTATGATAACAACCTCCAATGGGGAGAAAGTATTCTGGTGATGCAATAATATTCCTACCTCCAATTACCCCAACATTACTCTCAAGAAAGTCAATCAATTAGAGACTGCACAACCAACCACATTAATACTGTGGTTATAACAGGCCAGAGGATGGATATCCTGAGGCAAGTTATTCATCCTCCGACTATGTAGATTGTTGCCCCCATCTAAAAGACATAAATCAGATGCATGATGGAATCTACTAGACTCTCCCAATGAGTACCGGTCCAACAACGCTCAAGGAGCTTAAATCATCTTGAATAAACACATGTGGTAGGTATAAATTTATCTTTTATAATTCTTCCAGTAAGCAGACATTTGTCCAATCCAAAATAGTGAGGCCCTGCACATCAGTGGGACTTTGAGCAACATAATTCTCGTCAGTAATAATGCTTCATGTGAATGTCTAAGAAAGGTGATTAGTTAGCTACTGCCTTTTACATCACTGGCATTTAGGGCAACAGTGAAAGTCCTCCATCTCTGTCATCTAGCCATCTTCTCTATTGTAAATCTGCTGTGGTTCAGGGTCCTCATTTCTGCCTCTACGGTACGGCGCCAAGTTGCCTTTGGTCTTGCGCATTTCCTCCATCTTTCAGGGGTTGAATGAAGTGCTGTCTTGATGATTCAGTTGATCTCTCTTCTCGTCACGTGCCCAGTCTATCTCCAAAATTTCCTCAAGATGATTGTGGCCGTGTCCTCTTGGTGACACTGAAGGAGTAGGTTGTGGTTGGAGATCTTTCCTAGCCAGAAAATACGAGGAGCTTCTGGAGGCTCATATTGTAGAATGACAAAGCCTGGCATGGTTATTCTCTGTCATATGCCAGCATTCTGATCTGTACAAGTGTGTGGACAGAACACAACTCTTGTACAGCTTCACCTTGGTGCAGATGTAGTATTTGGTTGATCCTCTTATGTTACTCATTGATCTGAAACTTTGACCAGCAGCCTATCAAGACATCAGAAGATAAGAGAGGAGGGACTTCAATCGGGTCCACTGTTCGAGGGGAAAAAGGGTAGGAGCAGGTTGAGGCAGTGTAACTGAACTTTGACCAGTGACCAATCGGTGTTTGGGATTGATTGGTAAGAGCAAAATAAAGGAAGATGGAGTAAGTGTAACTGCTTGTGTCTGAGTGGACGGAGTCAGAGTGGCGTTCTTAAGGCTAGCTCTTTGAAGCTTCAGCAAAGAGAGGCTTCACTCAGGGAAAGCAAAGGAAAGAAAAGCTCAAGTATTTTGCTTCAGTTTATATCTGCTCAGCTAGGACTGTAGGGAAGACAGACAGGATAGTGAAATGCTCTTCCTGCAAGATGTGAAAAAGCAGGGTGACCTCCAGTGTCCCTGTCGATGAGAACTGTGAGAAGTGCATCCAGCTACAGCTTCTAACAAACCTCGTTAAGGAGCTGCAGCTGGAATTGGATGAAATCCAGATCATTCAGGACGCTGAAGGGGTCTGTGGTGAGGAAGGCAAACACAATGTTAGCATTCATTTCAGGGGAACTAGAATACAAAAGCAAGGATGTAAGTTGAAACTTTATAAAGCACGGACGAGGCCTCACTTGGAGTACTGAGAGCAGGTCTGGGCCCTTTATCTTAGAAAGGATGTGCTAAAACTGGAGAGGGCTCAAAGGAGTTTAACAAAAATGATTCCAGGTTTGAATGGCTTGTTTTATGAAGAGTGTCTGATGGCTCTGGGCCTATATTCACTAGAATTCAGAGGAATGAGGAGTGATCTCACTGAAACCTATCGAATGATGAAAAGCTTTGATAGAGTGGATGTGGAGAAGATGTTTCCTATGGTGGGAAAGTCTAAGGCCAGAGGACACAGCCTCAGAACAGAGGGACATCCTTTTAGGATGGAGATAAGGAGGAAGTTTTTACTGTAGGTAGCTGTGGAGGCCAAGTCTTTATGTATATTTAAGGCAGAGGTTGATAGATTCTTGATTGGTCAAGGGATGAAGGGATATGGGGAAAAGGCAGGAGATTGGTGCTGAGAGGAAAATTGGATCAGCCATGATGAAATGGCTGAGCAGACTCAATGGGCCAAATGTCCTAATTCTGCTTCTATATCTTATGGCTTTATGGTCTGAGACGTTGCTAGCTTTGCTGAGCCTGAGTTGGATGTTGCCCTTGGTCCACCTTCCTGCTGAATGATGCTGCCCAAGTAGAGGAATCTGTCGGTGCTGGGTAAGTTGACACCATAGGCATTGATGGGAGGCTGAGAGTCTACAATGAGCATCATGGTCTCAGTCTTTCTCTCGCTGATTCTGAGCACAACCTGTCCACCAAACGTACACAAGCACTGAGCTTTCTCTTGCATGTGCTGGTAAGTGATAGTAATGCAAGGTCATCTGCAAAGGCAAGGTCTTGTAACGTAGAGAATAGTGTCCACCTAATGCTTATCTTTCATTGTTTGCCTCATAAACCGGTCAATCAGCAGGTTAAATAAAATTGTCAACATCACACAGCCTTGCCGACCTCCTGACTTGACTTCAAAGCTCAAATTGCAGTCCCCAGTTGTGCAGGTGAAGTTAGCATAGAAACTTTGGAAGGGATCCCATATGATCTGAGAATTGGCCAGAGGCTCTCCCTGTGGATGCTATCAAAAGCCTTTTCAAAGTCGACAAAATTCACATGCAGTTGTTTCTGCCAGTCTGTGCGCCATTCTATGATGTTACACAGAGTGAAGTTCTGGTTGACAAAGCCCCTGTTTCTCCTGAAACCAGTTTGTTCTATCCTCAAGCACACATCAACAGCATTTGTAATCCATTGGACATTGACTTTGGCGAGAATCTTGCTAGGCACTGACAAAAGAGTGATGCCATGCCAGTTGTTGCAATCACTTAGCACTTCTTTCTTTCTTGGGAATCCTAACAATAACTCCCTTTGTCCAGTTCTTGGGTACTTGCTCTTATTTTCCCAGATTATAATAAGCAGTGGCTGCAGGTTACAGCTTTGAACAGTATGGCGTTCAAATTGCCATGTCCCGCAGCTTTACTGCTCTTTATTGATTTAATCGCAGCAACAATCTCTTCTTTCTTGGGTGGATCTCTGTTGATGTTGAGGTCCTCTGCTGCCTCTTGTGTGTAAGCTTCTTCATTTGGGTGACCATTCTTATCTCAGGACCACAGGATCTGAATCACCTCGACTGGCTGCTGTGACAAGCTCCTCTGCAAGGTCTTTCATGCAGACTCTCTTATCCTTTCTTACAAGTCTCTTCACTTTCTTGTTAGCTTCAGTGTATGCTGGAGGAAGTTTCTTCTTAATTCATGTTGACTTTGCATCTAACACTTCTTAATTTTCCTTCTTTCTTCTGAGGCTGACTATGTTTCCTGCTGTGTTTATTCTTTTTTCCTGTTCTGTACTCTAGGTAAAACTTGCAGCTCTCCTTGAAGGCTGAGGCAATCCATTTCCACATTGTGCTGATCCTGTCTACTGACACACCCTTGCCAAGGCCTGGAATCTGTTCTTAAGCTGACTGGTGAAGGCGGATCTCACACTGGTGTCCCCGACCTTTTCAACATCAAAACAACTTTGTGTATGTATTCTGGTCCCAGTGCTTCTCAGCCCTTCATCTGCCCTTCTATTCACCTTTACATCCTGCAAGGATCGTCTCCACATACCGTTGATTATCAAATTGTCTATCTAGTTCTTGTGTCTATTGGGTGAACACCGTGTTTGTGGATTTCATGGTGTAAAAATAGGGTTCCTCCTATGACCAGATTGTTTATGGCACAGAATTCCACCAGTCTCCCACCATTGTTATTCATCATGTGCCCATCACCCTAGGGAAAAGTGAGTTGTTATTTCCCACTTTGACGTTTAGATCTCCCATGATGATGATTATGTCAGGATGTGGCATTAACTCTACCTCCAGATGTTTATAGAAGACATCCTTTTCTTCAATGTTACTATTGTTAGAGCATAGCACTGTCATATTCATTTGCTTTCCTTCATTCTGGCTCTCATTAGCCTACTGTTGATTGATTTTTCACTCCAGCAAGCACTTCTCAATGCCTTTATTCAAGGTGAACATCTTCCCTTCCTGAGTTTCTCCAGTTACTGCTTTTAGTCTGCCAGACCCTGTCCATCTGCTTTCACTGATGCCCAGTATATGTAGGTTGTAACGACCTATTTCTGCAAATATTTGTGCTAGCTTGCCAGTGTTGTCCATAGTTTGTGCATTCCAAAAATCAACTTTGGTCTTGGTCTGGGCCGTGTTTAGGGCTTCCTTCTTCATGCCAGAAGCCTCGATACTGTCAGTTATGCAAATCCCAGGTGGAGACACTCGAATACCGTCGCAGATATAAGATACTTCTTTGCTGTTTCCGTAACATTTTTTTTGACCAGTCAAGGTTGTTAGACCAGAGCTGAATCCCCAAAGCTTGAGGACCTGTGGACCACTCCCAGTCTGTTCTCTATCCTTCGACCTGTTTGGCATGGGTGACCCTACCAAGAGTCAAAGCACAAGGCCCTGACTCCAGCCAACATAGCTCTCCAGGTCATTGAGGCAAACAAGCCTCCAAACACTACAAAAAGGTTGTGGATCTTGTGTAGCAATAATCTACCACAATTTACTGGCACTTAGCCCAGCACAAAGTGATCTTTGTCACCACACTGTGTTAATTCAGTAAGTTAATGTCATGAGGTCAAACAAAACCAAAGTAAGTGAAGCTTCTCGAGCTGTTGCTGTAGCTTCTCAAAACAATGCCTCTCATAGAAGACAGATTTTGGTAATAAACCTATCCAAACAGCTGGTCAAAATTAGCAGAGCTTGGTGATGAAGTTGCTCCAGAAAGATGTACCACCATTCTAAAGTACACCATATCTTGGCTGAGGTGAACATCAGGCTACCAGAGAAACCTCAGCAGATTTACATCTTCCTCTGGTCTTTTAACCCATCAAATAAATATAATTGTGAAGAAAGCACGACTGTTCCTCTACTTCCTCAGGAGTCTGTGGAGATTCGGCATGTCATCAAAACCCTTGGCAAACTTCTAGATGTGTGGTGGAAAGTGTGCTGATTGGCTGCATTGTGGCCTGGTATGAGAACACCAAAGCCTTTGAGCAGAAAATCATACAAGAGGTAATGGATTTGGCTCAGTACATTATGGGTAAAACCCTCCCAACAACTGAGCACATCTACATGAAAAAATAGTTGTAAATAAACAGCATCCATCATCAAAGATCCTCACCACCCAGGCCATGCTCTTTTCTCATTGCTGCCATCAGGTAGAAGGTACAAGTGCCTCAGGATTTACAGCACCAGGTTCAAGAAACAGTTAATACCTCTCAACCATCAGGCTCTTGAACAAAAGGGGATAACTACACTCATTCTACTTCTGGTATTCCTACAAACAACGGCTTCACTTTACGTACTCTTTATCTTGTTATTTCATGCTCGTTTTCGATTTCTATTTATTTATATCTGCATTTGCACAGTTTGTTTACAGTTAACAGTTCCTGATGTTTACAGTTACTGTTCTATAGATTTGCCAAGCATTCCTGCAGAAAAAGAATATCAGGGTTGTATGTGGTGGCATGAATGCATTCTGATAATAAATATTACTTTGAACTTAAAACTTTAAAAAACATTGATTCAGTTTTTGCTATGATCACCACTGGTTCATTTCTGAATCTGGTCATGACTCCAATCAGTGGGCTAGTAAGATCTGGCCCCTGTAAGAAAGAGCATTGAATGATATTCCCTGAAATGTCACTTCACAGTCAAACACAACATGGATTTTTTTTTCTCGGGGGTGGAAAACACCATGGTGTGGAATTTACCAGACTTTCCCATCACTGCATCCTAGAACCTATGCTGAGAGAGTGCCTGCATAACCTTTGGAGATGACATCCTTCATGAAAGCTGTGTAGTCAGTGTCAAATGACAAATCCCCTTAAACCTCCTCCTTGGATCTAGAGCACAGTGTTCCTCAACCTTCTCAATATTTGGATTGGTAGATCCTTTTTCAAAGGTAAATTAATCTGGTATTGGCCATCCACTAGTTTTGCAGAATTTTCAACCAGTTCCATGAACTTATGGCCTTCTCTTGACAAACCAGATTGCTCATCCTGACTGCATTTAGGAAAGTCTGTCTTAAGTTGCTGCTGCCAAAGCTCATCCAAATTTAAAGTGAGATACTGTTAACTGTCATCTCTGGTCATGCACAATCTCTTTCATCACTATTATCTCCTTTCAGTGGTCCATTCACAGTCCAACCCAACATTGTTCTAATTGTATAGGGTCTATCATTAGCAGTGCAAATCACTTGAAACAGATCCACTGCTTAAGGCACATTCATCTCAATCAGAGCTCAATTTCTGAATCAATCTCTGGCAAATGGACATATTTCAGGTGAGACCATCCCTGGAGATCCCTCTATAATGGAATATTCCCTCTACGGACAGGTAAACTTCCCTGTGTATAGATGTTAAGTAGTTCACAATAGTTTTACCCATCTAAGCCAGCCACATCCAATCCTGAAGCAATGTAGTACTCACAACCTTCTCTTGACCTATAGTGCATAAGAGAATGCAGGTCCTTTACATTTGTGCTGGAATTATGGGAAGTTTACAAACATGATCACCAGCCCCTGGATACCAGAACACTGCCCACTACTGTGTCTTATTCAATCAGGGCCTGTTCTGATTCTGCTCCCCATTCATTTGAGTAGATATGAAGTATGCTGGAAGCCTGAAACTGCATACCTTGCATGAAATATGCTTCCTACAATCTTTGCTGATGTGCCCTGTATACAAATAGCCAAAGAAGACATTATTTTCCTTTAGAAAGACAATCTTCTGTCTATAAGCCATTTTCTCCAGCTGAGGGCACAGATCCAATGTGTGTTCACTCCACAGAACAGACAACTCCTTCTGGCCGATGAGGTACTTTCCTTTAGTTCCAGGTTTAATTTCAGTTTTACTTTCCACAGAGGCCACAGTAGTGACAAAGTTGCTTCCTTTAGCTCTAGAACAAAGTAGTGAATTAATTTTGTTCACGCCTTTGCTATTGCCCCGGATGGAGCACCCTGTATATTCCCAAACACCGGGTCTGTTGCAATCTTTACCTGCCTTTCAATTAACTTAACAATGTCAATGAAAGTAGCCCTATAGTTGTGCCTTTCTTGCAGTTCACAGGCCACCATTCTCCAACTATCCATAAGCTTATAGAGCAGTTTCTTTATAGTGGTCAACATATTGCCAGGCATGTCCAGTTCACACACGTACTGCACTTCTTCCATGACCTCTAAGCAAAAAGGCTGTAATCTTGAAGAGCTATCATGTCTGCAGATTTGATGGATACCCATGAAAGATCCTTTTCCATGTAGGTAGATGTAATTTGCTGCTCAAACCAAAATGTTTCTGTAGTAAAGTTTCACATATCCTCTCTTCAGGTCAACATGCTGGCAGTTTCTAGCCAGTTCCCTAGAGCGACCCCTAGAGTATTGTTCAAGAAAATACAGGCAGTCTCTCTGGCTGTCAGTCTCACTGTTTTCAAAGGCCTTCATGAATGTATGATACAGTAATAGATCATAGTCAACGATTTGAATTCTAGGCAAAGGTGAAAGGCATTGTTGTTGTGCCAATAAGGTTGTTATTTCATTTTGCTTCATAATGTCAAAAATACTGTTTTCATCTCTAACATCTGAAACAAAAGAGTTTTCATGTTGTAAGTGAACGTCCCCACGAGCACTTTGAGCTGTTGAATGTGGCATGGGTTCAGAGTGTTTCAACAGTGCAGGCTGAGAGTTAACTCCCTGAACCACCTCTTGTGGGTTTTGTTCATGTTTCCCAGACACTGGAGGAACAAATACATCATCATTGACATTGTGCACTTTTTTTTTGTTTGTGTATCTTTTCAATCTAGGAGTTCATGCCATTGGACTGTCCTGTTGCAGTACTTTTAGCCCTTGACACACTGAGGCCCTTAACACTCTAACGTTAGCCATATGTGTGGCAATTTCTTCCTCCAACTTAAGATGTTCCTTCCTTTTCTGTAGCTGTTCCTCTTGTTATTCCAGCACGTGTTTGTTCTTCAATAGTTTTTGAAATGTTGTTAATGCAGCTAAATCAGCCTCTGTTTTAATGTGTGCAGAGGAGGTAGTTAATACAGATTACGTTCTTCCTGCAGCAGAGCTCCATAAGTCAGTCCTTCTGCTTTCAACCTTAGACACACACTTACTTGGTTTTACATAATCTTGTATGTCATTTGTTATATCTGGAGTCGTAACATGCATTGGAACTTGAGAATCATTGTCTTTTGGAAGCTGAAGCATGTCTTCATTTATTGCAGCAGCTTCATGTTGAACATAGAAACATAGAAAACCTACAGCACAATATAGGCCTTTCAGCCCACAAAGTTGTGCCGAACATGTCCCTACCTCAGAAATTACTAGGCTTACCTATAGCCTATTTTACTAAGCTCCATGTACCTATCTAAAAGCCTCTTAAAAGATCCTATCGTATCCGCCTCCTCCACTGTTGCTGGTAGCCCATTCCACACACTCATCGCTCTCTGATTTAAAAAAATTACCCCTGACATCTCCTCTGTACCTACTTCCCAGCACCTTAAACTTGTGTCCTCTTGTGGCAACTGTTTCAGCCCTGGGAAAAAGCCTCTGACTATCCACACAATCAATGCCTCTCATCATCTTATACACCTCTATCAGGTCACCTCTCATCCTCCTTTGCTCCAAGGAGAAAAGACCAAGTTCACTTAACCTATTCTCATAAGGCATGCTCCCCAATCCAGGCAACATCCTTGTAAGTCTCCTTTGCACTCTTTCTATGGTTTCCACATCCTTCCTGTAGTGAGGTGACCAGAACTGAGCACAGTATTTCCACTGCTGTGTTTATCAATGCTTGTGAACCATTCATTTAATTTTTCCTGTTCGTCCTTGGGAAGTAAAGGAATCAATGTTTGATGTAGCCTAATGGCAGCTTTGCATATGTTAGTTAAGTTCTCAAACTGAGATTGCACCTGTGAAGCATTTTCCTTATTTTTCATAAAATCCTTAATTAATGGTATTAAACCTTTAATTTTTTTCACATTTGTTTTGCTCTCCTTTTGAAGATTTTCAATTTCATTCATCAAAACCTTGGTAGAAAGCTTAACTTCTCTCTTGCCAGCTTCCACTTCAAAGCCACTGACTTCACTTTGTGAGTTAGAAACCGCCTTGGTGCAAGTGGATACAAGGTCACAATAGAGAGATAACACTTCTTCCTCAAAGATCACCGACACATGGCAGTTATCAATATAGAAGCAACGCAAAACCTTATCCACCATCTCGCTGCTGAACCGTTCTTAACCAGGTCCAAGACGAGATGTGATGGATTACATGTGTTACCACATCCATCTCCTCTTCAGTCTGCACAGCATTCATTGTAACACTCCTTATGACTTCCAGATCATCTAGCAGGAGTTCTCCCAAAAATCGGAACACACAGGCCATTCCCCTTCAGGCTGAAGAAGACATCTATGTCTCATTCCGAAAACGCACCAGCCATATTCTGTTCAATCAACACAGGCAACAAGCAAACTATTTGCTCATCCGCAGTGCATCAACCAAACAAACAGACCTCAGGTCAAATGTCAGCAATGCGACAGTATTTCAGTACCCATGTACTTCACAAAGCACACAACAAGCCAAGGCTTTGAGCACTTCAACAGAACAAAATGACGAACCAATGCTGTTCCAATCCAAACTGTGTTCAATCCACAAATATAGAGCATAGATCAACACAAAACCATAGTCACTTCAACTGCTCATGTTGCCGACATGCCCCCTCAGTGTTGTGTTGGTAATTATCTCAGAAAGCTGCCTGGCCTTCCCTTGCCTTGTGTTCCAATTCATTTTCTGTCAACAGGTCCGAGCAATCCTCTTCGCCCAAAGCTTGAAATGTCATGCGATGTTGTCCCTTGCTGATGGCTTTGCCATAAATTGGTGTTTGTTTGGTATAAAAGTATTTTGGCTGATAAAATGTAGCATCTACTTGAAAATCACTGAGAGACAAAGTGAGGGAGTATCCACTTCCAACTAACTGAATTCTAAATCAAAAATGTACATTTAGTCTTTCATTGCAAACCAACAATAAAATCACTCGACTCTTCCATAATTCATTTGCAAGTAATTGGATCAAATTCAAACAAGAATGAGTTGTCAAAGATGAGCAGTCAATGAGACATATGTGCTACCTGCCATCTCCTCTCTCTCCCACTAAAGCCAATGAACAGGTGACTATATTCATTTATTTAAACCGCCACCCAGTGCCGCGAGCCACCCAAACCTATATGACAAATTACCTCAACACAGAGTAAGGATGCACATCACAGCTATAATACAGAGAGACAATAGAGGGATAAATGTCTCGTACAGAAGTGATTTATCATTAAGGACTATCAGGAAGGCCAAAAATGAGTATGATATGAAAGAAAAGAACTGACATAAAAAGTTCAAGGACATTTTCATGTTTTTTTTTAAAGGTTACAATTTGCAAGATGTTGAAGTAATACACTATAATTTTCTTCCAGTTTGATTGTCTTGTGTGATACAAATTTCCACAATTTCGTGCTAGATTGGTAACGCATGTTGTAACGCATCTAGTCTGGTAGTATTAGTGGGCAGTGCTTATCGCTCTCGCTTTAGCTTTCACCACTGGTTAGCAGACGCACGAAAAGGAGGGCTTTCCCTGCCAATAAATATCTCTCCAACAGCAAACCTCACGTAGTGCCTCCTCACTGGCGATACACGGAAACTGAACATCCTTCAGACTCAGGCTGAATGACAGAGGATGGAGAGGAGGTGTGGCCCTTGCACACGGAACATGCAGGCCCTCCAGCGTGTGGACACACCCTGGAGGTTGTGAACCAGATCCCCGGGTATGGGTAAATAGCTCCTGCCTTGTGGGCAGTCTCGGAAGGCTGTGGGAGTAAACACAGACAGAAACTTCGGAGTGGAGCCCCCAAGACAGCTGGATGTCACTGAACATCCTTCCAGCAGTTCTTGTAGCCAAGCTGGTGCCAAAGGTATTGCTCCGTTTACCCTTGGACTACACTGGTAAGGCCAATACAGGGATCTTGATGGCCGGGCATCCCAAGATCTCCAAACCTTCACCCAGGATTGTGCCCTGGAGTGGTCTCTCCAGCACTGCTACTCTCCATTGTCCATCAAGACAGACGGATACCATCATCATCATCATCATGTGTTGGATACATTCTGATGCTAAATCTTCTGGAAATGAACTGGGGAAAATTTTATCGAAAGTATTGAAACTTTCAAAAGTTATTAACTTGTTTTCCCATTGTTAATTTAGCAAGGTAATTTCATGCACAGATCAAAAAATTTAATTGTTAATTTCATAGCTGTCCAGATCTGGCAATATACAGATGCATCTGGTAAATCTCAGCAATTAACCTGCATTAAGTAAAATCTATAATTACAGCCTTGAAGTTGACACACAAACTGCTGACTATATCCATTACAGGCAGTACTAATGTGGTTCTTAAGTCATTATCAACCCAAATTCAGATAATGTGCCTATTTTGCATTTTGAAAAGCAGGTGGTGTTCATTTTACAATTAATTTATATTAACACAAAGTAAAGAAATCATAACTGCACCCATTTATAGATGTGATTACTTTGTGAAATTTATTTAACCTCTTCTTCAGAAATCTGCAGCACAATGATCCTCTTCTAATATTCTCTATAGAATGTAACGAGGCTGGATATTGGATGAGGCATTTCAAGAAATAGGTTTTGGATTGGGCTCTGTTTAACTGTTTCCCTCTTGTCTGCCTCCTCTCCACTCAGATTTTCCTGTGTCAAGTCCATTATAATTATGCAGGTGCTTCTTTCCGCTAAAGCAAGGACACTTGCTTCAGCCTCAGTGTAAATGCAGGGAAAGGGTGGTGTGAAAGAACTGTTGTGCACCCTTGTGTTGCTCACTATTTATTTATTTAGAGATAGAGCACGGTCACAGCCCTTCTGGCCCAGTGAGCCTATGCTGCTCAATTACAGCAATTACATTATGAACTTTACATAATTACAATGCCGTAATTACAATGAACTTATTAGCCCATAAGCTTTTGGAATATTTGAGGAAGCCGGAGCACCCAGGGGAAGCCGACATGGTCACAGGGAGAACATTCAAACTTGGAATTGAAGGTGGTTCTGTAATAGCATTACTCTAAATAACCACTACATCAACACGCCACCCTATTGTGGAGAATGCAGGAAAACATAATTCATCAAAGAATATTTTAACTGTCTTTTTCATATCTGCTTTAATAGGCCATACCATGCATCTGAATGTTATATGATGCATTTAGCTTGGCCAGCCTGTAGTTCCATGGCCTCTAGAATTGTCACAAGGAACATTACGAAGCTCATAACAGCTACTCTGCAATGATAATGTGTTTATCCCTGTACCATATATTGCCCAGAATATTTCCAGCATTATAATTTGCCTTGAAGATGGCCACTGAAATATTCATGGGATTTTAGAGAATCCATGCCATTAATTGACCCTTGAGAAATGAATGACAATTGTCAATCAAGAGCGTCAGACAGCATGAAATGTGCCTTTCGCTGCAAACAAACTGAATTTTGCAGCAGACAAAAACAAACACAAGCATTACTATATTACACTCAAGTGATCAAGAACACATTTCAGCTGAGCTGAAATTCAAGACTCATTCCTGCCTGCTGCATGATTTCTGACTTATGAAATAATATTATTTCTAAAAGTTTTGTCTTTCCACATGAAACAAGGTTCTGAGCATCAAGATCAAGATAATGTATTTAACGTTAATTTTTTTAAAAACGCTTACATTGACTGCTTTTGTAGATTGTATGGAGACTAGAACTTTATATTTTTGGCTTTCTAAACTATTTACGGTACATTCTTTGATTTTTGATAAGATATTAAATTTATAATAGCACAGTATATCAGTAAACCAATTCTTGTTTTTTCTTCTGATCTAGTGGAATGCTGTCAAACTCAGTGAGCAGCAGAACTAGAAAGGCAGATGGTTTGTGTTGGTTTGGGTGTATTACCTTCAGAACAGGATGTAATCTCAGATATCCTTCTCTTTTCAAAGATCAGCCAGTTCATATAAACAGCAGCAACAAAGTTACACCAAAGGGTCACACTAACAATGAATTTATTTACAGTGGTGTCCACCATTTTAATAAGTACCCTGGTGGAAATAGATTAGCAATAACAAGTTTTCATTTTCTCTTTTGTTGCTGAAATATAAATCAAAAAACCTCCATCCTTCTGTATTGTGAGAAAAGGAATCAGTGTATCAAGCAGTAAAGATAACATTTTATCATTTTTGAAGTGTTCAACATCATTGCACTTAATGGAAAATACTACAAAAAGTAGTGGATACAGCCCAGTCCATCATGTCTAAAGCTCTCCCCACCATTGGGAGCATCTATACAGGGTTGCAGGAAAGTAACGTATCATCAGGGTTCCCCTCCATCCATATAATGCCCTCTTCTCACTGCTGCCATCAGGCAGAAGGTTCAGGAGCCTTAGGACTCATACCATCAAGTTCAGGAATAGTTATTACATCTCAATCATCAGGCCCTTGAACCAAAAGAATAACTTAACTTCATTTGCCCCCTCAGTGAATTGTTCCTAGAACCTATGGACTCACCTTCAAGGACTCTTCATCTCATGTTCTCTGATATTTATTGTTTATTTATTTATTATTATTTTTATGTTTGTATTTGCACTGTTTGTTATGTTTTCACACTGGTTAAATGTCCAGTTGGTGCAGTCTTTCATTGATTCTATAATGAATTTATTGAGATTGCCCACAAGAAAATAAATCTCCAGGTTGCATATGGCGAAATGTATGTACTTTGATAATAAATTTACTCTGAACGTTTGAACTTTGAACTTCCAGAAGTTTCTGACTCCTTCGTCTTTGCCATTCAGTAACAAATATGAATGTAAGCAAATGCAATCAAAAAAAACATCAGCTGTGTCATAAACTTTTACACATAGCTCCCTATTGGTTCAACAGTTAATATGTGTTATGGTACTGAAACACCACGATCAGGAAAATGCTTTAATTCATTGTATGTGTTGATTGAATTCAGTTCAACCAAGGCAGCAGTGACGGCACTGAAATCAGTCCACATTTCCCTAATCCAGGGGATAAAATTGTACCTTTCTTCACACAGTTGATTGAACCTTAGCTGAAGAGCATATTAATATGTATATGAAGAAAGATCAGTGTGATGGTTATAAGATGCGTGATCTTGGATAATAATCTCAATGACAATTGTTGCACTTATTACACATAAAAAAGCTTCTTACTAGCATACAGCTCAACAAATTTTCTGTTCTCAGGATGTCTATATCTCAGCATGGGAGGAAGAGCAATAAAGAAAGGAAAAAAATAGAAGAACTTTTTTCTCACAACCTTCAAGATTAAAAGTAAACCTTAAAACCAGAATTAATGTATCTCATGTTAAAGGGCAGAGATTTAGGACTTGGATGGGGGGTGGGGGTGAATCTTCACTCAGAGTTTACAGGGCCAGCATTTAATATTTTAAGAAAAGAAATGGATAAATAACTTGGTGCACAAAGCACCAAAGAATATGCAGAGAGGGCAGGGAAAGACTCTTGAGATGGAAGATTATGTGCCGTGTCATATGAAAGATCAGCTGTGATTATAATGAGTAGCAAAGCACACTGCAGTGGCTAAATTACTTGCGCCTGTTCCTGTTTTCTATGTCTATATGCTTCAATGTCTCTATTCAAAAGTTATTGGGGATTTAAGATGAGATTGAAGTAAAGGCAATTACTGGACAAAGCTAGTTCTTAGATTGGTGATTCTGTTGATATTCCTGATTATTGTTAATCAATTTATAGATGGATTTCTGCAAGTGGTTTCAATCTTGATGACAATGACAAATTAGTTGGAGGAAGGTTAGAATTTTGTTTGTGACTGCTTATTGCATTTTTCATCTCT